>NC_085843.1:275021700-276232700 GCF_035594765.1 Anolis carolinensis | reverse complement strand
TTAGTGAGAATTCCTTACAGTTGTGGGCTTTCCTGTCTCACTCACTTGTTCTCTGTGAAATGTTCAGCTGCATATGAAGATCACATTTCCTACAAATTGAACATCCCTAATCTGAAACCTGAAGTGCTCCAAAATTCCTAAACATTTTGCTGCCAGTCACTCATTTCCAGCTTTGAGGTGCTGTCTGCAGCACTCTGGTTTGTTCATTAGCAAGGTGGGAAAGGGTGGCTGGTAGGCTCCCTGGAGAAAGGAAGGAGGCTGGAAAGAGACACGAAGATCTGTGAAATGGCAGAAGGGGTGGATGTGAACTGAGCACTGTGCTTGACATGTTGCAGATCTTCAGTCTCTTTCCAGCTTTGCATCTCATAAACAACACAAACAACAAACAAAGAGAGTGCAAGGCTGGAAAGAGATGGGAGGTTACAGAGAGATGTTAGGATCTATGAAGTTGTGGGAGGTGTGGATTTGTGCCCAGCTCTACTCGTAGATTCCTGCCATTTCATAGATCCCCAGTCTCTCTCCAGCCTCATGTCTTACGTGCAACACAAATATTGAATGAACAAGATGTAGGGCCAGAAAGAGACATGAAGCTGGAGAGAATCACGAGTATTTGTGAAATTCCAGGAGGTGTGGCTATCCAAGATATCTCATTCTGTAATTATATGTGTGTGTATATATAACTGTAGTTATATATATGTATAAATAAATACTGCAAAATCAGAAATCCAACATGCTTTTGGTCCCAAGCATTCAAGATAAGGGATGCTTAATCTTTACTTCATCTTTTTATGTCACAGAACCTTTTAGTCAAACCTTAACTCATGCTAGATCTTGGCCCCTGATTCCCAGACCATTGCCCAAACCTGCTAAGGTTTCTGAGAGTTCAGGTCCAAAACACCTGGAACTTCAGTGTTTGTGAATTACCGCTCTGTATTACTGGGCACAGTCAGACAATTGGGCAAGACAAAGACTAGGAAGAGTTACTACAAAAAAAGGAAAGAGAAATTTCTACAACTGAATTAATAAGAAATTATAATTGGCTGCCAAACTGCAATTTATTGAGTACTGACTTTATACAGATATTTTCCTTTAGCCTATGATGCTGAGCGTGTCTGTGCATTGTAAGTTTTTAATTCATATTGAAATGAGTGCAAATTATCATGCTTGGAGGAAGGACATGAGTTGTAATTTCACATTGTCAGTTATTCCAAGTTACAAGAAACTTTAAAAAATACTATATTATATAGAGAATGTCCCAAGAGTGTCATGCAAATGTAATAATAATTTACCTTCTCCCCCCTCCTCTCCCTCTAGGAGCATGGCCAGTTCTTATTGATGACTTTGTGGAATTTGCACGCCCTCAGATCGCTGGCATGAAAAGTACGACAGTGTAGCGCTAAATGGACCTTCTAGAGTGTACATAGCCTGTACAAATAAACACACTGGGGGAAAATTGCACAGTCAATTTCTGCCAACTGACTGAACAGGACTGAAGACCAATCCTCAAGAAATAAAGGCTGAGGGTTGAGGCAAACCTCTAAAGGATCTACCTTGGACCATATCAGACTACGGGTGGTTTGGGCTTCTCTCCTAGCCTGGGCCATTCTGATCGATTTGAAAACTCCAGCATTGTCGATATCATCCTTTTTGGGTTGCTTTTTTTTAATCGAACATCCTGATCCTTCCCATAAATCTTAAAAATGTTTTTGGATGGTTCTTCTGAAATATCCGATTCCACCTAAAGCACATGCTGTCTTCACCAAGCAAGCTCTGGCATGAGAATTTCACAGATCAGCGTCACAACCTGATGGTTTTAGTTTCTTTTCTTTCTTTTTTAAAGGTCTTCAAATAACATGCGCTTGGGCTAGCGGGAAATACCACACTGAGAATATCCTAAACAGTGATATGTGGTTTCCCAAGGTCTGTTTGTAGGTGTCAGCATGAATGGCAAGGCTGCTGCCTCCATTTTAAAGCAGGCATTGAAAGCAAAGCTTGCAGTTTTCTCCCCCTTCAATATCAGGCTCTCCAGCTGTACAGGTGCTTGACTTTGTGTGTTTGAAACACAACAGAGGTACTGGGCACTTTGAAGTGCTAGTATTTTAATTATTTTGGTCAGAGACACTGGGTGCCTAATGTTGAAAGTCGAACCATTCTGAAGGGCTCCAGTCCTCGGTTGCTGGGCCATGCGATGTTTTACCGAGTCTCCACCCGTTCCTGCACTCTTCCTCTTCTTGTTCCCATGTTCCTCTGAATGACTTCCTATATCTGCCAGCCCTCCAGCCCTGGCCATCACATTTTCACACATACAGTGTCCATCTGCAATAGTGGCACCCCCACCCTATCCCTCCATATTTTGCCTTTCAGTTTAATCTTATACTATTATTTTGGACGGGATCAAGTAATGGCTTCATGGAATTGGAGCTGTTCTCTCTTTTTCTCCTTAATTCTTGGAGTTAGTGGGTGCACCTGACATTATTTGCATAACTCTGTGTATCTGTCCATTTTTAAAAAACTAGATGGACAGAGTTTTGGTGAAATGGGCTTTATGCCATTTCTAATTTCCAATATTTTCTAAAACAAGGGCTGGCCAGTTTAATCTGAAAAGTGGGTTTTAAATTGCTCCCAACCGCTCTTCAAGTTGCTCAATAAAATTTTGTAACCTTGACATGTTTACATCTTTGTTGAGGAAATCTCTCTACTCCCTTCCCTCCAACCAAATTTCTACTGAAATGTTAAAAACCTGAATACAGTACTGGATTTTAATGTTGGTTATGCAATGTAGATTAAGACTGAAGAAGGTGTTTGATTGTTAACGGAAGAGCAATGTGTGTGATGCGGATCTCTTTTAGACATGATGGCTCAAACCATGTAATGCAAAATTCTTATCAAAGTAGTGGTACTTCTATGATGGTCAGAATCTTTCAGCAGTCATGATGGGTGCATTTGTTTTTTTGTTAAGGCAGAAGTGTGATGCTAATGGAAGCATCAACCTGTTGTACAGAAGTTCCATGAGGCTCTAGAGCACTGGTTCCCAAGCTTTGGTGCTCCGGGTGTTTTGGGACTTCACCTCCCAGAATTTCTGAGTTTTGGACAATTGGAGCTTATGGAAGTTGAAGTCCAAAATGTGTGGGACCAAAGCTTAGGAACCAGTGCTCTAGTATAAAGCAGAGGATGAACAATTCATGTCCTTCCAAATGGCCTTGGGTTGCAACTCCAACGGACTTCAATTGGTACACTCTTTGCTGAGGGGTGATAGTATTTGCAGTGCCGAAGCACCTAAGGGGCCACAAGTTGCTCATTCTTGTAAATGGAGTTTGCCATTCACATTGGTAGCAATTGGGGTTGGAGCATGGATTTACTGTTCACATTGGAGTTGCTGCTTAGTTAAAGCCCCTACATATGCTCTAAATAGTCCAAAAGCCTATCTTCTTCCCCAAAAATGTATAAATCGGAGTATAATCCAGTGAAACAGAACCCTAGCACTTTTCATGGCAGAACTTTAGGTATTTGTTTTACTCTTCCATTGTGTTCAGTGGAACACAGCCATCTGCTTAAATTTGGCTCAGTTTTGGGTCATACCCAGTGCAGCTGTAATGTTACTCAGTTGCCTAACCGTGGTTAAGGAATTGAGAGTGTCTTGATTAAATCCCTGTCCCTGTCCAGCATAAACCATGTTTAGCACTGTGTTTCCTCAAATGCTATCCATTGTTAGCTTTAATCCAGAATGTGAATCTTGAAGTTGTGGAGCTCGTTTACACGCTTAGCTTAATGTCAACCATGCTGCTAACTTTGGCCTGGACGTCACATGGAATATGGTCAAGCCTGAAATAGGAAGGGGAAGTAAACTGCAGTGGGTGAAACATGAATCTCCAATTCTTTTAACCACAATTAAAAGTTTTGGAGATTTTATGTCTGTCTTAGACTCCATTGAATGTACATCAGCACTATAGTTGTGTCTAGCACCCAATTTTGGCTGTTCGCTTCAAAGTGTGATTTTTATCGCTTGTGTTTTACACGTCAGCATCCCTTGAAATACCATCTGGCTAAAGAGTCATTTTAACTCCATTTGTATTTCTCTGAAATAATAGTTTTACTAAGGAGATATTAGGACATTTCCAATTCAAGATGTTAACATCTTTTCTAATCTTAATGAATGAGACGTTCAGGCTTGGCATACTAAGTAATGTTTCATGACTGACATCTCATTTATACATGAAATTCAAAATGCACTCTTATGCGGTAACATAATTTTAGGGGGGAAACCTTGTGTATTAAATGACTTAACATTTATTTTTAACCTATGTGACGTCGTCAGGAAAGTGCCCCCTTGTTTCCTAACAGTGCACTTTGGGAAAAGCTTGGTCATGTGCTAGTTTTAAGGAAACAATGCGATACGAGTTGAGAATTTCTCTTCTTCGGCTGCTGCGATTGGCAAAAATCAAACATTTTGATCTACTCTTTTCATTTGTTTTAACTCGTGTAAATATCAGTGGAGACTTGAATTATAAAAATCCTACAAAGTGTGTGTGCCGTTTTCTGTCTAATGAAAAATTGGGAACAAGTTTCTCAGAATGAGTTCATTGATGTATGCTGTGTTACTTGTGTGTCTGTGTGTGTATTTTGGCATTCTTGTTTCTCCTTTTTTTAAAGAAAAAAATTCATGAGATATTCTATCCCTGTGCAGAAAGTTGATGCATGAGAACACCGTGCGGATCTTGTTTTTTTTTTGTTTTTTTTTTGAAAAAAAAACAAAACAGTATTGAGAGGCCTTTTCAACAAAATGGATTTTGCCATCAGTTTCGTACTACAATATTTATAATTACTGTGTAATTATAAAAAGAAACTGCATTACATAAAGCATTGCTGTCTTACGTAGTAGGGAAACTGAAGTCATTTGTGTGATTGCATCTTGGAAATTTAAGAAGAGGGTTTGATCCATCACGCACAAGTCAGCTGCCTGCCTTTCCTTGCAGTAGGATGTGTATTTTCAAGGCTTGCTTGGATTGTGTCCAGTGGCAGAAATGTATGGCTCAATGATGGTTTGCTTCTGAATGTAAATGCCTGGCTCTAGGAGAGATTGACAGATGCGCAGACCTATTCCTGTATGTGTGTGTGTATGTATGTATGTATGTGTGTGTAGTTTCTTTTTAATTTAAAAGTTGTGAACTGAGTACAGTACATACTTGGGTTGGTTTTATTAATAAAAGCAACTCAGACTTTGATCTGGCTTTTATCATCCCTATCATCATTCTCTCTCTTTTTTAATTGCATACAAATATAAAACCCTAATTTGGGGGTTTTATACTAATATGTAGAACTGAAACTGTCCTGCTATAAGAGAACACTTGGGAACTGAGGGTTATATTTCAGACACTCGATCAGCATCTTTCTGTAAGTTGAATTGTAATTTCTTAGGAAAACGCATCCCTCCCAACAAACAAGAGGCAATAAAGTTCCAGCCCAATTGTCATGATGAAACTTTCTCATGAATTATTTCTTTTATGAGTATGTGTTTGATTTCTAGGGGATCACGGCAAGGTCAGTGATGTGAGAGTCTTACTACAGTG
Source organism: Anolis carolinensis (assembly GCF_035594765.1). Lineage (NCBI taxonomy): Eukaryota > Metazoa > Chordata > Lepidosauria > Squamata > Anolidae > Anolis > Anolis carolinensis. Next base: position 276,227,133 of record NC_085843.1, on the reverse strand, counting down.
CATGTTTTAACACATCCATGGCATAGTGGTAGGGTTCTCTTTCCTAGTTGTAACACATTGATTTTGAGTTCCTTATTTTATGAAAAGAGGGTGGGGAAGAACATGCCATGTCTGTGGCCTATGACAGCCCATCTACATCCTTTGGCCTGTGACAATTGGAACCCTGTTCTTTAGTCCCAACTCTAGGAGACCCATTCAGTGCATGCATAGGTACATCCCGTTGTTTCAATGGGTCTACTTTAGGTAGGACTGGCAACAGAATTCAGGCTGACCTCTGAAAAAATTACCTTGTTTCCTCAAAAACAGTTCTGACACTTCTGAAAGTTGTCTAAAACTGAAACTTCTCATTCGTCGTCTGTTTTAAAGATGTGAGCAAAACTCTGTAGACAATTGATCAAGAAGTGAAGGTCAGTTTCAGAATATTTCACATCCTATGCTAAGGTAGATCTGGGTTTTATCTCCCAAGGCTGAAGTCACACAAACAAAGCAAACTGAAGCAAAGTCCTATTGATGTCTGTGGATGAGTCTTGTACATTCAGGTATCTGGAATCAGTAATAGTCCCGTAGTGACTGTAATTGGAAAGGACATGCTTATATTCATGTAATACCTTTAGATTTATATTTGAGCATGTGAGGTGTACATTTAGTCATGAAGGCAATGCTCCTGAGGCAGCAATTCTATCCTCATGCTTCTGAATATAGTTTATCCCTGAGTAAGCATAGGATTCCTATTAGATTATTCCTACATGATGTCCCCTTAGGAATCTGGCGACAAGGAGGAGAGAAGCTCATTTGGGAAGTGTTTTTGCTTAGCAGGGTCATAATACTAGAAGTCCAGCATATCCTAAATATATGAGTGTGTGCACATATGCTCACAGAGGTTTCAATTTGCTTTATTGGTGTCAAATGTGTCAAGTGCTGTGTTGATTTCCATCTGGCTTCAGCCACTAACTATTTTAAGAATCCCAAGGGATGGCTGCACGCTCTTCCTAGCAAAGCATGAGGACAGGTGTACAGGAGACTCAATTAAACAATGTAAAATAGTAATTTGGACCGGTTGCCAGCCATATGTAGTTCTCCTTTGACGTGAGTAGCATTGCTCTCTTTCCTGACATGGAAGGTCTGTTCTCGCTAATGATTTTCTGTTTTCCAGGATTGAAGATCAGGCAGGTGAGGCCCACCTCTGAGAGGCAGACTGGCTCTTGAAACAATTGCCTTCTTGGTTCTTAGTTGCTTCATTCTGATAAATGGGCCAGATCTTCACCACAAGAGAGAAAAACAACAAAAATAAGGGCACCTGACTGGTGAACTTCAGACTAGGAATATAAATCCTTGCTTGCACATGAGACCCTTAAAGACGGTGTGTTTTCTACTGGTTTTGAGCAAATATTTGTATGTAGAAGGTGTTTTGCACAAATCTGCATAGCTGAATACCTTACCATGTTTGGTTACATTTAGTTTCTGGGTAGAGATCTAGGTCCCTTTCCTGTCAATATGGCATTATGATTCCACTTTAACTGATATCTCGAGATGGGTTTCTTTGCTATTCATATTTCAACTGGAGATATCCAGGAACATAACCTTGCATGGGATGGAGCATAGTTGTGCCCCCAGATTTGAGACTGGGATTCAGCCCAGCACCCTAAAATTATTTGTGATTGCTGCTCCAGGATCCACTCCTCTAGTAAGGGTGAAATCTTATAAAAGAAGTTGCAGTTTTCCAACAATGTATAAGTGTCCAGGGACAGTGTCCTCATATAGGGCATTAACCCCCATGCTCCATTCCTGTGTGCTGAGCACATGCATGGTAATAATAATCTAAAATACTGTTTCACCACCTGGGAAACTGGCTCCCAGGTGGCAAGTTCTGAAAGCATGACAGATGACCCATGGTAGAAGGGTTGGCTCTCTGCCAATAATTGGTTGTTTATGCCTGATTAAATGAGAAGACCTTTATCTGCTGGTGAAAGGAGCAGACGGGACCTACCCAGTTTCTTATGAAAGGGAATTCCACAGATGGAGCAAACATTGAGAAGGCTCTGCCCCACAGAAGAAGTCTTCCCCTGAGGATCTTAATATTGGCAGGTTTGTAAGGGGAGAGACTTCTTTTCAGGTAGCCTGGACCCAAGCTATATAGAGCAGTTGTTCTCAGAAATGAACGGGTAGCTGCCAAAATTCTTTCAACAAGTTATTTATGTGCTCCCTGTGATTGGCCGCAGTCTGCTCTGAGAAATGTCAGTGGTGAATTGTTCAGCCATGAGGGTGTAATTGCCTGTTGTGCTCTAGTCTAAACAAGGCCCCCTGTGCTTGTACTTTATTCTCCCACTCTTTCATATCTTCAAAGAGCGAGAGAATAAATCCTGAAACCTGCCTTTTGCTCAAAGTGAGATCTTGGTAGTCACCAGTGTTGAATGATGAGTCAATGGGTCTACTCTAACTGGAGAATCATTTATTCAGCTGACAACATGTCTGTGATATTGTTGTTGAAGATGATGATATGTATCTTCAAGTAATGTTTGACTTACGGCAGCCCTAAAATAATATCAGTGTTTTCTTGGACTGTGAGTGTGTCTTACCAAGGTCACGCAGAGGATTTCCAGGGCTGTGCAGGGAATTGAAGCTCCGTCTCCAGAGTTGTATTCCAGCCCTCAAACTGTTACATCACACTGGCCCATACACATATGTAAGTTACACTAAGTCTGCAGCCATAACACAATTAAAGTATTATATTTCACATACAACAATGTTGTGTGTTGCCCAATGATACCCAGTGATTGACATATATTGTGCTATGTTGCTATTCTCCAGTGGGTTGCATACTGTTGCCATCACACATCTCTGCTGGTGGACAATTATGCCATGCTAAGGGGACATTGGATTGCAGACTCAGTGGTCCACTCTAGTTGAGACCATCAGTGAGGCATTAGGCTTATCTTTAAGCTCTGGGGGACCACAGAGGAAACATGGATGCACTTAGACCTGTCACATGCAATTGAAGAGTTGAGGCAAAAGATCATCAAATGAGGGGTTTTTTTTAGATTGTCTCCAAGAGGTGAGAAAGATATGTAGTGAATGCTACAATACAGAACCACAGTTTCAATTTGGTGAAGCTGGATTTTAATGAATGCAGAGAGTTAGGAAGAACACTCAGGTTTTATATGTAGTCTTTAGGAACCTGTTAAGCCAGGAAAGTGTTTGGGAAAGGCATCTGGCCCCATCTCTATCCCTTTCAGTTATGCCTTACTGCTTTCTCCACGATCAACTAAGAACAATGCTCTGTTGGCAAAGATGAATGTTAAAAGATGGCTTACTCTGTGGCTTTGGAATTTCAAGGCCAATGTGGAGAAAGGCCCTGCAAGCTTCCTAAAGTATGGGCAAGTTTCTGTTTGGGATCATTTTGGTTGTGGCATTCTGGAAGTCATAATCTTTAAAAAAAACTTTTCCAAGGTTTGCATAATAACTTCTTGGCAGTAAGCGTGAGATCAGTGATTGCCTCAGAGGTGGTGGACTTACTTCTCTGGAGGTCTTTAAACAGGGGTTGGATGGGCATCTTTCAGCAAGACTTTAGTTGTGTATTCCTACATGGTTGTGGCTTGGACTAAATGGTTCATGTGGTCCCTTCCAGCTCTACAATCCTAATGGCTGGGAGGTGGAGGAAATCGCAAAGCAAACTCCTTAGGGAGATGACTATCTTTCCCCATAGATTTGCCATGAATGCAGGTCATACCCAAATAGTTGTGTACCTTCAAGTAATTTCAGATCTATGGCAATCATATAGTAACTTTACCTAAAGAAAATAATCCCATGGATTTGGGATTCAGTGTACAAGGTTAGGGATTTTTTCATTCTTCCAGGCCTATGTAGGAGGGTAGTCCTTCCCTTCTGAACTGCCATTGAACCCAGTTTCCTTGACAAGAGGCAATGCTCTTGCCTGAGGTTTCTACACTGTTCTTTGTAAGTCAAGGAGGATCAAGGAGTTGATGGCAAATCCACACTTCAATAGCCTCAAGGCCCACTATATGCCACTCTGACCCTCATGTTCACTCATAAGATTACAAAATGCTTTTCAGAACCACAAGACTATGATCTCATGATCTGATTTCACTATGATAAATATGGTTCATAAATGGATGGTGAATTAATGGAAGGAAAGATCATGTTAGCCTAACCTCTTGACGTTTGAACTCTACATTGTTCTGTATTATTCATATTCTTTTCCAGCTGTTGTTTTTTTCTAATGGCGGATGCATCCCCCCACTTCCATGATTGAAATGTTAGCTTTCAAAATTATTTCATTATTGGAAAGAGTAACATTAATTTGATGTCAGATAATGAATTCAATTTCCATTTTTTCTATATTTACTCATGAATTGAATCATTGAATCATTGGTCTTAAAGAAATTACAGGGTTTTGAGTTAATGGCGTGTTTGGCGTTGTTGCTGCCCTCTAATGGCACATTTTAATCTGATTATACCTATTACTTTCCAGCTGCTCTCAATTACAAATCTCACAATCTGAGGGTTGGAGATGGCAGGATTGGAGAGTTTATAGTTGTTATTTGGAAAGACTCTTCTTGAGTTTGGAATCTTTATCACCTTATTAACTTTTTGTCATGACTTCAACACCTTCTACTTTCCTGGGCATTGATTTCTGTGAGGTGTCTGTGTCCAGTCAACAGTCTATTGGATCAGGGGTAAAGGTAAGTAGTTGATACTGAATTCTGCTCCCTTTCTTTTCAGGCCAGTTATAAAGCAATGTAATACCTGGTAGGAACTAATTCATTCCAATTCAGCTACAGATATTCTATTAGCTCAGACATGGGCAAACTTCAGCCCTCCAGGTGTTTTGGACTTCAACTCCCACAATTCCTAACAGCCAGTAGGCTGTTACGAATTGTGGGAGTTGAAGTCCAAAACACCTGGAGGGAGGAAGTTTGCCCTTGCCTGCTCTAGATGATTTACAATAAAGATTCTCCATCTGGAATAAAAATGTTTTTGTGTCACAAACCTGGCTGACAAAATAAAACTGATTCAATAGAATACAGCAATGGATTTCAAATTTGAAAAAAAAAACTTCAGTTTTGCATTGAAAACAATTTCCTTGGTGATAAAATGTTCTTGTTCCTGAATCCTAAATACATATCCACCTCCCACCATTCTTTTCTACCAGTCCTCTGCTAGTTGCTATCATAATTCAAGTAGAAACACAGAGGCCAATATCTCACCTATACTGCTTGGCTTTGCATAGGATAGTCACTAGATGTTATCCATGCTTGATGTTTATCCAGTTCATTCCAGATCCAATATGCACTTCTGAGATTAAAGAAACAAACTGCTTGTCCAACAGACTATGTCTTCTACCTCATTGGAGGAACCAAGAAGATACTCTTTCCTTTCTTTCAGAAACGGGGCAAAATTCATTTAACACCCCACTAACCAGCCACCCAGCAATGAGGTGAAGCCAAGAAGCTGTTAAAAGTCCAAAGTTTTATTCAATAAATATAATTTCCATAAACTTCTGTAGAACAACTTATTGACAAAGCAATACAGTAAGCACACTCTATGAAATTCGGTCATCACAGAGGGTCTAAAAAGGGTGGCAGGGGCAGCCACAGTGCCAGCGGTCAAGACTCCTTGGTACCAATTATTGCTCTTTAATGTCTAATTCTCACCAGTTTGAGTCAAAACACCTCAGATGGGGTGCATTCCTTGTTCCTTGCAAGGCTACCATCCAGACTCTTTTATGAAGCTTGAAAGCAGGGATCTGGCCCTTGTTGTTGCTTGGAACAGGAATTCAAAATGGCTTTCTTCACACGGACGAAACAACCAACAGGACCTTAAACTAACCATGTTTTATAAAATGTCTTTGGTATCGCAAGAATCGCTTCACTTCTATCAGAAACTCCAACTTAAAAATATATTTCTCAGGAGTGTGAACATCTTTTATCCCACACATTAAAAATAAAAGACTCCTATGAAACAATGACAATTCCTTCTGAAAGCAGTGAGTATGAACAATTTTCACTAGTCAGCCCTCCATATTTGCTGGTTTAATGTTTGTGGATTTGATTATTCATGGGTTTAATATGTTCTCTCTTTAGGAATCTCGGGGTCACAGTGTCGCCCTGCATGTTCTAGTATTTCAGAGAGATGTTATTTCAAGTTTTAAAAGTGTTTCAAGGGAGTCCTATCTCCCGCAAAAGTGGAGGGCCCACTGTACTTGTTCTTACTCTTATATTTATTTATACCCCGCTTTATCTCTAATACAATGAAATTAGCTTAAAAATGAGACCTGTTTTCCTAGTAGTAAATCCAATTATATTCAGTAAAACCTATGCCTAGGTAAAGGTGGGACAGAACAAGAACCTTAAGTCTGATCATCCATCTCTAGATCAGGGCCATGGGGTGGCTTTGGATTTTTTTACTCCATCTTTCCAAGCATTGTTTGCACTATTTTAACCTCCCCCTTCCAGTTCTACCTTTTTTATCATCTGTCATGGACATAAAGTGCATTTAAAGCAGTGGTTCTCAACTCCCAGAAATTCCAGCCAGTTTACTAGCTGTTAGGATTTCTGGGAGTTGAAGGCCAAAAACATCTGGGGACCCCAGGTTGAGAACCACTGCATTAAAGAAACAATTTAGCAACCCTGAATGACTTTTTGGGTGGTAGCCAATATACTGCAATGTCTCAAAAGTCTGTCTGATACATTGGTTAGCCTGTCTGGCCTGGTATTATTGATATTGACTGGCAGCAGCTGTCCAGAATTTCACCTGGCAGACTTTCCCAGATTAGCAATGGCAGGGGGCTTCTGGCATGTTCAGCATGAGCTCCACCATGAAGCTATCGCAGATACGGCACCAAATCAGATGCCTTTTAATCAGACACCTGGGAAGACTGAGGCCCTAATGGCTATGGGTATAATTCTGAATAATGAGCGGCCTATTCCATGGATTTCAGTGTGATGCTCTGCCTGTATGCGTTGAAGCTCAGTCTGAGTAACAAAGCGACTGGAGCAAAAGAAATGTCAGAAGTCAACAATGTTTTCCAGCTCACATGTTCCTCTTCGTCAGCAAGCATCAGTTACTGAAATAACAGCGAACACTTAACACCAAAATAAGCAACTTCTCCATCAAAGCCTAGGTGAGTAACCAGAAGCCACACATAATGTTGAAAAAAGGTAGACATGGAGAAATGAATGAAAACAACATTAACGGAACAGATACAAATCTGAAAGAATGACCCCTCTCTGGTATAGCTCCATCTTTACTAGAGCTTTTAATCTATGTTAATTTTATCAATATTTGTATGTATGTATTTTTATCCTTTACAATTTTATCTTGTAAATCGCCTAGAGCATCTTGGATGGAGGGCGATTAATAAGTAATTAAATGATGATGATGATGATTTATGAGGATTTTGCTAATATAGGAAGAGGCTAGATTACTTTCAAGAGTCTCTACTGGGCACATAGGTCATGACTACACGATGCATGGCATTCTGGTGAACAACTGAAGAATCTTGAGGACAGGAGAACTATTTCTAAATACTGCACTTGACAAAAGAACTGGATTCAGCCTTTTTACAAGTTTCAGATAAAAATGCTATAGACTTCTTTCAATGGTTGCAGCATTTTTAGCCCTACAAAATGCAACCTTGCCTAGATTGAAAGTGGTTAAACCTAAAATGGGAAGAGTAATGAGGATGGTATGACCTGTCCCTTGTGTTACAAAACTCCTCCTTGTATATTTGCCCTTGTGTTTATTTCCCAGTTATGTCCCTTGTACATTTTTTAGCAGTAAAGCCAGATAAAAATGAAATGAGCGCATTAGATCATTGTAATCATCCCAGGAGGTACTGTAAACAGATTCAGTTAGCAATGAGTCTTTGAATATTACTTTCTTTGGATATTTTGTTTAATCATAAGTGGTTGAATCTGGAGGCAGTTGGGGTTCTGTTTTCCTCCAAGCAGCTTCAGTCTGAAGAACGGTTTTAACTCCTTTCCTGGGGAACAATTTGTGAAAGCTGAACAATTCCTATGGCACATTTAAAACAAAGGGACCTTAAGCTTTAAAAAGGGGACTTAAAATTATCCATACCCAGCCACTGTTCAACACATAAGAGGGTTGGATACATATTACAGAATGTATGCAATGTATAACCACACCACAATAAGAATGAGGCTGCTACAAATCTGGATAGATGCAGATTGGAATTATAAACAGATCAGACTTGAGTGTATCAGAACCAATAAATCCTGTGATATGCAGACGTCACCTAGGGCAGTGGTTTTCAACTTCTGCTCACAGAATCTTAAAACATTGGCCATGATGGCTGGGATTTCTGGGAGGCAGAGTCCAAAACATTTGGTGAACACATGATTTAGAATCATTGACCATATCATTGAACATATCATTCAGCTCATCATTCAAGGGATTTCATGGTATAAATTCACTTCAGGAAGCAAAAGTACAAATTTGATTGATTTATAGAATTCATCTCAAATCTGAAAACAATCCTGCAGGAAAATCACTCTGCTTTTCCTTTTTTTTGGCTTATCTCATTAATTCATATACTTCATTAATTTTACACTTGAGTTCCTACGATTTCTTCGGTTTGCCTTCAGCACACTTCTACCTATGAATTAACTTAATGACAAAACATAACAGGTCACCAAAATACACAGAGGTTATTCTATGTTTTTAAATAAGAAATTATAAAAGTATTTGTGGTCCAATACAAAATATATTTGCTCTGCTTCTGTTCGACCCAAGTCCTGTTTAACACGCACAGAGAGATGGAACAGTGTAATAAAATCCTCAATTTGCTTGACTTTCCTTAGAAAATTATACCTGGCTTGGATAGATGAATTCTTATATTCCGCCTGTATTTGTTTAAATGCATGCTTCTTCTGTACCCTTACACACACTGAGAAGGGGAGGAAAGAGAGGAGGAACAAACGGGAAGTTTAAAGAAAATGTAGGTCAATTTATCTTCAAATCGGAACTACAAATCTGTGGACAAAAAATACTTAAATTTTACCTCTTCAAGGAGCAGCAAAATAAATGTACATTATGGATTTTAATAAATGCTTGGAGTTTGATATTTTTTTAAAAAAAGTTCAATGGCTCTTCTAATAAATTTGCTTGATAACATGAAATGACAAACTGAAATGGCAACAATGGATATGAAGTAGCGACTTATGACACTGACGATATGGATAACTCTGAATAAGGGGAACGGGAAATGAAGGCAAAGGAAACATTAAAGATCTGAACACAAGATTTGTTCGCCAATTCCAGTGAAATGAATGGGAATTGCGCTGGAGTGCTGCAAGCTCCTTTGTGTATGTGCCTTCAAGTCACGTGTTGACTTATGATGACCCTCAAGAATTTTAAACAGAGGTTAGATGTTCATCTATCAGGAGTGCTTCGACTGTGCTTTTCCTGCATGGCAGGGGGTTGGACTGGCTGGCCTTTGCGATCTCTTCCAACACTAAGAGTCTATGAATACTCAGAGGTGTTTTTATCAGTTCCTTCCTGTTAAATATAGTCTACTGCACCTGGTATTTGTTGCTGGTCTCCTATCCAGTACTAACCAGGGCTGACCCAGCTTTGCTTCTAAGATCTGATAGAATCTAGTTGCCTTTGGGTATTCTGTGAAGACTTGATGCACTTGCAGACTTAAACATGTTACAGTTTACAAGTTAACAGTTCAATTCAAATGATTGCAACATTTGGGGCAAGGTTTCTGAGCCCTTTCCCATTTTGAGAGGTAACCATGCACATGGATAGAGAAACTGCCCTCAAAACATCACAATGGAAAGGTCATTGGGTCTCCTGAGCCAAGTACATAAGCAAGATAAGGACATGCCATGCCAGTAATGTCTGAGGAAACAGTTTTCCAACCCTTTTGCAAACAACAGCCATGCAAGTTGAGCTGGGGAGGGAAAACTGAATGGATGATATCACATTACACATCATCTTTTGCTACTGTAGCTGTCTAGCATCTCTCATGACATATTTGACACCTTGTCTTGACGAAGGACAAGAGCATGCATGGCCTGTTGGAAGCTCACAAGTGCTGCCATTACCTTTGCAGCCTCTACAAAATCTGGAAGAAGAAATAATCTTTAAGTGCCCTCCACAGGACATGTAAGAAATAACGCATTGAGCAAAAACAGGAGGCAAAAAAGCACCCACCCACACACTGAATGGAATCATGTGTGCCTGGGGAGCAAGGTTAGAAGCCACAGATTTTCACTGCCTTTTTCAATGTTCAAAACATTCCAAGGTTAGCTAACAAAGACATGAAAAGGGATATTCACTTCTCAATTTACAGAGAAGATAGAAAACCAAAGGAGTGACAATATATTTGTGTTGATTAAACTGAAAAATAATTCAAGGCTGCTGTTTTTAAAGGATCCCAAGAGATCATTTTTTAACAAACATGATTGTAGGAAACTAATTGTTCCATTGAGACAACATAACTAGGTTACAGTTTCAGTGAAAGGCCTTTCTGGCACAATTTCCTGAAAATGAACAGCTACAGCCTTCTAAAAAGATGACCATTTGTCTTTTTATATAGCTATCCAGTTACTGCTTTATGACGACATTCAAAGAAATGTTAACTATTCACCCAAGTGGTCAGCATGTAACTCCGAGAAAACATGATTTTTAAAAATCTTCTCTATCATTTTTGGGGAATTGGTTCAAGAGGAGTGGTTACAGAAGATGGACTAAAATTATTTATAACTTAGGGTCAGAAAAAATACAAGGTTTTTCCAAAAGACAATGAGAAAAGTCTCAACATGTAACTGAGTCCAATGAAGACAGCGTTAAGATGCTTCTGTCGTTGGTATAGAAGGGGTCCGAAGTGCTCCATGATCTAAAGTAACAATAAGAAAACAATTTTGCTGACTGGTAACGTGAAGTTGGCTTAATTTTTTTTAAAAAAATCTAAAAATGATTTTAAAATGAACTCCCAAAAAGAACTAATCCAGATATCTATTTTCTTATATACTTAATGTAAGTATGAGCATAATCCAATGTCCTTTGAAATACTGTAACTATGCCCAGATATAGTTGGTTCTCTATAACCACAGATTCTGTATTTACACATCCAACTATCTCTTTAAATTATTATTTTTTAATTCCAAAAAGCAAAATTTGTTTTTGCCATTCTATATAAGGGATACTATTTTACTATGCCATTGCATATGGGCATGAGCATCCATGGATTTAGGAACCATGGAGGGTCCTGGAACCAACTTACAGTGGATACCAAGGGGCCACTATATACAGAAAAATCTCAAATCCTACAATAGAAACTGGAAACTTCTTGTTTGGTTTCATGTACATGTTCAGAAGGGTCAATTGCCAGACTGGTATAATATGGAGTACTATTTGTGTACATGAACAGAGCTTGCTTTCATACAATGGCCGTGATCCAGAACCTCAGTATGTGCAGACATTTTTGTTTCTTCTACGCTGCTTAGCATACCTATAAAGGATCAGCCTCCAGTGGATATAGAACATGTTCTTCTCTTAGAAGAAAGACTGACGCTCTGTATTCTGGGTTATTTACACGCATTTAACAGTGGATTGTGCCACTGTATTTTAGGAGAAGGGTGCAAATGAAAACAGTTGCTAAAATACTCAAGAAAGCAAATATTTGGAACCAGAGCAGTAGTAACATAAGTACCATCTTATTCATTCCATCTAAAATCCACACAGTAAACTGCTATAATATGTATGGTTAATACTGTGAGAACCAACATGAACATTTGTGTGACAGATGCAATGAAAAATAGCTTGATGGAAGACAGATGAGCAACATATTTTTGATGATTCAGAAAAGCCATGCATTACATTTACAATCAGTGAAAGCTTGGAATTTCATTTGAAAATTTTATTTTAAGGCACACAAGCGGATTTCAAGTAACGTTTCCATTTTCCCTCTTCTCCAAGCATTTAAACATGATTAGATGAAAAATAAGCACTCATTTAAAATTTCACCGGGCACTGATTTCATATTCCAACTCTCATATCTGACAGAATATTAAATGCAATTAACGTATGGATGGTAACACTATTTCCTTGAACACCCATTTGAGCTATGGAACACATTCAGGATCTGTGACTATAAGGACAAATCAATAGCCTTGATCAATGCTGGACTTGAACCGAAGTCTTCATGTGACCCAGATCTATACTTCAAATAAGACTGACTTCACAGGGAATATTTCCAATGTAGTGGCAATGGAGACTATCAAATGTTACATGGTTGAAACAAAGAGATTCAACCTATGCTACAAATTATCTCAAGACACAACTGACACCATATGTAGTCTACAAAATGTATTTTATTTAGCCACAGATACAACTTCTATGAAGGGTAGCTTAAAGCAGTTAAGCCATTATCATTCTAACAAAATGTGAGATGTAACTTATCTAAGAGTACCTAAGGGGTATTATCCATAATGGCTTCTTCATTCATTTCTAAGGCAGGAATTTACCTTTGCAGTCTCATAAGAATCAACTCTTAAGTGATTTTTCTGAATGTGCTCTGTAGTATCCTGACTACCGGTACATGAAATACTGAAGGCTAATAACTGTGCTATATCAGTGTTGTGGCACCTCTACACGGATAACAACATGTGCCAAGTTACGAATTTTTTTTAACTTTTCCATGATAAAGAGCTCAACTACAGTTCCAGATTATCTGGTGTGTTTGAGTCATTGTAAACATTTTGTAATTCAGCATGACACATAATTCTAAGTGTTGCATTTTTTAAACGAAGTAACGTTGGGCCAAGAACATTCACTAGTCTTTCTTGTTCAAGTTCATTATCCAATCAAACTGTTTAGCAGAATTTGAAATGAAGGAAAAAAGCAAGCTACATTTCTTTGAGTGACACCAAGTCAAGTTCTGTCTATCGGTTTGCTTTGAATGAAATCAGGAGATGATGTCTAGAAAAGCTCTTCTATTCTGTCAAATATGAGACTTTAATCATATAGCATGCTGATTGTACAAGTATCAGAAAGAAATCAAAATTTTTGCTTGAAATTGAACATGAAGCAGATTATACCTACCTTTGCAAAAACCATGAAAAAAACATTTGTGACCTGCTCTCTTATTAAAACAAAAAAACCAAGAATATCATTCGAATTAGCTCTGAGCATTCGACTGCACTCTTGTGAGACCAAAAAGGAGAAGCCATGGTTGGGTATGCAGACAGATGCTGGTCTTGGTGGACTGAGGTCCACCAAGACTAGATTTAGCCTCCACAACAAAAGATCCCCCAAATTCAACATTATTTGTTTTCTCCAAAGGAACGAACTGCTGTCACTCTTAAGGGAAAATGCTGTAGTTGGGAATACTGGTGATGTCAAAGCCTGTTTTCTGCCCTGGATGCCAGATGTCTAAAGTACCATTGCCATGTTACCTGCATTGGAAATGGAGGGCAGCAAATACTCCCAGTCTTCTAAATGGTATAGATGAGTGGGACCCCACCTTTGGTCATCCAAGTGTTATGGACCTCAGCTCCCAGAATTCCTGAGCATTGGACAAGCTGGCCAGGGCTTCTGAGAGTCCCAAACCTGGAGGACCAAAGATGGGCACCACTGGTATAAACCTACCGGACCAAAGATGGACACATCTGGCAACACTATTTCTGTTTCCTGGATTTGCTATGACCCATCACTACCACACTACTGAAAAACTGGTAAAAGCCCTTTAGAACAAGTAGAAAATCTTTGTTTTAAAGGTTTTTCTCATGATGGGCTACTGAAATTTGACATCAAGTAATAAGAGGTCCTTTTGAAAAGTTTAGTAGTGCAATTTTCTGCTGAGGTCCATGGGCCATGGAAATGGTCTTGCAGATCCATAAAGCACTGCTTCTTAAACTGTGGGTCCCAACCCCAAATAGGGTCCCTTTAATTTGGCAACACTAAAAGTTTTCTGAATGCCACCCAGGGGCTATTTTGGAAATTGACAGGAAATTGTTGTGCAAGATTTACAGTGGACTCTACAAAAGATCCTTCAGCTATACGTCATAAAAAGGAAAATCAGTCTGTTTAACAACCCTTGCAAATGTTGATGTGCCAACAGGTTTTTATACCTATTTTATATATCTATACACCTGAAGTCACGTAAAACTTTCTTGAGCTGAAAGTGGCAATGAGTGAAAAATTTAAGAAGCCCTGCCATAACGCACTACTTCTGCACTCTCCCTTCCAAGCAGGTAACTCTGCAATAGATATAAATCTCACTCAACATAAAGACAGGCTCTTTGACACCAAGGGGTAAAATCAAGGGGTAAAAATCAGCTTAAGCAGCAAGCATTAAAGTTGGTGGAATATCATGAGACCAATCAGAATCTCTTCCTGTTTAAAAAATATCTTGTAAAACTTTTTATTTTACACATCATGCCTGCTTTCTACACAAAGCAAAGTTTATTATAATTATAATTTAAAAAAATCAAGTCCTGTAACAGTTCCCTTTTTATGGAATTTAACAAAAACTTGAGAGGCAGCCAGACACTGGGATAACAAAATTGTGTTAAAAAAACCAACCTGATAAAGGAAACACAAGGGAGGAAATCAGCACAAGAAAGTACAATCACGGATTAGAAAACAAGACCAGCACAAGGAATCAAATATTTTAAAGACGAGATCATTTGAAAATATCACAACTTTTAGCTTGATAGTGGTCACTAGTCATGCTTTGGCCAAAAACAGACCTTGAGAATGAAACCTTACTGTTTTGGATTACATCCCAAAATAGGTGTGGATATCGCACCTGTCCTTCTACCTACCCACATCTGAACATCTTCTTAGGTCCCATCTAGACTGTTATATAATGTAATTTAAAACTGCATTATATGGTCAGTATGGACTCAGATAATGCAGTTCAGTGTTCATAAATGCACTGTACATGGAGCCAAAGTGCTTAACTCCTACTGTAATTCTTTGAAGAAAGCACCGCTCTCCTGTCCAGCTATGGTCTTGTTTGCAAAAAGTGCTTCCTGCCGTCCCTTGAAAAAGTATGTTGGTGATTTCTTAACAAGTGGAGAAAGCAGTTTCCTGGTTTGGTTTTAAGCAGCAAGCAGGCTGTGACATCATTCTTCAGAATGCAAAAGCTGATTTTCTTACTCCCCTCCCACATCTCTGTATCTTTCTTTTTCTCTTTTTAAAAACATGGCATGACACATGTTACTTGACAGCATAGCTAATACTAAAAAAATCATAGCTGTAATAGAATACTGACATTTGGAGAACCAAGGATTTCTTACTGTTCTACAGACTATGGCACTGCTAGATATAAACATATCAGTTAGGGGTATATATTGTATTAACACACCCATCTTGCAGATCTCAGATATTGTATCATCATGACTATATCAGGTACCTACAATTTAAGAATCAACTAGCATATTTCTGAATGGCACACAGTGCTAATACAAATAGGGAAATTTTGGATTTTAAAAATTCTAAGTATGGGATGTTTCAAAGCTTCTGAGTTTTTGTGTGGGTTTCTTCTTTGCCAATTAAGTATTAAAAAGTTCTATTCCACAACGTTTCAAAAATATTTATTTTCACACTACCGAAAGACAACAGAAGCTTCCCAAAAGTAAATGTCTCTAGCAGGAATATGTATTGAGGGAGAAAATACAACCTCGCAGCATTAGAACCAGAAATTGCAGCATGACTAGTGAACAGACATACATAGAACAAACGAGGAACAAGCCTTTTGATTTCACAGATTTCTCATTTGTGAAGGCAAAGCAGCTAAATCAGGAATATAAGACAGGACAGAGACTAGATTTTAAGGGACAGGACATACAAAACCAGAAAGACATTACTGATATATCTAGATCTATGATACAAGAAAAGAAGCGGACTGAGGTTACATGGGGCTCTGGCACACACATGAAGCTGTGTGAGCAAAAGCTACCCTCTTCATTGGCACCGGTATGGACCATTGGCTGGCAGCTACAAAGAACAAGGGAGCCTTGGTTCGCGTGCGGAGCGTCATGTGTATGTCAAAGCTGCTATAGGCACACGGCAGCGGCTTTATCAAAAAAGAATAATAAAAATGCAGCATATTTTTGGAACAAAAAAATTAGCAACATGAAGATACTTCTGTTCTTCCCCTCCGTCAGAAGGAATCTCCCACATAAAAGCAACATTAACTGCTCTTTTAAGGTCCAAAACAGTGCCTATGAGGAGCGTTTTCCTGCCTTTTGCTACACATCTATAACTGCCGGTTCATCGTGTTCCAGTTTATAGGAGAACCGTCTGCAGCAAAGGCAATTGAGAGAAATTCCACACCTGTTGACCCGGGCCGGGCTGCAGCGTCCCATTATTCGTTCCAGCATTCTTCTAAGAGATGCGCATGCGGTTTCCCCATTTGAGAAGCAACACACGGAGTCCAAGCAGTTGATACCTGTGCCTGTCTCAGCAAGCTGAGGAGGAAAGGAAGGGACAATAAAGGGAGCAGGCATGAGCAGCTGATTTTTTTGGCATCGTATACACTCATTAAAAATAACACAACTCTGAGGAGCATGAATAACGAATATATCTGCGGATCATGCAGACTCCTTGCAGAAAATATAAGCATGTTACGTTAAGTAATTTGATTTCTTTTTATAAAGATGAAAGTTACAATAGCTATGACAGTTCTACAGAACTTGGGCGTCTTACCGTTCATTCAGGTACTGTCTTTTTTTGCAACTTAATGGAACTTTGATTTTGCAACTTAGGGGTCCATCCACACTGTAGAATTAATGCATGCATATTATAGTTTTACAAGGCCTTTAGTCTTCTCTGCCCGAAAGTGCTGGTGCTTCACCAAACTGCAAATCTCACAATTCCATAACATTGATCCATGGCAGTTAATGGTGTCTAACTGCATTAATTCTACAGTATAGATACATCCTTGGTCATAAAATCTCACTATCCCACAGTATCCCACTCAACATGTCAGATCACTGCTGGGTCTACAGTAATGACTAGAAACTCCATTAGTAAACCAAGAAATATATTTTGCATTGGTTGTTTTTGCACACCAGAGCAGAAATGCTTGCCTACTTCAGTGAGAAACCAAGCAATATCCATTTTCTTGAGTAATGGCAAGGTAGTTGCTTGAGGAGAACTGTTTTCCTATGGATGCTCTCATAAGCAGAAAGGTTGCTGTTTGGCACCATCATGGAAAGTTTTTAGAATGCAACTGAGTATTAGTTTCTTGGTACATATAAATCCAGATTAAAAAACAATTGCTATTCCCCTTCTCCCAGCCCTAGAAAATCTAGGTATGGTGCTCTTGGCACATCACCAACCCATTAAAAGCAGATGTTCCTACAAATCACGGCTAATGCCAATTGAAATATACATGCCACTGAGGACATGTTTGTTGCAAAAATAATCAATAAAAAGTCATAACCATTTTATCTTGCATGAAGTGGTCATAATAAAATCAAAGTTTAATCAAGCAAAGAGAGCAGGAGAGAAAAGAATTCTGTCTAGAAACAAAGGATGAAATAAAAAACAGGAAGGCACTTCAAACTGAAAGTGAACAAAAGGAGTAAATGTGTCTTAACCGTTAGTATGAAACTGGCTAGTAAAAGAAATGTAATGAGAATTGAGTATGGTCTGAGCAATAATTACTTCCATATTTAACTATTTTAGCTGAAGCCCACTGTCAAAGTTACTATGAACTTGGGTGTAATTCAAATGTCTTAGAAATTTCACAATATTACAGACAAACCTAGTCATTGCTTAAATTTATTTCTCAACAAAAATGCATATTTGCTTGACTTGGCATCAGCAAGGTTATTGGCACTCATCTGCCCATTTTCTACTGGGATCATCACTGGTACTGGTTGATTCAGTGGTGATAATCTCTTATTTGCCCGGATTTAGAGCTGGGCAATTTAGCTCTGTTTTCAGGTATTATGGAAAAATCAATATAAAATAATGTATGGTCTTTACAGGCAAATAATTTCTAGCCTCTGAGATGTAGTAGATAGGCCATGTCTTTTGAGAAGCTTATTTTGGTAAGGGTGGTGGTGGAAGTCACTCTTTTCAGTATTACAAGGATAAGGCAACCTAATTGATCTTACTTCCAAGAAGGTATGGTATCTCACATCTTGGCTACAAGCCTTGATCTCATAACTCCAAATGTACATTGGCTGTTTTGGCTCCTTCTGCATCCAAATTGGTAATAACTATAGGTCAAGCTTTGATTCAAATTCATTCATGATTTCAGCAGAAATAGCGTAGAATATATGTCCCATGAAATTAATACGGGCAATAAGAGACTATGTCTTATTGAGGAATTGCAACCAGTTTAAGAATAGAAACTGTAATGTCACAATCAAGATATACCACTATTATTGTGATGGGCACCTCTGCCTCTCCTGATGCCTTTTGGTTGTTTCTCTCACAAACTTTCGTCATTGGCCATGTTGACTATAGCTGATAGGACTTTCAGGACAAATTCAATGGAAGGGCCACATTTTTCCACTCTTGCATTATTGGGAACAAGGCTACCAAAATCCACCAGAACTTCTAGGTAAAGATTAAGTAGCAGAATGGGTCTTAACCCAATCATGGGTGAGTATGGCACAAGTATGGCATTTCTTTATTATCTTTAATTCTCTGGAAAAAGATTGTAAAATTAGGGAAATAGGCATATTTATCTTTTACATTTTGTTCAGCATCGTTCTTCCAGATAGTGATCTCTACACTATAATTGAGTACCAGGGTGGATAAACTCCATCCTCACGCAGTATCTGCCAGGGCAAAATTCCACAACAGATGTAAAAAAAAAACCTGCATTTTTCCTTTAAGAAGGAAACAAGGAGAGCCTTTGTTGTAAGGTACAATATTCTGCTTAGGTGGTTACAAAGACTACAAAATCTGGTGGTTCCCTCACCATTTCTCCTCTATGTTGTCTGCTCCTGTCCATACCTCTCAAGGATCTAAGTTTTTGTTTTAAAATAAAAGCACCAACTCTCATTAGAAAAATGTATCTTAAAGTCAACACCAGAAGTAGCATGCACATCTCTAAAGAATGCACACATTTATGTTACATGTATAATCATTTTGATGTGTGTGTGTGTGTGTGTGTGTGTGTGTGTATAGATGTGCAATGGCAGAAGGTCACCAACTGATTCAAAGCGAACTGTTCTCTTCTTGTGAACAAGAACTACTTATGGGACATCATCTTCCTTTTTTCTATGATGAAAAGGTAAAGGTAAAGGTTTCCCCTGATGTTAAGTCCAGTCATGTCTGACTCTGGGGGTTGGTGCTCATCTCAATTTCTAAGCCGAAGAGCCGGCATTGTCCGTAGACACCTCCAAGATCATGTGGCCGGCATGACTGCATGGAGCGCTGTTACCTTCCTGCCGGAGCGGTACCTATTGATCTACTCACATTGGCATGTTTTCGAACTGCTAGGTTGGTAGGAGCTGGAGCTAACAGCGGCGCTCATGCCGCTCCCAGGGTTTGAACCTGGGACCTTTCGGTCTGCAAGTGATGAAAAGGAGGTAGATCTAAACACAGTTGAGATCCAATTGGGACCCTGTGACTTTTAAAGGTACTGATGATCTAATACACTGACCAAGATGATGGCAATGGAGCTCACTATTTTCAGGTCCTGGTTTGATACCTTGATGGCACTATGTTTGAAAAAATATTGGCCTGATGCCATAGGAACTGATTTCCTAAATCCTCAACATGTATTCTGTGTGATTGCTGAATGTTATGACATTGAAAATTATTTTTTTCTACACAAAATAAGGGCAGATGAGGATTCTGAGCTAAAGCAGTATGTTTGAAAATTTCATTCCTAACAGGCACAGTAAAAATGTTTAAGTCTGCAGAGATCTTTCTGAAAGGATATTCAAGTTCTCTATCCCACCTCTTAAGTCTGCACTTCTTGTCTTTCACAAACTTCACAACTTTACATGAAGGTCATTAATATCGCTAACTATTCATGCTGTAAAAGTGATAGTGTTAGGTCATTTTGTAATAGTGATGCCTTCTGGCCCAGAGATCATGTACTGATGTCACTTAGGGAAAACAAATAGAGGCACTGATCCATTATGAAATTAATATTTCCATCTTCCCAATACCCTTTAACAACCGTAGAAAATGTTGGTTAAAGAGTATTACATCTCAATGTATAAAAAATGAAGTCATAATCACAGGAAATTTCTGTACACCATGAATAAGTGTTAAAGGAAGCTTAAAGAGTCCCATGTCCAAGGTGCTTGCCATAGATCGGTGCTCCGTTATCCCTAGTGCTTGCAAGAATCGACAGGAAACTGTGGTTGTTTCTGGGGTGCCAATATTCTCCCCCAGCAGACTGCCAAAAAAAAAAACAATCAAAATCTGAAGTGACAGGAACTCCTTTTCTGCTTTTAAGTACATGTATTTTTAATGTTAGACTGCAGATTCACCTCCACTGTTTTATGAACAAGTGAATTGCTTCTCCTGGTGGTGTTCAGGAAAGGAAAATTCTCAAAAGAAAAATCAGAAACCGGGAAGCATGGAGGATGTGTGAATGCTTTGTACTTGCCTCTTGCTCTAGAATAGTGGTTCTCAACCTTTGGGTTCCCAAATGTTTTGGCCTTCAATTCCCAGAAATCCTAACAGATGGTAAACTGGCTAGGATTCCTGGGACTTGCAGGCCAAAACACTTGGGGACCCACAGGTTGAGAACCACTGGTCTAGCAGAAGGATTGCCTTAGATAAACTAAATCACACAATTATTGTATACACTGGATCTTAATCAGAACTCAAGGAACAAGTGATTCTTTTGTGTGTGTATTGTCCCTCGGATGCAGATATGAAGTGGAGTTTGTGAGAAAAAGGTCCAAAATCAATTGTCAGTGTTGCTCTATTTACATAGCAACATTTCCATTTTCTTGTATACATTCACAGATCAAAACAGGGCATCAACTTACTTCGTTAACATCTCTTAGGAAAATAGCTTTACATCGTTTTGGTTTTTTTTAAACAATTCAAACACAAGCCTTGGCACGGTCAACATGACCAAGTTATTCACTTAACTTTAAGTAGCTATTTCCAATTGCCTGTGTTGTTTTACATGTGTAAAAAGAGTTATATTACTGGAAAAACCTCCATTAAGACAACAGTCTATTGGTGGCTGTGGTGAAGATTTTATTACAAGGTGGGATATCCTCCTGCTTGTGATACAAGAGAAAAATGCCTCAAGTTCTGGTTCTGGAAACACAGACTTTAGAAAGATTTTAGCCAATTCGACTTCCAGAGAAGCAGAGACTGGCTTCTATATCCTTCATGAGTTTTTCCTCATATTGTCCTCCATCCTTCTTGGAATAGTAAACATATCCAATTTTGATCTAAATGTTCCACGTGGGAGTTATGTAACTGGAAATATAAAGGACATCTCAAGCTATAGTCCCTTACATCTATCCCAATTATTCCTTAGGGACTCAAACATGCCATAGTTAGAGGATCCAAAAGGGTACAGAGAGCACTGTGACATGCATGAAGGTGCTTTTTCTGAGGCGCACAGATCATTAGGGACCTCTAATCTGGACCTCTCATTCTTAGTTGGGAGAGGAGTCTTTTGCAGGTGTGATACTACTCCAAAATTAGGACTATGAAATGAAATTTTATTTCTAACCTGCTCTATCTCCCCGAAGGGACTCAGAGTGGCTTACAACAAAATAAACAATGGCAAACATTCAATGCTGACAACAATACATAAAACAAATCAAAAACTCCTCAATAAATTATAAGACATAATACTTATATCATTTATACCTATGAACAAATAGCAGTTTACATCACCTAACACAGGGCTGAGGAACCAGATGCCATTCATTACAAATTCTATGATCCCATCCCATTAATAATTAGCTACCCTAGTCAGTGGGAGTTATAATTAAGGTTCCGCAAAACCATTCTATGGCCCCATATCTATAGTCTAGTCTTTTTATGCTCTATTTTGAGAATGCTTTGAATTTCCCAACAAATTTCCCCCTAAAATTGTTGGGGGAGTGTAATGCAAGTGAGAAGCTAAATTAAATTAATGTGAGAGTATTAGTGACCAAGTTAGCAAAAAAGCAAACTTTTGAGGCATGCCAACGTTACAGTATATCACAGTGAAAGTGCAGGACAACAGGGCACCAGGGATGGATCTGTGATGATTGAGACAAGATATATAGAGCCAGAATACTACCTAGGGCACAAGAGCACCCTCGCTGCCTAAGAGCACCCGTCAGCAGTTGCCTGCTGTCTTCCCCTCTGTGGCCGCTTTTAGCAAAACCACATGCTGAGCTGAGTGAGTCCCTTTCCTCTTCCATCTAGAAAAGGACAGAAAAAAGCAACAGATCTTATGATGCACCCTGTCGTTCTTTCAATATGACAGCAGCAAAACTGAACTCCCAAGTCATTTATTCAGTCAAATGCCTGAATATCCATTTGCTTACCTATTCAGAATATAGGTTTGAAGAGAATCAAGAATATATTGTCAAAGGTGTTTGCTGAAGAGAGCTGTAGTCATTGTAGGGGAAGCTGGCCGTACACCCACCTGCCCATCATACCTTTATGCAGCACCTTGCATAGTGACAGACTGGTGTGCGCCATGAAGGGATCTTTATTTTACAATGGAATTCCATAAAACGTTTGCTTATCCTTGAATATACATAGCCTAACAACTGCCACACTGGGTAGCTATCAACAAGACAACCTACCTAATTCTTCTGACTAGGGGGCAGTAGGACAGGATCTAATTGCTTAGTTCCTATTCTGTTGCTTGCACTAAACTTGGCATGGCCCCATGTAAACCGCCTGAGTCCCTTCGGGGAGATGGGGCGGGGTATAAGAATAAAGTTGTTGTTGTTGTTGCTAATTACTTTTAAAATCAGGTATTAAGGCTTAAGCCTTTCAACCAAAAGCATATTTTATTGCCATGGTTTATTCTAAAGCAAACACGGACTGTTTCAAATAATGTTTGGCACAATACTACCAGGTAAGGAAGAATTAATCTCCCTTTAAATCACAGGGTTATTTAGAAGTAAATATAGCTAAGACCCCATCTACACTACCATGTAATCCAGTTTCTGAATCTAGATTATCTGCTTTGAACTGGATTATATGGCAGTGTAGACCCATACAATCCAGTTTAAAGCAGATCATCTGGATTCAGAAATTGGATTATATGGCAGTATAGATCCAGCCTAAATCCGCTGTCAGCTACAGGGAGTTAAGCAGCTACATCATGTATTCTAATTACATCAGAAATAAAGCTACAAGTGTATACATGGACACAAGAGAGGAGGGCTTTATTGTAAAGAGTAATTAACATTTCTCAAGCTGGCAAGGGAAAACAGGAAACTAATATTTATCAGTAATTCTGAAGTCTGATCGACTTTGGCTTATGACTCAGAGATAGCACTGATTCATCTCTTACCAATTTATCAAGACCTACCTGGAAACATCCACAATTACGAAATACCAAATAGCCATTCAGCAGATTTCTGGTAAGTCTTAATTTCATTTGAAAGCATTAAAATACAATTTCCTTTATTATTTGTTGTATTTGAAAGCTATTGCTCTGATGAAGGATGCAGAAATGCTTGTAAATATCTTAGCAGAATACAAGGAGAACATGAATGGAGATGTAAGAGTATAGTAAAATTTAGCAGCTAAATGCAGATGAATGACAAATTCTATCTGGAATACAGCAGAATCCATTATTATATTCAGACTTGCTTTTAATTCTTTTCTTGTATTTGAAGAAAGGAATGGAAATAATCTTGTCTGAAAATATTAAAGAGTTCTGTCTAATGAGATTATACTTATCATAAGACACTTGCACATGGTGGTCCTTAAAAAAAAAAGAACAGGTTTATTCATTCTAAATGCTAGTGGCAATTGTGATATTAGGCTTGAGATTAGCTCACACTTTGGAAAATTGCTACATTCATTAGTAACATGATGGAAATTGTCAAGTTCTATTTATCAAAGGTACTTGGTGGTTCTTGCGTATTACTAGATCTACTGCAGTTTTCTGATATTTCCCCCTAGATTCTAACAATGTTAATATTTAGTCTAACCCTTTGTCGTAGAAAAATTCACAATCAGAAATATTTTCTACTTTGGATATACTCAGAAGTGTAAGAGTATCTATGCCCTCCCAAACTGAAATGCAAGCCAGGACACATGCATTTGTCCATGATTAAATCATAGGTACTAAAATAGTCTGTTTAACTATTTTAGCATTTATCAAAGGTGCTTATTATTGTTAAGACAATAAACAGACAAGAAAGACAAGTAGTCTGAAAATTCAGATTTCTCAGATCTGAAATTGAAATGTTTGTTTCCAAATATTTTGTTTGTAAGAAATCCTGCCATTATCTATTTATTATACATCTGGTTTTCAAGCAGAAGTGTGCATCAGCCTTTTGATCTGACATCATTCCTTTTTAGTACGCACAGATCAGTGTTTCCTGATATAATGAGCCATAGTTTCCTGTTATATCAGGTAACAATAGTTTGTTAGAGGACAGAAAATTGAGGATCTTAAACCAATGTCCGATAAGAGTGAAGATAACGATAATGATTGGAAAAGTCTGGCTATACCTCCAGAAAGCCTCTGTCCACATGACCAATGCTTTTCCAATTTTTGGGAAATAACTGATGTTTCACTAAATGCACATTACAAGACTAATTAAATAAAAAATGTACATTCAATCATTAGGTCAAACTGAAAATTCAGGGTGACAGTTAAGCTTTATACAGAAAGTGTCATCTTATATATGGATCAAGAATGCTTCTTGAGACAGAGAATCAGGCCTTTCATTTGGCCTTCCTTAAATGTACATTTCTCTTGCTTTTTAGTTTTCCAAGTCACATTCTTGTGATATATCATTTAAGTGTCTTTAGCAGTATGTTAGCAGGGTGTTCCAGCTGCTAATGCAGTCGCCCAGCATGATGTATGTATTCATTCAGCCCATTTACCATCCCATTAACCCCCTGCTTACAGCAAACACAGCATCATATATTTATCTGCAAAACACAATACAAAGCTGCACAAGTGTGTATATAAATACAATACATGAAACAACACAAAGGAATGCCCCCCACCCTGCATTTACAAGTAAAAAACATTGGATTATCAAAAAGAAATGTCATTGACAAAGTACAATTTCTTTTGCTGTGGCTATTACTGCTCAAACATGCAGAAAAGATTGATACCTTCATGGATGGTTAAGTTAAGCAAAAGCTCTGGGACCATGCTTGAATATACACATATATTAGTTATTTCACATAGCAGAACAGGGAATGGGCACAGATTCTGTACACTGATCGGCATGCTTACAACTTCTCCCTCATCCCCCAACCCTCTGTTAAGAAGTATAGGGAAAAAATGAAACACATGCTGCATGTGGCTTGCAAACATGGAGCAAAGCTAAGGGAGCAAAGTGAGAAAAGTACAAACTTGTGTTGCTGTTATTGCCCATCTCAGTCCACACTAGCAGCCATGCCTCCTTCCCTTTTTTTCTCCCTCAGTGCTGGTTAGCTGCCTTTCTGCATGCATAAAATGGCCCCTCCTACTCTACCTAATTTTGCTCAGCTGACTCGGTGCCCTGGACAATGGCTGTAGTGCGATGCATTCGTCACTTAAAGCAACTCTGCTGGAGTACATCTATAAGTGGACAAAGAAGGGATGGAACATACAAGTCAGTGAGAAGAAGACATCTTTCAAAGACGTACGTAGACAGGGGATAGGATCTGTATAAACAAACATCTTCAAAATGCAGGGATTCACTTGACACACAAAGCACATACACACAGGGACAAATGCGAATTTGCAACACCTAGCCTGTTATGGCTGTGGAATGTTAGCTGCCTTGAGTCCCCATGGGGAGAAAGGCGGGTATACATAATTAATAATAAAAATAATAATACTATAGCTGGTCATGGCTTCACAAATACTGGATAAACTATTTATTCACTATTAAATGTGTAATGTACCACACTGAATAAGGCACCAGCATCATTTATGGGCCACATACTCTGAATCTGCAGAATGGAGCTTTTCCAGCTGGTTTTTCCTCACTTTAAAAGGCAAACCAGTCTTCCTACATATGGAAGGTTTCATCCGAGCAGATCAGTTGCTATCACCTCGTGTAATTTAGTCTTTACAGTCACATTTAAACTTTCTTTTCTCTTTTTACATTGAGGAGGTAAAGATGAACAGAAGGACCAAAATCAGTTTAATACTTTTATCATTTGTGCTATTAGGAAAAAGCTGCATCAAAAGTGATACTAACTTTTATTAGGAAGTTTCCCCTATGGGTCAATTTCTTCTGTAGTGAAGGAACAACATAGAGTAGTTGAGAAGCCAATATAAGGGGTTCCAAAGCAATAATGTAAAGTCAGATTAGAGTTGTGGCATCACTTCCAGCTAGGATTAGAAATGAACATTTCAAAGACACACAAGTGGGATAAGAATAGGAAATGAGGCTATAAGGAACATATTCACGCTTGGAAACATACTTAAAGGAGATCTTCCTCTCCTGCATCTTCTCAGCATTAAGAAGAACTAGAATATGTAGTTTTGACTACCATTGTTTGTTGAAGCTTAAGTAGACCTAGGATTTTACTAATGCAAGTACAGATGTTAAGTAAGTGAAGGGACCTGTCTTTTGAGAAGACCAACTTCTGATGACAAAACATTTATGGTCAATTGATTTGCTATTACTTCTACATTCCCTCAGATATTATAATCAGTTGGTCACAATGAGTTAATATTAAATGGTTTGAAATTAGGGGGGGAAATCAGAGAATGTACTATTCTAGCTATTCTTCTCCTGATACAATACTACTTTTTTATTAGATCACATTGGTATTTGTGAGAGCATGCACATATCACCTATTTTAATGTCCCCTCCAAACAGATAACTGTTTTATTACATGCCATACTAGAAGATATACTGCGTACTTAGGATCATTCACTTTTTTTTTTTACTTTCAAGTAAATATGCATAGAACTATTGTGGTGTAGTGATCTGAATGTTGGACTATGACTTTGGAGGTCAGGGTCAGATTCTCTGCACAGTCAAAGAAATCCATTGGTAAATGACTTGAAGGCACACAACCTGAAGACACAAAGCAACAGCAAAGATGCACTGCCCTAATTTTGATCCAGATAATCACACAAGAGGTGGAGAGGTTTGAACTTTAATCTCAGCTGTCCTTCTCTCTGCCATGTGCAAAGGACAAAGAGAAAAAGCTTCAGTTAGATTCAATGGGGGCCTTTCTCTTGTCTATGTTGCACTTGGGGAGCAATCAGCAGTTCTAGGTGAAGCTTCCCAGGAGAGAGATTGTGAGAGTCTCAGTTTAGATCCTGGCACCACATTATTACCAGACAGTAAAAAAAAAGTGATCCAAAAGCAGAGCATCACATTTAATGCAGTTTATTCATAAAACATTAAACTGACATATCATTTTAAAAACTGACATGACAGAGATCCATCCATGATGTGTTAGATTAGTTTCTACTGTCTCCTTTATAAGTAGTTTTATGAATACTAGACTTCGTCTATGAATGTTGAACAATGATTTTTTAAACAACTAACGGAACAGACTTGTTCAACAGGAATATTAGTTACGGTAATACATTTTTGATATCTGTTAGGGTTAATCATTGTCGAAAGCCCCCAATGGTGCAGTGGGTTAAACCCTTGTACCGGCAGGACTGATGACTTGAAGGCTGGGTTGCTGACCTGAAGGCTGCCGGTTTGAATCCAACTCGGGGAGAGCACAGATGAGCTCCCTCTATCAGCTCCAGCTCCATGCAGGGACATGAGAGAAGCCTCCCACAAGGATGGTAAAAACGTCAAACACATCAAAACATCTGGGCGTCCCCTGGGCAACGTCCTTGCAGACGGCCAATCCTCTCACACCAGAAACGACTTCCGGTTTCTCAAGTTGCTCCTGACATGAAAAATATATATGTCAAAATGATAAACCCTGGGCTGCGCCATTTCAGACCTGATGGGGACTCCCAACACTTCATATATGGGGAATCTGTTTCCAGCTTCTTTCTGGTACATTTCATTTCAATGTCTGGAGCAGAAATATTGCTTCCACATTTGAAAAAAGTAAAGATTTAATACAAATAAATGAGAGGAGTCAACTGCATAATGCACAGGGCATATAATGCAGGTGGATAGTTATATTTGTTGGGAGAATTAGAAGGGCTATTCTTAATCAACTAACTCATTTTTATCTTAGGAAGTTATATCTACTGCATTAAGCTAACAAATTCTAACTTTTCTTTTAGATGCCACATGTTGCTGCAGGCTCATAATGATCTTGCAAATTAATTTTCAGTCATCTCTAAAAGTTGGCTGCTGTGTTGACACTTTATTAGGAAATATTTGGAACAGGTCTTTTCTAGTGAGTTTCAAAACTGCCACATGGTCAAGCCAATGGGATTTGCATCACAGAGCTGATGCAGAAAATAAAATATTTATACAATGAACACCACAAAACCCCTCAAAAGTTGGAAAGACACAGTTATAAACTTACAATTAGCCGAACTAGCATTCAGGACAAACTAGAAACAAACAACTGACACATATATACTAGAAGAGGTTTATTTTAGCTTATGAGCGCACCATTCAAAGAAATAGCAGGCCACCTGATTGTACAAAATGACTTTATATGTCACAAAACTTTCTGATCTTCAATCAATCATATTAAGGAAGGCAGTTTTAACTCCAGCTTCCCAACAGATACTTTTTTAAAGAGTTTGTGGCATCCTGAACAGGAGATAAAGATTGTTATGGTAATCTAATGTTTATACTAAAATACAAGGGAATATGAACTGCTAAATGAGGTCATATTCATTTGTGTCTTCAAACTCTCATTCTGACATGAACCACCATGTTTTTGTATTGATTCTCCATGTCTGCCAGAAACAAAACATCTAAGAAGCATGAACTGGACCCAAGCCTACCTAAAAGATAACATTAGAGTGGGAGAGTTTCCAGCTAAAGAAGCAGCAAAAGTGATTCAACAGATGCTGAGTTCAATCTGTTCAAAGTGAGTAAACAGAACCAAGAACCCATTCGGTTGTTGGGTGTTCTGTCTTTATAAAATGGGATCATCTGACTAATTGACCCAAGTTTTTGCCTGTTCTTGAATTAAGCTACATAAGGAAAGCTTGGAGTGAACATATACGATCAAGATGGGGAGGGTCTAGTTCTCTTGTTCTGACGGAAATCCAACTCTTACTATTCCTTACCATTAATCATGCTTTCAAAGGCTGATAGGCGTTGCAATCCAATGTTGAGAGAACTACTCTTGATATGGATGACACTTATGTCCAGGAGCCTTACAAACAGAATCAGTTGGCTTCTCCTTATGGCTGAAACGCCAGAACAACTGTACAAAGCAACAGCTATCTGCACCACCATAACACATAAAAAATTCCTACAAAAAGTCTGGAGTAATAATGCAAGAAACTGATACAGAAATATTTTAAATAGTCAAAAAATGGCCTAGCAATTGATAATGTACTGAAATGATAAATGAGAGGTGTGGATCCAAGTAACACATTCCGGACAATCTCTTCTTTCTGCTATTCTTTTCCAATCAGAGCCCAGACTGACTGGGAAGTGGACCAGAACTAAATAAACCTTAATTGCCCCAAGTTCCTGTCATAGGGTCAACCAAGAGATTCCAAGTGTCATCCTTCCCTCTTTTTAGGCAGGTATTCTAAGGATATTATGACATAAGATCTAGATTATGCCATATATGAGATCAACTGGGAGCCCTGGGAAAACACAGCTAGCATAGTTCCCGGCATTATCTGATTTGCTAGTGATCACCCAGATTGCTATGATGAGGAATATTACACTATTACTAAGTGACTGGGAGTCAATTTATACTGGTAAGTCCACCTACTAAACTGAAGAGCTATTAATAATGGTGTGTATGTCAGCTAAATAACTGTTTTGAAATATTTACACTTGGCATCTGCTCTCAATTGCATTTTGATATAGCCAAGAAATTGACAATAACTGGCAGTTTTTACACTGTAATGCAGAAGAGAGTTTTATTTTACATAGTTTAGTATCACCATAATTTTACTAAGAGTTCTATATTCAAACAAACACAGAGAAAGACTAACAAATTTAATCTATTCTCAATATTAGAAAAACCACATGTAAGAATAGGTTACCTGGGCTTTTTCTGTACTTGTGGGTTGTAGGTGTCTGTACAGTACTTTTTTCGCAACATCAGGAAACAAACAAGTAATGACTATGATGATTATGGCAAACCAGGCAGAACCACTGGACAGTAACTGAACAAATACAAAGTACATGTCTTGAGTGTGCAAAAATGGCCTGAAAAAAGATAAAAAAAATTGATGTCAATATACAGGGGTGGGGACTACAATACAGCTCAACTTGCTTCATTAGAATGTTATTTAAAGTACTTTTAACCAACCTATCACTACCAGGGCAGGTTGGTCTATAGGACACCAGAGTCTATGACAAAACAATTAGATTTTAAAATAAAATAAAAACATTTTCATAAAAATGTCACTATTTTTTTAGAGAAGGAATAATGTGGCCCTGAAAATGTTGTTGAGACTGTATATTCTGCAATCCCAGACAGCTGAGTAAGGAATACCAGGAGATGAAGACCCAACAAGTATCTTCAAGGCCATGTGTTTGTTTTTTTGCTCATGTTATTCATAGGGTTGTGACTTTGCAGTTCAGGGAACCACAGCAATTCACAGTCATCTTCTCTTGTTGTGTCTACATGCAAGCATACATCCCTGACCTTGTAGTCTATTTGCTGGGTTCTCTTTAAAACCTGGAAGTGAACTTATTTCCATTAACAAACAGAAAAAGTAGAAACGGCTGCAGTCAACAAACATGGCCAAGAACATGTGCACTTCAGTGAATATTGCCAAACAATAAGGATTGCAATGGATTAGGAGAGCTATGATCCATATTTATGCATGCAGGAACACCTACCAGATAATTCCGCCATAGAACAAGGAGAATACGAAGTAGAACGCAATGGAACCCCAGGTGACAAAATGATTTATCCATGTCCAGAAATGCGTTTCTAAAGCCATCTAAAAACACAATATGAGAAACATGGAATAAATTTACTATATAGGTAGGACATGTGATTAGCACAAATTGTCTTTTTTGTCCTTTCTTTTTAAAGAATGCTACAAAAATATATCAATTGGACAGGGAGGTAGAAAATGTATGTATCTCAGTTAACATGTCATTAAAATAGTGATCACTGCCATTTTGCAGTTTGCTACACAGCCCACATGGATAACATGGCTTTATTTTAATATTAACTTTTATTGCTATTGTATTTTAATCTTTGTATCATGTATATTAATACATGCATTTTTCAGTACTGTGTTTTAACATATGAATGTTATTATATGAATTTTATGGTGACATGTTTAAGTATGTTGTGTCCCACCTCGAACTATGAGGAGAGAAAGGTAACAAATGAAAATAGCAGTAGTAGTACTTGTTATTATTATTCTTATTCCTGGGTGTTTTCAACCCAACTCACAAAAATCTCAACAATGCCTAAAAATCTAAGACGTAAGTAATTCTGGTCAGCATTTGAACTAAATTAACTGCTCAAATAATTATTTAATAGATAGGCAGGGACAGACACAGGGATGCAGGGAGATATGGTGCATGGTAATGTTTTATTATTGTATATTGGTTTTTATGATGTTTTTAGTTTTAAATGCCTTTTGTATTGTATTGTTGATGTGATGGCACTGTGTTGCTAATTTGTAAACCGGCCTGAGTCCCCCGGGGAGAAGGGCGGGGTAGAAATACCGTAAATAAATAAATAAATAAATAAATAAATATGGGTTTATACAATTGTACACAATGAATAGCCCATTCAAACTGGAAAGTTTCTCCAAACTGTGTTATTTTCGACTAGCTCAGAGACAGAGCTTGGAAACACTTTTGAATAAAAGAATTAATATAGTGACAATGTACTGAAATCACAAAACAAATTGAGCAGGGGCAAGGTGATGTTTTGGGATATAACCCATTACTCTATCATCATGTTTAGTCATGAATTGCTTGAGAATATTATTCTTCAGTATCTTTAGAGTAACATTCTAGACTTGTCTCAGAAATCATGTAGTTTTTAAAAGCCTGGAGTTGAGTGTGTTCATAAAGCTGCATTCATCCAGCCAACACTGGGGGCTGTACAGCTTCCACTCAAAGGAGACTATCAATTCTTCAGTCATTTGCTATTTTCTCAGGCTTTAGAATTCCAAGTCTGAGATGTTTCTCTTGAAGTCCCCTCAAAGCCAGAATCTGCACACAATGTCTAGTTTTTCGAGTGAAAGAATCTGGCCTCACAGAAAGCAGGTGAACTAGAAAAACAAATACCTATTCTGCTCAGTATCCATTTAAATTCTTCTTCTTGTTGTTGTTGTTTACTCATACCCACATTTTCTCTCCACAAGGACTCAAAGTGGCTAAACAACAATGTTGTCATTACCCTTGCTTGAATGGAGGCGAGTGATGAGACACAGAATCTTCATTCCTAAATAGCTACTGGACTGTGAGACACTTAGGAACAATTACACATAGTAAAACCACAAATTAATTACAATGACTATACCTTCATTGTAACAGTTATCACCATAACTGTGAAGACCAGAGTGCCAAATGTCCAGTTTCCAAACATCTAAAAAAATAAATAAGAGGGAGATGTAATTTAATCAAGTGGAAGATGCATTAATTAAGGGAGCGCCTTCATGTTTACTTGCCTACTTAGTTATATTTAGTAAAGCAACTAGGAAAATGCAAAGCAAAATAGGGAAAATGTACAGGCTACTAAATTTCTCCACAGGACATGTTTTCCTCTTCCACAAAATATCACAAGTTTGTGGGAATAGGATTTTAAAAAATCTGAGGGAAAACAACACTACAGGGAAATTGCAGCCAATTATGCATAAGTACCCAGCTAATGAGAAATTCTATTGCATGTGAAAGCAATTAGCCTCTAATTAACCGAGTGGGTGGGATTGCCTTCAATGCAGCATCACATATATATTTTCCACATCACATTCTTAAGGATCCAAAAATAATGGTGGACTTAGGAAATTAAGAACAAATGCTTTATTTCATGAAAGTATGTTTTCTTAAAAGGCAACCGCACAAAGTAGTTTTTGATTTTAAAAACAGTTGCACATATATTTCTGGAAAACAACAGCAATGCAGTAAGGAAATTCAGATGGCTATTAGCTGTGTCACTACAGTAAATGGAATGTAACGCCGTTATCTTATTCTGAACCAGACAGCTTTGAATTACTGCAGAATTTTGTATGTCCTCTTCATCAATGGTTTAGAATGGAAATGTTGATTCTCAGTATGGTAAATTTTTGAGCATTAATAAGATTTTTTCCGTAAGTCTAAGTCAGCATTCTATGCTCTGGATAGTTTGCAGGACACCACAGTCCAAGTTTAATTTCAATAATTTCATCCTAGACAAGAGGAATTCTTCAGATGGAGATGTCTTGGTCATGATTACTTCAAGACCTACCTGTTTGAATGCATGTTGACAGTGGGCACATCCACACTGTGGAATTGTAACAGTTTAATGGCTATGACTGTATCCTTTGCAATCCCATAATTTCTAATTTGGTGAGGTATTTAAAATTCTCCATTAGAGAGCGCTATTGCCCACCCAAAATGCAAACACCAGGATTCCATGTGATAACTGATGGCAATTAAAGTGAGAAATTCCAGCAAAACTCTAGGGGAAGAATTTGGTTGAAGCCAACTTGTAAAGGGCTCCTCACTTTACACTTTGCATTTCTTTGCCAGTAAGATGTATACACTGTCAGTCTGTTAATAATGACAGCCCTTAGGAATGCAAAGTGCACTTTAAAAAAAGTGTATTATAAGATGAAGAATTATAATGCTAAATTACATCTGTAGTGAAATTTTATAAGACACATACAGGTCTTTCCTTTCACATTGCTCTCTGTTCCATGCCACCATTTACTTTTGAATGAGTTCAAGGAGAAGGGATGCTGCATTCTTTCAACACAGATACAAAATACTGTATCTCGTGCTTTCGGTATCTTTCTTCCTAAAACACAGACGCTTACCATTTGCCTGTTAGGTTTCAATATCTGACGACATGCACAGCGTGAAAAAAGGTGAGGAAAGAAAAACTAAAAGATCAGAATAGAAGTACAGTATCATAGGGTATGGGTATCAAGTCTACAGAGAGACATTTCCATATTAATAGCTTCCATTTCTTCCTAGCATGCTCCCCAAGTGTCAAAATTGAGGGTAAAACTACTGTACAGTTTTTTCCCAGGTTCAGCTGGAGTAAAATGTTCCCATTAAAAAAGGAACTCTGCAGATGATGCAATAGTGAGCCCAATCCATCGTTTTGGCACACCAGTACTTTGCAGGATACATAAAACCAGGGTGATTCCAAGTACTTTGATCACCTGTAAGCTGCAGTGTCACAGACTGTAGGAGTAACAACTATGGCAGATGTTGGACTGTGGCATCACTCAGCAGCCTGAGTAAATGTTTGCACCTAAACTGGTGAAGAAGGGCAGGAAAGGATCATACTTGGAGTCCTGAGCCTCAGAGAACAATGGGTCCAATTTCTCAAGGATAAGTCTCAGTCCACTGAGAACATTACCACCTGGAGAGTTCATAGTCTACATCTCTACAAATCTAAACCATTTTTTTCCAAATATAGAACTGAACTAAAGCACTTAGGATAATTCTTTCCCAGAACTGGTCTGAAGGAAAACCCTTTACCCTATTCAAAGAGAAGTCTGGTGTCCACTTCTATCAAAACACCACTGGAAGCATGACATTGTAATGCACACATTGGTTCGCCTAAAATAAAAAAATTATGAGACTAGGGAAAGTTTGTTTAGTCTGGGATTCAGGTTACTGAACTCTACAGCCCAAGGAAAAGCATGTGGTCCCCTTTTTGTGTCTTTACCTAACAATGTGATCCCAAGACCTGACATGTAGACACACACCGCTGTGCAATTCTCTTGACTGCTTGCCAGGTACAATTTGTGTTTCTAGTGATCCATTTATAGCACTGGTCCTCACTCAATGAACATTTCCAAGCCCAGGGCCTTCCTTCCTTAGTTTTGCTGCACACACGTCTCTGCTGTCTAGACAGACCCCTGTTTAATGAAAAATCCTCATGCTGCATACAGACAATAGCCGTGCCATGCTGAGAGCTCAGCTACTTGCTTAATCTGTTCAGTAAGGTAAAGGTTTCCTCTTGACATTAAGTCTAGTTGTGTCCAACTCTGGGGAGTACGGCTCATCTCCATTTCTAAGCTGAAGAGCCAGTGTTGTCCTTTGACATCTCCAAGGTCATGTGGCCGGCATGACTGCATGGAGCTCCATTACCTTCTGGCTGGAGCGGTACCTATTGACTTACTCACATTTGCATGTCTTCAAACTGCTAGGATGGCAGAAGCTGGGGCTAACAGCGGGAGCTCACCCTGCTCCCCAGATTCGAACCGCCGACCTTTAAGTCAGCAAGTTCAGCAGCTCAGTGGTTTAATCTGCTGCACCACTGGGGGCTCCCAATCTGCTCAGTAGTAGAGCTTCCATTCTGTGCAGCCAGTCCCAGGACTGAGTTGTAAGGAGTCACTATTGGAGCTAAAATATCCTGCAATGGGAGTAAGCAGCAGGACTGTTGTGAATTGCTGGCTGTATTACGCTTATTGACTTAATTTTCTTTTGGTCAAAATAAACTCAATGTAAATTTTGATAAACTATTGCTGGCTTCTCCAGTCAGCCACCAGTTAACATCCATCCATCATGTTTCAGCAGCATAAGTAGAGGTCTTTTGCTTTCTGCACAAATCATGTGGCTCTTACCACTATTGTCCTATGTGGGATGGAGATACACCTAGTTTTTAAATAGGGGTGATCAGGTCAGAGACAGTATACATCTGCAGATGGAGGGAGGCATTTTCACAAAAGGTTGGCAAGATAATACCACGACAAGCCATAACAGATATAATTTTATATTAAAAGATTTCATGTCTTGCCCAATGTTATTCCTTGTTTCCTTTGCTCACGGGGCGAGGATCAAGGCTCTTTTAATTGCTTTTTCATTATTAGCACCTTTAACTGAATGAGTGTATATAGTTATTTTGTGGCATTTCTATAATTTCTATGTTTTATAGTGTTTTTGAACTCTGCAGGAGGTCATATAGGATACTTATACAGCTTTAGTGTACTCTCCTCAAGTTCAAATAACTTCTTAAAATGGTATATTACAGAATGTAAAGTAAAGTTGCACTGAAAAGGTAGTGTGCTACTTTCAATATGCTGAGAACATCTGGGAAAGCAAAAGAAAGGAGTATCCCTGCAACACATTTATGACCCAACCTGCTACTAAATTAGTTTAGTAATGGGATCCATTTGATCTTTCACAGCAAAAACCTGACAGCTGTCTACATTTGTATAATTTAGCGTTCTGAAACTTCATTTCTACTCTACATAAGAAATCATTATAGTAGAAAATGCAATTTATACATGTCTCACAATGATTATTCAAGTACAAAAGCATGACTTTTTCAAAAATATCAAAACACGAAACATATAAATGCACTTTTGTTTCAATTTTAATGTTGAATCTACTTTACCTGGCCATTTCCTAGCAAAGAAGTGTCTTCTCCCATCATAAGATATGACCCAAAAAAGAAAATAAATGCATGCACAAATCCCAAGAGGGTCCAATAAAGGAAAGGTTTAAAACCCAGATGAGCATTTTTGCTGATGTCCCTGCAGAGCAAAAGAGGAGAAAAGATACAGACTGTTTACTGCTTTTTTGTGAATAGCAAAACCAAATTTTAATTCCTTAGAAATTTGACGTGCTATCTTAATTGCATTTTAGAGCATCTTTCAGCATCTATCCACCTCATGATCTTCTTTTGTGCTTTGCTGATGAACAAAAATGTTGTAAAGTTCATTGTGACAAACCATGACATCCCCTATCGCCATATTTCAACTGAATGATATCTAAAGAGAAGTAAGTGCTAAATGCTAGGGGAAACTGGGGATTTGGCAGATAGCCTGCTTAGATTTCTTTTTTCTGCCTGCCATAATACTTTTCATTTAGTGAACTAGCTTTCAATTTGTCAAAATTTGACCAAAATATTAATGAATTTAGGAAAGGTAGCATTTAAACAGTTGAAAAGATTTTTGTTAGATCAAGATTTAATATCTCTTGACTACAGGTTTTCTTTTGGATCTTTTCTGTATTATGTATGCTTCCCTCAGCCATTCAAATTGATTTTGTGACATTCTCTTATAAACTGTCCAGCAGAGAAAACTGATTAATTCAAGTGTATGCAAATTCTAACACCTTAGTTTTCAATTTGCAATAGGGTATGTTTCACTTGTGTTATAGCTTTTCTTGTGAGAATGATCTCTACAAATAAGTCTGACTTACAAATGAAAAAGAAGACTTCTGCACTGACACTTATGTTCTTAAATATTATTAAAAACTGACCCTTTCAACACATCACTGGCATATACTAAGGTTAAAAACTCTTTTGATTTCTCTTTCAAATACTATATTATCAAAGGGGCCATATTATGGTAATTGGCAGGAGGAAATGGTGATGCATGAAGTGAGACGCAGGTGGGCGGGGTATTTGTCCTCCTACTGCTATCCATCTAAGGAAGCTGTTGGGGGGGGGGGGGGGAAGAGATGCTCTGGACTAAAGTTTAAACTGATAATGCATGTAGGGCTTTTGACATAAATGCACAGATTGCAAGTTGCCAACTACAATCTTGCACATTTGCAATGGCTTTCCAAAATTCAGATAGTATCTTTCTTAAAACTTGACCACCGTAGACTACTTAATACACAGTGGGCAACTATATGTGAGCCAGGGACAGATTTTCCCTTCATAGGAAACACAAATGCATCCCTTCTTGTTACCATTGTGAGAGGCATTGCAAAAAGAAATGGGGATATTTGTGGGTAGTTTGGGGTCCTGCGGTGCTTGTGGAAGCGGGAGAGGTTTTCTGCATAGTTTTGAGGGGAAGATTGCTCCAAGATCATGCTGAAAGTCTCTAAAACAAAGTTGAGGAGGTTGGTGGGTCGTTTTAAGGGGCCACAAAAGTGGGGTTCACTCCTGCTTTAACAGGACATGTTTAGGTTGAAGATCTGCATGCTAAGCCTATGCTTTGCCATTGGGAAATGACCAACTGACACTTAGAGGAGTACTCTCCTGTTTTAAAAAAAGTTGGTTATAAGAAAACAGATTGTCAGCCATTTAGTCCACAACTTGGCATAAGTATACCATTTGTCAGGTACCAGGCATTCCCTTGGCCCCAGAGAGCATGCTTACCGATAGAGCGTTGGCTTGCTGTGTAACACATGAGGGTGAACATGCTGTTCAAAAAGACTGTACATGAGGACTGGCAAGGAAGTGAAACATATGTTGTACAAAGTCAGGTATACACTGTCATACAGAGTCTGAAAAATGAGGTAAATGGAAATTACTGGTTAAGAGCTGAAATTTTGTCAGGGCTAAAATACGTTCATAAAAGTAAAAGGTGTTATAGGATAACACCAAGGCTCTCATTTCACAGTTTATGACATTTCAAATAATAAAAAGAACCACATTTCTAATTAGTTGTTTTCTTTCCCTAATGGCTTTCTTCATTACTCAGCTTTCACAACTATAAACAGAAATTGGAAATACTAGGGCATGGACAATTATAGTATTAATGCTGTATCTTTGAACGTCTTTATCTAGTTTCTCTTTCAAACTCTTAATCTTCTGATTTCCTGACTACAGGTAATGAAAATAATTAAATATGTCTTTATCATCAACGTTATGTTATGGAAATCTGAGGTCATTATTTATCTTCACTTTTGAGGATAAGTCTATAACAGAGGAATTATGGGCCCTTAGGTTCCGGCTGCTCTCATGGGGCATTACCATTAGAAGAGTATTTGTGGACCCCGTGATTCGCCCTTTGGTGGCCAACCTATCTTTACACACTCAACCATCTGTTAGGCCCAGAGATAATAGGATGTGTAGTCCTCAGCATAGGCTCCCCCCTTTAGAAAAGTCTCAATTAGAGACTCTGGCCCAATCATTTTCCGTACCAGACCAGCAACTTTCACCCTCTTCAATCTCACTACGTTTTTCCAGTAGGCCCCATTTATCCCCTTCTTTTGAAGTAAAGTTAGATGGTGTGTCTAGTAACCTTTTGGATCCGGGGAGCTGACTAGATTCTCTTAAGGATGCTCCAATTGAGCCAGACTCTTTGGGGGGTGGGGAACAGGCGGGGGGTGGCTCCATCGAGATCGTGTGGGGGAGGAGGAGGAATTGCCGTCAACGAATTTCCAGGGAGAAGCGCAACAGGGTTTTTGCGACCCTGGAGAAGGATAGGTGTGGTAGCCTCCATGGTAGCCCCTCCCGGCTGAAGGTCCTGCTGTTTAATGCCAGATCCGTCAAAGGTAAATCATCTATTATCCAGGATCTAATCATGGATGAACATGCGGATCTGGCCTGCATCACCGAAACCTGGTTGGATGATCTGGGTGGGGTTAGTCTTACCCAGCTTTGTCCTCCAGGTTTCGGGGTGCATCAGCAGGCCAGGCCAGGAGGGCGGGGAGGTGGGGTTGCGGTGGTCTTTCGGCAGTCCATCGCCTTGGTCAGATGCGCCGTTCCGCAATCTGCTGGGTTTGAGTGTCTCCACTTGAAGGTGGGTACCCGGGACAGTTTGGGGATTCTGCTGGTGTACCGTCCACCCCGCGACACAGCAGTCTCCCTGCCTGAGCTAGCAGAGGTGGTTTCTAGCGTGGTGTTGGGTTCCCAGCGCCTGTTGGTGCTGGGCGACTTCAACATTCACGCTGAGACCACCTTGACAGGTGCAGCTCAGGAATTCATGGCCGCCATGACGACCATGGGTCTGTCCCAAATAATATCGGGTCCCACTCATCAAGCTGGACATACACTTGACCTGGTTTTTGTTGCGGGCGACGGTTTGGTCGGAGTGGAAGAGCAAATTATTCTTCCATTGTCATGGTCCGACCACTATCTGATCAGTTTAAGACTAACCGTCTCTTCCAACCTCCGCAGGGGTGGTGGACCAATTAAGATGGTCCGCCCCAGGAGACTTATGGATCCTGAGAGATTCCTGAGGTCTCTTGGGGATCTGTCTACCATGGAAGCTGACGATCCTGTCGATGCCCTGGTCACTCGTTATAATGGCGAGTTGTCCAGGGCAATAGACACGATCGCTCCTGAGCGTCCCCTCTCGCTGCGTGGAGTTTCCCCAGCTCCCTGGTTTACTGGGGAGCTGGCGGAGATGAAACGTGCGAGAAGGAGACTAGAGTGCCGCTGGCGGACAACTCGTGACGTATCTGACCGAGCACGGTCTAGAGCCGCTATTAGGGCCTATTCCGCGGCGTTGCGGGCAGCCAGGAAAGTTTTCTCGACTGCCCGCATCGCGTCTGCAACAAATAGATCTTCAGAGTTGTTTCGAGTTGTTGGGGAGCTCCTCCACCCTCCTCAGGTCGGGGGAGCACCCGACATCTCGTCAACTCGGTGTAGCGAGTTCGCTCACCATTTTGCAGACAAAGTCGCTCAGATTCGTTCCGACTTAGACGCCGGCCTTGATGCATTGCCAGGTGAGGTAACCGAGGCATCTGTCTGTTCGATCTTGTGGGATTCGTTTCAGCTTGTGCAGCCTGATGATGTGGACAAGATTCTTGGAGCGGTGAGGGCAACCACCTGTGCCCTTGACCCTTGCCCATCTTGGCTCTTAAAACAAGCCAGTGGAGGGCTAGTTGATTGGTTTGTGAGAATAATCAATGCCTCTTTGGAGCAGGGCATATTTCCATCTGGCCTAAAACAAGCTGTGGTGAGGCCTGTTTTGAAGAAAGCCTCCTTGGATCCGGCTAACCTCAGGAACTACAGACCAATCTCTAACCTTCCATTCTTGGGCAAGGTCTTGGAGCGGGTGGTTGCTTCCCAGCTCCAGGGATTCTTGGAAGATACGGATTTTCTGGACCAATCGCAGTCTGGTTTCAGACCTGGCTACAGTACCGAGACGGCTTTGGTCGCCTTGGTGGATGACCTCCGCAGAGAGCTGGACAGGGGGAGTGTGACCCTGCTGGTTCTCTTGGACATCTCAGCGGCTTTCGATACCATCGACCATGGTATCCTTCTGGGACGTCTCTCTGGGATGGGCCTTGGGGGTGCTGTTTTGCAGTGGCTCCAGTCCTTCCTGGAGGGTCGTTCCCAGATGGTGAAGCTGGGGGACACCTGCTCGGACCCCTGGCCATTGACCTGTGGGGTCCTGCAAGGTTCCATTTTGTCCCCCATGCTTTTTAATATCTACATGAAACCGCTGGGTGAGGTCATCCGGAGTTTTGGAGTGCGGTGCCATCTCTACGTGGATGACACCCAACTCTACTACTCCTTTCCACCTAATTTCAAGGAAGCCCCTCGGATACTGGACCAGTGTCTGGCCGCTGTATTGGCCTGGATGAGGGCGAACAAGCTGAAGCTCAATCCTGACAAGACAGAGGTCCTCCAGGTCAGTCGTACGTCTGATCGGGGTATTGGGTGGCAACCTGTGCTTGACAGGGTCGCACTCCCCCTAAAGGCGCAGGTCAACAGCTTGGGGGTCCTCCTGGACTCTGCGCTGACACTTGAGGCCCAGGTGTCGGCCGTGGCTGGGAGGGCCTTTGCACAACTAAAACTTGTGCGCCAGCTGCGACCATACCTCGAGAAGTCAGATCTGACCATGGTGGTCCATGCCTTAGTTACCTCTAGACTGGATTACTGCAATGCGCTCTACGTGGGGCTGCCTTTGAAGACGGCTCGGAAACTACAACTAGTACAACGATCGGCAGCCAGGTTTCTAACTGGGGCAGATTACAGGGCGCGCTCAACGCCGCTGTTTAAAGAGCTCCACTGGCTGCCATTTATTTTCCGAGCCCAATTCAAGGTGCAGGTTATCACCTACAAAGCCCTAAACGGTTTGGGACCCACCTACCTTCGAGACCGCATTTCCCTCTATGAACCCGCACGACCTCTTCGCTCGTCGGGGGAGGCCCTCCTCTCGCTTCCACCAACTTCGCAGTTGCGGTTGGTGGGGACGAGGGAGAGGGCCTTCTCCGCCGTGGCCCCCCGGCTGTGGAACTCGCTCCCCAGGGAGATTAGGCAGGCCCCTACCCTACTTTCTTTCACGAAGAGCCTGAAAACTTGGCTATTCCAGAAGGCCTTCGTTGACTGATCCTTGTGGGATCATGTTATTTACCTATTAAGCAGTAGACCCTCTGGATTGTTTTTAGGATTCATTCAGCACTTTAAGTATTACACCTGCTGTATAATTATCCCTCCCTGATAACTTGATATTGCTTTGCACCTTGGCCTGGATCTTTTGACCCAAATCGGGATTTTAATATTATTGTCTATATTGACTTTTATGACTGTTTTTAATCATGTTGAAGTTTTACTGCTCAGTTTAATGTTTTATCTGATTTGTGCTGTCGTGTCTGGGCATGGCCCCATGTAAGCCGCCCCGAGTCCCTCCGGGGAGATGGGGCGGGATATAAGAATAAAATTATTATTATTATTATTATTATTATTATTATTATTATTATTATTATTATTATTGTGTTTTCTGAATACTCAACTGGTAATCCTGTTTCTGCACTCTCTTCCTTAACTTTCCTCAGAAGTTTTTCCAAGTCTTTGCTGTTAGTAATATGGTATAATATTCATATATTTAATTGTTGATGGCCCTTCTCCCATTTTTGTACCTCCTTCTTCCAAAATCTTTCCATATTTTATGTTCTACGTATTAATCAAATAGGGTGATAATATGCATCTTTATGTTACCCTCTGCCATCTGGAAATCCTTTAGGCCAACCTTTATCTGTCTACATAGTAAAGGTAGGGGCTGAAGTAGAATTCTAAGTCAATACTTACTTGTTGTGAAAACAAGCAGAAGAACTGATATAAAAACTGTGGTGTAATAAAGCACACATTCTGGAAAAC
The DNA here is from genome assembly GCF_035594765.1 of Anolis carolinensis. Lineage (NCBI taxonomy): Eukaryota > Metazoa > Chordata > Lepidosauria > Squamata > Anolidae > Anolis > Anolis carolinensis. The sequence goes on along the minus strand of NC_085843.1, from coordinate 276,183,999 downwards.
AAGAAGTAATATTATCAATTAGAGATATAAAGCACCAAGTAAATAAAAAGCAAACAAACCTTGAGTGACAGCAAAAAAAAAAAACTTTAAAAATACTATAGTGTTGAACCAGAACTATATCCTAACAGGGAATATAAAGGGAGATAAATTCTAATCCAAAAAGATTCTTGCATTACACATGCATCAAACTCACATTTACCTAGGGATGGCAATTATGGTTAAATGAGGATTTGGAAATCACAGGTTTTAATGCTTCCGTTTTAGGAATTGTATCTTTAAGATAATTTGTCAAATGAAAGTTTTCCATATGTTTCCTCTTACCTACATGAAGTGCAAAACAATGCTTAGAAAGGAGAAATGCAGTATATGAATAGGTGGCTATAGAAGCAGATATTTTAAAAAAGCTAAAAAGAACATGTAGGTATGGATCCTAAGATAAATAAAGTAAGGAAACTCCACATATTAATCCTCAATCATATATAGTTTGGGAAGGCACAACTCTATAAAGGAGTTTTTCAGAGGTTGCAGGTAAGAGGAAACATATGGAAAACTTTCATTTGACGAATTATCATAAAGATATAAATCCTAAAATGGAAGCATTAAAACCTGTGATGGAGGAATAACACGTGGAGTTCCCTTACTTTATTTATGTTAGAGTGCATGTCATTTTATACTTTTGATATTAATGAAGAAATTGTGGCATTGAATGTTTGCCTTTTATATGTATGTTAACTGCCCTGAGTCCCTCTGGGAAGAGAGGGCAGTCTAGAAATAATGTTTATCATCATCATCATCATCATCATCATATACCTACATGTTGTTTTTAGTTTCTTTTAAAATATCTGCTTCTATACTCTGGAAGTATTTTTCTATTTTTTCAAAGTGGGAATCAAACGCCATAAATGAATGCAATTATTGCGTCAGTCTGCATGAAGTGCAAAACAATGCTTAGAAAGGAGAGAAGCAGTTATGAATAGGTGGATAACATATGTGTACATAAATCTGGAAGGTTGTGTTCCAGTCCATTTGCCAGTTCTACATCTGTTCATCATTTCTAAGACAATGGGAAACCTGGTTTGATAATAATGAGATGGCCCAACTTAAGTTAAAATGTATCTCCTTAATTTTATATTTACAGTTAAAATGTATCTCCTTAATTTTATGTCATTATACTAAAATTTAAAAACACAAAGTATTACAGTAGACAATTACATATGTAGTATTGATAAAGTGTGCTACAATGTACAAGCAAAGGGATGCTCAGATGTTTCTTCATATCTCTAATTCTCATATTGCAGTTAACTCTACAAATGTAGTAATAAAATAAAATACTTCTGGCTCAAGGACTTTTTTACTGCAACCGGACAAAACTTACCTTGTAAAAAAAGTACTGTACAAGGGTTGCTATCCTAACATAGTAAAGGTGGCCATGGACAAAAAGTAACTTGGAAAGATATTTAAATCTTGCTATTGCATAGTCGCTGTTTCTTACAGCTTGTCTTCCTTCTTTGCCCATGATACCTGATGTTTATGGGAGACAAAAGAAAAGGAAGATGAATTGCAAGTCACCAGACATGATCTGAAGTAAAGAAAAAACCTGAAAAATTTACCACAACTTTGGGAGGTTCCAGAATTTCACGTTCTGTTTATTAATTTGGAGCCACCCTGTCCAGATAAGAATCATGTTACTAAGCTTTAATTTCTGAATATGCCATGGGTGAACTTCATCTAGATTATGTGCAAGTTTCTCAAAAGCTACCTGCCTGAAAACTGACTGAGGGATTAAATGGTAAGCACTTATTTTAAATAATTAAGCCTACATATACTTAGTGCAGCTATGTGTGGACAAACAAACTAATAAAACTACAGCTTAATACCACAAAAGTTATTACAGCTTAATAACTTTTTGTGGACTTTGATTACAGGGTTTAGATAATATTTGAGGAAAATCTTTCAGAATAGATTTTTTTTCAATGTTATGCACGTATATTCCACACGGGGTAGTCCTTCACAATTGAACTTCAATGGAACTGAAAATACATCTGAGATCTATAGAGTAAGTGTGGCAATCCTGAGCTCCAAATATGTTGAGAGTTGTTTTTCCTCTATTTTTCAAAGGGGAGGAAAATTTTGGGGTATAAATAGAATTTGAAAATGCTTCTTTCTTTTCTTTTCTTATTTTTGAATGACAGTAGCTAAGCAGATCAATGGATGGACTATTTTTGCAGACTGTCATCTTTACCATCTTGCCAGTTTCCTCTGCCTCTTCCATTGAGAGCAAAGAAAGAGATCATCAACCACTAGGGGCTAGGAAAGACACTTCCTTTTCCAACAAATCCCAGATTATATAATATAGTTTGCTTTTTTCAAGAGTGGGCCTCCTTTAAAGGCAACTTTTGCTGACCAAAGTATAAAAGTATTTTATTCCTTACTTTATGAGGAAGTCTCTACAAAGACTGTGGTTTACTTTAAATACAATGCAACACTTTGCATAATACAAAAACCAAAATATAGATAAAGGATGAGAATACTCTTACCTATACCAACATGAGCTTCTTGTATCATGCTTACATCATTAGCCCCATCACCAATAGCTAATGTGATAGGCTTCTCTGGAGATGTTTTTAACAGTCGTACAACCTATAAAGGAAAAACAGGATTTTTCTTCTAAGTTAAACATTATCTTGCTATGATGTAGCTCTGTTGGCTTTTCCAATGTATGATGACCCTATCTTATTGATTTCCTGAAATATTTATTCAGTGGAGGAGTGCCATTGCCTTCTTCTAAAGCTGAGGGACTGTGATTTGCCCAAATGGCATTCTGGGAAAGGCATCAGACTTACCTTCAAGAATATCAGATCAAATTCCATGAAAAATGACATCTCTACCATTTCTGAACTATAGAGGAATGCAGGCCATGCTAAACTAAAGTACATCGCAAGGGACAGAAAACCAAAAAGTGCAACTAGGAATTTAGTGTACAACAGTGAACATATCTGGGGGATGCACAACACTTATTCAGCAGAACAATTAGTCCTAAAAATGCCCCCCACAAGCAGAAGCACTAAAAGCCATTATGAGATATTTCGGCAGACAAATGCTCACCAACAGTCAAACTTCAAAAAGGTTTGAGCAAATTACCTTTGCTTTTTGCAGAGGTGCCATGCGACAACACAGCACTGCGGAGCAATTTCTACATACTTCCATGAAGAGTTTCTCATGTTGCCTGAGTGCCAGAGAAAGGCTGGTCCCATCTACTACTAACCCGTGCTGGATGACGTGGTCCTCCTTTATTCTAATAAGAGAAAGGAGAATATTAAGTGTTGACAAACAAATCCTTTTGTTTTCTGCAAAGGCTCATTGGGACTCATCAAGAGCAACTGCACAGAATCAGAAGCTGGAGAACTGGTTTTCCCCGTCCCCTCAGCAACAGGCTTGATAGCATCAGGTGAGGATTTTATTTATAAGGGAAAGAAGATCTGAAGTGACTGGTTTATTTTTATGCGGGAAAGTTCTGCATAAAGAGCCACTAACTTTATTCATTCAGACATGGGCAGCATTTTACCTCCTGGCTAGCTGCGTCAGCTGCTCAGCACACGTACTGTCCGACTTGTGCTGAACCAGTTCTAGGATGTTCATGGTCCTGTGGAAGTGTCCGCAGGACAGACTGACACTAACAGCCGTTTCGTGCTTGTCACCAGTGAGGACCCACACTTTGATACCAGCCAGTCGAAGGGCTTCAATGGTTTCCTGGACTTTATCTTGGAGTCTGAAAACATACAAACACTCAATATTTTTAAGACTCATAATCTGACCTCCTCAACTCCTCCTTTCCTTTTTTTTCTTTTCTTTCTTCCCTTTTCTTTCCCTTCCCTTCCCACTTACGTAGTTAATTCTGGCTTTGATAGTTAAGGAGAAGATTGAGGAGCTCTGTCCTCCAATCACTACGTCGGTATTTTACCACTGTTCTAGCTTCTGAAGTTTCACTATGTTCTACACAAATACTTTCTCCAAATGAAAATGCATATCGAGCTTTCTGCATATTCAGAAGCAACCGAATTTCCTCTACCAATAGTTATACCTATTTCTCAATATTTGTATATAATATCACTGCCATACCGCTTGCTCGTTTGGCCACTGCCCCCCTTCCCCAATGAATGAGTTGTATATGCTCTTTTAAATCAATGTTATGTGTTTTATCTGGTTTAATATGTTGTAGTTTCATCTGTTGGTATTCACCACGTCAATCCATGAGGTGCCGCAGGTAAGAAAATATCAATAACAATAGTGGCCAGATAAATTATGATGGGGTTAGGGCTAGCTGGCCCCAGATTTAACTTGGGGGAATCAGCCACATTTAAATCATTTCCCAGATTCCTAAACACAGATACTGTATCTATGATACCGAGCAGACAGACTAAAATCTGGTACATACATGGAAGCAGACTTTCAATTCATTTTCCATGCTGCATGAAAGGGTGCATCTTTCCTGTCTTATAAGCAGTAAGACCTTTGCAAATGCAGCTATTGATACAATGGCATGATCTGTATTTGCTTTCTCAGTTTAAGCAGATGGGGAGAACCCTATGGTGTGACACAGAAGGCTTCACTGTATGTAGACACTGCTTTATGTTACATGATAGGAAGGGATGCTTATCCTATCCAACCCAACAGGAAAAAAACTATGATGTGGGCATAATGTTTTATAATAAACACATTTTACAGTTAGGACTCCTCTTCTCAATTAATTAATCCACATTGTACATACTTGTCTTCTACCCCTGTAGCTCCCAGTATTTCGAGGTCTTTTTCTATGAAGTCATAAACTTCTGCCAACCGTTCTTCTCTCTGCTGTAAGGCAGTTTTTGCCTCAAAAAGGCGTTTTTCTACTTCCTGATACTCCTTGGGTGTGAATTTTCTGTAAGCTACACACAGAGTCCTTAATCCTTTCTGTTGAGAAAATAAAAACAGGATTGATTCCTAGACAGGACACTAACAATCAAGTCTATTTGCTGATAAAGTGAACCACATGATTTAGTAAAAGGTTATATTAAATCTCTTTTATAAAATCCAAAGATCAGGGGACACTTTGATCTTTCAACTGTTTTTCTGCCCTGGTGAGAGGGGATGGGGAGGCAGGGAGAGAAGAGAGCAGGGAGGAAAGCCAAACAAAGTGACTTGAGGGCTAAGTTTGGTCTTCATAGATTAGACAGCTGGACGTTGCCAATTTGCAAGATCTAGTTTGAGGCCAATGCAAGGCAGGTAAATTATCATTTTATAAATGTGTAGTTGTATCTTCAGAAATTTTCTTGTAGGCGTTATGTAGTTGTTATATTTTTCTTCTAATAATCCCAGAGAAATATGTGTGTGTATAATTAAACTTATCTAGTAATCTTCAATCTGTTTCCTTCATCTTTTTAGTTTTGTAAAAATAGGAAGAGGATGAAGAAACCAGCAGCCATTAAGGAAATGGGGCAGGAAAACATTGAGTATATTAATTCCAATAGACAAGAGAAGGTAATTTAGAAGTCAGACGTGTGGGACTAGAAGTCAAACCAATATTAACAAATTTTGTCCTAGATTGGTAAACTGGGGCCTCCAGGTATCTATCCATAGAATGTATTTTGTTCCACTTTTTAACTGACATGCCACATGTAACAAAAACAGCAGAAAAGGCCATCAAAGTAATTCACAGACAAAACTGATCAAAGACTGTTTAAAGAAACCCAAACTGATTGTACCTTAAGATTAATTAATGGTAACCTGCAGTCCTTGGTGACAAAGGAACATTAGGTGACAGAGTTGTTTTCATTCCATCATTTATTTTATTATCACTTATCTCAGAATGAAATTATTAAAAGACAATGCCTCAACCTTTACAGCAGGACTTGGGTGTGCCCACATTTATAGTCCGAGTTAAGGTGAGCGCATAACAGCTAATGTTGTCACCCAAGCCAATTCTGTTGCTTTTGAAGTAGTGCTATTAATTGCCAGTATTACTGTCAAAAATGAAATTTAGGGAAAATCAAGCCTTATGCTCATGGTAGTTTAAAACCAAGGAATAGGACCCTAAATATTGTTGGTGACAAAACAGTCTTGAAAGAGAATTTCCGGTTAAAAAAATATGAAAAATGATACACTGAATCCAGTCAGTAAATTGAAAGAGTACTTGGGCTATCTAGGCCGTATCAAGCAAATGGATGCTCAGTCTTGCCTGTTGATGACCACATCTTTTCACAGACCTGAAGATTTTCAAGAGGCAGATCTTAAACACATTAAACCATTCCAACCTATCAGGAAATTTGAAATCAGCACTCACATACCAAAGCAAATTCATCCACATGAATTCTTGTTTTTTCTATTTCGCCATCACTACTGCGAGGAATAACAACAGATTCTGCTCCTTTGGTGAATAAGAATTTGCCCCCTATAAAATAATAATTTTAAAGAAAATGGGATCTACAGTAATTCCACAATAAATAACAAGCTTTTAAGCAGTCAGCAATGAACTATTAAATATATTTCTTCAGGACACTTTAAAAAAAAGTCAGCTTACCTGATGGACTTTCTACAATTACACTCATTCTTCTGCGATCTGCATCAAACTCCAAAACATGTAGCAATTTGTACCTTTAAAGTGGGGAAAGGGAGTCATATTCATTGTATGTACTGGAAAAATGGAAATTTGCTATTTTAAGCTTTTTGATATTTTAATGGTTTTACAAGTGAATTCTTATGTTTTAAAATATATTATAATATGTCCTAGCAGCCTACAATGCTATTTTAGTGGAAAGGCAGATAAAAAGTAAATAAAATAAAATTTTGAGACTGGGAGGATTTTGCAAAACAGGGTCACTTTTGATCCCTATTTCAATATGAATGGGATGTTATTCACCAAATTTCTGCAGGAAAGTGGGGAAAAGAAGATGAGCTTATCCTATCGTATAAGCTACTTATTTGTAGAACCTCATACCACTGGGGAATCATTTTACAGGTATGCTAATTTCTTCATTGTGCCTTAAGTTTTTAATAGTAACTAGCAACAAATAAGGGTGTTAGTTCCAGTTTGTGGCATTTAAAGTGTGTCAGCATCTCTAATAGCTCATATCCATGACAGGCATGAAATTACCATGTTTTCAAGCAACCATGTGCTAAGTCACATTATTGAATTAAAAATGGTCTGCTTCAGTCTATCCCAGACCATGGTAAAAGTGAAATAAGGCAGCTATGATGCAGATGTTGCAGCTGTATCTGCCTTCATTGCCAATACCCAAAAAATGTATCTTTGAGAGCTTCTAGAGAATTCCGAAACTGTCTGCGCAGGCGCAGGACACCCATTTGTGTGCATTTCACAGGGACCACGAAGAAGGAAATTAGAAATACTTGAAGGCATACACTAACATCAGCAGCAGTAGCAACAATAAGAACAAACATAATATTTATGTTCCTTGGGATATGCACTAATAAATAAGAGTATATATGCTACACAAGTCAAAAGAATTTTCCAAATAAGTCTAATTTGGACGACAGCAGTCAAGCCTCTTTAGGTGACTTAGCTGTAGCCCAATAATTTATCACTCAATATTAACAAATCGAAACATAGCCAAGGTTCTCATACCAAACCAATGTACCAAACATTAAATGACATTTGGCTGCCGAAGGTGACTTTTCATATGGTAAAGAGGGTTGGACTAGATGGCCCTTAGTACCCTCTAACACTTAAATCTATACTTGAAATCATCCGCTTTATTTTCCATGTTACTTTTTTCGGCAGTATATATATATTTGTGATATAATAAGTGGTTTATACTGGCATGTCTTTTGTGGGTGTAAAATTTGTTTTGATTGTATTCTATGTTACAACTTGTCAGCTGAGGTCTTCTAACCTTTACTGTGGGGGATTTTAACAGAAATAAATATGCATAGGAAATAATAAGCTTTTATTTTTACCTTTCAGGCTTCCCACAGCTTTTTAACTCCATGCTGTCTGCACTTGCTCCAGTGAGCACAACACCTACCCTAAACATTTGAAAGGAGAGTCAGTTAACAACTTTAAAATACACCATACTGCTTCCTCGGTTCATTATTTTCTGGAAAATTAAAGCATTTTGTACATGGAAGTAGTGCCTTCAAAGAATGAGCATGTCTCTAAGAACACTGATGAAACAAAAGGAATACACATATTTTTCGTAATGAATAATGCTCTCAAAGGCTAACTATGATAATGAATTCTGCAAGTAAAATTTTGTTTTTAAAATGAACAAATCTTAAGATGCTAACATTAGACACGGTTAAATCTCAATGCAACCAATGAAGAAGAATCATAATTATGTTGCATGTGTATTATCTTATGTCATATATATGATTGAAACAAATGCATCTCTGTAGAGCTCTCTCACTTCCATCAAACTATATTGACAAATTCCCCAGAATGGGGACATACCTCCTTGTAATCTTTAGAATAAAATATGTATTGAAGGATTGGTATCAACTGCTGCTACCACATGCTTGGTGTTTCCAATAAAAGTCACAAAATGAAATATTTTCACTATAGATTCCAGCCAACCCCCTCCACTTTCACAATATTCCATTCCTTTGCCCTTCTTCCCACTGTATCATGACCCACAGGTTTCCCGTATACTCAGGTATTCTGCAGCACACCACAAATGTAAATCTCTGTTCTCACTGAATCTGAGCATGTTGCCCTGTCTAAAGATCTTTTTTTCCTCCTCTTTTTTTTGGGGGGGGGGGGGGGAGGGGAGGAGGAAAGGAAGGAGGAACCCCACAAAAGCTGAGACTCCTCTGAACTTGCTGATACTTCCCTCTTACATATTCTTTGGCTACACTTCTGTTGGCACTCACCAGCTGAATTAGTCATTACAGGGAGTAATACTGCAGTGTTCTAAAACAAGCTTGCGAGATAACAGGAGCAATGTATTAACCATGCTGCATTTCTTAGACTTTTATATGCATCTGGACAACAATGAAGTTTTCTCACTGCCTTTTAGTAAACCATAGTCCATTAGCCTTGCAGATGTTAACTGGGCTGCAAGACCTTTATAGGTTAAAACTGAAAATATAAAACATATTTCTCCCTCACCTCCCACCTATCTCATACTTCTAGAAACTCCATCTCCTAACTCGATGCAAGACTGGCTCATCTAGTGCTCCTATGTTTGTTCCTAGAAAGATGCAGAGAATCTGAGTTTCTAATCCTCACCTGCAGGCAGCTTCAACTAAAGCCTTTTCATCTGGCGAAGAGGCATAGTACTCCAGCTGAGATGATATGCCATTGCTACGCCAAGGACTGTCGCATATGCCATCAGCCTGGTCATTAATAATCTGCACTGTATGACAAAGACAAACAGCTTTCAAGAAAAGTTCTTCCTCTTGTGTCTGTTTAAAGAAAATTAAAGACAAAACAATTAAAATGATAAACTTAATTTGGCATGCAGTGTTATTTTTCCACTAACAAAGTAAATTACTAAAAATATAGATATGCTCATCTGCAAAATTTAAGACCATAGGCTAAAACAAACAAATAATACACAAATAAGAAATCCTTTCTCTATCAAAAGCCAGAAAGCATGGCCTAAACATAACTGCTGGTCCCAACTAGACAATGCTTTATTCAAGAAATAAAAATCTGAGAAGAAACAAAATGGCATTAATAGCAAGGAGTGAGATAGCAAGAGCAGTTAGGGTATAAAATCCAAAAGTGTTTCTGAATAATATCAGTATGATTTCAGGGAAAACCTAACAATACAGTCATAATCCAGATGTATACCCCAATTACAGAGGCAGAAGAGGAAGACAATTATTTACTGGAGTCCAGGAGGAAACTGTAATTATCAACATGTCAAAACAGGACATGTTGATAATTACAGATGAATGGAATGCAAAGGCATGAGAGAAAGCAGAACCAAACACTGTTGAAAAGTTTGCAACCCAAGGGAAGACTATATATGGACATCACCTGATGGCCAGAACACAGATAACACAATAGATAGATAATACAACTGGAAGCAAGATGGAGAAGCTCATTTTTCCTCACAAAAACAAGGCCAAGAGCAGATTGTGGCAGATTTGCCAGTACGATTGATTGTCAAAACATGAAATAAATCAGTCCTAGAGCAAATCAAGCCAGAATTATCCCTAGAAGCCAGATCGACCAAACTGAGACTATATGGAGCATTATTTAATAAAGTAAGAGCCAGAGGGAAAAGAGGGAGAGCACTAAACTAAATGTAATGTAAACTGAGCAGGGATTAAGACCCACTGAAGCAAATCAGAATAATGAAGAGCATCGGTAGACAAGAATTTGTACAACTGAGTCCAATGAACCCTTATATGAAATGATACAGTTCTGCGCTGAATGCTTACTTGGAACACATCCCTTTGAATTTGCTTCCAACTAAAATTATATGTAATCTGGAAGTTAGCCAAATTAACACAACCAACTCATTCTCAAGACAGCCTTACTATCTAATTCCTAAGGTATTACCTCAATAACCAATTGGTTTCCAGGAGTCCTTTTGAAATAAACCAAATTACTTAAACAGAAAAGTACACAAGGGTCTGCATTAGAGACAGGAAGTATGCGGCATTTCAGAGGCTGTTGGCCAACAACTCCCACTCATGCCAGCAGGCTTAAGGTAATGGTGAGAATTATGGGAGTGGGCCACATACATATGGAAAGCTGCAAAATACTCACACCTGCTCTAAATGATTTTTAATTTTAAAAAATCATACCAGGTTAGGTCGTAGTCCATCTGGAACATCTTCAATCAGTCCTTCTGGAACAAGTTTGCCATTGATTTCTTGGTATTTGATACCATTAATGGAACATTCTCGAAACTGCATCACATTTTCAGTTAATGTACCAGTTTTATCTGTAAACACATACTCCACCTAGGGAAGGTTGAAAAGTGGTGTGAGCCAAAAAGGTTTAAGAACAGTAAACATACGTTCCTTTCCACCATGGGCTGCAAGACCCAAGGCTGAAATAAAATAATGCTCTCAGTGAAACACCTGAGGACAAAGTCAGAAAGTTACCTTCAATGCTTCATCTATTAAATTGGACAGATTTATTCCCTGACTTAACTCATAGAAATGCACCAATGTAAGTCAAAGGCCAAGAAAATTAGATTCAGCACTTCACATTTATTATGAAAAATAAACATCTGTATGCTATTCACATTGATTCTATATGAACTGACATAACTGTTTGTACTGAGTCAGAGCATTGGCCCATCCAGTACAGTCCTGTCCCCTCAACTGACAGCATTATTCAAACCAAGTCCTTTGTCACAATTTTCCCCAGCATTGCTAACTGAGGTGCTTTTAAGTTGAGGTACTAAGGACCTTTTACACCAGTGGTGTCCAATTTTTGGTCCTCCAGGTGTTTGGGACTCCAACTCCCAGAAGCCCTGGCGAGCTTATGCAATGATCAGGAATTCTGGGAGCTGAAGTTCAAAACACCTGGAGGACCAAAGGTTGGACACAACTGTACACACAATATCAGTTACTGAACATTTGCTGAGCTGTACATTCCTTTATCTGTTAAGTTCATAAAGCCTGTTCTATCTCTGCGTACCACAGAGAGAATTTTTGGTCAAAATCCAACTGAAGCCTCCTTTCTTTCAAAGATCTCAAGACATTTTCAAAATTAAGGAGATAAAAAATGCCTTTACTGCCGTAGTTTAATAAAATATACTTTCAGAGTGTTGAATATTGCAGTCAGTACAAGCATCTCATATGTACTTTTTCAAAATATTTATTACCTTCAACATAGGAGTGAACTCAGATTATACAGGCAGCAAATGCCACACAGCATCTGATTCTATGCGCAATTATAAACTGCCTCCAATACACATTTTATTCCATTGAAACAAATATTTATATCTTGGTCTCCCAATAATCTCAAGTGTAAAATACAGTCCTCACTTCTATTTCATTAACACCCCACAGAGTAGATCTGTTTGAGAGGCTTGTGACTATTTTATCATCCCCACTGACAGTGTGAATATATTTTGAATCTGTACTTTTCCAGTCCTATTTCTAATTACAATACTGGACTCAGTCTGAAAATGAACATGTTCACAGCAACATTGATAAGAATAAAAGTAATATTAATGAAAATTTTAACTGAATTTTTTTATCTAATCATTTTTAAAAGTACATAATCATTGGATACCTGTCCCAGCTCCTCATTGAGGTCTGAAGTATTTACTTGTGCCTTCTCGTTTGTTTCTTCATGATAGAGATCAAGATCCCAATTAATGAAAAAAGATCCAAGAAATTTCTGCATCTCAACAGTCACATAAAGTGAAATAGGTATAATAAAGTTGTAAAGGACCAGGAAAGCAAGAAAATCTGAAATAAAGCTCAAGATCTGAGAGAGAGAGAGAGAGAAATATTATTAACCTAAAATTAAATACACATATTTAAGAATATATAATAACTGATGTTAACAAATGACCATATATACTGTGAACAAGATCAGCAGTTGTGATGCCTTTTGCTTTAGTTAACAATGGCCTTTGATATATAACACTCTTTATGAAATGGTTAAAGACTCTGGCTCCTTCAAAAGGCCAATAAATAAGGTTTGAACTGGAATAGGTGTTTTATTTCTACAACACATGCTCCATTTTTATTTGCTTGTACAGTATACGCTACATTTTTATCCTATACATTCTCCAGTGATTTCAGGATGAGCATTTTTACAGATGCAATCACTGTTCATCATCCCATTGCTGCCAAGTACTTTGGGAATGTTTTTCTCTTAGAACCTAGACAGACAGTGAAGAGAGCCCAATTTGTGGTACTCAACTCAGGCAGGGGAAATCCTTTTTGAAAATCCCACTGCTGCCTCCAATTGAGGAGATGTGCGTGCGTGTGAGAGGGAGGGATGGAGGATGTGTGAATGTATGACAGGGAGGATTTAGGGGATAAGGAAGGATAACCGAACTGATGGGTTTAAATGAGTAAAGATGGTAACTTATATATAAAAGTACGGTAACTTATACAGATAGGTACGGTAACTGCCACCAACGTGAGGTTAACAGGCTTACAGAGAGGCAAGGAGACTTATCTTTATGAACAATAACAAAATTCAAGTTTATTTGTACATAAGCGTATGGTTCCAATACATAAACGTTTCAGGATCTTAAGTTACAATGCTGTCTTGTTTGAATGGATATTTCTTAAATAACTTCTCTTCAAAACAGTATACTAAACTCCCGGTCAACTTATATTCCCAGCCTTTCCCCTGAGTGACCATAAGCTGCCGTCCTTAGCTGATTTCCACAGCTCCTAATCTTTCCAAGACCTAACCGCAACTGTCCTTTTTAAACCCTCACAGCAACTCCTTTTAAAAAAAGAGGGAATATACTCTAACTGTCAACTTAGCCACGTCCCCTTTTTCTCCCAAGGGAAGCTGTGTTACCATGGCAACCTACCAAACGCTGCTTCCAGCTGATTTCCATGTTAGGCTTTTCCTTGCTAATATATAACTCCCTTTTCTCTTAACAAACAAATAAATAAAATCATATCAATAATCTCTGTTTAACACAAAACCTCTCTACAGACAGCAACATGAATTTGTAGACATGGCCAGTAATTATATAGTTTGGCACCAAATAAACCATTAGTCTAAGGACACATGATTACCTATAGAGATGGGCCAATTCCTGGACCTGTGAAATGTTCATTTTCAAATACTGTCCCTAGTACTTCACTTGCTAGGACTGGTCAGAAGTGGTTTCTAAGCAAGTAATTGTATCACCACTATCAAGTCCTTTCGGTACGGATCCTACACTATGGACGAAGTGTTAAATCTCTGCAGTTGTCTCCTAGTCCCCTAAATGCCAGAAGATGCAGCAGTAAACAGTACAGAGACTAAACATTCCACACAAAGCAAAAAGGTATTGTTGCTACTATTACCAAGGAAGATTAGTGCTAGGCAAAAACGTAAAACAGAAACTAGGGAGGGTGAGATTCAAGAATCTGTAATGCATAATAAATGCCACTTGGAGAGATTGAGGCGTACCTATGCCGTAAAATTAATGTATTCTGACACCATTTTAACCACCATGGCTCAATGCTACTGAATCATGGGAGCTGTAATTTTACAACATCTTTATCTTACAAATCTCAGAATTCCATAGCATTGAGCCACGGCCAAGTGGTGTCAAACTGCATTAATTGGACGGTGTAGATGAAGCCTTAGTAAGCAATGGTTTCTGAGAATGAGCGTGATACAGCAGTATGATGGAAACTAAATCTTCTAAACTTGAGACACACAGGAAGATATAGTGCTGATGAAGGTAAAAGTAATAGTGCAGCATTACACTGATGGTTATAAAAAAGAAAAGATGAAGGAAGTTCTAAAAGAAAGGGATGAAGGTTCTAAAAAGTTGAGGCTCAGGAGATAGAATACGTGAAACAAAAAAGATACAAAAATTCAATATTTTAATCTCTTGGTTAACAGACACACAATGGTGACTTATCTTCTCTGAAAGAAGCCACAGTAGAAAGACACCTAGGATATTGTGAACTTCAAAACTGTTACTGCAAACTTGAACATAATATAATGAAAGCCTGGTATCAAACCTTTCACAGCCCACTGGCAACCTCTGGGGGAGGAAAAAGCTATATAAAAGATGCACAGAATTTAACACATTACCTTACTGCTATTTCTTTCATGATCAGTGAGTTGGTTATACCAAGGCTCATTCCACTTTTCTTCAGACTGCCAAGCATATTTCAATATTGTACTCACAATGGCTTCAACAAGGAGGATTATTAGATAGATAATCAAAAAGGAATTCATGGACCTGAGTAGACAATATTGGCAGGTGTGAATGTAATGCATACATAGGCATAACAACTGAAACTATTCTATGGAAAGGCTTCAAAAGCATAAGCTTCACCAAAATCGCCCCATGTAGCTCTTCAAAAACACCTTCTAATTCATGTTTGTGAATTAAGTTATTTCAACACCAAATAGTAATCACAGAATAATCTCAGAAACAAACCAACATCCCTCTTATCAAGTAAAGCAAATAAAATTACTCAGGACAAGTTAGTGATGGTAGAGACAACTTTGAAAGAGTTAATTTCACAAGCAATTTGACTTCTTTGGTTAGATACTTAAAACCTTTTTTGATTAGAGGATTCTTAACAACCAATGTTTTGTGTCTGTAATATTTAGGTGAACAATTAGTCATTACAGAGTTACTGAGGACAGGAAAAAGATGGGCCATTTTGCTTTCTGTCTCTGAGCAGCCCTTGGTTGCAAAAAACCCAATTTTCTCTTTCCTGCAAGAAATAGTGGATGCAAAATCAATAGAGGAATTTGCCAAAAGATCTATGTGCCTGTGAATGGGGTGTTTTATTAGGTAGGCGGTGATGCAAAGGAAGATAAGAGGTGATGGAAAGGAAATGGTATACTCCCTTGGACTACACCGAAGGTTTAATAGATAAAGAGGACTGGATGTGGTGCCAACTGGACCACAGCACTTCAAATGCAGAGAGCTTAACTCTTGTATTTTTTTGCCAAAATTATGTTGCAGAATATTTGGTCAAATTTCCAGATGACAATTTCAATCATTTCAAAGTTTATTTAGGGTGGGGGAGATCTGTCTAACTCTAAAGAATTCTGACATATATATTCAAAAAATTTCCTAAGAGAAAAGTTTGACAACTATTTATACAAGCTACTAGACTATTTAAACAAACTACTGGATTTAACAACAGGTTGAAATATTGCATATACGGTACTTACTTTTCCACTGCTGATCGTTTCTGTGATTTGCTCTTGTAATTTAATGCCATTTTGGTTTCCATTCCTGTATATACTGCAACACCTAAGAAAAACAACACATTTTAAGCACTTGGGTTTACAACACAAGGTGGTAAAAAGGAGGATGCTAATTTTATGATGACTTCCAGAACAAAGCTGTGGCAAAAGTCATGTTTTTTAGAAAAACTGTACTGACCAAACAATGACTTCCAAACTGTAACACCTATTAGTACAGACTTGGTACTAAAGACAACAGGGTAAAGTGCAATCTTTTTATATGAAATTGCTTTTATTACTTTCTAGATGCACTACTCAACTGTTATGTTCTGAGCCAAAATTCAATTCAAACATAAAAGGCATTTCATGAACTGATGTTCTCATACTCCTTCACCACCAGTAATGGGAGCTATTAATGAGCAACATCTGGAGGGCCACGTTGCCCACATCTGCTCAAAGGGGAAGTTGTATTATCTCATGAAAAGTTAAGAATTGTCATACAACTGATAAAATATAACTGACAAAGTATCACTACAAACCAAAAATTTCTTTTGTGTTTTTTAATCTTGCTCCACGAAGCAAAAGACTTTCGGGTCCAAGTGGTCTGGAAAAAGAATGAAATCAACAGTTATGATCTGCAAAAAGAAACACTGCAGCAGCTAATTTCTTTAAATGTTTGTGCCACCAAATCTAAAAGACTGATTACAGTAAGCCTGCTATATTTGATTTGGCTCCAGGATCCTGCGTAGATATGAAAAAAATGCAAATTATCAAGCCCCATATTATCAAGTAGTGGCGACAGAAACATGCATGCTTCAATGCGCCTGCGTTCACATCACTGCCAATCCATGGCTAGTGGAAATCATAGATCTAGGGGCCAACAACACAGAGGGTTCAATATAATTTAGGTTGCCCCATGTGAGAATATACTATTACAATTAAACAAGACTCATTATTTCCCAAAAAGCAAAAGCTAAAATTAGGGAGATGGGGATGCACTACAGGTTAAAGATACTGTACATCGTTTCTTATTTTCATAAAAGGTAAAAGAAAATTGGGATAGAGTGTCTTTGATGGACTTCTAAGCCTACAGAACCGTTTGTACAGAAGCAGTATGCCACTAGAGGCCAATTGTTGCAAATAGAGGAAGAGCATTATTGACTTCAGTTTTAGCTTGTCAGTTTCCCATAAGAATCTAGCTGGCCTCCAATGAGTTAAAGTGCTAGCCTTTGTCTATTGTCTACCTTTGCTCTAACAGGGCTTTTGTGTGTTTTAATTCTAGTATGCGCACCTATGGGCAATGTGCTTAATGAAACTAAGCAAAACAAATATTCCTGCACATATTTCTAAATTCTTTTTGTAATGTTTCAGGATAACTATTTGTATCTGTGGCATCTTAATGCATGGTTCATATAATGGCATGGCTATTTTTCCTTGCTTTTCTTTTTTAGTAATTGTTATCTAGAGAAAGCTCTGTGTTTACTCATATCTAAAACTTAAGAGCTGAATTACCAGATAACCTATACTGTAATCCTCCCTTACAATTAGGGTTTTGAGACTTCCCTCTTATTTCTGCTGGGAAGGATGAAAGTAAATGTCTTACAGGCTAGACTTTTAACACTGATAAACCTATGGTCCTTAATAGATATGGTAGACAATATATTGAGGGGGGGAAAGGTCAGTAAGTTGATGTCACAAGTTAAATAAAGCTCTTACCAATGAGTGTCCCCCTTCCACCTCACTGATCCAGGCATTATTCAGAGAAAAAATATAAGGGAAATCTGTGCAGAATCATTGGCCTGCCACTGCTGTATACTCTCTTACAAGAGACTGAGCAGGAAGAATAACATGCTTAGCATAAATAGAAGTGAACATTTTTCTGGTAGTACAGTATCTATCCGTGGTAAATACTTATTGAAAACAGCTTCTATAAAATATATTATGGAGAAAGAACACCAAATCTTATAATAACTGGATGAATTAGTTTAGGGTTTGAGGCTTTTAAGAAATCCCAAAACAGTGAGGATTGACTCCAAGGAGAAGGAAAGATACTTTATTAGTGGACTGACAGGAGAATGTATTTTATCAGCAGCAAATAAAAGCTGGTTTTGCAAGTTAGCTCAGTGTAAACTGGTCAAGCTGGTAGCTGACAAAGCAGGAATGAGTCAAAAGTTCCAGACATTCTGCCACAGTTTAAACCATTTCTGGCATAACCTGACACCTAATTTGCTCATAAAATTAATCCAGCACTCCCATATGAAGTGTGTTCTAGTGCAGAGCTAACTTGTCATCCCCAAATAAGGTAAAATCAAAATAAAAGTAAATTATTTCAGGATGGCAGACGTATGGCAAGCAGGAACTAGAAACCATTACAACCCACTGCAAATATTTAAACTCCCTGTTCCCCAGCCATCGTAGCAATTGTTGCAGAGGCAGAAACAGCAACATGAAACATTTTGATAATTAAACACTGTCTTCATCCAGATGCAATTTCTGTTGTTTTTTTTGCCAAAGGTCCCAGATTCAATCCTAGTCCTCTTCAGAGTCAACTGGGAAAAATTCCAGTTTGAAGTACTGAGCTAGATGTTCAATTATCTGAATCCTACTCAAACAAAATACTCCTGAAACCTGTGGGGAAGTCTCCTACAAGCAAAGGATCCTAAGATTCAGCTGTATCAGTTTTAAAACTCTAATTTGTAAGAGCTGGATTCCCATACCTACCTACCTCTCCCTCCCCCCCAACACACACACCCTCCTTCTATCCATTCACTATAGTTCCTGCTTAGCTTCTTTACAGTTTGACCTTCAGTTCTCAGTAATAATAGTAATAATAATAATAATAATAATAATAATAATAATAATAACAATAATAATAATTCATTTTTAATCCACCCTCTTTCCCTGTGGACTGCTGACCAAGTGGTTGGTGCTTCAAATCTGGGGAGAGCAGGTGAGGTCCCTCTGTACTCAAGCTCCCTATGCGGGGACATGAGAGAAGCCTCCCACAAGGATGGTAAAAACATCAAAACCATCTGGGCGTCCCCTGGGCAATGTCCTTGCAGACGGCCAATTCTCTCACACCAGAAGCGACTTGCAGTTTCTCAAGTCGCTTCTTGCACAAAAAAACAACAACAGATCAGTGATTTAAATACACTTTGCTCATCTCCATTCAACAGAAATATTGTTAGTCCACTTCTTCTCCTTTCTGAAAAGAGAATAGATCATTTTTTTAAAAACAAAAAAGTGCAGCCCCCAAGTAGCCACACATGCCTGAATGTGGCTCCAGTCCTGCTGCAGCTGCTAACCCCAAATTATAATTACAACCACTGCCTTACCGTACGATTTCCTCAATTTGTTGACTTATTGTTATTCGCCCGACAAATCTGTGAAATAAATTCATGAATCAGAAGAATATGCTTCCAGGTTGGAAAATTATAATTTAAGAATGATAGAAAGAAAAGCTATCTTTTGATTTCTTGTTAAATCTTGACCACCATAGAGGCATGCTAAAACACATGGTCAAAGGCTGCAAACAATTAATTTTTGAATATAGTTAAGGTAATGAAAAATAGCTGAAATGACCTCCGCAAAAGTCAATTACATGATAAAACATATGGAAAATAAATATGCTTAATTAGTTACATACTATATATAAAGACATCAATTCAATTTTGCTTACTGCGCTAACATTTAGATATAAGCAAATGGTTTGTCATTTTCCCTAGCATTTAGCGTATTATTCTGCTAAGTGTATGCTCAATCCTGCATCTGGGGCTTCACACTGTGGGTAACGTCTATCAGTGAACCCAGACATATTCTTCCAGTGCCAGGGGAGACTCCCAGTTCAAGAAATAGAAAACTCACAATGGCCTCCTCCCTGAAACAATGAGTCTGCCTAGGCTTCCAGGGGAAATCATAGAAAATTTGTCTGAAGAAGTGAGGAGAACAACTGAGCATCACAAAACACTTTGTGGAATGGCCCTGTTACAGTATTCAAATTACTCTTGTGCCAAACCTTTTTACTTCAACTGTAATTAATTATCTTGTAGATTTAAATCCTAGAGTTCTTTTGCAAAAGGGTATGATAATAACTGTCTTCATAACTACAATGGAAATGGAACGGTAGCTGTCAGCAGAGCATCTCAAGTTCATAATGTGGATCTTTTACCCACAGCTGAAGATTAGTTCACTCCAGACCTCTTAAATGTGTTAAACATGGCTCAGAACACATGCAGGGAAGTTCAGATGTTGATCAGAACCTCATACAATTAACTTTCTGCCAAAGAAATCTCCCTATGTTGAGAAAGAGCTCAGAATGCTGCGGAAATCTGTACTGACAGATTTCAATTCAAGGAAGGGCAAAAAGAAACTAGAAAGCTTTCTCATTATATGTAACTGTTAAAATATGAATATTTCAAACAGAGGAATGTTGTATAAGCTCTACCACAGTAGAGCACTCTACTCAGAACTCTATAATGAAAACTTCTGGAGCAATCTTAATTCAAAGCAATTTATTTTTAAAAACATGCACTTCGAACAGAGAAGTATAGAAATAAAACCTGTAGAGATCTGCTTCTGGCTGCTGGCATTCTATAACAGCTACAAGTTTGTCCAGGTTGGCAACTGACTGCAATACTGCAGTTTCTGGGACTGCAACATGAGTCTTAAAAAGAAATATACACAGAAACATTACATTGGTCAAGAATGAGCAAAAAAATGCTGCTTATGTCTTCTAAACAGCAACTAGAGCTGCCAATTTACAAAACCCTGTATGTATTCTTCCAAAAAAAATCCTCCTCTAAATTGCATTTTAAATTTTCTAATATATCACTCAGTGAACTCATGGAATGATTTAAGAAGTAGTTTGCCATATAACACCATTTATTATTATAGCCACTGTGTTTAGAGTCACACCTGAAAAGAATGGAGATCAAGGTTCAAATTGCCTCTGAGTCATAACACTCAGTGACTCAGGATCATCACAAACTCTCAGCCTCATTTTCATTAGAAAGTGATTGTAAGAATAAAAATGAGAGTGAACCATGTACATCACGTTTACCTCCTTAAAACTGGACATAATTGTAACAAATGTAATATTTGGTGTGAAGGCTGCCTATATTGTTTTGCTAAGTGTGCAAGAAAGCTTTAAACTTCTGCACTTTATCAGACAGTCAGAAGAGAACTCCTATGCCACACTATTTGGCATGATAATAAAAGATGATCAGTTTAACACATTAGCATGCAGTGTTTGTTTAGTAATTTGTGTGTTTGTTTAGAATTTATGAGTTTTATAATGATGTTACTTTGCACTATTTTTGACTTATATGTTTATCACCAAAACTAAGTGGTGGGAGGCATGGTACCGAGACAGCCTTGGTCGCCTTAGTGGATGATCTACGCCGGGAACTGGACAGGGGGAGTGTGTCCCTGCTGGTTCTGCTGGACCTCACAGCGGCCTTCGATACCGTCGATCACGGTATCCTTCTGGGACGCCTCGCGGGAATGGGACTTGGAGGTACTGTTCTGCAGTGGCTCCACTCATTCCTGGAGGGTCGGTCCCAGATGGTGTCACTGGGGGACACCTGCTTGGCCCCACAACCTTTGTTTTGTGGGGTCCCGCAGGGGTCTGTATTGTCCCCCATGTTGTTCAACATATACATGAAGCCGCTGGGAGAGATCATCAGGAGTTTCGGGGTGCGGTGTCATCTCTATGCAGATGATGTCCAACTCTGTCACTCCTTCCCACCTGTCACTAAGGAGGCTGTTCAGGTCCTGAACCGGCGTCTAGCCGCTGTGTCGGACTGGATGAGGGCCAACAAATTGAAATTGAATCCAGACAAGACAGAGGTCCTCCTGGTCAGTCGGAAGGCCGAACAGGGTATAGGGTTACAACCTGTGCTGGATGGGGTCACACTCCCCCTGAAGGCGCAGGTGTGCAGTCTGGGGGTGATCCTAGACTCATCGTTGAGCCTGGAGCCCCAGGTCTCGGCGGTGGCTAGGGGAGCCTTTGCACAATTAAAACTTGTGCGCCAGCTGCGACCGTACCTTGGGAAGCCGGACTTGGCCACGGTGGTCCATGCTCTTGTTACATCTCGACTAGATTACTGCAACGCACTCTACGTGGGGCTGCCTTTGAAGACTGTTCGGAAGCTTCAACTAGTCCAACGGGAGGCGGCCAGGCTGTTAACTGGAGCAACGTACAGGGAGCGTACTACTCCTCTGTTACGTCAGCTCCACTGGCTGCCGATTTGCTACCGAGCACAATTCAAAGTGCTGGCTTTAGCCTATAAAGCGCTAAATGGTTCCGGCCCAGCTTACCTGTCCGAAAGTGTCTCCCGCTATGTCCCATCACGGAATTTGAGATCCTCCGGGGAGGCCCTGCTCTCGGTCCCGCCAGCCTCACAGGTGCGGCTGGCGGGGACGAGGGACAGGGCCTTTTCAGTGGTGGCCCCCCGCCTATGGAACACCCTCCCAAACTAAATTAGGGAAGCTCCCTCCCTCCTGTCCTTCCGAAAAAGAACAAAAACGTGGTTATGGGAGCAGGCATTTGAGCATGAGTAACAGCAGAATTGCAATATGAATATATGACTCATTGACAGACCCCCACCTGGACATGAAAAATGCACCTGAAATGTATATTTAGATGTATAATTATGCTGGTTTTCAATTTATATTTTAATTTTTATTGTAATTTTTAATCTTGGATGATTTTTAACTGTGTTTCCGATGTATATTGTAAGCCGCCCTGAGTCCCCTGATGGGTGAGAAGGGCGGGGTAGAAATGATGCAATAAATAAATAAATAATAAAACATTGGATGTTTGCCTTTTTGCTTGGAAGCTGCCTGGAGTCTCCCTGGGGAGATAGGGCGGCCTATACATAAATTATCATCATCATCATCATCATCAAGCAGCACTTTATTTACTACCAAGAAAACATGTAAACAAGATCTAGCTTCCATGAGGTTGGTGTCATTTCAGGTCGCTGAAACCTACAAGTGCAGTATGAATACATTGCTATAGCATGCCCCTGGGGTCTTGTCTTCCTGGTATAGCACTGCTCTATGCAGCAATCCAGTTTAAATAGTCTCACATTTTAATAAGTCAGAACTGAGCAAAAGGATCTCTGGAAATGTGATAAGGAATTCAAATGCATGCACATTTATAACAGAGAACAGAGTGGGACTTGCAAACATTGTAGCATAATATCCTTTGCCCCAAAACCTTGTTAAGATTATAAAGTACTCTCAAATCAGGCCCAAAGGAACAATTAGTAGTATTCTACTGAATACTTAATGAAACAAAAGTCACAAAATAGATTGTAAAAGGAAATAATGTTGAACAAAACAAACAAGAAGATACAACTCAGCTCTGAATGATTTCTAAGGACTTCTACACACAACTTTTGAAGTGGTAACTCATGCTTGGAACGACAATTTTCAGAATAATAATGCTGAGAACACACATACCAATTGTATGGAATTGTATGCAACCAATTATCTAGTTACTGACATGTCCCCTTAGGGCTGAGCACAAATTACACATCTGCCTTAAGAAGTACTGCAAATTTGATGTCCTTAGGTCTATGCTGGGAACTCCTATAATAATAACACAATTTCTGTAAGAGGAACTGAATCTAGTACTACTCAAAAGTAATGAAAACAGACCTTAAGATTTGTTTCTCCATCCAAACTTGCAGTAGTTACGTAACAAGAGCCATCAGCTCTATCAGATGATAGAAGTACAAGATCAACAGGGAAGGTTTCATCTTTGGCTACTCTGACAATATCTCCCACCTGAAAAGACAAAACAAAGATATGTATGCAAGCACTCATTTGTAAGGTGAGTAGGGGACCAAAGCATTAACATTAATAATAGGCAGGATCCAACTTGCTATTTCTATTGCCAAAATTGAGAACTTCAACATTCTTCTGCAGCTCCGTGCATCCTAAAAATCTGTTCAAGGTGGCCGAGAAAGCCTTTTTATCACCCTCCCAACACCCACAATTGCAGAGAAGCTTGAGACAAGCAGCAACTGTTGCAAAGGATTTAGTCATTGTATTTAGGACACTATTATTTTAATCCAGGAACCCTGGAATTCCAGCACCACACAAACATGGTTTCTGAAGCATCAAAACCAGTTTGCAGTACTAAGACACATACCCGTATATTTTTTGATCTAGTTTTTACAAGGCCACCACTACGAACAACATATACTGGAGCTCCATTCACTTCATTGTCTGCTTTATGTCGCAACCAATCTTCATATCCCTGGAAATGATGAAAAATGGTAAAAAAAGTAAGCTAATAACATACAGTTATATAAAAAGCATTTTACTATTCTATTTATATGATCAGAAAAACAAGAGTTTGGACACAACCTAGTTTACACTAGGGTACAATCTGACAATTTGAAATAGGGCCTGAGAGCAGCAACTTTATCTTGCAGGTCAGTTTCAAAACAGACGGACTGAGAAAGATTAACTTCGGATAAATATGTAACGATAAATAGCTAGAATTAGTTGTTACCATTTGCATCTTAAACTGAACAAGCAAGAAGCAAAATGCATAATTCAGAACTTTACTGCAATTGACACTAAGGCTCCTATTGATGGACTTAGTATGGCCTATGTCCTCTCTAAAAGGGACACACATGCATCAACTAATGAAATAATATCACAAGTCTTGCAGTTTTTCCCTTGTGGAATTCTCCAATTAGAGTGGGACCCGTGAAGCTTTCCAAACCTCACTACACTGTAGCCCTAAATGACATAGCTACTCAGGAAGAATGCTAGGCGCATCTGAAGGACTGCAGGATTCCCATTCCTGTACTAGGTTGTCTTCAAGGTTATATGCTGTTGAGTGTGTTAGATGAAGAGTCTTGACACATTTATACTCAGCACGCATCTTCCAGAAGGGTTCCCAAAGTAAGCAGAGGTGATACGAGAAATGCCTGGAGAAAGGTCACACAACAGCAGAAGAAGCGGCAGGTGTCTAGCCTTCCCTCATTTACTATTAGCTTAACTGAAGGTACCCAAGTGTGGCAGCTGTCACCAAGGCAACAAGCCTGAGATATCCTTGCTTCACTGGGTAGGAAGAATATGCAGCAGGCAAAGGTGCAATACCTTTAATCTTTTCAGGACAAGGGAACCGGATCGCATACAAGTCCTAAGCCTTTACATAGACTACAAAGATTTGGCAATATAAATAACAATTTAAAGATACAATATGGAGCTTCACAGACTATGAAGAGATCTACACGTTAGCCTTTTAAAGCTCTCCTGTTTGATGCATTTACGTTGTTTTCCTTGGGAATCTTCTATTGTAAAAAGGTATGAGACAATTGAATGAAACAAAAACAAAGGATGCACCCAGCCTTCAAATCTGTTATAACATCTGTCAGTACATAAGGCTCTTCAAGGCTCTTTTTAATGCCACCGTACAAGAACTCACTCCTTTGGATGAGTGTGAGACCGCAGGAAAAAGATGTTCGTAATATAAATTGACATGCACTGCCCTTGGTGTCAGTCCGTCACTGTCCACTTAAGGGTCTTCCTATGAGTGACTAAGTGCAAGGCAGCCAGACCCAAAAGTCTCCAGGCTGACCTGCTGATTTGCAACAGGAAACATATTTACTTGTTGTCAGCTAGAAGCTTGATCCCAGTGGAATCTTTTGTCTTTCATAAAAGAAAGGAAGGGTACAGTAGCAATGAAAAAGCTAGGATCTGGCTGCAACACAATACATGCAAGCAGCCCTCATTAAACCATAGCCAGATTAGTAGTCTACAAAGCATAAATTAGAAACATAGGTCTGGAAACTGCTTTACTAACTGTTCATTTTTCCTGTCCGTTGCTACTACAGTATTAATTTCCTTATCACTACAAACTGTAAAGGTAATATGCACAAAATTGCATATTATATGGAAAGAGGGATGGTTAATCTTTTGATAAAGAGTTATGGTATAGTACATACACTGACTCATAGATAGGTCAACCAGGTCATTTCTATATTTATAGATGGGTATACACAGTAGTTTGATTTTACTGTTGCTTTTGAATGTTTTACTTCTATTGCATTGCTTAAAATTATAAGCCATTTTGAATCTCAATTTTGATAAATAGGTTGAGTATAAAACAAAATTTGTAACAACATTCTGCCAAGTCGCATCTCCTTACCTGCTTTATTGCAGTTACTGTTATTACAAAAAACAATGGTAATCCACTTGTAACAGGACTTGTAGGTGTATCTATCATAAGCTAGAGGGGAAAATAAAATCAAGATAAAGTTAGAATGAGACCAGTTTGGGGCATTTTGCAGCCAAAATTATACATCATATGCAAAAGCCTACTTTCCCCTTCTGCAGAGAGGAGAACCCAAGGACCTTCTGGGAGATCAACAGATGCTTAACAAAATATTAGTATGACCAAGAGCCTTATGTTCCACATTGCTTAGTAATGTACCTTAATCCTAGATAACAGATTAATTTTGCTCACATTGCAAAACCGGCAACTGCAATCTGTTGTATTACTACTGTATTGCTAACTGTAGCAGAAAATATTAATAAGCTCTGTTGCTATCATTTTCCTGCTGCTAGAAGAAAAACACTACTTTACATGATGTGAAGCATATGTTCAGAGTGGAAGGAGAGCAACTGAATGGCAATTATTCAGAAACTCATATTAATCCAAAGAGCTTATTACCTTTAAGAAGGATTTAACACATTTGATAGGAAGCTGAAAGAATAGATTTTTGTGTAAATACTCAAGACCCCATTCCTGTCCCAAGGATAAGTATCCAGCAGACAGTCCTAGAAGAGCACTGTTTTAAGAGAAAACACAGGCAGTGAGCTGCCTACTTTTCAGGCTTAATTTCAAAGCTTAATTTCACTTGAAGGAGTGAAGATGCGCTACTTTGCGCTAGGCCAGATTCTGTTTGCAAATTGGGCACAATATAGGCTTTATTGTCTGCTTACCTATTAGGCATCAATTTACAGATAAGAACATAAATGGTACCAGTAATTGGTTTTCTCAAAAGACTATTCACACTTTTCCACAGCTTCATGTGAAATATTTCCATGTAATCTGACTGGAAGCACTTATAAACGATCAGCTGTGTGTTCATATGAATAAACAGACATGTGAAAGTATAGGAGCAACACGGTGGGGCCAACTGTGTGATCCTTTTCCAAACTCATAATTCTCTCTCAGGAATTGCACCACAAGTAAGCAGTTGTCAATCACCAGAGCAAACACAACAGAAGGTTTTGTATAAAATAAATGAGATTGCCTGTCTGTATCTGCTTTTTAAAGTTTTCAAAGAGTTTCACCCTGAAACAACTGAGATAGTAAATTCCTGAAATGAAGAAAAACCCTTTGGAAAGAAAGATATTGGCAAAAGCATTCTGGCTTGCAAGTAACTATCTGCAGGTTGGCTTTAGCTCTAAATCATATCAGCAGTCCCAAACAGAGTAATCTCACTGCACCATGGAATTTACATACATATTAATTTGCCATTCAACAATTGATTCAATGGATCTACTCTAGCTGGACTGCAAATAGGATTCACAACATAATCTGCATTTTCCTACTTTATTTTTGTTTTAATCATATTCATGAAGCCTACTTTATTGACCAAAGAAAGATCCATGCTAAACTACTTCAAGAAGGAGGCAGTTGGAAATTGAACTACATATATACACTCAGCATGATTTCACAGATGAAAAATTGAATATTACTATTCCACCTATATTGTTTCTAGCATTGCTTGCCAGTTGAAAAATGTGAAACTTAAATTGCATTTTTAAATTTGTTCCATAATACATTTAGTGAAACGTTCAAGTTCAGACTAGTGAGGACACTGCCAAAGGAGACTGAACAAACAAGTTGAAACACCGCAAATGAATGTTACCGTTCCAATCAAGACTGTTGCTCAAATGTTAGTATTTGAGCACTGCATATAAAAAAGCTTTTGGAGGCATGTTAGGAATCCCCTCCTAAATCTATTTTTAAACTGAAAGAGGTTTCAGCAGAACTTGAAAGATTTAAAGAAACAAGCTGAGAGAAAAGTCTGGTGAAGTGAGTCACAATTAATTTGAGGTGACATCACAGCACACCGAGCTGTTCAGATTGATTAAGTGACTGATTGTAATGGAAAAAAGGGGACTTGTAAACATGAATAAAAACCTGATTTCCAGTTACTCTGGGAAATTTATTTCACTGTTTCTCCCCTTTGAGCTTCTCTTTTCCTGTACTAGTTCTTTTTACCAAAATGCATACAAAATGGATCATTCGTACACAAGAACATTCCTGTGCATCTCCATAACGAAGAAAGCTAGAACGATCTTGGTGGAGACCCCCATTTCCTTGGGGAAAGATGAAATGCAAACTGCCGCTTGGTCCCATAGTAACCAGCCCTTTCCCCACCAGTGAGAAAACTATACAGCATTTGGAAGGGATACAAGAATAACAAGGAATTAAATCAAGCCCATAAACACCTCTTTGCAAAAGGGAGAAAATTCCTGCAAAAAATTGTGGACAGCAGAAAAATGGTGGCCAACGCGTTGATCTGGGCTGGCCCTGTTAGCATTTTCTGAACTTGGTGCTGAATATGTCTACAGTATGTACAGGAATTGTTGTTCCCTAATTCTTTAGACTGATTTACATACAAGTTTTCATACTATACAGTTCCTGGCATTTTGAAAGAATAAAACTTTCTCTTAAAAAGGATTTTACTCATTCTTAAAGAGAAAGATATTCCAAAGTTTTTATGTTCCTCAGACATTCATGTCCTCAAACTCCCCCTACAACAACAACAACAACAACAACAACAACAGTTTTTCCCACTTTCTCCTGGCCATTCAATCTCTAACAACACAGTACCTCCTATTGCAGGGTTTTTTTTACATGACTTTAATTCTCTGGGCAGCAAAACAAAAAATGTAGTCACCAAAGGTATTTGTACCTCTAGAAGATAGCTGAAGTCCCAGTTACTGTGTTGACAATTGTGGAGAAGAAGAAGAGAGAACTAATCACCTAAGTGACTAATAAACAACAGATTATACCCTAAATCAGTGGTTCTCAACCTGTGGGTCCCCAGGTGTTTTGGCTTACAACTCCCAGAAATCCCAGCCAGTTTACCAGCTGTTAGGGTTTCTGGGAGTTGGAGGCCAAAACATCTAGGGACCCACAGATTGAGAACCACTGCCATAAAGGCATCAGATCCTTTCTGATCTTGGAAGCTAAGCTGCAGCAGCCCTGGTTAGAATTTGGATGACAAACTGTCAAATAATATCAGGTGCTGTAGGCTATATTTCAAAGGAAGGAATTGACAAAATCATCTTTGATTCTTCCTTGCATAAGAAAACCTTATGGAATTGGTAGGATAACCATTAGTCATCAGGTAACTTGAAGGCACATTAACACAGAAAGAGACTGATGCTTTTTGACTCTCAAGCTACTGCATATGATACAGATGATGGCACTTATTGAAGGGGTTTTGAGAAATTTCCTATCAGATTACCAAACCAAAATAAAAGGATGCCCTCTTCTATTTTGACAGTGATGCTAAATCATGTCACTCTGCATTTATGTTTTAATGCAGAAGCCTGACAACTATGTCAGTTTTAAGACCCTTGTCTTTTTCACATATGTGGTAAGTGTTGAGTGATAATATATAATAAGATAGCATGCCATTTCCAAAACAGCTTGAAGGAAACATGCTTTTAGCACTGAATGCCAATGCTGTCCTTAGTGAGTTAGGCTAAGGCCACACAATTAAAATGCTTTACAGTTCTCAATACCTTCCTTGTGAAAGAGGTCAATCTAAAAGACTCTGACATTAGCAATTAACTTCAGGGCTCAACAAGAATTGTACATGAGCCACTGCCTCTTCCCCAAATCAAGTAGAACGCGATATATTGATTCAAATTGACCACTAATATTTAACTTTAAATCTTTCACAGGTTCCATCTATCTTCCCTCTAATTTATATTAATCATTTATTCAAAGAAAATGCACCTGCTGTACTGGTTTGCAATTGTTTTCTACATTTCCTGCTTAGTATGGCTCCGAAGTCATAAAACCAAACAAATCCTTATTAAATACTTATAAAACAGAAACCAGCCATCCACATATATTTAACTCTTTGATTTCAGTGACTTATGGTTCAAAAACATTTGGTTATCTAACTTACCTGAACCAAAAATATAATAAGAAAATAGAAGTTAGCTACTCTTCTGAACTGCTCAAATAAATTTTTTGGAACAAAATTCCACACAGTATACTGCAAAAGAAAGAAACATCAATTATTGTAAGTGGAATTATGACACTCAATGGAAGGTAAGACATAAAATATTTCTTAATGAATTCTCATCTTCCCCACAATAAAATAAACCCAGCAATTTACAAATATTTCAAATATAATATCTTGTCAAAATGCTTTTATCAGCTAACTCATTTCCATATATTTATCATATGCTAAGGGAAAAAATGCTGAAGAGAAGCCAGAAAAGAAATCAAGAATTCAGTATTCAAACCCAGCTTCTGGATACCAAAGAGCTAGGGAATGACTTTTTGTCATTTTTATTCAGGTAAAACACCAATGACTACTGTTGCACGAAACTATTAAATATTTTTACTTAATGCCAGTAGATTCACACAAAACAATAGTTGCTGTTGTGTGCCTTCAAATTATTTCCAATCTAAGGCAGCCCTAAGGTGAATCTATGTAGTGTGACTTAGCAATACTACATTTTCTTTTAGCATTTTACAAGTGTGCTTATTTCAACTGGCTTTCTTGCAGCAGGTTTTAGTATGAGAATATCTCCCACACAGCTCAGATTTCATGGTCTGTCAGGAGCTTAATCATGTTAATTACTTAAGCTAAAGATGGAGAACTTATGGCTGTTTTTAATTACATCTTACTATCAGTCAAGCTGACTGATTCTGATGGAAGTCCAACAACATATAGAAGGGCACAAGATTGCCAATGGCCTGGGGTGCCTTCCCTGCTTGCCAGGTGCTATCAAAATGTCATATAAGGTAAAGTCACCAACAGGATTTCAATTACTTTTATGCAACACTTACTATCACAATATTCAATGAACTGTACATTTGTGTGCATATCTCTGTGTGTGTGTGTGTGGGGGGGGTTATTTATCATCTTATAACATCATATACTTATACATCTATATAGCTCCTCCTATTAAAAAAACAGGTTGACAATGAAGTTTTTTTTAAAAAAAACATTCTATATTTAAACAAGGGACCTCAAGATTGGCATGTTACAATAACAGTTGCCTGTGCAAAGTGACATGTCAGTGAACAAATATGACTAACTGTAGATGCTAGATCTGAGTCTGAGCAAGGTTGCTGTTTTTTAAAAAAAAATCTGGAATGTCAAACCATGTAAAGTCAAAACCTAGCTTTATTTAGCACACTCCAGAAAGCAAGCATGCAGGTATTAAGGTTTATCTTACCTTAGAGGAGATGATCCTGTTTTCTGCAAATTTCTGAGGAACATAATGGCCATGCTGGGGAAAACGATTTGCAATATAAATAGTTCTATTATCACTTTGATGTGGTGGGTCAAAACCCTGAAACAAAGAAAAAACAGAAAGTCTAGGTTACCTTTTCTCACAACATTTTCATCAAGATTTTAATATCCACAATGTTGCAAATTCACACTTCATCTCACAAAGAAAGATCAAGAAAACAGGTTGAAGAGAAGAAGATTATCTTCTCCAAGGACAACTAGAGAATTTCAGTTTGGGCATGAACTTTAAATAGTGCATTTATTACCGCAACACTCTTTCCATAAAGCTATACATATTTTGGTGATTTTCAACTACTTATTTCTTTATCCTAATTGACAGAAATGTACTGAAGCATTCCTAGAATGCTTGTTAGCATATATCTAGTCATTAAAGTATAATTTTAACATATACAGTGTGTCCTAAGAGGTTTAGACTGCAGTAGAGAAAAGAGATCACTACTTATACAACTGACATAAGGTATTCAAATATTAGAGGACCTTATGGTTTGCAGGTACCGATTTATTGCCAAAACACATAAAAAAACATCTAAGGTGACTGTGCATATTATAAAGAGAAAAGAGAAGCGTAAACAGATACTCCCAGAATCCTCCAGCCCACATGCCCACCGGTTATGGAATACTGGGAAATCTAATCCAAATTAATCATAGTTTTTGAACCCTTAAGCCAGTGGTTCTCAACCTATGGATCCCCAGATGTTTTGGCCTTCAACTCCCAGAAATCCTAATAGTTGGTAAACTGGCTGGAATTTCTGGGAGTTGTAGGCCAAAACACATGGGGTTGAGAACCACTGCCTTAAGCGGAAAATACAAGTCAGAATACATATTTCTATACTCGTGAAAGGAACAGCTCGGATTTCAATATATTTAATGTACAAGAGGAAATAAAATGTAGATGTGTGCTTTGAGAAATGTCACCCAGTTCTGAAATTATGGATTTAATTTTCTATTTCTGAATTTATTATGGGGTGGGGGTGAGGGGTCTAGCAACAGGATAAGGGGATAACTGTGGAAGTGGGAAGGTACTGAAATCTTCTTCCCTTGTCTGCCTCATTCATTAATCTTTAGCACAAAACCTCACATACCTCCCTCTCTTCATCCATACAAAGAAGGAACAAGAGAATTACAGAATTGGACGAAACTACAAGGGGCATCCAAACAATGGATACCTGACCTGTCATCTCCCATTTCCTGCTTAAAGAGGTGCTACTGCAAATCTAATTGCCAACGTGATTTTTAATAACAAGTCAGGGGGTGCTGTGGTTTTTAGTTTCGGTTATGTTTTTATGGATTTTAACTGTGATTTTTTAAATAACATTTATATTTAATTCTGTTTTAATGTTTGTATATTTAAATTGTATTGTAATGTTGTTAATATAAGCTGCTTTAAGTCTCCTTGTGGAGAGAGAAAGCAGGGTATAAATAAATAATAATAAATAACCAGAGTGAGAAAAGCATCTACTGCAACCCAGCTTCTTTTATTCCTCATGTCTTCTGGCCTGCAGATGATTTATAGGAATAACCAGCCTCTCACTTTAATGGAACAAACTTCACAGGAAAGTGAAGGACATATCCTCGTTTTGTTTTACAGTAGAGTCTCACTTATCCAAGCCTCGCTTATCCAAGTTTCTGGATTATCCAAGCCATTTTTGTAGTCAATGTTTTCAATATATCGTGATATTTTGGTGCTAAATTCGTAAATACAGTAATTACAATATAACATGACTGCGTATTGAACTACTTTTTCTGTCAAATTTGCTGTATAACATGATGTTTTGGTGCTTAATTTGTAAAATCATAACCTAATTTGATGTTTAATAGGCTTTTCCTTAATCCCTCCTTATTATCCAAGATACTCGCTTATCCAAGCTTCTGCCGGCCTGTTTAGCTTGGATAAGTGAGACTCTACTGTATTTTAAATCTTGCAACTTCTGCCTTTAATGGAAGCACAGAGTTAAATAAGAGTCCTCCCACTACATTTGAAAAAAAGAACCCAGTTATCTGCCAGATAAGGCTGCACCATGACTAATGTACAGAACACCAAGGTTAGGTTTTATCTTGCCCACTTGATCATGCACAGCTTTTTCCACACATATCATTAAGAGCTGCCTATAGTATTCCTTCTGGGAAAAAGAGAGGTTGTGGGAACTACCACTGATCCCTACTTTATCTAATTTTCTTGAAACACATGCAAAACTCATTGGTAAATGGGTAAGGGTAAGCTACATTTTTCATACGCATTTCCAACTTGCTGTTCCACTGAAAAACCACATCCACTGGAGCAATCTTCTCATTTCAAACTCAGCTACTTGAAAAAAAAAAGCAACACAATATATACACTTTCTTAATGAAAGGCTATGCAAAATGATGGAAATTGATTTTAGCCCACAGTCCTCTTGAAATGTAGGTATAAGATAGCTGTAACAGATGTCCCTGGCAGATTTTCTTATTTAGATGCTTTTCTTAATAATTACAGAAATTATCACCACATAGGCCAGTTAAGCCAATGGAATCCAACTAGTTTGCTTAAGTCTGTATTTTATAATTCCAGCAGTGCTGTTTGTTCACTGGAAAAGTGTTTATATTTACTTAATAAATGATAGGTTGAACATATTGCAAATAAAATAAAATAAAAGCACATATAGTAGCTCTCTGTATACATGGATTTTGTATCCACAGATTCCATCAATTGCAAACTGCTTTGAGTCTCCTCTGGGAGAGATAAAACAGGGTATAAATATAACAACAACAACAATCCATAACTTGGAAACATTTTTAAACATCTAAAAAGTAAACCTTGATTTTGTCCTTTGGTATAAGGGACACTATCTTATTACGCCATTGTGTATAACAGGACTTGAGCATTGACAGATTTTGGTATCCACAGGAGGTCCTAGAAACAAACCCTACTGGATACCAAGATCCCACTGCATTCTATTAACACAGCAATCCAGAGAAGGGCATTCACAGGAAAAACACATTCTGAACAAATAATGCTGAAAACCTTGTCACAGTCAACGTGTAATGAATTGAATTAGTACAAGTCTCTGCAGAGAAATTAGCATCTCCCCCTCCACAGAATGTGCAAGAAGTAATAGTAGTCTCAAGGACATTTCTCCATGTCTAGCATCTGCATTTGAGTGGTGATAGCATTGGGAGCCACTGTCAAACAAACCGTCAGTGAACACAGCTGTTTTGCAAATGTACACAGCTTGCACTAGTGGGATTAGTGAAGACCTAATGTTAATATATCCACAGAGAACTACACCTTGCAGTCTAAATCTAACTCACATTGGGAGTCCTAGGAGCTTTGAGGGCTCTATGGACTGCAGGTGCTCAATGGGTTCCTCATTCCCCATGCCAGCATAAATACAATGGTGGTTCTTGACTGAGCAGACTCACTGGAAATAATTTGACCTGTTACTCCAATTACCATAAATTCTCTTTATCACAATGGATCTATCCTAAATCAAATTAAGCCTAATGTCATCACTAAAAAAGCCCCCAATGATGATAAAAGATCCCTTATTTTCCATACTAATTATAACTAGGGAGTTAAGAGTTAGAAGATACAATTGGATGCTACACAGTAAGTCTCATTTTCATATTGTGAACATAAAATACAATGTCCAGTTTGGGAATTTAAACTGAGGGAAACAAAAGAAGGAATTCTACACCACTCAGTAGAAATTTGTTCTATGACATGGTGAGCTGAAATAAGTTTGGAGCTTACTTGGACTGGTGGGCTACTTGGATTACCTAGGATCCAAAATTGACTTTTAGAGGTCGTGAAAGCATTTGTAAACATTCTCAAAATCAACCATTATTGAACAAACGGAAATTACAACATTGACATTTTATTAAACATTGAAAGTGTGAAGTAACTGGGAACCAGTAAATTATTCAAGAGACAAATTTCTTTGTAAGTCTAAGCAAAGTTCCTGTTATATGAAACATACCTCATCAAGTTAAGAGGGTTTTTTAAATTACATTTGATAAGTGATAGGGGGTACTATGAGTTAATCTTCACTGATGCAAAGTAATTTCAAAAAGCTAGCTTCTAATATAGCCAGGAAGTTTGCTCTATAATTAATCTGCAGTTTATGAGAAGACCAAAAGTATAATCCTTTCCATACTTGATTCCATCCTTGGTTCATTATACACATCAAGTAATTAGTGTACTGAGTGCCAGCATGAAGTGATCTGATTATTATGACAACTCTGGAGAACAGGGTTCAAATCCCAGCTCAGCCATGGCAACCCACTGAGTAACCCCAGACAAGTCAGACTCTCTCAACCTCTGAAGAACCTATGAGAAAGGCAATGGCAAATTCCCCCTGAACAAATATTTCCAAGAAACACCTGTGACAGGTTTGTCTTAGGACTATCATAAGTTGGAAATGATCTAAAGGCACACAACAACAACAACTAATGAACAGAATATCATCAAATATTCCATGTGTAATCTAACCATCTGCTAATAAAAATGTTGTTGTGTGCTGTTATCTGGATCTCATCTAAGAAGCTTAGGCCAGCTGCTCTTGAACAGAACATCAAAGCCATATTTCAACACCAAATGGCTGAACAATCATTCATCAAGAGGTGAACTGAATAGGAACAAAGGTTTTTATCACATTGTCATCTGAAAAGTATTTTGTAAATGACTATTATGTGTGAAAGAATTGTCTCTATGTGTATCTTCTGCATTTCATTTTCCTCAAGCCTTGCTGATTATAATTTGTGTGTGTGCAGCATTATTCAATAGGTATGACATTGTACATATTAAATTCAGTAACTTGAAATACAGTATTATGCCATGATACATTTATTACTCTTGAGGAAGCCGCAATACTCTTATTCAAGAGACAGCTTTCTGACAACTCAGAAGGAAAGTTTCCTATAGTTGGGAAGAATCAGTTTACTGCAGACTGAAAATGCTCACCCTGCGGCTATAGAGCTGCATAAAAGCTGCAGTGTTTAATATTTCCATTTTTAAGCAATAAAGTAAAAGCTAAGTATTCTGTTTTATTAGCATAACTTCAGTATGAAAATCTTGACTGATGAAGGCACATATTACTCATAACAAAACTCTAAGAACAATAAAACAAACTAGGAATGAAACAAAATCCCTGAAGTTCTTAGTGAATCAATGTATTTCCTAAACCTGACAAGACTGTAGAGATTTAATTAAGACTAGTGGGCATTTATGCTTTATCCCTTTTTCAAGCATTAATACACTTCACTTACTAACTGGATTACCTCTGCAAAATATGTTCTGTTAGTAATATATATATAATATATGCAGAGCTTGGCTGTAGATTTGTTTCTTAGACCCTGCCAGGTAGAGATGACCTTGTATTTCAAAAGTGCTTTGTCAGATGAGTCCAAGCTACTGTTATCTGCTGGCTCTTAAAACTTCATGTAAGCAATTAAGGATTCGTCCCCCCCCCCCCCCAAAAAAAGCTGTGCCTAGAAAAACAAGAGTTAATAGTACCTTAGTTACAAATGGAGGAACATAGCTATATAGGAGCAGGTGGCAATGGAACTTTTATTGAAATTAGTAACGTCTATTCCTCCTCAAAGTCTTAGAGAGCATTTCTTTAATACTCCAGGAGTTCAGGCCATTTTTTTCTAAGAAAATCCCATGGATTTAATGGTGTCTCTGTAGGATGTCAAGCAACCTGAAGGCACATGTGCTCATATATCTCTCCTCAGCCAAAACAAAAGAGCTAGCAAAAGCATTTTTATCTGTAAACACCATCAATGAAAAGCACAAAATATTTCCCAAATGTTTGGCATTTTATTAAGAATTCTTAGATCCCTGCTTTCAATTTGAGCTCCTAACCTTCATAAGAGAAAGTCTCCATGGCTTCAAAAGGATGATAAAAGGTAAAGATAAAGGTTTCCCCTGATGTTAAGTCCAGTCATGTCTAACTCAGGGGGTTGATGCTCATCTCCATTTCTAGCCAAAGAGCTGGCATTGTCCGTAGACACCTCCAAGGTCATGTGGCCAGCATGACTGTATGGAGCGCCGTTCCCTTCCTGCCGTAGCGGTACCTATTGATCTACTAACATTTGCATATTTTTGAACTGCTAGGTTAGCAGAAGCTGGAGCTAACAGCGGGAGCTCACTCCATTCCCTGGATTCAAACCTGAGACCTTTCGGTCTGCAAGTTCAGCAGCTCAGCGCTTTAACACGCTGCACCACTGGGGATAATAAATTGTAAAAAAAATAAACTGTAAAAAAGGATGATAAATTGTAAAAAATTGTTAAAAACAAAAATCATACCAGGGGTCTTTCCACTTATGAGCA
This sequence comes from Anolis carolinensis, assembly GCF_035594765.1. Taxonomy (NCBI): domain Eukaryota; kingdom Metazoa; phylum Chordata; class Lepidosauria; order Squamata; family Anolidae; genus Anolis; species Anolis carolinensis. Next base: position 276,146,333 of record NC_085843.1, on the reverse strand, counting down.
CTCACCTATGATTTTTGTCTTTGGATATTTCTACACCCTTATCCTCATAACCCTTACATGCTGGATATAGTGCAGGTTTCCCAAAAGAGAAAACCTGCACTACTTCCAGTCTGTAAAATAGAAAGGTATTTCTCATGAACACCTTCCTAGTTGATCTTCCTTGATCAGAAGCCAAGAAGAGGTCATTTTCTTCAAGTACAGTATACCCAAGAATCAGATAGGCATCCCTTCTGTCCTCTTCTCTGGTAAAATCTAGAACCAACTTGGTTAGAAGCCATACTTATCAAGGTTTTTGTTGTATACTTAATTTATTTTTCCTGACTCTTGCAGGTTTCATTATTTTCAGATTTGATTAAAAATGCTCCCTCTAGGAATATCTAGGTTCTCTAGTGGAATCCTATAGTCAATCTCCATTAAAGGCTGGCCACCAAGTTGGGCTGGAGAAACTCAACATTCCTAGAGCAGTGTTCACTTAGGGAAAAACATAGCAATTTTTTCATGATTTTTCAGTTTTAGAAGTCATGTGTCCTCAACCTCAGCAAATGTGGAGATCTGACTTTTGATTTGCATTGAGATTCTGAGTGTGTTTTTGATTCTGTAAGAGGTTTGTTGTTGTTCTTCATTACCTTGAGATCAGTAAACTTCACTATCAGATTGTTTTCATTAGTGCCTTTTGATAAGTTAGAGGAAAGCCAGTTGTATGCCATGGGAGGTCAACTAGGAATTATCCCATGACTTGGAGGGAGGAAGGGAACTCACATGAGTTTATTTTACAGATGCATATTTATTTATTATTTAAAGCATGTATCTACCACCTCTCAACTGCACAACAAAGATGAATATATCTTTCTGGCAAGGAAACAGGTGGCATGCAAGAGAGCTCTAAAGAGCTGGGGGAGGGGGAGTGCTATCTGATAAACCTAAAGTAAGAATTGTATCAGGCTTCTGAGGCACTTGGATGGTAAACTGCTTATGACAAACACTTTTGTCCTTCAACTTGACTGATAAAAATGCTAAGCAGGCATTTGGCAAGATGTACCAGCACATCACTTCACATATCGGCGCCTGAATGAGGGAAAGGCAAGTGCTTTTGAAGCAATATAGTCTGTATCAATAAGAGGAAGTCAACTTGCACAAAAGCTGCATCCAGTGATTACTTCCATATTAAGGCTTAGTCCAAGGAAGGTATTTTAGAAATGTTTATGAAGCAACTGTTTCTGAGAAATAAGTCATATAGTCTCAAGTACTAATCATCAGTTACATTGGGCCACAAATACAGTATGGTACTTTTATTATCTTCATACTGCAGGTGAAAGCAGCATATATACAGAAATATCAGCTTTCCCAGGATACACCTTTGCAGTGTCCATAAGGAATAATCACACCTTAATGAGAGTACTCATACCGTGTTTCCCCGGAAATAAGACAGTGTCTTATATTATTTTTTTCTCCCAAAGATGCACTAGGTCTTATTTTCAGGGGATGTCTTATTTTTCCATGAAGAATTATTCACATTTATTGTTGAACAAAAAAATGAACATTTACTATATACTGTACAGTAGTTGCCATCACAAACCAGCATAACCAGACAAACTGTGAATCCTATCAAGAATTTCTTGTTACTACCATTATTTCCATGTACAACAATCTATAGTACGTACATTTACCAATCCTGCATGCTCTGGTGTTCTGTTTGGTGAGCATGCTTCCATACAAAAACTTTGCTAGGTCTTACTTTTGGGGGAGACCTTACATTTAACAATTCAGCAAAACCTCTACCAGGCCTTATTTTCAGGGGATGTCTTATTTTCGGGGAAACAGGGTAGGTAGATTTGAAGGAGTGTATTTTATCGTGAAGCACTAATTTGTAAACTATTTAAGTTATGCAATATGTCATTGCTAGCATTCACAGCTGACATGTATTTAAATACAGAACTATTTTACGATTTTGGCTCTAATTGTCACCAGGACTACAAAGCTGATGAGCAGCACACTCTGACTTCTGCTGTTCCTCAAGAAGAGGTTAGTTTGTGTCAATTATATTCTATTATAAGTAGTTTGGGCTAGCTTTTGATTTAAAAGGTGTGATATAAATAAATCTCTCAATCGAACTGAACCAAATGAGGATACATATGAGACAATTTTTCTTTCAGACATATTTCACTAATGCTTGTAGATCCAAGCTCCTAGACACAATAAACAAGTTTGATAACATTTGATAATTGAAGGGCAAAGCTTCCATTCATGGCAGGGGTATGTATGCACTGCATGGAGATGAGTTCGTTGACCATTCCTAGTTAAGAAACAATAATAATTCTTTATAGTTTGTTGACTCTTTTTACTTTTGTTTTGAATTCCACATGACTGTATGTACAATATTTTGCTATTCATCCAGAATCAGATACAGCTCTCTGGAACAACAAAATCTTGTATCATTCAGTACTAGAGAACCTAGTGATTCCTAGAGAGATGCGCTTTCAAGTTTTTTTTAAAGCTATTTTTTATTTGTAGTTTTTCCAATATTCTAGAGATCTTGCATCCCAACCCCAGGAAATATGGAGCCACCTTGTATAGACTGCCACCTCAACATTGCAAGAGAATGGTGCTCTAAGCCATTTGTGTCAACAAGACAAAATTATGACTATCAACTTGGCTATATAGAAATCTAGCACCAAGAAGAGGTCTCTGTGAAGAAAAGTAATTTGAAAAATATGCTTGGAAAGTCCTCAGTTGCATTTAGTGATGTAACAAGAGTAGACTTTTTGAATTGTTCTTGCTCCCAGATAAATCATACAGAATAGGTGAAACCTGTTTAAATTTTTATTTTGTAAGCAGATGCTTTGCCTTATGACTGAGAGAGTACAGTATATACCTTTCATTGTTGATCTTGCTGATTTAAGAGGAGCATTTTCAGACTACACAGACAACTAGAAAGAGAGGCTAAATTTTCTAAAGCAGGGAGACTTTGAAAGAACAACAAACATCTAAAGGTAAAATATTCAGAGGAAATGTATGAACTAAATAGCTGAAACAATTGAGACTTCTGTGTTATTTCAGGACACAAAAGTGACTTTCCCACCTCCCACTGACACAATCCAAGACACTGCTGCTCACTAAAAGAAAATCAACTCATAACAGGATGAACTGGGGACAATGTGGAATGCGGGAGCATATTTCAGAGGCTGTTATAAACCAGGATGAATCTCAAATGACTCCAGTTTATGCAATGTGCCAGTTACATATTACTGTGAAGCCCTAGAGATGACAGACCACTGGGAACTGATGGATCCAAGCCAAGGATATCCCCTATTCAACAGCAGCAATCAGAAGCCACACCATCTGTTCTACATAAATGATGTAACAATGCCAGCATCTCCAACAGAGGCTGTCAGGCGCTCAAGATAATTGAATATTCACAGGAAAATTCCGTCTAGAAGTTCCCACTGGAAAGTCGGTGAATTTTTAAAGTACAAATTACAAAGGGTATCAGTCACACAGAATAAAAATGGGGCAACAAAATTAAAATGCCTGTAATTGTTTTAAAATGTGATGTGAATGCTTTGGTACCATGCAACATTAATCCCTGAAGAGCAGTTCTGATATAATTAGCAAGGCCAAAACAACTACAGGCAGTCCTCAAGTTACAAGCAAGATTTCTGTAAGTTTATTCTTAAACTTAATTTGTAAGTTGGAACAGGTACGTTTTTTAAATGTAACTTCGTCCATTTAGCTTTAGATAGCATAGGGAAGGGTAAACACCCCTGTGGTGCTTGTTTGCCCCTGGTCAGAAAATTTCACCCCACTTTCTTTCCCTGTGATACTTGGATTTTGAAAAATGTGGTTTTTTGTGGGAACAAGGATTGGTGAAAATGCTTCAGTGGAGACCTCTTTTTCCCCATGATAATGCTTTCAGGAGTCAATTTCCCTTTCAAGAGGGAAAATTTCTCTGACTTCCTGCAGTGTCCCCCCCCCCCCCCCCCCGTTCTTAACCATGAGTCGTTTGTAAATTGGATGTTTATAAGTTTGACTTACTGGTAAATTATTGAAAAAATATGGATGTCAAATCTTTGTACAGTAATTATGGTCACAGTTTTGCATACAAGTTATCAAAAAATAAGTCTTGAGCACCTGAAAAATTGGGATTATGCAATGATGATCACCTGCCAATAACTTCTTGGCATTTCAATTGCAGCATTGCAGCCAAGCTAGATTGCTTGTAGCCAATTGCTTTTGGTGTTACATTTTAAAATACAAATATAACTTTTAAAATACAGGTAACATATTTCTTAGCTGCTTTTCTTGGCTGTCTTCCCAAGAGTGATTACAATACAAAATGGAACATTTCTTTTTAACTATTTATAAAATCATCTCTCTTTTACAAATAAGATCAATTTAAAAAAATTGCATATGTAGCAAATAAGAGGTAGAAAAAATAGACATGTCGAGAAAATAAAAAGGAGACACAAAAGAGCAAGACAAGCCAATAGCAATGGGAGGGACCTTCTCTTGAAGCTTTATCTGCATGAGGAGGAAAGTGAAGGTCTGTTTCTCTTGACAAAAAAACAAAATATTTCACAAACTCACCCATACTCCTAATTTACTCACAGTACACGCTCCCTTGGTTCCATACACCAAGCTCTTCCTAAATACTACCCACCATCAAAGACTCTTCTACCAGGCATGAGAGTTATGTGAAATATCAATGTTCAAAGATAACGCTGAATGATAGGGACAAAAAAAGCAGTTGTTGCTAGTTAAGTTCTCCAAAAGCCATTTGGTAAAAGAAACAAAATGCACAAAAATGATAAACCTGTCCAAAACCACAAACTCAGTAACCCCCAATTATGGTGTTTCATAACATTCATTTCCTCATTCAGAATGCCTTCTCTCACTAGGGATGATTTCTTCTACATTCATGTTCAGCCAGATTGAGTAACAAAGATCTCACCTCTACTTCAACTCAAAATCATGCTATGTTTTTGCCATAGATAGGTTTTAAGAGCTTGGGTATAGTAAAACTTTGTTTACAAGTAAATCTATAGTTCAGTATATCTGTAGGAAGTACTTGCTCCATCTCTTAGCAAGAGCATACTCTTATCCTAGGTTGCTATGATTTTGTCCAGTGATCACCATCAGTACAAATTCATTACCTTACCCCTCTGGTCATGGTACCGTATTTCTAAAATATCTTTACTAGGGGGTTGATAATACAGAAAATGATAATCTTTCAGCACTTATTCAAGAACTACTTTCCCCAGCCAATTAAGAAACAACTGAACCTTGCAGGAGTATATTGTAATACAGTCCATTCTAATCCCCTCAACGTTTACATCTGACAGTATACATAGAAAACATGCATGTTCTTCCCATTTTTCAACAATGAAGGGCTTAAAGCAACTGACAATTACTTGTCATTTGACAATTAATTCAAGAAATAGGCCTCATTGTTTTATCAATCAATATCTTTGATTTAGGGTTAAACTGAATATGAATATGATCATTTGGAATGCATTTTCCTGCATACCTAGCCAATGGAAGTGAGCAAGTAAGAAGGAAAAGAAAATGCACTCCTCTGCCTTACCTTGCCACCCCATCTTATCTTAAATATATTTTCCCCTGCCTAGTATTGCTGAAACAAATACAAAAAACTGAAAGTAGACAAGCATAATCATGGGAAAGGGGAGGTTCCCTTCCCTCCTTCCATTTTCATTTATATATACAAATAGCTTCCTAATCCAGCATGATATAAATGAATAACTGTATGTTCAAATATGCATATGCCTGGTTTAGTCCTAAAGGTCTATTAAAAAACTTTTGCGCATTTATATCTCACAAAAGATATTCTGTGCAATTGTGCAGTTAATTTACATCTTGCAAAATAAACTGACATGTTCATTCAAGGGAAAATTGATGCTACTACATTTCTCAGCAATCAAATCACAAACTTGGGTCACTGGGAAATGGGTCTTTCAGAAAGAGCAGGAAGAAAAATTGATATCCAACTCCTGTCCCAAAGATCCATTCTGATCTTTGAAATAGGTTACAAAGTCCATAAGTAATGTTCAACAGGGAATTTATTTGGAATTACCAAATTAAAAGTGCTGCTAAATGTCTTACTTTATGTCACTCCAGTATATTATTTATCATAGCAAAGGGGTGTGTTCTTATGCCTAGCAGCAGGCTATGCAACTAAAACTAGTTTGGAAACTTCCAAAAGGTAGTCTTTAACCCATTCCTTTTCAACATGATTTTCAACACAGTTGTTGCTATTCACTATAAATCAGATATTACTTGAAGGTACAACCTATCATAGCATTTTTGTTGCAAGATTTATATGCTTTGCCAAAGATCACCTGGTGGGTTTCCACAGCTAAGCAGAGATTCAAAGCCTGGTTGGAATTCTAGTTCAACACTCAAACCACTATGCCACACTGGTTCTCCCATATGTCAGAGCCTCTCCTTTATTATGTAACCACAAAAAAGAGGAAAAGCTCTCCTAAAGCATCCACCCTATACCAGAGATGGACAATTAAAAGTCCTGTCCTGCTTCTATCCTCTCTATCTGAATCATGAATTCAGTACATAACTGTGCAGAACACATTACAATTAATTCTGCAGCCCTCCCCCAATATTTTCCCTCCTGTGAATGTCCTCAAACTGGCACTTTGGATGCAGTGTGCATCTGGATGTACATTTGCATGCTGATCTAGGTCAAGTGAACTGAGTAGATTCATCTTCTGATGAGGATGTCAATGTTTCTCTCCATCCTAAACTGCCATTACTATGCATGACTGCCTCCATCTGACTAGCGCTGGATTCGGGCCAATGGTACTCTGAGGCAAGAGAAGGGGAGAATCCATAGACAAGAATTTCCAAAGCAATATTTTGAAAGCTACTGTTATAAAACAGATAATACAAGTCAATCCATGGTGTTCCAAAGTTACTTGATACTAACTTTTAAGATGATTACTTGTTCATCTACATGAAACAATGCATGAATATTAATTGGTGTAGTCACAACACAAATTGAGACAGCAGGTCAAATGTTTCGCTGAAACACTCATCACTGATCAAAGTAGACAGCTTAAGAGTGACAATTTTATTAGGCAAATATATATTTTGCATCTGCAAAAACACTTGAAAACAGCTGGAGTGCTGAGCATAATTTTGGAACAGAATGAATATATAAACATGAATTAATCAAAAAACAAACGAGAAACCAGTATTACTCCAAACTCCCCATCTTGGTGACAAACTCCGCAGAACTGTAATATTGGTATTTTAGGAACTGTTTACTGCTACTTCAAATCCATTTGCAAGCCTCAAAACTGATTTTTAGTAACACAGTAATGTTACTAAATTAGTGCAGTTGGTTTGCCAACTGCTTCTATCCGACTTGGCTGGATTTTTCTGCACAAATTGCTGCACCCAGCATGTTATGCAACTCTCTACATATTCACTTAGGCTACAGCTACCAGAGGAAACTAGCTCCATTACTACTGATAAGCACCACTGTTTTCATTTACATTGAACTCCCACAATAGTCCAGTTAAGTCACTACAGTCCCAATGGAGAAAAGGTCAAGTATGGTTGAGAGGAAGTTTCTTACCTATGGCTATAGTGAATAGAAGACTGGAAATCAATAACATTAAGGGCCCTTCCAGACAGGCCCTTTATCCCAAGATCTGATCCCTGGTTTTCTGTTTAACCCAGATTATCTGGCACTGCAGACTCATATAATCCAGTTTAAAACAGAAAACCTGGAATCATTTCCTGGGATAATGGGCCTGTCTAAAAGGGCCCTTAGTCTGTGCCTAGTACTTCACTTACTACATGCACATCACACCTGCAATCAACTCTTACGGTAGGTGAACCCAACAGCAGCATTCATTTTTAGTAGTGCTCAAGTATCTTTACCAGAAGGACTATTTATAATATGGATAGTGATCTGTGTCTATCTAGATGCAGTTACAGGATTCCCATCAGCCTTAGTCAGCATAGCTGATGTTTACAGATGATGGAAGGCACAGTCATGCCTCATCTTGAAGGCCACAGGTTTTCTATTCTAGATTTATCTATGTGGCGTTCTTCTAATCTTCTTCTATTGGTTCAGAACCTTAATGAAGGAGATGAATACCTGAGCTTTACTTTTTTAACAGAAAGCTTGGTATCGGACATAGAATTAACATGGAAAAAATAGGGATTTATCCCTATACCATAAAAAAGATTTGTTCAACATGTTTCCGCAAACTTTTTTTATTTAGAGCTAACATTGTGCACATATGAAACAACCAGATCAGCTAACTCTTGCTTAAGTAAAATAACATTTTGAAATTTCTAGATACCATTGAAAAGCTCCTTCCAAAATGCATCATGGCATGATTTCTTTCTCTCTCACTAGTCTCCATCTCCTTTAATTTCCATTTTGGTGGTAAAATGTACGCTTTTCCAACATGCCAAAATAGCTGATGAGACAAGTTAATCTGCTTTCCCTTTTCTCTCTGTTCAGCTTTTCACACAGGCACAATAAATGATTCTGAGGCAACTGCTGTTTACCTCATCCGTCGTATCAAACCACAGACAGCTATAGTAGGATCACCTAGAGTAGAATTCCATTCTTTCCCAAGCCAATGTTTATTTCATTCTTTACTACAGCACACTGCTTCAACCCTCCTAATGCCAACACTGCAAATAAATTTGAATCAGACAGAAAAATCTGCAATGCTATACTACAAACAGTATTGCTAGGATTAACTTGGAGGAAAATGAAGCATTCGAGGTTTCGGTGAGGTACCCTACAGTTCTAACCCCTGCTATGGTATGGATCCAATCACTTATATCGGAAAACTCCACATACAGTAGAGTCTCACTTATCCAACATAAACAGGCCGGCAGAACGTTGGATAAGCGAATATGTTGGATAATAAGGAGGGTTTAAGGAAAAGCCTATTGAATGTCAAATTACATTATGGTTTTACAAATTAAGCACCAAAACATCCTGTTTGAAATACAAAACCCCTGGAAGCTGGGAACACACTAATATACTGTAGATTAATCATCTCTAGAATCCCATATTGAGCAGAGCAATGGCAACACTGGGAAACAAAAATTTGCTAAATATTTGATATTGGTCAACTGTCTCCAGAATCTCACCTGGAGCTGGGTGGCTCTGTGTTGGGAGGAGGGCTTGGCTTGTGCCTTCCAGCCTGGCAGAACGGGGCTGGGCTGGAGAGCCTCTGAAGGGAGGGGGGGTCTCTTGTGTTTCTAGGGTGCTATGCCTCTAATGATTCTTGCTTGGGTTAAAAGAGGAGGAGGAGGAGGAAGACAGAAGTGCAAGTTGCTGCAAGGCTGACAGGGGTAAAAGAGGGAGAAGAGGGAGGAGGAGGAGGAAGAAGAGTGCATGGGGGAGAAAAAAGAAGGAGAGAGACAGGGGGGATCTGGAGCAAAATGTGTGTGTGTGTGCAGGAGGAAAGGGGGGTCCTCCGCCCACCCACCCAGGTAAGGAGATTACAGAAGGCAGCCAGCTGCTTTGGCTTCTCTCTCTCCCCATTCTTTCCTTCCAATCACGAGCCATTGATTTGGAAACAAGGCCGGTTTGGAGACACGAGGCTCTGTCTGCACCAAGAGAAAGAGGGAGGAAGAGCCATGCGTTTCCTTTTTTCCCCCTCCTCCCTCCCTCCCTCGCATATAAATGGCCCCCCATGGGATGATTCACCCCCCTTCCCTCCCTTCCCTTCGGAGATGCGCTTTCCTCCTTCCAGTTTTTTCGAAAGGGAAAGAGCCACAGCTCTCACCTTGGATTGAGTGAAGGATGCAATGTTTCCAATTGGCCACTAGATGGCGTCGGATAATACGGAGTGTCGGATAAGCGGAAGTCGGATAAGTGAGACTCTACTGTACTTGGAACTTGCTGGAGCTGAAGGACCTCCTTAACCTTATCTTCCCTGCACTATTGTATCTAGCTTGAAATCCCTTGCTTTGCTGTACTAGAACAACTCTGCCTCAATTATACTCTATTTTGTAATATTAACATTTCTTGCCTCTTTTCTTTCAAATTGGAAGGACTCGTTAACATTCTGCTTACAGCTGAAATTTATACCTTGACTCTGTGCCTTCCGTTTCTGAGAAAATATGACTTCCACACCCACTGTGAGTTGCAACTATTCTGTTTGTTCATGTAAAGAGGTGAGGCAGGGAAGGAATCTTTTTATCCCACCGCTGCCACCAATTTGTACAGATGTGTGACAGGGATGGAATCCTTTTTTGATCCCACCACACACACAGATACCACCAATTATAAAGATGTCTTATGGATGTTGATTTTAATTAATTATTTATTTAATTGTCTTCTTCGCTGCCACCAATGGAGGAGATGTCAGGCGGATGGCACTGGTTCTTTTTAATGATTTCTTTGTTTATTTTACCTCAGATGATGATGTTGCTTAACTTGGTATATAATTGTGATAGAATTAAATCAAAACAAGTTTATTGCTTGTACAGAGCTTGATGGTTTCTTATAACTTTTTAAAGGCACTTAGCTTAATGGTTACAAACAGATATGAGGTGTTCAAACTTTCAAAATACTTCTTCCTCTCAGCTAAACTAAAACCTGATCCTCCTGGATCTACTGGGATTAACTTTCCCTAATCCACAGCATCTGTAAATGACCCTAAACAAGTCCCCTAACTTGCTTAGTCTGGCCTAATAGAGGTCTGTCCTTCTGGTTCCCTTCAGTCTTGAAACCAGACTGCTCCCTGTGATTTAAAATCACAGACTGTCTAAAATAAATCCTTTTATTTTAGACCTGACTCAAATTCTTTTGAGTCACCCTGATCCTCCACATGAGAATCAGTCTTCTTCCTGTGACTAAAAATCACAGACTCAAACTGGGTTTTAAAACATTCCCCTTTTCCTTTCCAAATGGCGGTTGGCTCCGCCCCCATTGTCATAGCAGCCGGTTCTTCAATGCTGGTATTAAAAGCTCTAATACTCACCATTTTAAATTAACTAAACCTGACTGTTTAAACAAATCAAATAAACATGTCATCATTAAACAAAATAAAACACACACTTCTTTACAGTTCAATCTTAGGATTACTCCAAATGCCAACTTTTTAACTTGTCACCATTTGTAACCAAAATCAAATGAAACTTTCTGTATATTTAATTTTAAAGTTTTGCTTATGCAAAGGTCTAGAAATAAGTAACTTTTCTACTTGTATATTAGTCTTATTCTGCAGTGGAAAGAACTTTGCTGGGGGTATGGTTCCAGGACCTGTGTGGATACGAAAATCCATGGATGCTCAAGTATCACTGTATACAATGATGGAGTAAAATTGTATTTCTTATACAAAACTTTAGGATGTTTTATAAAATATAGGTTGTGTATCCCTTATCCAAAATACTTGGGACCAGAAGTGTTTTGTATTTTGGAGTTTTTCAGATTATTTGAATATTTGATTTTGCATATATGTACATAATGAGATATTTTGGAGAGGTGGCCCAAATCTAAAAGCAAAATTTGTTATATTTCATATACACCTTATATACATAGCCTGAAGGTAATTTTTATACAATTTCTTCAATTATTTTGTGCATGAAATAGCATTTGTGTACATTGAGTCATTGGAAAGCTTTTTTCATTACACTTCTAGTTTACTTACGTTTTACTTTTGGACTTGTTTGTTATGCAATATTTTTGACACGAAATAAAATAAAATAAATAAAGCCGAAGAGCCGGCATTGTCCATAGACATCTCCAGGTCATGTGGCTGGTATGACTGCATGGAGCACCGTTACCTTCCCGCCGGAGCGGTACCTATTGATCTACTCATATTTGCATGTTTTCGAACTGCTAGGTTATCAGGAGCTGGGACCTTTTGGTTCGCAAGTTCAGCAGCTCAGCGCTTTAACACACTGTGCCACCAGAGGCCCCTACCTCTGTTCTAAGCCCTCACTAATGTTACTTCAGTATCTGAAGTTAGTTAATTCAATTTAAAAGCGTCTGATTTTTAAATAATTTAAATATTTCTATCTTGCTTCTTCTAGTAAAAGTACAAATTACTGGTTTGTAACCCTGAAGAAAACAAAATTATCTATTTATCATGCCAGAAGCTAATTGAGGGTACAAGTTGTAATGTATTTGAAAACAAAAAGTAAAAAAAACCAAAAAAAAAACCTTGGCATTATACTAAATGTTCTTTGACCAGTAGCTGGCCACTTGGAGTGCCTCTGGTGTTGCTGTGAGGTCCTCCATTGTGCATGTGGCAGAGCTCAGGCTGCATTGTAGTAGGTGGTCTGTGGTTTGCTCTTCTCTGCACTCGCATGTTGTGGACTCCACTTTGTAGCCCCACTTCTTAAGATTGGCTCTTCATCTTGTGGTGCCAGAGCGAAGTCTATTCAGCTCCTTCCAAATTGCCAAGATATCTGTGTGCCCAGGAGGGTGTCTCTCATCTGGCATCAGCCACTGATTGAGGTTCCAGGTTTTAGCCTGCCACTTTTGGACTCTCGCTTGCTGAGGTGTTCCTATGAGTATCTCTGTAGATCTTAGAAAACTATTTCTTGATTTAAGGCGTTGGCTTATTGATATCCGAAAGGAATGGGCCGGCAATGTCAATACCTTGGTCCTTTCATTGCTGGATGCTACTTCCCGGCAGATGTCAGGTAGTGCAATACTGGCTAAACAGTATAATTTCTCCAGTGGTGTGGGACGTAGACATCCTGTGATAATCTGCCACATCCACTGTTTTAACGTGGTGAGATGTATTCCACATTGGGCATGCATATTTAGCAGCAGAGTAGCAAAGCGCAAGGGAAGATGTCTTTACTGTGTCTGGTTGTGATCCCAAGGTTGTGACAGTCAGCTTTCATACGATGTTATTTTGAGTGTCCACTTTTTTGCTTAATAGTCAAGCAGTGCTTCTTGTAAGTCACAGCATGGTCTAGGATAACTCCCAAGTATTTTGGTGTGCTGCGATGCTCCAGTGGGATTCCTTCCCAGGTAATTCTCAGAGCTTGAGGTGCTTGTCTGCTCTTAAGGTGAAAAGCATATGTATGAGTTTTAGATGAATTAGGGATCCGCTAGTTTTCCCTGTAATAGGCTGTAAGAGCACCTAAAGCTTTGGAGAGCTTCTGTTGAACCATTTCAAAGCTCCCTGCTTGGGCGGTGATGGCATAATTGTCAGCATAGATGAAACTTTCTGTTCCTTCTGGCAGTGGCTGGTCATTCGTGTAAATTAAAAACATTGATGGAGCAAGCACGCTCCCCTGAGGCAGGCCATTCTTCGGTTTTCACCATCTGCTTCTCTGGCCCTGGAATTCAACAAAAAGCTCCTGTTTTGTAGCAGATATCCTATGAAGTGGGTGAGATGGGAGTCCTCTGTGATATTGTAAGTCTTTCTCAGGAGAAGGTGATAATTTACAGTGTCATAAGCTGCTGACAGGTCTATGAAGACAGCTGCTGTACTCTGTTGCCTTTCAAACCCACCTGCTATGTGCTGATTATAAATATACTACTTTGGCCTAAAGGTGACTAAATCCATCCATATTAGAGGAGGATTTCCTGATGATGAACATTTCAACTAAAAACATAATCCCCTCCCCTTCCACAAATAGAGCCCAACAAAAGATAATATTACAAAAAAGAAGACAAATGAGAAGTTGAAAACATCCTACAGGTATTTATTTCTCATTTTTCTCAACTCAAAGGGAAGTTCACTGTCAGACCAACAGAAGGTTGTATTGGTACGTGAAAAATAGAAATATATGCCAGAAGGCCATCCTTCTAAAAAATGACTAATTACTAGAAGAAGGTAAAGGACAAAACATACATTAAGTCAGTGGGTGGGTGCTTTAGACTTACATGAACCTAAGCTACTTCTCACAGCTCATTAGCTACTTTCTCATGGCATATTAGTGGGCCCTCATCCCTCACAGTTTCAGATGTATTGTATTAGAAAGTAATGAAGGATTAGTTATACCTAGAAACAAATTTTACTGTGTGAAAATAGAACACATTTTAATTAGATCTGAAATGGTAACAAAACAGGCAAGATAAATAAACTCAAGAATCTTTCCAACAGCTGCAGCCGATCAAACAGAATCCATCCTGGACAGATTAGCATGACTCAAATGAGAGATAAAAGCAAGTTAATTTTGGTATAGAGGGATTCTAATATCAAAGCAAAGTGATAAAGTGTCACCAAACTGACAGTATAAACTGTTGCTCTATTTTTAAAAATAAAAGATTTAACAATACAGTGATTCTCCAGTAAAGTGGTTCTTCTTTAAACTATTTTAACAGCAATCAATATACACACACACACACTGTAAGTCACTACCTCACATTTTAATTTTGTGTTCAAAGCTTTTTTTTTTTTTACTAAATTGAATGCAATAATTAGGAAAGCAATCAGAACTAAGCAGAAGCATATTCTGAGATACTGGAAGTACTTGTCATTATTAAGTATGCAACACCCTATAAATTACAAGGGTGTAGTTTGTGGATGCATACAGAGGCAGCAAATACCAACGGATGTTTACTCCCGTGAATGAGGTGCAGACATATCATCTCTGTATTAAGCCACTGATGCGGGTGTGTATTCGTTTGGAGAAAACTCTAATCGAGTTGTTTTTTTATGTCTAAAAAGCAGGAAGGATGTGGTTGCATTCTGAATTAAATTTACTATTAATTTTGCTGCAACAGTTTTCAAGTCTTGATGTTGAGAAATGAGGTAGAAGTGGTGGCTAGAGCAAGATAGAAATTTTGCCGTTTAAGAAGGAAGTAGTCAACAAGAAACCATAAAATTCTCCTCCCAGAGGCAAACAAGCTGTAAGTTAAATTCAATATTGATCATGTGGACAAACTCAGTTTTATTCCAAAACTGGATTTAAAGTGTGAGATTTCACAGTATGAGATGCAATCATGGAAAGCTTTATTTAGAAAGTGAGGTAAAACATTACTGCTTTTGATCTCACAGAAATTGCCATGTCAGATCTTAATTATTTTTGCTTGTGAAATCTTGGTGAAAAAGTCATGGATTACTTTCAGTCGCAAGCATTTATGACTTCAAGAACTTGAAGAGCCAGTTCCAAACTCCATTCAAAAAGCAAGAAAGTTGTGTGGACAGGTTTCCCCCCCAAAATAATTTTGTAATCTTTTTGTAAGCACCTTCAGGTTGAAAGTTCTCCCTTTGTGATTAGCCTTGCAACTTCCCTATTTTCTTACTCCCCAGCTGCACTCAGCCTTTTGTGTAATGACCAGCACTCCCTTTTCTCACTCACCTGCTACCATAAAACTGACTCAATAAAATGTTTGAGATTTGAAGACAGAAGACTGACTCTAGGAAAAGAACAGCAAACAAGAGGGAAAAGGAAAACAATGATAAAAGTGTATGAAACACATGAGGAAGAAGGAATCACAGGGCACTCCCACACAGCTATATAATCCAGAATATCAAGGCAGATAATCCACAATATCTGCTTTGAACTGGATTATCTGAGTCCACACTGCCATATAATCCAGTTCAATGTGGATTTTATACAGCTGTGTGGAAGGGGCTGGAGTTGGAGGGATATCAGTATGCAAGGGGTTCTTGTAACACCTCGGAGACTGAGAGAAAGAAATTATAGGCTGTGAGAGACTCTGAATGCATATTTGACACTACTTTGGCTGCCAGGGTTCAATGCCATGAAATCATGGGAGTTGAAGTACTAGCACTCTTTGGCAACAGTGTAAACAGTGTATATAAAGCCTTAGCTTTCACCAACCCTGGGAGCTACTAAACATTTATTTATTTCCCTCATTTCTATCCCACCCTTCTCATTAAAGTAGTCTTGTGTTTTATATCTCTGTTTTAACTATGTTGTACCTTTTAACTCTGTTGTACCCTGTCTTAAGAAGAAGCAGGTAAAACGTCTATGGTGATGATGATGGTACTGCAAACCCAGGATGGTACTACAAATCACCAATGGGAAGTTACAGTCAGTCACAATGTGCCAGAGAGTATGTCTGCATTCATATACAAACATCTGATTTACAAACGACTCATAGTTAAGAACAGGGGTAAGACAACAGGAAGTGAGAGACATCTACTCCTCGGAAGAGAAATTCGCTTCTGAAAGACTTATCAATGGAGGAAAAGGGTCTCCATTGAAGCTTTATCACCAATCCTGGTTTCCACAACAAGCCAAATTTTTCAAAATCTAATCACCACAAGGATAAAAAGTGAGGTGAAATCCTCTGAACAGCAAAAGAAACACCATCAGAGTGTTAACCCTTCCCTATGCTATCCAAAACACACACACATACATACATGACTGGGGTTACACTTTTAAAAAGTACCTGTTCTGACTTAAAAACTAATTCAACTTAAGAACAAACTTATCGTATTCATAACTTAGGAACTGAACTGCCTGTATATAGCTCTGTCCCATTTACACTTTCAGTGTTACACTTTAAAAGGCTGTTTTCATCACACAATTAAAACAATAAGTGTGCAAAGGTCCTTTTAGGAGGGAAAATGTCCCTAAAATTAACAAAAAAACTGAGAAGAAAACTAATCCACCCCGATAGCTGTTAATGCTCAAGACAAATAAGGGGCGGGGGGTCCAAAGTGCTTAAGAAATAGATATGAGGGAGAACAGGGTTGAGAGGAGGAATGAAATACGCAATATATTTGTATATTTGTGCAATATAGAAAAAGACTGACAGAAGCTTAGATGGTGGGTGGGATGCAGAAGCCGTAATGTTCAAATAAATAAAAATAATGAGAGTCTGGTGAAGTAACTTTATATCAGGCATGGGCAAACTTTGGCCCTCCAAGTGTTTTGGACTTCAACTCCCACAATTCCTAACAGCCTGTTAGGAATTGTGGGAGTTGAAGTCCAAAACACCTGGAGGGCCAAAGTTTGCCCATGCCTGCTGTATATTCATGAATTATTTGTCAGAGAAGATGTTGCCACAATTATTTCCTTTCCTCATCTCCCCCTTTTCTTTGAGAATTTGTTGGAAGTTTATATCCACAAAAACTCATACCAAAATAAAAGTCAGTTAAGTCTTAAAAGATACTATGGCATTTCCTTCTTTCTTTTTTTCCATCTCTTTCCTCCTGCTACTTTCTTCTTTCCCCCTTTTGCCCTCGCTTTCATTCTTCTTTCCTCCCTTTATGCTGCAAGACATTATTTCAAACTTTTAATTTTCAAACAGAAAAGGAAAGGGCCAAAATAAAAGCCAGTTAAGTCTTAAAAGATACCACTACTACGGGCCCCTTCCACACAGCTGAATAAAATCCCACATTATCTGCTTTGGACTGGGATGTATGGCAGTGTGGACTCAGATAGCCCAGTTCAAAGCAGATATTGTGAACTTTTCTACCTTGATATTCTGGGTTATAGGGCTGTGTGAAAGGGCTGTGTGAAAGGGCCCTATGTTTCCTTATTTCTTTTCTCCACCTCTTTCCTCCTCCTCTACTTTCTTCTTTCCCGGCCAAAATAAAAGCCAGTTAAGTCAGAAAAGATACCACTACTACAGTTCCCTCTTTCTTTTCTCCATCTCTTTTCTCCTCCCTTTTGTTCTTCTTTCCTCTCTTTATGCTGAATGAGACTACTTCAGCTACTTCTTCGAAAACAAATTTCAAACTGAAAAGGGGCCAAAATAGAAACCAGTTAAGTCTTACAAGATATTACTACTACATTTCCTTCTTTCTTTTCTCCATATCTTTCCTCTTCCCATACTTTCTTCTTTCCCAGCCAAAAATAAAAGCCAGTTAAGTTTTAAAAGTACCTTTCTTTCTATCTCCTTTCTGCCCTCTTTCCTCCCTTTCTTTTTTCTTTCCTCCTTTCATGCTGCAAGAGACTACTTCAGCTACTGTGTGTTGTTGAAGCCTTTCATGGCCGGAATCACTGGGTTGCTGTGAGTTTTCCGGGCTGAACAGCATGGAACATGGCCATACAGCCCGGAAAACTCACAGCAACATTCACACTTGCTTCCAACAGACAAGAGTTCTTTCTCCCACCCTGGACCTTCCACAGATATACAGTAGAGTCTTGCTTATCCAACATAAACGGGCCTGCATAAGTGAAAATGTTGGATAGTAAGGAGGGATTAAGGAAAACCCTATTAAATGTCAAATTACGTTGTGATTTTACAAATTACGCACCAAAACACCATGTTTTATAACAAATCAACAGAAAAAGCTGTTCAATACACTGTAACGCTATTTAGTAATTACTTTATTTACAAATTTAGCATAAAATTCATAAATGTATTGAAAACATTGACTACAAAAACATTTACTAAAAGGCAGACTGCACTGAATAATACAGAACGTGATAAGCGAAGGCTGGATAAGCAAGACTCTACTGTATAAACCTCCCTTGCCTAGTTTCCAACACACCTCAAAACGTCTGAGGATGCCTGCCATAGATGTGGGAGAAACGTCAGGAGAAAATGCTTATGGAACTTGGCCGTACAGCCTTCGACAACTCACAGCAACACACTTTAGCTACTTCTTCGAAAACAAATTTCAAACTTTTTTATTTTCAAACTCAAAGGAGTTTCACAGAGTTTGAGAGGAGAAAAAGATGTTGAAGAACCAACTCGAAAGTTATATGTCTTTTCGTTTTAAAAGGTTTTGTACTGTTTGGGTACAAAACCCAGAAACACACACGGAGGAAGAGAAACACACAATACACAAGAGAGACAAGCAGACGTACCAGCTGCTGACGGATCCAGCGCCACATCCCCTCGACCGACCGGCCGGCCTTTTCCCTGAGGGCGAGGTTTCCCTTTCCCCAGTCCCGAACAAAACGAGAGATACAAAAATATATATAAAAAAAGGAACCCGCTCTGCCCGGGTCAGTCCTGTCAGCAGCAGCAACGCCGCAGAGGCAGTGGCTGCTGAAGCGGGTGGTGGAGCCGCCGCCCCCTCTCGCCGCCGCTCCCCATCCTCCCCCGGCGTTAGTTAGCAGCGGCGACGCGGAAGTCTCTCCGAGGCCCGGCCCGGCCCTCGCCGCCCCGCGCCTGCCGCTCTGAAGGGACTCGGCTGCTTCCGAAGCGGCGCCTGCCTCCCGAGCGCCGCCATCTTGAATCCCCCCGCCGCCGCCGCCGCCGCCTCCCGTCACTAGGGGTCTCCCCTCGGTCCGACGCGCCTCCAGGAAGTGACGCCAGGGGGCGGGACTTGTCGCCCCCGCGACAGCAGGAGTCGGCGAAGGAGGCAGGGAAGGGGGTAAATGGACGGGGAAGGGGACCAATGAACACGCGTGCCCTGTCTGCCCCAAAAGAGCGCCCTCCAGAGGTGCCGGGCTACATCTCCTTGTTAGACTGTAGGTCTTTCCTAGTTCTTCCACAGCCATATAACAGAATAGGTAAAGGTAAAGGTTTCCCCCTGACGTTAAGTCCAGTCGTGATCGACTCTGGAGGTTGGTGTTCATCTCCATTTCTAGGCCGAAGAGCCGGCGTTGTCCATAGACACCTCCAGGTCATGTGGGCGGCATGACTGCATGGAGCGCCGTTACCTTCCAGCCGGAGCGGTACCTATTGATCTCCTCAAATTTGCATGTCAGGAGCTGGGGCTAACAGCGGGAGCTCATTCCGCTCCCGGGATTTGAACCTGGGACCTTTTGGTCCGCAAATTCAGCAGCTCAGCGCATTAACACACTGTGCCAACAGAATATCAAGGTAGAATAACCCACAGTATGAACTTTGAACTGGAACATATGAGTCCACACTGCCATACATCTCAGTTATAATTTGGGATTTTATTCAGCTGTGTAGAAGGGACCCCAGACTATCAAGGGAGAGAATCCCACAACATCTGCTTTGAACTGGGATATATGGCAGTGTGGACCTAGGGCTTTTCTAGGCCCCTTCCACACAGCTGAATAAAATCACACATTATCTGCTTTGAACTGGGATATATGGCAGTGTGGACTCAGATATCACAGTTCAAAGCAGATATTGTGGGATTTCCTGCCTTGATATTCTGGGTTATATGGCTGCGCAGAAGGGCTTCCAGACAGGCCCTATATCCCAGGATCTGATCCCAGATTTTCTGCTTTAAACTGGATTATATGAGTCTGCACTACCAGATAATCTGGGGTAAATGTTACTACTGGTGCATGTTATTGTTTGTTGATGTATTGTACATTGTTATTGTTTTGTATCTGATATTTCTGTGAGCCACCTAAGTCCCCTTCGGGGGAGATGGAGGCAGGATACAAATAAACTTCTTCTTCTTCTTCTTCTTCTTCTTATTATTATTATTATTATTATTATTATTATTATTATTATTATTAAACGGAAACCTGGGATCAGATCCTGTCTGGAAGGGCCCTCAGATAACCCAGGGCCCTTCCACACAGCCATATAATCCGGAATATCAAGGCAAAAAAATCCCACAGTATCTGTTTTGAACTGTGTTATCTGAGTCCATACTGCCATATATTCCACTTCAAAGCAGAAAATTTGAAATTTTATTCAGCTGTGTGGCAGGGGCCTCAGATAACCCAGTTCAAAGCAGATTTTGTGGGATTTTCTGCCTTGATATTCTGGGTTATATGACTGTGTGGAAGGGCCCTAGGATATATGGCAATGTGGACTCAGATAACCCAGGGCCCTTTCACACAGCCATATAACCTAAGATAGCAAGGCAAAAAATCCCACCATATCTGCTTTGCACTGGATTATCTGAGTCCACACTGCCATATATTCCAGTTCAAAGCAGATAATTTGGGATTTTACACAGGTGTGGAAGGGGCCTGAGATACCTGCTTTGAACTGGGTTATCTGAGGCCCCTTCTACATAGCTGGATAGAATCCCACATTTTCTGCTTTGAACTGGACTATATGATAGCGTGGATTCAGATAACCCAGTTCAAAACAGATATTGTGGGATTTTCTGCCTTGAGTTATATGGCTGTTTGGAAGGGCCCCGAGTCCACACTGCCATATAATCTCGCTCAATGTGGATTTTATACAGCTGTGTGGAAGGGGCTTATATCTGCCTGCTTTTTTCTCCATGTGGGTAGCACTACAACTCCCACTTTCTTACATGTGTCTAATTATAACCTCCCCACTTACTTTTTTCCATATCTCAAAATATAGATGTGTTAAATTATTGCTCCCTGTTTCTCTCAGATGTCTCAAACCATACCTCGACGCCCCTCAGATGTTAGACTACAGCTCCTACTTTCTCAGCTGGGCCAAACTACAGCTCCCGACCTGTGCTTCACTATAACTCCATGCTTCTCCCAGATATGTCAAGCTATTCCTTCTGCTATTTCAAGATGTATTATTATTATTATTATTATTATTATTATTATTATTATTATTATGTTTATATCCTGCTTTATCTCTCCTGAAGGAGATTCAAAGACAGGCATGGGCAAACTTCGGCCCTCCAGGTGTTTTGAACTACAACTCCCACAATTCCTAAGAGCTGGTAGGCTGTGGGAGTTGAAATCCAAAACACCTGGAGGGAGGGCCGAAGATTGCCCATGCCTGTTCAAAGTGGTTCTGCAGTCCCCAAAACTGCAGAACTCTGAAGAAAATCTACCTTGAGTTTGAAGGACTATTTGCAATTTCCATTTTGGACCTGCTTGCCAGCTTTGAAATGGGCAATAAAAAGTCTGTAAATTATAGCACTGATCTTCTCTGAGCATCTCTGTTATGTTTTTGCTTATTCTGTGGTGCAGGATGACCAAAAACGTTTTAGCTGGGTCGCTAGAAGTTGTAATAATGTCAGAAACTATAATGAGCAAATCTATAGAGATTTGTTATTAGTTAATAAAGGTAATCAAGGCTATAGCTGGGTCTTGATATATAAACTGGTATGCCTTCTTTGGGTGCATCTACACTGTAGAATGAATGCAGTTTGACACCACTTTAACTGCCATGGCTCAATGCTAGGGAACCCTGTAGTTCCCTAGCATTGTAGTTTGTAGTTTGGTGAGGCACTGGTATTCTTTGGCAGAGAACACAAAAGACCTTGGAAAACTATAAATCCCATGATTTTGGTGAATGAGGTTAATTCCATAATGGTGTCATTATGTATTGCTTGGTGTAAAATGGTGATTCCAAGAATAGAACAGCAACATCAAAATCTTCCTCCTCACATATTTTTGCTGGAAAGCAAGCCTACCCTTGTAAAACCGTACTCATAACAGTGGACATTGAACCTGAAATGAAATACACAAATTAGAAATGCTTGACTTGGCAGTTAAATAAGTTGTATAGAGCCACTTTGGATTTTTTTGAAAATGCTCCGAAGAAGATTGTATTGATTCCAGATGGAAAAGAAGCCTATTGTTTTAGGCCTTCACTAATTTAAAGATAAATTGAAAGAAAGAAGATCAGAGACCCGTTTACACAACAGAATTATACTTCTGTTATTCCACTGTAACTGCCATGGTCTAGTGAACTACCCTGAACAATATTTTCCAAGAAAATATATTAATTTTTTTTTCCTCTGGAAGTTTTACCTCTACAGAACCTGCAGGGTTTTCCAGAAACCCCTGGAGTAAATCAGTGTTGTCTGCCAAGAAAGGAACAGTTCACTTTGCACAGGACAGGTACCTCTGGATCACAAGAGAAGTTATTTTTCTGTTGCTAATGGAGTTGAAATTATATTGCCTATATTCTATTTCTCTTTGTCCCTAGTCACCAAAAGGACCAATAAGGGGATTGACCTCTGCCTGCATCACTGCTTTTTTCTTGTATGATTTTAAACATCTTTTTGCCAAAGGAAGAAGCCAATGAAACTTTGAAAGCTTGCATGATGTATTCTATGCTTTTGAATTGCCAAAGAAAGATATTGCTGCTTGTGGATTTAGTTTTCAAAGTATCTTTATGATTAAATCATGGTATCTTGGGAGTTGTAGTTTAGGGGAGAGCTGGCTAGAGCTGTTTAGGACAGAATTCTAATTACCCCTTCCAGTCTAAAAATCATCAATATCCACGGGATGGAACCATGACAATTAAAGTAGCATCAAATTGCCATAACTGCAATATGGATAACCTAGTCATTGGTTAACTAAGGATAAATCAGAAGCAAATCTCTCCCTCTGTATTGATCAATAGCATCCTAAAGCACATCTACACTGACCACTTAAGTCAATTTCAGACTGGGATTGAAGAAAGCAGTTTGCTGTGGAGATGATTACATTGGAAATCCTGGAGCCAGTTTGAAGCCTGGATGGTAATTACACAAACCACAGCACAAGAATGCACATTAAGGGCTTTCTTCCACATGCTTTTGCAAACATTTATTGCCCAGTTGCTGCAGTTTGAAGCTATCTTTGATCTGCATTAAATGTTCAGTGTAGCTGGGGCCCTGGATACACATAGTTTGGAGAATGTCTATAATTTAATTGAAAGCACATCTATGTATCAGCGTCACACCTCTTTGTACATTTTTACCAGATGAGGAAAAAACTAAGCAGATGCTTTCTTAAACACATATCTCTGAATAATAACTGTTGTTTCTTCTACACATCAATGTTTACAGCAGGCCAAAACTTCATTTTGTTTAACGTGGTGCAACGTTAAATTTTGGTGCCAATGAAGTTATTGATCTAACTTCTAAAACACCAGAATGACTTCATTGTGGTGGCGCTTTGCCCAGAGAGAACCGCCTTTTGGGAAAGCTCCCAGCCAAAAGCCGAACTGATCAGATCAGCATTCTTTGACGGGTCTTTTGGAATCCAAGCTGATTTTCAAGAGAACAGCTGCTGTTGTTTCCTGCCCTTCTTCCATTCTGGCTTAATTAAACACATTGGTCTCTGCACATAATATATTGGTTATAATGCACTCTGCATAAAAGAAGTGTATAAATGTTAACTGGTTGGGTTGCAATAACATCTTTATTTATCTTGGTTTGTAAAAAGGCGAATGGTGCTGGCACATATTGTTACTTACATCAAGAGAGTTTTGCATCTTTCACTGCAGATTGAGGATAGGAGCCAGCATCCAAAAAGATGCTTGAAGCAAGCCAGAGGACTTGGACATATTTAATGGGTTTCTTTACTCTTTGCTCCCTTTTTTGGGGAACAGCAGATTAGCCTGTGTTCTTGCCATCGCTGTCAAATATCTGCAGTTACTCTGTATGTATATGTGTGTTTTTAAAAGGTATGGGAGAAATGAATACAACCATTGCCACTAGCCCACCCATACACCATCCAAATAGAAGAGCCACCCGTCCCCAGGAATCTGACTCCTCTGAATCAGAATCATAAAACCATAGAACTGGAAGAGATCCTAAGAGTCATCCAGTCCAACCCCATTCTGCCATGCAAAAATATACAATCAAAGCCATCCTGACAGATGGCCATCCAGCCTCTGCTTAAAAACCTCCAAAGAAGGAGACTCCACCACTCTTCAAGGCAGAATATTCCACTGTCAAACAGCTCTTACTAACTTGTTCTAGATCTCTCCACAGCCATGGGACGGGAACTGTATGGGCTGTAGAAAGCTGTAGCTCTTGGAGGTCACACAAACCCCTTTGGATACCCCCCAACACCTTTAAATTATCTTTGCTTAAAACATATAGCCTCCAAAACATAGCCGGGTCTCGGTGCACTCCACAAAAAACTCCATGGAAAAAGCCCCCAAGACAATTGGAAGAAGTATAACTTCACTTCTGATCATCTAAAATGACAGGTGCAACACCTATTCTCTTTTAAGGCTGTGTGACCATCTAAGCTCCAAAGCATGCCCAACCCCAACCTTAGCTCAATGGAGAATCCACCCAGATTATTAGCCAAATCACAGTAGGTAATCAAAGTTTAAACATCAGTCTTGTCAAGTTAACATCAACTCCCCTTCAGTTTAACCTGAGTCTTGGAGAAACTCTGTAGAATTAATGCAGATTCACACCACTTTGATTACCATGGCTTGATGCCATGGAGTCATGGGAGTAGCAGTTTGGTTATTTAGCACAGAGGGCTGAAGACTTTGCAGAATTACAACTCCCATGATTCCATAATATTTAGCCACGGGAGCAAGTCTTTGCATGCATTGTTCCCCCAAATCAAAGCCCTGCTATTGGTAACATACTTTTCAACTGTCCAGATTAATCCTTTGTCATCCTGCTTGTTCAGCTACCTTTAAAATGTCCCAGTTTTTCTCTTCTCCTCAAATCGCAATCTACTTCAGTTGTTACAAACTGCTGAAAATTTGAAGTTTCTACTTTTCCCTTTTACCTAACAGCGCTATGTAAAGGAATATTGTGGTTTTTTTTGTCTCTAATCCCACAATAATAATAATAATAATAATAATAATAATAATAATAAAACTTTATTTATACCCCGCCACCATCTCCCCAACGGGGACTCAGGGCGGCTAACATGGGGCCATGCCCAGAGCAATACAATATAACAAAATATAAAACAACATAACATAGCACCATTAAAAATACAATAAATGCATCAAAATCAAGAAATCAAAAAAACAGTAAAACAAGGACAGGCCACGTGAACACAAAGATAAAACCTGGGGTGAGAGGGACATAGGGGTACTCCACTACGGGCAGGGACATATGGAAGTGGGGTAATCTAGAGGATAGATGTTCGGGGTGGGAGTAACACAGAAATAACAGAAGTTACTCACCAAAGGCACAGCGGAAGAGCCATGTTTTCAAGTCTTTCCTAAAAGCTAACAGCGTGGGAGCTTGCCTAATTTCAGTAGGTAGTGAGTTCCACAATCGGGGGGCCACAGCAGAAAAGGCCCTCTCCCTTGTACTCACAAGGCGGGCCTGGGATAAAGACAGTGGTGCTAAAAGGGCCTCCCCGGATGATCGTAAAGATCGGGCAGGTTTATGAAAGGAAATACGGTCACGGAGGTAGGTGGGTCCCAAACCGTTTAGGGCTTTATAGATGATAGTCTGCACCTTGAATTGGGACCGGAAAATGAACGGCAGCCAGTGGAGCTCCTTAAACAGGGGAGTGGATCTCTCCCTGTAACTCGCCCCCGTTATTAATCTGGCTGCCGAGCGTTGGACCAATTGTAATTTCCGGGCCGTCTTCAAGGGAAGCCCCACGTAGAGCGCATTACAGTAGTCCAGTCTAGAGGTAACTAAGGCATGGACCACCGTGGTCAAATCAGACTTCACGAGGTATGGTCGCAGTTGGCGCACAAGTTTGAGTTGTGCGAAAGCCCTCCCGGCCACCGCCGACACCTGTGCTTCAAGCGTCAACGCTGAATCCAGGAGGACCCCCAAACTGCGGACCTGTGGTTTCAGGGGGAGTGCAACCCCGTCCAGCACAGGTTGCCACCCAATACCCCGATCCGACGCACGATTGACCAGGAGGGCCTCTGTCTTGTCAGGATTGATCCTCAGCTTGTTCCTCCTCATCCAGTCCGCCACAGCGGCCAGGCACTGGTTCAGCACCCGAGGGGCTTCCTTGGAGTCAGGTGGAAAGGAATAGTGGATTTGCGTGTCATCTGCGTAGAGATGGCAACGCCCTCCAAAACTCCGGATGACCTCTCCCAGCGGTTTCATGTAGATGTTAAATAGCATGGGGGATAAAATAGACCCCTGCGGAACCCCACAGGTCAATGGCCAGGGGTCCGAGCAGGTGTCCCCCAGCTTCACCATCTGGGAACGACCCTCCAGGAAGGACTGGAGCCACAGCAGAACAACCTTGTAGAGCACTAGCTTTTGATATTATATGTCTGATTTCACAATATGTTTTATTTGGGAAATTCTGAGCAGCAAACAAATATTCTAAGGGGGATGCTTTTATCAAGAACGCTTTGTAGTAAGCAGGACTTACTGCTTTAAGGAATAGGGTATTTTCTTCTCCTTTGTGAGTAGGTGTAGTCTCCTTAGATATTTAGCTGAAACTCTTTTGAATCTAAGCTGTTATGTATCTGCTGACCGCTTTAAAGTTACGGCTCTAGTCCCCATATATTTAAAATTTTACGAATTTTTATTGTCTTCCTGCATGCTAAAATATTGAGGGAAATTACTGAAGTGGGGAAAAATACAGTCCATTTTAAGTGAAAATGTATCTCCCCAAGCAAGGATATTTAGGTCACAGATAGTGTTCACAGACTGAAAACTAGAGAAAGCTCCTGTACCTTTAATATCTGTGCAGAGGAAGGAATTTCAACAAACTTTAATTGTCACAGAACCAGGAAACAAGCTTTACCTATTGAAATTTTCACTTCTATACACAACCATCAAAGCAGAAACGGAAAGTGATGTTTAAAGAAAGAAGCTCGCAGGGTGCTTGGGCTCATGGAAAAACATGGGAAATTATTCAGGAAACTGGGCTTGCAACTTCGGACATGTTTTCTTTCCTAGGTGGGAAGTGATACGCTTCCGGGCTGGGCTGTGGCGCAGCTGTTGAGCAGCTGCCTTAAATCACTCTGACCATGAGGTCATGAGTTCGAGGCCAGCCCGTGGCGGGGGTGAGCACCCGTCAATTAAAAATAAAAAATAGCCCCTGCTCGTTGCTGACCTAGCAACCCGAAAGATAGTTGCATCTATCAAGTAGGAGATAAGGTACCACTTATAAAAAGTGGGGAGGCAAGATTAACTAATTTACAACCTGGTATGAGGAAGTGCCGTCAGTGTGGATGATGAAGCAGCTGCTCCCCCCTGTGGCCAGAATCGAACATCCCCTCAGAAGAAGGTTAACTTGCCTCTGCGTGTCTCTCTCTGTCTCTGTTTGATGTGTTTATGGGCATTGAATGTTTGCCTTATGTGTGTTATAATGTGATCCGCCCTGAGTCCCCTTCGGGGTGAGAAGGGCGGAATATAAATACTGTAAATAAATAAATAAATAAATAAATACGCTTGCTCCGAGTTGGAAACAAATTGAAAATACCCAAGTATTGTCCTCCTTTAGGGTTTAGCTGTCAGTCCAAAGAATCTAGAAGTGAAAGATTTGATAAGGGTGGTCAGGGCATTGTGTTTGTAGTGCACTTTTGTTCATGAAAGTTCTGAGGAAACCATATATAAATATTTAGTACAGTTATACCAGAGCCGGCCCTAGGTATTTTTCAAGTGTAGGCGAACAGAATTTTGCCCCCCCCCCCCCCCAAAAAAAAACCAATCACTGAAAAATAAAAGCATTGAATAAGCGAAAATGTTGGATAATAAGGAGGGATTAAGTAAAAGCCTATTAAACATCATTACAATTACATTAAGATTTTACAAATTAAGCACCAAAACATCATGTTTTACAACAAATCAACAGAAAAAGCAGTCTCGACTACGCCCCCGTATGTTTGGCGCCCAAAGCGACCGCTTAATTCGCCTCATTGTTGGACCGGCTCTGAGTTATACTTTAACCAAGCCTCCGATAAAGAAGCTCCTTTTCACAATGTCTTTTTAGGCTTGCATTTTCCTCTTTGTCTCCTACTAGCTGGAGGGTCTTTTTAAGTAGCATTAGCAATGGGATGCTAGTAAAAGAGGACTGACTTCCAGAGTCCAATGGCAGCAGCATGTCTATAATAAGCAATGTGATAAAACTCAAGTTGGGAAAGAATGGAATTATGGAAATCTGATCTAGCTATAGCCATATACAGAGATTCTTTGGGTCTTAGTTCCTGAGATAGAAGCAGAGGCAGAATATTAATAATAGCTTGCCTATAACAGGCAAGGAAAATAATAAATGCCTCGAGAATCTCTAATGAACATGCATAAACACTAGAACAGAAAGAGAGCAAAATAGCCTGCCTCATCAGCTCCCACCCACGTATTAAAAAGCATAGGTTCCTAAAATCCTTATTACACAACATTGCTATAGTGTGATTATTCCACTTTAATTGCCATGCCAATATTGGGTGGCCTGTAATTTGGTGAGGCGCTAAAGCTTTCTGGCTGAGAAGTCTAATGCCCTTCCCTAAACGGCAAATCCCACCATTTCATTGGATGTTGCCATCACAGCTAACATGGAATCATAGTGCTGTAATGCTACAGTGTGGCAAAACTCCAAATATAACTACCAACATGCAAATTGGAAAAATTGGAGGCCAGCAAAAGAAAAAAAAACATTACTGGGAAAAAGCTTTCAATTAGCCTCTTGAAAGTTCAAAATGTTTCTGTTTACGCCTGCAAGTCTTACCTGACCTGGTTGCCTTACTTCACATGTGCATATTAGTTTTGGATTAAAACATTGCTGAAACATGTTCAACTGCCCTCCTTTTTTGTGGAGTAGGAAACTGCTTTTGTTTGTTTTGGTGTAATTTTCACCTTTGGTAGCTCTTGGCTAAAGAGATAACGTTTGGGGACACATCAGCTTTGTTAACTAAGGATACATTTAAACGAGGCATGGGCAAACTTTGGCCCTCCAGGTGTTTTGGGCTGTCTACCAGCTGTTAGGAATTGTGGGACTTGCAGTCCAAAACACCTGGAGGGCCGAAGTTTGCCCATGCCTGACCTAAACTGTAGAATAAAAGCAATTTGACACCACTTTATCTGCTATTACTCAGTATGATGGAGTTGTAGTTTGGCGAGGCACCAGACCTTGTAAAGCTACACTTCCCAGCATCCCATAGCATTGAGCCATGACAGTTAAAGTAGTGTGAAACAGCATCAATTCTACAGTGTGGATGCAACCACAGACATGCCTGTATGTGGGCACTTTAAATAAATGAAAGAGTGACTGCCTTAGAATTAAGACATACTTTATACAAAACGAGCTTGTGTCCATATGGTAAAAGGGATGTGACCTTATTTTCTTCAGTGAAATGTTAAAGAGTACAGAGTTTCCAATATCATATGATTTCAAAGAAACAAGGTCTTTGTTGTCTTATTAAGAATGATGCTCATGAGACCAGATGGGAGATACACTGTATATAGATAAGTTGTTCTTTTCCTTGCTTCCAAGACAATGTAAAGATTTGTTAAATTGGGCATTGATTGATGTGCATTTCCAAGTCTAAAAAATGATCTGAGAAAAATGAATGATGCTTCAGATAGTGCTTTGTGTTTTTGTTTGAAATTTGTTTGTTTCCACTCACCCACATCAGAGGTCAGGATGTAAATGGTTGCAACCCTTGTCCTTCCGTGCAAGGACAAATGGGTTCTTCAGTTTTCTTCCTATATAGATTTCTACCCAGGTCTTGGGAAGTATTACAAAGTCCCTTGGGGAACCTTTATTTGCAGAAACACATATGATTTTTGAGAGGAAAAAGATTTTCTCACAAACAAGAAAATGTGTTTTCTGTCCAAAACGCTCATTCCTTTGCAGTACACATGTTCGCCATTTTAAGAATGTGTTTATTTCATGGATTCCTCAAAATGTGAAAATGCTTGCCATAACAATATTCTTCTTTGCATGTGTTTTCCAAGCATTGATAAACTCATTATTTCACTGGAAAAGAAACAGCAACACATATTCTTTCCATCTATAATCTTTGGCAGATGGCGTCTTCCATGTTATTCAAGTAGCTGATCTGTTCCAAATCTTAGTTTGAACTTTAAGGAACTATCCAAGATGATGGTCCTACTTGGGGACAAGGTTCATTACCTTGGAAAACATTTTAAAAGGTCAGATTAGAGGCCCGAGGACTGCAGACACAATTTGGCATTGGCCAGAGTTCTTTAGATCTATTTCTTTATCAAAAACTAATTTTGGTTCCTCTGCTACCAATTCAAAGTCCCCAGAAACACACAACATCAGGAACAGCTTTCGTAATAACCACCTGGCAACAATAGGTGATGATATAAAGAATGATTTTATCCTTACATATAATTTAAATTGTTGTGTTGATAGGGGGAGGTTATAAACTGTTGTGGGCACCAGACTATGTCTGGTCTTGGAAACTAAGCTCTGGTTAGTATTTGCATGGGAGACCACCAGTGAATACCAGATATTGTAAGCTACATTTCAGAAAAGGTAAAATGTAAAGGTTTCTCCTGACGTTAAGTCCAGTAATGTCTGACTCTGGGGGTTGGTGCTCATCTCCATTTCTAAGCCAAAGAGCCGGCGTTGTCCGTAGACACCTCCAAGGTCATGTGGCCGGCATGACTGCATGGAGCGCCATTACCTTTCCGCTGGAGCGGTACCTATTGATCTACTCACATTGGCATTTCAGAAGAAGAAACTGCCAAAACCACTCCTCAGTATTACTTGTTTAAGAAAACCCTGTGAAATTCATGGAGTCATCATATGTTGGAAGATGACTTGAATTATTCATTATATACACATATGGTTGATGAACTATAAATAATAATAACAACAACAACTACTACTATACATACAGTGCTCTGCTCAGTTTGCTCCTAGGGAGAATTAAAAAGGTTGGTAGTCATCTTTGAAGGATATGAGTCTCCAGGAAATCATCCGGTTTTATACCAATTTACCTCTACCCTCTGATTAGCAAAAAAGAGATGGGATTCTTTGTGTTTCACTTAGGACAGAGATAAGGTTGATGGAGATAAGGAAGAGTCCTTCCCAGTGAGATTATTATTAGTTTTATGTTAATGTTTATTCTTTCCACAAAGTAAACTCAAACAGGCTTACATTAAAAGCATTTCAGTACAATTTGAAATCCATAAATTAGTCAATCTGACAGACCCTTCCAACTATCCTGCTTTGACAGGGCATTCCCATGAATCCTCTATTGCCCCAGGTTTCCAGCTGCTTTAAAAATGCCCCTGCTTTCCTTTCCTCTTGTTTTCCTCTCTTTGTCCCCAGCTTACTTTGCTACAGCCTGAGTTCAAAGTCTAAAGGTTGCTTGCACCCTGTTAGTAGCAAGGAGAAGAATGGAAGTGTCCCTTCCCAGTAGGTTTAGGCAAAAGCAAACTTCTGCAACATCTCTTAGCTTGTGTCTTCTTCCTCATTAATAAATTTTGCCATATCTTGACCACACTAGTTTTCATCAGTGAAGTGTTGAAGAGTATGTTCAGGATGATGCATGGGTCCTAGAAGGATGAGGTATACATTTCTGTGGCAATAGTAGTAGAGAAAACTAGCAATTGCATTATCAGGGATGAGTGAAAATGACGATTCAAGTGATTTACTTTATAGCATTCAGCTTCCCCAGGCATCCAATTACCAGGCAGGAGTTTCCGTTGCACAGAATATAATCAGCTGCTTTCTCATCATGAGGCCTGGCATTTGCAGAGGTCGGGCTTATTTAACTTGTGATTCATTGAACTGGATGAGACTTTCTGCCATATATTCTGGCTTTCCTGGAAATGAAGTAAGCCTCATGCTTTTGCTGTCTGCTGGAGACTGCTCAGCAGATCAGAACTATGCAAGGGCTGATTCCAGATTGCTATGCTGCAATTTGTCAGCAGTTGCAGGAGAATGTTGATATCCTCAGACACGTTTTGTGAATCCATACGTGAGTGGTGGGATTTATTGGGGTGAATTGGAAGATACATATAAAATGTACAGTAGCTGTACCCTCTTTGGATACCAAAATCTATGGATGTTCAAGTTTAATTTAAATGGTGAATAGGGAGTTCTTTTTCAAACACCCTGTATATAATGGGAAAATAAAGTAGTGTCCATTATCTACAATGACAAAAATCCATATTTGTTTTGGGATTTTTTTTTGGTGAGGGAAATATTTTCAAGTCATCAATGGCTGAATCCGTAGATGAAAAACCCATAGACACCAAGGACTGACTGTACCTGTTTTCAGACATATGTACACTATATGGATTTACTAGTATGCCGATATAAATGCCAAAGTCTGGAATTCATTGTAAATAAGCAGGCATATCTATTTACAGTATTGCAAGGAACTATATATTTTTGCATTTTGGACTCAGTTGAAGATTATCTTTTGAAAAAAAGGAGTGTCCATGAGAGATTTCTTTCAGATGGAGATAAGAATGTTTTCCTGATCCAACCCAGCACACCATCAACTGTCCTTATGTGGCAGAAATACAGTAGAGTCTCACTTATCCAACATAAACCGGCCGCCAGAACGTTGGATAAGCAAATATGTTGGATAATAAGGAGAGATTAAGGAAAAGCCTATTAAACATCAAATTAGGTTATGATTTTACAAATTAAGCACCAAGACATTATGTTATACAACAAATTTGACAGAAAAAGTAGTTCAATACACAGTAATGCTATGTAGTAATTACTGTATTTACGAATTTAGCACCAAAATATCAAGATTATTGAAAACATTGACTAGAAAAATGCGTTGGATAATCCAGAACGTTGGATAAGTGAGACTCTACTGTAGTCCCAATTTATCTATTAATACACTGTCATCTCTCCCCCCCCAGCAGCTTTTAAAATGTCCCAGTTTCTCTCTCCTCTCACTTTCCCGCTTTGTTCTCAGCTTGCTTCAGTTGCTGCAAATTGAGTTCAAGGAGCAAAAAATAGTTTGTATTCAGTTACTTTATCAGGATGAAGAAGCGATTTGGGTTTTGAACCTGCTCTGGCAATAGCAAACTGCTGCAGCCTCTCCTAGAGTACACTATGTAACACCATTTTTGTTCCTGGGTTATAAATGTCATCTCCAAATTGGTTCTATCATAAAAACATGGGAAAGTTTATTAAATTGCAAAATTTTTGTTTTTGCAGGACACCCTGCAGCACATTTTGCTACAGTTATTCAATGAGTATTTCAATGAGTCTCAATCAATTCAACATAGTTTGTGGCAGCCACAAAAAAATGAAGTTTCTGGAGCATAACAACTACTTTCAAAGTAAGTACCTCACAATTACACAGAAATAAAACTTTCAAACCAGGAATATGATTTTTTTCAAATTTTGTTACATAGTGTTACATGTGGAACCCCAGTAGCAAAGTGCGTTAAAGCACTGAGCTGCTGAACTTGCAGACCAAAAGGTCCCAGGTTCAAACCCCGGGAGCGGCATGAGAGGCCGCTGATAGCTCCAGCTCCTGCCAACCTAGCAGTTTGAAAACATGCCAATGTGAGTAGATCAATAGGTACCGCTCTGGTTTTTCTTCAGATCGTATCAATCTTTCGCCTTTTAATAGGTACCGCTCCGGCGGGAAGGTAACGGCGCTCCATGCAGTCATGCTGGCCACATGACCTTGGAGGTGTCTATGGACAATGCCGGCTCTTCGGCTTAGAAATGGAGATGAGCACCAACCCCCAGAGTCAGACACGACTGGACTTAACGTCAGGGGAAACCTTTACCTTTTAGTGTAATATATTCTTCCTAATTAACAACATCTGTCATCTTGTCCATGCTACGTTGTTTTGTCACATGTGCCCCAGTTTTCGTCTGGAGGATAAAGCATCTTTCCCTCTTAAGGTTCCTACCTAACCCATTATTTATAGGGGTTGTTAATTGCTTAATAGTTAAATAATTTGGCTATTGGCCTTCCTGGCTGGAGAATTCAGCAGTTGTCTAAAAAGTAAATTTTCCAAGTATGGAGCCCATGATACTTTCAGTATGTAACCTTTCCGATTGTAGCATTTGAATTACGTATATCCACCAGAGCCACTCTGAATTGATCCCATCTGCACACAGTAACTGCAATGTGGTTTTCTTAGCCTCAGGTCCCAGACCATTTAATCCAAACATTTTGTTCTTTTAAATTAGATTACACTACTTGAAGGTAGCATTTGCAAGACAGACTATTTTTCATTCAAACATATCACTCATTTATCTCATTTAGTCCTGCTCTCTTCTGAAAGTGCATTGATCTGGATCTGAATCCAAGTACATATATTTGCAGGAAAGGCTTTGCAATGGGAAATTGGTGGGGGCTTCTGCCTAGTAATTCAGTGTCCAAGGAACAGAAAAACACTGAGTTGCTGTGAGTTTTCTGGGCTGTATGGCCATATAAATTAATAATTTTGATGAGAGTGAAGACTGTGAAAAAGTTTAAAGAGTAATGAGTTTAGGCAATGATTATTTGAAATTAAAATCAGGGCCAGAAACAACACTAGGTTTTTGACAGTAAGTAGAATTCAGTTACAGGCAGAAGCAATACTTAAGGTAGAACTTAGTTTTATTTTAAATCGAGATTTCTTGACTGCATAATGAATGAGGCAGAATTCATTTAAGTACTATAACTGGAATCTGAAAGGCTGGCAATTGCATTTTACCTCTCTGTTTAGTTTATTGTTACAGGTATACTGTGTAGGGCTTAGATATAGATGTAGGAAAATGTTTTATTTTTGTGTTTTACCTTACAGTAGTTGTATATCTCTTTTAATTTGTTTTTGGATTTCTTGTATATTGTAATTGCTATTTTATGTCATTTAAAATCTATATATGTTAATAAAAAATAAAATGTGTTGTTATATCCAGTTTGGTAACCATCCACATGAACACCTAAAATATTACTTAAAATGGCATTTTGAAATTTAAAAAAGCTTTTCCTATTGTGTTTATTTTGCAAGGGGAAAGTGTAGTTTTGACATTCAATTTTTTTAACAACGCAAAACCATTGCAAGAGTAGACTATTCTGCAAAACAGCCTTGTCTTGCAAGGAAAGGAAATGTTTAATTAAGTAATTAATAGCAGTTGCTGCAGCCATGGAGGTGTGAAGCACCTTGGTTTATTATTTTTAAGGAAGTAATTGGGAGCAAAATGTTAACTTTTGGCTTTGCAGCAGAGAAAAGGAACACTGCAAAGTCAATGCAAAGGTGGCTTCAGATTACTGCAAAGCTGAAATAACTTTGGAAAACATTGTTGTTGAAAAATTGGACCCCAGAAGTATGAACCCTATAGTCTGTGGTTCCATAGGGATGAATTAAAGAGGACTTCATTCATAGTTTTAGAATAATTTTCGTTAAACCACTTGGAATTGCTCTCACACACATCATACGCACCTCAGACCTCAGGGGATGGCAACACCTTAGTTAACATAATCTCCTGTGAAAACACATGGAACATACAATGAAAGAGCTTCTGGGTTCCTCCCCCCAGGACCATAGCCAGAAAAAAATTAGGCGAGTGGGTTGAAAATCTTTTTAAGGCTATCATGAAGAGCAGTTCCTTAACGCAAAATAATTTAGAAATCAGGCTCCATTGATAAACTTCAATGGACACTCATGTGGATTTAATCAGTTAAAATTCATGAGTAAACAAGGTGTGTGTGTGTGTGTGTGTGTGTGTGTGTGTGTGTGTGTGTATATATATATATATATATATATATATATATATATATATATATATATAATGCTTATTTATTTTCATTCATTCAAATATACATACATTGCAAGTGTTTGTTGCATACAGTGCAATACTTTCATCTATTAGTCTTTCATAATCATTTCTCAGACAATATATTTTCAATAAGGGGTCACAGTCTTCTATTTGAATAGTACATATGAAAATATAAGTTCCAAATTTATATCAGTTTCCTCCCTGCCTTCAATCTATTAGCTTCCTCTATGTACATTTTTAGATTAATTTTACATTGAAATGTTGGATCATTGGTTGCCATTCATTAACAAAGTTCTCTAAAGGTTCTCCTCTTGAGTGTATTGTTATTTTGTCCATCATCAGCAACTCTATAATATATTGTTCCAGTTCTGCTCTGAGGTTTTCCAATATCTAGCGTATACTATCCGAGCTGCCACTGTCACATAAAACAAAATTCTTCCATATTTCCTTTCCAATTCTTCTTCGGGCATGTTCAAAAGGTACATTTGTGGTGTCATTTTAAAATTTGTATTTAATATCTTTTCTAGATGTACATGAACCTGTTTCCAATAGCTGTTTGCTTTGTTGCATGACCACCACAGGTGGTAAAATGTGCCTTTTTCTTTCCCACATTTCCAGCATTTATCGGTGCAACAAGGTTTTTTTAAAACTGTAGCCTCCCCGGCTACAGCCCTGCCCCCCCCCCCCCCCCCATTTTCCTGATATGATCTGATTTATTTCTGGGAATGTCTCCTCATCCCCATCACCAAATCGGCCCCTTCCTGGGATTCCCATTGAAATGGCCTAAGCACCTAAGCACCACTTTGTTTACCTGCCCGGCCCATTGTATTAACCAGAGCTGTGATATCAAAACCCATTTCAGCCCATTCTCTCTTGCCCCACTGCATTCCTTTCTGCTCACACCTCTCTCTGGGCAGATCAATAAGCAGGTGCAAGTCTTCAAAATAATTCATTTACAGTTTATTAAATTTCCTGCTGTGACTGGAGCCAACCCATGATGATAATAAACAAAGCCTCCAAGGAACCAGGGAGCACATTTTGGACCAATCAGGGGCTAGTGCAGAAAAGTGTATTTGTGTTGAAGAGCTGTCAAAGTACTATACAGTAAATATTTCTGTATGAGTTTTTGTGTGGTTTCCAGACTGTATGGCCATGTACTAGCAGCATTTACTCCTGATATTTCACCTGCATCTGAAGATGTCAGCCACAGATGCTACTAGAAGACAGTCATATAGTCCAGAAACCACGCAAGACCTCAGTGATTCCCACCTTGAAAGCCTTTGACAATACAATATTTTTTTATGTTTTCACTGAGATATGTTAGTTCTTTGGAGCACAGACTCTGCTGACATCCTCTTTGACCATTGAGAATAACGCTTCTGATTTTGCCTTCAACCCGTTTGTGTCTCATCTGGCCTTCTGGAAATTTGGCATACCAGGCCTGAACCCATGGTTCTTGTGGAAGCTGAAAACTCATAACATGGTTGCATGAGTGTTGAGCAGCACAAAATTGGATTTGACTATTTCCATAAACTACTGCTTCCACACGACATGAAGATTGGCTTGCAGTGAGTTATGATGCTTTTTTTTCATTTGTGGAGGCTCCAATGCAACTTATAAACTTCATGTGATAACTTCTAAGTCTCACAAAACTACAAATCGTGGGATTCCTTGCAATAAACCCAGAACAATTAAAGTAATATGAAATTGGCATAATTATACAGAGTGCATACACTTAGGAAGATCTATCTGTATCTATAGATGTGTAATGGAATTGCTTCAAGCGCAGTGTTCTCTACCTGCTCCCCAACATTTGTACAACCCTTAAAAGAACTAGGTGAAGATTAGCAAAAGTTATAAAAGCCAACTCCTGGTTCATTGCTATCTCAACAATAATGATTTGTGTTCCTCTCAAATGCACAACAGATTCTGGATGGGGGGAGTAACTGATTTTTGCAGTTATTCTAAAATGTTGTCATTGCCTTGATTTTGTTTGCAGTGATTTCAGTAGCCCTGCCCTGTGAATAATGCATCGCTATGCTCTGAAGTCAAATTGAGGCCAAACCTTACGTAAATGCATAAGCAACGCTAATCTTAATCCCTCTCCAGGCCTCTCTTTTGCTCCAGCCAGTCCTACTGCTGCTCTTAAGCCAAAAAGCTCTCCCATTTGTGAATTGCCCTGCGAGCTTGGATTTTCATGGTTGGATTTGTATTTCGGGGACAAAGTGATATATGCAAGTTCCAGGATGTAACCACCAGTATAAAGTAAAAGTTAGAAAATGTCCATCTATTACAAAGCATAGGATAGTGCAGGATTTGTGATGTGATGAGTCACCAGCACTCTTTGGGAGAGAGAGATGGGGACCTTGTAAAACTACAACTCCCATGATTGCAGAGCTTTGAGCCGTGGCAGCTAAAATTGTGGCAAATTGCATTAATTCTACAGTGTAGATGCACCCTAAGCAACTGTCTATATCCATAATCCCACCACTTCATTTGCATAGTTCTGAGTGTCACAGAAAGGTGTGATAGAACTTGAGGGATGAATTTTACAGAACCATAAATATTTCAGACAAAATAAGTAATATTATTTTGCAGAGGAAAATTGGGACATTTGTGGTCAAGTAATATCTGTGTAGTGAAGATGGCAAACATTATACATGAGGAAGATCACACAAGCTGGGACAGACAACAGCAGTTTAATTTTAGCTGTGTCTTTTGGGAATGGCGACTGATTGATTGATTGATTGATTGAACAGTTATTGATTGATTTAATATCTCATCTTTCTCAGACTGCATGTTTTAGAATCCTAGTGCAATGCCATTTATATAAAACAATTTAATTCATTTAATTGATTAGACCAGTCCACTTTGGAGACAGCTTGTGTGAGAGGAAAATCAACATTAGAGTCAGTATGGGCTATTAAGTAAGACTGAAAACAAACAAGGTTGTATAACACCTTTATTGAACTATTAGCATACCATAAAAAAGCCAAGTGTTAAGAGTGCTCCAGGATACTTCATTAGGCCAGCCAAGTGGAAAGATACAGATTACATTTTTAAAATTCTTTCTCTCTAGAGGCTGAAGTCTTCTGCATCCCAGAGCACTAAAAAACTTGCCAACAATGCAGAATTCTACATTTAGTCCACAAAAATCAAATGTGAGTGTATAGGAGGGGAATACATGGCTTGACACTGCTACATGCAAAAACAATCTCGGGAACAGTGCTGATCATGAATTGAACGTAAGCCAGCAGTGTGATGCTACAACAAAGAATGTGAATGCTATTTAGTATAGTAGAAGCACAGTAGGACTAGGGACCTCTTCACATGGCCCTTTTGGTCCATGCCATTACATCGCTAAAGGGAGGGCATGTGGAGCAACACGTGGTGCCCCACGTACCCGCCACCTTCCCCCCATCAGATGGCTGAAAGATCAGCAATGTGTGGCAATGCATGTTACCCACCACCTTGTCTTCCATCACATAGCAAAAAGGGGAGGAAAGTGGTGGAGGAAGCACTTTTTGGGAGGAATGTGGGCAGGGCCTGCCATGCATCATGTAATTGCACACAGCAGACCCCGTCCAAGCCGTGCATTAAAGTGGCCAAATGTAGCAAAAATGCCCCCATGTGAAGAGGTCTTCGATCTAATGGTTTCAAGTTACAGGGGGATAGATTTTGGACTTTGTCACATGGAGGTAGCAAGCTGGCATAGAAGCAGGTGACAGTCCCTATCCCATGATCTTGTGTGCAACCTGTTGCTGGTTTGCCACCTCCCTATGGCAAACCCATCTTCTGTTATTGGCAACAATGCTCCCTGATGGCATCACAATGACTTTGGGGGCATGGAATTGTCCCCCTTTCCCACTTTTCCTTTGCAGCAATGAATGATTTTGAGTGGTTTTTTCCTTTCTATATTTTGTCATTGTGGGTTTGCTTTAATGAAATAAATTAAACAAAGGGGGTGGAGTTATTCCTATAATTGGAAGTGCGGCTGCAGAACAACAGATTTTCAAGGCATCATGATGCTTCAAGGTGAGATAGAAACAGTTGCCATGTCAGTAAGTTGCCGCTGTCCTTGACCATGCAATTGATGCAAGATAGCAGCAGTATGCGATAAAGTCCTTTGATTGAATATTTTAAAAAAATCTCTTGACAGTGGGAATGGTTTTGCAATGGAGCCAACTGCTTAGAGAAATTGTAATATCTCCTTCTCTGGGCATCTTCCAGAAGACAGTGGGCTGCTGAGGATATTTTAGCTGGGGATTGGATTCTTCTATCTCTATGATTCAATTAATCTATGATTCTATGAATATTAATGCATCATTGGAGCAGGGGTTTTTTCCATCTTACCTGAAACAAGCTGTGGTTCGTCCACTCCTTAAAAAGGTTTCCCTTGACTCCACGGTGCTGAACAATTTCAGACCAATCTCCAACCTCCTTTCTTGGGTAAGGTGCTGGAGCGGGTGGTTGCCTCCCAGCTCCAGGGCTTTCTAGATGACATCAACTACCTAGATCAGTCACAGTCTGGTTTCAGGCCTGGTCACGGCACCGAGACAGCCTTGGTCGCCTTGGTGGATGACCTCCGTAGAGAGCTGGACAGGGGGAGTGTGACCCTGTTGGTTCTCTTGGACATCTCAGCGGCTTTCGATACCATCGATCATGGTATCCTTCTGGGACGACTCTCTGGGATGGGTCTCGGGGGCACGGTTTTGTCGTGGCTCCGATCCTTCCTGGAGGGTCAATCCCAGATGGTGAAGCTGGGAGACGCCTGCTCGGACCCCTGGCCTTTGAGCTGTGGGGTCCCGCAAGGCTCTACTCTGTCTCCCATGCTCTTTAACATCTACATGAAACCGCTGGGAGAGGTCATCCGGAGTTTTGGAGTTGGGTGTCACCTCTATGCAGATGACACACAACTCTACTACTCTTTTCCACCTACTTCCAAGGAGGCCTCTTGGGTGCTGGACGAGTGCCTGGCCGCTGTGTCTATCTGGACGAGGAGGAACAAGCTGAAGATCAATCCCGACAAGATAGAGGTCCTCCTGGTCGATCGTAAACCTGACCGGGGTATAGGGTGGCAACCTGTGCTGGACGGGGTTACACTCCCCCTGAAGCCACAGGTCCGCAGTTTGGGAGTCCTCTTGGATTCATCGCTTACGCTCAAGGCTCAGGCGTCGGCGGTGTCTGGGAGGGCCTTCGCACAATTGAGACTCGTGCGCCAACTGCGACCGTACCTCGCGAAGGCTGATCTGGCCGGGGTGGTCCATGCCTTGGTCACTTCCAGACTGGACTACTGTAATGCGCTCTACGTGGGGCTGCCCTTGAAAACAGCTCGGAAGTTCCAACTGGTCCAACGAGCGGCAGCCAGGATGTTAACTGGGGCCCCTTACAGAGAGAGGTCAACCCTCCTGTTCAAGGAGCTCCACTGGCTGCCATTTATTTTCCGAGCCCAATTTAAGGTGCAGGTGCTTACCTACAAAGCCCAGAACGGTTTGGGACCATCCTACCTCCGTGACCGCATCTCCGTCTACGAACCCACGCGTCCACTTCGGTCATCTGGAGAGGCCCTGCTCGTGATCCCGCCTGCGTCACAAGCGCGGTTGGTGGGGACACGAGACAGGGCCTTCTCCGTGGTGGCCCCCCGACTCTGGAACACCCTCCCCAAGGATCTCAGACAGGCCCCTACATTGGCAGTCTTCAGAAAGAACTTGAAGACCTGGCTGTTCCAATGTGCCTTCCCAGATTAATAGGAAATCTCCAACTCCAAGTCCCATAAGCACTTTATTAGAACTAGATCGTATATCGCACTCTGCACTTGCCCTATAAGCCTTATATATCACCTGTCACATCAGCACTTTTAATCTTGTACCCATTACTCTGGCCAGGCCCAGTTCTATTGTGTTTTAGCGTATTGTTATTGCTTGTTGTTTATACTGTTTTAATTGTTTTTAATTTGCTTTTTGTTTTGTATTGTTATATTGTGTGTTGAGGCCTTGGCCTTGGCCTTTGTAAGCCGCATCGAGTCCTTCGGGAGATGCTAGTGGGGTACAAATAAAGTTTAATAATAATAATAATTAATAATTTTAAAAAATACATTGCAGCTTTTTTTGTTTAACTGTGTCAGCCCTTTGGAGAAAGGATGGACATGTTCCATTTGGAAGCACAATCTGATACAGCCCCAATATATTATTTTATTTGCTTATATTTTTAACAAGGTACTTTCAGATTTCAATTACAATATTCTCTGTACAGATATCGCTTCTCAGCAATATCTTGGAGTGACATAATATTTTAGTACTAACTAAAATGCTTATGTTGCATAGAAAAGATTTTGAATTACTGTAGTTTAGTAACTTTAGGGTTGTCTCTTTTCTGAACCATGAATTGGTTTAAGAATCTCAAACTCAGCAAAGTAAATTACTGGAAATCATTAATTTCTGTTTTGATTGATTGGTGAAATTTCTAACTTTCCATTTTCTACCTTCAGGGAGCTATATATGAACACTTCACATGACAGTAGAATGAAATGGGTTTTATTTTGTGTCTGTTTATACCTGTTTCAGTGTAACAAGATCAAATGAAATATGAATATATGATATGTTGGTATGAATGGAAGAATGAATGTGAGCTAGTAAATTTGAAGACACCAGTCTGTAGACTAAGGCCTGCAAACCATTAACTACCTGCTCAATTAAAACCTGCTAATAAGACCTGAAATAGTTGACCTGCCTGGTAAGAATTGCGACTGATAAGAGAAATGTTTACATCAAGTTAAGGAAATGTTTACCACGGTTAAGAAAGAAGTCTACTTGTGTTTTCCTACACCAATCAAGGAGAATCAACATCTGGTCCAGGAAACTGAGGATATTCCAGGATGGAAGACGTCTATCATTCATTTACAACTTTGGGACAACATCAGCAAAATATTGCTATATAAGTGACCTTATGACAATCCAGAAAGTTTGACAGACAGCGACACTGTTCACCCGCCATGGAGTGGAGATGGTGTACTTCGGAGTGGCAGATCTGCTATAGGAAAGTAGGAATCTGTTCACTTTTTGGGGCCTCCTTTTCTCAGGGAAAGAGGAAGGAGTGCATTTTGAAGTCATGGTCTTTTTGGTGTTTTGGCGTTTTGGCATTTTGGAACTATGTGTTGGCAGGCTGCAGTGGAATATGGGTCTGGCCTAAGCAGGTACTTCTCCAAGGAGGGAATATTTGTGTGCATGGAGATGGATACATGTTGTGTGTGAATGCTGAGTGAAAATATAACCCCCCTTTGTCTATTTGTTAGCCAATGTAACTGTAGGTTGTTTGTGAATCCAATGTAGTTGCATAGGATCTGTATGTCTAATTTCATTCTTTGTTGTTCTATAAAAATTCTGCTATACCTCTCAGACTGAAATTGCAATAAAAAGAACCTATGCTTCAAAGTTATTGATATGTTATTCATAACATCAGCTTGGGCATTTTCCCTGGAAAGTAGCCTATATATTCCATAGCAGGTACAATTTTATTTTCACCCAACAAATGGATTTCCCTTTTGGCCTTTTGAGGTGATCACAATATGAGGATACCTTACTGAATTCCATGACTCAATGAGACTACTTTGAAGAATACTTTCGCTCTGTTGTGGGAATTTTGCCCATTGCAAAAGAGTTCATGTCTGCTGTGTGTTCTAGGCTGCAGACGTGTTCTGAAGGAGCTGCTGCTAGATCTCACCATTACTGATGTTGGCAGACCAACATTACTCTCTGCCAGACAAAGGATACAGAAAAAACTAACTACTTGACAAAAATGACATTAACAAGTAAGAAGGAATGAAAGGGTACATGGACCAAAAACATTAAATAAAGACAGGCATCATCTAGGTTCCTCTCTTGCTAATCTCT
This sequence comes from Anolis carolinensis, assembly GCF_035594765.1. NCBI lineage: Eukaryota > Metazoa > Chordata > Lepidosauria > Squamata > Anolidae > Anolis > Anolis carolinensis. The sequence continues at coordinate 276,102,372 of NC_085843.1, read as the reverse complement.
GTATACAGGCCTGTAGCGAGGGGGGGGGGGGGGGTTAGGGGTTCAAACCTGGTTTTTCAGGTTATAAAAAAAACCTGGTTTACTCATGAATTTTAACTGGTTAACCAAATCCCCATGCTAAGTCTATGAGACACAAAACATTAAGGCACAAAACATTCCTCTAGGCACTATCTCAAGCAGACATTAACAGGTTTGTAGTGGGGGGGGGGGGGGAGAGCTAGGGGTTCAACCCCCCCCCCCCAAATTTTCAACCCCCCCCCCAAATTTTCAAAACCCCTCCCGAATTTTTTTTCTGGCTACGGCCCCATCTGTATACAAGCCTTGATACTTCTCTGTGTCCAACATTTTGAAATAAACAAATAGGTTAACATGATGCCTTAGTTGTTTCATTAGGAGCCCCCAGATGGCGTAGTGGACTAAGTGACTTGAAGGTTGGGTTGCTGACCTGAAAGCTGCCAGGTTCGAATCCCACCTGGGGAGAGTGTGGATGAGCTCCCTCTATCAGCTCCAGCTCCATGTGGGGACACGAGAGAAGCCTCCCACAAGGATGGTAAAAACATCAAAACAACCGGGCGTCCCCTGGGCAACGTCCTTGCAGACGGCCAATTCTCTCACTCCAGAAGCAACTCCGGTTGCTCCTGACACGAAAAAAAAAGTTGTTTCATTCAGGGGACTGACTTGTGTCTCAGCCATCAAGAAAACAGAAAAAAACACATACTCTTCACGTTGGTGTTGGGGAATCGATGAGCCGTTAAAGATGAGCCATTAAGCTCAAATCACCCTCTTTATGAGGTAAATTCCCATTAAAATAGCAGAGTGTATGGAAGCATTTCTTCCAAGGCAGCAGTGAGACTTACGCGGTGTGAGTTTAGGAAAGCCTTTGTCTTCTCTCCAGGATGGCGAAGGACTGCAAAGCCAGCTTCAAAGTTTAAAAGCATTTATTGAGGTAAAAAGAAATCCATTGATGGATAGAAAGGTTTGGAGCTAACTAGCTAATCTAATCTGATCTAATGCACATAGACGGATCAAAATAACAAAGATCTAGATAGCTACATCTTGACTACAAGAGGGGACAAGGTGCGTTCTCTCTGGAACAAAGCAGGAAGATCGAATGGCGACCAACCTCGTGGGACTCTTTCTTCTCTAAGGCCATAAACATTCCAAAGGCCAAATTGAGGAAGTTATGTCAAAGCCCTAGGAGAGATCACTTTCTAAAGCATCAAAGGGTGTGGTTGACCTAAACAGGACAGGAAAGAGGAAACAATAGTTAAGCCTAATCAAAGCATGCATAGGACTGTGGGAAGGTGTCCCTAACTCTTTTCTAGGCTTCCTATCTAACCATAGAGACTTAAGTAGTGCAGGATGACATTTTCAACAGTTGGAAGCCACCTTAGGATCCCTAGCGTGAAAGTCAAGAATGGATTTGAAATGGGATACATTAAGTAATTGTAACTTAGTGTTAAAAATAAATGAGAAACCTGGAACATCACAGATCTCCTTCACTTTGCAGAAAATTCTTGGAAATTGAACTGCCTGTCATGTGGAATTTATGAGAGACTACAGCCAGTCCTTCTGGCATTCATGGCCACCGTTAGACCACATCCAGCATCTTCTATACTGCCGGACAAGCTACCTTTAAGGCAATGCTTGTCTACTGCCATTAATGTTCTCACCAGAGGACTCTAGATAAACTTCTCACAAATGCTGGTATTTTCTAGCATATTCTGAATATATCCTCTGCCTTTGATAAAACAGCTGTCACTCAATTAGATGGAATGGGTTTGAATAAAGATATCATAATTTGTCTGTATTGTAACAAAAGAAAGCTATTGGCTGAAAGGTATTATGGAAGATTTATTTCTTTAAAAATTTCTTAGATGCAGGCAAAGTATTTTTTTCTTTTCTTTTAGTGTTGCTGAGAGTGAGAAAGGTAAGACTACTGCTTATATTTTAATTTGGCTCTCAGGTCTACTGCTTCTCTTTGACTGCCAAAATATATTACATTTCAGAGCCCTAGTGTTGACTACCAGCCTATTTAAATATTCACCGGGAGCTGGTTGCCAAGACAGATTAATTCACGGCATCGTGTCCTAGGCAAGCTGTCAAATTGTCAGAATTATTTGAAATGCCAGTGCCCTTTGTGACAATGTCGTATCTGAAGAAGCAAAGAGTCCTTTCCAATTTTAATTTTCGACAGGAATATTGTTTTCCCCCTTCTTTACAAAATGTTGCAGGTAAAGGAAAAGCCAAATTATTGCAGAGAATACTTAGTTGCTACTATTTGCCACCCTGTCAACTTCAGTTATGGCTACCCTATAAATGGAAGACCCATAAAACCCCCGCAATTGAGTCTATCCACCTGTCATGTGGTCTTCCTCTTTTTCTACTGCTCTTTTCCTTACCAAGCATTATTGCCTTTTCTAATGAGTCATCATCATCTCATGATATGTCCAAAGTACAACAACCTCAGTTAAGACTGAAGACAGAACTCTAAACCTTGGGAAATACAGTGCAGCAATACTGTGAATTTGCATTTCCCCCCTGTGATAATTGGTGATCATATATGGAATATTAATATTCTAGAAAAAAGCCCAGGGATAGCCAGACAAAATAGCCAGGCAAAACAAGGCCTCCAAACAACTCAAGACTGACAAATTGTTTACTGGCGCGGAAATTGTGAGGAGCATCTCTGACATGAAGTCTATGTTTGCGATTTCTACTTCTAACAGTTTCTCAGGCTTGAATATAGAAAATTAGTTTTTATCTGACTCTGTAGAAATCTCTGGCAATGAAGAAGGAGAGTCCTTGGACGTCAGCAACTGAGATAGGCGTAAAAAAAGCACCAGCCCATTGAACAACATGTTGAATAACAAATATATGATATCCTTCAGATTTTGTGAGAAAGCAGTGCCTTTTAATAGCCCACAATTATGTGATTGAACAGGAACAACCCCCATTAATTCTCTCTTGTCCCTTTTCCACCCAGCTGCTTTTAAGATATTCTTTTTTTTCTCCCTTCATCCAGCTTCATTTTCTGTAATAGTAGTTTGTACACAACACAGGTAAAAGGAAGACGAGGAAAAATGTTGCTTTCTGCAGTAGGCTCAGGCAAAAGCAAACTGCTGCAGCACCTCCTTGTGTTTTCTTCCTCATTAATATCTTTCCCCCTCTTTACTATACTCTGATATTGTATGTGGAAATCTGAAGGTTCCTTGCCTTATGTTCAGCAGTCTGTATCTAATGCTTTGCCTTATGCTTGTCAAACTGTATCTCGCTAGAGTTCCTTCATGTGGGTTGAAAAAAGGAAGTTGCTGTGATATATACAATAGAGAGGATTTCTACTTCGTATGTTTTTCACTCATCCCTTCTAAATTCTAGAATAGGAGGAGAAAGTATGGCTGTGCAAAACTTCGTTTGTGCCTCATGTGTTTTATCTATTTCGTAAGATTTGTACATACAACACAATATTAAGAAACAGGAGGGGTACCCATGCAAAAAACTTGAAATTCAAAACACTGACTTATGACTTTTCTGAAGCGTTATGTAAGTCTCAAAAGTGGCTCCAGGTCTCAGTCGTGGGCACCCTGGGATGTAGTTTAGGGTGGGGCCTTTTGAATTCTCTGACACAGGGGTCCTCACTTTCCCAAACTATATTTACCAGAATTTCTCCCTGAAAGTTTTTGGTGTTCATTCTCTAAAGGGATTTTAAGATAAAGGGGTATTGTTGGGAGTTGAATCAACCCTGTTAGGCAAAGTTGAGAGGCAGTAACTCCAAAGTTTACCTAGTAGGTTTCCTATTACTATTATTATTTCAAAAGCTGGATAGGCATCTGTTGGGGGTGCTTTGACTGTGCCTTTCCTGCCTGACAGAAGGGGGTTAGTCTGGATGACCCCTGGGGTCTTCCAGTGAAATAGTACTGTTGAGTTTATGTTGGTTAAAATTTACTGAAAATCAGTGGATGTCAAATCTTTCTGAAACTTGGGGGAAATGATGCCCTGGTAATGTTGTATCATTTAAAATAGAAATTCAAGGAGGTAGCTCTTCTTGTTTTTTTAAATGCTGTTCATAAAAACATTTTAAAATATCCCAAAAATCAGTGGATATGTGAAACACTCTGAAACTTGGGGGGGAGGGGTTACAGTGGCAAATGTGTCCTACCATTGTAGCAAGTTTCATCCCAATAGCTCTAAAAATGAGGGAGAAAGGAGCCCCAAAAGCTACCCCATTTGTGCAATTACATAACGAAAAAGTAACGAAAATGTCCCTATATCGTTATAATTAAGATACAGACCCTTAACAATTTTTAGAAACACTTTAGAAATCATTTGCCACCCCACCCCTAATTTAGTAATGAGTATTGAAACATTTGTTTTCATTGATCGCACATGCCTAGGAGAAAGTTCAGATCACAAGTTACATGTGCCCTCCAGATCCACAAAGAAATCCCAATGTTTTAAACAAATACAGTAGAGTCTCCAAGCTAAACGGGCCAGCAGAAGCTTGGATAAGCGAGTATCTTTGATAATAAGGAGGGATTAAGGAAAAGTTTATTAAACATCAAATTAGGTTATGATTTTACAAATTAAGCACCAAAACATCATGTTATACAACAAATTTGACAGAAAAAGTAGTTCAATACACAGTAAAGTTATGTTTTAATTACTGTATTTATGAATTTAGCACCAAAATATCACAATATATTGAAAACATTGACTACAAAAATAGCTTGGATAACCCAGAAGCTTGGATAAGCGAGGCTTGGATAAGTAAGACTCTACTGTATTTGGGGGGGGGGGGGGTAATAATAATAATAATAATAATAATCATCATCATCATCGTTGTTGTTATTACCCACCTTTCCTGATGGCTCAAGGCATGATACAACAAAGTAAAAAATGTATGAACATAGAACAGGAAAATATAAAAATTGTGGACCAAACACAGATACAGAATTGACATATAGTAGCAATATAATGTAAAGCAAAACTCATGACTGGAAATTGACTGGGTCAACCTGTTGGAAGAGATGGATCTTCGTCTGAGTTTTAAATTCCCGCAAACCCTAAAATCACATGCAAAATCCCTGGAGTGTATACAAAAGTGCTCCCCTCCATATCAGTTCAGCACCCCCATCTCAAATACCTTCTTTACCATCCTTATATCCTACAAAGTTGCAACAGGAAATGACACAAAATATCACATCCAATCACCTTTTTGAGATACCAAAAAAGGGAAAATAAAGTATTTGGGTTGCTTGAGATAAGAAGCCAAGGAATGGGAAATTGATCCCTGCACATTTGTCCCACCTCTGCAATATTGAGTCTTGGTCGCTCAGTCCAGAAAAACAGCCATTAAGCTTCTTGAAGGTTGTTTGAAATAAAACAACTTTTTGTAATTAAAAGGCTTACAGCATTTCTGTGCTTACAATATTAGCGTTGGGCAGAGTAATGGTGGTAAGTGGAATAAGCATTTGCCTAAGTGATTTCAAGGAGCCCACTGTCAGCTTCCTGCCATGCCTCTTGGAAGGAAGAGAGCAAATGAAACAACAACAACAACAACAACAACAACAACAACAACGACAGCTGGTGGGCCGCAGTCTGAGAAAGCCTGATTTAGGAGATTGAATTCAGAACTTTGGACAGCATGTTTAAAGCTTGGACCAAAAATTCGAATAAATCACTGTTTGGAGATAGGCTTTAAGACCTTGGCTTTCTCCGATGAAAACATAGTTTGGATTCACTCTCCCCACTGAGACACGGAAAGCCCTGGCTCTCACCACCACTGTCTTTTAGCATCATCTTAAATACAACATGCTTCAACTTTGTAACAAATGCATTATAAACATGTAAATTGATATCAGCTTTTCTAGAGCAGATTATATTTCAACACATGTTTGTATTGTCAGTAAACAATCAAAGAGGACCAGCATAGGACAGTGGTTTCAGGGCTGGACTAGGTCTCTGAGAGACCAGAGTTCAAAACATGGCATAATAATAATAATAATAATAATAATAATAATAATAATAATAATAATAATAATAATAATAGGTTTATTTGTATCCCTCCACCATCTCCCCCGGAGGGGACTCGGGGCGGCTCACAGAAATATCAAATACAAAACAATAACAATATACAATACACCAATAAACAATAACATGCACCAATTGTAATATTTGCACATTAACCAAAGAGAATAAAAACACACTTATTAAAAACGTAGAATTTTAAAACAGTGAGGTTGTAATAGTAGATTAGCAAAGTGCACATTATAAGTTGTAAACTCAAAACATAGATAAAGTGCTACAGATTCGTTTAAGAATGGAAAGGAGGGTAAGAACAGGGGTGTCAAACTCATATTCCCCAAGGCCCACTTTGATTGCCTTCTAAGGGCCATTTGTAAGTGTAAGACTGTATAAATGGACCCATGTTGCCCTGGCATTGAAAGCCTTGTGGCCACATAAAATGACTTGATAAGCTGCATTCAGCCCACGGGCCTTGTGTTTGACATGTGAGCAAGCCAAGACCATCTAGTAGCAAATGCAATGGCAACCCCTCTCTGAACAACTCTTGCCAAGATAATAGGGTCATCATAAGTCAGAATTGCTTTGAAGAAACATAAAAGGAATAAGTATTTTGCATTACATGTCTTACATTATAAGAGTTCATCCAGTGACTTGCCTGTATTACACACTCATCTTATGCAACTTTGCATTCTTTCACATTTCATAATTTACATAGCTAAAATAATACATTCCTTGTGTTGTTGAAGCCTTTCATGGCCAGAATCACAGGGTTGTTGTGTGTTTTCCGGGCTGTATGGCCATGTTCCAGAAATATTTTTCTGGAATACTTCTGGAACATGGCCATACAGCCCGGAAAACACACAACAGCCCCAACACATTCCTCTTGCAGTTGCCATTAAACTCTGTTGTTTTATAACTTTATACTTTAAACTGATTAGTACCTGCTAGGAAGATTACATTAAACCTAAAAAAGAGAAATGAAAAGGGCACCGGTTTCCAAATTCAGGTCCTCCAGATGTTTTGGACTTCAGCTGCTTGAATCTCTGACCATTGGCCAAAGTAGCTGAGGCTGCTAGGAGTTGAAGTCCAAAATACCTGAAGGACCAATACTTGGGAATCACTTTTAGGGAAACATGAGCTAGCAGAACTGGATTCTTGCTAGCAACCATGCTTACTAACTACTGGAGCTAAAACTGGAAGAAATTTTGCTGGTATTCACAAAATTTAAAATTCCAACATGTTTTACATTGAATGTAATTTTTGACCTCAATTTTCCAGATTAGTGTGATTCCAGTTTGCTGTCCTCCTCCCACTGTTTTGTTCTTAGCAGTAAATCCTTTGAGCTGCCAAGGGTCAAATTATAAGTACTAGCTGTGCCCGGCCACGCGTTGCTGTGGCGAAGTCTGGTGGTATGGGAAATAAAGTATTGAGGAATTGGTGGTAGTTAAGGTCAAGGGTAAAGGTTTTCCCCAGACATTAAGTCCAGTCGTGTCTTATTCTGGAGGTTGGTGCTCATCTCCATTTCTAAGCCGAAGAGCCGGCGTTGTCCGTAGACTCCTCCAAGGTCATGTGGGATGACTACATGGAGTGGCGTTACCTTCCCGCCGGAGCAGTACCTATTGATGTACTCACATTTGCATGTTTTCGAACTTCTGGGTTGGCAGAAGCTGGGGCTAACAGTGGGGGCTCTCTCCGCTCCCCCAATTCAAACCTGTGGCCTTTCAGTCCAGAAGTTCAGCAGCTCAGCGCTTTAACACGCTGCGCCATCAGGGGATATTATTTCCTAAAGGTTGTGAATATACAATATTTCTGATTGGTTTTTTTTTGTTTGTTGGAGGCAAGTATGAATGCTGCAATTAGGAAAAATGATTAGGATGTAATGGCCTTGCAGCGTTAAAGCCTGGCTGTTTCATCCCTGAGTGAGTTTTTTGTTGGGAGGTGTTAGCTGGCCCTGATTGTTTCCTGTCTGGAATACCCTTGTTTTCAGAGTGATGTTGTTTGCGATATTTTATGTGCTTCTACTGTCTGTGGCCCTGAGAAAACAGGATTTGCCAGACTTTGATGATGGGAATACTTTGTTGGGAGGTGTTAGCTGGCCCTGATTGTTTCCTGTGTGGAATTCCCCTGTTTATTTACTGTCCTGGTTTTAGAGATTATATTGTTCTGCATTATTCTATCCCAGTAATTATTTCATATTAAAGAAGAATCTCACTTATCCAACATTCGCTTATACAATGTTCTGGATTATCCAACGCAGTCTGCCTTTTCATAATCAATGTTTTTGTAGTCAGTGTTTTAAATTGTGATATTTTAGTGGTAAATTTGTAAATACAGTACAGTAGAGTCTCACTTATCCAACATAAACGGGCCAGCAGAACGTTGGCTAAGCGAATATGTTGGATAATGAGGAATTAAGGATAACCCTATTAAACATCAAATTAAGTTATGATTTTACAAATTAAGCAGCAAAACATCATGTTAGACAACAAATTTGTCAGAAAAAGTAGTTCAGTACACAGTAATGCTATATAGTAATTACTGTATTTATGAATTTAGCACCAAAATATCACGATATATTGAAAGCATTGACTACAAAAATGCGTTGGATAATCCAGAACGTTGGATAAGCGAGTGTTGGATAAGTGAGACTCTACTGTAAATACTACATAGCATTACTGCGCATGGAACTACTTTTTCTGTCAAATTTGTTGTATAATATGATGTTTTGGTGCTTAATTTGTATAACGATTACTTAATTTGATGTTTAATTGGCTTTTCCTGAATCCCTTCTTATTATCCAACATATTCACTTATCCTGCCGGCCTGTTTACGTTGGATAAGTGAGACTCTACTGTATATTGATAATCTTAAATTATCTGCTTAGAACTGGATTATATGAGGCTCCTTCTTCACAGCTGTATAAAATGCACACTGAAGTGGATTATATGGCAGTGTGGAGTCAAGATAATCCAGTGCAAAGCAGATAATATAAGATTATAAATGGGTTATATAGCTGTGTTGAAGGGCCTTGAGTCTACACTGCCATATAATCCAGTGCAAATTAGATAATCTGTGGAAAAAGTCTAAGTGAGGCCTAAATCTGCCTGTCCCCTAACTGAAACCTGGCTGTCCCTTGGTTGCTAGGCAACCAAGTGGGCAGAGATTAGCCCTCTAAACTGGCAGCCATTGGATAAAAAAAATTATTCCTCTCTCTCTAATTAGGACTTTATTTTTCTTTTCTTTTTGTTGTATCAACCTTGAGGCGTGGATGATGGATTGTGTTGTCAAATTTTGAGGTTGGGGGGCCTGTACTTTTGTTGTTTTGTGAATTGCCGTGATGCCATCACTCTTTTATATATATAGATAATTGCATGTGAACTAGAAAATACTGTCAGATTTCATATATTGTTGCATATCAGATTTTGAAGAGCCAATACTAAAATCAGACAAGCTCCTGTTTGATTGACTGCATTGTTTAAGGAAGAAAAGGAATGGCAAGAAAATCACAGGAGAATGGGAGAAGGGAAAGACACGGTTTTAAATAAAAGGAAAAGCTTCTGGCAGCAGGAATCTGTGTCCTGTTTATGTCAAGAGCTGTACCAAATTAAGGGCATAATCATCCATTCCCTTTACATTGTCCCAGTTTTATCAACTAACATTTTATTATGCACACTGGAGAATTCAGTGGCTTTTCGGCTCCTTTCTCCCACCTTCCCTTGGTATTACAGTTCTATTTTTCACTCAGATGGACTTCCATTTGATAGACATTAGCACAGACAGGTGTTTGCTAAAGAAACAAAATCTAAATTTGAGCAATGTATTTGCCATGTTAAAAGAGGATTGTATTTGTTTGTTTCCCTTGCACCTACCTTGTGCTTCAAGAAGCTAAAAAATAAACTTCCCAAGTAGCCTCCCATCCAGATTTGACATTTTTTGGGAGAAGGGGGGCACTTACATATACATATAAAGCAAATGGTTGTGTATAATAAACGAGGCAATAGAGAATGGTATTTTCCTAGCTATAGCCTTTCGGATAAGGTTTAGCAATGGCAGCCCTCAAGCTGAATGGGGTCTATCAATAATGTGGTGAATTTGCTTTAGATTTTACTCAAAATTTTCATCTTTGAGATTTCCTGGAAAACAGGAAAAGTTCCAACAGACTGGAAGAAGGCAAATGTTTCCATCTTCAAAAAGGTGGGAAAGAGGGCCCAAACTGTTACTGGCCATTCAGCCTGAAATCAATGCCACGAAACATTCTGGAATGGATCTTTAAACAGAAACTCTGTAAGCTTTGAGAAAGGAATACTCAAGAAAAGTCAACATTATTATTAGTGTCCCACATTCAGACCTTATGGTCTTTTTACTTACAGTAGTGATTTCCACGTCAGTATTTATTTATTTATTTACAGCATTTATATTCCGCCCTTCTCACCCTGACGGGGACTCAGGGCGGATCACATTGCACACATAGAGGCAAACATTCAATGCCATGACATAGAACAGAGAAAGAGACAAGACGCAGGCACCGGGCTGGCCTCGAACTCATGACCTCTTGGTCAGAATGATTTGTTGATTTGTTGCAGCTGGCTTGCTTTCCAGCCTGCGCCACAGTCCGGTCCAGTAGGGCACTGAATCCACAAGAAGCTTTAGGCCAGTGGTTCTCAACCTGTAGGTTCCCAGATGTTTTGGCCTTCAACTCCCAGAAATCCTAACAGCTGGTAAATTGGCTGGGATTTCTGGGAGTTGTAGGCCAAAACATCTGGGGACCCACAGGTTGAGAACCACTGCTTTAGGCTAAAATTTAGAAGAGCTATCCAAGGTGCTGAACCCTAATAACCAAAATAGGTTCAGCACCTTGGATAGTTCCACCTTTGGTCCCTCTCTGGGAGAAAGGCTGCATACAAATGCAACAGATAGGATAGATAGATTTCTTGCCCCCAAAATGTGTTAAAAGACCAGTCAGCCTTGAACTCTTTTAAACATAGTAGCTGTTTTTTAAAATCCACTCCCTCTCCTACACCCTTGTTCTTCCCTCTCCACATGCTGTCTTGTAGCTTTGGTGAACCTTTTTATGGATGTTGCACTTTTATCAGCAAATAATTGTAAATATTTTTGAATGGTGGTGGTTTTTAATAGCTATACCTGTGTCATACCTGCCTGATATTGAGCCCCAGAAAATTAAAAACAAAGAATACTGGATGCGTATTAGTTCAGAAGGTAAACCTGGACTCAAATGAAACTGGGGCTGAATTTCTGCCTCTCCTTTGGCAAGGGATGCTGGCCATGAAAATCTAGCTTGCATTCCTGAACTCAAAGCAAGACCGGGCTGCATCTCATTTTCCTGGAGCTGAGGTTGGTTCTGCAATGCCCAAAATAGCAAATGTGCTTTTGTCAGCAACAGCAAGCTGATAGGGCACTTGGAGATCAGATGTGTTAGCTAAGGAGGAACTATTTTTGAACCGCACCTTTCTCGGCAAGCAGATGCTTCCTCCCCTTTCCCTTTCCATTCCCACACCTGCCCTGTTCTGCATTTCAAATACCATAATGCAGAAAACAGCCTAAAGTTGCAAAGAAAGCCAGTTTGGCAAAATATCACCCTCTGCACCCATAAATACATTTGAAATTGCCTGCAGTGATGTTAAACAGACTAAATATCTGTCTTCCAAAGTGCTGATCTATCCAACAACCTGTTCTTGGGACTCTTGCAAATGATGTTACTTTATGGATTACACTGTGTAATTGCACAACTGATTGAATTCCTTTTATCAAAGCATCCTGCCGCACTGAACAACAATGTCACTTGGTCAAGGGGGGTTAAAAATAGATGGCATAGAGTTAATTAGATTCGAAAGGGAGGAGAAGGGTGCTAATCCTGCAATCCTAAGGCTGTCATCCGATTAGAAGGAATCTTAGTCTACTAATCAATTGATTCAGTCATTTAGTTATTGATTTAAACCACATGAATTTAGCCATGACTTAAAGTGATTGTTTTGCACTAGAAACTGAGAAAAAGTTTTAGATGGTGGATGCATCCATCTAAGTACAGGAGACCTTCCATCCTGAGAGATCTTCTTTTAAACTTATGTCTGCTGGTTTCAGAAATGTTTATGATGAACTAAATCCAAATTTAGTCCAAATTACAGTAGACCCATTGAGATAAATGGGACTTATATAAAAAGTGACTAGCACATCCTATTCATTTCAACAGGTTGGCTATAGTTGGATTTAGTCCATTAAGCCTATTGAGCTTTAAAAAGTGTATTCCACTAGCTTTGTTAGAATTGAGTTGTTGAAGGCTTTCATGGCCGGAATCACAGTGTTGTTGTATGTTTTCCGGGCTGTATGGCCATGTTCCAGAAGTATTCTCTCCTGACGTTTTGCCCACATCTATGGCAGGCATCCTCAGAGGTTGTGAAGTATTAAAATTGTTAGAATTGTTTTAATATCAGTCATATTGTTCGGTTCATTCTCATCAACACACTCTTCTCCTCCAATTCATATCATTCCCATCTTCCCAAATACCCTCTTGATTCATGCTCACTTCTAGTTCTAGAACTCACTCTCACAAGGCAAATACAGCGTCAATTCTCTGCTTTTTAGAAGTACACTTTCTCCTTGAAATGTTTCACTAAATAGCTTAGTTCTTGTCCATGAGGTGAGGAACCTTTCATCTCTTAAGGTCCACATTATCTCGGTTGGAATCTTTTAAAGTCTGTGTTGTTGTTGTTGTTGTTGTTGTTGTCTACATTCAAGTTGTTTCAGACTTTTGGCAACTCTATCACAGTTTTTTGGGGTGGTGGTGGTGGTGGTTTTAGAATGTGTGGCTCACCCAAAGTCACCCAATGGGTTTCCATGAACTAGTCAGGAATAAAACGGTGGTCTCTGCAATTCAGCACTCAAACCACTATGGCTATTGTGGTTGTAGCCAGAGCCAAATGTAGAGTCAAAATGATAAAGAGTTGTGAAACACAAAATCTGCATGTGGTCCAGATGCTGTAGGTTTTCAGCACCACTTTATACATGGCTAAAGTTAAGCTTCAGTATACAATGCAACATATTTCTTGCAAGCATCTGAAAAAGGTCAGGTAAATGTTCTTCTTCATGACGTGCAACCAGTGATATAGTTGGGATGGTGGTAGACAGAAATATCAATAAGAGTGGAATTCCAAGAGGCATGAATAGAGGGCGAAAGGGAGAAACGTGTCAAGAGGAAGGCTAGTCAAGCCAAACCCTGTCAGGACTGCCTTCCATCTGAAAATCAATTTCTTCACTGCAAAAGAACATGTGGATCCAGAATAAGTCTCTACAGCCACTACGGTCCACCGCCAAGACTCTTGGAAGGCAATCATACTCGGACACAAGTGATAGACTATGATAATGCTCCACAAATAAAAATTCTTCCTCAAATGAATATTTCCTTCCATCCCTAAATTGATAGTGACACAGAGTGTGAAACACTGGAAATCATTCACATCCTAGAACTTTCTCCTTGTGTTTGCATTCACTTTTCCTTTCCTAAACTGTCATTCCAAATGCTCAATTGAAGGTTTATGGTACTGGAATATTAGGAATTGAGCACTGAAAGAAAATTGTATGGGAGGAGGGAAACAGAATTCATATTGGCGGAGTCAATGTTTTTATTTTGCTCCCTCTTTGTATTTACAATCTGATTCCAACTCCTCACTTCATAGACATAGACATGGGGTGAAAGCATTGAAACAGAAACCTCACCTTTGATGAAGGCATTAAAGCAGGAATCATGTTGTTCATTTATTACATTGTCTATCTTCACTGAGTATTCAAAAACCAGGATTGGGTGTCCATTTTGACATACAACTATAAATTCCACGTGTATTTTTCAAATCTGGTTGTGGCATCTCTCCAGCTGAAAACATGGCAAAGATAGTGTCAACCTTTGCTCTGAACTTTCTCTTCATTGCTCCTTTAGTTCATGACCCTAGTGTTATTTAAACTTGAGAGGAGAAGCGATTACCTGGCTGTGTAAGTCAAGGAGGCCGAGTGAATTACCCCACTAATATTTCATGAAGTCTCAGTCCTCTTACACATCACTTGTTACATTCTTCTTTGTCAGTCTAGCAATATGTGTTCCATGTTGGCAGGAACCTGGGAAGTTTCCATCAAGTACAACTTCTTCTCTTCCCTCGTATTGGTCCTTTCCCACCTGATTTTCCAAGAAAAACTATAGTTTCAGATCTGAGTCTCTTTCTCACTACACAGTTATACAATTTTAAGTTCCATGAATTCATCCTAGGAAATCCTGGGATTTGTGGCTTTTCACAAGGTCTAACAAACTACATCTCGCAGGGACTGGTGCTGAGCAAAGCCTCCTTTGGTTCTGGATAAGTCTAGATAACCTTTGGAGATCAATCTTTAGTCTACAGGATAGGTATAAACTCAGTGATATCACAGAATTGTGCAATGGGAAGCACTGAATATGCAAATCATTTGGCAACCCTTTTGCTATAGAGAGGTTATGTAAGTACACTGGAGTGCCCCTGCCTTTCAAGGTTGAAACAGTAATACGTTTGTGTCATCTCCTTCCCACGACACTTTTCCGGCGTATGCGCTGACTCTTCAGGAGTCGTATTCTGAAATCATCAAAACATTGGCCCAGGCTACAACCTCCACAGCGAATCCTGAACCATATTGGCATAACATTTCTATTAAATGCTGCATTACTTCCCTCGCAAATCAATTAGAATGCAAAATGAGCTTGTCTGCTTTTGAAACATCCAGGAGGAATTCACTGATTAACATTAAAAAAAAATCATAATTTAACTCAGCATCCGAAATGCTTCCAGCAGGGGCTGGACAGATGTCTTTGGGGGGAAGCAAGAATTTTCTGAAGATAGATTTAGAAAATGGTTTTTCTTTACAAACACAGCATACACCATTATAACACTTTATACTTTGCGTTGTGCAGTCACATTCCATTTAGCCTGGAAAGTTTATAGTTGATAGTCTACAAGCTGGGGGATTCTGGGGCTCTAGTTCAGGAATATGGCTTTTGTAAACCCTGTGGAAACCTAGACAATACACACAACATTGTAGAATATTGACAGCACTCAGCTTGAAGTAAAGAAAGTATCATGAGAGCATGGAATGTTTTTCTTGCTGATGACCATCTAAATTGTCCTGACACAAGAGTATTCCTGGGATTGACTGGGGATTAAATTTTAGAAAAAGCCTGCAGCATAGGCAGCCTAGTATCTTCCAGAGAGCTTCAGCCAGCCTGGCCAGTGTTCAGATACCAACAGTACAATAATAGAAGGGAGAAAAACTAAATAACGTGCATTTCAATATATCTTGTTGAAGTGGAAAAGTAACTTTCCCCCTACTTTTTCTTAGGGTGCATCTACACAGTAGAATTAATGGAGTTCAATGTTAATTGCCATGTCTCAGTGCTATGGAGTCCTTGAAACTAATTTGGTGAGACACCAGCACTCTTTAGCTGAGAAGGCTAAGGACCTCGTGAAACTACAACTGCCATGATTCTATAGCAGTGGTTCTCAACCTGTGGATCCCCAAGTGTTTTGGTCTACAACTCCCAGAAATCCCAGCCAGTTTACCAGATGTTAGGATTTCTGGGAGTTGAAGGCCAAAACATCTGGGGACTCACAGGTTGAGAACCACTGTTCTATAGCACTGAGTCGTAGCAATCAAAGTGGTGTTAAACTGCATTAATTGTAGAGATGCACCCTTTGTTTGATTATAAAATTCAGACGTAGAACTATCATTTTGTTTTGAACTGTTGCTTAAGAAAAGCTCTGCAGAGCAGCGGAAGATTAGCAACCGCTGAAATATAGACATTCCTCATGACAAATTCATAGCCTCAGAAATAGGACACAAATGCAGGCAACTATGCTTCCCCATATCAGCAATACATAGAATCATAGAATCATAGCTCTTGTGGGCCATCCAGTCCAACCCCCTGCCAAGAAACAGGAAAATTGCATTCAAACACCACCGACAGATGGCCACCCAGCCTCTGTTTAAAACCCTCCAAAGAAGGAGCCTTCATTGCACTCCGGGGCAGGGAGTTCCACTGCTGAACAGCTCTCACAGTTAGGAAGTTCTTCCTAATGTTCAAGTGGAACCTCCTTTCTTTCCTGTAGTTTGAAGCTGTTGTTCTGCATCCTAGTCTCCAGGTCAGCAGAAAACAAGCTTGCTCCTTCCTCCCTATGACTTCCCTTCACATATTTGTACATGGCTATCATGTCTCCTCTCAGCCTTCTCTTCTGCAGGCTAAACATGTCCAGCTCTTTAAGGAGCTCCTCATAGGGCTTGTTTTCCAGATGTTTTATCATTTTAGTTGCCCTCCTATGGACACATTCTAGTTTGTCAACGTCTCCCTTCAACTGCGGTGCCCAGAATTGGACACAGCATTCCAGGTGTGGTCTGACCAAGGCAGAATAGAGGGGGGGCATGACTTCCCTGGATCTAGACACTAGACTCCTATTAATGCAGGCCAAAATCCCACTGGCTTTTTTAGCCGTCACATGACATTGCTGGCTCATGTTCAACTTCCTGTCGATGAGGACTGCAAGATCTTTTTCACACATATCGCTATTAAGCCAGGGATCCCCCATGGCATCCCCTTCAACTTGTGGAAGTTGAAGTCCAAAACAGCTGGAGAGCCGAAGTTGGCCCATACCTGGGCCACCTGGTCCAATCCTCTGCCATGCAGGAACCAACAATCTAAGTAACTCAGTTTAGGTTTAAAATTCTCCAGAGAAGGAGACTTCATCAGACTTCCAGGCAGCATATTCCAAGATCTTTTTCACACGTACTGCTGTCGATCCAGGCATCGTCCCCCATTCTGTATCTTTGCACTTCATTTTTTTTTCTGCCTAAGTGAAGTATCTCACATTTGTCCCTGTTGAACTTCATTTTCTTAGTTCCGGCCCATCTCTCTAGTCTGTCAAGATTGTTTTGAATTCTGCTCTTGCCTTCTGGAGTAGCTATCCCTCCCAATGTGGTGTCATCTGCAAACTTGATGATCATGTCTTCTAACCCTTTGTCTAAGTCATTAATAAAGATGTTGAACAGAACTGGGCCAGGACGAAACCCTGCGGTGTTCAACTCATCACTTCTTTCCAAGATGAAGAAGACGCATTGGGTTCGTTCGCTTAATTAATTACAGATCCACCTAACCATAGTTTTGCCTAGCCCACATTTGACTAGTTTGTTTGCCAGAAGATCATGGGGGACTTTGTCGAAGGCTTTACTGAAACCCAGACATGCTACATCCACGGCATTCCCTGCATCTATCCAGCTTGTAACTCAGTTGAAAAAAAGAGATCAGATTAGTCTGGCATGAGTGTAGTTCTAGTTAATTTGATCTCCACCAGAAGCTGATATTTTGTAATATTAATGGGTCCTAACTGCCCTTTCAAGACCAAGCCTCTTTAAATATTGTTTAGCATAGTCATAGGGATATTGCCTAGCAATATATTGCTGATGGGAAAATAATTTTTCTCTTTTTACTGTGAAGATGGCAATTCAAAAGGAAAACAGGGTAGCTGGGGCAGCAGATGGCTCCATTGTCTTTTGTCATACCAGTCTAAAAGCCTTGTGGCTTTGACCCCTGTGAGCCTTGGCTCCACTACAGTACTCTGCTGAGTCGCCCAGCAGCAGTGTCTGGATCCCCAAAATGGAAACTGATCCGGTGATGAATATAAATTTTATAGTCTCATTATTTGATGCAGCCCAGTAAGGAAGGAGGGAGAAAAGGAAGGGAAAGAACGAAGAAAACTTCAGATAGCAATGTATCCATTGCTTTGCAAAACATGCATATAAATATTTAGATTCTTCCTTAAATATTCAGAGGATTTACTGTAATGGGAGATAGTTAATTGAGAATGATTGGCGAAGGAGTGTTGAATAACTGCAAGAATTTTACTAAGAGTGGAGAAAGGAAGGAAGGAAGGAAGGAAGGAAGGAAGGAAGGAAGGAAGGAAGGAAAATACCATTCATATCTGCTGGGATTTGCTTCCAGGACTCTCTATGGACTTCAAAATCTATGGATGCTCAAGTCCATCTATATACAGTGGCCCCATCTACACTACCATATATTGTAGGTTCAGTGCATTGAACTGTATTATATGGCAATGTAGAGTCATATAATCCAGTTCAATCTGCATTATCTGAATCCACCCTGACCATGATAATGAAGTCAAACTGCATTATATGGCAGTGTAAATGGAGCAAATAAAATATTTGTTTTTTGCATTTTAAAGCTGTGAATAATAATAATAATAATAATAATAATAATAATAATAATACTCAGCCACTATCAGGACCTCAAGATTGAACTTCAAAGACTCTGGCAGGAACCAGTGCAGGTGGTCCCGGTGGTGATCGGCACATTGGGTGCCATGCCAAAAGATCTCAGCCGGCATTTGGAAACAATAGGCATTGACAAAATTACGATCTGCCAACTGCAAAAGGCCACCCTACTGGGATCTGCACACATCATCCGAAAATACATCACACAGTCCTAGACACTTGGGAAGTGTTCGACTTGTGATTTTGTGATACGAAATCCAGCATATCTACCTTGTTTGCTGTGTAATAATAAAATAATAATAATATAACTTTATTCTTGTATCCCGCCCCATTTCCCCAAAGGGACTCGCTGGCTCACATGGGGACCAAGCCCAATAATACACAATAAAATACAACAACATAGGTACATTTAACTTATAACATGTAAAAGCAAAACATCCAATAAAATCAATAAAAAGCATCCAGTAAAATCAATTGAATGGTTGAATCCATGGATTCAGAATCTGTGGATACAGAGGGCTGACTATAGTGACATGTATGAAGTAGCTTGAATATATAAAACAGAATTTCCCAAACATTTCATTTTGGTGACTTCTTAGACATGCATCATTTAGTGTCATCAATTCAGAGATTAATCAAACCTTTATAAGAGGCATACTGTACTCATAGATAAACTTATAATAACAAAATGTATGGGGGCATAACGTATCTCATGAAAACCTTTCATTTTCATTTTAAAAAATACTTGATTTCTAAGAAAATATACATTTTCTGAGATGGTTGTCATTTCTCATTACACATTGCAGCTGACACACAAATATGTCATGATACACAGTTTGGAAAGCTCTGCTGTAAAAGATTATGCTACATACTTCTCAATCCAAAGATGCCACAAAATCCCTTTTGTATCCTGATTCCTGGCTAACACATCTATGTCTGAACATATGGAAGGTCCAAAGCACCGCCACAATTTTCAGATTCGTCAGTGCTCCTGTAGTTTTAGGCAATGCACATTGCACGTTTAATATATACTGCAAAAGGGGAATACAATCTGTTTTCCATTTTAGATGTGTTTCTCATGGTAACAGTGTCAGAAGTGACAAGCTTCAAGCATATGTTCACTTGGCATCTCCTTCCTCTAAAAGCAAAGACAAGACTGAACGGATAGCTCCACCTTGTGGAAAATGGACACAACAAGGCGAAATGCCGAGGCAACAACCAAATAAACTGCCTTCCTTTCTCAAAGTGGCAATTTCCAAAAACATTGCATTACAGATCCCACTACCCTCAACCATAAGACAACAACAACAACAACAACAACAATGATAATGTGTTGTTGAAGGCTTTCATGGCTGGAATCACTGGGTTGCTGTGAGTTTTCCAGGCTGTATGGCAATGTTCTAGACGTATTCTCTCCTGATGTTTCACCCACATCTATGGCAGGCATCCTCAGACCTCACAACCTCTGAGGATGCTTGCCATAGATGTGGGAGAAACGTCAGGAGAAAATGCTTCTGGAACATTGCCATATAGCCCAGAAAACCTATAGCAACCCAATAATAATAATAATAATAACAACAACAACAACAACAACAGGAAAAACTCAGCCGCTATCAGGACCTCAAGATTGAACTTCATAGACTCTGGCAGAAACCAGTGCAGGTGGTCCCTGTGGTGATGGGCACACTGGGTGCCGTGCCAAAAGATCTCAGCATTTGGAAACAACAGACATTGACAAAATTACGATCTGTCAACTGCAAAAGGCCACCCTGCTGGGATCTGCGCGCATCATCCGAAAATACATCACACAGTCCTAGACACTTGGGAAGTGTTCGACTTGTGATTTTGTGAAACGAAATCCAGCATATCTATCTTGTTTGCTGTGTCATAATAAAATAACAACAACAACAACAACAGGAAAAACTCAGCCGCTATCGGGACCTCAAGATGGACTTCAAAGACTCTGGCAGAAACCAGTGCAGGTGGTCCCGGTGGTGATGGGCACACTGGGTGCTGTGCCAAAAGATCTCAGTCGGCATTTGGAAACAATAGACATTGACAAAATTATGATCTGTCAACTGCAAAAGGCCACCCTGCTGGGATCTGCGCGCATCATCCGAAAATACA
This sequence comes from Anolis carolinensis, assembly GCF_035594765.1. NCBI lineage: Eukaryota > Metazoa > Chordata > Lepidosauria > Squamata > Anolidae > Anolis > Anolis carolinensis. Next base: position 276,081,912 of record NC_085843.1, on the reverse strand, counting down.
TCACATATTCCTAGACACTTGGGAAGTGTTCGACTTGTGGTTTTGTGAAACGAAATCCAGCATATCTATCTTGTTTGCTGTGTCATAATAATAATAATAATAATAATAATAATAATAATAGTTACAGCTCAAAGCAGGGTACAACATAGTCAAAACAGACGGATAAAACACAACACTATTAAAATGAGTTGTGATTTTTCTGGGCAGTATGATCATGTTCCAGAAGCATTCTCTTCTGACATTTCCCCACATCTATGGAAAACATCCTCAGAGGTTGTGAGGTAATATATCTCACAACCTCAAAGGATACCTGCCATAGATGTGGGCGAAACGTCAGGAGAGAATGCTTCTGGAACATGGCCATACAGCCCAGAAAACTCACAACAACCCAGTGATTCCAGCCTTGAAAGCCTTCAACAACATACTATTAAAATGCATATACTAAACTGCGCACAACAAAGACTGTAGTATTTATAGCACAAGGCTTAGAGCAATATTTAATAACCATAAAAATAACAATTTAATAGGATGCAACAACAAAATGTACCACTAGAGGGGAACAGTCACAACAAAGCAAATCCTATGATTTCTTTAAAAACTTTTTAATAAGTTTATTTGTGGTAATTGACATTTTTCTTTGGACTGCACAGTAATCTTTGGCATGAAAACAAAGAATCAATAATCCTCAGTAAAGACTTTTGTGGCCTTGCCATAACTGTTTTAAAGAAATTGGTGTGCCACAACATTTGATTATCCTGAAGTGTAATCTGTTCTCAGGACAATAGTCTACTATTAGGACATAATATGGAGACATGGAATGGCCCGGGCTGTGGCGCAAGCTGGTGAGCAGCCAGCTGAGACTAATCACTCTGACCAAGAGGTCATGAGTTCGAGGCCAGTTCGGAGCCTGCGTTTGTCTTTGTCTTTGTTCTATGTCAAGGCATTGAATGTTTGCCTATATGTGTAATGTGATCCGCCCAGAGTCCCCTTCGGGGTGAGAAGGGCGGAATATAAATGCTGTAAATAAATAAGTAAATAAATTGGTAAAGAGGTCAAGAAAGCTGCATTTGGTTATCTCGTATGTTTAACTTTTACACTGACTTTATCATACATAAAGTAGTATTCTGCTCAGAGGAAGGAGATGTGAAAATTGGAGGAAGTAACATCAACAACAGCTAGTATACATTAGCATATAAATAGCAGAAAATAGCAAAGACTTGTAATTATTACTGAAGAAAGTCAATAAAAAGTACAAAGCAAGTTTACAGTAGAACATTAAGAAAAAAATGATCACAGACTTTTTACATAACTTAAAACAGACAATAGTTCAAGATTTTCCATACCTTGGCCCAGTTATTAATCGAAATGGAGATTACAGTCAAGAAAGCAGACGTCTAGGGCTTGGAAGAGCAGCTATGAAGGAACTAGGCAAGATCCTGTAGAGATGTATCACTGAATAAAAATGTTAAGCTTTTTCATGTTATCATATTGACAAATTCTGTGCAGGATTGTGAAAGTTGGAGTCACTGGAAGTTGAAGTCAGCTTGATGGCAGTTAGCAACTACAATGTTTCCTGCCTGAATTCAAGGTGCTGGCAATGGTATTCAAAGCCATGCTTGGCTTGGGACCTTGATTCTTGAGATAATGCCTTTCTATATACAGGCAGTCCCTGAGATACAAACATCCAACTTACAAATGACTTGGTTAAGAATGGGTGTGTGTGAGAGAGAGACAACAGGAAATGTGAGAAATCTACCTCTTGGAAGAGAAATTCACTCCTGGAAGATAGTGCTGTGCTTTGGTATGAAATTGCTCTTTGTTTTGTGTAGCTTCATTCATTTTGTCTCATTTTCATATTTGTTCCTGCTAACAAAAATGGGGTGCAAAATCTTGGTCTTCTCAGTAATCTCAGGCAAAAGCAAACTGCTGCAGACCTTTCTAGCGTGTGTTCCCTGTTACGGGTTTGTAGAAAAACAAACTGCGTGCAGTCCTGTCCAGACTTATCCAGTCCTTTGTTGTATCCACAATGAGCAAAAGAAAAAACAAGCCACGAAAATGGAAGAGAAAATCAAAATTTACTCTTAAGTAGCAGAGTCAATAAATCATAATAAAACTTCCAGCAACAAAACTCACATAAAGTCTCTTGCATTAAATTCATGCATCTTCATAGTAGGCTCTCAGCAAGCATTCAGTAAGTCACCCAGTAAGTCCCCCAGAGACATTACAAAAATTTCCCAGATATACCCCATTCAGGGAGTGGTCCAAGCCTGTTAGCCCTGATTGTTCCAATTACTCAACCATGAGTTGTAAATGACCAGGTGTTTTTCTCTTAACACACACATACACAAGTAGTGATCCCACAGAAACTTAGTCACATACATGCATATACAGTAATATTCCCTTCCTCATTAACAATGTTTGCCATTTTGAATAGCGTTGCTTAGCCACACATCTCCCACTTTTCCTCTGTGAAATGTTGGAGGGTATGAAAGTGCATGCTAGGTGTTGTGGAGTGGTTTGCATTTGTGCTTTATTAAGGCACCCCCTGCTCTCATTTCTTTGCTTTACCATTAATTACCGTTCTCCAAAAGGAACTGCAGGTTGGCTCATGGCCCACACTTTGAGCAAAGATGAATAGAGAGAAATCAAGGACTTCAGGGTATTACGAGGCACTGTTTCAAAACCGGGCAGAGAGAGGCTATTAATTTTGCAATGAAATCCTTCTCCTGTGCCTCTGGGCCTTTGTTCATTTCCTTCTGGCAGTTTACCATATGAAGAATACCTCAGAATACAAAAAAAAGTATTATGGTGGCTAGTGAGGTGGCTTCAGTATCCTTTCTATTGTGAATTCAGGGCTACAAAAAACCATAGGATGTTATGAATCACATCTGCACATTACTCTGTAACCTTATTTATGGATCAGTAATTTCAGGGTCTGAAGGCCCATTGCTATGTCAAGTTAAAGAGGCATCATAGCTTTCATAAAAGAAGATGTTTTATCTAAAATGTGATGGTCCATGTTGTGTGTATAATGGTTTTGCTTTATTTATAGAACACATCATCTAAGGGTTTCTCTTAATGTTTTCCCAGCAATAGCAATAGTATCCCTCTGGGCAGCTAAACCAGGCAATCCCAGCTGGATGGCCCCCCATGAGGCAAACCAAGAATTGACAACTTGGAAGTCCCTGAACAGACTTAGAAGTGGTGTTGGGAGATCAAAAGACAATCTGGCTAAATTGCACTACCTAGAAGAATCCTCCACCTTGTGCGACTGTATGCTTGCCCACAATGCCCTGCCTCATGCACAGAACAAGAACTGTTTAAAGCTACAAACAATGCAGTTGTTGTTGCCTGTTTTTGGTCTAAAATTATTTAGCCACTTGTGTTCCCTCTATTTTATCAGTTTTATACTTGTTCATTTATGTAATGCTTTCGACACTAAATATCCAAGGGCTTATCTATACTGTGGCTACACTCTCGAGTTCAACCACAAGTCAAACCTTGGCATTCAGAGGATGTCCATGGACTTCTGGTCTGTAACCCAGGTTGAAACTGATTAACCCAGTTGGGAAACTCATTAACCCAGTTGAAAAGTTGGGAAATGCTCTGGAGTTTTGGAGATAGTGTGGACAATTGGACTGGCTAATCCAAGCTGGTCCACTCTCTACATGGCTTGACACCACCATCCTCTTTTCCCAGAGTTTTATGACACAAAGGAAAGGAGATGAACTGGGGCTGTGTAGTTCCTGTCTTCATGACAGCTGGCCACGACCTGGCAGACTGGCTGTTGGTGTGACAGAAATGGCAGGCTTGGACAGGATGACTGTCAAGTGGAGCTGAACTGGGTTCAGTTCAACTGGACAATCTGCACTCTGCTCCTGTCATTACCTGAGTGTCTCAACTGATCCACAGAATTGTGGTCCAGTCTGGAGCAGAAATGCTCTCAACTGGTCCTGGATTGTTCTTTTTGTATAGATGAGCCCTCAGACCCTCATCTACAGCTTACTCCACTAGTGTATAAATCTAATGAAGCCAAACACATAGTTGTGGAGGTGGGATTGCTCTTCCTTGTCTGGCCTTGAATACAATTTTGTCCCATCTTGCTCCAAACCCAGTGAATCCTGTACCGCTTACTTTTTTGATAGCATGAAAGGAGAACTAGACTGTACCCACAACAAACTCATCTACACATCTGGGAACACTGCACAGCGAGGCTGTGTTGTTGTCAGTGTTTTTGTTGTAGTCCTCCTCTTCCTTTGCCATCATGCCAGCTTCAACTTATGGCCACCCTATGAATGAGAGACTTCCAAAATATCTGGTCATCATTTGTTCAGGTTTTGCAAACTCAGGGCCATGACTTCTTTGAATGAATCAGTCCTTCTGTTTTCCTCTTTTCCCACTGCCTTCCACTTTACCAAGCATTAACATCTTTTCCATGATGTGTCCAAAGTACAACTTCTTTCTCTTAGTTTCAAAAGTACTTATACAATCCCTTTGCGTATTAATCCAAAGTTACTGGGCTATGGCTTTGATATCTATCCTGTTCCATGTGTTCTCTGGACAGCAGGGGGCTGCTAAATTTGCACTAGGTTTTAGCTTTGAATTTTAGTCTGAATGGGAAAAGAACAAGATGGCATTTCCTCCTGTTTTGTATAGAAAAACTAATGGGACTGGCAAATGAATGTATCTTCTATATTGTGAGTGTGGATCTCAGACATTGCCATACCCAGGAGCCCAAACCACCAAGGTGAGGGATACAGGGTTTCCATCCTAGATTTACATTAAGCAGGGTTGGGAATATTAACTTTTTTGAATTACAACTCCTAGAATCCCTCAGCCACCATGGTCAATGGCCATGGTGGGTGGAGAATTTGGGGAAACATAGTTCAAAATGTATATTTTCCAAGTTTTGACACTGATAATGAGAAAACTGGAGACAATTGGCTAGTTTCTGTCAGAATTTTTCAGTATGTCATTTCTTAAGTCACAATAAGAAAGTGTAAGTGTCAGGATCAAGCATTAAAAATCAAGACACCTGGTTAGAGTGGAGCAGCTGTAAAAGATGCTAAAGTAGCAAAAAGCTTCTCTATTGTTGAGGGTTGGTGTTGAAGAAGAGTTGTTCTTGGAGAGAAAGTTGCAAAGATACAGAAGAATTGGAGAATAAGACCAACGAGAGCCTTTGCAAGTAAGAAGGTTTCACCTACCTGGGAGTGTCTGGAAGAAGAACTTGAGAAGAGTCCCGGTCTTCTACTTTGTTGTTGTTTATTCGTTCACTTGCTTCCGACAATTCATGATCTTATGGACCAGCCCATGCCAGAGTTCCCTGTTGGCTGTTCCACCGCCAGCTCCTTCAAGGTCAAGCCAGTCACTTCAAGGATACCATCCATCTGGGCTGTGGTGCAGGCTGGTTAGTAGCCAGCTGCAATAAATCACTATGACCAAGAGGTCATGAGTTCGAGGCCAGCCCATGTCGGAGTGAGCACCCGACCATTAAAATAAAAAATAGCCCCTGCCCGTTGTTGACCTAAGCAACCCAAAAGATAGATAGTTACAGTAGAGTCTCACTTATCCAAAATAAACGGGCCGGCAGAATGTTGGATAAGCGAATATGTTGGATAATAAGGAGGCATTAAGGAAAAGCCTATTAAACATCAAAGTAGGTTATGCTTTTACAAATTAAGCACCAAAACATCATGTTTAACAACAAATTTGACAGAAAAAGTAGTTCAATACACATTAATGCTATGTAGAAATTACTGTATTTACGAACTTGGCACCAAAATATCACTATGTATTGAAAACATTGACTACAAAAAAGCATTGGATAATCCAGAATGTTGGATAAGCAAGTGTTGGATAAGTGAGACTCTACTGTACATCTATCAAGTAGGAAATTTAGGTATCACTATGTGGGGGGGGGGGCTAATTTAACTAATTTACAACACCATAAAAATCATCCAGCAGGATTTGGAATGAGAAAGTAGGTGTCACAGTGGATGATGAAGCAGCTGCTCCCCCTGTGGCCGGAATCAAGCATCCCCTTCAGGAAGCTGGAAGCTGGAGCAGGTTAAATTGCCTCTGTGTCTCCGTCTCTGTCTCTATGTTCATATGGTATTGAATGTTTGCCTTGTATGTGTACATTGTGATCCACCCTGAGTCCCCTTTAGGGTGAGTAGAGAGGAATATAAATACTGTAAATAAATAAATAAATCTTGCCCTTGGTCGGCTCCTCTTCCCTTTCCTTCCATTTCCCCCAGCATCATTCTCTTCTCCAATCTTTCCTGTCTTCCCATGATGTGACCAAAATATTTCATCTTTGCCTCTAATATCCTTCCCTACAGTGATTAGCAGGGCATTATTTCCTGAAGGATGGACTGGTTGGATCTTCTTTTGGTCCAAGGCACTCTCAGAATTTTCCTCCAACACCATAGTTCAAAAGCATCTATCTTCCTTCGTCCAGCCTTCCTTATGGTCCAGCTCATCTACTATACTGTAAATATTTCTAATCATCATCATCATCATCATCATCATCATCATCATCATCCGAAAATACATCACACAGTCCTAGACACTTGGGAAGTGTTCGACTTGTGGTTTTGTGAAATGAAATCCAGCATGTCTATCTTGTTTGCTGTGTCGTACAACGTCGTTGTGTCAATAATAATAATAATAATAATAATAATAATAATAATAATAATATATTTATACCCCACCACAATCTCCCCGCGGGGACCCGGCGCGGCTTACATGGGGCAGAGGCCCAAACAACATAAGGACAAGATAAACAACAACAATAATACAAATCACAATATAAAAAGATAAAACAGTAATACAATTTGAAACAAGAATCTTATAACAGTTAAAACCAGTCAATTAAGACAACAATACAAGGATAAAAAAATTGCATTTAAAACACATAAATGGTAAGGAGATAATAAATACAGGATAGATTATTAAAAACCATCTGGGGCTGATTAGTTAATGACTGTATGTATAAAGTCTTATCTACTACAAAGACAAGTTGTGTATGTATTCTCCTTAACTGGAGGGGGAGTGTTTCTGTTGCTTCATACAGAACCCCGTTAATTTCATCGCAACAGTTTATACTAAGTGCAAAGCATGCCACAATGCACATGTCTCTCTTCCAATGCCTTGGTGCCCCTGCCTTATATTTGCTGCCAGAGATAACCAGATCATTCTGTCTAATGGCAGGCTAGCTTCAATTTATAATAATTGAAAGATTAATTTTGCCTTATTTATCTATTCTGGGAGAGCTTACTTTGGCAATGATTAGAGGTCTGCTACCTGTGATCTTTCCTGCCGCGGAGAACAAGTTTTGAACTTGGGACCTCTGTTTTTCAAGGAAGATAGTTTAGTCCTGAGCTATCTCTCAAGCAGGGAGCTCATGTTTCTTCAAGCATGTGATTCTTCATTTGTTTTTCTGGTTTAGACACATGGTTCCCCATCCCTGCTTTTCCAACATTATGATATTCACCCGGAAAAGAAATTGCAGACAATTGGCAAACTTGTCTTCCACAGAAAATGCAAAGTGGCCCTTAGTGAGTGGATGCACTGTCTTGCCTCTGATTTTAGTCTCTCATTGCTGCTGCTGTTGCCGCTGAGAAAAACATAATCACGATAGAGGCTCTTCAAACTGCTTTCCCAGCATTTTTATTTGTTATGCTATAATGTGGTTGGTTCTGTAGCCGAATATGTAGATTTGGAAATAAAAATTTCAAAGCGGCCGCAGCACTCGGGAGGTATGCCGTGCTAATCCCATTATCTGATAACAGGATTTGTGAGCACACCTCCCACATCCCGCATTAATCACACACCCCTCCGCATTGGTATGAAAAATGCAATTTCTATGCTTGCAAAGAGTTGATAGAACACATGTTCGGACTGTAGAATTAAATAAAACAAGTTTATCAAAAGTAGCAATACTGCTGAGATTGTATCTGCCCTTCCCTCCCTCCCTCCCTTAAAAAGTAGCAGCTCAGTCACTTCATAGATACTGCTGCAGAAATACAGATACAGGCAGTTCCCGAGTTGCAAACATCTGACTTACAAATGAGTCATAATCAAGATACGGGGTGAAACAACAGGAAATGAGAGAAATCTACACCTAGAAAGGGAAATGCACCCCTGAAATGGGGAAAAGGTGTCTCCACTGAAGGTTTATCTCCATTACTTGTTTCCACAACAAGCCATTTTTTTTCAAAATCCAATTGTCACAGGGGCAAAAAGTGAGGTGAAATCTTCTGGACAGGGGCACAGACAGCAAAACAATCACCACAAGGGTGTTCACCCTTATACTATCCAAAGTTAATGTATATACATTTTTGGCTGGAGTTACATTTTAAAATGTACCTGTTCTGTAAAAGATAAAGGTTTTCCCCTGACGTTAAGTCCAGTCATGTCTGAGTCTGGGGGTTGGTGCTCATCTCCATTTCTAAGCCGAAGAGCCGGCATTGTCCTTAGACACCTCCAAGGTCATGTGGCCGGCATGACTGCATGGAGCGCCGTTACCTTCCCGCTGGAGCGGTATCTATTGATCTACTCACATTGGCATGTTTTCGAACTGCTAGGTTGGCAGAAGCTGGAGCCGACAGTGGGCGCTCACTCTGCTCCCGGGGTTTGAACCTGGGACCTTTTGGTCTGCAAGTTCAACAGCTCAGTGCTTTAACACACTTCGCCACTGGGGCTCCTGTTCTGACTTATATACAAATTCAGCTTGAGAACAAACCTACAGAACTTACCTTGTTTTAAATTGCGGACTGCCTATATTTATGTTTGCTTCCTAAACATATTATTGGCATGCAAATAGCTTGGGTAGTGAATGTGGAGTGCTTACTGAATTTTGTTTCCTTTTCATTTTTTTGTTTAAAAATATTCAAAAATCGCTCATATGGATTTTGCCAATATTTTAGTAGATTATTATTTATGCATCCCTACACTACAAGTCCCAGAATTCTGCAGGAAGCATCCAAAGGATGGGCCAGGAGAGAAGCCTCCCACAACAATAGTAAAACATCAAACTTCTGGGCATCCCCTGGGCAACATCCTTGCAGATGGCCAATTCTCTCACAGCAGCAGCGACTTGCAGTTTCTCAAGTCGCTCCTTAAAAAAAAGCCGCAGGATTTTGGGTGGGGTGCATACTCTTTGCCTTCTTTTTCAGCTCTAGTGTGACACCTGTACTTTCAAGTTTTTCTACCTGCAATCCTCTCTTCTGTAGCTCTTTCATTTGTTTGGCTAGCTTTCTGATGCAAAATGTGTGTTGCATTTTTGCTTCCACTAAGAGGCACTCCAGGCCCAGAACAGAAGCCTTCTCTTTTTATATATTTACATGGAAAGTAGGAGAGCAGAAGCGAAGGAAGCACTTATTTCTTCTAAGATTGCAAAGCAAACAGAATTAATGAGTTGTCTGTGTGTGCAAATAATTTTGCATGTTCTTTTTAATGGGGAATTGCAATTTGGCGATGAAGAATGCTTAGGTGGGTAGCATAAAAGGAAAGGCGTTGTTACAAATTTAGCTTGGGATCTTAGTATAATCAGCATCAAACAATGCCTTTTTCCAGAATTCCTCCTTTTGGTTGGGTCAAAAAATGAATCACAAGTCCTGTCTAAAAGGAAGGGAAAATGGCTAGAACATGCTCTCCTCAGCATTTTTTGTTTGTAGACCATCAATCATTTACGTATTTTAGTAAGAACTTTTAAAACGGACAATTCATTAAAAGTACGTTCTGACTAAAATCTCTAATAAAAACAATAATAGCATTCTCATGCATGTATTTGCAGAACAAAGTACAACAAGATAATGAAAACAGAATGTCTTGTATAGATAGAATGCCATCCAATTCTGAAACGTTCCATCCATTGGAAATGAGGTCTGGATTTCAGAAGGCTTGCAAAGGAATGGGAAAATAACTTTTTTTTTCCTTCTGTGTCTAACCTATTTCTCAGCAGTGCCAATTTTTTTTAAAAAAAATTATCCTAAGCTCAAAACCAGTTTAGACTGGACTGGAGCCGTATTTGTGTACCCATTAAGACGTGCTGTGTGGAGATATGGAGACGCAGCAACTAAAGCTGTGATGTTCCTCCCAGAGAATGGAACCAACTGATTACAAATAATTAACAACTTTCCTCCTGTAACCAAAGCATAATAATAGAATGGTAGCATAACAATAACTTTTTAGAGGTTCATGGTTTGTTTCTCCAGTAGATTTCAAAGGAGTTGATTTACTTCCTGCTGGCTTTCTTCACTGCCCAGCTTTCACAACTGTACATAGAGACTGAAAATATAATATGGACAATCCTAACTTTGGTATTCAATGATATATGTTTACACTTAATAATAATAATAATAATAATAATAATAATAATAATAATAATAATAATAACAATAATAATAAAACTTTATTTATATACCACTCCATCTCCTTGAGAGAATTCAGGGCAGTTTCCAACATGAACATAAAACATTCAATTGTCAAAAAACACCATACAACAAAGTTTACTAGGAGCCTCCGGTGGCCTAGGGGATAAAAGCCTCGTGACTTGAAGGTTGGGTTGCTGACCTGAAAGCTGCCAGGTTCGAATCCCACCCGGGGAGAGCGCGGATGAGCTCCCTCTTTCAGCTCCAGCTCCATGCGGGGACATGAGAGAAGCCTCCCACAAGGATGGTAAAAACATCATAACATCTGGGCGTCCCCTGGGCAACGTCCTTGCAGACGGCCAATTCTCTCACTCCAGAAGCAATTCCGGTTGCTCCTGACACGACAAAAAAAACCAACCCCCCCAAAAAAGTTTATTTATTTATTTATTACAACATTTATATCCCTCCCTTCTCATCTCCAAGGGGGGCCCAAGGCAACGTATAACCAATATAATACAGAGTATATAAAAACATAATAAACAACATCATAAGACAGAACCAAAACAATTCTATTAAATTTATTTTTATTTTATTTACATCATTTTTACCCTGCCCTTCACACCCGGAGGGACTCAGGGCGGCTTACAACAGTCGGCAATTATATTGTCCAAAATACATTCAATAAAACAGTAACAAAACTCATAAACAATAAAACAGTACCACATTAATTAAAACTCTATTTTTCTTTTCTTTTTGTTGTATAAATGTAGAGGCATGGATGAGGGGTTGTGCTGCCAAGTTTAGTGTTTCTGGGATGTGTAGTTTTGCTGTTTTGTCCTAGGCCGAAATTTCATTACCCTTTTATATATATAGATAGGTAAAACTTGTGCATAGAGTATCACCTGAGCATCTTGTCTAGTCCTTCCATAGCTCCCCTTTCAAGTCTTAGTCTTCTTCTGGTTTCTAAATGACAGACCCCATTCTGATTGAAAAATGACTGAGCCATGGTATGGAAAACCTTTGTTTCAGTATTTTTGATGGCACTATATTATGAAAGTAAAATTTTATTGGAAACGTACACACATTCAAAAAGGCTGTGACCAACGTGGCATTTCTGCCTTTGGCCACAGTGTGCTATTTGATTGCCGCTAGATGGCAGGAATGAATCCTGATAGAGAATGGAGAAATGGCAACAGAGGGAAGGAGGATTAAGTATTAAGAGAATTCTGCTTGACCAGGAAGACATAAAGAAAAACTCTTAATTGATTTTCAACAGGTAAAATCGCTAGGAAGCAGCTGTCTGCGATACAAGGCAAGTGAAAGCTGTGGATCTAAGTGTCCTGAGAGAGCAATTAAGAGGTGCTTAAGATCCAATGAAGTTCCAGCTCAATTGCCAGGCTGCGTGGGCTGGGAAATGGGTGATGATTGTGTCCTTGATGCTACAAAGGCCAAGCTGAGCCCTGGCTGGCTGTAGAAGGATCTTTCTCAATGGCAAAACAGAGCAGAAACACACATTCTTAACTTACAGATTAAGAGCAATGTTTAACCCTCCAGAATTTTAGCTTACAAAATGCATTTCTCACCAAACTGGAAATTCTAAGTACAGTAGAGTCTCACTTATCCAAGCTAATGGATAATAAGGGGAGATTAAAGAAAAACCTATTAAACATCAAATTAGGTTATGATTTTAAAAATTAAGCATCAAAATATCATGTTATACAAGAAATTTGACAGAAAAAAGTAGTTCAATACACAGTAATGTTATGTTGTAATTACTGTATTTACGAATTTAGCACCAAAATATCATGATATATTGAAAATATTGACTACAAAAATGCCTTGGATAACCCAGAACCTTGGATAAGTGAGTCTTGGATATGTGAGACTCTACTGTATATTTTCCTCTCTCTTGTGTGTGTTTAAAATATTTTTTCATTAAAAATAATTTCAGCGTTCATGAATAACAATTCCTTCTTCCTATGCAGATATTGTAATTTAATGTTTTCTTCTTCCTCTTTCCCTCTCTTCCACCCTGCTCTCCATATCATCTAATTATCCCTGTCAATTATCTAAAATATGAATTGTCTTCCAAATAATTACATATTGTTTATATATTCCTCATAACCCTAAATACTTGCTTTTTCCAAAATCTGCCTTGATCCAAAGAAGGGTTACTTCCAGTATGGCCTTGCGTGATGTAAGCAATTGGCTTCCAAGACCTCTAAAAAATATCATTTTTATGAACCCTCTTGTTAATCTTACTTTGTATGTTAATTTTTCTGAAAGCGCTATGGACCATATCCTATTTAACCACTTTTTTTTTATCAAGGGACTTTCTAATGTTTCCCATGCTTTAGCTATTTCTAGCCATGTATTGCTTAATGTAAGAGCTATAGGATCTTCATTTTCACTTTCGAATAGAGAAATAAATAGTAGTGCTTCTCCGAAGTGGACGTTTTGGCTCATCCATCCTAATACGTCCTCCCAGAATCGATATATTTTTGACAATTTAGCCACATGATTCTAACCACTTGTTTTGCCACAATGTCTCCAACATAGCTTTGACAATGCATTATGGCTCTTATGGAGTTTGAGTGGATAGTGATACCATTTATGAATAATTTTAATAAATTTTCTCAGATCAGGGCAGATATTATTTATTTATTTATTTATTTATTCATTCATTTATTTACAGTATTTATATTCCTCCCTTCTCACCGCAAAGGGGACTCAGGGTGGATCACACAACATATATGCGACAAACATTCAATGCTGTTTATACACTGACAAGACAGACAATTGTACATAGATAGAGGTGTGTGTGTGTGTGTGTGTGTGTATATATACATACATATATGTATATATATATAGGCTTTCCCCATCTTTGGCATCTTGGAGGCTTGTGCTCGGTTCTGGACATATGGGTGTTGCTATCACTCCATCTCCTTGCCGAAGAGCTTTTTTCTCCTTGATCGAATTACCAGCATTTTCTTATGGGTGCCTTAAAATACCTCTCCACTATTTATCTACTCACATTTTGCTTTCGAACCGCTAGATAGGTGGAAACTGGGTTAAAGGTAAGGAGCTCACCCTGACCCGGGTTTCAAACTGTCAACCTTTTGATCAACAAGATTTAATGCAACTGCTGGTTTACCTTGCTAGGCTAAAGTCCAGCCCTCATCTTCAGATCTGCCTACTTCCCAAAACAAAACAAAACAAAATCTCTGACGGACAAAGTGCTGGGGACTGCAGGTTGGTATTTTCACTTTGAAGAATATCTTTTTTCATATATCTTTCTGTTAAGGATCCCATGGGACTCCAGCATACTGCAAAGGAAATGTTTCCTAGGAGCCACGTTTAATATACCTGACAGATGCATATTCACGATGTACAATAACTGAATATAGAGAAAGTGCAGTCTGCAATCCCACTTTTATGTCCTCCAACCATCCCCCAAAATTATATTTAGATTTGTTTCCATCACCAAGATATATCATTATACATATGTAAACATTATAAAAGCCCCCCAAATCTAAAATATTGAACATTTCAGATATCATTCTAAGCATTTCAACCGGTACTATTTATTATAACTATAAACCCTTTACTTTTAGATTTTTCAGTGAATGGAGAACCTGGTATCCTTCACAAAAGAGTAGATAAATAAACATTAATAAGCTAAGTTGCAGTGAGTTTTCTGGGCTGTTTGGCCATGTTCCAGAAGCATTCTCTCCTGACGTTTCAGCCACATCTATGGCAGGCATCTTCAGAGGTTGTGAGGTCTGTTGAAAACTAGGCAAGCGGGATTTATATATCTGTGGCATGCCTAGTTTTCAGCAGACCTCACAACCTCTGAGGATGTCTGCCATAGATGTGGGTGAAACATCAGGACAGAATCCTTCTGGAACATGGCCAAACAGCCCGGAAAACTCACAGCAACCCAGTGATTCCAACCATGTAAGCCATCAACAACACAACTACAACTAAGCTTTTCATGAATATGAACAGCAGTATTTATACAATGACTCTGAAACTCTGGTGTGTGTAAATTGAAGCAGATTGGCTAGTTGCTTGTATGATAAAGTCACCACTTGAAATTCCTTGCTATCTTATGACAGTTTTCTTAAATGATATGATCTACTACTTGGTTGCTGTCTGCACCTATACATATAGTGAATTACTACTCGTGAATAAGTGCCACTAAATTCAGCAGGGCTTGATCCCATGAAAGTATATATAAGATTGTATTGATAATGATCAATTACACTGAAGATGTTAACATATACGCTGCCCCATCAGCTAAGGCTTTGATCCACAGAGATTATCCTCAACATATATTAAAACCAGCATTTTCATGTTCTTAAATAACCTGTCTGATCTTGGAAGCTAAGTAGCATTAAGTGTGCATAGGATCACCATGTAATCTAAGTATGTGCAGGTTTACTTGGAAGTTAGTCCTACTGATTTGAGTGGGGTCCAACATTCAACTATAGCCCAAGGTTGTAGTCCTTTATACATTTTCTGGCAAGGAAGCTCTATTGAACTGTTTGCAGCTGTTTAGCAAATGGGCATGCATAGGTCTGTACTGTTGAAATATCTTTCTGGCTTTATCGTTTTGACACACATTTTCCTCAGTTATCTCTATCAATAGATCTCTGTTTGTTGATTTACCTAGAAGGTTTTTCTTGCTATTTTTTAAAGTAAAAAAAAGGTTCCCTAATCCTCTAGGACTAAAATGAGAAATGTAATTCAGTTAACTTATGTTTGGATCATAGACCTTCAATTAAACTTTGCCGATAACATCTTTGTGGTGGTTCCAGACCTGCAACTATGTGATGACTGAGATGCATGCATTTCACATCTTAGCAAAAGATCACCAGACAACCACAGATATAGAGAACAGAGTGATGCAGAACTGGTTTAACATCCATTATCCAGAATTCCAAAATTCAAAATACAGTAGAGTCTCACTTATCCAACATAAACAGGCCGGCAGAACGTTGGATAAGTGAATATGTTGGATAATAAGGGGGGGGGGATTAAGGAAAAGCCTATTACACATCAAATTAGGTTATGATTTTACAAATTAAGCACCAAAACATTATGTTTAACAACAAATTTGACAGAAAAAGTAGTTTAATACGCAGTAATGCTATGTAGTAATAATGTATTTACAAATTTAGCACCAAAATATCACAATGTATTGAAAACATTGACTACAAAAATGCGTTGTATAATCCAGAACATTGGATAAGCAAGTGTTGGATAAGTGAGACTCTACTGTACTCCAAATGCCAAAATTATCCAAATGGGTGGTTGAGATAGTGATACTTTTCCTTTCCTTTCTGATGGCACAGTATATATAAAAAAATATTTCATGCACAAAAAAATCAAAATTATTTTGTATAAAATTACCTTCAGGCTATGTGTACAAGATGTTTATGAAATATACATGAATTTTGCATTTAGAGTTGGGTCTCATCTTCAAGATGTCTATAGTGAAAGTATAGGTATTCCAAAATCCAAAACATTTCTGGGCCCATGTTTTTGGATAACTAAGGCCCGTGAGCCAGATGTGGCCCTCCAAGATCATTTACCTGGCCCCTGTCCTAAACTTTAGACTAGGATTGACCTAAGTCTGAAATGACTTGAAGGCACACAACAACAACAATCCTAATTTTTGACTGTTTCATCATAGTCTGGCCCCCCAACAGTCAGAGAGACTGTGAACCGGCCCTCCACTTAAAAAGGTTCAGACTATTGCAAAGATGGTATCTTTCCGTTTGCACTAGCCCTAGTCTTATGATCTTTGGTGGGGGGAGCTTTGTTTCCATCCCCCCACCCATAAAAGTATTTTCCTTGAGGAGAGCCTTTTTAGTGGCTGCTCCAAAGCAATCCATCTTTTGTACCTCTTGTTTTAGCAATGTTCATTTATATTGTAAGTCACTTTGGAGCCCATTTTGAGAGAAAAATTGGATATAAATCTTTATATGTATATATGTATGTATGTGGTAGTACCACAAAGGCTGTTGCTTGATGAAGTGGACTTCTGTGATACCATTGGGCATGTATGAGAGGAAGGAAGGGAGGATAATAAATAATAATAAAATAGACTAAAATGCATCCACCAAAAAGAAATAAGTGCTCAGAATAGATGGGCACAACTTTATATACTGTATTAATGTTTTCCCATAAAGCTTAACTAGTTGACAGGCTCCAAGAATATTAGCTCCAAGAGATATTGTGATAAAAATAATGGAGGAAATGAGCTTAGCTGCTATTTTGATATGCCCAAACTGGTCAGTTTAAACTTCAGATCCACCATTTATTAAATTCTTTAATAATGATGAAGGGGCCTTTGCTATGGAGACTTGTAAGATAACTTCAGCCTTCATAAAAGCTGCTAAATTTCAACTGTATTGTTTTGATGACCTGTTTTTGCAGCTATTGAAGGAGCCTCAAGAGTCACATACAATTTCATGTTGCTTGGTGGTATTGGAAGCTAGTGGGTGGCCTTGCTGTGCGTAATTGTTTCTAATGGCACCAAAAGCATCATAAACCTTGATGTATCTGTTCTTCCTGACACATATTGATTGCAGGGACTGGAGTCCTATGGGCTGCTTGTTGCCTCCCTTATTTTCTTGCTCAGTCATTGACCGGCTTCAATATTGTTCAGTGGCTGCGCTAAACCTTCTATGGTGTGACTTTGGAATGCTGTTATCTTGCACAACAATGATCCAGATGTGAATTTATGTGCCTCTCACTTTTTCAAATGGTGAGAAATGTCTTGGGAAGTTATTGCAAATTAGCAGAGCCATTTACTCACACAAGACTTCACCGGTTCCAAAGAGAGCATGTGCTCCCAAGAAGCCTTCATATTCTGACCAGTTCTTTCACTGCCTTTTTCCATTTCCAAATTGACATGACACTCACATTTGTACACACATATAAATCTGTTTTTTCAAAGGTAGAAGGATGTCACTTCATCCAAATGTAAGATAAACATTAATAAACTATCATAGGTTATTTGCAGTGGGCAACAAGTAACCATACAGGTTGAGGATCCCTCATCTAAAGTGCTTGGGACCAGAAATATTTTAGATTTTGTATCTATGTGCATAATGAAATACCTTGGAGATGGAACTCAAGTCTAAATATTTATTGATGTCTCATATACAATTTACACACATAGCCTGGATGTTAAAAGATGATATCCTCTAATTTTGTTGTTTATTTGTTCAGTCGTTTCCGACTCCTCATGACCTCACGGACCAGCCCACACCAGAGTTCCCTGTCATCTAATGTAGAGTTTCTTAAAATTTTCTGTTCAGGACCACTTTTGGCCCAAGACATTTTGGTGTGACCGCAGTTATATAGGTATATCAAACAGGTATAGAAATCAAATATGTACTGATAACCAATAAACATTTGCAAGGCTTGCTAAACAGACTAATTTCCCTTTTTTTAAAAAAAAGTACAGCTGAGGCATCTCCTGCAGAGTCCTTGTAAATAATACCCAACAGATTTGGAATAAAACAGCTCTTGGGCAACATTCAGAAAATTTTTACTGTTGCCAAAATTTTCGGTACCCTAATATTGAGTTAAGAGGTGTCATTTAGGGGCAGGAGCCACAGTTTAAGAAGCAGTAGTCTAATGCACTGCTCAAATAAGAACTGGGACGTGTGTGGCCAAACAACATTGGAATTTGACTAGGATGGCAAATTTATTACTCTGGAAGAACAGGCAATCCAGAAGAAACTGTGTCAGTTTCCTTATGCCTAAACCTGCTGGAAGCTATCCTCTCTTCTCCTCTTTGCTAATTGGCTGCAAAATATTTTTGCACCTTGAGCACAGTTTTCACATCTTGCAACTTTTCACAGATGAAGACCAAGTTACATGTGGCCAAGCAACAACAGAGCATAGTCAAGATGAAGTGAATAATGAGCAAAACTAACAAGGCAACAGAGCCTACTGGAAAGGTCAGTCAACAGTCAATGCCCATGATGTAGATAAGACGAATTACTACAAAATCAATGTGAAAAAATAATATAGCAGTTGCCAAAGAGGAAGTAGGGATCAAAATATGATGCTATCAACAAATGCCAGTTGATATTGTCAAACCCTTGACTCTATCTCTTACCATGAAAAAGAATCCTCAGTCTTTTAAAGCTAGCTCAAAGTGTCAATGAAGGTAAAGGCCTGAAAATCCATGTACAGTACTATATTTGATGGCTGTGTATGCCTATAAACCTGAAAATACCAGAAATACGTTGTTCTCTCTGTCGTCAGCAGTATATGCCAACGCTGAGCTATTTTCAAAAGTTCTTTAGATTTCATCCTCATTTAGTATGTAAAACCATAGATTTGCAATAGAGTTGATCCCCCCAATCCTGCATAGCAACTTACTAATAGGTGAACAAACACTCATTGGGTCAATAAGAAATTTAAGTCAATCAAATTCTTTAGTTCAGTAAGAGAGGCATTAGCTACTTGGGAGGTTCCAGATCTTTTATAAATATTTTTGTGCATGCTGTCAAAAAGAAATAAGAATAAAAATAATAAAAGGAAGCTAGATCTTTTTTCTTTTCTCTCTCTCGTGCCTTAGACATCCATGTTGAGTGCTACATAATCTTTGGATTCATGTGTCGGACAATTACTGTCTAATTAATTAATCATCTGATAATTAAAATGACCTTCTTTTGGCTGATACTCGATCTGCGCGAGGTTCAAAGGAAACTTGACACATCGTGTTGTGTCCTGTTCCAGCATGACCTACAGGCATGTTATCGTGTTATGTCAAATCTGGTTTTCCACAAGGAAAGCGAGCCAAGGTACAAATTAAAGGAGACGGGGGAGGAAGGGCACGACTGCACGGGATTAGAAACGGCATAACTGGTCCTTCTACCTGGTGAAAAGTATACATGAGGAAATTCCCAAGAGCATCTGTACGCAACCTTGGGGTGGGAATGGCTGAGCAAGTTGGCTATGCTACGGATATTATACCAATGTGGGTAAAGCAGATTATGCATGCCAATCAAATTAGCTAGGCCACTGATATGGGGACTTCCATCACCATCAGTGGCATTTCAGTGAAGCAGGCAAAGGGGAAATGAGCTGACTCCAGATCAAAGTGGCTGATCTACCTGTCTTAGTCTGATAGGCTTTGTTCCGTCCCCCAGGACGATGGTTTGCCTTACCTATTGGTCGTTTGTTTGTTTTCCCTCCTTTACATTTTGTTTGAGCCTCTGGCTGCAAAAGCCTAGGAAAAGTGGCTTGGAATCTGCAAGAGCTGGCTGCAGTTTTCTTTGCAGTGATTGGTCAAAGAGTGCAACATCTTAGGACCGCCCTTTTTACCAGGGTCTAGTCTCCATTTTAGAGCTTCATTCTGGCTATAGTCTTCCAACGTGCTGGAGCTGTGCAAGGCTAACTGGGACAAATCATCCTCAAAACCAGGCCAATCTAAGCCTATCCAAATTAGATAAGTATTGAATTATATTGATCTGGAATAGGAAATCTAGTTAGAGGAGCAAAGTTATTCCATCGCTTCTAGAACTAATCTTTGCTGTAAAGATAGGGAAGGAAAGAGTTTCTCCTTCTAATATAGGCAGCGTGATTAGGGTATAGTGGTTTTATAATCACCTTTGCCTTCTGGAACCAGGGATAATTCTGTGACTAAAACCTATAGAAATTTGTTTCATTTTCTGCAACTTTAAGATCTGTGCCAGGTTTACAACCTTGTATGAATAAACATCCTTTTTTGAAGTTATCCAGACTCAGTCGTTCAATATCTATAGGACAGCTTATAGGGATTTGCAGTTCGCCCGGATAAAGGACAGCACGTTTCAGTTTTATAGTTTTTTATTGTCCGGCGGACGGCACAGGCTTCAATCTTCCTTGGTCTACCTAGGAACACAGGACACTGCAATACAGGGCATCAGAGCATTCTTCTATTAACTCAGCAATGTTAGCATTGGTTGATAATTTTTTTAGGATGATGCCTTTAAGATTGAAGCAGAGACTTTCTACATGCAAAGTGAGTCTTTTGCCACTGAGCTATGGTCCCTCCATTATTGGGAAGTGTGAGAGATAGCTGTGGAGAAAAGGCACATTTATAAGGACTACAATTTCGAACATGTTTAATGGTTTCCAACAAGCCCAAAGGAAGCAGTTATAAGACTTCTATAGAAAAACCCTTCCCTGGATATTTCTATAGTAGATATAGCTATCATCCAGTAACCAACATTCCAGTTCTTGGCAAAGGAATAAGACATTAGAGCCAGCGTGGTGTAGTGGCGTGGTGCAATGACTATGTCTCTGGGAACCAATGTTAAAAACCCACTCAGCCATGGAAACCGACTGGGTGACCTTGGGCAAATCAAACTCTCTCAGCCTCAACAGAAAACAAAGGTAAATCTCCTCTGAACAAACCCCATGATAGCTCACTTTAGGGTCACCATAAGTGGACACAACTTGAAGGCACACAACCACAATAAAACTCATGGTGGCCTCTATGCTTTAGAATTCCATGATGAAACATATGATCTAAATCCATTAGATCATTTCAGGCCTGGTTGTGAGATAGAGATGGCTTTGGTTGTCTTGGTGGAGGACTTTCCTCAGAAATTAGATAGGTGAAGTATGTTCCTGCTGGTTCCTAGTCTCCACATTGAGCCTGGATGCCCAGGTTTCAGTCGTGACCAGAAGTGCTTTTGTATATTTAAAGCTACTGTGCTATTTTTGAGATGCCTGGTCTGGCCACAGTGGTATGCACGTTAATTACATCCTTTCTGGGCTACTGTGATGTGCTGTACATGGGGTTGCCTTTGTAGAGAATCAACTGAACTTTGGAAACTTCAGTTGATATAAGGAGTTATAACCAGACTGTTAACTGAGGCTGTGTGTATGGAGAGGATGCAGCTCCCTTATGGCAGCAGCACCACTGGCCATCAGTTTGTTTCTGTGCAAAATTCAAAATGCTGGATATGACCTATAAAGTATAACACAGTATGAATTCATTCAATTTCCAGTTGTGCTACAACCAATTGCAAAACCAGTTGCATGAGTGGTCTATAATATATTACCTAGGGGCCGGGCTGTGGCGCAGCTGGCTAGTAACCAGCTGCTATAAATCACTACTGACCGAGAGGTTATGAGTTCGAAGCCCGGATCGGGTTAAGCCTCCAACCATTAATAGCTCCGGCTTGCTGTTGACCTATGCAGCCCCGAAAGACAGTTGCACCTGTCAATTAGGGAAATTTAGGGACGCTTTATGCGGGAGGCTAATTTACAACACCCATAAAACTGCCAGCAAAACACGAGGAAAGGAATGAGGAAGTACAGCCACTACTGGACGGTGAAGCAACAGCTCCCCCCTGTGGCCGGAATTGTGAAGCTGGAAAAATGTTAAAAATGCCTCTGAGACTGTCTAATGTATGTTGTTTGTCTGTTGGCATTGAATGTTTGCCATATATGTGTTCATTGTAATACACCCTGAGTCCCCTTCGGGGTGAGAAGGGCGGAATATAAATACTGTAAATAATAATAATAATAATAATAATAATAATAATAATAATAATAATAATAATAATATGGCCCATTGGAATAAATCCATTATTGGTTGCAGACTTAGAAGGGCCAACATAATTATTCCTGTATAGTTTTTTCCTGCCCTTTCTCTCCCTTCCGTCTCCACACACACACACACACTCACACACACACGGAATGTACTAAGTACTTTACATATAAAATGTTGAAACCTTTCTTGAAATATCTCTCATTCCGGTGCATACATTGCTTTCTATAAAATAAACTATTAAAAATGATTCCCAGCAGTGTATTTGCTCAACAACATCAGACATAGCGAGTCTTTCAGAAGTTGTGGGTGATGTTGGCCTTGTCTCCGGGGGATATTGGTTTTCGGTATATAATTAATAACAAGAAAACTGTATCCTGACTTGAGGGCCTGCATGAGCATCCTGGAACAAAAAGGACCATAAATTAACATCAATTATGTATTAAAGTTCCAATTAACCTGGCTGATACTGATATACTTTAACAAGGTACACTTAGATAAAAGAAGCCAACTCTCTAATTACTTGGAATGGGACCTTCTGACCCATTCCTCCCTTTTATCCCAACACCAACCTAATGAGGAAGGAAGTGAGAGGTAGGGGACCCGTACAGAAGGTGAGGCTCCAGGCACCATAAGATGCCCCCCTGGGACATGCCTCTACCTTCTTCTTAAAACTGTCAATGATGAATATTTTATTGCTCTCTGAGCCCTTTAACCCATTGAGGGGGCGGGTGATTTAAGCTCAAAGGGGCTGGTGTCCTTCCAGCATCTCTACTTTACATATTCTTTTCCTTCATCTTTCATGAACTTCTCCATTCTCTACTTAAAACAGTCATGTATTTAGTTTGTTTTGTTTCTGCTCCCACTAGAATAGGACACCTTTGAGGTTTCAGTCCCTTCATGGTGGGCAAAGCAATGGCTAGGGTTTCAAGACTCAACAGGATTAGTCTGCCTCTGTCTTGCCTTTACTCTTTTGTTTTCATTCCACTCCCTTTCTTCTTTCTTTTGCCTTTCAAATGTCAGAGCACTGCTGGCGCATCCAGTCTTAGTGTTGTGATCTGCCTGAGATTCAGGGTGGTTGGGATCTCATACATATCCAACGTTACCCTTTCACAGTGTTATCCCATGATGTAGATCAAGCCTGAAACTATAGGTGGAAGAATTTAGGAGTGCTTACACTGAGTGCACTGGGACCTAGTTCTGAACAATGTGTAGCATAGAATCGCAGGATCACAGAGTTGGACAAGACCACAAGTGCCATCCAGTCTAACTCCATTCTATCATACAGGAAAATATAATTAAAGCACAAGTGGCCATCCAGCCTCTGTATAAAAGCCTCCAAAGAAGGAGCTTCCACCACACTTTGAGGCAGTGAGCACTGTTGAACAGTTCTTATGGTTAGGAAGTTCTTTCTAATATTCAGGTGGAATCTCTTTTCCTGCAATTTGAATCCATTGCTCCATGTCCTAGTCCCGAGCAGCAGAAAACAATCCTGCTCCATCTTCAACATGACATCCTTTCAAATATTTAAACATGTGTATCATGTCCCCTTTTAACCTTCTCTTCTACAGGTGAAACATGTGCAGTTCCCTAAGCCATTTCAGACCTTTGATCAATAGCTTTCCTGAACTGTGGTGTCCACAAATGAACACGGTATTCTAGGTGAGATCTGACCAAAGTACTGTGCTGCATGCTGAGAGATTAGCCAACCATCCTTTTGTAACCAGAAGATGGAACAGGCTTATTTTATGTTGTTCCAGAGGCTAAGGCAGAAACCAAATTATAGGATGAGAGATTCCCCCTAAACATTAAGAAGAACGTCTTGATGTTAAGAGCCATACTACAGTTGAATGGATTGCCTCAGAGGGTGGTGGACCCTCTTTCCTTGGAGGGCTTCAAATGAAGGTTTGAGGGACATCTCTCAAAAATGCTTTAGCAGGGTATTCCTGCATGAGATGAGCTAGACCATGATGGACTAGACCAGGTGACATTGTACAGCTCCCATGGGATTCCATGAGTGTGAAATTGTGTTTGATCTCCTCAGTGTATGACTGTGGACATTTTCTTTTCTTCTGGTAAAATTACCCCTCCCTCCCTCCCTTCCTTCCTGTTAATCATTAGGATGTGGGAAATACAACCCAATGAAACACAGACAACATCTTCTAAATAAAAAAAAAACTCTGAGAAACTTAATTGAACCATTGTTCCCTGGTTTTTGATATGACCTTATTGGCCCAGGATTATTCTGGTCTATGAGAAGGTCAAAGAAGAGAAGGACATGAATATTAATAATGTTAAGATATACACAGATGGTGCCATATCACTAGCAGAAAATAGCAAAGACTTGGAATTACTGATACAAAGTTAAGGGTGAAAGTATTAAAACAGAGTTATAGCTGACTACTACTATGAAAATAAAAAAAATTAGAATCATAGAGGAGTTAAACAGCTTGAAAGTAGATGACAAGGGCATCATAATATTTGAATATTTTCTATAGTTTTGCTGCGTACCCTCATGAAGCTGGAAATGTTCAATTGCCTCTATACTATATGTTGTTTGTCTGATGGCATTGAATGTTTGCCATATATATGTGCATTGTGATCTGCCCTGAGTTCCCTTCGGGGTGAGAAGGGCAGAATATAAATACTGTAAATAAACAATAAATAAATGGGCAGAATTTGTCCCTTCAGGTGTTCTGGACTTCAACTCCCACCATTCCTAACAGCCTCAGGCCCCTTCCTTTCCCCCCCTCAGCTGCTTAAGCGACTCAGGGGGGAGAGGAAGGAGTCTGAGGCTGTGAGGAATGGTGGGAGTTGAAGTCCAAAATACCTGGAGGACCAAAGTTTGCCCATGCCTGCTGTATAGTATGACTCCCTCATATCCATGAGAGATACGTTTCTGGACTTTGTGTAGATACATGGACCATGGGTAATAGCCAGGATTTTGGGGAGGGGGGGCTGGGATTTTGGTTCAGGGAGGAGCGGGCTGAATCTGAGTGAGAGGGGATCTACCCTAGCAAACCTTTTGTATCGTTATCCCAATACCCCCCATGCATATGGGATATATTGAGCATGGTGATCAGATCATGATATGAATAAACACAACAGTTTAAATAATAAATGTAAGGCCTTCTCATGGACCACCCTGAGAATTTCGGGCGGGGGGGGGGGGGGAGCTCCATTGAAATGAAGGTCTTCATGCCAAAAGAGTACTACAGAGCTGCATTGGAGAACCTAAAAAATGCCTAAACAGGATACAAGTCAGCAGTAGTTGAATGAAACGGCAGATACTGATCCCATGGATACGGGAGTCGTACTGTATATGGACACACAGAATGCAATAGCTTTGTTATTAATAGTTATTAACATGCTTTCAAAGGCTTAAGTTGAAACCATCAGGGATTGTCAAAGGTGATGCTGCAATAAAAGCCTCGTCTGAAAGAGCCGTCAGTTGCATTTTGTAGCAGCGGGTTCTGGCGGATGCTTCAGAAATCACGAATCCTTCCTTCTCTTCCCTTCTGTTCCACATCTAGGCATCTCCTAGAAAGCAGGCTATAAAAAATCCTGCACACATACATCATGTCTTTCTGTGAATAGATAAAAAAAAAACATTGGCTTGTGCCTGGTAGGTTGGCCACTGGGCAGAAGAAAAGGCCGGCGAAGTTAAAGAGGTGGCAGAAAGGAAGAGAAGGGGAAGGAGATGTGAGAAAAGCCTGGCAGGACAGGCAGGTCCCGCACCTGACTTGAATTGTCCCAGGTAGGCTGCCCTGTCCCGGTTTCCATCTCAAAGTGCTACTTACAAACGGGCGTGCGAGAGTTTGTGCGGTCTTTTTTTATAACCCTGACCCTGTCTTCTTCAAAGTGGCGATATTTTTAACTACTCAGAGTTGGGGAGGGCAGAGGAAAAAGATAAAATATAAGCACATCCTTTTGACACGCAGCTCCTGTTATCTGGCAGTCGGGGAGGCTTCCCAGATCTATGTTCTATCATCAGTGTACTTTCCCCCCTTTTCACCAGGAATAAGTGTATAAATAATCTTGCCCACTCAGGAAGCCCCGTTCTCTTTAGAAGTACCAGGGATTTGGTCAGAAAGAGGATTATTGATAACATGGAATATCTTTATTATAGTGGTGGCCGCGAGCATGGCTGTGCTTAAAGGTCTGTCAGCATTTTGATTTTATATATATTTCTTCAGGGGTTTATAAACTTGCACGGGGGAAAAAATTAAATGTAAAAAGTGCTCAGCCCTAAAACTTGGCATGCAAAGGATTTAGCTGCCAGAAAGTTGGATTTATCAGTGTTATTTTTATTTTCAATTAAAACGAAATTGGGCTTGGCTTAACTTCTTGCAGATTAAATAACCAGTTCTGCCTTTTGAGCGGCACAGCTTAACCCTTTGCTTCTGCTGAGGTTAGGAGATAGATCATGTTAAGCTGATGAGATTCAGAATTGGCCCAAGCCATTTTGCTGCCTGAGGTTGAATGGCAAACTTACATCCCTTCTTCATTCAAAGACAATTGAGTTATTTTAGGGTTTTTCAGAATAAAATCTCACAAGAACCTCTCCCGTCTCCCAGCAGTTATGATACAGTATCACACACTTAATAAGTAACCGGTTTTCATTGCACACAGAATCAACTCATTCACACTACTCAATTGGTATCTGCTAGGATTTGATTCCAAGATCTCACACGGATACCAAATTTGTGGATGTTCCAGTCCCATTATATATAATACTGGATTAGTAATTTAAAGAGGTCCATTTCGAATTCTCAACCAAAGCATCCAAATGTTTCACCAAAATACAGAGTACAAGATTCCATAGGACACAGCCATGGAAGTTAAAGTGGAATAACTTCACTATCATTGTGCAGTATGAATGGGGCCTGAGATATCTTCCTTGTTGTCCATTATGGCAGGACATGTCTTGCTCATAACAGTTCTTGGAGGAAGGTCATGGGATGGGTTAGAGAGAGATCCTGACAAAGTACATTTTATAAAGAAGTCAGGAGAAAGACTGCTTTTTTGTCCTCAAGCATCCTGTTGAGTTAAAGGAAGATCTTTGTGCCTTCAAGTTGTATGTTGATTTATGGTGACCCCATGAATCTCATAGAGTTTTTTTTAAGGCAAGGGATACTGGTAGTTTTGTGGTTTTCTTCCTCTCAAATATAGCCTGAAGCACCTGGTATTCATTCAAATGGGGATGTGTTATAGCTCTAACCTTATTTTCCATCTTCATAGCTATGATTCTGCACCTTGTTGATGGGAAGCTTCCCATGTGGAAATCAGACATCAGACAGATGGCAAAAAGCCAAACCAAGGTCACAATGTCTGTTATAGAATTCCTATATGCTGATGATAATGTACTCTGTGCTCATTCAGAAGAAGACCTACAAGTCACTCTAAACACTTTTGCAGAAGCATACAAAAGCTTAGTCTCTCACTGAAGATCAAGAAAACCAAAGTGCTCTTTCAGTAGACACCAGCCAATGCCAGCAATCAGCTTAATGATGCAACGCTAGAAAATGTTGACAATTTCCGCTACCTTGGCTGTCACCTCTCCACAAAAATTAACATCAACACCGAAATACAACACAATCTGAGCTCTGCGAGTGCAGCATTTTCCGAAGGAAGCAGAGAGTGTTTGAGGATCAGGACATATGTAGGGATACCAAGATGCTTGTTTATAAAGCTATTGTCCTTCCAACTCAACACTGAAGTGATGCTCCTCTGCCACCAACTTCGCTGGACTGGCCACGTTGTCCAAATGCCTGATCGTCATCTCCCAAAGCAGTTACTATACGCTCAACTCAAGAACGGAAAATGGAATGTTGGTTGACAAGAAAAGAGATTAAAAATGGGCTTAAAGCTAACCCTAAAAACTATGGCATAGACACTGAGAACTGGGAAGCCCTGGCCCTTGAGTATTCTAACTGGAGGTCAGCTGTTACCAACAGTGCTATGGAAATCGAAGAGGCACAAATGGAGGGTGAAAGGGAGAAACATGTCAAGAGGAAGGCACATCATGTCAACCCTTGTCAGAACTACCTTCCATCTGGAAATCGATGTGTTCATTGTGAAAGAACATGCATATCTAGAATAGGTCACTACAGTCACTTACGGACCCACCATCAAGGCTCTACACTTGGAAGGCAATCATACTCAGCTACGAGTGATAGCCTATGATGATAGAATTTGTATACTGGGGCTCTAGAGGTAGGTCATGCTTTCTTGGCCATACACTTTCCTGCAAAATCTTACATTACTTGTCTGGGGATGGCACAGTGCTATTGAGGTGCTATGGGGAAAGCCAAGGGAGGCAGGGTACTTATGATTTGCAAAGGCAGTGAAACTAATTTCATTTCCCCCCTTGAATTCAATGGAACTTCAATAAATGCTGAAAGAATCCCTTCATTTTTATGCTGTCCTGGTACAAAGGAATATTGCTTCTTGAGTGCTAAGGTTTTCATGCTGTCCTCGTACTACAGCGATTTTACACACACATGGGGCCATACAGCTCCAAACCCCTGTTTTCCTCTTCAAGGCTAAAGTCAAAACCCCTTTATCATGTTCACTGAACATATAGATTTTTTTATGTACTATAAGCACAGTTAAGTTATTTAAAGCCCTTTCTTCACACTGTACCCTTTATTCTTTCCTTCATGTCTCTCAGCATTTCCTATTTGTGGTCAGCGGAATTGTATCCTTCCTGTACCGAACCATACACAAAGGATAATACTGTTCTGTTTTGTCTGTTGACAAGATCTTCAAATCCGACTGCCCCATGGATGCATAATCAAAATTTAAAGGAAAATGTTTCCATATATATATATATATATATATATATATATATATATATATATATATGGATTTAGCTAAGACTTTGACACCATGGAAACTAGGCCCAGGGCGATGATCCTGTTCCATCTAAATATTATCCCCTGACTTTCAATTTGACTTATTTTTTTTCCTGTTTTGTGAAGCCGCTCTTTTCATCGTAACTTATTTTGGATTTTAGGAACAGCTCATATGCCTTGCAAAACATATGACTTTGGAATGGATATATTGGAGCTTCCAATACGGTATTTATGAGAAAGCAGCTTAAAAATAAACTAGTGAAGTGGTCCTTATTTTGACAGACTAAGTGTATGAGATGGGAATATATTTCCTGCCAATATTGTGTACACAGATGGATGGTATTTGTGTGCATGATATGTGCATGCATGTATATGTTGTGCTCACACGGAAATATACATAAGAGACAGGATTTGTCCGGGAAGTTTTAATATTAGCAACATTTATGCCAGGCCTGGATGAAGCTGGATTATCAATGGTTAAATTGGTGGAGTTATTTATAAGAACCTTACTAGCTAGGGAACTAGAACTTTCTTTTGCTTCCTCTCCCTCAGTCAATTCCTTTCTCTCTTTTTTTT
The DNA here is from genome assembly GCF_035594765.1 of Anolis carolinensis. NCBI lineage: Eukaryota > Metazoa > Chordata > Lepidosauria > Squamata > Anolidae > Anolis > Anolis carolinensis. Next base: position 276,052,531 of record NC_085843.1, on the reverse strand, counting down.
CTTTTTTTTAATTGAAGTTTTACCTTATAAGATAGAGTAAATTAACATCGAAAAAGTGAGAACATTTGATTGTATAGAAAGTAGGAAAACTGAGATTAAAAAAGGATCAAAAAGTGAGAGAGAGAAAAAAAACCAATAACCAAAAACAAAACTAAAGTGTCCATATTTATATATAAAAAAAAAAAAATCTGAACAAATGGTGATATAAAAATGCAAAAGTACTTGGCAAAGAAACACACCAAAAAGCAAAAGCAAAAAGCATTAGCACTGGCATTAAATTCCTTTCTCTCTTGAAGTTTCTTTTCACATCTGCATTTTGTGAATCACCTGAGTAACTGAGCAAAATGCATGAAATCAGGCTGCTAGTTTCACTGAAATTACAAGATTGGTAACAGATTCACAGATGAAGATTTTGTGCGATTATCTGTTCGATCTCTGTTTGAGAGCCACTATGGTGTAGCAGTTTGAGTGTTGGACTAGAGTTCTGGAAATCCAGAGTGTGAATCCCCACTCATTAATGGAAACTCAAATCGGTCTTCCATCCTGAAAGGAAGGCAATAGCAAATCCCTTCTGAAAAATTCTTTTCAAGAAAACCATTCTGCAGAAAGTACTGTCAATACTTTCTCCATACATTTTTACTCTGATTTAATTTCCAACTATGTGCATATGTAGGTAAGGTTATATGCCACGCATCCCACAAAGTAGATTGTGATGCATAAAAGCCCATGATAAAACCAAGGGCATTATCACACAAGGCTTGTAGCGTTTGAAGCTCTCTGGCCATGAACAGAAGTGGTTACAATTCCACAATATCACTTCAAACTTACTGCAACTCATGTTGAAGCAGTACTTTTTACAAATATTTGTAGGACGTTGAAACCATACTGAATTGATGTTCAAAGTGTTTTCAGTTGTGCAGTAATTGAAAATCCCTCTTGAAGCTAGAGTAGGGACAATAACATCTGATAGTGTGATCCTTTTTTCCTCTGCACTTTCCTGTTCCTGAGCTGCTGACGTTTCAACTGACCTCTGGCTGCAAAGCCATAACTTTCCATTTTTGCCCCATTCACTTCCTTTTTAATTTTATTAATTCAAGTAATTGTGTAACTTCACAGGTAATTTCACACAGTGATAAGGGTTTCCCTTATTAACAGTTTCCTTTCTGTTTGCACATGTGTTTTGCAAAACTTCCAGGTCATGCATCTTCTTTCAGCCGCTTTGAATCCCCTTTGGGGAGATAAAGCAGGTTATACATAAATATAAATAAACTCTACCTTGCCAGGACATGAGAGAAGCCTCCAACCAGGATGGTAACACATCCGGGCTTCCCCGGGCAACGTCTCTGTAGACAGCCAATTCTCTCACACCAGAAGCAACTTGCAGTATGTTCTCAAGTTGCTTCTGACACGATAAAAATAAATACATATAGTAATACAGCAGAGTCTCATTTATCCAACATTCACTTATCCAACGTTCTGGATTATCCAACACAATCTGCCTTTTAGTAGTCAATGTTTTTGTAGTCAATATTTTCAATACATTGTGATGTTTTCGTGCTAAATTCGTAAATACAGTAATTTCTACATAACACTGCTGTGGATTGAACTGCTTTTTCTGTCAAATTTTTTGTCAATCATGATGTTTTCGTGCTTAATTTGTAAAATCATGATGTAATTGGATGTTTAATAGGCTTTTCCTTAATCCCTCCTTATTATCCAACATATTCACTTATCCAACATTCTGGCAGCCCATTTATGTTGGATAAGTGAGACTCTACTGTAATAATAATAGGCAAAGTTTGTCATTCAAAAGTACACCTCCCTCTTGCAGAATACACAAAATAGGAAAGGTTTAAAATTTTAGAATGCATCTATTATTATTATTATTATTATTATTATTATTATTATTATTATTATTATTATTATTATTATTTTATGACACAGCAAACAGGATAGATATGCTGGATTTCGTATCACAAAATCACAAGTCGAACACTTCCCAAGTGTCTAGGACTGTGTGATGTATTTTTGGATGATGCGCGCAGATCCCAGTAGGGTGGCCTTTTGCAGTTGGCAGATCGTGATTTTGTCAATGTCTGTTGTTTCCAAATGCCGGCTGAGATCTTTTGGCATGGCACCCAATGTGCCGATCACCACCGGGACCACCTGCACTGGTTTCTGCCAGAGTCTTTGACGTTCAATCTTGAGGTCCTGATAGCGGCTGAGTTTTTCCTGTTGTTTTTCGTCAATGCGACTGTCACCTGGGATGGCGACATCAATGATCCAAACCTTTTTCTTTTCCACAATTGTGAAGTCTGGTGTGTTGTGTTCCAGAACTTTGTCAGTCTGGCTTCGGAAGTCCCACAGTATCTTTGCATGTTCATTTTCCAATACTTTTGCAGGTTTGTGATCCCACCAGTTCTTTACTGCATAAATTATTATTATTATTATTTCAAGTGAATGTAGAAGTAGTATCTGTGAACTTGGAAAAGGCAGAAGTAATTAACTGCAAAACCCCAGTCTCATGGTTATTAACTGTAAACTCTTTCTTTCTGGAAGAATTCTGCAATAGTTATAGCGAATATTTAATTTGACTGATAGCATTTTTATATTATTTATATTATATATCTCTTACTAGCACTTACTCTATGTGGATAATTTAACAGGAAAACAAGTTATGAATATTGAAAACAACACAAAAAATTAAAAAATATTACGGATTTGATTACACCTGAAAAGAACAAGTCCCTGCCCACCAACTCAATCCTTAAAAGGTTTTGTATGATGCATTTGCTTCCATTCCACACTGTTCAAATTTTGTACAGTAGACTTCACAATGGCCTTATTTCTTTCAGAGATCCTTTTCAGTGTTTTGAAAAATTTGGACAACCTTTGGCATTTCACCTTCCTCCTGCCCCAGTAACACCTGTTTCTTTCCTCTTGTAGCTCCTCGTGTTGTTTGATCTTCTCTTTCTTAAAACTCTGGTTGAAGGTTTTCAGCCATGTCATGTCAGGCTAGGACTCATCTTTAATCCCAATAAGCAACATGGGAAGCCAATTTAAATTAATTTCTGCACATGTCCATCTTTCACTTGTCCCTGCTCTGGATGTGAAGGAAGGTTGTAAGGGACATGCACTTTTAATAGCTGTATAGAAAAGAAACTTCAGCAGGTTTATGAAGAGAAGAGAAAAGATTCCCTTCCTGTTAGCCAATGATTAAAGGGGCACAACCCAGGCCTTCTTTTACATCTAGTAAGTCTTTTTATCTCCTGTACTGTAAAAAAAAAGAAAAAAGAGAGCAATGAAATTAAAAATAGATGGTGTTTCTATGGGTATTGGGGCTGCACCTGTTTTACAATCAGCATTGAGTCATGGTAGTTAAAGGGTTGTTAAATTGCTTTAATACTTCACTGTAGATCAGGCATGGGCAAACTTCAGCCCTCCAGGTGTTTTGGACTTCAACTCCCACAATTCCTTTTTTTTTCAAATTCAATTTTTATTAGTGTTTTTCAACTTAAAAATAAAATATGACCAAAATTTGACAAAAGGAAAGAGAAAAGAAAAAAAAACCAAAAAAAACAAAAACAAACTTTTACAAAATTTCCGTGACAGGAAAGGAAGGAAGAGGGGGTAAGAAAAGGAAAAGAAAAACAACAACAACAACAATAATAATACAGAAAGAACATAAAATTGACTTCCATCTTTTACACAGTATCTTGTATGAAAGAAGTTTTACAATCTTTTTCTCAACCATCTCTATCTAGTGTCTCTATTTTACATATTGCCTATTATTTACATACCCGGTTGCTTTGCAGACCTTATCCTCTAACTCAATTTGGTTAAATAATCACCTTAAATTCCCCTTCTTTCACATAGTTTTTAACCATTTCCCAGTCTGTCTGTTTTTTCGGTCTGCCTTGGTTGTTGTTTTTTAATAAATATGTTAACTTATCCATATTCATTATTTCCCAATTCCTAATGGCCTCAGGCTGAAGGAAACAAGAAAAGGGCCTGAGGCTGTTAGGAATTGAAATCCAAAATACCTGGAGGGCCGAAATTTGCCCATGCTATTGTTAGAATTTTAAAAGACATTACTGTCTCAATATTCAAAACAAACTTACAGATATTATTTTTAGCTGTTTTCAAAGTCTCAGGATACTACAAGCTTCTGGGTCCTAGTACAAAAAAACAACTGCATACACTCCTTGTAACTATCAATGGAACTAAATCTATCACACTTATAGTACAGAAGGAATATATGTATTGCTTCATGTTTTCATTTAACTTCCTTATGTTTTAATTATTCTAAAAAGAATCAAGGCACAAGCAACTGAAGATAGCCCTGCCAGCACAAGAAAAACAGCCTCAAAGTCCTTCCACATGCCCCTCTCCATCCTGCCATCCTTTTTTCAGACACAGATAAACTCACCCACGCATACTTGCTCCCCCTTCTTCTGCATAGGTCAGCTTGCTATTTTTAACCAGCTTGTTTTTATTTTCGAGCGGCATGTGTTATTACTTGTCTGCCAAAGATGACAGAGGTTTAAAGCTTAATGACGGAAGGAGAAGGCATAGAGGAGGGTCCGGAGCTAATGTCCCTATTCTCTGAACCTGTCTGTTCTGCCAGTGACCCATACAGAGAGGAGCTAGGTCAGCTTAGCAGTTAACCAGCCATTGTTGACAGACAAAGAGGTGGGCTTGGGCAAAACCACGGTAAAAAGTGCCAGCCGTCTCTGAGACCACAAAGTCCCCTAGTTTGTAGGAGCTCTCAGGCCTTGGGTAGAAATTAACTGCATCTGTAATAATATGCATTTTGAAAAATATTGTGTTTGTTTTTAAAAAAATGAAAAATGCTTTGTGTTATTTTAATTTTCCATTTGTTGTGGCCTTGATGAGAATAGTGTTGAAACCGCAAAGAGAATGCTTCTGGAACATGACCATACAGCCCGGAAAACTCACAGTGATTCTGGCCATGAAAGCCTTTGACAACAGAAATGGCTTGTTGTTGAAGAATGGGTAAAAGATGGCTGCAGTTAGAATTATGAATAATTATAGCCTTGGATTTAAATTGTATATTTATGTAGACTGTATTTCTGGTGAGTAGCCTTCTGCAATAGATCACTCTGACCATGAGGTCATGAGTTCGAGGCCAGCCCGTGGTGGGGTGAGCACCCATCAATTAAAAAAATAAAAAATAGCCCCTGCTCGTTGCTGACCTAGCAACCCAAAAGATAGTTGCATCTATCAAGTAGGAAATAAGGTACCACTTATAAAGTGGGGAGGCAATTTTAACTATTTTACGACATTGGAATGAGGAAGTGCCATCACAGTGGATGATGAAGCAACTGCTCTCCCCTGTGGCCAGAATCGAACATCCCCTCAGGAGAAGGTTAAATTGCCTCTGCGTCTGTCTCTGTCTCGGTTCTATGTGTATATGGGCATTGAATGTTTGCCCTATATGTATATAATGTGATCCGCCCTGAGTCCCCTTTGGGGTGAGAAGGGCGGAATATAAATACTGTAAATAAATAAATAAATACATTTCTACCTAGATGGGGAATCTGCATTTGGCATGTACTGCTTCATGCTGAAAGGAAGAGGACTACATGATACAGTGGTTCTCTGTTTAAAAACATTCCCTGGGTATAGAAAACTTGCATAGAGGTAAATGGGTTTAGGCCTAGAAGATGCTAGAGCATTGTAAAACTCAGGAGGAAGGGAGACATGCATTGCAGTGATAGTGAGTTCAAGACCGTATCACATTGGGATAGACTCCATTTATATCAGTATGCAGTATTTCTTTTGTAGGACTGGATACATACTGTGTTCAAATGGGATGCATACTGATCCCATCACACCTGTTTCTTACATTTTGTAAATACTGTGTTTTGACTTATCACACCACAGAAGGCTGGCTCCTCCCAGTCCATTAGAATGCCTTCCTACACCATTGTAAATTCTAATATTGTGCAGTGACATGTCCTGGAAGTCTCGAACTACCATTTTCACAAGATCTTCGCTGATGGAATGCAAACTAATTCTATGATCACACGTAAAAACAGCACCTCAAAATCATATTATATAAAAAACATGATTAGAATCTTGTATGCAGTTACTCTGTTTCTGCAACATTTTGCAGACAGATTCCTATGGATTACTGACATAATAGAACAAATGTCATAAGGTAGAACCCATTTGGAATCACATTCAAGGCATCTCAGAAATGGAGGATATTCCAATGTGCTAAGATCCTTAGGTGGACGTGTGAAGGTAAAAGTAGAATAATGTATTATGTATGTATGTATGCCTGTTCCACAAAGGCTCCTACTAGGGTTAATGGATCTGGACCAAACTTGTTACATATACCCTTCATTATCTAACTTAAAGTACTGCCAGAATTTCAACTAAATATCATGCCGTTAGGGGGTAGGTCCCAAAAAGGAATGAATAGGTATGTACCTATTCAGCACTTGGATGCAAACACAAGAGGGCAGCATATAGTTAGAAAAGTGATCTCAGAAGGAGAGATGGAAAATTGAGAAGATTAGTAGGAAGGGCTAGAATATTAGAAGGGAGACATTTAAGAGGGGCCTTCTCAGAAGGCCAGGCAAGGATGGAAGCAAGTCAGAGAAGGGATAACAAAGTTCTTAAGAGGACAAAACTTGGATAATATTCTTAACAGATAAACAGAATTCTAAATTCAAAAAATGCATACCTGGGCAACTCTGGGTACATACACTAGTATGTATATATGTGTGTGTGTATGGGGAGAATAACAGTTCAACAACAAAACTGTGGTTGAACCTATCATGGTTTTTTGGTAAACAAAGTGTTGAGAAGGGTAATTTACCCAAGGAAGGGTAATGTGGCCAGTGTAAACAAGCCTGAGAACTTTGGGAGAAGTCCTGCTTGGGAACAGAAAACCATTTGGTATAAACCACGCCATGTCCCATGGGGCCCCTGGTGGCACAGTGCATTAAAGTGCTGAGCTGCTGAACTTGCGGACTAAAAGGTGCCAGGTTCAAATCCCAGGAGCAGAATGAGCTCCCACTGTTAGCCCCAGCTCCTGCCAACTTAGCAGTTTGAAAACATGCAAATGTGAGTAGATCAATAGATACCGCTCTGGCAGGAAGGTAACGGCACTCCATGCAGTCATGCCAGCCACATGACCTTGGAGGTGTCTACAGACAACGCCGATTCTTCGGCTTAGAAATGGAGATGAGCACCAACCCCCAGAGTTGGTCACGACTGGACTTAACATCAGGGGAAATCCTTTACCTTACTTTTTTATGCCATGTCCCAAAAATCACTCTAAGATGTCTTGTCTACACAATGTCTAAGGTTGTCCAGATCTCACCATGGAATAAAATGGGTTGAACTGGTTTAGCTCTATGGTAAGGAAAGTTAGGGAATGCTCTGGAGTTTGGGTGAAACTCAGGAGCATCCTGCACAGGGAAAAGGGACAGATAGGACCAATGTAGCTGCTGTGGGACTGGTTTTGAAATAACTGGCCACTGTAGACCAGCCCTTAATCTAACACTCAGATCACAACACCCTACTAGCTATCTTTTAGTATAGATACCGGCATAATAATACGCCTTGTTAGCCAGTTGTGTTTCTTATCCTTCTTCCTCTGATGTTAATTCTCAGGTGGAACTGACTGGCTGGATTATAGATGAAATTGACATGGTGCTTGATCCTTATGAAGTCTTTTCATTCATTGAACTTTCTCAGTGACTGTCCCAAATCAAAGGACCAAAAGCCTTAGCAGTAGATATGGATTTGTACTCTGTCAGTTCTGAGCCTGGAAGCCCCTTTGGTGTATGTAGGACAAAGAAGGAGCAAGTTTTATTTCTGCCGGAGCAACAGAAGCTGAACACATATCCAAATTCATCACAGACATGGATGAGGCTGGTTTTGAACAAACCCATGACAACATAGTTTGATGTAGCTGGTTTTGAACCACAGAGTCTTCAGAACCTGCTCCATGGAAGAGATGGTAGTAAGATTTATTCTTTTAAGGTTTGCTTCATGAAGACACTGACAGGGTGGACAAGATTACAATGTATAGTTGTATAGGAACAAACTTCCTTCTCCGTTTAGCAAACACACTTCAAGTTGATCCCTGTTCTCCTAGAATCCCAGTCAAACACTCAACCTACTACCCTTCACCAGCTTTCAGAATTGCATTACAAGTTGAGTATCCCTTATCTGAAATACTTGGAACTAGAAGTGTTTTGGATTTTGGAAAAACCGTTGTTACATATATGCACATCATGAGATATCTTGAAGATAGAATCCAAATCTAAACACCGAATTCATTTATGTTTCATATTCATCTTATACACATTGCCTGAAGGTAACATTTTAAATTATTATTTTTTTGTGTAAAATAAATTTTGTGTAGGGTTGTTGTATGTCTTTCGGGTTGTGTGGCCATGTTCCAGAAGTACTCTCTCCTGACGTTTCGCCCACATCTATGGCAGGCATCCTCAGAGGTTGTGAGGTATGGAAAAAACTAAGCAAGGAATGTTTATATATATCTGTGGGAAGTCCAAGGTGAGGGAAGAACCCTTGCTAGCGTAAATGTTTTGTACTTTTGGAACATGGCCACACAGCCCGAAAGACATACAACAACCCTGTGATCCCGGCCATGAAAGCCTTCGACAACACAAATTTTGTGTACATTGAACCACCAGAAAACAAAGATGCCACCATCTTATCAACTTTTGTGGACAATTTTGGATTATGTACTATTCCAGATTTCCAGGTAAGGAATGTTCAACCTGTAAAAAGAATTATATGTTTCCATGCTTGTCTTTCTTGGCAGAATATTTATATCAGATAATGCTAAAGTTAAAAAGTGTACAAATGAGGTCTCACTCATTATTGTGCCCTCACTGCATTCCTACTCTGCATATGTATAATATTTCCTGGTTTCAAAGAAGAAATGCAATGGCATTGACAAGGAAGGAAAGGAAAAACAAGGAAAATGAAAATATAAAGGGTGAAAACGCAGAAGTGTGCTCAAAGAAAGCTGATCTCATAGTTGGAAATGCCAGCAGGCTCCTATCCGTGGAACCTAAATGCTTGTTGATTTTGGGTGAATGCATCTGTTGAGTACCAAGTGACATTTACCTATGCAGGCAGCATCTTGGATTTCAACACAAACTAATCTTTCCATCCTTTGGACATCCATCATTTCCAGTGACCCAAGCTAAAGAGCAGCTTGCAACACCTTGTATGCTCTTGCACTCAGGTGAGGTATCAACTAGTGATTATTACAGCTAGAAATTTGTCCAGGCCCTTTTAGAGGAAAGGAGTGACCTGAGGTTTGTGCATATTGTCAAACAAAGTGGAGTTGGATAATGAGAAGAATGTCTTCAGGGAATCCCACCCAACCAGTAGTCAGGTTCTGCCTTGAAAAAAATAACAAGGAGAACAGAAAGTCCTACATTTCTTCCCGTCTCTATCCATCTGTCCATTTTAGCATCGCTTAAGAAAACACATTTGGAATGGAGTTTAGCTCCTTAAGGTGCTGAGGTCGCTTTGAGGGGTTGTGTTAGTTAAACTCCATTCCAGAAGGCAGCAGGCATGGAAGTTTAATGATGGGAGCGACACAGAGAAGGTAAAGGTGTCACTTCTTGGGAAGGTATTTTCCAAAAATAATTGTTCCCTTTGTTTCGCTGTTTTGTTTTCCTGACAAATCTTGATTCCGTTAAGAATGGAAATAGAGGACACTGTTTTCAGTTCTCCGTGAATTTTAGTAGGGATGTTGGAATTTTCATGAGAAGGTATAACTTTGCTAAGTTTCACTGTGGAAAAACATGGAGGCAGCATTAAAAAATGGAAAACATAAAAAGCGAAATATTGGACGAGAAAATTAGTTCTTACACAAGGACACATACAGGTTTTATAAGGTCCTCACAAGGCTATTCATCTAGTAAGAAATTAAGTCTGCATCCTATATCTACTTAACTGGGAGTAATCCTCACTGAGCAAAATGTGGTAACCCTTTCAATAGGCATGTATATGATGATGATGATACAACTTAGATACTAAAAGCAATGTATTATGGTAGTAGTAGTAGTACATAGTGATAATAATAATAATAATAATAATAATAATAATAATAATAATAATAATAATAATAATTGATGTTGCCATCCCAGGTGACAGTCGCATTGACGAAAAACAACAGGAAAAACTCAGCCACTATCAGGACCTCAAGATTGAACTTCAAAGACTCTGGCAGAAATCAGTGCAGGTGGTCCCGGTGGTGATGGGCACACTGGGTGCCGTGCCAAAAGATCTCAGCCGGCATTTGGAAACAATAAACAAAATTACGATCTGCCAACTGCAAAAGGCCACCCTACTGGGATCTGCACACATCATCCGAAAATACATCACACAGTCCTAGACACTTGGGAAATGTTCGACTTGTGATTTTGTGATACGAAATCCAGCATATCTATCTTGTTTGCTGTGACATAATAATAATAATAATAATAACAACAACAACAACAACAACAACAACAACAACAATACTTTATTGGTATTCCACCCTATCTCCCTGAGGGGACTCAGGACAGATTCCAGCAAACACAGACACAAGGCAAACATTCAATGCTTAGAAGCAACTGAAATTCTTTAAAATATATAAGAATTTAAATCAAGCACAGAAATCAAAGAAAAAATAAATTACTTAAAACGTGATAAAGTAGATGCCTAAATAATTGTGCACGAAAAACCCTAGTGTTTCTTTTACTTAAACTGCATGCCTAGGCCTTTCTTGCCCCAACCCCCTCTTTTGCATTCTTTATTTTTAGTTGTTTATTTTAAAAATATGTTTGTTCATTTGAGGATTTGTAGCCTGGGCTTCTCGTTCTATAATAGCGTGCAATGATGTTACTTAAACCAGTCTCGTCTGGATAAGATACAATTAAAATATTCAACGTGAAACAATTTAGGACAGAAAAAACAACAACAACAACAACAACAACAACAACAACAATAATAATAATAATAAATTTATTCTTATATCCCGCCCCATCTCCCCGAGGGGACTTGGGGCGGCTCACAACAATAATAAAACAGTGACAAATTACACATTGTAAAATCAAACATGAAAAGCAGTCATACAATCAATACATACATCACATGTTAAAAACAAGGAGATAAAACAGTTCTAGGCCGAAATAGAGGGCTTCTGTAGCTTTGTGGCAGAAGTACTCAGCAAGGTATCAATAATCATGGCAGAACACTCTCTAATTAAATTAAATGGGCAGACAAATCAACCCCCAAAAATTAGTCATCGAAGGCCCTCTGGAAAAGCCAGGTTTTAAGGCTTTTTCGAAAGGCAAGGAGGGTGGGGGCCTGTCTAATCTCCCTCGGGAGTGAGTTCCAGAGGCGGGGGGCCACAGCGGAGAAGGCCCTCTCTCTCGTCCCCACCAGCCGCAACTGCGAAGGTGGTGGGAGCGAGAGGAGGGCCTTCCCCGAAGAGCGAAGAGATCGTGCAGGTTCATAGGGGGAGATGCGGTCTCTAAGGTAGGTGGGTCCCAAACCGTTTAGGGCTTTGTAGGTGATAACCTGCACCTTGAATTGGGCCCGGAAAACAAATGGCAGCCAATGGAGCTCCTTAAACAGAGGCGTAGAACGCGCCCTGTAGTTTGCTCCTGTTAGAAGCCTGGCTGCCGAACGCTGAACTAATTGCAATTTCCGGGCCGTCTTCAAAGGCAGCCCCACGTAGAGCGCATTGCAATAATCCAGTCTAGAGGTAACTAAGGCGTGGACCACCGTAGTCAGATCAGACTTCTCGAGGTATGGTCGCAGCCGGTGCACAAGTTTTAGTTGTGCAAAGGCCCTCCCGGCCACGGCCGACACCTGAGCCTCAAGCGTCAGCCCCAAATCCAGGAGGACCCCCAAGCTGCGGACCTACGCCTTCAGGGGGAGTGCAACCCCGTCAAGCACAGGTTGCCACCCAATACCCCGATAGGACTTTCGACTGACCTGGAGGACCTCTGTCTTATTAGGATTAATTCTCCGCTTGTTCGCCCTCATCCAGGCCAACACAGTGGCCAGACACTGATCCAGTGTCCGAGGGGCTTACTTGGATTTTGGTGGAAAAGAGTAGTAGAGTTGGGTGTCATCCGCATAGAGATGGCACCGAACTCCAAAACCCCGGATGACCTCGCCCAGCGGTTTCATGTAGATATTAACAAGCATGGGGGACAGAATAGAACCTTGCGAGACCCCACAGGACAATGGCCAGGGGTCCGAGCAGGTGTCCCCCAGCTTCACCATCTGGGAACGCCCCTCTAGGAAGGACTGAAGCCACTGCAGAACAGTACCCCCAAGGCCCATCCCGGAGAGACGTCCCAGAAGGATACCATGGTCGATGGTATCGAAAGCCGCTGAGATATCCAAGAGAACCAGCAGGGTCACACTCCCCCTGTCCAGCTCCCTGCGGAGGTCATCCACCAAGGCGACCAAAGCCGTCTCGGTACTGAAACCAGGCCTGAAGCCAGACTGCGATTGGTCCAGAGAATCCGTATCATCCAAGAATCCCTGGAGCTGAGAGGCAACCACCCGCTCCAAGACCTTGCCCAAAAATGGAAGGTTGGAGATTGGTCTGTAGTCATGCAAGTTGGTCGAATCTAGGGAGGCCTTCTTTAAGATAGGTCTCACCACCGCTTGTTTTAGATTAGATGGAAATCTACCCTGCTCCAAAGAGGCATTAATTATTCTCACAAACCAATCAACTAGCCCTCCACTGGCTTGTTTTAAGAGCCAAGATGGGCAAGGGTCAAGGGCACAGGTGGTCGCCCTCACCGCTCCAAGAATCTTGTCCACATCATCAGGCTGCACAAGCTGAAACGAATCCCACAAGATCGAACAGACAGAAGCCTCGGTTACCTCACCTGGCATTGCAACAAGGCCAGCATCTAAGTCGGAACGAATCTGAGCGACTTTGTCTGCAAAATGGTGAGCAAACTCGCTACACCGAGTTGCCGGGATGTCAGGTGCCCCCCCAGCCTGAGGAGGGTGGAGGAGCTCCCCAACAACCCGAAACAGCTCTGAGGATCTAGTTGTTGCAGACGCAGACGCAATGAACATATTCTTTTTTAATAATTATGTTTCAACTATTCTGTGTAAATGTTAAAAATGATAATATGTGAAACAAAGTATAGAAAGATAAATGGCATTGTTTAAATCAAACAAATCAATCAATCAATCAATCAATCAATCACAGTCTTTCTCAAAACAATAATAATAATAATAATAATAATAATAATAATAATAATAATAATAATAATATGCTTTATTTATATTCAGCTCTATCTCCCTGAGTGGACTCAGAGCTGATTATATAATACATATATGGCAAACATTCAATGCCGTTATGCAATTAACAAAGACAGACAGTATATACACAGAGGCAAGGCTTTTCTCTTTTTCATTTCCGGAATCTGGAGCCTGTGTTGACTCGACCATGGGGAGGTGCTGTTGTTCCATTTTTCCACATTGAAGAACCTCTTGTCCATGGACACCTTCCTGATCAAATTGCCGGCATGTGTTTACGGGGCGCCTTTTACTTCTCCACCAAGACAGTACTTATTTATCTACTCACATTGCTATTTTCAAACTGCTAGGTAAGCAGAAGTTAGGCTGATGGCAGGAGCTCACCCCAACCCATGGCTTGAACTGCCAAGCTTCCAGTCAGCAAGATTTTCTGTAGCTGACAGTTTAACCCACTGTGCTAGCTGCGACCAAATCTGTACAATACGTTCCAAGTCTAAACTTGAAATTAATTTAGGTTTCAGACATAACTTACATACAAAACTCATAGGTAATTTTATAAAATAGTTTTAATAATGTTGTGTATCAAACAAAGTTTGTGCACACCAAAGCATCAGAAACCAAATGTGTCACTATCTCAGCCACATATGTGGACAATTTTGGATTTTGGAGCATTTTGGATTTTGGAATTCTGGATAAAGCAGTGGTTCTCAACCTGTGGGCTGTGGCCCAGCAGTGGGCCGCAAGAATGAAAATCCGGTCCACGAACCTCCTTCCTCTCTATTTTATTTTATTTTATTTTATTAAATTTATTTCTGCTCCTTTCTGCAGAGCTGACCATTGCATTGGATAGACCACATCAGCTCTAGATTATTAAATATGGTTTTCTGTGGGTGATCAGATGGCCACTACTGGATGGCATATGTGGTCCCTGTTCACGTGGTCCCTGGTCAAAAAAAGTTGGGAACCGCTGGGATAAAGGATGCTCAACATGTGGTAGTATTAGTATAATTCTGTTATGAATGTTAGGCCAGGGCTCTTGGGTGGAAGCAGAAAATGGTAGCCTTCCAAGTGTATTGTGAAATCATTTATTTAATTCAAGGTCAGGAAAGAATGGGTCCAAACAAGCTGTATTCTAGCGTGTGGAAAGCAGGCTTGAAGAAAATGATGACATCTGGAAAAAACACATTTGTATGCTATTCCTCTGTCTCCGGTTCATAGATAGACGCACAGAGAGAGCTCAAGGCAAGCCACTTCTATAAATAAAAACGTCCCACCCACCCTTCATAGAAACCTTTGGGGAATTTAGTGAGTGTGTGTTTTTATAAGATATTTCTGTTCAATTAGGCTACTCGGCACAGTGGCTTTATATGAAAGGCGGCCTCGAGACGGAGCGAGCGAACGCCGGATAGCAGCTCGGTGGAAGTGAGAGTACGTGGTAATGATAACAACCCTGCTCTGGTTGTAAGTGTCATCACCTCTTCTTCTTAATCAAAAGGCTTCCAATCCCTTCTCAAGGCACGTCCTCTGGAAATGAAGGGACTGCCAGAGGAATCATTTGAATGTGGCAGCCCTTGATAATGATGAAATGAATAAAAGGTTCACTTTATTATTTTTTTTGTTGTTTGGGTGAGGAGGAATTCAGCACATGGCTCATGAAAAGGCAATGGTTTAATAGCGCTGACGGCAGACGGCAAGGGCTTCTAGTTATCCGTCGCGCGGCCTCCTTTGCAGAGATAATGGTTGCAATAAGGGCTTCCCCTCAGCCTGCTCTCGAGGCCCAATGGAGCAGAGGAACCTGCCTGAGATCCCGGAGAGAAACCTGAAGGAACCAAGGGCCAGTTCACACAGTTGCCTTTTGTGCTTTCTGAAATACGGGTCATGCGGTGAAGCCACTGGCCAAAGCATTTTGCCATGTGCTCAGATCCCAATTTAGTATGCTGTTATGTGTGTTTTCAAGAGCCATTTGTGATTGCAGGGCATTGGGATGGTCCCTGGATCCTATAAAGAAAGTCCAGAATTACCCTTCTAATTTTGGGGGCTTGTTTGGTTAGTAGAGTTTAACCAAAGGAGTCCACAATCTGATCCCCTTTGAAAATCCCCTTACCTGTTTCCAGTCAACAGACAAAAACAGGGCAATAATCACATTGACTGGTGTTTTCCTGCCCATAAAAGTGCCTTATTATTATTATTATTATTATTATTATTATTATTATTATTATTATTATTATTATTATTGACACAACGACATTGTATGACACAGCAAACAAGATAGGTATGCTGGATTTCTTATCACAAAATCACAAGTTGAACACTTCCCAAGTGTCTAGGACTGTGTGATGTATTTTCAGATGATGCGTGCAGATCCCAGTAGGGTGGCCTTTTGCAGTTGGCAGATCGTAATTTTGTCAATGCCTATTGTTTCCAAATGCCGGCTGAGATCTTTTGGCACAGCACCCAATGTGCCCATCACCACCGGGACCACCTGTACTGATTTCTGCCAGAGTCTTTGAAGTTCAACCTTGAGGTCCTGATAGAGGCTGAGTTTTTCCTGTAGTAGTAGTAGTAGTAGTAATTATTATTATTATTATTATTATTATTATTATTATTATTATTAAGTAAAAGTAAAGGTTTCCCCTGACATTAAGTCCAGTTGTCTCCAACTCTGGGGGTTGGTGCTCATCTCCATTTCTAAGCCGAAGAGCCAGCGTTGTCCGTAGACACCTCCAAGGCCATGTGGCCGGCATGACTGCATGGAGTGCCGTTACCTTCCCGCTAGAGCAGTACCTATTGATCTATTCACATTTGCATGTTTTTGAACTGCTAGAGTGGCAGAAGCTGGAGCTAACAGCAGGCACTCACTCCGCTCCTCGTATTCGAACCTGTGATCTTTTGGTCTGCAAGTTCAGCAACTCAGTGCTTTAACACACTGCACCATTGGGGGCTCCTAGTAGTAGTAGTAGTAGTAGTAGTAGTAGTAGTAGTAGTAGTAGTAGCAGCATTTTACTTTTACCCTGCTCTCCTCAAGGCTCGAGGCTGGGTACAACATAGTTAAAATACATCGGTAAACACAAAACCATTAAAAACATATATTGAAACTCATGGACATAACATTAAAACACAGTAAAAATCATCCATACCAATAAAATGCCAATTTAAAACACACAGTTTAAAATTGACTGGTAGGTCTGCTGGAAGATATAGGTCTTTAATTCTGTTTAAAATTGTGACAACTTCCAAATACTAACTGGGGCTGACTATACTTCGTTTCCAAGATCAGATGGGACCTGGTGCCTTTACCCTACTGAAATTAAATACAAGTTGTGGCCCATGAAATGGACACACAATTGAGCTCTTCCGCAGGTCATTCCACAGTCCAAAGGCAGCTGACAAAAGGGTCTTCCGGGTGACAGCTATGGCATCGTGTCATGTAGAAGAGGCTTTTGAAGGAAAGAAGGACATCTGGTCCACCATTCGTATTCATAAGACCTCAAGATAGGGTCATCATAAGTTAGAAAAGACTTGAAGGCATACAACAGCAAACCATCACATTGTGAATTACAGGTATTGAAAACGGCAACGGCTTAAAAATATATGGCTGCATCTCTCGTTCACCACTTGGGGGTACACTTATACAGCCATTCATAATACGAAGATTATTCATTTTTTCCGTCTCTTGTGCATTTTTTTTTGTAATTAAGTAAAATTTATCCTTTCTCACACAAGTTTCTAAACTCTGTTATTGAGTCTGAGTTACTGGTGGAGGGGTAAATTTAGCTGAGAAAATTGTTTTTGTCATGCTTAAGCATGGTACAATTAGCTTAATAAGGGAAGCTATTTTTAAAAGGTAGCTGCGCTAAAGCAGTCTTGGCTTCCAGCCATAAGCTTCCAATTCACATGGCAGGGAGAGGAGCACCTTGTAGGTCTGGTTAGGCCTGTGGTTCTAACCTGGAAGCCAGAAGAGGGTCCCATCAGAACCATCAGTCACTTTGACAGATTGATTTGTCACACAGCGCTTGGTGCTACAGCAACAAGGAAATCTCAGATGGAGTGATTATTTTAATAGATATTTGAGGACGTACACTTAGGACTTTATCACACCAACCTATTGTCTCATCACAATTGCGATTTCCCCCCTTTTTTTCTTTTTTCTCCCATTTTGCTCCAACACCACAGTCACACAGGTTAGCCATTCTTATAACACCTTTCTCTACTTCGTACTATCGGGACTGCAATGAAAGGGCATTATAGCCCAAGGAATAGTGATGGGAAAACAGTGATATTGGATTAATTGGTCATTTTCCCCGTTAATTTTTTTTTCATGTCAGGAGCAACTGGAGTTGCTTCTGGAGTGAGAGAATTGGCTGTCTGCAAGGACGTTGCCCAGGGGACGCCCGGATGTTTTGATGTTTTACCATCCTTGTGGGAGGCTTCTTCATGCCTCCGCATGGAGCTGGAGCTGATAGAGGGAGCTCATCCGCGCTCTCCCCAGGTGGGATTCGAACCTGGCAGCTTTCAGGTCAGCAACCAAGTCACAAGGCTTTTATCCCCTAGGCCACCGGAGGCTCCTTCCCCATTAATGAAATCAGAGGATCAAGGTACAATGTGATCACAGGAGAGACATGATGTTGTGCAGAAAGCCCCAACCAAAGGCCTCTTATCCTGCCATAATTGTACATTATAAACTTTGTGTGATAAAGTCCTCAGTCTGCAAATGTTTATGCTATCAGCTCCATTCTCTCAGTTAGTATTTAAGATGCTACAAGATCCCTTTGAGTACAAGACTTCATTCAACATCTGGTTCCTCTAAGCCACAGAGCATGTTTATAATACTCCAAGACTGCATTCTGGTATCTAATTTAAATATATCTAGACTTATTTCTTTTTCTTTGACTATTGTGAACTTATCAACAGATCTACAGGAAATACTGTTAGTATGCTCATTTTTGCTTTGCTGTTTCATCTGAGAGTGTATCTACATTGCAGAATTAATTCAGCATGATACCACAAGGTTCAATGCTATAGAATCATGGGATCTGTAGTTTGGTGAGACACTTGCACAATCTGACAGAGAAGGCTAAAGAGCTTGTAAAACTACAACTCCCACGATTCCATAGCAATGAGCCATGGCAGTTAAACTGGTGTCGAACTAAATTAATTCTGCAGTGTAGATGCATGTTAAGTCAGGTTTAAAGATAAAGGAGAATCTCATTTGATCTGTGTAAAAGGTACTGATGTGTACATTCTTAAGCAGTATGTCATTAGGTAAAGGTTTTCCCCTGACATTAAGTCTAGTAAAGTCCGTCTCTGGGGCTTGGTGCTCAACTCCATTTCTAAGCCGAAGAGCCAGCATTGTCCGTAGACACCTTCCAAGTTAATGTGGCTGACATGACTGCACGGAGCACAGTTACCTTCCATCCGGAGTGGTACCTATTGATATATTCACATGTACATGTTTTCCAACTGCCAGGTTGGCAGAAGCTGGAGCTGACAGAAGGAGCTCACCCCGCTCCCCGAATTCAAATTGCCTACCTTTCGGTCAGCAAGTTCAGCAGCTCATCGGTTTAACCCTCTGTGTCACCGTCATTAGAACACATCTATTCCACTTTTCCCTCCTCTGACATGAGAGCAGCTCATGCCATAAGAATTCACTCCCAACATTATGATATCCCTTAGCAAACAACAATATAGAGGCAAGTAGTATGCCCACTTACTACTAATACTGGCATTCTCCAAGTTAATCCCTTTTTATGTGTATCCCAGTATTAACAATTTAAATTCCCCTAGTTAGTCAAAAGTTTGTAATTTAAATTTCCAGATCAGCCAGGGCTACCATTTACCCACATCTCTTTCTTTTTCCTTCTTGAGGAAAATTGTCAAGTAATGTTATATTGACATTCTATTCCCTTTTTTTTTCTGCCCAAAAGGGCATTAGGAGCTTTACAGGATTTTGCGTGTTTATTCTGGCTGGAGATCTTGATCATATCATGTTAAAAGGCAAAAGAAAGCCGCAACAAATGCATAGAAGGCTGCAACGTTGTTCTTTCTTGTGTGCCTATGGTGGCATTAGCAACTGTGTGTGGTGCATATGTGTGTGTGTGTACGGACGTAGGGGGGAAAGTGCCTATGTGTAACTGAAATCCTCCCCGCAGGATTTGTTTAGTGCGAGAGAATGATTAGCAATTGCTAGTGATTAGTAATTTTCTCCCACAGATGGCTTTCCTACATTCCTGTAGAGCTTCACGTTCGCAGCAGCTCTGCCAATGTGTCGCAAAGGCAGAAAACACCATGTGGCAGAAAAGGAAGGCATATCTGGCAGGCTCCTCTCCCCCTCGCCTTCCCACCTCGCCTTTAGTGTTATTGTTATAAACAAGCAGCCTAATCGCACCGGCAAATAAACGAGTAAAAAAAAGTGGCGAATTCTGAATTATTTTGTACACATGCTATGAGACTCATTCCATTGCAATCAACATTTTTGAGCAGGGTCAGGGCTACATTCAAGGAGATGCAAGGAAGGGACTCCTGGTGAAC
Organism: Anolis carolinensis; assembly: GCF_035594765.1. Classification (NCBI taxonomy): domain Eukaryota; kingdom Metazoa; phylum Chordata; class Lepidosauria; order Squamata; family Anolidae; genus Anolis; species Anolis carolinensis. Next base: position 276,032,701 of record NC_085843.1, on the reverse strand, counting down.
CGTATAGCTTAGCAAGGGGGCTTTGCAACCCAAGAGATTGGGAATTTGAAATAGCTAAATGCTTACCAAATCTTCAAAGTTGCTTTACGTCCTGAATGTTGCACATAATTTAAGGCAGTGCTCCTCAAAGTGCGGCTCCCCAAACTGGTGTGTGTTCCAGGTAAGAAAGAAACAGAAACAACAGATAGAAATACTCTATGGGCACAATGGGAGGAATCTCAGGTAAAAGCAAACTGCTTATGTATCATTCCTCATCTGTTGCTTTTGCTAATCTTGGCCACATTTCAAGTTGCCTGGTTGTATACATCCAGGTTTTCATCTGTGAAATGTTGGAGATGGACATATTTATTTATTTATTTGTTTACATCACTTTTACCCCGCCTTTCTCTCCGAGGAGACTCAAAGTGGCTTACAGTAAATAGGCAAAAATTCAATGCCTAAAAACAATGTAAAAACAACAATTCATATAAAACAATCTACAAAACAACAGTTCATATAAAACAGATACCATTACAAAATAAAGTCACATTATATAAAATTTTAAGAATGTCCAAGATTAAAATCCATTCATCCAGAATCCTCAATATGGTGCTAGTTTCTGGCACAATGCAAGGAGATACTTGCTGTTCCGCTACATCAAAGGGGCCAAGAAACACTGCTTTAAGTTAAAACAAAACCTAAAGATACTTATTAAAAAGGTAAAGGTTTCCCCTGACGTTAAGTCCAGTTGTGTCCGACTCTGGGGGTTGGTGTCATCTCCATTTCTAAGCGGAAGAGCCGGCGTTGTCTGTAGACACCTCCAAGGTCATGTGGCCACTGGCATGACTGCATGGAGAGCCGTTACCTTCCTGCTGGAGCGGCACCTATTGTTCTACTCACGTTTGCATGTTTTCAAACTGCTAGGTTGGCAGAAGCTGGGGCTGACAGTGGGAGCTCACTCCGCTCCCTGGATTTGAACAGTCAGCAAGATCAGCAGAGCAGCCGTTTAACCCGCTGCGCCACCGGGGGGCTCCTAGAGATACTTATAGGCAATTGGAAACCCAAGGTTTGTAAGTAGCCATCCCGCAATTTCACAAAACAAATTCAAACCTTTGGCAAGAATGAGATACATCTCTCATAAAAAACCTTTGGGTAGCAGGGCCATGTGGGGCATAGGAAATAAGGAAGGAGAAGACAGAAAAGGATAGGACTTGTTCCTGGTGTGAGAGAACTGGCCATCTGCAAGGATGTTGCCCAGAGGATGCCTGGATGTTTTGATGTTTTACCAGGCTTCTCTCATCTCTGCGTGGAGCTGGAGCTGACAGAGGTAGCTCATCAACGCTCTCCCTGGATTGGATTCAAACCTGCAGCCTTCAGGTCAGCAACCCAACCTTCAAGTCATCAGTCCTGCCGGCACAAGGGCTTAATCCACTGCACTACTGGAGGCACCATAGAAAAGGATAGTGAGAAAAGGGCTTGGCCTCATCCACTTTTGGTCTTCCCTCTGCACCTTGCATGTGGCTACAGACAATTTATTGTCAGGGGAATTCAGTTCTTGGTCTAAAATTGTGTAAAATGAAACAATATTAGTATCTCTGTGTTGTCAAATAAGAGATAATGCAAAGAGGGTTTATCAAATTGTAGTACTGTGATTCCACTGCAAAAAGGGTCTGTCCTATGAAATCTTGGAGTTTGGAGTTTAGGGAAAGTCATTTATAATTCTCAACAGAGGGATTAGTGTTTCTCCAGACTATAAATCCCTGGATTGAATAGTAAACAAACATCCCTACATAATCATAGTGGTATAACTGTATAGTGTGAAAGGGTCCTAAAAGGTAGAGGATTGCTCTAGCACAGGCATGGGAAAACTTCAGCCCTCCAGGTGTTTTGGCTGTTAGGAATTGTGGGAGTTGAAGTCCAAAACACCTGGAGGGCTGAAGTTTGCCCATGCTTGCTCTTTCAGAAGTGAATTAGTGGCAGAAGTAAAAGCCCTTAGCCACTACAACACTGAGGCCCCTTCCACACAGCTGACTAAAATCCCACATTTTCTGCTCTGAACTGGAATATATGGCAGTGTGGACTCAGATACCCCAGTTCAAAGCAGATAATGTGGGATTTTCTGCTTTGATATTCTGGGTTATGTGGCTGTGTGGAAGGGCCCTGAGAGGGTGATAACAAATTGCCTAGTGAGTCTAGGGTGGAATTAATCTGGGTTAGAACTCCAGTCTTGTTCCAAAACCTTGGCCTTAGAAACAGTCATTTACTTGCTCTCCTTCTACCCACAGCAGATGCGCACAAGGTCTTTGTATTAGTTTTATGCAAAAAACCCTGCCTTGTGATTTTGTGTGTTTTAGTAATTGGGGTCTTTTTCATGTGGACTTTCTCAACATGAATGTATTTTTGGAGTGATTTAGAATTACAGTATTTTTTAATGAATTTTCCAATTATTTCTGCTGCCATATTCCCCATACATGGATATTATGATGAGGGTTCAGTTCCATGCACGTCCCAGCACCTGACTTCATTTTCCTTGGGAATGGCTCCTTTTCTAGCTCTCTCATTCCCTCCCTCCTTCCCTCGCTCCCTCTCACTCCCCTTCTTCAGCCATTGTACCCGTTTAGACTGGAGAGAACTGTCAACCTGTGTGGCCTTGGCATTAGTTTTCCTGAATCATCCACTGTCTCCAAGATTATCGGAGCATGACTATTTGGCTTGGTGGCAATTACTTTTTCTGCACTGAGTCTCTCTCCTTCTCTCCCTTCCTCTCCATCTCTTGGGGCTAACGTTATTATCTCAATACACCTTTGCAAAATTTGTCGGGGCTAGGTACCCGATCCATCTCCACGCATCCACATCATGCAAAATTTGACTCACTTCTCCCAATGCTCTTCCTCCCTTCCCTTCTTCCTAACCTAAAAAAGCCCCAGACAATGTAAGCCTTTTGCACTAGGGGGGACTTGACCCCATTTATTGTACTGCTTGGCTCCGAGTGGCCAATCCTGCTGCCGCCGAGCATTTCCTGCAGCCCAAATGTGAAAACGGACCCTTGTCTGTGTTCAGAACGGGGCCCTTGTAAGCATTTAATTGGAAGACAGCCTGGTCTTTGTGGCCTAAATGCTGTTAATGATGAGAGTCTCTCCAGCATCAGGTTTCTGGAACAAGGGGACACGTTTCTCAACATTACCTGCCTGTGCTCCGCTGCGAGACATTCCTTGGTTGAGCTGAGGGCCTAACCGAAGCGACAAACCCAGCTGTGTTTGTTCTCCTTAATCCACCATACAACGGCAGTCAGGTGCTGGGTGACTGACGTCTTCCTCGTCTTCCCCTCCCTCCCTCTTTTTTATTTTTTGCCAGGGCTGACATCTATATGTGTTTTGATATTTACTCATTAAATCACCCCCCTAAGGAAGCACCACCAAAAGAAGAAAAGGAAAAAAGAAATCCCGCTGCAACTTCCCCCTCCAAATGAGACAAGCACGGAAAATAAGAAATCAACACTGATTTGGAAAATGTTTCTAACTGCTGGAAAATACACAGTGAGAGACAAAGTATATGTTGCAGGCAGGTGCAAGCAACAAAGGCCCAAATTTATGTTTACGTGGAACTACCTGATTCCCCATGGCAGGTAGATTTAGGTGCATGTACACTGAAGAATTAATGCAGTTTGACAACACTTTTAGCTGCCATGGCTCAATGCTACGGAATCATGGAAGTGGTGCCAAACTACGTCAGTTCTACAGTGCAGATGGACCCTCAAAGAGGCCAAAAGAATTAGTGTTTGTGGGGACTTGGGTGTCAACAAGTAGAGCTTGGGACAGCTACATTTCTGAACCAGATTCCTCCAAATTCTGGGAGCTGTGCTAAAAACAAAAATCAACCTTTAAAAATTCTGGTCAGAATCTCTTTTAGTTAGAGTCATGCATTAATGGGGACAATGGAGGCAGGATTCACTGGGGTGCATCTACATTATAGATTGAATGTAGCTTGACATCACTTTAACTGCCATGGCTCAATGCTGTGGAATAATAATATAACACTTTATTTATATTCCGCCCTATCTCCCCAAGGGGACTCGGGGCAGATCATAATACACATACATGGCAAACATTCAATGACTTTTGGACAGACAGGACAGACAGACAGACAGAAAGGAGGTATATTGTGTCAACGTCCAGCTTCGATGTCTTGAAGGTTGTGCTCCAATCTAGCCACTCTTGCTCCATCCTCTATGACAAAGGACTTCCTCCTTCCTTTTGGCCGCCAGCATTTCTGGTCTTGTTCTTTATGGTGTCGTAAAATACCTTCCCCGCTTTTTAGCGGTATCTAATTTCTCTGCTTACAGCTCTAAGCTGTTTTTGAACTGCTTAGGTAAACAGTGAGCTGGGCTGACAGTTGGGTGCTCACCCTGACCCGGGCTTCAAACTAGAAATCTTTCAGTTGGTAGATCTTACTGCTGGTGGTGATTTACCAGCTGTGCTAAAACCCAGTCCTTGTAGTTTTAGCCTTCTCTGCCAAAGAGTGCTGGTGCTGCAGAAAGCCAAACCCCAGGATTCCATAGTATTGTGGTATAACAGCTAAAGAGGTGTCAAACTACATTCATTCTACAGTGTAGACAAACCTTTAGGATCAATCAAAAAGAAGAAATCCTCCTTATGCTTCTTGCTGTTTTCTTACTGTTACACTTGATGCAGCTGGTTGGACAGGGCTGAGGAATGTGGGGATGCTGGGTTCCAGATCACAAATGTTACAAAGATGAGATTTAATATGAGCTGAACTAGTTCACACTCCCAGAGCTAACCTTCAGGTCAGAACACAAATACCCTAGATTTTCATACCCCTCCAAATTTAGTGCTGCAATTCTTTGACAACAGAAGATGAAAATGAACAAAACCATGTACATCGGAATAAAATTCATGATAATGTTGTCCAAAAATGCATGTATGATAATGAAATCTGTTTGCAAAAAATGCATATGTTGGAAAACTGGCAAGTTTTGTTTTTTAATGAATCTTTGCAGAGGAGGAAAATGCAGACCGCTTCCTTGGTTTACTTTTGAAAATTGCAAACTGATGTGGAAATTGCACAGAATGAATGCAATATATAAACGCATTGTTATAGAAACGGAACCAGCTGACATACCTTTCCATATTATTCCTTTAAGGTTTTCACTCCTCTCAGAAAGGATGGAGCCTGGCAAACAAAATAATACCCAGTGGGAGTATATAATATCCTTTATTCCCCTTGCAACTTTCGATCTACTACAACTTTCTTTGTAATTGTCTTCAGTGGTGAAATCTCTCTACTAAGTGTATATAGGACCCTATTAAATCCATGAAGATGGGCAACTTGAAGACATGGAGAGACCGTCCCTATTACAGAATTATAGGGGTCTAACTGCACTTTAACTACCATAGCTCCATCGTATGGAATTCTGCGAGTCCCATAGTATGCCAGTTAATATGGTGTCAAACTGCAATGTGGTTGAAGCCATAGACTCACACAATGGTGATTGGAAAGAGCCAGCAAGGCGTACTGGTTTGAATGTTGCACTAGTACTCCAAGAATGAATGCCATGTACAGAGGTTGACTTTGTTCCCTGCATTTTTCTTGTAAAGGCAGTTAACACAGTGAATTGCAGTGCTCTCTGGACCATCCTTCAAAAAATGCCCTGACAAATTTGTGAAGATCCTGCAGCTCCTGCATGATGACATCTTGGACAGTAATGGATCCCAAACTGACCCTTTTAGATGGAATTAGGTGTCAAACAGGGATGTGTTATTGCCCAAACCTTATTTTCCATCTTCATTGCTATGAGTACTCTGAGAGATCAAGGTTTGAAGCTCAGACCCATCTACACTGCTATATAAAGCAATTTCAAACTGCATTTTGTGGCAGTGCAAATGGGGCTTCAACATTCAACTCATGGGATTTTTTTATTGCGTCAGAACATACTGCAAGTCGCTTCTGGTGTGAGAGAATTGGCCATCTACAAAGACGTTGCCCAGGGGATGCCCAGATGTGTTAGCATCCTGCTGGGAGGCCTCTCTCATGTCCCTGCAATAATAATAATAATAATAATAATAATAATAATAATAATAATAATACAGTCCTAAACCCTTGGGAAGCACAGTCCTAAACACTTGGGAAGTGTTTGACTTGTGATTTTGTCATACAAAATCCAGCATATATATTTTGTTTGCTGTGTCAACTATGTCTCTGTGTCAATAATAATGATAATTTTATTTTTGTACCCCGTTTCCATCTCCCTGAAGGGACTCAGGGCAGCTTACGTGGGGCCAAGCCCGAACGACACAGTTTAAAATGTAATTACATTAAAATGCATTAAAACAATGTAAGACAAAATAAGACAACAGCATTATAACAGTATATAAAAGGGCATCAAACCAACTGTCAAACTAGAGCTGACAGATGGGAGCTCACCCCGTGTCGTGGATTCGAACCGGCAACCTTCAGGTCAGCAGTTCAGCTGGCACAAGGGTTTAACCCATTGCGCCACTGTGGCTCCTTAATTCATGGGATGACCTTGGGTCAGTCACACTTTCACAGCCTTAGAGGAAATAAAGGGCAAATATTCTCAGAATAAATCTTGCTGACAAACCTCTCTCTCAAATGGTTGCCGTACATCAAGTTTGACTTGAAGATAAACTTGCTCCTAGACATTTATTATCTGTCACATCTACCAATAGACAATATTGCAATAAACTATGGTTTCAACTATGCTAGCCAGCAGAACTATTCATATTAACCTTTTTTTAGATTCAAAGGGTTTAAAGTTTCTGATAGATCCATATTGTCTGTCTGCCATTGGGGCAATGTACATTTACTACCGAGGAAATGAGAACAGGGCTGCAGACGGATGCCTTTTTTTAATAGCCTCCTTTCCATGACAATTGGGTACTGTCCTGCATATTGATCATTGGGCATGTCTAAAAATATTTCTAATTTATTTCTCCTTTGAAAATGAGCCAACCAAGCCACTGCCTTTCAGAGCGTACTTTTTTTTTTGCTTTCAAGACCACTTGTCATTCATCAGAGATATGCCTTCCTAAGAAAGAGTATAAAACATTTCCGAACCCTTTCCTTCCTCTTGTTTGAGCTTGTTTTTCTAGAACATGGGCTATAAAAGAAAGACCAAGAAGCCTTTATTTTAAAATGAAATATTATCCATCAGGTGTCGCTGTTTACTTATGTATTGATGAGAATTCAGAGGCATCTGTGGGGATTTGGAGAGGTTCTGTTTGACTCTTAGCAAAGAGACAGAAATGGAGAAGCTGTTGAGCAGGAACTGAGTTGCCACAGGCAAACATCTGAGGTTCAGCTAAGGACAAATTTATCCCCAAGGCCTTTGTGGATTTATCCTAACTTTTATGTGAATGAAGTGTAAAAGACAGAGAAAGAGTACACAAAGGGGGAGACTTCATTGTTATGAGCAATTCCAACACTTTCCCCCATGTAAGGTTCGGGTCTATCATATCTTCCAAGACTTCACTCACAATATTCATTTTATGCCGGAGATCATCTCTGTTCCAACTAGAACACATACTGTGTAAGTTTGAATTCAATGTGGAGTATAGTAGGTGTAACTGGTGTGTAAGGATTGTTACGGGTTTGTAGAAAAAACAAACTGCGTGCAGTCCTGTCCAGACTTATCCAGTCCTTTGTTGTATCCACAATGAGCAAAAGAAAAAACAAGCCACGAAAATGGAAGAGGAAATCAAAATTTACTCTTAAGTAGCAGAGTCAATAAATCATAATAAAACTTCCAGCAACAAAAACTCACATAGTCTCTTGCATTAAATTCATGCATCTTCATAGTAGGCTCTCAGCAAGCATTCAGTAAGTCCCCCAAAAGACATTGCAAACATTTCCCAGATATACCCCATTCAGGGAGTGGCTCAAGCCTGTTAGCCCTGATTGTTCCAATTATTCAACCATGAGTTGTAATTAACCAGGTGTTTTTCTCTTAACACACACTTACACAAGTAGTGATCCCACAGAAACTTAGTCACATACATGCATATACAGTAATACCCCTCCTTGTGTTAGGAGGAAAAACAGTACATTTTACATAGTACATTCAAAAATTCCTAAATCGTTTAAGACCTGTTCATGTTTCTGAACACTTAGTGGCTTTGTCAATATATCAGCCAGATTTAGAGATGTGTTACAATACATTAAATCAATCTCACCATTCTTTACTGCATCTCTTACACAACTGTATTTTATATCGACATGCTTGCTTCTTTGTTTTACTCTGGCTTGTGTTGCCATCAAAATGCATGTTTGGTTATCTTCATATATTTTTGTAGGATCTTCAACAGGTATTTGCAAATCTTTCAATAATTGTTTTATCACACAGATTTCTGTATAAGCTAAGCTGAGAGCACCAAATTCAAGCAACTTAAAGCAACAAACCCCTGCTTTTTGGATTTCCAATCTATGACTGTATTCGAAAATTTAACTAAAACTCCAGTTGTTGATTTCCTATCTGCACTATTTCCAAAATCACTGTCTGCATATACTTCTAAAGACAGTGAGTCATCCGGACTTAAAACTAAACAAAAATCTTGAGTTTGTTTTAAATATCTTGCCACTCTCTTAAGTCCATTCCATGCTGAAATGGATGGATTGCTTGCATATCTACTTAAGAAATTTACAGCAAATGCTATGTCTGCTCTTGTGTAATTGCTTATGTATAACAACTGCCCAATAATGCTTTTATACAAAATCGTTTCTTCAAATGGTTCAGAATTTTCTACTTCATTTGTAAAACCTAAAATCATGGGTGACTGAACCCCTTTACAATCTTTCATGTTTAGCTTTTCCAAAATTTGCAATATTTTTCCTTTTTGACTCAACATAAAACCTTGTTCAGTTCTCATAATTTGTATTCCAAGAAAATACTGTATTGGACCAAGGTTTCTCAGTTTGAAATGTTTGCCTAGTTCTTCTGCAAACTGATCAATTTCTGATTGACTCTCAGCTGCAAAACATAAGTCATCTACATATACAAAAAGTATTTGATAATCGTGCTGTATATTTCTTATATACACACATGGGTCTGCTCGGCTTCTCTGAAAACCCATCTTGGTCAAAGCATCATTCAAACAATCATTCCAGGCAAGCCCCGCCTGTTTAAGACCATAAAGTGCCCGGTTTAATTTGAAAACTGTGTTGGTATTTCTGCACTTAGAACCTGGTGGAGGTATTATATATAAGTTTTCCTTTAAATTAGCATTCAGATATGCTGTGCTTATATCAAAATGATATGTTTTTAAATTTAGACATGCTGCAAGACTTAAAATTAATCTTACAGAACTGGGGCTCACAGTGGGTGAGTACACCTCTGTATAATCTATGTCCCTGATCTGTGTAAACCCTCTAGCTACAAGACGCGCTTTGTAGCGTACCTTACCATCAGAATCAATTTTCTGCTTGAAAACCCATCTTGTATCAATAGGATTACTTCCTTCTGGTAAAGTTGCAGGTTCATATACATTTAACCTTTCCATGCTTTTTAATTCTTCATTTATAGCCTCTAACCATTTTTCTTTCTCCCCTTGTGGCAAACTCTCTATTTCCTCAAAAGTCTGAGGTTCATGGTTGACCAAACATACTCTTACATTTTGAATTTTAAATCTATCAGGTTTCTTCCTGGTTCTTTCACTCCTTCTGAGACCTATGTCCTGGCTAGTACTTGGCATGGCATCTTGTTGCTCATTTACTTCTGGTCTTATATCTACTTCTTCAGGTTCACTTACTTCTATCTTGGGATGCCTAGTTCTGACTAGCTCAGGCTGAGTAACTTGACTACTTGAGAGTTGGTGACTAGCAGATGTTGGCTTTGCAATACTACTCTGCTCTGATTGTTTACCTTGCTCACGAGTTTTCTCATTTGAAATAGGAAGGAAAACTTCATGATTAGCATGTATTTTATCCCAGTTTTGGCTATGAGCAAAATTTGCAGATATTACAACTGTACCATCTTTGTCTAAAAACCGCCAAGCTTTGGCTCCTTGAGCATACCCAACCATGGTTAACCTCCTGGCTTTGTCTTGTCCTTTCTTTCTCATTGCTTTGGGTACAAAAACCCATGCCTGCGTTCCAAAAGTTCGTAAATGCCCTAATGGAGGTTTCTTACCATATAACAAAAAATAAGGTGTGTTCTGAATAGGCTCACACCAGAGTCTGTTTATAAGATAACATGCAGTTAACATTCCTTCTCCCCAAAGATTTTGTGATAACCCTGAATCTTCTAATAATGAATCTTTCACTGTTTGTATTTTCCTCACAAATCTTTCTATTTTTCCATTTTCTGCACTCTGATAAGCACATGTAAGTTGGTGCTTTATCCCCTCCTGCTTTAGAAAATGTTCCAAATTGTGTGAGGTAAATTCCCCTCCTCTATCTGTTTGTAGAGCTTTTACTCCAGCTCCAAACTGCCTCTTAACATATGCCACCCAATTTTTAAAAATTTCAAAAACCTCACTCTTTTGTTTTAACAGAAAACTCCATGCAAAATTTGAATAATCATCTAAAATACACAAAACATAAATTGCTCCACCTTTACTTGGCTGAAAAGGACCAATTAAATCAGCATGCACTAATTGAAAAGCTTCTTCTGAGTTTCTTAAGCTTTTCTTACTAATTGGAGCTGACTGTGCTTTTGTTTTCTTACATACATTGCAATCCAGAAACTTCTTGCAATCTTTCAAAATAATGCCTTCACTGAAATCTTGCATTTTATATAATACTTTGAAACTTGGGTGACCTAGTGCTCTATGTAAATCATGAATGCAACCTTGATGTAATGAAGCATTCTTACTAATCACATTTACCTCATTTGTAATACCTCTTGGGGTTAAGACATACAAATCTCCCTGTAATACTCCAATTCCACATAACTTATTCCCTTTCAGAATCCTGACCTTGCCTCCAAAAAAGTTCACTGCATACCCTTCTTTATCTAGTTTCCCAACAGATAAAAGATTATAGTCAATTTCTGGAACTAAAAATACATTTCTTAATGTTCTTCCCAAATGTTTAACAAAAACTTCCCCTTGACCTTGAACTGGATAAAGCTTTCCATCTGCAAGGGTAACATTTGAGCATTCAGGATCTACAGGATTCTGAATTAAATTTTTGTTGTTCACTATGTGCTGGGAACACCCAGAGTCCACATAAAATATGTCCTCATCTGCTGGACTTCTTTGGGACTTTACAATTCTTACATGCGATGAACCCCTCCTTTGGTTCACCTTCTTCGCTTGCTTCCCTTGTTGCTTTGGACAGCTTCTCTTTAAGTGGTTTGGAGACCCACAGTTGAAACACCTTTTCACCACACAGACTCTCTCTGTCTCTTCCTCGTGTGTAACTCCAGCTGGCTGCTTCTCCTGGGAACGTCCTGCTGTGTTTGCAGACTCCAGGCCACGATCTCTCCTTCTCTCCCAATCTGCCAAAAGTCTCGCACAAATGTATTGCAGGTTTAATTGTGATTGTGGGAGCGACTCTAGGGAATTCACTATTCCGTCAAAAGAATCATCCATTGAGGACAACACAATAAAACATTTGTTTGCCTCTGTAAGTTTAAAGTCTCTCTCCTCTAGCTGCAAAAACAAACTCTGCAATGTAAATGGTCCTTGAGACTTTCATTTCTCTTCCTCTTTGTTGCTCTGCTGTAGCTGGTTGTTGGACTGTGTTCTCTGTACATTCCCATAAGGATTCCCTCCTTAAATAACTTTCCATTCTTACTTTCCAAATGGAATAGTTATTGCCATTAAGCCTGGCCATTGGGAAAGCTGCAAGATTCACCCCAGGATCCATCTTCCTTGTTTGCAAGTAAATACAAAATGCAAAACAAAACAATTTCTTCTTGCTACAGTCTTTTGTGGATTACTTCTGGAACTGGTCTGCAACTGGACCTGAGACTGGGCCCATAACCTGTTATGGGTTTGTAGAAGAAACAAACTGCGTGCAGTCCTGTCCAGACTTATCCAGTCCTTTGTTGTATCCACAATGAGCAAAAGAAAAAACAAGCCACGAAAATGGAAGAGAAAATCAAAATTTACTCTTAAGTAGCAGAGTCAATAAATCATAATAAAACTTCCAACAACAAAAACTCACATAGTCTCTTGCATTAAATTCATGCATCTTCATAGTAGGCTCTCAGCAAGCATTCAGTAAGTCCCCCAAAAGACATTGCAAACATTTCCCAGATATACCCCATTCAGGGAGTGGCTCAAGCCTGTTAGCCCTGATTGTTCCAATTACTCAACCATGAGTTGTAATTGACCAGGTGTTTTTCTCTTAACACACACATACACAAGTAGTGATCCCACAGAAACTTAGTCACATACATGCATATACAGTAATAAGGATCAGCATCTTTGCTGCCACTAGTGAACTGCCATATACTTTTCTTTGGCTCCCATGACTTACCATTTCATAAATGTCTAAAGACAGGAATGTATGCTCTGTGTAGGTGAACTTGTTTCCAGATCCTATTATTTCAACTATAATTTTATCTAGCAAACACAGTTGGAACTTACTGTAATTCTCTCTCTCTATATATATTATTAGAATGATACAACAAATTAAGTTTGTCCCCAAAGGTTTTAAGCATCCAATGAGGTGCCAAGGTGGGTCTTGCTTATGGGATTCTTCTGCCAGTGATGCTCCATTTTATGCAACATTTGGTGCAACCATAAAGTCCTGAATAAAAGATACAGCACAGGTGCAAAACCAAAACAGAGATTCACTATAAAGAGTTTACCTTTTTGCTGTGTACTTTCCATTCATTTCTGATCAACCGAGACCTTAAGGAAAATTTATTGTGAGGTTTTCTTGAGCTGAAAGTGTGTCACTTGCTCAAAGTAATGCAGCTGGTTTCCAAGGCTCAATGGGGAATTGAACTTTGGTCTCCAGTCATAGTCCAGTGCTCAAGCCACTAAACCACATTAACTCTAAACACACAATTAAAAACTCCCAGGGTCTAAATATACCCCTCTTAAATTCACAAATAAAAATTCTTGCAAAACATGCAGTTTTATCTACAGTTGGCCCTCCATCTCTATAGATTCAACCATCCATGGCTTGAAAATATTTATTTAATCCAAAAAGTAAACCTTGATTTTTGCAATTTTCTATTAGGGACACCATTTTATTACATAATTGTATAGATTGGAACTTGATCATCCATGTATTTTGATATAAACAGGAGGTCCTGGAACCAAATCCTAAAAGACACCAAGTGTCCATTGTATCTGGTGTTTTCTTTTAATGCTTATATTTCAACTGGTTTTAATGTTGTGATAGTTTCACTATAGTTTTAATTCTTGTACAAGGTGACAGTTTTAGCTGTTTTGTTAAACTGTTGTAAGTGGCCTTGAGTCCTGAACTAGGAAAAAGTTGGGATATAAAAAATGTAAATAAACAACAATAGCGGCAATTACAATACTTCTCAGCATATTTATTCAGATATAAGCTGCGCTGAGTTCAGTTTTATTTTGTGTTAAAAGCATTGCATAAATAGATAAATTTAAAACTGATAAAATAAAGGGATCACAAGCTGCTAAATAGTTTTAGACCAAAAACGGGAAACAGCGGCCACATTGTCGGTAGCTTTAAACAGTTCTTCCTCTGTGCATGAGGCAGGGCATTGTGGGCAAGTATACAGGTGCTGAGTTATTTGTTCTGCTCCACAATCACACAAGGCGGAGGATTCTTCCAGGTAGTCCCATTTTTTCAGGTTGTCTTTTGATCTGCCCATTCAGTTTCTGAGACTGTTCAGGGACTTCCAAGTTGCCCATTCTTGGTTTGTCCTTGGAGAAAGACCCTCGGTTTCAGTTAATGGGTAAAGTCCCAGTAAATGTGGTTGGTGCTGCAGATTTTTTTTTAGTAATCAACAAATGCTTTAGTTCAGGCCAGATAGGTATGAGTTCACAGCAGCATATTGTGTTTGATTGCAGTCCTGGTAAGTCCTTAGTGCTGTTCCTAGTTTTGTGTTCTCCTGGGGTGGATAAATCATTTTTAGTTTCCAGTGAAATTCTGAACATTGTAGTTGTTGTTTGTTATTAGGGTTGACTTATGATGAACCCATGAATGAGAGACTTTTAAAATGCCTAATAACCAGATCAACATGATGTCTTGGTTTTTTCATCTAGGATAATTTGGGGTGGTGATTCAGAAAACTGTACTGGAAAGATTGCATCAGCTCTACTTTTAGACATGGTTATCATGGTTTTCTATCAGTAAGCAGATGAAAACTGGTATATGGCATATGTAACTCAAAAACTAGAACTGATAGGGGGAAACTAGTGCCATTTTTGGAATCAGTAGGTCAAATATACCTCAAAACAAAGATAATATTTGAGGCACCACAATGTGTTTTGGTCAATGTCAACAGCTCTGTTTAAGCCCTGCAAGCTCTTGGCTCTAATCATTGTTGTTATTGTTGTTCTTCTTAGCTTTTTCTCCCCAGACTGAAATCTAAACCCCACAAACCAACCCACCTGTGCTAAGCTGCCCTGCTTCTCCTACTAACTTCCAGCCATAGAAATCTTATCCAGCCTCACATTTTAAATATGTTGGGGTTTTTTTCAACATCAATTCTCACAACCATACATAGAAACCAGAAACACTATGTGTTATTGCCCAAACCTACCCAAAGCAAAATGTGAAGAAATCCTAGGACTTCCTCTTCATATCAAATATCTGATGCATTGTAGTGAAAATTCTCAGTATGTGTGTACACATACGGCTAGGTTCAGTTGTGATCTAAAATCAAATCTGAAGCACTGATTGTTTTCTGTTGGTGTTGGTGTGTGCTTTCACATTGGCTCTGACTTATGCCAAACCAAAGGTGACTTTAACCATGGTTTTTTTTTGACAATATAATAATAATAATAATAATAATAATAATAATAATAATAATAATAGACAACTTTATTTATACCCCGCCACCATCTCCCCAACAGGAGTTACTATCGCCTTCTTTTGAGGCTGAAAGAGTGTGGCTTGGGTTTCCATGGCTGAGTGGGGATTCAGACCTTGCCCACATGCAATCCTGGTCTGACACACAAACCATGTTGATTCTGTTTTGTTTTCTTCTTCAGATGAAACTCTGTGGCATTTTGAGTAAAGCCAAAGAAGGCTAAATAATTTTTTCACCTGAAAATCCTTGATTTCTAATGGATGGGGAAGTAAGGTCCCTTTGACACAGCTGAATAAAATCCCACATTATCTGCTTTGAAGTGGAATATATAGCAGTGTGGATTCAGATAACTCAGTTCAAAGCAGATATTGTGGGATTTTCTACCTTGATATTCTGTTTATATGACTGTGTGCCCGTTTTTGGTCTAAAACTATTTAGTTGCTTGTGATTTCCTTTTTTCCCATCATTTTAAAATGTATTTGTTATGCAATGCTTTTGACACTAAATAAATAAATAAATAACTGTGTGGAAGGGCCCAAATATTGTGTTAGTGTTCTGGGACTGATTTGGTTCTGTTTTGTTAGTATAATACAAAATGCATTATAATACAATGGACCCAAAGTATTCATGGTTTCAATTCACCATGGGAAAAATATAACAAAAAATAAAAATACTAGGCAATCGTGCTGCAGCCAACCAATTCACAGTTGTGTGCAGTTGTGCACTTGTTGTGAGGGAAAGAAGCAGTGTGACCAGTGCCCCATGCAAGCCCTTCCAGGGGCTCTAAGAAGACACTCTTGATGGACACATTTATGTCAATACCACTTAACACAGGACCCCATCATCCACAGTTTTTTGTATCTGTACAGGGTTTGGAAACAAAACACTGCAAATACTGAAGGTCCAACTGTAGTTATTTATTTATTTACAGTATTTATATTCCGCCCTTCTCACCCCGAAGGGGACTCAAGGCGGATCACATTATATACATATAGGGCAAACATTCAATGCCCATAAACACATCGAACTGAGACAGAGACAGACAGACGCAGAGGCAATTTAACCTTCTCCTGAGGGGATGTTTGTTTCTGGCCACAGGGGGGAGCAGCTGCTTCATCATCCACTGTGATGGCACTTCCTCATTCCAACGTCGTAAATTAGTTAAACTTGCCTCCACACTTTTTATAAGTGGTACCTTATTTTCTACTTGATAGATGCAACTATCTTTCGGGTTGCTAGGTCAGCAATGAGCAGGGGCTATTTTTTTATTTTTAATTGACGGGTGTTTACCCCGCCACGGGCTGGCCTGGAACTCATGACCTCATGGTCAGAGTGATTTATTGCAACAGGCTGCTCACCATCCTGCGCCACAGCCAGGCCCCTTGTTATTATTGTATTCTTTTCTGATGGATAGTAATTTTTATTCACTTTATTTTTCCATCAGTACTTCAGAAATAATGTGACATTTTCTAATATGCATGTGTATTTAAAACAACGGATCGATTTATCCATCATTTAAAATGGATTAATCAATAACGAATTCTCCAAACCATTCACAATCCTGCTTAAAAAGTGATATAATTATTCAGGCAACATGATTCAGGCAAAGCTGTGCACTGATGTGCATCCCATTGATCTCAATGGGAGAATTAAGTATGACATACCAAAACCAATGGAACTTCATTCAAAGGGACATTTTTATTGGGGTTTTCCATGATCTTTCTCTGTAAAAAAACTGACTTCAGAAGCCAACCCTCCTTTACTGTATAACTCTAATAACTGAATTCTTGTGTCAAAATTAAAAAACAATACCCATTTTTATAATATCTCTCCACAATATACATTTATGCATCTAAATTTGGCACTATTTATAAAAAACGTTTTCTGGAGCCATGGCGCTCCTCCTCCTAGGGATATTTGGTTTCAAATTATTTTCCCTTCATATTTTTACTTTTAAGCGTTGTAATGTAATACAATTGCAATGGAATGCAAGAGGGATACCACAACGTGTAATCCATTTTGCAGTATCCCTCTACGCCAGTAATATCACCTCCTTAATTATAGTAAGGATGGGGTAAGTAAGGAGAAGCACCAATACATGGACATATGTATGTGTGTGTGTGTTTTCATTGTCAAAAAGACCATGACAGATTACCTTGAAACTCAGAAACAGCTATTAATTGGAAAACACAAAGGCATCCTAATGGACTCCCTGTAGAACATAAAACTCCATCAGTATAGTTATGTCAGTGGCCCAGCTGGAGAGGTTTGCTCCTTCTGCTTTAGATTTCAAAAGGCAGCTGGATAAGCAGTTATTGGTCTTTCTGGAGTATGGAGCTGGGCTTGTCTAGCTGCCCTTGTGCACCAGCAGCAACGGTTGCAATTGGCAACTTTGATTAGCATTGAATGGCCTTGCAACATTCACAGTTGCCTCCAACAGACAAGAGTTCTTTCTCCCACCCTGGACATTCCACAAATAGAGATATATATATAAACCTTACTTGCCTGACTTCCCTGGTTGAGTTAGTCTGCAGTGCCTTTCATGTTCCCTGATTCGTGTTTGAGCAATGCTGCATTTGGTGGCCCCTATGTAGAAGTCAGCCATAGCTGAGCACTTGATGAACCAACCTGGACACAATACATTATTTGAGAACATAGAAATGCTGAACCAGTCTAACAACTATCATGTCAGACTACACAGAGAAGCCACTGAAATCCACAAGCATGTGGAGAATTTCAACAGAAAGGAGGAAACCATGAAAATGAACAAAACTTAGCTACCAGTATTTTTTTTAAAAAACTCTACAATGGGAACAGTAAATAAAGATCAACACTCTGAAAACAGAAGAATTCTAGACATGAATCAATCAGGGGCAGCTAACACCTCCGAACAAAGGATTCCCCTTCATGGCCATGAAGCTGGCAAGGCCATTAATGCTAATCAAGGTGATTAATTACGACATCCACACTGGCCTCCAACAGACAAGTGTTCTTTCTCCCACCTTGGACCGTCCACAGATATATAAACCTCCCTTGTCCAAGTTTCCCAATATAACTCACAACCTCTGAGGATGCCTGCCTGTCCTGTTTTGTCTTTCAAGAACAGCCTTATGACACTGTGGTAAGTAAATAAAAACTGCTTTACTTCAGCAAAACAAAGTACAGCACACCCAGAGGTATAATGCAAAAGAAAGCCAGGAAGTCTTACTTCAGACAAAGAAACAGCAATAAATCCAGAGCAGGCACATGGAGAGCAAAGGCATTAGATTCAGTTTGTTACCAGCAAGAGCTGGCTGCACATGCTTCTGCTTTTATAGCCCTGGGTCCACACACAGCTGCTAGGGCAGTTCCTCATTACTCAGCTGCATTTCTGGCAGCTATTCTAGCTGAACGATGTCTCTGCTCTGTTTCCTTTCGCGTCTCCAGGAATGATGGTACTAACAAAGTCTCATCTTCAGATCCCAACTCACCCTCAGATCCATGAACACTTTCCCGCTCCCCTTCCTCTTCTGAAGAAGAGTAATCCCTGACACTGCCATAGATGTTGGCAAAACATCAGGCGAGCATGCTTCTGGAACATGGCCATATAGACAGGAAAACTAACAACAACCCAGTGATTCCAGCCATGAATGCCTTCGACAACACATATAACTTCGAGGACTCCATAGCACTGAGTCATAGAAGTTAAAGTGGAGTCAAACTACATTAATTCTATAGTGCAGATGCATTCTAAGACAAACTCAAGGAGCAGAGAAACTTCCCATGGAGCAGGAGGGGAAAAGCTCACTTTATCTTGATTTTCAGTATGATACAGACTATGAAAGTAGGCCTTACAATCCTTTTCTTGTTTGGAGTTTTAAACAGAAGGTGTCAGAAAAATCACTCCGTTTTCAAGCTAAAAGTGGCCACAAAGCAGCACCTGGTGTGTCAAGCACCCGTCTTTAGGGAAAGCTCATTCCATCTTTGGAGAAGTATTCCTTTATCAAGGGACCACTGGATAATCTAATTATAAAGGGAGGTATCCAGCACACCTCCTTCTTCCATCTCTGCAGATGTTTCTACCATATTTTCCTTAATGCCCAGTTTTGTTTAAGTAATAAAGGAATGAATGACTACCAACAGACGTATTATTCAATATTGAGCATTCTTTGAAATGTGGCCTCTGTATTTCATATTCTGTAGGTTGGAGGTTTCTTTAAAAAATAAAAAATGAAAATCCACATGGCATAATTGATAATTGCATGAAAAGCTTTGGGAGGTTGGACAAGATAATAGCAGTTTTGCAAGAACCTAGGAGACACTGCAAACTTTTTCAGGCTTTTCTTTTTAAATGTATAATTATTATTTTCCCCCTAGTGTTTCATACTTAACAGTTGTTCCTGGCATAGTTTTATATGGTTGGGTGGACAGTGTGGTTAACGTAGTACTTTTGCAAGATGGATTCGGTTTCTGCCTCCAACGCAGGATATGCAACGAAGACACACTACTTAAAAAGAAAAAGTGGAAGGAGGTGTTTATTCCCAATTGGCCTTGTATTATAGCACTGAATGGTGTTTCAGCTATAGCCACACATTAGATGATTAACCTACCGTTTGTTTTGAAGTAGTAATGAATTTATTAATTGTTGCATGTGTTCAAACTGAGCTTGAGGATGAATTGCATCTGAAGAAACTGAAGTCATACTGGATGATATGTCAAATGTAGCATCTAGAGGCAAAGTAAGAACTGAATTGCAGATATGGATTGCAAATACACTGCAAAATTAATGCAGTTTGACACCACTTTAATTGCTATGGCATAGGAGCCGCAGTGGCGCAATGGGTTAAACCCTTGTGCTGGTTGGACTGCTGACCTGAAGGTTGACGGTTCGAATGCGCAAGATGGGGTGAGCTCCCATCTGTCAGCTCTAGCTTGTGTGGACATGAGAGAAGCCTCCCAGCAGGATGGTAACACATTCCCTGGGCAACGTCTTTGTAGATGGCCAATTCTCTCACACCAGAAGCGACTTGCAGTATGTTCTCAAGTTGCTTCTGACACGATAAAAGAACTGCTATGGCTTTATGTTATGGAATCATTTGAATTGTAGTTTGGTGAGGATGCAATACTATTTGGCAGAGAAGGCTAAAGACCTTGGGAAACACTTATGATTGCACAGCATTGAGCCATGGCAGTTAAAATGGTGTCAAACTGCATTCATTTTACAGTGTAGGTGCACCCATGCGCAATTTGAGAGCAATTTCGCCAATACAGTAGAGTCTCACTTATCTAACACTCACTTATCCAACGTACTGGATTATCCAACGCATTTTTGTAGTCAATGTTTTCAAAACATCGTGATATTTTGGTGCTAAATTCGTAAATACAGTAATTACTACATAGCATTACTGCGTATTGAACTACTTTTTCTGTCAAATTTGTTGTATAACATGATGTTTTGGTGCTTAATTTGTAAAATCATAACCTAATTTGATGTTTAATAGGCTTTTCCTTAATCCCTCCTTATTATCCAACATATTTGCTTATCCAATATTCTGCCGGCCTGTGTATGTTCGATAAGTGAGACTCTACTGTATTTATTATTATTATGATTGCACAGCATTGAGCCATGGCAGTTAAAATGGTGTCAAACTGCATTTATTTTACAGTGTAGGGTTAGGGTTACCCATGGGCTGTTTGAGAGCAATTTTGCCAATACTGAAATTATTCCATGACTGGATCCACACTGTAGAATTAATCAATTTTGACACCATTTTAACTGCAATGGCTCAATACTATAGCCTGGGAATTGTAGTTTGGTGAGGCACCAGCACTCTTTCACAGAGGAGGGTAAATCTATATATATAAAAGAGTGATGGCATCACGGCAATTCACAAAACAACAAATGTACAGGCCCCCCAACCTCAAAATTTGACAACACAACCCATCATCCACGCCTCAAGGTTGATACAACAAAAAGAAAAGAAAAATCAAGTCCTAATTAGAGGGAGAGCAATACTTTTTTTTATCCAATTGCTGCCAGTTTAGAGGGCTAATCTCTGCCCACTTGGTTGCCTAGCAACCAAGGGACAGCCAGGTTTCAGTTAGGGGACAGGCCGATTTAGGCCTCACTTAGACTTCTTCCACAGATTATCTAATTTGCACTGGATTATATGGCAGTGTAGACTCAAGGCCCTTCAACACAGCTATATAACCCATTTATAATCTTATATTATCTGCTTTGCACTGGGTTATCTTGACTCCACACTACCATATAATCCACTTCAGTGTGCATTTTATACAGCTGTGAAGAAGGAGCCTCATATAATCCAGTTCTGAGCAGATAATATAAGATTAGAAATATACAGTAGAGTCTCACTTATCCAACGTAAACAGGCCGGCAGGATAAGTGAATATGTTGGATAATAAGAAGGGATTCAGGAAAAGCCTATTAAACATCAAATTAGGTAATCGTTATACAAATTAAGCACCAAAACATCATATTATACAACAAATTTGACAGAAAAAGTAGTTCCATGCGCAGTAATGCTATGTAGTAATTACAGTAGAGTCTCACTTATCCAACACTCGCTTATCCAACATTCTGGATTATCCAACGCATTTTTGTAGTCAATGCTTTCAATATATCGTGATATTTTGGTGCTAAATTCATAAATACAGTAATTACTATATAGCATTACTGTGTACTGAACTACTTTTTCTGACAAATTTGTTGTCGAACATGATGTTTTGGTGCTTAATTTGTAAAATCATAACTTAATTTGATGTTTAATAGGGTTATCCTTAATTCCTCATTATCCAACATATTCGCTTATCCAACGTTCTGCCGGCACATTTATGTTGGATAAGTGAGACTCTACTGTACTGTATTTACAAATTTACCACTAAAATATCACAATGAATTTAAAACACTGACTACAAAAACATTGATTATGAAAAGGCAGACTGCGTTGGATAATCCAGAACATTGTATAAGCAAATGTTGGATAAGTGAGATTCTTCTTTAATATGAAATAATTACTGGGATAGAATAATGCAGAACAATATAATCTCTAAAACCAGGACAGTAAATAAATAGGGGAATTCCACACAGGAAACAATCAGGGCCAGCTAACACCTCCCAACAAAGTATTCCCATAATCAAAGTCTGGAAAATCCTCTGTTTTCTCAGGGCCACAGACAGTAGAAGCACATAAAATATCGCAAACAATACCACTCCGAAAACAAGGGAATTCCAGACAGGAAACAATCAGGGCCAGCTAACACCTCCCAACAAAAAATTCACTCAGGGAGGAAACAGCCAGGCTTTAAAGCTGCAAGGCCATTACATCCTAATCATTTTTCCTAATTGCAGCATTCATACTTGCCTCCAACAAACAAAAAAAAACCAATCAGAAATATTGTATATTCACAACCTTTAGGAAATAATATCCCCTGATGGCGCAGCGTGTTAAAGCGCTGAGCTGCTGAACTTCTGGACCGAAAGGCCACAGGTTTGAATTGGGGGAGCGGAGAGAGCCCCCACTGTTAGCCCCAGCTTCTGCCAACCCAGAAGTTCGGAAACATGCAAATGTGAGTGCATCAATAGGTACTGCTCCAGCGGGAAGGTAACGCCACTCCATGCAGTCATCCCACATGACTTTGGAGGAGTCTACGGACAACGCCGGCTCTTCGGCTTAGAAATGGAGATGAGCACCAACCTCCAGAGTAAGACACGACTGGACTTAATGTCTGGGGAAAACCTTTACCCTTTACCTTAACTACCACCAATTCCTTAATAGTTTATTTCCCATACCACCATGTTTCGCCACAGCAACGCGTGGCCGGGCACAGCTAGTACATTATAAAACCACAACTCCCATGATTTTATAGTATTGAGCTACAGGAGTTAGAGTGGTTCCAAACTGCATTAATTTGATAATGCCTAACCAAGAAAGCAGAATGCATGGCCTACTAAGAGTCTTGTTTACATGGGAGAAATACCTTTTCCTATTGTGGTTGCTCTACTTTTACATGTACAAATACGATTGTAATGTTCCTGGTTAGAGAAATTTGTCTTTTATTGTTGTGTGCATTCAAATCTATGGAGAGCTTAAGGCGAACCTAGCAATAGGTTTCCTAGGGAAGATTTGTTCAGAGGTGGACTTCGTGTGAGGCTGAGACTGTGTGTCTCAGGCATGGTCAAACTTTGGCCCTCCAGGTGTTTTGGACTTCAACTCCCACCATTCCTAACAACCTCAGGTCCCTTCCTTTTCCCCCTCAGCCGCTTAAGCGGTGTATCATGTCCAAGGTCACCCACCCACTGGATATCAATTGGTTGACCAAAGATAGAGAATTCTTATCCAACACAAAAATCACTAAACCACGTTGCCTATTGGAGGACTACAATGCCCATTCTTGCCAAGGAAAGAGACTGTCAATTGTCATTTTCCTTTATAATAATTTTCTCTCCCTCCCTGTTTTACATTAAAATAGATGCATTCTCTTCAGATGCCTGTTTGATGTTTCCTTATGAATTGGCCATTGGTCTTGCTCTCTTCAAGGGAAATCTTTTATGAAATGTATGGTTTGCCAACCTATGAGCAAAGCTATTTAGAGCCGGTATCTGAAACACTATTTTGTTTTTATAAAACCCCAGCCAAACCCTCTAAATTCTCTAAAATAAAGAAACAAAGAATATATCCCAATGTATTATTAGCCATAAAATGGCTTGTTGATGTTTGTGTGCACACGCAAAAGGCTAAACTGGTACAGTTCTCTGGGAAAATAGTATTTCTTGTTGCATTAATCTACAGCCTCTCAGGCAAGCTAGTGTTGCGGCAAGCTATTATGTCCTGCTGAGAAGGCACCTCAGGTGTCTCTTTCTTTCTTTTTGTTGAAAAAGATTTCAGGGCTTTCGGTTTATTAATTTTTTCAGGTCTTCCTTTAGAGAAGGACAAGCATCCATTTGTCCATCGACCATGTTGTAGAAATAATGGGTGATGTAAGGCACCAATGCGTTGTCATGGTTTGAGCATTGGACTACGATTCTGGAGATCTGGGTTTGAATCCTCATTCAGCCATGAAACCTATCAGGTGACCTCAGGCAAAGCACATTCTCTCGGGAAGAGGATGGCAATGGTGAACTTCTTTTGAACCAATCTTCCCAAGAAACTTCCGTGATAGTATTACCTTAAGATCTCCATAGGATGGAAGTGACTTGAAGGCACACAAAAGTAACAAGGTTGGGTTGCTGTGAGTTTTCCGGGCAGCATGGCCATGTTCTAGGAGCATTCTCTCCTGACGTTTTGCCTACATCTATGGCAGGCATTCTCAGAGATTGTGAGGTCTGTTGGTAACTAGGCAAGTGGGGTTTATATATCTGTGGAAAGTCCAGGTTGGGAGAAAGAACCCTTGTCTGTTTGAGGCAAGTGTGAATGTTGCAATTGGCCACTTTGATTAGCATTTAATAGCCTCACTGCTTCTTGCCTGGCTGGGGGAATCCTTTGTTGGGAGGTATTAGCTGGCCCTAATCGTTTCTTATCTGGAATTCCCCTGTTTTCAGAGTGTTGTCCTTAATTTATTGTTCTGATTTTAGAGGTTTTCTTTTCATACTGGTAGCCAGGGGCCCCTGGTGGCACAGTGTGTTAAAGCGCTGAGCTGCTGAACTTGCGGACCAAAAGGTCCCAGGTTCAAATCCCGGGAGCGGAATGAGCGCCCGCTGTTAGCCCCAGCTCCTGCCAACCTAGCAGTTTGAAAACATGCCAATGTGAGTAGATCAATAGGTAGCACTCTGGCGGGAAGGTAACTGCACTCCATGCAGTCATGCCGGCCACATGACTTAGGAGGTATCTATGGACAATGCCGGCTCTTTGGCTTAGAAATGGAGATGAGCACCAACCCCCAGAGTTGGTCACGACTGGACTTAACATCAGGGGAAACTTTTACCTTTACCTAGCCAGATTTTGTCCTTTTTCATGGTTTACTCCTTTCTCTTGAAATTGTCCACATGCTTGTGGATTTCAGTGGCTTCTCTGACCTCACAACCTCTGAGGTTGCATGCCATAGATGTGGGTGAAATGTCAGGAGAGAATGCTTCTGGAACATGGAACAAAGCAACCCAGTGATTCCGACCATGAAAGCCTTCGACAACACAAAAACGACGTTACCAAATCCGATTGCTGAGAAATACAAATATTAAACTGGAAGGAATTACAACTTTTTGATATCTTAACCACACTAATATGTTACAGATCCCCATGTGTCCCAGAGTATAAGGGTTTTTTTTCTTTTC
Source organism: Anolis carolinensis (assembly GCF_035594765.1). Taxonomy (NCBI): domain Eukaryota; kingdom Metazoa; phylum Chordata; class Lepidosauria; order Squamata; family Anolidae; genus Anolis; species Anolis carolinensis. The sequence continues at coordinate 276,007,499 of NC_085843.1, read as the reverse complement.
TTATAGCCCTTCCTTGTTCCTTTATGGCAGCCATGGTTTTATTCCTTAGTTGTTTCTCACCATTTTAAACAAAGATATCCTGCCCGCCCGCTCGCGTCTGTTGTTTCTCTGCAAGTTAATGGATTTGTTCATTTAGACGTTCATAGTGATGTCTTTTCCCCACTGTTAATTTTCTTCTTAGCAGCTCTTTAGATGAAACCAAGCAGCAACACATTTTGGGGGATTCCAGTCCCTGTGGGTGTCTTGGTGGACATGGTCTGGGTCAAAGAAACAAATACACAAAACCTACAAATCAAAACAAACACAAGATCTGTGGTTCCGGAAAATGCTGAGCATATAATTTCTATCCATGTTGTGAGGTTTGCAGAAGAAAATGAAGGTTTCTATATATTAGGGGGCTTCCTGTCCAGTAATTTCTACGTTGATCAGAGCTTGAAGAAGATATCGTTATGGACAACAGCGTCCAGAATCCATCAGCCGACATGGAAGATTATTAATCTTAAAAATGTAACTTCTAAGCAATTTCTCTATGTCAGTGATGGGTAATGGGTTGTTCTTCAGAGGTAAACCAGATCCCCTTGTTTCTCACCCTTGATTATACTGGTTGTGGCTGATGGGGGTTTCTCTCAAGTCATAGGGGCCCTTCCACACAGCCATATAATCCAGAATATCAAGGCAGAACATCTCACAATACCTGCTTTGTGTTGTGGTAATCTCTGAGCAGTTAGACTCAATTTAACCCTCTCTGGGGGAGATTCCATCAAAATGCAGCAGAGTAGCAGAAGCAAAGCTTTCAAATGCAACAGTTACTTACACGGGACGAGCAAAGAGAAGCCTTTGATCATTTAGGATTGCAATTGATTGCAGAGTCTCAATAAAAGTTCAAAAAGCATTTATTTAGGTAAAGAGAACTCCATTGTAGATAGAAAGGCTTGGGAGCTGTCTAGTCTACTCTAGACTGGTTTCTAAGGAAAATAAGAAAGGAAAAATAACAAACATTTACCCTGTTTCCCCAAAAATAAGACATCCCCAAAAAATAAGACCTAGCAGAGGTTTTGCTGAATTGCTAAATATAAGGCCTCCCCCGAAAGTAAGACCTAGCAAAGTTTTTGTTTAAAAGCATGCCCGGTGCCCGCCAAACAAAACATCAGAGCATGCAGGATCGGTAAATGTACATACCAGTTGTACATGGAAATAATGGTAGTAACAAGAAATTCAGGAGCCCGATGGCGAAGTGTGTTAAAGCACTTAACCTGCTGAACTTGCAGACCAAAAGGTCCCAGGTTCAAATCCCGGGAGTGGAGTGAGCGCCCGCTGTTAGCTCCAGCTCCTGCCAACCTAGCAGTTTGAAAACATGCCAATGTGAGTAGATCAATAGGTGCCGCTCTGACGGGAAGGTAACGGTGCTCCATGCAGTCATGCCGGCCACATGACCTTGGAGGTGTCTATGGACAACGCCGGCTCTTCGGCTTAGAAATGGAGATGAGCACCAACCCCCAGAGTCGGACACGAGTGGACTTAACGTCAGGGGAAACCTTTACCTTTACCTTAACAAGAAATTCTTGACAGAAGTCACATTTTGTCTGGTTTGGTTATGTTGGTTTGTGATGACAACTACTGTACAGTATATAATAAATGTTCTTTTTTTTTTGTTCAACAATAAATGTGAATTCTTCTTCATGGAAAAATAAGACATCCCCTGAAAATAAGACCTAGCACGTTTTTGGGAGCAAAAAATAATATAAGACACTGTCTTATTTTCGGGGAAACATGGTAAATAGTTACATCTTGCCAGGACAGATGGCAGGACATGTTGTTAGCTTGAAGAACAAAGGGAGAAGAGAGAACCAAAATGGTTCCAACCTCATGGTCCAGTTTATTGGGGCCATAAAAGACATTCTGACCAATGAGAAGTTAGTGTCCCTGGAGAGTCACATTTCTGTTAACTTCAAAGTAAGGGATGTGACGTAAACAGGATAGAGTGAAACACAGTAAAGCCTATCTAGGCATGCTTTGGAAACAGGGAAAGGATTCCCTCAATCTAACTCCATCATCTATCTAACTACATTTAGACTTGAGTAGTCCAGGATGATTCCCAGCAATTTGGACTGGGTTATCTGAGTCCACACTGCCATATATTCCAGTTCAAAGCAGATCATGTGAGATTTTAGTCAGCTGTGTGGAAGGAGCCATATTCTCTCAGCAATGGTTGGGCCCCTTTCAATAAATCTTGCCAAGAAGACTCTATGACACTTTCATCTTAGGGTTCAAGCCATTGTGGCTCATAGGAAATACACTGGTTCACAGTTTGGAAGAAGCCAAGCAAAAGACTTGGGACTTTCGATCAAGAGCAGCATGGAAAATGGTCATTTCACTCTAACCTAGACATGAGCAAACTTTGTTCCTCTGTGTATTTTGGACTTCAACTCCCATAATTCCTAACAGCCTCAGGCCCCTTCCTTTCCCCCCTCAGCCGCTTAAGCGGCTGAGGGGGAAAAGGAAAGGGCCTGAGGCTGTTAGGAATGGTGGAAGTTGGAGTCCAAAACACACGGAGGGCCCAAGTTTGCCCATAGCTGCTCTAGCTGGTGCTAAGACCTAATATTGTTGTATTTTATACATTAAATGTGCACATAAAGAATGGAGCACATTGTCCAGGGAAACTATTTCTTACGGCTAGTGAGAGGGCAAAGTTTTTTCTTTCCCAATCTCTCCCACTCCTCTCCACAAGAACCCATCTTGTGTACATTTTTCAGTTTTTTTTAAGCAGATTTTTTTTTTTGGTGGGGACAGGACAGCTAACCGTTTTCTTTCGTTTGATGCCTCGACTTGTCTCATCCATTTAGCTTAATTGTTTGAGTCCCCAGCATCCCTGACGCCCTTGGTCAAAGGGCTCCTTTCTCCTCTGGATACACGGATGTCAGAGCCATTAGCATCAGGAGGAGCTAAGTAGGCACACACCCACACATTGCTGAGATGGCAAGGCATCCAATTTGTATGACGCAGAATGATAAATGAGGAATCGGGGAACGGTCCAACTATTTTCAAGTAAATGCAATCTGCAATCTAGCTTTTTTAATTTCTAAAATGAAATGTACCCACTGGTTGATATTTTGAAAGGTATCATTGCATACACGATAAGGATAAGGAATCTTTTTGTAAAATTAGTATTACTCGTTTCATTTCCCCCGCTAACCGATCTGTGGGCAACAAAGGCATTTTGTTTTGAACCAAACATTCACGTTATCCCAATATTGGTCACTCCAGATTGAATTTACACTAGCAACAAACTTGGAGTAACCTTTCACCTAGTCTTTGGTGTCTCATGAGTTGGAGCTGTTAAAAACAGGACTGCAAAATAAAAGAAGAAGCAAGGACAAGAGTAAAGCAGGGATAAGGTAGCTATCGTCTCTTAATTGGGAGCCCCCAGTGGCTCAGTGGGTTAAAGCCTTGTGACTTGAAAGTTGGGTTGCTGGCGCAGCCGGGGAGAGTGCAGATGAGCTCCCTCTATCAGCTCCAGCTCCATGTGGGGACATGAGAGAAGCCTCCCAGAAGGATGGTGAAAACATCAAAACATCTGGGTGTCCCCTGGACAACGACCTTGCAGATGGCCAATTCTCTCACACCAGAAGTGACTTGCAGTTTCCCAAGTCGCTCCTGACACGAAAGAAAAAAAAATCTAAATTGGACAAAAGATCTCCAAAAGGATGGGGCAAATGGTCCAAATGCAGCAGCTGGCAGTTGCTGAGGATATTCTAAACCTATTTGGAGCAACCCATTTTAATTGTGTTTGGGGAGTGAAAATGTGGGGTTCAGAATCTCATAGGGGAGGGCAATGCAGCCACTAATCTTTGGCTATTTCCCCCATCCTTAAAGAATAATAATCTATAGCCAGGTCAGTGTTCCCAAATACAAGAAGCCTTACAAAATATCATGCACCAAATCTCCTGGATTCTTCTTATGACCGCAAATAGATTTGGAGCGAAAGTAGCCAAAGACCATGGAAGCCTACAGCTATAGTTTTCCAGGTCCTTGGCTGCTTCCCCCCAACCTTCCCAATGTCACATAGAATTTCTCCTCCATCTGAGATCTCTTTGAAAGCCACTTAGTTTGCAATAGGAAGAAAAATGATTGCATTGTTTGTTCTTCCTTTTTTTTGTTCCTGGCTCCAGATGTTATATTACTTGAGTTTTACCTGGTTTATGCTAATTGTTTCCACAATTAGTTTTTTTTTTATCATGTCAGAAGCGACTTGAGGCCATACTGTAAGTCACTTCTGGTGTGAGAGAATTGGCTGTCTACAGAGATGTTGCCCAGGGGATGCCCAGGTGTGTTACCATCCTGCAGGGAGGCTTCTCTTATGTCGCCATAAGATAGAGCTGACAGATGAGAGCTCACCCCATCTCGTGGATTTGAACCAGCAACTTTCAGGTCAGCCACACCACCTTCAGGTCAGTAGTTCAGCTGGCACAAGGGTTTAACCCAATTCAGAAGCTATTCTGTCTTTCTCCCAGCTATTTCTTGCAGGGCATAAATATACACACCACTCACATTACAGCAACCTACCTCTTGACATTACAAGGACCTGTCTTTTGGTAGAACTTCAGAGAATGGGATGTGGCTGACCTGAACCTATCTTATCAATGGACCATAATCCCAAGGATTATCCACCATAAGTTATACTGTTTATAATTGCACTGTTTATGACTTGTACTTGGAGAACCAGATTTCCCAGTGCCTGAGACAAAGTATTACTTGAAATAATAATAATAATAATAATAATAATAATAATAATAATAATAATAATTGGGATCTGCGCACATCATCCGAAAATACATCACACAGTCCTAGACACTTGGAAAGTGTTTGACTTGTGATTTTCTGATACGAAATCCAGCATATCTATCTTGTTTGCTGTGTCATACAATAAAATAATAATAATAATAATAATAATAATAATAATAATAATAATAATAATAATAAGAAGAAGAAGTTTATTTATACCCTGCCTCCATCTCCCCCGAAGGGGACTCGGGGCAGCTCACAGATAGTATCAGAAAAAAACAGTGACAATAAACAATACATCAATAAACAAAAACATACACCAATTATAAAATTTAAACATTAACCTATGAAAATAAAAACACACTTAATAAAACACGGAATTAAAAACAGCGAAGTTGAGTAATAGACTGGCTAAATGCACGTTGTTAAAGTTGTAAACTCAAGATAACAGATAAAATGCTACAAATTCATTGGAGGTCAATTTTGGATGGGAAGGACCCTAAGTTAAATAGATGGCCATTCTTTGCAAAGTAGGAAAACCACCATGCTATGGTCTTCCGAGCTTGAGGCTACTAGACTGTATAGGCACTCGTACTGTATAGAATACATTCACATGTTTAAATGTGAACTCAATCATTCCCAGGGCCTATGAAGTCTGTTAACTGCTGTGGGAGTTGATGACTCTTGAGAAAGTGGGAGAGGAAATCTACTACAAGTAGTCTGAAGGTTAACAGACCTATCCAATGTGCTGAATATGACAGTTAAGAATAGGTTCTATACTTTGGATTAGTGCTTTGAAGTTAAAAACAAGCAGTAGGTTCACTACACCACTGACATAAGAACACTCTGGCAAAGCAGGTTGTGGATATTAGACATGTGTGCAAAATTCATTCCTACCATTTTTACCATTTCTTTCGTGTCTTCCATTTCTTCGGAAGCACAAAACGGGAAGCCCCTTCCCCACACAAAAATCTGCTAGACATGAAAGCCTGCATGCTGGGAAGGAGAGCCCAATGGTCTGATTTTCAGGCTCCTAAATGAAAGAACTGAAAACAACCCTCTCAATTTTGGAGGCTTACAAAAAACGGATCAAGAACCCCAACGAAAGCTGGCACAAGGTTTCCCTGAATGCACATGTCTAGTGGATATTGCTAATACTAGTATTACAGAATAGTGCCATGTACTCTATCCAAAAAGAGACATACATGCACATAATATGATTCTGGCATTCATCTCCCTTTTGGGAGAAGTACATCCCCCAGTTGAGTCTGAAGATCTGTAAAAAAAAAAAAAGAGTATATATATTTTTAAAAACCTGACAATTCCTGGAAAACAACCTTCTGTTATTGTCAAAGAGATCCCCTTCCCCTAAATGTTTTCCCTTGCAGGTAAACTTAACCAGAGCCAGGCTGCATCTTCTCTATTATTCCAATTGTCTATATTTCATGTGTGTCCCTAATTTCAGTGCTTGACAATTCTAGCCAAGCAATAAGATCCTAATGAAAGAAGGGTGAAAAGGAAAGGGCCCGAAGCTGTTAGGAATTGTGGGAGTTGAAGTCCAAAACCCATGGAGGGCTGAAGTTTGCTCCATGCCTGCTCTAAAGCAACCAGAGACTACATTTAGCTGGTATCTACCCATTTCCATGGGTGCTGGTTAACTAAGAGTCTACTGTTGTTTGGGACACCACTGGTTTAAAGACCCACACTTGAAAATATTTATATGCATTTGTATGTCCTTATCTATAGTGCTTGGGTTTGTTCAATAATACTTCCCCCTATTTTTAATGAAATATATATTTTTTAAGATTTGCTTGAAGAATTTGCCGTCCAATTTTTTAAAAACATGATGGTGTGAAAAAGAACAATTAGGAATGATGAATTTATTTATTTATTTATTTACAGTATTTATATTCCGCCCTTCTCACCCCGAAGGGGACTCAGGGCGGATCACATTACACATATAGGCAAACATTCAATGCCTTTTAACATAGAACAAAGACAAACAAACATAGGCTCCGAGCGGCCTCGAACTCATGACCTCCTGGTCAGAGTGATTCATTGCAGTTAATTGCACTGGCTTGCTCTCCCGCCTGCGCCACAGCCCGGGCCCACAAACAACCTTGCAAACAATATGCGATGCTCATACCTTGGGCTGTTAACTACAGTGCTTGGGTTTGTTCAATAATACTTCCCCCTATTTTTAATGAAATATTATAATATTTTTTTGAAGATTTGCTTGAAGAATTTGCTGTCCAATTTGCAGCAGCGCATCAAACTTTTTTTGTTTTTAAAAACATGATGATGTGAAAAAGAACAATTAGGAATGATGAATCTTGCAAACAATATGCGATGCTCATACCTTGGGCTGTTTTTTCCCCTTTCCTCCTATTGTTCTGGCTCACATTGAACATTTAATAGGAAGATGAAGATATGAATGATAAGGATAATCGATCACAGCGGGGACAGCGATGCATATTAGAAGCAGACAGAAAGTGACAAGGGGCTGATTAGTGTATTTATTTGGTCGTTTAACCAGCGCCTCCTCCTCCCCCAAATCCATGACAGGCCCCTTGCTCCCCCTCCCCAGGCATTCCTTATTTACAGGTGTCACTTAGTTCTAGATGAACGAAGCCCAGGCTCTTTCCTGTACATGAACGCTCCCTCTTCCCCGCACAACCATAGCTTTCCCTGCATCTTGTGTTGCAGCTTTATATGGGGCTAATGGAGCAAGGCAATGCTCAAACGTCAAATTAAACTGCACAGCTCTCTAATCACTCAGACTGACATGCCATAAAAGGATAATTAGTAGTTCATTACATGGGACATTGTTTGTTCAGCTAAATTGATTTCTCTCAGCTGCCCGTGTTTTCTGTTTATTTAGTGAGCGCTCTGCTGCACATTTTTTATTTGTGCACCAGGAAATCCCTTCTCCTGAAAGTTATTTTTTTTTAAAAAAATAAAAAAATAAAAATAAATCAAAGCATCCCCTCTTTGCACCCTATACAATCTGGAGGTGAGCAGAAGATTGGTGAGATGTGTGAAGGATCAGTTGCTTGAGGTAGGTGAACCACCATAATATATGGGCAAAGAACCATCAAGGCTACTCCAGTGGATTGCAGTGGCCTCTTTCCTTGTGTGACTGGCCATGGGTCCCTTTGGAGTTCCCCTAAGAGATCTGTCAGGTTCATGTCAATTTTGTGAACAAGTTGCAGAAATCTGCTTGAAATGACAGGCTGTTCCTGTGGCTGATGAGGTCTTCCTTGTTGAACAGGCGCAGTAGACCTTGAAAGGCCCAACATATCCTGTATTTGTTTTGCTGTTAGATCCTTGGTGCCCCTGAAAACATAACTTTTGGAGATTCCCTCACAGCTGAGTTCATGAACCTGGACCATTCGACCAAAGGTAATCAAGCCAACAAGAGCATCCGGGGGCAACAAACTCAACATCTGCAGAGACTCCTTTAAAGCCTGCAAGTCCTCCTCTTCCAAACACGTATCCACCACATAAAGAAAGACCAAGGGTGTCTGAGGACCACACTGGACTATATATTCAATTCAATAGGCAGAAACTTACCATAGGCAAGTCTCCTGTTGCCACTGTCTTCTAGCATCCCCATGACATCCCAAAGGCATGACAAGAGATATTGCACAGCTGCTGGCATTGTGTGACTGGGAGGCTTAGGCTGTGCAAAGCCATAGCTCTGGATGGAAAGCATAACACAGCCTCTCACTGTGCCTCTTCCACTCCTTTTAAAATATTTTACAAGCATTTATCAATTGCAGAAAGCCAGGCAAGAAATAAAATAAAAATCCAGCAAGGGTAGTGTGGAAGACACTACCACAAAGCACCTGGACTCAACACATGTGGCAGTCTTTAGCACAGCAGGTTAAACCACCAACTGCAGTAAATCTTGTCAATCAAAAGGTTGACAGTTCAAAGCCCGGGTCAGGGTGAGCTCCTGGCCTTTATCCCAGCTTCCTCTTATCTAGCGGTTCGAAAGCAAATGTGAGTAGATAAATATGTACTGCTTAAAAGCGGAGAGGTACCTTAAGGCACCCATAAAGAAATGCCAGAAAATGTGTTGTCGAAGGCTTTCATAGCTGGGATCACAGGGTTGTTGTATGTTTTCCGGGCTGTCTGGCCATGTTCCAGAAGTATTCTCTCCTGATGTTTTGCCCACATCTATGGCAGGCATTCTCAGAGGTTGTGAGGTTGTGAGCCCGGAAAACATACAACAACCCAAATGCCAGCAAAATGCCAGCAATTCGATCAAGGAGGAAGTTTACAAGCAAAAGCTCTTTGGCAAGGAGGTTGAGTAACAGCACCATTCCCATGGCCGGAACTGAGCACAAGATGCCAAGGATGGGAAAAGCCTATATATCTCTATCTATGTACCATTATCTGTCTTGACAATGTATAAATGTCATTGAATGTTCACCACATATGTGTGATCTGCCCTGAGTCCCCTTTGGTGTAAGAAGGGTGGAATATAAATACTGTAAATAAATAAATAGTCACAGGGCCATGACATAACCAGGGGTAATTGACAAGTGAGATGGTGGTTTGGCAATGGATATTGCACAATGTCCTGCTACTGTACTGGTTCGTCACCTCCATGCAATAAAGTCCTTAGTCTAAATTTTGAGCAGTGATTAAGAAGGCCTGTTGGATGGGCCAGGTCCAAGCACATTGCATAGGTTTCGTGTGGGGAAATTTTTCTCTTGCTCCTGCCACCCCGCTCCTTCTGTTTCTGTTAGTAGGAACTTAATCTTTCTTGTCTGGTCTCACAGAGTGGCAGAAAAACAAAAGCAGAACCCATATAATCCCCCTGTACTCAGGGGCGGAAATTTGACAACCAGTTATCTTGGCACGCCTGTTCTTTTGAGAGAAACCGATAGAAGGAAGGTGGGTTGTTGTTTCAAGCAGACAACTACCTGACTTCAAAGTGTTCCAAGGTGCACTTTCCAGAGAATCTTTGTTTATGCTTGTACTCACAGCGTTGTGGGTGGCTGTTAAATGTGAGTGAAAACCATCTTCCACACTACACAATTATAGCACTTTGATACTACTTTAACTTCCATGACTCCATTCTGTGGTATTTTGGGATACATAGCATGGTGAGGAAGTAGATCTCTTTGGCAGAGAATTCTAGACACCTGGCAAATGACAGGATTCTTAAAGATGGAGACATGGCAGTTAAAGGTGGATCATGTGCTATAATAATGTCATGTGAAAGAGACTATGGGTCTACATTGCCATCCATTCCAGTTTCTGAATCCAGATTATCTGATTTGAACTGGATTATAAGACTCTATACTGCCATATAATTCAGTTCAAAGCAGATAATCTGCATTCAGAAACTGGATTATATGGCAGTGTAGATGGGGTTTTAAGGTACAGCTACACTGTAGAATTAATGCAGTTTGATACCACTTTAACTACCATGGGTCAATGCTATGGAATCATGTGAGTTGTTGTTTCAGAAGTCTTTAGCCTTATCTGCAAAAGAGTGCTGATGCCTCTGGGTTCTACTCTGAACTTAAAAAGAACTATCCAAAATGATGAACCGTTGTTGTTGTTGTTGTTGTTGTTGTTGTTGTTGTTGTTGTTGTTGTTGTTGTTGTTGTTGTTGTTGTATGCCTTTCTGATTTAAAGCAGCCCCAAGGCAAACCCCTTATAGGACCGCCCAGGGTTTTGATGGCCAAGTGGGGATTCAAAGCCTGGTCTTCAGAGCTGTAATCGAACACTGAAATCACTAATCCACGATCATACCCGCAAAATATGCCGAATGATGACACAGATCAGACTTACTATTCTACCAATAAGAAATTGACTACAATAATTTTTAAAACGTTCTCCAATGAACAATACCTTCATATATGGCAATCTATAAGAAAATGGCAAGAAGACCTCTCTTTTTGAATACGTGGTATAAAATACATGCTATAAGAAATGCCACGAAGTATTTTAAGAAATTTTATGCCCTGTCAGGGGAGACTGCATGTGTCAGTGTAGTGTCAGAGGGTGGGGGTGCATATATGCATGGAGAGACAGGCTTTATCAAACTGGCATGTTTTGGTACAGTTATATCCATAAATGGAAGAAAATGTTTTTTTAAAAAATCCTACTTTGCAAATGTTGTGTTGACTTTGTTGCTAGGCAATCACTTGGATATTTAGCTATTCATGCAAAGGAAGCTCATATGTGCACAACACACACACATATATAACCTTGAAGGATGTGCTGTCTCTTCTCTCATACATGTTTTGTTGTTTTCCTTCAGGTTGTTTCATAGAATCATAGAATAATAGAGTTGGAAGGGACCACATAGGCTATCTATTCCAACCCCTGCCATGCAGGAAAAACACAAAGTACCCCTGACAGATGGCCATCCAGCTTCTCTTTAAAAATTTCCAAAGAAGGAGCTTCCACACACTCCAAGGCAGAGAGTTCCACTGTTGAACAGCTTGTACAGTCAGTAAGTTCTTCCTAATGTTCAGATGGAATTTGAACTCAATGCTCTGAGTCCTAGTCTCGAGGATAGCAGAAAACAAGCTTGTTGCCTCTTCCTTATGAAACTCTTTCACATATTTATACGTGACTATCATGTCTCCTTTCAACCTTCTCTTCTGCAGGATAAACATACGCAGTTCTTTAAGACACTCCTCACAGGGATTCATGGTCTCCAAACCTTTAATCATTGTAGTCACCCTCCTAGCTTGTCAGTATCTCTTTTAAATTGTGGTGCCCAGAAATGGACACAGTATTCCAGGTGAGGTCTAACCAAAACAGAATACAAAGACCCCATCTAGACACTATACTCCTTTTGATGCAGCCCAAAATCCCATTGGCTTTTTTAGCTACTGCATCATACTGTTGGCTTATGCTCAACTTGGTGTCCACAAAGACTCCAGGAGCTTTCTCGTATGGACTGTTGTCAAACGAGGCATCACCCATTTTGTATCTTTGCATTTCATTTTTCTGCTTAAGTGTAGTATCTTACATTTGTCCTTGTTTATTTTGTTAGTTTTGTTAGTTTTGGCCCAACTCTCTAATCTGTTAAGGTCATTTTGAATTCTGATCCTGTCTTCTGGGATATTAGCTCTCCCTCCTGATTTGGTGTCATCTGCAAACTTGATAAGCATGCCCTCTAAACCTTCATCCAAGACATTAATAATGATGTTGAATAGTATTGGGCCCAGGACCGAACCCTGCGGCACTCCACCCATCACTACTTTCCAGGATGAAGAGGATCCATTGGTGTATGACCCTTTGAGTTTGGTCACTTAACCCATTACAGATCCACGAGCATTGCCTAGCCCACATTTGACTTGTTTCCAACCTGTGGTGATCCTAAGGTGACAATGTTGCAAGGTGGGGTTTTTTGTTGCAAAGTTTATTAAAAAGAGGTTTGTTATGGTCTTCTTCTGATACAAAGAAAGTATGACTCGCATGAGGTCATCTGTCTGATTATATGGAGAAAGCTCAAGTCATTTGAATCCAGAATCTGGGAAAGTTATTTTACTGAAATGTTTCTCCTCAAATCCTCTACCTAACAGGGCCCTTGGTTTGCCTTGCTGGCTGGAGGAAGCTGGAAGCTGTAGAGCAAAACAGCCAGTTTCCCATATACTGCCAGGTACCTAGGAGCATGCGGAGCTATGGAAAGCCTAAACTTAACTATATGTGAAAAGAAAGGAGTTGGTTTGTGAAGTTAAAATGGCATGTTAATTTGTAGTTACCAATGTGTCTAGTCATCCATTAAGGTCTTGGAAAGATTGGGTGAATAATAGGACAAGAGAGTTGAAACGGGCCATCTAATCCACCTTGCAAGAATACACTATTTGGAGCTCATCCACACTAGGCAGTTTAGTTGTGTTTCAGTCTGCTCTTGAGCAGCCCCATATTCAGTACATTTGTGCTGAATCTGGGATCATGATCAAGACATCTTAGAAGTGCATTTACTTTGTTGGTGTGGCCCACATCAACTGATGTCAGAATGCTGATGTTGGAAAGTGGAGGCCATCAACCAATATGAGTGGGCACATCTGGCCAAACTGGGATGATTGTAGGATATGTTCACAAACATATCTCCCCAAATTTCCATGTGTGGCTGAGGAATTCTGGGAGTTGCAGTCAAAAAAAGAGCCTTTTTGTGGGATGTATTGCTTTCCTTCTCAAGTGACCAAAAGACCAAGTACGCTAAGCAGCCTCAAATGGGAATGCAACGTATATAGCAGGCATGGGCAAGCTTCAGACCTCCAGGTGTTTGGACTTCAACTCCCACAATTCCTAACAGCCTACCGGCTGTTAGGAATTGTGGGAGTTGAAGTCCAAAACACCTGGAGGGCTGAAGTTTGCCCATGCCTGTTATATAGGGTTGTAGATAATGTGGTGTGAGATGGATCCTTTCCTGTCACTTTCTTATCCCAGGTGCTAGGAAAATCCCAATAACAGGGTTACTACAGGCCAGCAGAACCACGGAGCATATGGGCCTTGGCACAACAAAACCCTACACCCGGGAGCCTCGTGGGAATAGCAGCTTGGCCTTCCACAGATCTTGCACCTGAAGCTGTTAATTCAGAAGCCCTTGGCTGTGGCTTTTTCACCTGCCAAGCAGCGGGAAATCCTGGGAAAGGGCCCTCCAGGCCCGTCTGAGGCCAGTCATTATGTCAGTGATTAATGAGGGGACTATTCTTGGGGCGAAGGCACTGTGAAATTAGATGAGAACACAATGAGTTAATTCTTGGGCTGGACCCAAATGTAGGTCTGGTGAAGGAAAGAGATGGATGCTACAAGCTCACCCCCTGGTTACCTTTGGTTTCCAGGGAGGCTGCGCGATCCGTATCTCTGCCTTGAGCCAAGTTGTTGGCACGGTCAGGGTTAGTGAGGGAAAAGCTTATGTCCTCCACGGTGGAACAAATCCTGAATCCCTAAAGGATGCAGAGATCACATGTTTTACCTTTCCTCCTCTCCAATGGAACAAAACATGCTAACCATAGCTAATAAATCTGTCATACATCATTCATATACACATAAAGAGATGGAAATTGTCAATCGCACATGCCACATCGGACAAAAAAGCTCTGAAATTGACATGAAATGTGGCATTGTAATGTAATCTATATGAGTAAAACAAACAAACAAAACAAGCAAATTCTTGAAATATGATTATTGTTCTTTTCTCACCAGACTATGGAGTATGAAGGAGGAAAGACCTCAAACCCATTTATCCCAATCAGTTATCAAACATATATGGTCTCCATATCGCTTTTGTTTCCAGGGCAGAGATTGAACAAAGATCAAGAGAGGGAAAAAGGATTGTTTGTACTGAAACAAAATGACTGCCGTATACATGAGATCCGTAGCTCTGATTTTATTCATTCATATGTCTTATTTAGGCATTTTCTATGTCTTCCAGCATGTTTGGATGATATTATTCGGTCAGAAGTTCTTCATTTGACTAGGGTTCACTATTAACCACACTTTTGCATATCCATGCAAAGTCTGGAAACTTATTCCCACAAATATTGAGGTTGCACGGTGTTGTTAAAGCACTTTAGCACTTGGAATCATAACTCTTGAATAATAAAGAAGGCTCTGTGGAAATGGCTAAAAATCAATTTCTGAAATGTTGCAAAATTCGAGATCAGGAGGAGGAGAAAACAGAAAAATACAAGGGAGGTCTCAAATAGTTCAAGAAAGAGTTTGGATGTAACTCTATGCAGGTAAAATAAATCCAAAAGTACTGGGAAAATATTATACTTCCAGAGCCTTTCCAACTTCTTGATGAGACAAATCAAGTTTGAAATCTCCCTAGAAACCCGAAATGGAGGCTATTCTGTTTTGGATAAACAATGAATCAACGTGATTTATCAGAAAAGTTGATAATGCTCAATAAACTAGAAGGATATTGTTGTTGTTGTTGTTGTTATTATTGTTATGTTTATTATGTTTATTTATACCCTGTTTTTTCTTTCCACAAGGAAACTCAACAGGAAAAGAGAAAGACCACACTACATTTGTATGGACACAATAAAAGAAGTCACAACTGCCCTAAGTTTGCAAGATCTGAGCAGGGCTGTTGATGCCTTTGCAGGTCTCCCATTCATAAGGATGCTAGAAGTCAAGGCTAACTTGATGGTAAATAGCAATAACAATCCTATATTTCCTTTTGTGTTGGATGCTGCACATGGGAATGCATATTCACATAGAGGGATATATTTACCCATTTGGGGACACTGCAAGGTGGGGAAGATTGAAATTTAAAGATGTGAAGCCCGTGAATGTAATTCAATTAAAAAAAATGTCTTTTCAGGAAAGAGAGGAAATAACAATCATCTCCTTTCAGACATCAGGATTCTTGAAGTGAGAAAATTCCTTTTTAAAATCACATTTTCAGAGTTCACATTTTTATGTATTGTTCAGAGTTATGAAATTACTGGAGCTGAATTTTACAAGGTCTTTGGTCTTCTCTGCCAAAGAGTGCTGGGTGCCTCACCAAACGACACCTCCCATGAGTCCATAGCATTTAACCATGTCCATTAAAGTGGTGTCAAACTGAATTGATTCTACAGTATAGATGCACCTCAAGCAATCACAAGATGGCTTCAGTTTACTCCTTTTGGCATGTTGTGAAATGCCAGGCTTGATTTGCTCTCAAACTCATTACTTTGTTCTTTTGGCAGGAGGACTCTCCTCCAGAACATTTAAAATGAGTTTATTTCCCCCTTTATATCCCTCCGTCATTTACATCCCTCCTTTTCTTCTAGCCTGTGATGCTTGAACTACTCTACTGGACTGCATTGTTTAGACAAATGCGACATTCTTCTCTCCATGTTTTTTAATTAAGAGAAACAATGAGGCAAGGTTGTCCTTTCTATCCACTCCATTTCAGTCAAGGAGAGAATGCCGCTCCCCATACCCTCTTGTCTTGGGGAAGAGTTGGACCTTGGTGATATTTTTGCTGGAATGTGGCACTCCGTTTTGGGGAGGGGGAGAGACAGCGCTTTTTTAACTTAGGAATTCAGAACTTTCATGTAAGCCTTCCTGAGCATTGTAGTTATCCTTAAAGAAGATGATGTGCTTGAAATACCACAGCACATTTCTGTAATTAGTTTTAGAGTCATGAAGAAGTCAAGTAGATATTGAACAATTCCACTTTTGAAAAACCCATAAAGGTTAAGCGTATATATTTTGATTCTCTTGCAGGCTGTGGCATTATATCACCAATGAATAAATTGGAAGAATTCAGCCAATAACATAATAGCATATCTTAAGTGAAAAATAGCTTTGAAGCAGTGGAAAAAAACTCCTCTCCTCTCCAATATATTTCCGTCTTTTAGAACAAAGCAAGTGAAGCAGTATGCAACATCCCAGGACACCTTATCTCATACCCAAGACAAAATGACATGTTCTACTGGAAGGATGGGGGTCCCGCACCCCCGTTATTGTTGGACAGCAATTCCCATCGTTCCTTGCCATCATGCCTAATAGTGAGAGATTATGAGAGCTGAAGTCTAATATCTTGAAGGCCAGATGTTCTCTCTCCCTGTTTTACAACTGGCAATTTCTTAATGTAAGAACAAACTGCTGCTCCATTTTAAGGAGTTCATAATAGGGTTGCCAGATGTCCCTTACTATAAGGGATGCCTCTTATTTGAGGATTGGACAGCCTTTCCCTTTATAGAGTCTAAAGGAGAGATCAAAAATCATGTATTTTGGATATTTATTGATCATGTCAGAAGCGGATTGAGGTTACAATTATCATGTATTTACAAACACAAAGATAAGCGACTTGCAGCATATATTTTGGGTGCCCATCATAACAACAGAAATGCAACTTATGAATGTGGACAATGTGCTAATTCTTCGAAGAAATAAATGGCTAAGTTACATGAAATCAACCCTGACATGTGATATTTAGGAAGAACATAGATTTGTTCTTAGTTATTTTGTGTCATGAATACATGTCTTCAAAACATATATTTAAATAAACATGCAAATTATGCATGCCATTTGCACTGTCCCCCAAAATTCATGCACCTGAAGAAGTGTTGGTGCAGGACTTGACTGCACGGCTCTTCCGCCTAGCAACACTGCAACATTTTGTGCCACTTTAAAGCTTGATATAAAAATGACAAAATAGAAGCAAATGCAAACCAGAAATTCTGGTTTGTTCATTGCTTGAGTCAGCACAGTGTAGTGGTCTCAGTGCTGCACTAAGGCATTGGGAAAGCAGGGTTTGATCCCTGTTTGATTATGAAAATCCACTGAGTGACCTTGGGTTAAGTCACACACTCTCAGCCTCAGAGGAAGACAAAGGCAAACCTCCACTCACAAATTGCACCAAGAAAACTCCATGATAGGGTTGCCATAGGTTAGAAACCACATGAAGGAACAGAGCAAGAAATGCATAACTGACAATACCACAATCTTATTCAAAGTTAAAAGGTCCTACTTCTGAGTTTTGGCAACTGCAGCACCTCTCCAGTTCTAGCTTTCCCTCTCCTTCTCAACATAGCCAGCAAGTACCATCAGTCCTCCATATACAAAGATTCTACATCCATAACCACAGCTCAAAAATATTTGAGGGGGAAAAATCCCTAAAAACAAATCTTGATTTCGCTGTGCGTGAATTAATTAATGAGAAATCACTTCCAGATCCTGATTGAGAACTATGCTGTATCTGGGTTCTGTTAGTCTATGTCAGCCCAATTACCACCATAGATGTTAGGGATTCCTCTTCTTTAGAAGAGGAAGGGGAGTAGGAAAGTGTTTATGAATCTGAGGGTGAACTGGAATCTGAGGAGGAGACTTTGCAAGTACCCACTTTTCAGGAGAGGTGAAAGGAAACAGAGCAGAATAGCTGCCAGAAATGCAGCTGAGTAATTAGGAACTGCCCTAGCAGCTATGACTCTGCTATAAAGCAGAAGCAGGTGCAGCCAGGTCTTGCTGGTAACAAACTGATTGTAATGCCTTTGCTCCCCATGTGCCTGCTCCGAGTCTGCATCTGGATTTATTGCTGTTTCTTTGTCTGAAGTAAGACTTCCTTGCTACCTTTTGCATTATTCCACTGAGTGTGTTGTATTTTATGTTTTGCTGAAGTAAAGCAGTTTTCATCTACTTATCACAGTGTTTTAAGGCTGTTCTTGAAAGACAAAACAGGACAATAGGCCACATAATCCAACCCACACAACTCTGTTGAACTTCAGTTGGCTTTTTAAATTACTGTGAATGTTTATTTAGATTTTATGTCACTATATAATTCTGATTCTGTCTGACTATATTGGTTTAGGTTATTGATGTTATACGCAATTCACTGATATTAGGTTTAATTTAATGTTAGTTTTTTAGCGCTGTATTCGTATGTGGGGTCTTGTTGGGATTTTATGCCAATATTTATCTGTTTTGTTTAAAGGCATTGAATGTATGCCATTGTTTGTTGGAATCTGCCCTGAGTCCCTTCAGGGAGATAGGGCAGAATACAAATAAAGTTATTATTATGATTATGACTATTATTTATTAATATGCACTGTGCTGGTGTGTAGGCATATCCTGTTGTAGCTTCCCTTCATTTCTCAGATCCACAGGCTATTTCCAGCATTCATTTGTATTGTTTCCCATTTTGAAGAAGGGACACTGTTATACTGAGTCCTGTGGGAAAAAAAGCAGGATAAAAGTAAACAAATAAAAATAATACTACATTATTGTATCTAATGTGATTTGAGCATTCAGAGATTTTGGAACCAAACCCTAGCAGATACTGAGAGCATGCTATACACTCTCTTATTAGTGTTTTGGCACCTATTTGTCCAGGCCAATACAGTGGGTTCTTGGGGTTTGGTAAGAATAATAATAGTAATAGTAATAATTTGTATTTCTTAACGGCCTCTCTTTATGGCTTGTGGAAGGGCACAACATAGCTAAAACACTTCATCACTAAATATTAATTAAAATACATACCGGTATATTAAAATGTTTTTCTATGATATACATATGTTAAAATGCACAGAATAAAGATTAAATGCAGGGCATGAGTTCAAAATTCATAGCTAAAAATTGACTAGTTTGGTTTGGTTCCAGACTGCGTGTGAATACCAAAATTTATGGATGCTCAAATCACATCATATTATACAAGAGTGTAGTGATACAATATCTCTTATATAAAATGGCAAAATCAAGGTTTGGTTCATGGAATTTGAAATGCCACATTCCCAACAATCATACTGGAATTTCCTTACAGCATCCACCTTTTTTTGGGAAGCTCTGGGGATGTGGTGTTCTATATACTTTCTTTCTAGGAACAAGAAAACTGATGCACAAAACGATCCAGATAGGCTGAAGTATTTCATTGCCACCCCACCATGAGAAAATGGGAATGACAACTCTTCCAAAGTGGTCGCATACAACCTAAATAATTAACAAATGTGCAAACCTGCATCCTGCTCAGTGACTTTGTCCAAACAATTTCAAAAAAGTGAAACCTCTTTTAACAAGAAATCTAATTAATTACCAATTGGAGAGCCCTAGACATGAATTTTTGACTGTTCCAGCTTTCAGGGTGGGTATGGAGAAAGAGGGCAGTGGCTGTTGGAATGAGGAGGAGTCTATGATCTGCTTCTGGGCCTTGGCATAATAGAGCTGGCTCTTCTTTCCTCCTTCTGAGGCTGGGATAGTGGTAGCATATGGATGGATTTCATTTCCTCTGAGCCTAGGTATCATTGGGCCCTGCTGCCTCTTTTTTCCTCCCTCTGAGGCTAGGGCAATGGCAGCTGGAACAAAAGGATAGTCATTTATTTCCTTCTGGGTCTGGGCATGATGGAGCTTTCTCTCTCTAAAGCCAGGACAGCGTAAGCAGGCTGTAAATCCTTTCTTAAACCTAGACCTCAAAGGATCTATCCAGGGTGCTAGGGAACCCAGAAACAATTTGAATAGATAATTTTAAAGCTCAGACTAAAACCAGGAGTTGTCATCTCACTAACATGATGGGAACCACCAAACTCAACCGTCTCTTTTTAGGACTGGGTTGTAGTCTAAAGGCAAAAGAAATAATTGTTACAAACAAGACTTTGAAACTCTCTATTACCAGTGTTGTACATCTAATTGCCAAGGTGTTATAAGAAAGTCCCATTAGAAGGAGGTCTACGTATGCTAAAAGTACACTCAGTATGTGTTCATCATCACTACTTATACATGTTTCCACTCATTTGACTGTTGTTGAAAGCAGCACAAAACCATGGATCAGAGGAGTTGATAATGGAGAAGCTAGAAGGGCATTTGAATGTTTTACAGAACAACGGTGCATGCTAGTTGAAAAATAAAGTACAGAACCACATGTTGCCTTCTAGAGGAATCTTTAATAAGATGCAGTCTGAAGGGACCGAGCATGTGATGAGTCTGGAATTGGAGGTAATATGGCATATCTTTCCTATGGTAAACATACCCTTTAGTGGGTGCAGCAAGATGCTGATTAAAAGAGTGAAGAATGAAAATATGAGGCCATGTAAGGGAGAAGTGGAAATCTACCTTGTACATCTGTGTAATACATAGATATTTCTTGCAGCGGTAGTCATCTCTGCATCTGTCAGTCACTTTCCTTGCAAAACCTCCATTTTTGCCCTCTCCTTGGGAAGTCTGATCACCCTCTCCTTCACTCAAGCCCTCCTCCATTGCCAATGGTGACGTGTCATAGACTCTGAGAGTCAACCCTCTCAAAAGTCATTTAAGATTGTCCCCACTCTTGAGGCTGTAACTAGTTTCAAACTAGAGAAACTGGGATGAGAAAGGTCTAAGCTCAGAGAACTGCAGCTCTTGAAGAAGATGTGAAAATTGCTGCTTTAAATAAAGAAAATGTTTCCTCCCCAAACTTGAGATCCTGCCGATTTCTCTCCAGGTTTAGCTTATTATGGCTAAGATATGAACTTTTTGCAGTCTCCCTCCATGAGTGCTGTCTCTAACGTTGCACATCCTGACATGAGAAGAAAGCAAATTACATCTCAAAATGTGCTTTGTACCATGAAGTCATTTTCACTAGGTTTGGTAGGACTAAACCTATGCACTCCATACAATCAGTGTCAATATTCTAACCCTTGGAAATTGTTATTTATATTTTGTTTATTTATTTTGTTACCGCCTGTCTTCCCGAGTAGGATCTATAGTGGCTTCTAAGCACAACATATTAGAAATGTTTCAATATGTGTATTCTACAGAGCACTTTTAAATTATTATGTGTTTTGATTATGTATTTTAACAATGTTGTAACCTGCCTTGAGCTGTGAAGAAAAGCGGGTAAGAAATAAAATGATGATGATGATTAAAAATATTTTCAGTAAAATTAAAAGAAATTAAAATCAGACTAAGACTCTCAGCAGTGTTAATATTCATACTAAATCTAAGGACAATGAGTAAGTTACCTTAGGTTCCAGCTTCATGTCATGTTAGATCCCCATTCCTAAAACTATGCTCAGTGTTGGCCGTATCTCAAAAAAACAACAAAACAAAATAAACAAAAAATCAACAGTAAAAACAATAATACGTGGAGAGGAGGAGGATTTTTACCTCTTCCTTTCCATGCAAATTTCCACACCTCCAAATGTGCTGTTTATAGCAGTGCCTTTGGGAACAAAAACATCTGAAGCTGGAAAGAGTAGAAGAAGAAACCAGTAAACAGAAAGATGTAAACATTTTTCTTTCAATGTATTGTGATCCCAGTCTGCACTGGGAGTTTGCATAGCTGTTTATTTCAGGGAAATGAAAGAGACTGAGCATGGCAAATCCCTTTAAAAAGGTGAGCACAAGGTCTGTTACACTTAAGAGAAAATATTCCTTATATACTGGGTATATAAAAATATATATTTAAATTCCATTTTTAAAAACTCACCGGTATCTACCTTATACAGGGCTTTTGAGTGTAGTGTTATCTACTTTCCCTGGCAGACATTTGCTGAGTGTTTTATGTCCCCTTGTATATCCTTTTAGCTAAAGATGCAGGGAGATCAAACCCAGTTCTATCTGCACATGAGGTGTGTGCTCTATCCCAGATCTTTGGCTCACCTCCAACACACACAACTGTTTCCAGGAAACACAGACAAAAGAAAGAAAGAAATGAAATCCTGCCTCTGAAAACCATGATACAGACTTGCAAATAAATCAGCTAAATATATTACTGGCCTATACAAATGCTTATGTGGTCATAAAAGGTCAAGCATTTGAAGGACAGAAACAGGGAGAAAAAGAAGCATGTTAGATTTAGAGATCATATGAGTCTCCATGTATGCATCTGTCTTAATAGACAGATGGAAAAGGAATACTATTGTACCCACTGACCTTGTTTCCCATCTACATGCATTGTTTGGGCAGGTGCCATAGATGAGATCATATCCCCTAGAGCCCCCCTCAATAGCCACTGTGTTCTTCCATGTCTACACTCTGGAATTTAATCCAAATTTTAAGGGAAACATTAAAAAAGGCACCCAACCTGTTTGAGGGATTTGATTCAATAGTATGGATAGCTCATTTTGTGTTTAGGCTAAAATTCTTCCCCTATATTCAAGGTTGTACATATGCATTTAACAGCTTTTTGTTGGAAAAATGTCATCCTGCACTGCCTAAGTCTCTATGGTTAGATAGGAAGCCTAGAAAAGAGTTAGGGACACCTTCCCACAGTCCTATGTATGCTTTGATTAGGCTTCACTATTGTTACCTCCTTCCTGTCCTGTTTAGGTCAACCCCATCCTTTGATGCTTTAGAAATGTGATCTCTCCTAGGGGTTGACGTAACTTCCCCAATTTGGCCTTTGGAATTTTTATGGCCCTAGAGAAGAAAGAGACTCACCACGAGGGAGTCGCCATTAGTTCTTCCTGATTTGTTCCAGAGAGAGGACGCATTTTGTCCCCTCTTGTAGTCAAGATGTAGCTATCTAGATCTTTGTTATTTTGATTTGTCTACCTGTTTTAGATCAGATTAGATAAGCTAGTTAGCTCCAAACCTTTCTATCCATCAATGGGTTTCTTTTTACCTCAATAAATGCTTTTAAACTTTAAGGCTGGCTTTGCGGTCCTTTGCCATCCTGAACAGACAGAGGCTTTCCTAAACTCACTCCGTGTAAGTTTCACTGCTGCATTGGAAGAAATACTTCCATACACTCTGCTGTTTTTCGTGGGAATTTACCTCATAAAGAGGGTGATTTGAGCTTAACAGCTCCTCGATTCCCAACACTTTTCTCTCTTGATCAAGACCCAAAGTGGATTATATCCTATATTTCTGTGTGTCACAAGGTCCAAACTTGTTTTCTGCTGCCCTGCAGACTAGGACACAGAACAATGGCTTCAAACTACAGGAAAGGAGATTCCACCTGAACATCAGGAAGAACTTCCTCACTGTGAGAGCTGTTTGGCAGTGGAACTCTCTGCCCCGGACTGTGGTGCAGGCTCCTTCTTTGGAGGCTTTTAAGCAGAGCCTGGATGGCCATCTGTCAGGGGTGCTTTGAATGCGATTTCCTGCCACTTCGCAGGGGGTTGGACTGGATGGCCCATGAGGTCTCTTCCAACTCTATTATTCTATGATTCAAGAAGAATAAGAGGAAAAACCATTGATTACTAGCAGGGCGCTTGCTTTCCGTGCCAATGGTTCCAGAGTAAATTTCTGGCATCACCAAGTAGGGATAGGGAAAGCTCAGTATCTGAAACCCTGGGAAGATGTTGCTGTGGTACCTAATTGTAAGGTAGCTTCCACTGCTTCGTGTCCCATAAAATGCTCATTGTCCGCTGTCCGAAAGCCATAAGTGAGGTATTTCGTATGTTTTCCTGTATTTGTGCAATTTGGAAGGCAATTGCCTGAAAATTGTGCATTTTATTTTGCAAAATGTTGAACTGGACAGACTGGTGAAGAAGCTGCATGCAAGCCATGAGCTGCACTATGCCCTTCCTTAAACTATAAGTGCAATTTCCCAAAGCTACCAATTTGCTCTTTTTCAGGCTCAGTGCTCCCAACACACTGCAATCAAGTAGAATCTTTAGATTGTGTTTCATTAAAACAAATATAAGGCAAAATATGTCCAGCTTCATGTCCAGCTCCTGAATTTTGGCTGGTTGTAGAGCTTTGAAAAACAGAAGGGAGGAAAAGTTGGCTGTCAGTAAAGAAAACTTCTCCTTGTTCCAGAGTCCTTTAGGTAGAGGGCACAGCTGTTTGAAAACATTGCAACAAAGGCGAGTCTGCAGCCTTCCTGGCTTTATTTGAGTCCTTACATCAGTTTCTATGTGCTTCTGCCGCACTGTCCTTTCATGTGGTTGATGATAAATCAGAACTGTGTATAACTGCTGTCAGGCAAAAGAGGGAATCTTTGGAATTTGTAACTGCAGCAATTTGTGTTTTGCAAAACCAGAACATTATGTGTCTCAAGTGTCTTTCCTTTCAAGTCACACCCACACTCTAAAGGACAGACAACATACGCCTGTACTCCTGAGAAAGGTTAATATGCATTCCCCTTTCCTCTCTTGAAGGACTGTCTAAGAGCCCACCTGTATGGTTATGAAGACTGACAGGAGAGGAACTTTGGGGGATACTGCTACTTGCAGAGGCCCCTTGATGCTACACCTGAGAGGCTTTGGGGCAGGGAAAATAAGGTCATTGCCCCTCTCAATCAGAGTTCCCATTCAATGCAATTTTCCTTCCATCATAAAGTTTCTAGCATTGCACAGAATGATAAATTGATATATTTTTAATATTTTTAATACTCAACCTCTTCCACTTGTTATTTTATTCCCTTGATATCTTTGCCTGTTCCTTTGTAGGATGAAGTTCATAGTCATGATTGTGGCCATGGTCATATCTGCCATGGTCGTAACTGCCCTCCCAGGCCTATTTTGTTGGGCATCAGCTGAGTAGAGAGAAGGGGGTCAATTTTATTGGTGATCAGAGTAAGTGGGCAGTTCCACCTCCTTTTGCTGGCCAATGAAACTCAGTCAGTCAGAAGCAGGAGCCCTTGTCACAGCCTTAATGGATGGTGGTGAGCGGAAACCTCATCTTCCCACATCCTAATAGCTAACGGAATGGAGCGTATCTGTTGCACCCCAAGGCAGCGCGAGCACTCGAAAACCAGGCAGGAGCCAATATAACACACAAGCTGTTTATTGAAGCAGAGTAAATATATAGGTCTATACGCATTTAAGGTGGAAAGTTAAAGTAAGTCCATTACATATAGTCTATTGCAATTCAGAAAGAGTTTATCAATGTCCAATTTGTAATCCACAAGTGAAGCTCAATAGCTTCCCTTAGATATCAAAGTTTGTCCATGAAACAATAGCAGAAAACAAAGCACTGCAAATCCGCTTGAAAAGTCCCGTAGCAAAGTCAAAGAAGCAAGGTAAACAAAGCAGAGTCAATCTCGATCCAGGAACAAGGAAGTTGCGGTAACAAGGCAAGGTCTACTTGGGAGTAGTGGCTCAGCATGGCTCTCCTGAAACTGGAAACTCGGCACGGATTTAGAAGAGAAGGCAAGGAGCTGGAAACTGGAACCTCTTCCGGGAAAAGGCAAAGTTGACACCGCAATGAAAATACAGTGCAGAGTACTTTTAACAGAATCCCAAGTCTGTAAGAATTAGGGAGTACAGGGCCATTGAAAGTTCTTATGGGAAAACTAATCATTATCTAGTTTGAGAGCGAGTCTTTGACTTCTTCTCAGTTCTTGTTTTCTACTTCTATCTTTGGTAACAAAATCTCTCCGATTAAAACTTCCATTCTCCCCCAAGTCTGTACCATCTGGTGTGGTTAACGCTGGAGAGAATTTGGAATGTTTGCCAATTAGCGGATCTATGATATCCGGCACCTGCAAGGCCATAGGGCCTGAATTCTGAGCAGGAATGTCTTCGAATTCCGCCGCCTCATCTGTTTCTGACTCCAACTCTCGATGTAACCTGGGCCATGATGGCTGAGCCACAACAGTATCTCTCCATGGAGCTGATACCTGTAGTAAAATAGGATGGGGGAATCAAATCAAGAAATCCTACTTAACTACACAACTAAGATATCTACGTAACTAAGTAGGCCATGTAGAACTCAGGCAAACATTTCTGAGATCTGAAAAGCAGATAAATAACAAAATTGATGTGAAGAGGACAACCTAGAATCTCCTACTTTGAGGATGTAAACTATGAGGAGTTTGTGTATTAAGGAGCTTGTGGCCAGCTGATGTAAATAGTCAGGACAATCCCACCATTCCTTCACCAGCTTTTAAAGAATCTGGGTGGAAAACAATACCCCAAGATCTCTCTTTCATCAACTTCTAGACCCCTGGTGCATTTCTTTTGACCAAAACATTGAAATGAGCCATAGGAAAGGGGGAAGGTCTTCTACTGAACAAATGACCCTCCAGGGGAATGGAAAAAGGAAGATGGCCTGGATATGGATATATGATATCACAGATCCCTGGGTGTATGTATCCCTTTATCTGCCAATTAGATTATACCCCCCTAGTGCAATTTGTTTTCATGGGGGGCATTGAGTTTCATGCAACAAGGGCCGCTGAATTTCCTTTCTTCTTGGCCTGAGCCCATACAGTCTCACTATCTGGAGATCAAAGCTCTCTGGAAAGTTGGTAAATAGAATATTCTAGCTTTGATGCACACATAACTCCCCTTGAACACATACACCTCCAGAAGAAAATGTATCCTTTTGGCAAGGCCATAACATGCTCACTGCTCTGTCCACTTAACAGTTGCTGGCAAAGAGGAACAGATTTCAGGGAAGACTTAACGAAAATATCTCCCCTTTGTTCTTTCTTGGAGCTATTACAGTGCTTTTTCTGTGGGTGATGAAGGATCGCCCCCCCCCCCAAAAAAAACCCCACCATCCAGCCACCAGTCCCCCATGACTTTTAAACTGAGCTCAATAGCCTTCCAAAAGCAGGTAACCTATAACCAGGTTCATTGTGATGCTAAAGAATTCTATTTAGCTGTATTTAAACTGGATATCATGACTCCACACGATGACCTTTCACTCCTGGGAAGTAGTTTTAAATTCAATCCGCGGTAAAGGAAAAATCCTTCCAATTCATTGGCTGTGAAAGGTCACAAGTGAACTGTGTTTTGATGGTATCTGCTGCTTTAGTGGCTTTGGTTCTCAATATACATGACCATCAAGAAGACAGGCCTGAATTGCTTCTTTGTCTTGCCAGACAGAACTGCAAGGAGCCTGAGAAAGCAGAGCAACAAGAAAAAAGATACCTGAACAGAGAAAAAGAGATTGAGAGAGAGAGAGAGAGAGAGAGAGAAGGGCCAAGGTGAAGGGGGGTCCAAGCTGAACTGTACAGCACATGCCACAGATGCTGGAGGTCTTGGCTTTCATAACTGGGAGTCCATTCAAAAGTTTGCCAGGCACTTTGGAGAGGAACAACTGGAGTCGTCAGTATAGAGAAAGAGTTAGAAACTGCATGGGGCTAATTCTTGGCCCTGTAACATTTCCACTAGTTTTGATTTTTGTCATATCCAGTTTAGATTTGGCTCTATCTTTGGCACATTCTCAGCCTTTTAACCTATTACGTGTTTGTTGTGGTTATGTGCCTCCAAGTTGTTTCCAGCTTATAGAGATCTTAGGCAAGCCTTGTTGGGAATCATCCTGGACTACTCAAGTCTAGATGTAGTTAGATAGATGATAGAGTTAGATTGAGGGAATCCTTTCCCTGTTTCCAAAGCATGCCTAGACAGGCTTTACTGTGTTTCACTCTATCCTGTTTACGTCACATCCCTTACTTTGAAGTTAGTGGAAATGTGAATCTCTAGGGACACTAACTTCTCATTGGTCAGAATGTCTTTTATGGCCCCAAATAAACTGGACCATGAGGTTGGAACCATTTTGGTTCTCTCTTCTCCCTTTGTTCTTCTAGCTAACAAAAAGCATCCTGCCATCTCTCCTGGCAAGATGTAACTATTTAGATTTTTTATTTTTTCCTTTCTTATTTTTCCTTAGAAACCAGTCTAGAGTAGACTAGACAGCTCCCAAGCCTTTCTATCTACAATGGAGTTCTTTTTACCTGAATAAATACTTTTTGAACTTTTATTGAGACTCTGCAGTCCATTGCAATCCTAAATGGTCAAAGGCTTCTCTTTGCTCGCTCCGTGTAAGTAACTGTTGCATTTGAAAGCTTTGCTTTTGCTACTCTGCTGATTTTGGTAGAATCTCCCCCAGAGAGGGTTAAATTGAGTCTAACCGCTCAGTTTACCACAACAAGCCTATTTTTGGAGGGGAGCATGATTTGTTCAGGCAGAACTTGCCATTGCTTTCCTTTAAGGATTAGAGGGGGTAACTTGCCTAAGATCACTAAGATGGTTTACATGACCAAGTAGGGATTTGAACTCTGGTTTCCAAGAGTCCTAGTACCAATAGTATAACCACTACACCACATTGTCTCTACCTTCACTCCCATGTGTTCTCTCATTGTGGCACTAATAAAGCACAACTGCTATCGTTTTATATGTTCTTACGGTGATATTGGTCGATTTTCAAATACTACTTGGGGTGGGGGTGGAATTCTGCGGACCTCGGGGTGTTCTGGAGATCTTAGAGGGCCGAAAAAATGGGGCTGAAGTTGCATTTAGTCTGTATGATACACCATCTAGCCCAGTAAAGAGGCTATATAGACCCAAAACTTGGAGAAATTCCATTATTAGAATCTCCAGCCCTTATGGGGCACCAGTCATGAAAGTTGGGGAGTTCTGGAATTTGTGATTCAAAATCTACCCTATTTTGATAAGAGTCAAATGTCATTTATTCATTTGCAGGTAGATTTACAAACTGTAGATTGTGGAAAAGTAGAGCTTTTTATCCAAAAGAAAGCTGGCAAATCCAAACCAAATGAATCTATTAGTAGCTGGTAGTCACAACATTTACATGAATGCCCTCCATGAGAAGAGGCAGGCTAGCACTAAATATAAGATGTTGGGGAGAACACCTGAGCTCAGTAGCAACTGATGGCTTCCATGTCCAGGAACAGTGACTACACTCCAAGTTTAACAAACCATCCAAGGTGGCTGAGCCCTACACCAGAAGCAGGCTTGGCATCTATTGTAGCTTTTTCTTTGTGAATAGTTTAAAGCATTGGTGCACAACCTGTGGCCCTACAGGTGTTTTGACTGTGGAATGACCTGCTGGTTCAAATCCCTGACCATTCATGGTTGATCTGGGAGAATTAACATACTCTACGGAGCCCCCGGTGGCACAACAGATTAAACCACTGAGCTGCTGAATTTGCTGGCCAAAAGGTTGGCGGTTTGAATCCAGGGAGCAGGGTGAGCTCCTAGTGTTAGCCCCAGCTTCTGCCAATCTAGCAGTTTGAAAACATGCAAATGTGAGTAGATCAATAGATACTGCTCCGGCGGGAAAGTAATGGTGCTCCATGCAGTCATGCCAGTGGCCACATGACCTTGGAGGTTTCTATTCATAACACTGGCTCTTTGGCTTAGAAATGGAGATGAGCACCAACCCCCAGAGTCAGACAAGATTAGACTGAATGTCAGGGGAAAACCTTTACCTTTGGTGAGGCAAATGGCCAACTCCCTTGGAACAGATCTTGCCTAGAAACCTAATGACAGATTTACCTTAGGGTTGCCATCAACACTTGAAGCATGCAGCAACTTGGAAAGCCGGCTGTTTTATAAGGGTTGAGCTTTTTAACAGTATGCAGTAATGGTGCTCCATGCAGTCATGCCATCCACATGACCTAGGAGGTGTCCACGGGCAACGCCGGCTCTTCGGTTTTGAAATTGAGGTGAGCACCAACCCCCAGAGTTGGACACGACTAGACTTAATGTCAGGGGAAACCTTTACCTTACTGAACTGTGTTTACTTCTTGCCTTTTTAGTGAATATTTATTTGGATAAAATAACAGGAAAAAAAGTATCAGCAGTGTTCTACACAGCCTGGTCCATATCTCTAAACTAGAAGGTTACCCTTGGATGAGATGAAGGAAGCTATCTTCATTTGTGATTCTTGGCCATTTGTGTAGACGGAAGGAAAGGATATGCCATCTTGTGCATTGCCTCAGGAAGCAAAATGTTTGGGGTTGGCCCTGGACCCCTGGTCTAAGAAGTAGACACAGTGCCAGAAATTCCCATGTCTACTTTGTGGAAGGTCAGGTCACAAGGTCTTGGTGCAAAACTCTTCAGTCAGTCCCCTCAGTATGAATATCCCAAGATTCCATATACATTCTTCATGTCCTTCATTTCTACATAAAGATCACCTTTGTAAGTCTGAGCCCTGGGTTGTGGCTGCCTGCGGCTAGTTTAAACTTGCACATTCAAAGTAAAAAAAATTGAAAATAAATAAATTATACTGTAAGTTTAGCATTCATAAATTCTGGCTCCCCTTTGCCTTCCTTCACTGCCCTTTGTGACTTCTGCCCTCTTCTCCCAGATCTCCAACAGAAAGTCCCATTGTGTGTAAAAATGCCCGACAGTTCACATATATTCACCAGGAAGGTCACACCCAACCACTCTCAGACCAATACTGTTATATGTCAGAAATATGTAGACAAATTTCTTTAGCTCAAACATGAAATGTCTTCCTATGCATCAATCCCTGTGACAGAAGTGAGAGAATATCCAATCTATTGTGAGAATTTGCTCTCCGGATTTGGGGTTCATAACAGCTTTGTGAAAAATTGCAAGAATTGGAGGAAGAAAGTAACTGATGTGTAGAATTCAATTGACATTACTGTTATTTTAGGCCAACTGAACTTATTTTCATAATGATAGCATTTTGTCCCACTAGTTCAATATGCTGAAGATGAATAAATTTGGTTCTAAGTAGGCTTCCCAGGATGAAAACTGAAAACTGCTTCTGTCTCTTTAATAGTTTATTTATTTTATTTATTTATTTACAGTATTTATATTCCGCCCTTCTCACCCCGAAGGGGACTCAGGACAGATCACATTATACACACATAGGGCAAACATTCAATGCCCATAAACACATCAAACAGAGACAGACAGATGCAGAGGTAATTTAACCTTCTCCTGAGGGGATGTTCAATTCTGGCCACAGGGGGGAGCAGCTGCTTCATCATCCACTCTGATGGCACTTCCTCATTCCAAGTCATAAATTAGTTAAACTTGCCTCCCCACTTTTATAAGTGGTACCTTATTTCCTACTTGATAGATGCAACTATCTTTCAGGTTGCTAGGTCAGCAACGAGCAGGGGCTATTTTTTATTTTTAATTGACGGGTGCTCACCCCGCCACGGGATGGCCTCGAACTCATGACCTCATAGTCAGAGTGATTTATTGCAGCAGGCTGCTCAACAGCCTGTGCCACAGCCCGGCCCCATAGTTATATAGAAGAGGGAATATTCGCAGGTGTTATTTGTCACTACACAATCTCCCAGCACTATCATGCAGGATGTTGGACATTGTTTCCAGCTGTATCTATCTAAACATAAAATAATATTAATTTTTTAAAAATCAAATGAAACAAAGTTTGAAATGTCTATGTGGAAAAAAAGCTGTCATAAAAAAATGCTGGGCCTTTTTGGAAGACAATCCACAGCTAAAGGAGGCACCTAGAGGAGGTCTTCAGGAGTGGATCTCAACTATTTTAAAGTCTTATGCTGTTTTAGATGCAAAGCAGTTCAATAATTACTACCAGTAGATGCAAGGA
The DNA here is from genome assembly GCF_035594765.1 of Anolis carolinensis. NCBI lineage: Eukaryota > Metazoa > Chordata > Lepidosauria > Squamata > Anolidae > Anolis > Anolis carolinensis. The sequence continues at coordinate 275,976,071 of NC_085843.1, read as the reverse complement.
CTGACTCCAAACCCTTTAATTTGTCATAGATAAAACTGGGACATATGTGGTCAAGCGACTTCCAAGTGTGTGCAAGATGGCAAAAATTATTAATGAGTAAGAACAGACAAACCAGGAAAGGTTGCAGTAGTTTAGTTTTTGCCTAAGTCTACTGGGAAGAGAGAAAGTGTAAGGAGGAGAGGAAAACTGGGACTTCTGAGTTCCAATATGGATTGTCTCTTTTAATTTCTTTAAATTCTAATCTAAATAATTCAGTTGCAACTCTAAGAAACAATTTTTCAAGGCACTCTTCCACCCAATAAAGATCACAGGGAAACTGAATAATGACAGGTGAATGAAAAATCAGGACCAATAAGGACCACTGGAATGAATGCCCAATGATTTTTATGTGGCCAAGAGGAATTTTTCTTTTGCAATTTCCAGTGAACACGTGGATGGCCTCCTCCTTGGAATTTGTGGCTATGTGTTTTTAATACTGTCAATAAATGTCTTTCCTGGGAGACTCATGAGGGCAATCATGGAAGCTGTTAACAAAGTGTGAAAGGGAGAAGGCCAGCAAAGGTTAATCATATGGCTGTCCGCTAATGACCTCTCCAGCCCCTGGTTTTAAACCCTTTGCTACTTGTAAAGATCCATCACGTGAGCAATTTCCTGTCTGAAGTTGCCTTTATGGAGAAGAATAAAGCCTCGCTTTCTTGTGGAGAAAGAGAACACCCCAGCAGGGGTGGAGGCTATTATTTTTAAGCTGATCTAAACACCTGGGTTTCCCAGTAGAGCCTATTAAACTTCCTCCATTATGTCTAAATATTTCACTAATTCCCACCCTTGTACTACTAGACCAAGGCAGAGCTACTTAAAGAAGGGAGATTTGGGATCCATGGGGTGGAGAGAAATTACCTGATATCTTGTACCAAATTGTCATTTTGTGTGCGTTGGGAGGAGGGGATTCTTTGCAGAACATGACCCCATCTTTGCCTTTTACACAAACCTGTGCCACTGCCTATGGGAAAGTCACCTGCCTCATAGGCTTGTTTACATGTCTTCTGTCAAAATGCATGTGACAGCAGCTCATCTGAGGTCAGAGGAAGTAAAAAGAACCACTGGATGTTCTCAAGTCCCACTTCTGCTATACTGAGTTTGTGGACTGGGGCATTTCAGTTATCCCTTTGGGCCCTTCTGCACAGAGCCAAAACCTGTGATGGATTCCAGATTAGCCTGAGGCTTCCAAATGATGTCTCAGGCTAATCTGAATTAACCCACAGTAAATCTGAATTTCCAGGATTACTTCAGATTAATAAAACATCTGAAAAGATCTGGACCTTTTAATAGATCTTTGTAGGTCTAAGTCCTGTGGGGACTGAGTCTCAGGATTGCTTTCTGCGATCCCAAGGGTCAATTCCTACTGACAACCTGATTTTTTGGGCTCCAGGAGCAAAAAGAACCAGGACAGCACTGCCACCCCCCACATGCACCCTAAACTTACAGTAGAAGTTGACATTTCAAAATGAGCTTCGTCAGAGAGTCCTGAGGACAGAGCTAGGCCTCTCCAGTAAGTTTAAGAGGCAAATGGGGGCTGGGGGCTAGCTATATGCCCTCCCAGGTCAATCTTGGATCCATCCAGGAGAGCATCTACTCACCCCCTGCCCACAAAAATTGCAGGATGTGGGCTCACTATTTGGCCTAAATCCCAAGATTTAAATCCCGGTTCCTCTCAGAATTTAGGCTAGTCTGGAAGGGCAGTTCTTTGTTTGTAATGGCAGCGACAAACAGCTCTGGGAAAACTGCCAGGAGGATATAATGTCACCAACGTTCTCTTACTGTCTCTTCTTCCTTATTGCCATTTAACATATATTCAATATGAATTGCTGTCATGGCTGATGGACTTGGGTTCCATTGCATAAAAGGAAAATGCAAGAGAAGAAGGTTGTGGGACTTTGTACCATCGACCATGGCACCTAAGTAACTAGGAGGCAAGCAGACAACATTACAACAAAGCTTTCAATGTTTACAACTTCTTTGCATAGAATGGGCAGATAGTAAGGCTTTCAATGAGTCCTGTAGCAAATCAAACCCAAACTCTCCCAAGAAGCTAAGATGATTAAACCAAAACTGGCATGCTTCAAACATATCACAAGAAGACATGATTCATTAGAAAAGAAAATAATGCTTTGTAAAGAAGAAGGGAGAAGGAAAAGAGGAAGATTGTGTTCTAGATTGGTAAATTAGTGTGGTGGAGGCTCCTTCTTTAGAAGCTTTTAAACAGAGGCTGGATGGTCTGTCGGGGGTGCTTTGAATGCAGTTTTCCTGCTTCTTGGCAGGGGGTTGGACTGGATGGCCCATGAGGTCTATACAAACTCTATGATTCTATCATCATCATGAAAAGATGGTGCCTGAGGGAACTGGATCCTCTTTCCTGTGGCAGGTGACCATACCATTAATCCAGAAAAGCCACACCACTTTCCAAGAAGAGCACTTGCCTTTCTATCATCGTCGTCATCATCATCATCATCATCATGAAAAAGTGCCTGAGAGAACTGGATCTCTCTGCTGGGAGAGGTTACTTTATCCCTGAGGTTGCCGTTAGATCAGAAAAGCCACGGCACTTCCCAAAAACAGCACCTGCTTGATTGTTGGGGGCAGGGCAGTGATGAGAAGGGGGGCGAAGCCCAGAAGAGGCCAAGGCCCTGCACCCTCAGAGGCCGATTCCCACATGGGGCCCCTCCCTCCTCCAGGGCCTGCCACTCCCCTTCCCAGTCCTGATGCGGTCTGAGGGAGAAGGTCTGCTCAGTTGGGGCGACCCGGGAGCGGCGCAGCTGGGTTTTGCCTTGGACCCACCCACCCTGCCCCCTCCTTCCCTCTGCCACTCATGGCTCCTGTGACAGAGAACAGGTGGCATGAAGGAGGCGCGCAGGACAGAGGGAAGGGAGGGAAGGTGTGTGGAGGACTCCCCAGGACTGCGGGCAATGTAAGGCGAAGGGAGGGGGGGTATCTCTCCCAGGGCCATGAGGGAGCAGCACACAGAGGGACGGGAGGGGGTGGGGTGGGGTGGGGGTTGTTCGCATGTTACCCGCTTGTGTGTGGGGAATTTGCTTGTGCCTGGATCGAATACCTGGCTCCAGGTACCGATCCCAGCCGGAAGTCAGAGCGGCACCAGAAGCTTGGACCCCTGACATCCTGCAGGGCACCATGGAAACCGTAGTTCAGAGTTGGGAGAGGAGGAATTGAAGGGTGGGTCATGGGAATGGCTAGGACTGAGTGAGTGGATTTGGAGGGCATAGAAATACTCCCACAGTGGGAGTAGAGATACTCCCACTCTACGCTGGGGAAAGAGTGCCAGTTGACACTGCTACTTTGAGGAGGATAATAATACCCACTGAATCACTGGGTTGCTATGAGTTTTCCAGGCTGTATGGCCACCTTTCAGAAACCTTCCTTTCCAGGCACCTCAACAGCGCCCCTAGTGATTTGGTGCCACCCACAACCACGTACTTGGCGTATAGGTTCAGCCACCCCTGCATATTCCAACTCATGTATGACAGGCATACTGTAATCATAATCAATGTTCATTGGTAGCTTTCGTCTTCTTGAATTTGTCTCAAGAAGTAACAATCCCCAGGATTGCCATAAACTGTGGACTCTCAACTTTTAAATTAAACTGGGATGAGGAATTCTAGAGTTCTTCATGCTTGTGATTCCCCATACATCATCCAAAGATCCAATGTCCTTCATGTCCAGGAGGAAAATACTATACAAAAGTAGTAAACTCAGGCCAAAATATAGCTAAATTGGTATTTCTTGTTGGTAATTTAAATTTGAGTACGTGGATGATGATCAAGGCACTGGATTTTTACATAGCCAGAAAAAGCACATATCAGGAGCAAGCATCGATATCCCCAGGTATGTCTGTGGCTTTTCCCTCCATCAAATATTCCTCCATTACTTTAATATCTCAAGAGAGGTAAACCTTGAGGTGATCCTCCACCATTACATCCCCCCAAATGACTTTAACATTAATACCTGATGAAGAAGGATTTGAGCTTGGAAATCTTGTGTAATGCATTTTCTCCCTTTTGGTTAGCCTAATAAAGTTATCATTGCAATGTGTATATATATTTAAATTTGGAAATTTTTTGCATGGCTAATATAGCTACTATCTTGTTTTAACCAAATTTTCACATGCTGCCCAGACCATGGAGTTCAAAAACTCTGAGACAACAAAGATGATCTTCAGACTTTCACAGGTATTCAAATTGTTCTGTTAAATGTGTGATCAGTCTTCAGTGGTAGGAAAAACCACATATAATGAGAAATTGGCCTCGGCATCTGCTTAGGAAGTACAGCTGCAAAATCCCAGACCTCCTTCAGAGCCCATTAGTTGTGCCACTTCATACTTTTGGCATTATTTACCTATATTTTTTTAAAAGCATCCAAGTTATCTACCATTCGTAAGATGCCCTGGTACATTCAAGTGGTGCTTAATTGGCTTTTGGGACAAGTAGTTTATGAGCATTTCAGACAATAACAGAGAAAGAGAAGGAGGAAGAGATGGAGAAAGAGGAGGAGTTGGAGAGAGGACAAATTGTCCAGGTTCCCTCTTTCCAATGGTGTGTGTCTGGTTTTAGACAGCAATTGGAGAAAAAAGCACCTAATTAAAAAAAGGAGGCCGTGCATTTGGACTAATTAAAAATCCTCAGTGGTCTCTTTCCCAACCCTGTTTTTTTTTTAATTGAGCACTTATTTTGTTGGCTACTGGAAAACCAAGAGGAGTTTTCCTGCATCTTTAAACACCGTGTTTTGATTGGAGTGGGAGGCTTCTTACTATTCCCAGAATGTCGACTTGAGGCTGTGTTGATGGGCAGAAGCATGAAGGGCTGGGGGTGGAGAGAGCGCCCTTTCTTCTCCTCTCCCTCGTTCTTGCCATCTCCCCCATGGCAACCCCTCCTTCCCATTTGCATTGAAACCTGGCCAAGATCGCATTGCAGCCTCTTTCGGAGGCCTCCAAATTAAAAGGGATCCAGTGGCTGCCTTCTCTCTCTGCCTCCCCCCAATATCTCATGGGCCCTGTGCTAAGTTCTTGAGTTTAGTCCTTCTTGAGAGAAGTGTCCTCCTATTCTTTCTGAAGAACTTGTTTGGCTGTATTTTTTTTTAATAAGGGAATAAAGATGTTAGACTTTGGGGGAGCTTTTTATATTTCCATTTTCCAGGGACTGGATTGAGAGTTGGTATGAAAAGAAGTGAGAAGTGAGGGAGAATGGCTTGTTTGCATCCTGAGGTTAGAAAAACAGCCTGCTAGCCAGCAGGTGCAAGATCTCCAAACAGCTGTTTTACTGCTCTTGAGCCGAAGCCTATCGCATCTCCCCCCCAAACCGAAGAGCCCTTCATTTAATCCTCTCCTGCAATTCACCCTGTAATTGTAGGAAGATCGAGACACCCGGTGGGGGCTCATTTTTATTAGTCGTATTCTACTCTTCCCCCCACCTCTGCACAAATAATGAGGTCATCAGCAAATAAAGGAGAAGGCCTTTTAATTAGTTTCTGAGAGTTCGTTTGGGCATGTAAATGCTGCTGGGAATGTCAGCTGTATAGGCTTTGCTGACCACAAATAGGAGGGTTTGCGCATGTTCATTTTCGCTGGGCTTGTAGATTTGAGACCTTGGCAACTGTTGTCAAGGCTAGTCACTTGGAGCCCATTGGCATCACCATATCTTTCCAAATTGGGATCATTATTAAAACAATGGGTTTTCATTCTACAATGACTTAGGTTGGTACAAGGAATTATAGATGAAAAGGTACATGGTATGATTTAGCATAGTGGATGAAGCATTAATGCTCAATAAGTAGAAGGTAAAATAGGAAGACCACACTACGGGTGGATGGATTATGTCAAGTAAGCCATAGCCCAGTGGTTCTCAACCTGTGGGTTCCCAGATGTTTTGGCCTTCAACTCTCAGAAATCCTAATAGCTGGTAAACTGGCTGGGATTTCTGAGATTTGTAAACCAAAACACCTGGGGACTCAGAGATTGAGAACCACTGGTGTAGTGGTTTGAGAGGTCGTACTCCATCTGGAAGACCAGGGTTCAAGTCCACACTCGGCCATGGACACCCTTGGAATCGCTCTGAACAAACATTGCCAGGGAAACCTCATGATTGGTTTGTCTATGGGTAGGAAACAATTTGAAAGAACAATGAGAATAGTTAGGTTCTAAGGTGCTACAAGACCCCGCTATATACAGTTAAAGCTAATGCAACAAGTGGGCCTTTTCCTGGAGAAGTCAGATCTGGCCACATCCTGTTTTGGTTATTGAAATGTGCTCTGCGTGGGGCTCCCTTTGTAAACTTCCCTAAATAACTGCAGCTAGGTTGTGAACTGGTCGTTAAACAAGCCATCAATGGTCATAGATGAATAAGAATAACTTCAAAAACGTCTAGACAGAAACAGCAATACAATGGTTAGGCTGAAAAATAGTTTTGTTTGTTGCCTTGTCCTCCAAACATCTGTGAATGTCTGATATGGACAATTCTGAATATTTGCAAATCCATTCACAGTTCTGAGTGGAATGGCAAAGCTTCAGACTACTTCAGATTGCAAGTGTGAGGCTCATATAAGTGAATGCTTTCCACTAAAATCCTTTACGTATACAGAAAACAGGAAGAGGCATTTGAGCCTAGATAAAAAAAAATCTACCATGCTAGTTTTCTATACACTGAGCTAAACACACAGACTTTTCTCCCCCCATCAGTTTTCTTTTCTAGAATTGTGGAGCATGCCAATAAGGAAGAAAAAAAACTGAGAAAGGGAGGGGGAAAGGGGAGAGATCTACAGATCCTGGGAGATTTTCACTTTCATAGAAATAGGCAGTTGGCTCCCAAACCTTTCCTCTACGAACCAGAAGGGATGTGTTTGCCAAAGGCTCTCGCAGAAGCTCCCATCTCATCCTTCTCTTCATTTAATTTGCAAAGTCCAACACTTCCATGATTTAATACCCCTCGTGCCCCCGCATCGTGGCCACCACTAGCTTTCCCTCTTTTCTTTTCTTCCTTTTCCTCCACTCCCCACTTTCCCAAGTCTGTCCCCTTGTGAAGTCCCCAGGATGACATGGCTCATTGATGCGTCCCCCTCATTAGCATTTCAGCAGCTTGGCTCTGAAACCATCCATCATGAGAAAACTGAAGAATGTGCCCTATTTGCATGTTTCTGGGCCAGAATGCAACTTCCCCTCTCTTTTCCTCCCGCCTTTCCTCCCTCCACACTCAGCTGGTCATCGGGCAAGCTTTCCCATGAAGTCTCAGAAATCATATTTGGGATTCGGAAGCCGTGCTCCAAAGACTACTTTTTGTTGGCAAGAGCTTCTTTTAAAAAAAAGAAAGAATAAAAAACACCCGTTCTTCCACACATATCACCTCCATAGTTAGCTCAATACAGCATGAGAGAAATAAAGAGTGATGCAAAGAAGAGTGACCCTAAGAAGGCAACTGCCATTCTCTCTAATAGCAAAGTTGGGCAGTTGAATGCTGATGATGACTTTGGATGCAAAGGAGCTACTCACAAATAAAAACTGAGGTTTTGGTATATATTGAGCAGCTCTTGGATTAGTGTTTGGGATTTTGGAATTTTTTTTGTATTTTGCAAAACATCTATTTGTATATATATACATAGTATATTTTGGAGACAGGATCCAAGTCGAAACATGAAATTAATTTGTATTTCATATGCATCCTATAAGGAGCCCCAGGGGCGAAGTGTGTTAAAGCACTGAGCTGCTGAACTTGCTGACTGAAAGGTCCCAGGTTCAAACCCCAGGAGCGGTGTGAGCGGCCGCTGTTAGCTCCAGCTTCTGCCAACCTAGCAGTTCGAAAACATGCCAATGTGAGTAGCTCAATAGGTACCGCTCCGGTGGGAAGGTAATGGTGCTCCATGCAGACATGCCAGCTAGAGTACTTGGAGGTGTCTACGGACAACGCCGGCTCTTTGGCTTAGAAATGGAGATGAGCACCAACCCCCAGAGTCAGACATGACTGGACTTAACGTCAGGGGAAACCTTTACGTTTACCTTTTATGCATCCTATGCAAGCCTGGAAGTTAAACAATATTACACAATTTTTGATATTATATAATGTTTTTAGTAATTTTGTGAATATGCATGAAAATAAAGTTTGTGAACATTGAATCATATCACTATCTCGGCCATCCATCTGGAGGATTTTGGAGTGTTTTGGAATTTGGAATTCCGGATAAGGGATGTTCAACCTGTAACACTATTAGAAAATATTGTTTTTAAACTACAAGTCCTAGAATCTCACAGCCAGTATGGATTCTGAGAACGATAGTCCAAACAGTAACTTTTCCCAGCCTTGTTTCAGCATGCTGGAAGAACCTTATGAAAGTATCTAAAAGTTTACTTAAAAGTAAAGTTTCAAAAGAGGACTGCCCCCCTCCTCCCAAAACGATAACAAGTTTTGCCCATGCATGTTGCAGCTTCACTCTGAATTCTTCATCACTGTCATTCCCAGTTTCCATGCTGGTAGTTTGTGTACATACGTGTGTTTCCTTTTTAAAGACGCTCACAGTGGGTGGGGAGCAGTGACAGAGAGCACATCAGAATGAGAGCTTGTTTGTTCCCATTCTCTCTCTGTTCAAGGCTGAGCTGAGCTGCTTGGCAGGAGCACTGCTTCTGATGAGCAACAAGAAAATGCTGCATCAGCTTGGAGTTGGGTGAGACTATACAGATCACGATTGTGGTTTGGTGAAGTTGGAAAACATATATGTAATGCAATGGAAACTAGTGTGGACATGGGACGCAGAAGGCAGACCTCATTCCATTTTGTATATATTTGGGAACTAGTCATGGGGGATCTAGTGAGGTTTCCTTAGAAGCCTTATTACACTACACTGTTATAGTGATATTATGTTTTAACTGCCATAGCAACATTGTTTGGAATCCTGAAATTTGTAGTTTAAGGTAAAGGTAAAGGTTTTCCCCTGCCATTAAGTCCAGTCGTGTCTGACTCTGGGGGTTGGTGCTCATCTCCATTTCTAAGATGAAGAGCGGGCATAACGCGTAGACACCTCCAAGGTCATGTGGCCAGCATGACTGCATGGAATGCTGTTACCTTTCCACTAGAGCGATACCTATTGATCTACTCATATTTGCATGTTTTCAAACTGCTAGGTTGGCAGAAGCTGGGGCTAACAGCAGGCACTCACTCTGCTCCCCGGATTCGAACCTGTGACCTTTTGGTCCACAAGTTCAACAGCTCAGCGCTTTAACATGGAGGGGCATTTAGAATGCCCAGTTAGAGAGCTCTTGGGCCTCGCTAAACTACAAATCCTAGAATTTCACAGAATGTTGTCAAGGGAGTTAAAGTTGAATCATATAATTATGAGTGATAGAGCTCTCAATTAAGGTCATTGTACTTTGGACACATCATGAGAAACATAACCCACTGGAAACAAAGTTCAAGGTAGTAGGAATACACATGTCTGTTTGAGCTGTGCCCTTCCTGGCTCATAAAAGCACTCATGAATGGATGGACCGGTCAAATGGGTGAGAGGAATAGTCAATAGTACATCATTGCAGATAGACAGGATCTTGTCCTGTCTAAAATAAGCCTTTCTGAGTCCATTGCTGAACTTTGAAACATACCATACTCGAGAATCTTCTGTAAAGCTCTAGAGTAAATAGTCGTTGCCTTTCAGTTCTATAGGATCCTAGATTAAACAGATTGTCTAGCTCTACGACAGTCTGGCTTCAGATCTGTTTAAGGGATGGGGACTGTTGTAATCACTTGGTGGATGATCCACTGAACAGGGCCAGTGTGCCCACATTAGTTCTGATGGACCACTTGGTGGCTTTTGCTACCATTGACTATGGTAACTTTCTGAGCCACCTCTCTAGGCTAGAACATAGGACCATTATTTCACGGTGGTATCAGTATTTTCTGGATGGAATTGAGGATTTAATCTGCTGACTGTTTACCTGCGGCATCCCTTGGGCTTAGGTTCTGTTCCCAACTGTTCAAAATGTACATTAAACCCTTGAAAAATGTTATCCTGAGGTTTTGAAGTTTTGTGTCACCAGTATGCTAAGAACCCCATCTCTCTCCTTTCCATCTAATTCCCAGAAATTTGTTTGGTTCCTAAACCAGTGCCTGCTCTCCGTAATTGGTAACAGTGAACAGATTGAAGCTTAATTCATACAAAGTGTTTCTGGTTGGTGAAACGACAGATGAGGGAATAAGTGCTACTGTTTTAGAGAGCTACAGTTCTGAAATCTCAAGTCCATTATTTGAATGTACTCCTGAACTCAGCTCTATGCTTAGATACCCAGGTTTCAGTGGTGGTCAGAAGTTTCTGGAGACACTACAGTGACACATAGCTTAATTACATCCCATTTGAACTGGGCTACTTCAATGACACTGTCTATGGAAACAACAACAGCTAGAGTACTGAACATACTTCATTGAAACAGCTTTACTGTCTACAAGTTCATCTCTGAAAAACTCAACATAGTCATTTTGGCTTCCAATGAAAGTTCAGGACATATTTGTCTTTTTGACAGTACATGATATCTGAAGAACTCACCTATAGCAATATATTTCAAAAGGGTTTATCTGGAAATTGGAAATACTATAGCATGAATGAGTACATGCTGTTGTTATCATCATTGGTTTAACAGGTTAGAACAGTCATGGGCAAACTTTGGCCCTCCAGGCGTTTTGGACTTCAGCTCCCACAATTCCTAACAGTCAGTTGTTAGGAATTGTGGGAGCTGAAGTCCAAAACACCTGTAGAGCTGAAGTTTGCTCATGTCTGGGCTAGACCCCTATATTCGGGGGGGGGGGGAACATCCCTGGCTGAATGGAATTAAATTACCACACTTATGGTCCCAGCATATCATAGAATTACTTGGGACTCCTAGAGATGGATTCTTGGGGAAGTATATCATAGAATTGCTTGGAGGACCTACTAGATTCCTAGCCAGACAATTTCCTCCCTCAGCATAGGTAAGTAAAACCACAGATACAGGTTCCCAAGTTATGTTACTGAATATAATTTTGGTGGTGTTGATATCTATGATGATCAAGAAGCAATTGGCCTTTTTCAGGTCTTTATATTGTATGCAGATATATGCAGAGTCCTCTTTCAGTGGAGAGAGGGAGTAAAAAGGAGGAAACTGTTGATACAACATATATATCTATATTAATGTTGTTCTCAAATGAAGCAATGAGCTATTTGAGCATTTTTATTCCAACTGTGAGAAAGAAAACTCTCATTTTTGAAAACTATTTAACATTTGCAACTTTTCTGTACAGAAACTCCCTGTATTTTTGTGCAGAAAAATCTTTTTACCCCACCAGGCAAAGATACTAGATACTGTCTCAGCTTGCATCCTCAATGGCAGCTTTTTACTTTTATGATAGTTTTTGAAGGAGAACCCTCCAGCTACATATAAGATGACCCAACCTACTATTGATCTCCATCAATCAGTCAACTAAACCAATTAAAACTTGACGTGTGAATTTAAATCTACATTAGCCTTGGATTTTACTAAAAGTCAGCACTGAAATTATGGATTCCTAACCAAAATTACAGCTCTTTAATTCAGCATTCAGTAAACTTGATAAAATATCACCTCAAACCAACAGCTGGATTGGGTGATGGTTGGTCCATTCAGTTTCTGATAGGGGTATGTAGAAGATTACCTTTTCACCTCCTTTTGCCAATGAGCAAAATGGTGACGATCAGAATCAGGGACCCCTATAGTAAGTTTTTCTTTCAGTCTTATTTGTCAGTGAAAGGAAGGTGGAAATGTCACTCTTCTAGCATTCCAATCAGAAGCTGAACAGATGTAATTTGCCTAATCCAGCTGCTTGTTCTTAAGAAGAGCAGGAGTGGAGTTTGGGCCCAGGAGACCTTCTTAATTACTTCTCCATAACTAAGTAGCCAATGTTGTATATTGATAGGCAACTTTAGTTTTCACTGGCAGCAATGATGGCTAACAAAGCAATTTTTAACTGGTTTCTATGGTCCCATTGTTCTTTTTATAGTTGACTTCCATGTTGCTGTCTTTAACAAAAAGCCTTGATTTCTCTGTTATAAGAAAGTATAATCACATTCCAAATCTGCATTTGTAAGATGCAGGTCCATTGACACAATGATCATGGAATCAGAACACAAAGAACAGCTGGGAACTTTGGATTCTTTCACGCTACACAATTATAGCACTATATTTCACTTTAACTGCCATGACAGCAACCTATGAAATCGTGGAATCTGCAGTTTTGAGGTTTTTTAGAAAAAGTATTTTTTGCTAGAGATATCTAGTGTCTCTCTGTGTTGCTAACCCCAGCACTCCAAAGGAAGTTGCCATGGCAGTTAAAGTAGAATATAGTGGTACGGTTTGAAAGATCCCATGGTTACTTTTTTACAAAGTTTATGAAGAAATACCAGACGTGTACCATGAGGTGTTATTAATTTGGGTGTTCTGTAAGAAATAGACAATTTCAACCTGTATTATAAAATTATTTCTATGGTCAAAATGTTCTTGATGTAAAACAGTACTGATTGCAACATGAAACAAAATAAATCAATAGGCAACTTATCAAAGCTTGGGAAAGTTGTTTTTGAGGGATTCTGGGACTTTACTTGATATTGTTTTCATGGTGAAATCATTGCATTCTAAAAGCATGGAAGACATAATCCTGCCATTTGAATTGGCTTTGACATTTGAGCATAAACTGGTACAGTAGAGACTCACTTATCCAAGCCTCGCTTATCCAAGCCTCTGGATAATCCAAGCCATTTTTGTAGTCAATGTTTTCAATATATCATGATATTTTGGTGCTAAATTTGTAAATACAGTAATTACAACATAACATTACTGCATATTGAACTACTTTTTCTGTCAAATTTGTTGTATAACATGATGTTTTGGTGCTTAATTTGTAAAATCATAACCTAATTTAATGTTTAATAGGCTTTCCCTTAATCTCTCCTTATTATCCAAGATATTCGCTTATCCAAGCTTCTGCCGGCCCGTTTAGCTTGGATAAGTGAGACTACTGTATTCTTTTTTTTTTTTTAGCAGAAGGTAATGACTCTGCTTTCCAAGGTGTAATTTTACATGATCCCCCCTCTTCTTTCTCCAAGTTTCATATTAGGATCTGGATAAATAAAGCATATTACTTATCTTTGGATATTCTACCTGTGATCATGCCAAATACAAGGAACTAATCTTTCTTCAAAACTGAAAAGTACTTTTGCTATACCAAAGAGCTAAAGCTGAAGGTTGCTTGCCCACTTCTCTCCCTCTGCATCTTCACCTTTGCATTATTTTGGAGAAAAGAAAAGTATAAGGGGTTGGAAGGAGGGGGAAGAGAAAGGCCCCAAATGCTGACCTTAATTAACAGGAGATCCACTAGAGCCAAAGAAAAAGATTTGGCTCTCAGACTCCTCGGGCCTCCCCTGATCCCCTTTCCGTGGGTGTAATGAGGGAGTTCGACTTCATTATAGGCAGCTGAGGCGAAGGGTCACTGGTGATGGATTTGTAAGGGCTGCATTGAGAGGCTCACTCCATGCTGAGAGGAGCTGGCCAAACTCTTGGACACCTGGTCATTAACATTGCTAATTAGTAGCCATTAATCAGGGCCCTTGGGTTTCCCCCCTCCTCCCTTGTGTGGCACTGGCTCAGAAGAGCCCAGCGAACAACAGAACTGTTTCATTACCTCCACAAGAGGTGGAATGAAAGCCGTTCCCATCAACTCAAGTTGAGATGGATTAAGGGAAAGGTTAGACAACAGTTTAAGATGAGCTGGGGGTGGGGGGAGGAACAAGGCAAGGGGGCAAGCGGAGGGGAGGGTGGGGGGGGGACCTGAGCTGTCCTCCTCTGCAGGGAAAACCAGTCACCTATAATTAAGGACATCTTCCGTGACCTAATTCTAATCACCGTGTGAGCTTTCCACCAACAAGTGAACCTCTGTATCCCAGAAAGGGCTCCAATTTATCTGTTTGCACATGAAATTAGCCAGCAGCCAAAGTGCCTCATTGTTTAAATTTTCCACGTTGAGTGCAACAGGTTTTGGCAAGAGGACGCTCTCTCTGAGTATATCTGAAAAGTATCTTGACAGATAAGAACGAATGGCACTTTGAGCTCACCGTAAAACCTTTTGCTTTTTTCATTACCACATGCAACCAAACTCTCTGTAAAATAAAGAATGTCCTTATAGGTCAGTTTTCTTACACACACCTTTTAAACGTAGTGTTTTACGGGTGAGTTAAGCATTAACAAGGAAAGAAACTGCAACCGCATGTAAAGAGAGGGGACTGTTTACCAAATCATATAAGTATTTCCATCAACTTTTGAGGTTCTAAGACTGATATATATACTTAGACCAATTCCAGAGAATCAGTATTATAAAGGGGTTTGTGTAAATGAAATAATTTAGTAACAGATTTGGTCAGTTTATTAATATAAAGTCTATAATAAATTATAAAGTCCAGGTTGAGTATTGCTTACCCAACATACTAGGGACAAAAATTGTTTTGGGTTTCATTTTTTTGGATTTTGAAATATTTGTTTTTGAATGTATATGTATATATATAGTAAGATATCTAGGAGATGGGACCCAAGTCTAAACATGAAGTTATTTTGTTTCATGTACTCCTTAAACAGATCATTATATTGAATAATGTCTCCTGCCTTTCTCACAGGAATGGCTAGCCAACACTGGGGGTCATTTTGTACTGTACAATTATAGCACTATGATTCTACTTTATTTGCCATGGCAATATCCTGTGAAATTATGGAGTGAAATTATGTGAGCTCCTTGACTGAAATTTTTTTAACACCCTTCCTTAAACTGCAAATGAGTCTTCTTGGTGTAATGGTTTGATAGGTCAGAAATTATTTGAAGGTACACAACAACAACACTATTGCAAAGCTCAATATTCCATAGGCTGGAGCCAGGACAATTAAAATGGAGCAATAGTGCTGTAACTGAACAGTGTGAACAATCTTCCAATCTGAGAGTTTGTCCTTTATATACAAAACATTGTTTTTAGCATAGAACGTTTGAGTGGGCCAGAGTATTTCATATCTTTCACTTCTGGAACACCTGTATCTGCAGATATGTAAGGGACCAGATCCCATCTGATGGAAGGTCACCCCTAGTTAATACTTGAATAGGAGGGCACCAAGAAGGACCAGGTGTTGTAGGCCAGATTTCAGAAGAAGGAACTGGCAAAATCATCTCTGAGTTCCTTGCCTCAAAAAACCCTACGAAATTCAAAGGGCTGTCATAAGTTGGCATGTGACTTGAAGGTACACCCAGCCACACACCAATGAGATATTTTGGACATGGAATCCATGTCATTTCATATACACTTAACCTGAAGGCAAATTATATACTTTAAACCATGGGTCCCTAAACTAAGGCCCTCCAAGGCTCATCTCCAAGGCTTACCAGGCTCACCCAAAGTCTGAAATGACTTGAAGGCACACAACAACAACAGTCCTAATTAACTTGACTATCTCATTGGCCAGAAGCAGGCCCACACTTCCCATTGAAATCCTGATAGATTTATGCTGGTTAAAATTGTTTTTATTTTTAAATATTGTATTGTTCTTTCATTGTTGTTGTGGTTGTTTTGCACTACAAATGTGCAGTGTGCATGGGAATTTGTTTGCATTTTTAAAAAATGATAATTCAGCCCCTCAACAGTTTGAAGGATTGTGGACTGGCCCTCTGCTTAAAATGTTTGAGGAGCCCTGCTTTAAACCATTAGAAAACGAAGGTGTCACTATGTTAGCTGCCCTTGTGAACAGTATTGGTTTTTAGAGTATTTTGGAATTCTAGATAACGGATGCTCAACTTATACGAATGTTCAAAAGACTAGGTCCAAACCATGGATTTGGAAGATGAAACTTGGCCAAGCTGTAAACACACAGGGAGGTTCCACAATAAGCACAGAAGGAATGGAGTTACTCTTAAGTTATGCAGGAGACAGAAGAGAGAGAACCTTCTAGGCCCCATTAAGTTGCTAAGCAACACCAGTCCAAGCTTAAATCCAAGCTGGTTGATTAGCTCTGCACCCTGGGCCAACTGCTGCAAAACTCTTTAACAGCAAGCTAGCCCTTCCCATTCATCCTTTTACTGGTGTGATCTATTGCTCTTCTGAGATTTAACTGCCACAGACACCCTGCTTTATAACTCTGCAGCTTGACAAGTTCTAAGAGACAGGTGTCACCACCAACGTATCTAGTTGCCCTCCGTAGCCTAAGGAATTTCAATAAGACTTGGAGTCGTTACCCCTTGCGTAGTACAAAAATTTCAAGAAAAGAAAGAAGAATCCCAAATAAATGTATTTAAATGTGAACTCTCGTTCATTTTGTGGAAGTTAGGGCCACACTATATAGATATGTGGGGCTTATTCATGGTTAAGTGAACATGTCCAAGTAACTTTTTAAGATGTTGATTTCTAAAACTTGCCGAGTTTCTCAATTTCTAAAAATTGAGTTGGTTGATAGCCACCCAGGGCCGTTCCACACAGCCATATAACCCAGAATAACAAGGCAGAAAATCCCACAATGTCTGCTTTGAACTGGGTTATCTGAGACCACACTTCCATATATTCCAGTTCAAAGCGGAGTCTCGCTTATCTAAGATTCGCTTATCCAAGGTTCTGGATTATCCAATGTATTGTTGTAGTCAATGTTTTCAATATATCGTGATATTTTGGTGCTAAATTCGTAAATACAGTAATTACAACATAACATTACTGCGTATTGATCTACTCACCAGCTGGGCTGTGGCGCAGGCTGGTGAGCAGCCAGCCAGCTGCAGCGAGCTTCAACAAATCACTCTGACCAAGAGGTCATGAGTTCAAGGCCAGCTCGGAGCCTATGTTTGTCTTGTCTTTGTTCTATGTTAAAGGCATTGAATGTTTGCCTTATATGTGTAATGTGATCCGCCCTGAGTCCCCTTCGGGGTGAGAAGGGCGGAATATAAATACTGTAAATAAATAGATAAATATTTTTTTCTGTCAAATTTGTTGTATAGCATGATGTTTTGGTGCTTAATTTGTAAAATCATAACCTAGTTTGATGTTTAATAGGCTTTTCCTTAATCCCTCCTTATTATCCAAGATATTCGCTTATCCATGGTTCTGCCTGCCCGTTTAGCTTGGATAAGTGAGACTCTACTGTACTGTGGGATTTTCTGCCTTGATATTCTGGGTTAAATGCCTGCATTGAAGGGCCCTCTGTAGTTGTCATTTGATACCTGGTTGCCTGATAAACTATACAACCATTAAAGCTACAGCAGCCCTCTCCAGTTTTTAATCTGGGAACTATACCCACAGATATAGTTCTAGCTTTTTGTACATTCATAACTTCTATTCCGAGATTTTAATCAATTTCTCAAGTTGCTCCTGACAAGAAAAAAAATCAGTATTTTAATCATATACTGTATCATATCCAAAGAAGAACATTAAGGTGGCCATTAAAAAAATAATTTGTCAATGACTTGATGTATAATTTCATTAACTAAATTTTGCAGAGGTTTTAATGCAAATAGTTTCTTGGTATGTTATTTTAAACCTGACATAGAAATAATCAGCTACTTTGGAGGTCCATCTCACTTCTGCCCACAGGCTCTCGTGAACAAGAAGAAAGGTTGCTTTGGAAAAACTGCCCTTCACACTACATAATGCTTGGATAATATATGTTTTTAAATCATGTTGCTCTGGAGAATATTAACCTGGTGGTAACGGCACCCGCAGGATATGACACCCGGCGCATGCATGTAAAAGCTGTTATTAGGCTCATAAGCTTTCACTAACATTACTGACCATTTTGTCCGAACATATGGAAATATAAAAAACAACCCCTTGTAAGATTTAAAAAGCACTCAGTACATACTTGTCCTTAAAGTGATCCTATAAATACAAGCTCTTTAAAAGGAGGTGTCGAAGACATCAACACACATTACGATACAGAATAAGAATATTGCATAACACCTGTTTTCCCTTCTTTCTCAGCAAAATTGTTTTAACAGGCCTAATAACATTTTGTTGCTCATAGATGGCAAACGTTTATGTACAACAGCTTTTCTTATTTTCAAGATTTGATCATATGGTAGATAAAGATAATAGTGTATTGTGAAGTGTTGCTTCTCATCAAACATATCTTCATGCCAATACATAAGTAAATAAATCATGTCACAGTACAACATAGTTTATACCATCTAACATTTCATAGATGAAAATGGAAAACCGTCTGGATAAGCAACAACACACTTTCAGTTTTTGAGTCCAGATTATCTGCTTTGAACTGGCTTATATGAGCCTATATAATCCAGTTCACAGCAGATAATCTGGATTCAGAAACTGGATTATATGGCAGCGTAAAAGGGGCTGATGAGAATGATTGTGGACATTCACAGTTGATATAAGTCAACAGACTTTTTTAACATAAAATTCATTCATAGCTATAAAGGTATATTCAGATATTTTACTCCATGTATCTGAGAAAAAGACATATCCATGAAATCTTATGCTACCAAGCTTTTTCTCTCAATTACTCTCAAAGGTGCTATAAGTTAGGATCTGGACGGTAAACTAAACAAGCACAAATATCTCCAGGTCTTTAGGGAGGCATATATTGGATTTCTATTTGAAATACATTAGCAATGTCTACATTTTCATAGTAAGGGTAAGTCTAACTCTGGGGGGTTGGTGCTCATCTCCATTTCTAAGCTGGTGTTGTCCATAGACACCTCCAAGGTAATGTGGCCATCATGATTGCATGAGCGGTACCTATTGATCCATCAGAGCTGTACCTATTGATCTACTCAAATTTACATGTTTTTCAAACTGCTAGGTTGGCAGAAGCTGGAGCTGACAGCAGGAGATCACCCTGCTACCCGGTTTCGAACCTTTCGGTCAATAAGTTCAGCAGCTCAGCGGTTTAACCCACTGCACCACCGTGGGCTGCATTTTCATGTTTAGATATAAATTAGCATGTGAAAACTTGCTCTCTTTTGGTGATGGACTTCCTGGCAATGCATAACTAACTCTTTAATTCTTGTTTTTAGGTAATGACTTAATGATGATGTGTAAAGCTCTATATGACTTTGAGCCATGCAATTTGAAGAACTGTATCTCCTTTTGTGAGTTGGTTTAGAGTTCTTAAGATATTCAGGCAAAGGTTTTTCCAGGCTTATTTGCTAAGAGGTTCCTTAATATCTGCACCTAAATTTTGGAATTCCCTCTAGCAAGGCTCCATCTTTATTCCTCCAAGTAAAAGCATTTATGAATGTGACTGGGATGAGCTTTTAACTGTGTGCTGTGCGATTTTATGCACATATATATTCTTTTAATATATGCTGATCTTTCAACTTCATAAATTTGTTTAATTGGCTTTTGCATGACTTTCATAATAATACTATATTAAGGTTTTTGTACAGACAATAATCTGTATAGTTTTTAAATATGTTGTGAACTGCTTGAATCTCAGTATTGGGAGAAAGGGAGAATATAAATGAATAAAATAACAGTAATAATAGTAATAATAATATACACTAGGCCCTCCACTTTCATGGAGGTTAAGACTACAAAACTGCTTGAAAATGGGAAACCCGCGAATAAAAAAACACATTTTAATCTAAAGGACCTAGAGATTATTAAAGATATCATATTAATCAAATGTGAATAATCAATTTCATAAATCAAGTCCATAAAAGATCAACCTGCAAACAAGAGGGCCAGGCTGTGGCGCAGCTGGCTAGTAACCTGCTGCAATAAATCACTACTGACCGAGAGGTCATGAGTTCGAAGCCCGGGTTGGGTTAAGCCTCTGACCATTAATAGCCCCGGCTTGCTGTTGACCTATGCAGCCCCGAAAGACAGTTGCATCTGTCAAGTAGGGAAATTTAGGTACGCTTTATGCGGGAGGCTAATTTAACTAATTTACAACACCATAAAACTGCCAGCAAAACATGAGGAAAGGAATGAGGAAGTACAGCCACTAGTGGACAGTGAAGCAACAGCTCCCCCTGTGGCTGGAATCGTGAAGCTGGAAAAAAATGTTAATTGCCTCTGTGTCTGTCTATATATGTTGTTTGTCTGTTGGCATTGAATGTTTGCCATATATGTGTTCATTGTAATCCGCCCTGAGTCCCCTTCGGGGTGAGAAGGGCGGAATATAAATACTGTAAATAAATAAATAAATAAATAAATAAACTATAACAATCAAAGGTTTCTTAAGTCATTAATAGCTGTTGTCTATTGAATTGTAAATATGATATGCTTAATGTAGATGTTGCTGACAATATACTTACAAGGTTACAAGCAGGTCACTGGCAGGGCTCCTAAAACAAGTCTGCAACAGTTTGTTTCTAAGGTCTGGCGAACTGATTTACAAAGTGAAATCCTCAGCATGCAAGAAATGTTTGTGCTTAAGGGCATAGCATGCATTTACTCTTGGATACAGTTAACCTCTGGATATAAATATTGCTGCTATCAAACCAACCTAGTTGTAGAGGGTGGATAACTTCAGGCTTTGTCACATACCGTAAATGAAGTGCTGTGAGTCAAACGTTGGCTCCCTATGGAGGAACCCCACCCCATACCTCCCACCTGGAAGATGCCGTGCCTCTATATGCTCCCGCATGCTGAAGATTTCCGTCTTTTGAAATGTTGCCCAGAAACACACAATGTTTACTTTAATAATTGAGATGTTGCCTTACATGCTAGTGTGTCTCCTACGAGAGGAGACTTTCTTCTCCTTGTAACTTCTGACTTTATTTTTTAATTTTACTTTTTCTAACTTGATGATTTTATCCACTTTTGACAACAAAGAGAGATTGGGTAAATTTCCTCACCTCCTCCTTTTCCTTTTTTTTTTTTTTTCTAAAAAGGAAACACACCTGGAATGAGATTTTGCCTGCCAAGAACTGAAGTACACACCTGGCAGCACTAAATCATGTTTTTAAAATCACTACTTTAATAGGAAACAACATCTCCCGAAGCCCATGTTTCACGAGTACAAGGGTACTCCCATTGTGAAATAACTGTTCTGTCACAATGTGTAATTTGTAAGAGGATGTTCCTGAGATCTGGAAGACCCAGTTTCCCAATGACTAATCCCGCTCCCTAATTTTCCAGGCCTGTGAGAGCTAGCTGCGATGATTCACTCCTGAGAAAAGTGTTCTAGACATGATGACCCCCCAAAAGAGTCTTCTCCACTCAGCCAATTTGCTGTTCCACGAAGCATGCCGGGACCAGCCAGGATCTAAACCATGAATTTCCTGATATATGAACCCCAGCTCTTTCTGGAGTGCTATTTGGAAGAGGAGAGCCCTCCAATATTCCAAACTATTGTATAAGCTACAGAATTTCAAGACAGAAACCAGGACATGTGTGAACAAGCAACATGAGAGCATAGGGAAAATGGCAAACATTGTTGATGAGGAAGAACACATGAACTAGGAGAGGCTGCAGCAGTTTGCTTTTGCCAGAGCCTAATGGGAAGGGTGAGATTTCATGAGATTTCATGAGTCCTCTCCGGGGTGAGAAGAGCGGGATATAAATGTAATAAATAAATAAATAAATAAATTTCAGAGGCCGCCCCCCAAGTTAATTGAATGCCCATTTAATTCAATTTGCCACTCCTCCCCTGCTATACCTAGTGTACCTGAAACCTGCTGCAGAGAGTTCAAAATATGTTTGGAGCCTTTTTGTGAGTGATGTGGGGACTAGGAGGAGGAGAATCTCATTCCACTCAACACTGCTGGCCACGATCCACTGTTTCCTGTGGTGACTGTGGCTCCCATTTCAGTGAAAATGGGGAATCTGGTTTGACTTTTTAGTTTCAACATCCAGGTATATCTATTTTGGGGATAGAGTCCAGTTCTTTAGCCTTTACAGTTCAGGCCAAAAGCTAGAACCTATGTTCATGCTTTCATGACTCCAAGGCCCATAGGAATACTTTAGCAAGTATAATTATTGTTGCATGCTTATGCAGCATAGGGTTTTAATTCTCTCAAAATTTCATTTTCAAATAGCTACTTTATTTTTTTCCTCTAATAGAAAGTCTTTGAAAGCTACAACATTTCCATGGAGAGACAGCCATTGAATGACCAGCCTCATTATAATTCTAGTCTGAATTTTAATAGGTCCCTCTTATCTGGGTATTTTAACCTAATGATTCTATTTTATATTGCTGCTACAGTCCCCCCCCCCCCCCACCTATGAAGTTGACTGAACTGTATTGGTGGTTGTTTGATACTATTCTGTTGTATTAACTTTTGTTTTATTATCTTATTGTGTTTTAACCTGTGCATTTTGTGCTAATGTATTTGTGTTGTTACTTTTGTAACATTGTGAGCTGCCCCAAGTCCCCGCGGGGAGATGGTGGTGGAGTATAAATATTATTATTATTATTATTATTATTATTATTATTATTGACACAACGACGTTGTATGACACAGCAAACAAGATAGATATGCTGGATTTCGTTTCACAAAATCACAAGTCGAACACTTCCCCAGTGTCTAGGACTGTGTGATGTATTTTCAGATGATGTGTGCAGATCCCAGTAGAGTGGCCTTTTGCAGTTGGCAGATCGTAATTTTGTCAATGTCTATTGTTTCCAAATGCCGGCTGAGATCTTTTGGCACGACACCCAGTGTGCCCATCACCACCGGGACCACCTGCACTGATTTCTGCCAGAGTCTTTGAAGTTCAATTTTGAGGTCCTGATAGCAACTGTGATGTCTGGTGTGTTGTATTATTAGCTTCAGTTGGTGATTTGTTCTGTCCAAAATTGGCACATAGCATTTTTGTGCACAGAAAATTGTCCCTTCTGCATATTTTTCCACACAGAAATATTTTCAGTGCAGAAAAGGAGGTTCTAGGCAGAAAATGCAAGACATGCGAGACAAACATTTGCAAATTTTGTGCAGAAGAAGTTCAACATTGCAAACACGCCTTCCACGCCTTCCAAGCTTCATCTTGTCAGGAGCCTCCGGTGGCCTAGGGGATAAAAGTCTTGTGACTTGAAGGTTGGGTTGCTGACCTGAAAGCTGCCAGGTTCGAATCCAACCTGGGGAGAGGACGGATGAGCTCCCTCTATCAGCTCCAGCTCCATGCGGGGACATGAGAGAAGCCTCCCAGAAGGATGGTAAAACATCAAAACATCCGGGCGTCCCCTGGGCAACGTCCTTGCAGACGGCCAATTCTCTCACTCCAGAAGCAACTCCAGTTGCTTCTGACACACACAAAAAAACTTGTCAGGGTTTCCTAACAGTAGAGAAACACATATGTTCATCATTTCCCATTATTTCTCAGTATTCTTTCCATCCTGGTGCAGAGCAGGTGAGACTGTTTGCCACCATCACAACCCAAGTGTGAAGGAAACTGACACTGCAGTTCTGTCCGCACAGGACCTGTGTCCTGTTTAGGGGCTCCTCTTACCTCTGTTCCCTGCCGAACCGTAAGCTTACCCCTATAACTAACAGTCTGCTTGCGGTGCTTACACAGCTTCTAGTAATTGGAGTAGAAGATGCTAGCAGGGGGTTGAAAGATTGCCCTTCCTCAGCAGGAGATGCCCAGGGCAATGCATGACAGGACCACTTTCCTGAGCTGACCCCACTGCCTACCTCGAATTCACCCCGTCCTATGGCGTTTCCTCCTGACCAACTATAGCACAGGAAGGGACCCCTTCCTCACCTTTGATGGCTCCACTTACCTCTATACCATATGGAAATGTGAGCACACCCTTGCTGTTGTGGATTGTTTGCCATGTTTACACCGCTTCTAACACTAATCCCCATTAATGTTTGATATAGCTCCCAAGGAGTTGAAATGGATGTCAAGCTCGAGATCTATTGCATATTACTCAGGCATCATAGCTACTTCAAAGGGAAAAGATCACTGCCATGTTTACCTGCTGGATTAGATGCTCAGTGAATTTGCAGACTGCTGCTATGTGCCTATTGTTTCTGCCAGCTTTTATCTTTAAGGGCCTTCTTTGCATAAGAATTATACAACTTTAGCCCACCCACTTATTTAGACAGATGCCTCCCCACCTAGTGTTCTCCACTAGATGATTCAGATATCCATTTTCTCAAATTTTCTCAAATAGTATGGTGACCTACTGAACCAGTGCAAATCATGAATTGTACAACATGCCATGTGCTGGACCATTCCTCCTTGCTTTGGCATCCCCAGGCAGGCAAGCAGGATGCTTATTGAGTGCACAAGTAAATCAATATAGCTCCATTCCATATCACTAGTCACCATTTATCCAGGCCTGCTTGGGGGTGGAAGGAAGCAATAACCCAGGTGCACATTTTTCTGCATGTCTGTATGAAAACTTAGAAAAATTACTTTTGGAGCAACAATAACTAGAATCTCCTAACTAGAGTGAGTCAGGGATTCTGGGATGCCATGACTTTGCATAAAGTCAGATTCAGACCTGAAAGCTTCAACGGAAGTCTGCATGTGTTGAAGAGATAGCCAGCAGTGTATTTACAGTGAATCTAGGTTTTCTTGTTAAAATCCTAAGAGAGGCAATGCAGCCTCATTTTAAGGCTAGGTAGTCTGAGAACAAGGACTGCAAATTCAGATTTGGGGGCGGGGGGGTGTCACATACAACTTCACAATAGCACTTTGCACACCTTTGCCTTAATGTGACAGTTTTCTTCGTACATATACAATCATAAAACATTCTAGGACTATCAATCCATATGTGTTTTGAATTTCAGTGCTGGTTTTGAATTTCATTATGGAATCTATACTACTTTCATTATGTCTCTAAGTTTTTATTTAACTTAGTCTGTAGGTTACCTTAAGGAACAGATTGACAAGTAATTAATATATATATATATATATGGAACCCCGGTGGCGAAGTGTGTTAAAGCACTGAGCTGCTGAACTTGCAGACCGAAAGGTCCCAGGTTCAAACCCCAGGAGCGGCTGCTGTTAGCTCCAGCTTCTGCCAACCTAGCAGTTCGAAAACATGCCAATGTGAGTAGATCAATAGGTACCGCTCCAGCGGGAAGGTAACGGCGCTCCATGCAGTCATGCCGGCCACATGACCCTGGAGGTGTCTACGGACAATGCAGGCTCTTCGACTTAGAAATGGAGATGAGCACCAACCCCCAGAGTCAGACATGACTGGACTTAATGTCAGGGGAAACCTTTACCTTTTAATTAATATATATATATATATATATATATATATATATATATATATATATATGGACACACATACATACACACTTTACATTGAAGTGACAGCTAAATGCATTCACATACAGACTGAGTTTGCATTAGCATAAGGGGAGGAGGCAGAGAACATGGAGGTTTTTCACCACTATCTGACCATAAATTGATGGCAATAGTGATGTTTATATGGAACCTGGAAAGGGAACAAATCCGTATGTGGGCATGCAAGAACCCAGCTAAAGGTAAAGGTTTTTCTCATTCTACACTTACAGTAAACCGATATGAAAGTTAAGAATCTTTAAAAATAGTGGTAGGGCAGTGATCCCTATGGTACTGAGAGCAGCAGGCTCATTTAGGGGCTGTAGGATACATCATGTTGCATAGAAGTGAACGTTCGACAGACTCAGGACCTGTTTCCTGGCAACATTTGCTTCCTGAGGCCAGTAGGTTCATTATAAGGGTGCTGGGGGTGCAGACTGCGCCGAGTGTCACTATCAAAGTGTGTGATATCCTATGCCTCTCTATGAACACGTGTGTGCCATAACTTAAGATACATTTGTTTTTATATAAACAATACCCCTGTAGTTAGGTACAACCACAAACATCTTCTTCTAAGCCCAGCTTGCATGTACTATAGCAATACGCCTACAAGGCTAAAGTGCAGGCTGGTTAGCAGCCAGCTGCAATAATAATCACTCTGACCAAGAGGTCATGAGTTCTAGGCCAGCCCGTGTTGGAGTGAGCACCCAACAATTAAAAATAAAATATAGCCCCTGCTCGTTGCTGACCTAAACAACCTGAAAGATAGTTGCATCTATCAAGTAGGAAATTTAGGTACCACTTATATGTGGGGAGGCTAATTTACGACACCATAAAAATCATCCAGCCGCCGTTGGAATGAGGAATTTGCCGTCGTAGTGGATGATGAAGCAGCTGCTCCCCCTGTGGAATCAAGCTTACTCTCAGGAAGCTGGAAGATGGAGAAGGTTTAAATCTCCTCTGCGTCTGTCTTTGTCTCTGTTCTATGTTATATGGCATTGAATGTTTGCCTTATATGTGTACAATGTGATCTGCCCTGAGTCCCCTTCGGGGTGAGAAAGGCGGAATATAAATACTGTAAATAAATAAATGTGCATGCACTTTGGTCAGAGTTGTCAATACTCCATCATTATGATGCTTTGGATCATGCAGTTTTGCCCGCACTGTCGTGTTTGGCACTGTTGGGTTTGTTTAAAAAAGAGCCACTGATTTTGGGTGCATCAACACAGTTTGGCTCAACGCTATAGAATCATGGGAGTTGTAGTTTGGTGAGGGACCAGTTCTCTTTGGCAGACAATGTGATACTACAGCCCCCATGTTTATATAGCATTGAGCCATGACAGTTAAAGTGATATCAAACTGCATTAAATCTCTAGTGCAAACATGCCCCCTAATCAATTTTTCTGGTATTTCAGCTACAATGTAGTGATCTGGCCTGGTACTGGAGGTGGCCCAAAGAGTGACACCATGATGCACTGAGTGGCACTAACACCAGTGAGCCCACTGTTTCACTCTTCCCAAGGGTAAGGCCAGCCCTGGTGCATACAGCAAGCCACATCATCAGTTGATTCGGATATTGATGGCATGCCACCATGAGCTCCTATCTAATCTTTTATTGCTACTGTAACGTCTCCCTTCCCGCATAATTACCACCCGGTGGTTTATTCTGCATGTCACAAGGCTACATTTGCTGCAAAAATGAGGTTAATTTTTCATTAACTGCTGTAGTGATTGTCAGTAGTCAATACTACACTTTAATGGATTGATTGGATTTGATGAACCCAGGCGGTGATTGACTCTCGGGATTTAATGGACTGTTGTGCATAATATTTGAATGGATTGCCTCATTTAATGATGACTGATGATTTCTTTTAATTAATTTTATAGGATTGTTAATGGGTGTGGGGCAGGGGGAGGTGAGAAGAGATGATGGTGTAGGGGAGGAATGACAAATGAGAAAAGAGTCAGCCTCAGAAGGAGCTAAGGGCACTTTATCATCACGCTGCCTGCGCTAAACTGGTAACAATATTCTGCCAGAGCTTGGAAAAGTTACTGTTTTGGACTATAACTCCCAGAATTCAAGACAGCTGGGATTCTGGTAGCTGTTATCCAACAATGATAGCAACTTTTCTGAGCTCTTCTTATCATCTTAAAGACATGAGATATATTCTTAGCTGTTTAACACAGAAAGTGCTTATTTATTTATTATGTCAGAAGCAAACTGAGGGTACAGTTGTAATCTATTTAAAAGCACAAACATAGTTAAAAACTTGGCATTATACTAAATGTCCTTTGACCAGTAGCCTGCCACTTGGGAGTGTCTCTGGTGTTGCTATAAGGAGGTCCTCCATTGTGCATGTGGCAGGGCTCAGGCTGCATTGTAATAGGTGGTTTGTGGTTTGCTCTTCTCCACACTCGCATGTCGTGGACTCCACTTTGTGGCCCCATCTCCTAAGATTGGCTCTGCATCTTGTGGTGCCAGAGCGCAGTCTGTTCAGTGCCTTCCAAGTCGCCCAGTCTTCTGTGAGTTTGGGGGGAGACTCTCATTCGGTATCAGCCATGGCTTGAGGTTCTAGGTTTTAGCCTGCCACTTTTGGACTCTTGCTTGCTGAGGTGTTCTTGCAAGTATCTCTGTAGATCTTAGAAAACTATTTCTTGATTTAAGGTGTTGGCGTGCTGGCTGATATCTGAACAGGGGATGGGCTGGAGATGTCCGTGCTTTGGTCCTTTCATTACTGGTTGCTACTTCCTGGCAGATGTCAGGCGGTGCAATACCGGCTAAACAGTATAATTTCTCCAATGTGGGGTGTAGACATCCTGTGATAATGCGGCTGTGTTCCACACTGGGCATGTGTATTCAGCAGCGGAGTAGCAAAGCACAGTACCACTGTGTCTGGTTGTGATCCCCAGATTGTGTCAATCAGCTTTCATATGATGTTATTTCTAGTGCCCACTTTTTGCTTGATAGTCAAGCAGTGCCTCTTGTAAGTCAGAGCACGGTCCAGGGTAACTCCCAAGCATTTTGGTATGCTTCAATGCTCTAGTGGGATTCCTTCCCAGGTAATCCACAGAGCTTGAGATGCTTGTCTATTCTTAAAGTAAAAAAGCACACGTCTGTGTTTTAGATGGATTGGGGATCAGCTGGTTTTCCCTGTAATAGACAGTAAAAGCACCTAAAACTTTGGAGAGCTTCCGAAGCCTCCCAGCAGGATCATAACTCATTCAGTCATCCCCTGGGCAATGTCTTTGTAGACGGCTCATATTCTCATAATCAGAAGTGACTTGCAGCATGCAACTAAACAAACCAACAGACCTTTTCAGGACCAACTACGACAATAATCTCAATCAATATCGAAGGCATGTCAGCTGTCAAAAAACAGCTATCTTATGAACTATGTTGAGATAAGAAATGTAACGTGCTGTATGTCCAAGAAACACACAGGGATAAACAACAGAAATGACCCAAAGTACAAAGTCCTTATCCTATTTAATAGACAATCAGTATGGTAGGTCTGGTTAGGTTCATGTCAGATGGTTGGGTCTAAAATTGCCAATGCTTTAAATTTTCCACAGTGCCTCTGTCATAGGATTCTTCTGAGACATTATGCATATGCTCCAACATTTTGCCTATAAAAACCAACAACAGAGTGTGATCAAGTTTAATGAAGAAGAATGCAAAAGCCTGGAAGGACTGCAGCAGGTTGCTTTTGCTTGAGTCTACTGGGAAGGGCAAGATTCTGACATTTGTTCTCCAGAGTTTTTTGGTTGATAAGAAACAAAAGAGGCATGGTGGTTAACATAAGGAAAGTTAAATTTGAGCTCTTAAGCAGGTGCATTTTTGTTGGATGGCAAGCAGCTTTTGCTATCCTGGAACCATTTTACCCTAAATAGTTATAGCACTATAATCCCACTTGAACTGCTATGGCTTCATCCTATGGAATCTTGGGATCTGCATTTGAGAGAGAAGGATTTAGAATTTTTGGCCAGAGACCCCTATTGCCTCACAAAGTATAAACTTTAAGGTTCCACAATATACTGCCCCAGCAACTGATGTGTCATAACTATGTAGTGTGGAAGATACCACAGAAGGGCAGATTCTAGGCAGCAAGAGCTTTCTGCCTCAGAGAAAAGGCAAAACCAGAGCTTGGAAAAATGCCTAGATTACAAATAAAAACAATTCAAAGCCTTTACCATCCATCACAGTACTGCTTGGGGATTCTTTGTCATAGGAAGGAGTCCACTTTGGCATGCATCCTCTTGAAGCTGAGGTTAATATACCTTCCAAAATAAAGTTGGCCTTCCATATCCATGGATTCTGCATCCATGGATTGATTCCACCATCTATGCCTTGAAAATATTTCCCCTCCACCACCCCCAAAACTTGATTTTGCCATTTTAGTATGCCAATGCATATAATGAGACTTCGGCATCCATGGACTTTGGTATTCACAGGGCACCCATGAACCAAACCCCAGTAGATACCAAGGACTCACTTATATCTGTTTTACTTGCTATTTTAGGAATTGGTTTTCTGATAATTTTGTTATAGTTTGATTTGCTAGTACTGCCATACTTATCTTGGGGGTTCAGCTCCTTCCTTGGAATCAACAGACTTGTTCCTTGATGAGGAAGAGATCTTTCCGATTTCTAGAATGCATCCATGCAAATGCACACACGTGGTCATAACCATGAGCCCCACATGGAGCATAGCCTGTAGTTTTGCACCCTGCAGCCACTGTTTTGAATTGCTGACAAGAGAATGTGGACCAATTAACCCCCAAGCATATCTTTAACCCAGGGAAACATGTTCCTTATGGCTCTGAGGACACAGCAGGAGTGGCTGTTACAAACTAAATGAATGTACCAGATGGAGGAGGCAGAAGAGCCTTAATATAGCAAAGGGAGGGGGGCAAATTGAGGGCACTGACCCTCCAATTAATAATGCTGCCCTCCAATTTAAATTTTCCTTCATCCACCAAATTTCTAGCATTCAACAAACCTACATCTTGAGCTGAACAGTTAGAAATACAGTTAGGGCATCCAAACAAAATGGACAAAGCTAAAAAGCAGATACAAACAGAACAAATGGATGAGTGAGATGTGTAAATCCTTTTTGTGTTCCACTCTCTACAAAGCTTATTTGAATTGGGCAGTACCCTCATTTACTTCTCCCCTTATCCCCATAGATATGCCTTGCTATTGCGAACATGTGTTGTGTTGGATGATACTTCTCATTTTGATCTTTGACATGTGATTCCCATTTTTCTTGACATGATATGTACTTACACATTTATTTAAGCTATTAAAACATCTCCTTATAGCATCATAGGATGGTCTACAAATAAGATCAGTTTAAACAACTTCAAAAAAAAAACTTAAAGTTTTAAACTGGAAAAAGGTACTGTATATACTTTTTTAAGACTGAAAAAGCCCCCCTCGGCTTATACTTGGGTGAGGGTCCTGGTTGGCTTATATTTGGGTCAGCTTATACTCGAGAATATATGGTACATTTATTATTTTTCTCTATTATTATTGGTATTATTACATTTATTATTTTTCTCTGTTATTGTTGCTACTATTACATTTATTTTACTCTATTTAATTTTTATTAATAATACATTTATTATTTCACTCTGATCTTATTATTATTATTGCATTTATTATTTTACTCTATTTATTATTACATGTATTATTTTCCTATATTTATTATTATTATTACATGTATTATTTTACTCTATTATTATTTAAAGGATACATAAGCACATTTACATTGAAAAAGATGAGAATAATGATTTGATTAGAGTTGGACAGTCTTATCTTAAATTTGAGCTTTATGTAAATATTCAAAAACATTTAACCTACTGATGCCTCAATTAATGTAATTTTATTGGTTTCTATTTCTATTTCTGAAATTTACCACCCTCAGCTTATACTGAAGTCAATGTTTTCCCAGTTTTTTTGTGGTAAAATTAGGTACCTCGGCTTATATTCGGGTTGGCTTATACTCGAGTATATATGGTAATTAAAACATCCTGCATGGTGTAATGGTTTGCATGTTGTGACAACACTGGCAATCAGTTTGAATCCTTGGTTGACCATGAAACCCACTGGGTGCCTTTGGCAAGTCACATTCTCTCAGAGGAAGGCAGTGGCAAACCTCTTCTCAACAAATCTTGTAATCTTGTGATAGGGTCACTTTAGGTTGGGAACAATTTAAAGGCACATGAAAAAACAAAAACATATTAAGTCATTTCACAAACTGAAGCAGATTGAAATCATATGATTATACAGATTTGGATTAAATCTTTCACCTCCATAGGAAAATGCATTTTAACTTGGTGCCAGAATGAAGCCAAGACTGGAGCCAATATGATGTCCTATGGGTACCAGAACAGGGAAATCTCTCTTTTGGAACATTCAATGTGTGTCCCTGTTTCCACCCTTGAGCAGTTGGAGGACACATCAGGATCGCTTGTAAATGTTACCGCTCTGGACTACAACTCCCAGAATTTCCCACCAGCCTGCCATTATTGATGTAAATGCTTGTCTACCTGTTTCTCATTGGAGAAAAACAGAGACATGTACTTGGAACACAACTGGGATTGATGGCTAAACTCTATCAATCTCTCTGTGCCAATTTGGCTGGCTCACCATTGCCAAGGAAGTAAAACACATTGACTCTCTTCATAGCACCACTTTTCCAGCACATTCACCACAATCTTCTTGACCTTTTCAGGACCAAGGAGGAAGAGATCATTCTTTTTCCCCTTGTAAACCACCTTTTTCTTTGGGCCATAGATTAAAACCTGCCTCTTTAAACTGCAAGGTTAAACCACTTGTCTGGACAAAACAACCCTCAGAATGTGCTAGAGCATTCCTAATAGCAATGCTCCTTCTCCCCTCTATTCCCCGACTTTAGACCAGTCTTGCATTCTGCCCAGATTTAGACTGTTCACTGGTGCAGGAAAAATTGCTCTTCTTTTCCTTCAAAATTATTTCTTAACTCACAATGCATTTTGCTCAATAAATGTACACAATTATGACAGGGAGGCTTGCCGTGAATGCACGGTGCATTCAAAACATACTTCACTCTTAAAGGGGCAGTATGTGCACTGCGTATTGTAGGTTGGATTGAAACATGCAGCAAAATGAGATTTTTGAATGCCTTCAGAAAAATTTGACATGTAGTGACACTATATCAAACCTAAAAGGACAATGGGTCCCCCTAAAACTGTGAAGACCAAAATCCACTGCTTGTGGTGATATGAAAATAATTAAACAAATTCAATATATAATTTTTTTTTGTAAACTTCTTTACAAATTGTTTGATTGCAAGTATATATTTATGATATGTATTATTTGTAGACCCAACCGCCTGACGAAGACTCCTGTGAGTCAAAACCGGTTGCAGGTTTGAGTCAAGTTATATGGGAACTGGAGTCTACTCATACATAATAAAGAACATGAAAAACTTGGCCTTATACTTCAAGAGAAGAACCACTGATTTCTACTTATATGCGATTGGGACAGTCCTGTTTTTTGGATATATGTTATTGTAATATATATATTGAATTTGTTTAATTATTTTCATATCACCACAAGCAGTGGATTTTGGTCTTCACACTATATCAAACTTATCATGGGGGCGGGGTTCTGTCAAGATTTGTTCATGAGGGGTTGCCATTGCCCTCCTCTGAGTTTGAGCAAATGTGACCCGCCCAAGGTAATCCAATGGGTTTCATGAAAATGATCAGGGATAGAAGGAGATATGAACATTTTTAGGCTGAGAGATTTATTGTGGTGGCTGGAGGCTTCTATATTATTAGGGCTGTGAATCTGCTCCTGGCTTTACTGTAACCTATGAAAGAAGTTGTCAACACGCTTGGTTTTTGGATAGATTTCACCACCTTGGATAGCGCATTTAAAATCCAGTCTACAATCCAGATCAATTTCACCATGGGAGCCACATTTCCTAAATTGTCTTCTACTTTAAAGCGTTGGGACTTGTAGAATATTAGCACAGCTGTTCTTGTTCTAGCGAAGATGTCTGTCACCTATTAAGTGATCTCTTAGCTCCAGCCACGAAAATAGCCTTTTTGCTGCACGTACAAATGGCAATCCAGCAACGGAAAAATATGTAGAACAGCATAATAAATACGCTGCCTTTCGGAGCTGGGCTTCCTTGTTAAATTACCGCAGCAAGACAGGAGGCCTTTGGCCCCACTCATTTATATTAAAAGGATGCTCCCTTTCCCAGCTTTTAATTACCAAATAATGTGATCTGTGCAAAGAGACATATTCTGCCTCCCGTGCTCCCTCCGCCCCTGCCTGCTGCTTCGTCCGTGTGACCGAGTTCAGCTTGAGCATAGCTGGCCTCATTATGTCCTTAAAGGAGTTCAAATTTCCTGATAGCCAGAAGGAGAACCAGGTAAAGCAGGCAGAATTAGTATCCAGGCCTAATAAATGACTGGGAAAAATTGTATCTGTCACATAGTTCTGGTTCCCACACACTCTGGTTACATCATTACCGAGTCTGTAAACTCCGAGACCAATTAGACAAGTGAGCCGCCGTCAGGTGACCAAAACATGAAAACGCACACGAAACCTTACCTGAAAGATGGGATTTCAGAAGGGGCCCTCAGATAGTTGACTCCTCATCTCCAGCTCTGCAATTTTCGTATTCCGTTTCACCTTTGCTTTCAGACTGAGTGCTTAGGTACCACAGATTGATGGTTCAAGCAAGTCCTGTTGATATATTCACCTCTCTCTCTCCCCCCCCCCCCAAGCTTACCTCTGTGCAGGTGCATTGGACGAAGTTATTTCTTGCATCAAAAAGTTGGGTAATTGGATCCCTCCCCTCTACCCTTGCCCTCTGAAATCGTCCAATGCCCTATGCCTTGAAACCGCTTCCCCCCATTCCTTTTAATCAAATTCTAGCACAGTTTTGCCACCCGAATTCCCTTCTGAATCAGTAGGTTCGATCTGTCGGAAAGGATAAGAATAGAGGACGCTTCCACACTCCTAAGGTTTCAAAGCAAGCTGAGTTTTATTTGGCTTTCCAAAACAAGGGAAAAGAGCTGTTGCTAGGTATTGGTTAGCATTTACCTGTACAAGTAGCAAGTGATATACAAATAAGGATACTAGAATTCACAGTTCACACAGAGCTGGCAAAACAATAAAAGGTTTCATGTTAGCTATGAGATGACTTAGTATAGTGGTTCTCCAGCTGTGGGTCCCCAGGTGTTTTGGCCCACAACTCCTAGAAATCCCAGTCAGTTAACCAGCTGTTGAGATTTCTGGGAGTTGAAGGCCAAAATATCTGGGGACCCACAGGTTAAGAATCATTGACTTAGGATGCAGTAGTATTACCCTGAGACATATTTCCCTTTATATTTCTTTTTGATTCATATGGTAAGGGTGAGGAACCTTTCCCAGCTCAATTCACTTGTTGACTAATGGGGACCCTATGAATTTCATAGGATTTTCTTAGGCAAAAAATACTCAGAGGTGCTTTTATCAGTTCCTCCTTTTGAGATACAGCCTACTACACCTGGTGTTCATTGGCTGTCACCCATCCAAGTAATAACCAGCAATGGCCCTGCTTAGCTTCCACAATCAGATAGGATCTGGTGAATGTAGGGAGCAACTGTGGTGTTGGTATTTAATGGATAGTTTTTAATGACCTCAGCAAGGACCATTCCTGGGGCTCAGGCTTTGGCCTAGAAAAGTCAGGGTCTGGGATGATTCTGAACAGTAACAGCAGAACTATTCAAACAGAATATTTAACTTCTTTACCCTTTCCACACTGCAGTCTCACCTGTATGCCCTTAGAGATTCCTGACTTTTAAACATAGCATGTTACCTGTCTGAGAACATTGTGTTTTGAGATAGGTTCACATTTCTTCCCTATGAGGTGAGATGCTCACACGTGCCCGTCATCATTAAAGGTTGCCAATATCAAGCAGATGAACAAGTAGGTGGGATTCTGATTTGTTACTATGCTATCTGAGTCAATTAGTCAGAATCCCCCCTCTCTCATGATCACATAAGAACTGTTCTACTCTTCTTAGCTCTGTCTTTTCTATTCCTTTTCAAAATCCTGATCAGTTCTGTGTTCAGGACAGCAAGTCATGTGAGAAGCCTCTGTGATGAGGATGGATGATGGTGTGAGGTGATGAGGCAGGGAGGAACCCTTTTTGATCCCACCGCTGCCACCAATTGTGAATGTTAGAAAGATGATGTGGTGGGATGAAAGCCAATTGTAAATGCTGTTTCCACTGCTGAGGGGATTTTAGAATCTTTTAATCCCTCTAGATTATATGTATATCACCTTTATATGAGGGGAAGGATTACAGGGGGTGATCTTTATTCCAAGATCCCAGCCTCTGTTTCTGTAGTTAGGGATTTCTGTGTTGTGGTTCCCTTTCTGAGGTAACTGTGATTATTATTCTTCCCCAATTAGGTGATTTATTCAGGTAACTGCCACCAACGTGAGGCTTTTGAATTATTACCGATGAAATTTGGCTTCACAGACTCAGATAAGATTAAATGAGTCAGTTGTTAACAAAGAACAACAAGTTTATTGCGTACAAAGTTGCAGGTTGATTGATTTACTTATGGAACTTAAGATAGACAAGTGGTTTAATAACTCTTATAACCACCCAACAGTAGTCTTTGGTGTAAATCCACTCTCACTTTCCAACTGATGATATAATTTGTAGCGAACTCTAACCTCAGCCGAGTTCCTTAGTGAACAATGTCCAAACTACAAGGAAACTTTTAATTTGATCTACTACCAATCAAATCCCTGATCACTAGTCTTTTCTCAACTAGAGATCTTAACTAGGCTCCCTTTAGTCTGCCCTGACTAAAGATTTTTGGCCAGGCCTGTCTCCTCAGCCCTTCTTGACTGAAAAGCCTCCAGCCACGCACACACACTCTCTCACACTCCGGCTTCTCTTTTTAAAACTCCTCTTTTTTCCTTTCCTTGGCTCCGCCCACTTCTCCCTCTCATGAGCTAGCCAGCTTTGTCTCCATGGTAACAGCACTACTGTGGATTGAAACAAGATGGCGTCTGTTTCAGCTACTGTCAACTAAATACAAATACATACTCCAACAGACAAAATTAAACACAATAAGTATGACTTCTCCGCACCTCCCAGCACCTTTGATGGCTGCTCGTTCCCTAAGCCTTGAAGCCCATTTCCAGTTCATTTCTTTGAGTACCCTTTGAGTAAGGAGATAATGTCCAACTCTGCTAACTCATTGACAGAAATATAATGGTCCCGGTCAAATAATATCTGAAGACCTTGGGGACATGTCCTTTTCCATGGGGAAGAATGAGTTCTTCTCCATTATTATAAACATGGGGAAGTCCACTATTCATGGTCCTCTCCATCAGCCATGTGTAGAACATTTACAAGGGACCAATGTCTCGCCATTTTTGTTTTGTTTTTGCTAGTGGGGGAATAAGGGAATCTCCGCCTCAGCTCCTTGTTGCTTCTAGTAAAAATGACCCACTGCACTGCAGAAAGAAAAGGGAGTAACCACTGCCAAAAGCATGAGGGGCGGAAATGGCAGCTACTTCTTTCATCGCATAACCTTCCCAGAGGCATCTGCCCCTAGTTGCTTTGGGGACTGGCAGCCACTCCAGTCCCTGGGAGGCTTCTTTTCATGTGTTTGCCTCATTAAACAGCAAACTGTGAAAGAGGGGAGGAGGGGAGTTGCCTCTCCGTGGGCTGGTGCCCTCTCCACCTCAGCCTATGCCTTGGGAATGGGAGCTTTTTAAGGATAAGTGAGCGGGCACCCCGTATCTGCGCCAAAGACAAATTTGAAAGCCCTGAAACTTCAGATTGTGAATCCCCCCATTCATGGCTCCTTTGTTCATTAATTTTGGCTGATGACCATCAGAGGGAAGAGCCGAATCAGAAACTCTTTGTTTTCTGATTATTTAGTGGAACGGGCAATTTCGTCCCTGTGCAAGGATGAGCAAACCACAGTCTGGCCGGACGCTTGCCAACACGAGGGACAGGATGCTCACATGTCTTCCATGACAAATGCCTCATTATTAATTCATGGCCCAGATCCTTTCTCTACATGCTGTTACTAATATTAGGTTTCGGCAGCATAACAACAACAACAAAAACAAGGAGGAGGAGGAGGAATTTAGGAAAGGGAGGAGGGGGAACTGGATGGTTTCACTCTTTTAGGATAATTGCTGAATTTTTGAATTTTAATTGGGTGGAGATAGACAACTGGACAAGCAAGTCTAGTTATTTTAAAAGAGAATGAGTATAATGTCATGCTGAAGCCAGCTATAAGTCACCAATGGCAGTGTGATTCTCTGGAACTCTCTGCCCCGGAGTGTGGTGGAGGCTCCTTCCTTGGAGGCTTTTAAGCAGAAGCTGAATGGCCATCTGTCGGGGGTGCTTTGAATGCGATTTCCTGCTTTTTGGCAGGGGGTTGGACTGGATGGCCCGTGAGGTCTCTTCCAACTCTATGATTCTATCCCAAAGGAGCATCTGACCACTGCTCAGTTATAGAAGGCTTAAACATGTCATTACTTTCAATCTGCTGAGAACCAATTTCCCAGCCTCTAATATGCATCTTTAGAAAATTTCCAGGTTCTTCTACTTCCAGAAGAAGCATACCGCAGAATCTCCTGAAGGATGTGGAGAGCACATATTTTGTTGGATGCAGGTACAATAAACAGTGGGCACTAGTCCCATGGATACAAGGTTTTTAATGTAGTCTGGGTGGTATAATTATAGTGATTGTCAACAAGTACATAGAGGCATCTAGAATTTAGAAGAGATCATGGGATTGAATTCCATGTAAATAAATGCTAGAAAGGACTATAGTTATGGAAGTTACAGAAATAAGTGGATGGTCACCATTCTGTTTTATTTCAGCATCCAAAAGGAAAATGCTAATTATGCAAAAGAAGCATGTCGCTTTTCAGCAAGTATGTCAGATATCATTTTATTTTTGGCAATCTGGTATTCATATGGAAATCTGAGTTCACAAAAAGGGTTATTTGCACAGTGAGGTAGAGGAACCCATCTAGCTTGCATCAAGGCTTAGGTAAAGCTCATTTTGCGCTATAGCTCTCAGATTGACTTGCTGTTTGGGGGATTCTGGGAGCTTTAGTAAAAAAAAAACTCTAATGTGCATTTTCAGCCCCAGCTTTTATGTATGCATTAGGACCACGATTCGGCCTACACATCTGGAAGGATGAAGTGGTAGGATTTGGTTGAATGTATCTTTCATGCTGATAGAAAAATCTCTATCAAGGATGGGGAAAATTATGAAGGCTTCACTTTCTCCTACTACAGTAGAGTCTCACTTATCCAAGCCTCGCTTTTCCAAACATCTGGATTATCTAAGCCATTTTTGTAGTCAATGTTTTCAATATATCATGATATTTTGGTGCTAAATTCATAAATACAGTAATTACAACATAACACATGATGTTTTGGTGCTTAATTTGTAAAATCATAACCTAATTTGATGTTTAATAGGCTTTTCTTTAATCCCTCCTTATTATCCAAGATATTTGCTTATCCAAGCTTCTGCCGGCCCATTTAGCTTGGATAAGTGAGACTCTACTGTATTTCCTTAAACTTCAGGTTCTTTCTAGATTAATATGAAGACGTTTATGAATTTTGGTTAATTCATACTAAAAATACAAACAAACTGAAATAAAATAATCACCCATCCCTACTCCTCTCCAGAGCAACAGGAATCAGGCTTGCCCACTCCTTAGTGTAATCCATTCATTTACAGAAGGACTAATATTTTCTTTCCAGTGTCTAGCATAAACTATTTGGGCAGCTGTTGTAAGAAAACCACATTCGCCAGCCCGAACAAATCTGGTAAAAATGGTATTATCTGTTGCAGTAATCCTTTCAAACATTAAATCATGTTCCCTCTCAGGCTTCTTTACTCCAAGCTAAAAATACCCAGCTTCCTATGCCATTCCTCACAGGGCTTGGTTTTCAAACCTGTGGTCATTTTGGTGGTTAGGGTGTTGGGCTAGGGTTCTGGGAGACCAGGTTTCAAATCCCCACTCAGCCTTGGGTTCTACACATTGAGTAAGACACATACTCTCAGTCTCAGAGGATGCCCCTGTTGCACTCTAGCCCTGGAACACCTTTTCACCCAGCATCACACCGGAGTCCAGTAATACTAACTACAAAAGCTTATGAGAAAAGCAGGTACAAATTGAAAAAGGGCTTTTCCCAAAAGGGCAGAAGAGTATAGAATATATAATAGCAGTAATCCAGAAATGTCCAGGTGCATAAAGTCCAGAAAGCCAACACCCACAGCACTTATTCAGACAAATCCATAAGCATTTTTTCTCTTGTCAGAAGTGAACCGAGGGTACAAGTTGTAATGCATTTGCAAACATAGAGATTTTTTTAAAGAAAAAAAACTTGGCTTTAATACTAAATGTCTTTTGCCCAGTAGCTGGCCACTTGGAGTGCCTCTGGTGTTGCTGTTAGAAGATGCAGGGCTCAGAATGCATTGCAGTTGGTGGTCTGTGGTTTGCTCTTCTCCACAGTCGCATGTTGCAGAATCCACTTTGTAGCCCCATTTCTTAAGGTTGGCTCTGTATCTCATGGTGCCACACTGCAGTCTGTTCAGCACCTTCTAAGTTGCCCAGTCTTCTGTGTGCCCGGGGGGGGGGGGGAGTCTCTCATCTGGTGTCAGTCACTGATTAAGGCTCCAGGTTGGAGCCTGCCACTTTTGGACTCTCGCTTGCTGAGGTGTTCCTGCGAGTATCTCTGTAGATCTTAGAAAGCTATTTCTTGATTTAAGGCATTGCCGTGCTGGCTGATATCCGAATAGGGGATGGGCCGGAGATGTCAATGCCTTGGTCCTTTCATTCTTGGCTGCTACTTCCCGGCGGATGTCTGATGTTGCAATGCTGGCTAAGCAGTATAATTTCTCCAGTGGTGTAGGATGTAGACATCCTGTGATAATGCGGCATGTTTAATTAAGAGCTTGAAAACAGGGACTTATTCCAAGGCAATTACTTCAAAGAACATGGGCAAACAGGAAACTTTAATTATGAACATAGGCAAAGACAGGATACTTGAATCATGAACTTAAGAACCAAGACAGGAAAGCCTTCCTTAAGGCAACGTTGTCTCCTCTAAAGCCTACACTCCTTAATTTAAGCCTGACCAAGACGCCATGAGATCATGCTGAAGGCACCACAGATTCTCTCAGAGCGTCTAATTAGTCTATGTTTCATTCCCTCTTTTCTCAGGCCTAATCTAACCTCTCTTGAGAACTCATCATCTGATGAAGGTTGTTTTCCAGGAAACCCGGACTTTCACTTTCCCTTGTTTCCTGTTCCCTAGGAATGGGTACTGGAATTCAAAGCATCATCCTCATCTGGCTGCAATTCTCTCCTAGCATGGATAGACTCATCACTCTGAAACCTATCAAATCCTTCATCCTCTGAAATATCAGAAAAATCCTGCTGAGCCACAACAGCCCCTCTGAACAAATTCCACCTAGAAAACTCTAGTGGTTTTAAAATTTTATCTTGGATGGAGAAAGATACTGAGTGCCATTTTCCACACAGACTTCTCAAAACTTCTGTGCAAACTTCCCCAGTGTCCCTGGCAAATGCTCAGCTGTCAGAGAGAGATCCATCAATATTTCCCCACATCATCACTTCTCCAAAGTAAGGCAAGGCAGGAAATGGAAAAGTACATGAACCGGGCGGCCTATATAGGTAAGTGTCTCTGTTTCGGCACATCTGCAATGGCTACATGCACAGTCCGTTCCAGAGTCAAAGGATTAATTTTATGGGGCGTTTTGTTCCACAGACTTGAGGACACAATAGAGTGCTTCTAAGAGCACTAGTTCTTCCCAAGGTAATGCCTTCCTATGTTTCTCTGCTTGGAGATAAACCTTGATTCTTATAATCCTTCCTGCCCAAGATCCAGCTGATGTGAAAAACAGGACTGTCATCCAACAGATGGGCGCTATTTTTCTTGGAGTTCCAAAGGATATTCCAAAGGAAAAATAATGGTTTCGACATGTTCTGGCATATTTGCAGTTTTTATATTAAACAGATGCCATGCTTGCTTATAACGACAGCGCTAAGTGTTCTTTCTTGAAGTTTAAAAACAAAACACTGAACATCACAGGCAACAAATGAAGGAGGGGGGAACCCAGATGGTGCTTCAAAAGCATGTAAGTGGTAACAATTAGAATCTAACTCATTCTAAACAAATTATCCAGACAATTAATATGAGAATCAAAGTGATATATTCAAAAATACATGAGTGAAGAAAGACAAAGCAATACATCAAAATACAAGCAATAGAGATACATAGGGGATATGTAGGGTAATTTGTTGCTGATTGGTAAGAAGATCAGGGTGCAAAGAAAGACTGAGTATTAGAAGAAGTTGAAAAGAAACCAGAAAAAAAGAAAACAAGTGTCTGGGGGAGAACAGAAGGAAAATGACTGCACCACGTTGGAATGGGAAATAATGAATTTCTATATTTTAAACGTTATACATTTATTGTTATATAGCTATATTTACAAAATAGCCACACTGAAGTATGAACTGAAATGTTATCTTGAGAGAAACAAGTGGGCTCTTACAGAGATGATTAAAAAGTCATAGGATAAATTTACATTACAAACAAGTATCAATAAGCAAGATTAGTAATAGAAAAAACAATACAGAAAGACATTAAACCAACAAATGTTAAAATTATAAAACACATGTCAATTATACTAGACATGGCTGTTGAAACTTAACTCCTCTTAAAGACTAATAATAATTAACAGATAATACAGATTATAAATAAAAAATCCAGAAATATATGATGTCTGACAATTTTGAAGAATCCAACGCTAAGAAGAGCAAAAAACTAGTATGTATTCCAGAAATAAAGAGTTTCTATATTTAACTTCATAAATAGAGGATTCTATATTTTAAGCATGATAGATAGATAGATAGATAGATAGATAGATAGATAGATAGATAGACAGACTGATTTTTAAAAATAATCAATGATAACAAAATCTAACATGTAGTATTCCAAGAATAATGGGTTACCGCAGTTAACTTCAGGAATAAGGGGTTTCTATATTTTAATTATGATACAAATATCATATTATAGTTGTTATCATTGCCATCATCATACCCTGCTTTCCTCTCTTAAACAATAATCAAAGTGGCTCACAACATTAAGAACAATGCAATTTAGAACTTGAAGCAAATAAATATTAAAATAGAATTAAGTTTAGAACTGTTAAAAGAAATCAGTTTAAATCACATAAAACCATTAAAAACTTTAAAAACAATATACAGCACTGTCTGGTTCATTCTGATAGATAGATAGATAGATAGATAGATAGATAGATAGATAGATAGATAGATAGATAGATAGATAGAGATAGCCACCACACTGAAATATCTTTCTAATGCAAAGGATTAACAAAAACTAATACAATACACCTGAATGGGAATAATGTATTTATTTGGACTTGGCCTCATTACAGTCCACAATTCTGACTATTTTCAGTTAGGGTTGAGCCACTATTTGTACAAACCATGATAGGATTAAAGTCCAAGAAAATAAAGGACTCTCTTCCAAGGAGAATGGGATTTCAAGATTGGAACAGTGGCTCTCTTTCAGATGTGGCCATTTGGCTACCAGCTTCCTAAAAGGAGCCCTGGATGTTGTGCAAGGTTATGGTGGCTTGTGATGGTTGGACTAGAGGGAGAGGAATGATTATTTTTATGGCCTTCCTGCTCTCAGCGTGTGATTGACAGTTCGTACAGCAATTTGCTCGCTAATCAGATAGCGGTCGTCTCCCACAACCCTGGCCTCCCCATTCAGCTGACCCTAATTATGAAAC
Organism: Anolis carolinensis; assembly: GCF_035594765.1. Taxonomy (NCBI): domain Eukaryota; kingdom Metazoa; phylum Chordata; class Lepidosauria; order Squamata; family Anolidae; genus Anolis; species Anolis carolinensis. The sequence goes on along the minus strand of NC_085843.1, from coordinate 275,932,907 downwards.
TACCTGACCTTTGACCTCTGGAGAAAATGAGACTCAAATTATCTCCTCTTTCCTATTTTTAAGGGCATAGAGCCCTTTTGCAATATGCAGGCAATATGGCTATATTATTTGCAGGGTTTTCTTTTTTAATTTAAAGAGCTAATTTTGAATTAAGTGTTTCTATCACAAGCAGAGGTGTGCTAGAATGTGAAATGGAGAAAATTTACTCCTTTTGTCTTCTTTGTCTCTCCTTGATGTTTATTCCTTGCCACGGTTGCAAATGATACCTTTTCTCTGTCACTTGCAACTTCCCTGAATCTGGTTGAATACTGGAAGCTCTGTGACTTTCCCATAGCAGGTCTTAAAACCTTCAGTGTGGAATATTCTCTCTGTCATTATGAGATATCTTGGAGGTGGGACATCAAGTTTAAACATGGAGCTCATTAGGTTTCGTATGTACCTTATAGACCAACCAACAGTGCTTTTATACAATATTTGTAATCATTTTGTGCATGAAATAAAGCTTGTGTATGCTGAACCATCAGAAAGCAAAGGTGTCACATTCATAGCCACCCATATGGATAATTTTGGATTTGGAAGTATTTTGGATTTTGGAATTCCAGATAAGGGATGCTCAACCAGTAACATGCTTGATGGCATAATGAGGAGCTGTCTCTTATAGCTTCATCCATATACCATCACGAGGTGTGTCTTCTCGGCATCCAAAGAGGTTGTCCTTAGGTCTCAGAGTTTGTCCTAAAGCAGTGGTTCTCAACTTGGGTCTTGAGATGTTTTTGGCCTTCAATTCACAAATATCCTAACAGCTGGTAAAATGGCTGGGATTTCTGGGAGTTGTAGGCCAAAAACATCTGGGGACTCCAGGATGAGAACCACTGCCCTAAAGTCTCCTGGACATGACAGGAGCATCAGTTCGCTTTTGAAATCAAGGGGTGGGCACCCGTGGAAGACTTGGATCCTTGAGAGGCCCCTGTCATCAACAGAAAGTAATTAGAGATCACTTCTTATTAACATAAGGCATCTCCTGGACATTAAATATGGCAAAATTGGACCCCATTCCTTTAAGGTCATTGGGGGACATTTGGTGATTTAAAAAATAATGTTTTGATCCTGCAGCTCAGAAGGTTACAAAAACAGGACCATTGTTCCCTCCCAATCCAGTTGGCCATCCTTGGTTCCAGGTGTATTCGTCCAAATATGTATCCCTACGTTAGATGGTTTGATAGAATATATGCCTCTGCGATCTAAAAAAAGAAACCACGTTGACATGAAACTGCCATATTTATATCTTTGGTTTATTTTACAGATTACTTCTTCAGAGCTTATGCAAGAGTCTGCCACTTCTTCATCCAAGACTGAAGACACAAATGATTTGTATTTTCCTCCCAAAGCTTGGAAATTTCTGTGCTGGGTACCATAAGGATTATATATTATAACTCTCATCATCCCGATAATATTTATTATAGTTCTGTGTGCACATAAAGCAGAAACTTTATTTACACTCCACAGATGTAGAAACTTGGTATGACTGCAACTGTCCTGATTTCTCCCCCTGGAATCCTTTGATCTTAGGGAGATACATATAACTTTCTGCTAGAGAGATCTAGTGCTTTAGTTCAGGGGTGTGCCTCTCAGAATGCTCTGGCTAACACATTGGTGAAATAAAATTTTATTTATAGATTTCCCACTAGTAAGATGAATTTTTCATTTCAGTTGCCATCAGCAAGGATAGCCAAAAAAGTAGTTGTCTTGTTGATGATCGCATATTTCCTGTGTGGCAATAATTTGTAGGTTGAAATGTTTTTCTCCATCCATCTTGAAGTTTGTCAACGGGACTGCACTTGTTTCTCTGAGTAATGTGTGTTCCTTGAGCTTATTTTAATCTTACCAAGTCAATAATGGATGTGGTCATGTTTTATCTTGCATGTAAAGTCAATTGTTAGTCAGATGTGCTGATCCATTGGGTTAGGCTAATATGGTTATGGCTTGGTTTTTCTTTACCCTGTAATCCTACGTAATATTCCAGGTATTTACTTCTAAGACAGAATATAAAAATGCCCTCTCACACATGTAAGCTAAAACGGTTCATGTTACCCATTGCATATGGTTTAAAGCATTAGTTATAACACAAAATGCTTCATTGTGGGCTGGTTTTGATAGCATTTTGAGCAACAAGTAGCTCTCAATATGGCTTTGCATTGCAGCATATCAGCTGTCTCAATTCCATACATTTCTTATTTATGTGGCATTCTACTGATTTTACACAGAATTTACTTGAGACCTTGGAAAGGGATCTGGATTGCAAATCAAGATTGACAGAGTATTAGGTAGGAATCAAGAAGCTAATCTAAACAAGTTCAAATCTGCAGGTACAGGTCAACTGCATCCCAAAGTATTGAAGAAATTTGCTGATGAACTCTCTGAACCCCTTGCCATCATTTATGACAAATCTTGGCAAACAGGTGGGGTGCCAAAGGGCTGGAGAAGGGCAAACATTTTACCTCATCAGATGCAGTCTCCTTTGTGTCTTCTCCCTGTTTTTCTACGCTGCCAAATTGGAGTCCCATGAAGTCCATCACATGATGCAAGGCAACTTCTGGTGAGACTCCGTGTGGCTTCTTTTCGGCCGTGTAGAGAAACAGAGCCCAGAGTGCAAATGGCCCAAAGCAGGGAAAGATGGACCTCTATGGGTTAAGTATGTGGGGTGGTAGAAGATGGATCTCGATGGGAGGGAGCAGAGTAAAATGCTCCCGCTGTTGTCCCCCACTTTTTCTCCACTCATGTGATGCAATCCATTGTCTTTCTCTTCAAAAATGACAGAAAAGATATAAAATTAGTTTGGCGCAATGCTATTGAACCCTGAGATTTTTAGTCTGATGAAACACGAATAATCTTTAGCAAAGAAGGCTAAAGACCGTGTAAACCTACGTCTCCCATAAGTTCAAAGCATTGAGCCATGGCTGTTAACGTCATGTTAAAACATTGATTCTAGAGTGCAGATGTACTCTTAGTTAAACACCCAAACCACTATACCACACTGCTTGTTCTTTACTTACAACCAGAGCTGGCCCTAGGTATTTTTCAAGTGTAGGCGAACAGAATTTTGGAGCCCCCCCCCCCAAAAAAAACCAATCACTGAAAAATAAAAGTGTTGGAAAAGCGAAAATGTTGGATAATAAGGAGGGAATTAAGGAAAAGCCTATTAAACATCAAATTACATCAAGATTTTACAAATTAAGCACCAAAACATCATGTTTTACAAGAAATCAACAGAAAAAGCAGTCTCAACTGTGCCCCCGTATGTTTTGCGCCTGAAGCAACCGCTTAATTCGCCTCATTGTTGGACCGGCTCTGCTTACAACCAATTAAAATTCATTATGAAAGTCCTAGCTAATCACATTTTGGGACTAAAAATATATCTTTAATTGTCCCAATTAAACGGATATTTTTAGGCATGGTCTCAAAATGTGCTAGATTTGGCTTTCATACTGAATTTTAGCCAGGGCCTTGCATTGCTGAGACATTATGGTTCTGTTTTTATCTTACTATCATATTTCTCTTCTCACTTACCAATCCTTTGTACCTCCACGGTTCCTTGCTTCCTGTCTATACGCTGGAAAGAAAGGCATGATGTCATGTTCAATTGTGTAGCATTAAACCAATGTCAAAACTAGGGATTTAGACTTCCCTGCAGGAGCAAGGTGAGATATAACCTTCAAAGGCAACAGAGATTTATTTTTACTTCTCCAATGTTTTCAAGGGCTGCAGGACTAAAACAGTGTTATACTGCTGCTTAAAAATTGGGAAGAGAAAAAGAAGAAACCATGCGACTGAAATAGTGAGTGCAAGGTGAGTGCACCATAGCCTTTATGGTGAACAGTTAAAAATAAACAGGAAAAGATATTTTAGCACACATTTAAAATACAGATGAAGAAATGCTTTATTTTAGTTATTATGGTATTGATATTTCCCATCAACTTGGCTATGACTTATTGCAACCTTATGAATGAGAGACCTCCAAGAGTCTGGTCATTGATTGCCCTGCTCAGGTCTTGCAAATTCAGGGCGATGGCTTCCAGAATTGAATCAATCCACCTGCAAAGTGATCTTCTTTTCCTAATACCTTCCACTTTACCAAGCATTTTCACCTCTCTAGTCATATGCTCTCATGATAAGTTAGAAGTATAACCACCTCTAGTCATCTTAGCTTCTAGCAGGAGCCCTCGATGGCCTAAGGGATAAAAGCCTAGTGACTTGAAGGTTGGGTTGCTGACCTGAAGGCTGCCAGGTTCGAATCCCACCCGGGGAGAGCGCTGATGAGCTCCCTCTATCAGCTCCAGCTCCATGCGAGGACATGAGAGAAGCCCCCCACAAGGATGGTAAAACATCAAAACATCCAGGCATCCCTGGCAACATCCTTGCAGACGGCCAATTCTCTCACTCCAGAAGCAACTCAGGTTGCTCCTGACACGGAAAAAAAATGCTTCTAGTGAGAATTCAGGATCACTTTGCTCTAGGATCCATTTAGTTGTCTTTCTAGCAGTCCACGGCATCCATAGAATTCTTCCCTAGTGCCATATTTCAAATGGATGGAATGGGAAGCATGAAAGGGGTGTATCATTACTGTGACTCTTAGAAAAGAAAAAAAAGACAGAAGAAAATAGTGGTGGCTTCTGGCCCTAGCTTTTACTAAGTCAGTAAATCCTCTCTTGGTTTTTGTCCAGAATTTGAAGGGGCTATCTAAGATGCCGAATCTGGGGTTCATCCCCTTGGATGGCTCTTGTTACTTTCAGGTTAAGGCTCAGCATTGAATCAGCACCTCAGTGACCTCAAAGCCAGAATCTGACAGAGATGCTTCATTCATGTTCATTTGTGAAGATCTAGGAAGCACAAAACATGTTAGTTCCTGAGGCAGATATGAAAATGGGAGCATCTTTTTATTTGCACAAATCAAGGTACAGTATGCCCAAAGCCAGACCAAGTTATTTCAGTTTGTTGTTGTTGTGATGTGCCTACAGGTTGACTCTGACTTATAGTGACCTTATCCTAAGATTCATTTTGTAAGATTTATTCAGAGGGAGTTTGTTACTGATTTCTGCTCAAGTTGAAATTGTGGCTTGTCTAAGGTCACCCATTGGGCTTCCATGGTTTAGCTGGAATTAAACCCTAGGAGTCTGGTTTAACATTCAGAACACTACACCATGCTGACTGTCATGTTTAGGTTGAGCGGACTTCTCCAAGTTCTACCAGGGAGTTACTGTGACTGAGCCGAAACTTGGTCCAGCACAGTCCTAGAACAACATGCCTTTTGTTTCACTATACTACATGGGGGAAAATGTCCCTGGCAGAAAAACTATAAGAATCACCTGGAATTAACAATTTGCTGGTTTTCCTAACATTCAGAAACTTCTTGAGTAGAGATTGTACTGCTTATGTTTCTTAGTTTTGGATTTTGTGAGCTCACAAAAGAAATGGGAGAAGTACGACAACTTACGACAATGATGTGCTAGTGATATTTTATAATGATTTTGTAAAAATGTTATTGGAGGAAGAAAGGCCATTCTGGGATAAGACCGGTTGTAGACGAAACCCAAAGCCGAGAAAGGCCAGCCATATATCGTATTTCCCTGAAAATAAGACTGGGTTTTATTGTACTGCTAGGGATGAGGACTGAGAAGGGTCTTATTTGCCTCATACAGAAAATAACATGGCTGGCTTCGGATATTACGGACTTTGACTTGGGTGAGCCAAGGACATCATTAGGTATCCTGTCCCAAGAAGCAACATATCTTGGGCTGGTCCTACATCAGTTCAAAACTTCTCTCTGCTGTTCAATAAGTGGTTTAAGATGGTCTATTTTAGGCTACCATGTGTCTGCAAAAATGATGCATGAGACACAAGGTGAAGAACCATGGTTTGTTTTACCAAACCACAGGATGATGCATGAAAAATGCATATACCCCATTTCCCTCAAAATAAGACAGAGTCATATATTAATTTCTGCCCCCAAAAATGTGATAGGGCTTATTTTCAGGGGATGTCTTATTTTTTCCAATTGATTATTTATGAACTGTAACTAACTAGAGCTTATTTTTGAATTAAGGCTTATATTTCAAGCGTTCTCAAAAATCCTGAAAAATAACACTAGTGCTTATTTTTGGAGTAGAATATGGGTCAGAATATGGGGAAGAAAGCTACATTATACCAGCAGCCTGTAAACCATTCCTGGCTTACTACCCTCTCCCATTTTTGCATGTTTGAATTTTCTGGTTTCATACAGTTTGCATATTACAAATATTTTCACCATTTGGTGGGCCTCTTGCTATTCAGTATGATAATATCCACCCTTTAACGCTAACACTAAACTCCTAGGGGATCCCTGAGAGCAGGTACACTCTGGATGTCTTGCTTTGGCTGCCTTTTCCATCTGTTTTTACCAGTCTCCCATTTCTGAATAATTTATTTTTGCTATCTGCATAAATTGAGCACCTGGCCTAGGGGCAACTTATTCCGCTAAATTATTTAGAGCCAAAAAAACCCCCTCTCCTTGCCACCTCTTTGGTTTATATTCATATAAACGAAGGTTTAATGTGAAGAAACCCCTTGACAGTAGAACAATAAGTGCATCACTTAGGGTTGAATCCATAGACATAGCCAACATAGAGTAAATCCACTAAAATAAACAGGACCCAACCTTATATTGGCTGTTGGGGTGTCCCAGAGTCGTGTTTGGGTACAGAATTCATATAGAACTAGACTTGCAAGGTGGCATTCTACAACTTTATTATTAAAGGCATTTTTTTAAAAAAAAGTCTGCAAGTTTCAGATATCTTACATGTAAAAAAATTTTAATGGACAGAAAGAATCGCGACCAAAATTATCCCAAGTATACTGCATTTTGCCATTTTGGTACTTTTGCAACCCATAAAAGGCAGCTTATTGGGACAAGAGTGTAATTTTGAGGTCTAAATATTGAGGTGGAGAAGCTGGTGAGTGTTTAGAAATGAAATAATCCCTCCTTCTGCACCAAAATGGGAAGTCTCTAATTGTGCGCTTACTTGTTCTCGAAAGGACCAAGTGGAGGCATTGATGTCAGAAGAAGAAAGGTTGCGAAGACTTGGAACAAGACACCATATAAGCGCTGGAGGCATTATTTGGGAACATGCAGGGCCAAAGAATGCTGCATTGAAAGGTTGAGAGAAAAGGGGCTTGCCCAGGGTGGCAGAAAGAATATGATAGAAGTATTACTTGAGACCAAAGCTTCTGAATTCTAGGCCAGCCATCTATCCATCTAATCAATTGTACTGAGAGTTAGGACTTTATCACACAGATTTGTTATTCCACCACAGTTGTGTTATCAATGATAGTGGATACACTGGATTAGTCACTTCCAATGTCACACCTCTCTTAGCAATTCCACCTTTTTGTCAATTTGCTGTCTTGTGATTGGATGTCCACACATCTGTGCAACCTCATCTTTCCACATTACCATTGCTCCTTGTTTTTTTTTGTTTTTTTTGGAGCAGTTTTTCATTTCCGGTTTTTACAAACGAAATATACCATAAATTATATAATACAATATAAAATAAAAATGAACAGCTTGGGAATAGCAAAAAAAGGAGAAAAAAGAAGAGAAAAATCTGGCCATCTGTCAGGGATGTTTTGAATGAGACTTTCCTGCTTCTTGCAGGGGGTTGGACTGGATGGCCCGTGAGGTCTCTTCCAACTCTACGATTCTATGATTCTATTTTGCCCTCAACATCACTTTACTGCCATAGCCATGGCATCAAGGTAGGTCATGGGAACATTGCCACATTATCCCCTTCTGTTGTTGTTGTTGTTGTTGCTGTTGTTGTTGTTATGTGTCTTCAGGTCAGTTCTAGCTTATGTTGACTCTTTGACAAGCCTATCATGAGGTTGCCTTGGCACGATTTCTTCAGAAGAGGGTTGTCATTGCCTTCCTCTGAAAGAGTGTGACTGTCCAAGGTCACCCAGTGGGTTTCCATGACCAAGCGGTGATTTGAACCCTAGCCTCCAAAATGCTCTAATGCTCAAACCACCAGGCCACACTGGCTCTCATTACCTCCCTTTCCTTCCTTTTACTCCTTCTATGGTGTCATATGTTTGCAGTATAAAGAGTCAAGATCACGGCATTGAAACAGGTCTCTGTGTTCCTGCAGGTGACTGAAAAGAGAACATGATAGAGCAGTCATAATCTAATCATGCCATTTTGGCTTTCTGCCTTTTATTTTTACAGTGAAGGGGGAAGGAAAAAGGGGAAGACAACAAAGTCAGCTCCCATATCCCTGCTGGGTTTTCCTTTCCTGTATGAGATGTGTCTCGCCAGAAAGGCAAGACTGACAGGCTGATAAAATGCTGATGCCAGGTTCTCTTGCCCATTCAAAGACCCTCCCTCAGGTATCAGGTGCCTGGACTTTACTTTGAGGTCAACCAGACACCTCCCCTGAGGCTTACCTGGGCTGAAGGATATATCAACTCAGAAATTCTCTCAGGTATAGCAGCTGTTATCTGAGCTATGATCAAAGTGTCCCTCTGTGCTCCATATATATATATATATCACACACCCCTTCCAAGTCGATCTTCCTTTTCCATAATTCACATGCATTGTTAAATAAGTTGCCTCAGGGGGAAACAGTTGTTTTGCTGAGGAACAAGCTGGCAAGAAAGGCAGTGCTGTGAAATTCGAGTTTTTGTGGAAAGCTAAAAAGAAACCAACAACGAATACAAACTAAACACAAAGGTTATTCAGTCTACAGAACTTCCTTTTTTTTACCTAGCAGAACTGGTTACTCAAATCAGAGTTTCCAGTACACTTCAAGGATTTTAAAAAACTATTGGTAATTTTTAAATGCTATTTATTTGAAAATGTAGATCTTTTGAGTTAAGAAAGCAGCTTCCAAAATTTCATACACATGCAAACACACACACAACTGCACATTTATAGTTCTCATCAGAAGCTGATAGAGTTACCTGTTCTCTTGAGGAATCACAGTATTGGTTTAGGGTTGTTTGGTCAGCAGGATCCCAAGCCTTGAGGATTCAGACCCAAAACTTGAGATCTAAGGACAAGACCTTGTGATGCCATAGAGGGTGATGCCTTGTTATGTCACAAAGGAGCCCCTGGTGATGTCATAAAGAATGATACATTAAGCAACAAACAGTTGCACACATATGTCAAACAAACAAGTCTAAGAAATGAGAACATTATTTATTCATGTATTTATTTTTATCCTGTCTTTCTCTCAATATAGGGAGTCAAGGCAACTAACAATAAATATAAAACAATTCAAATTAAAACAATGTAAATATATATCGTGGGGGGCCCTGGTAGCATAGTGTGTTAAAGCGCTGAGCTGCTGAACTTGTGGACCAAAAGGTCCCAGGTTCAAATCCGGGGAGTGGAATGAGCACCCACTGTTAGCCCCAGCTCCTGCCAACCTAGCAGCTCAAAAACATGCAAATGTGAGTAGATCAATAGGTACCGCTCCGGCAGTCATGCCAGCCACATGGCCTTGGAGGAGTCTGTGGACAACGCTGGCTCTTCGGTTTAGAAATGGAGATGAGCATCAATCCCCAGAGTCAGTCATGACTGGACTTAACGTCAGGGGAAAACCTTTACCTTTACTAAATATATATCATCATAGTTTTCAAGGCAGTGCTCTCACCCTGAGATTCCTCCCTTTGCACTGAGGACCAGGGAATGCTGGGCCTTTTGATCCGAGAACTTAATCTAGGCTATGTCATTGGGATGCAAAATCCAGGAACGGGGAGAAAACAAATGTTGCTCCTCCTCACAACATATAAATGGAGCTCGGATGGTTCTATAGCAGGCATGGGCAAACTTCGGCCCTCCAGGTGTTTTGGACTTCAACTGCCACAATTCCTAACAGTTTACCGACTGTTTGGAATTGTGGGAGTTGCAGTCTAAAACATCAGGAGGGCCTAAGTTTGCCCATGCCTGTTCTATATCTCTGCTTTCCTCTACACTGTAGAATTAATGCAATTTGGCACCACTTTAATTTCATTAGTTCAGTGATATGGAATAATGGGATTTGTAGCTTGGTGATGCCATGGCTACCCACTGAATGAACCTGAGCAAGTCATATTCTCTCAGCCTCAGATGAAGGCAAAGGTAACACTTCTCTAAACAAATCTTGCACAAAAACAAAACAAAAAATAACCCTGTGATAGGGTCACCATAAGTCAGAAATGACTTGAATGAGCACTAGAAATAAAGCCAAAGCATAGGATGCTTGTGCAATAGCAATAATCCCTCCAATGCAGATCTGACGCATAAGACACAAGTCAACATCCCATGCCTTTCACAAGTTATAGCATATGCTAAACAAAAAGAGACAAACTACAATGAGGAACTAATTGGCCCATTTAAACAAAGCATGTATTACTCATATATCAAAGTGGTTTTTCTTGTTCCTCCTGGAGCCAATATTTCTTAAAGCATGCTGTGTTACAGTGTGTTTTACATCACTTTTTTTTTTAAAAAAAGAATGATTGCATATTGTTTTATATTATAAACATAGCTAATTTAATTGGCATTTTAACAGTTCTGTGTCAGCTACTGACTGTAGCCTTCTGGAAGTTGTAGTTCAACTACAATGTTGTTGAACTACGATTCAATTCCTTCTTCTGCCACCTCTTGCTCTTTTGTGTTGGGAGCTGACATGTTAGCTAGGTGGGTGAAAGGGTTGTTTTATACCACAAAACAGCTCCTTGTAGCACTTAAGATTTTTTTAAAAAATATTTAATTTAGAGGCTATCCATACTGCAGAATTATAGCAGTTTAACGGCACTTTATCTACAGGGACCTCTTCTATGGAATCCTAGGATTTGTAGTTTGTTATGACACCAGAGCGCTCACAAAATTGCAAATCTCAGAACTGCATGGGCCCGGGCTGTGGCGCAGACTGGAGAGCAAGCCAGCTGCAACCAGCTGCAATGAATCACTCTGACCAGGAGGTCATGAGTTTGAGGCCTGCTCGGAGCCTATATTTGTCTTTGTTCTGTGTTAAAAGGCATTGAATGTTCGCCTATATGTGTAATGTGATCCGCCCTGAGTCCCCTTTGGGGTGAGAAGGGCGGAATATAAATGCTGTAAATAAATAAATAAATAAACCCGTGGCAGGTAATGTGGGGTCAAGCTGCATTAATTCCACAGTGTGGATAGCCTCAGTGAAATCTAAGAAACAAGTAACTGTGTGTGTGTACGTGTGTTTGAAAGAGGTTATTGTGACTCCAAGGATAACTTGATAAGTTAAAATATTTTTCAGGATTTGCTACATATATCCCCCTCTCTTTACTATCTCTCTTTTGTGTATTTTTCTCTGTGAAATTGTATAAATATTTCTCAGATAAACTTCTGAGAAAGATCACATGAAGCTGGGTTATTTAAGACTCTAGTTACTGCAGTTTGACCTATGTTCTGTTTGATATTTTCTCCCTTTCTGTAGCAGGAGAGTTATGTTGTGCCAGTTGGGATTAATAAGGGAACATGAAAGGTTTACCACTTTCCATGGTTGATGCACTTACTGACATGACAAGCTGGATTGCCCTGCAAGTCAATGCTTGCACAAGATGTGGAGACTGAGGTCATGAATATCAAAAGATATAGGTAGTACTTATTGTTGTTTGTTCTAATTGGTTCTTATTATTTCTCCAAAATGTTCAGAATGACATCTTTATTTCCTCCATAATTGGTTATGACTCAGCACAGGCCACTCAAAGAACTTCTTCCCTCATTGGGAATTTCTATGTGGGTTTCAAGCTTTCAGAGAGCCAGCTTGGTGTAGTGGTTTGAGTACTGAAATAGGACTTTGGTGACCAGGATTCACAACCGTGCTCAGCCATGGGGTAATCCAAACTTTCAGCCTAAGGAGCCATTTACATGGGCCAGAAACAGCAATTCTGATCCAGAATAGGACACTTTTGATCAGCGTTACCATGGTCTGCAAATCCAGACACAGAACTGGCTTGGGGGCTGATGGGGGTCCGTACTGCATGCCTCCAATCCCAGTTTGGCATCTGGAACCAGTTTGGCACTGCCAGACTACCACTTACCTTGTACCTTAGATCTGGCCTTTGCAGCAACTACTGGCCATAAAAATGGCAGTGTTTCATCACCTGTAGAAACCAGAGTGATGAACGAAGGTGAGAGACAGGAGGAGAGAAATGAGGAATTGGTCCCTCTTTCCCTTTTCCTTCGTCAATTGACCAATTGCTCCAGCTATCATCACAACAAGTGCCAAGTGATGAACACCACAATTTTCACGCCAGATTGAAGAGTCAAACTAAGTGCCATACCTGTCCCTGGGTTGAACCCTGGACAAGTGAAATGGAGGTGTGAAGATCTTCAGGGGCTTCCTGACTAGAAAGTGACACAACTGTTTACATTGTGTCCTGTTTTGTCTTTTAAGAACAGCCTTAAAACACTGTGGTAAGTAAATGAAAACTGCTTTACTTCAGCAAAACATAAAATACAGCACACTCAGTGGAATAATGCAAAAGGAAGCAAGGAAGTCTTAGGGCAAGTACAGTTCCTAGTCTCTGATAAATTCCCAAATCAAATAGCAGTCTTACTTCAGACAAAGAAACAGCAATAAATCCTTAGGAGCAGTTTTCCAGCTGCAGACTTGAAGCAGGCACAAGGGGAGCGAAGAGTCAGTTTGTTACCAGCAAGAGCCGGCTGCACCTGCTTCTGCTTTATAGCCCTGAGTTCCCTCACAGCTGCTAGGGCAGTTCCCAATTACTCAGCTGCATTTCTGGCAGCTATTCTAGCTGAACAATGTCTCTGCTCTGTTTCCTTTCATCTCTCCTGAAAAGTGTGTACTTGCAAAATCCCCTTCTCAGATTCCAACTGCTCCTCTGATTCATGAACACTTTCCTGCTCCCCTTCCTCTTCTGAAGAAGAGGAATCCCTAACACACTGGCCCTAAATGTGAGCAAGCTCCCACTACTTTTCTAAATCTGGGACAAGAACGCATCAAACTACCTTGTATTACAGCAAATAGGCTCCTTGTGTTGTATGGGCATCATGTAGTCCATTGACCCCTGGGCCAACTCATATGGCCCATGTAGATGAAGGACCCCTCCCCAAACAGGTCTCACAAGAAAACCTTGTAATCTTGAAGGCAGTAAAGGCCAAGCTCCCAATGAACTTTGGCAGCGTACCTATTCTTATTAGGTTTGTTGCTATAGTTCAGTGATAAGAGCAAATACATTACAGCATGAGGACTCAATAGAGAAAGTTTAGTTCAATTATAGATAATTATGTTTAAGCTATCCTAACTGTGAAGGGGAAAAAAGTAGAAATCCATGCTTTTTTGGCTTCTTTCTTGAGCTTCTGAAGGATAAACCTGCCCAGTCTGGGGTTCAAGAGCAGCAGCAAAGTGAAATGAAGATGGTCCAGATGACAACTTTCCTTCAATGCAGTATTGCGCTGAAGCAAACATACACCTTACCATCTTTTAGAACTCTATCAACAGCTGACAACACATAGCAAATCATAGAATGATATGTGATAATGGGAAATCACCAGCTGAGAACTATTCATGTTAAAACTTTCCCTTGCACTTCAGATTGCTATTGTTGGTAGTAGAATGCACCAATTAGTAAATGATAGGTTTAGAATTCTGTGGTAATGTTTAATCTGCTTTTGCTTGAGATTCCTAAAAGTTTTAAAACTCTGAAAACGCTAGACAGTAAACTTTATTTTTAGCAAGATTGTACCTGATTGTGGTGCCACAGTCAACCTTTTCCCTTCATCTCCGAAATACAGCAGGCCTTGCATCTTACGACCCTTCTACACTCCCATATAAAATCCAGAATATCTGCTTTGAACTAGATTATATGGCAGTGTAGACTCATATAATCCAGTTCAAAGCAGATAATATGCATTATCTGCTCTGATAATCTGAATTATATGGCAGTTTAGAAGGGGCCTTAACTGAAGGTACAGTATCTCTTGGTGTCTTTTGAATGTCTGTTTTACACCTAACATTTTTTTTATTCCTACCTGATTCTGAGTTAGGATGGGCAAAATGCAACCCTTCATAATTGTAGACATCACCTTACCAGCTAGGGCTCCTGGGTGAGTTCAACAACTTGCCACATACATTAAATTTAAACCTAAAATCAAAGTGCACACACATGTACGTATACATATAAATATCATACATGATTCCCTGTCAAGGATACATTGAGGTCTGAAATGTCCCTTACAGGTTTTTCAAGAGCAAAGGTGAACCCTAACCCTCCTGTGTTTCTGCTACAGATGTCGCATCCTTTTTCTGGAATTCTGAAATCCCAAATACTCCAAAATTCAAAATTATCCACATGAGTAGATGAGATAATGAAATCTTTGCTTTCTGATAGTCCAGTGTACACAGACATTGTTTCATGCACACAATTATTAAAGTATTGTGTATAAAATTACCTTGGCTGTGTGCATAAGATGCATTGGAAACAGAAATGAATTTTGTATTTAGACATCTCCCATTTCTAAGATATTTCATGATGTATATGCAAGCATTCAAATACTAATAATAAATTAGTGGTACCAAGCATTTTGCATAAGGGACACCCAATCTGTGTGACTATTTTGTTGGTTCACTCATCTGAGGCTGTGATGGGTGCCTTTCTGAGAGTCCCCAGAGCACCTTTCCATCTACGTGTATATCAGCACTTGGCAGGTGATCCCAAAATGGTTTGAAAAGGAGAATCTCTTTAAACAATGGCTCAGGGACATCAAAGAGCTCTTTGGGAGAGCAAACAATGATCCCTTGAAATGCAAGTCCCTTGGTACTAATATGGGGAGTACCTCTGCCCCTCTCTTCTCCCCGCTCCTTGTATTTGCTCTCTTTCTCAGAACTTGGTGAGTCAGTGTTAGCTTTTGCTGGTCTTTTCTTGCAGGAGTCAAACATCATAGGTGCATCACTGCAGAAGTATCTACAAAACCATTCACCCTCTTGTTCTACCTGTCACCTCTGTAGGCATGTCTCCAGACAGTGGCTTCCTACTTTCATCCATAAGAATAGCGATATGTCCAATATATATGCCAAATGGAATGACCATAGAACACTATTTGAAATTCATGGGGTTGCCATAAGTCAAGAGGAGACTTAAAATCACATATACCCATATGGTGTACATTGTAGAATTAATGCAGTTTGGCAACATTTAACCTGCCATTATTCCATGCTGTGGAATCATATGGGTTTACACAGTCTTTAGTTTTCTTTGCCAAAGAGAACTGGTGCCTCACCAAATTACAACTTCCAATATTCCATAGTTGGCAATCATATACACTTTGGAAGTGTAATTTATATATTGCCAGGTTTTTTATTTAGTCGTTCAGTGATATGCAGATGACACTATACTACTAGCAGTGAAAAGTAAAGCCTTGAAACAGAAACCTCACAACCTCTGAGGATGCCTGCCATAGATGTAGGTGAAATGTCAGGAGAAAATGCTTCTGGAACATACCCATATAGCCCGGAAAATTTAAAGCAACCCAGTGATTCTGGCCATGGAAGCCTCCAACAACACCTCAAACAATTTATTTATTAATTTATTTACAGTATTTATATTCCGCCCTTCTCACCCCGAAGGGGAGTCAGGGCGGATCACATTATACACACATAGGGCAAACATTCAATGCCCATAAACACATCAAACAGAGACCGAGACAGACAGACACAGAGGCAATTTAACCTTCTCCTGAGGGGATGTTCGATTCTGGCCACAGGGGGGAGCAGCTGCTTCATCATCCACTGTGACCACACTTCCTCATTCCAGGTCGTAAATTAGTTAAACTTGCCTCCCCACTTTTTATAAGTGGTACCTTATTTCCTACTTGATAGATGCAATTATCTTTCAGGCTGCTAGGTCAGCAACGAGCAGGGGCTATTTTTTATTTTTTATTGATGGGTGCTCACCCCACCACGGGCTGGCCTCGAACTCATGACCTTATGGTCAGAGTGATTTATTGCAGCTGCTCAACAGCCTGCGCCACAGCCTGACCCCATCTTGAAGAAAGTCAAGATGGAAAGTGCAAAGGCAGGTTTACAGCTGCACATTAAGAAAACTAAAACAATATCCACAGAGAATATACATAACTTTAAAGTAGGCATTGAAATTGTTCAAGATTTCCCATATGTTAGCTGAATTATTAGAGTGGAAACTGAAGTCAAGAAATTAGAAGACTAGAACTTGGAAGGGAAAATATGAAGGAATTAGGCAAGATATGGAAATGTAAAGGCACGTATTTATGAATACTAAAGTTAAGATGATCCATGCCAATGTATTGCCCATTTCTATAGATGGTTATGAGAACTGGACAGTGAAGAAAATGGAGAAGATGAAAATAAGCAATTTAAGATGTGCTGAAGCAGTGTTCTGTGGATACTGCAGACTGTGAAAAAGACAAATAAATGGGTCTAGAACAAATCAGGCCTGAACTCTTCCTAGAAGCCAAAATGACTAAACTCAGGCTGTTGAACTTTGGGCATATCATGAGAAGACAGGACTCACTAAAAAATAATGATTCATTAAGTGGAGGGAGATAAGAATAGAGGAAGACTGCCTTCCAGATGAATAGACTCAAGGAAGGCATGGTCCTGAGTTTACAAGACCTGATCAAGGCTGTTGAGTATACGGTGATTTGGAGGTCTCTCACTCATGGGTCACCATCAATCAAAGTCAACTCCAGTGATTCCCAAACTCCAGTCTTTCAGGTGTTTTGGACTTCAGGTGCCAGAAGATCCAGTTGATTTGGTCAATGATGTCCAAAGCACCTAGAAAACCAGAGTTGGGGAAACCCTGATTAACTTGAAGGCAGCTAACACCAAGCGCAGAGATACTTGATTGCTACTGGAAGAAAGTGATTAAAAACCCAAAACTTTGCCTATGTAAAGAAACAAATAAAATGAGGCAATTTGGGGGAGAGATGATTAAAAGCAATTGTGCAGTTGCCTTGGGAACGGGGATGTGGGTGCAGCCAATCAGCAAAGTTGATATACTGTTTTGACATCCATGCGCATATTCCTAACATAAATAGCAACAGAGACCTAATAACAATGGGTTTTAAAGTGAGAAACTGATGCCATTTCAAATGTGTCAGTCATAGGGAACCTATGAAAGTGTTTCTTCTATCAAGCTGACATTAAGTACATGCTGTAATGGCTTCCTAAGTGATAGCAGACTTCTGACAGGCCATAAAGGAGATGAGAAATCTGTAATTACCTTGTAGCTTGCTCAGTGTCCTTTTGCATTTTTGAAAATGGGGAAAAACTTTGAAGGGAGGAAAAATTCAAATAAAACTTGAAGAGTGTTATGAACAAATCAGTCCCAAAGCATGCTGCCTATATAGAAAAGAGAACTATTAATAGTATAGTTCTTCTAAGCCTTGCAGTCTTTTAAATGGAGGATGTTTGTCCTCAAGAAGTCAGCCAAACAAGCCTTGGGCAGAATTCTCCCCTGTTTTCTCGAAAGGACAATTATAATAGAGATAGAGGAGCGAGGGAGGCGAATCGTCGGAGCCTCAGAATCGCAGCCAAACAATTAGTTGATTAGGTCTGCTTCCCTTGGGAAATTCTAAGGAGTCATGCATCTGGACAGAGTTGGGTTTCACTTCTAGTTCTCCAGGGAAAGTGTTCTTCTGGCGGGAAACGAGACCCTATTTAGGTGTTTTGCCGCGAAGGAAACCTTGCGGAGTCAATTCGTCAACTTGGGGAGTGAGATCGTGTGTGGACTCCAGTTCCTTGTTTCCCAGACCAAGTCCCAAGCCTGCCCTGTTCACGTTTTCTGCGGACCTCGCCACGGACCTTGTTCTTGTTTCTTGTTGCCACGTTTTCAAGTCTTGTTCTAGTCAAAAATCAAGTTTGTTTTCCAGCCTTGTTGTCAAGCTTCAATGGACTAAAGGACCTTGTCTTCTCCCCACACTATTGCTTGGCAAAGTGTGTGTTTCGGTTGATGGATTATAACTTTGGACTCTAATATCATATATTGGACATTATTTTCCTGGACTATATTTGACCTTTCCTGAAAGGTCCACTTCTGAACTATATTCTTCACTTGTTTTTATTGACTTTATATATTCCTTTAATAAAGATATTAGATAGATTCTGGCCTCTGCGCATGGTTATTGGTGTTCTGTAGCCTGGGTCTTGACAGATGACCACATTCAATTCAGGTTGCTAGAAGTGGAGATGTACATGTGGTACCATTGCATGTGACTATGCATTCATATGTCATTGGTTATGCCTTGGTTTGCACACTGGCTGCCTTTATTTGACTGTACAATGTTGTGTACTGTAGCACAAATAATACATAATTTATTTATTTATTTATTTATTTATTTACAGTATTTATATTCCGCCCTTCTCACCCCGAAGGGGACTCAGGGCGGATCACATTACACATATAAGGCAAACATTCAATGCCTTAACATAGAACAAAGACAAGACAAGCTGGCCTCGAACTCATGACCTCTTGGTCAGAGTGATTTGTTGCAGCTGGTCACTCAACAGCCTGCGCCACAGCCCGGCCCCTCCATGTGCATAGGCCTGGGGGAATCAATTGCCCCCTTTCTTGCTCCCCTTTTGCCAGTAGGCAAAGATTTTCTTATTTAAACAGGACTTCAGCTTTTAATTGGTTGGGGTAGTTCAACAGGTGTGTTGGATGTTAAAGTATAGTTTTAATATGTTTTAAGGGTTTTAAAGTAGATTGTGTTTAATGTTTTTAAAATTTTTGTAATTCAGGCTGATTTAACTATATTACTTTAACATGGTCACATATGGGAGAAAAGTGGGATATAAATTATATGTGCATATACATGTTTCATGTACTGGCTTATACTGTGTCTTTTGCTTTGTTTTGAGACAACAAGGTGGACGAGGAAATAGCTTTGAAAAACGAGCCATTTTCCTTTTTTTAAAAACAACAACACAATAACAACCCACTTGCCATTATAAGAATAACGAATTACTACTTATGGCCTGAAGACGTATAATGCCAACTAATATCTTTTAAATGTAACTTTCCAAACTATGCTGTAAAGACTTAAACCTAAAGGGCTTGATTAGTTGCAGCATTTAATGCTAGCCTCTTTGAATACACCTTTAAAAATAAACAGAAGGAACAGATGTGGAAATAAACCCATGTGTTCTGCACATGTTCAGGACACTAATAGGGTACCACCAAACTATGCCTTCTGGAGAGGTTTCACCCAAATAATGTGTGTGTGTTTTAAGAAAACTGAACTTATAGATGTCAACATTTTGAAATGATATATAGATTCATAAAATTCCCAGATACACAGATGGGTACTTTGCCTCTGTAGTAGGATTACAACAACCTTTCTGATACACCTTTTAAAAACCCTACTTTGCTTTTCAGATTTTTTCAGTTCATATGGCTCACATCAGAATGGGTGCTGAGGCGGAAAGACTCTAAGGCCAGACAAGATGGAAAGTAAAAAGGGGGAAATAGCACCACATAAAACAAAAACAAAGAAACCCCAAAACAAATAAACAAAAGGGTCTGGAGAAAATTAGGGCCCTTCGAGACATGCCCTATATCTAAGGATCCTATCCCAGGTTTTCTATGAGTCCCCACTGCCAGATAATCTGGGATAAACAGAAAACCTGGGATCAGTTCTTGGGATATAGGGCCTGTCTGGAAGGGCCCTAAGATGCCAGCAGTCAAGGATTGGTGCCTTATGTTCTTTCATCATAACACAGTCAACTATCACTACCATGTGGGCCAGTATATTCAATATCAGCTTCTAGTTTCATTAAGTAACATATCTTAGCCTGACTCTCAAGACCTACTAGAAACATCCTCCAATTGCAGGCAAAATGGACCTTCTCTTTGTGGAGCTGATGGATGGTAAAGTAGGTTTGTTTGGTAGGAAATTACAATCATAGCAATAGTATCACAATCGTGACTAAGCAACTACTGTGAATGAAATGTTGTTGTGGTTGTTGTGTGCCTTCAAGTCACACAGAATAATAGAATCATAGAGTTGGAAGAGACCACGTGGCCATCTAGTCCAACCCACTGCCATGCAGGAAAAATACATTCAAAGTACCCCTGACAGATGGCCACCCAGTTTCTGTTTAAAGGTCTCCAGAGAAGTCACTTCCACCACACTGATCTATGGTGCTCCTAAGGTGAACCTATTACGTGGTTTTCTTGGACAGGTTTGTTCAGAAGGGGGTTGCCTTCCTGTGAGGCTGAGAGAGTGTGACTTGCACAAGGTCACTGAGCTGAGTGGGAACTAGAACCCTGATCTCTAGTTCAGTGCTTCTCAACCTGTGGGTCCCCAGATGTTTTGGCCTTCAACTCCCAGATATCCTCACAGCTGGTATACTGGTTGGGATTTCTGGGAGTTGTAGGCCAAAACACCTGGGGACCCACAGATTGAGAACCACTGCTCTAGAGTCTTGGTCTAGTGCTGAAACTACGGCCCTTTCTACACAGCTGTGTAAAATCCAGATTATCTACTTTAAACTAGATTATTTGGCAGTGCAGACTCAGATAGTCCAGTTCAAAGCAGATAATGTGGATCATCTGACTTGATATTCTGGATTATATGGCAGTGTAGAGGAGCTCTATGACACAAACTAGAGCCAGTGTGGTGTCTTGGGATCCTTCTGCACTGCCATCTAATATTAAACTAAAGTCTACACTCACAAAATTTAGTAGTGGTGGTGGCACTCTACCACGTATCTACTTTAGGGGCTGGGCTGTGGCGCAGCTGGCTAGTAACCAGTTGCAATAAATCACTACTGACCGAGAGGTCATGGGTTCGAAGCCTGGGTCTGGTTAAGCCCCCAACCATTAAATAGCCCGGCTTGCTGTTGACCTATGCAGCCCCGACAGACAGTTGCATCTGTCAAGTAGGGAAATTTAGGTACGCTTTATGCGGGAGGCTAATTTAACTAATTTACAACCTCATAAAACTGCCAGCAAAACACGAGGAAAGGGATGAGGAAGTACAGCCACTAGTGGACAGTGAAGCAACAGCTCCCCCTGTGGCCAGAATCGTGAAGCTGGAAAATAATGTTAAATGCCTCTGTGTCTGTCTATATATATTGTTTGTCTGTTGGCATTGAATATTTGCCATATATGTGTTCATTGTAATCCGCCCTGAGTCCCCTTCAGGGTGAGAAGGGCGGAATATAAATACTGTAAATAAATAAATAAATAAATAAAATGATATTGACATTTTGCATGCAACCTGCCAGTTTGCGGTCACATTGTCTCATTCAAATGGAAAATGCACAGTGGCCATTTCTGCAATCCCAGTGATTGAAGTGATACATAAAAATAACTATTGAAGGCACCATCCAGGAATGCACAACTGCATGGGTAATGATTGGCCTTGTGGAACTCTGCTTCAAAGAAAGGGATACAAATGTTATTCAAAGGCCAAAAAAGTGCAATGGCATACATAAGGGAACCTACATATGCTGAACCACAAACAGGAATCTATCCAATGTGTAATAGCAGACCCTGACAGGCATCCAACATATATTAATGACAAGTTATCTTTTCATGCCAGAATGAGCAAATAGATGAAATGAAGCCACTGTTTCGGTTGAACAAGGACCCTTCATTTCCCATTAGAACAAAGTTTCACATGTTAAATTTGCAAACACCTTCACTGTCATAGCATTCCATTTCTGAATGCTGATTGAATCTGTCACATGTTGCTGTCATGGTCTCCTTTTTTGAGCTGTCTTGGATTCACAGATATTACTTCTCCAGGAAAGTGTTAAGATGCTTTCTCTAAAATGGCAATTATTTTATAAACCTATAAGATGCCATTTATTTTTACTTCTCTCTGAGTCAAACTGTAACAGTCTACAAGGGTTCAATTATCTTGTAAGAAAGAAATCTCAGCAGGGGAGGGGGGAAAACACAGATTTCTCCAAATGATTACCTAATCTAATAGAAGGAGACAATTGAAAAAAAATTGGGGGAACAATTAGCCGTCAATTTTGGAGATTTAAGATGTTCCTGAACACTTCCCTCCCTCCCAACTTTCTCAAAACTAATTTGTACTATTCGAAGTGAAATTCTATCTTCCCACAAAGTTAAACAGCATGTAATAAGGCCTAGCCCCGAATGAAATGTAGGTCATTTTTTTAAACACAACGGCACTGCTTTAAAATGAAATGGAGTTATATTTTGTATGCAAATAGCCACACAAAGAGATAATTTCTTTCCGATAGGCTTTGAAAGTCAGCCAGGCCCGCTAGCTTTTCCTCCCTCCCCTTAAAGGTTCAAACATGGAAATAATAGAACAACCTTAAACTAACAAGTGCAGCAGAACGGAAGTGAGAAGATAAATGAGTCTGGGAAATTCGGTAGGTCAGGAAAACCAGGGCAGGGCAGAGAAGGAAAAGGTGGGGGGATCTCCCACAGAGGTGGGATTGACAAAGTGGAATCAGAAGATTTTGTATAGACAGGATTCTGATAAAAGCAGCAGAAACATCTCTTTGTGTCCAGATAGACCCTGAGTCCATTCCTTGCTCGGTGACAAAAAGATCTGGCAGCAGTTGTGGCTAACAAACTACAATTGGTATAGTTCTTCTTGAATAGGATTTGTCATGGTCTGAGCCCCACTATATCATATCACAGAGTGAAAAAACTGAGCATTCATGGAAGAATCGTTTAATAGTGGAGTGGATCCAGGGCCCATATGGTTAGTGTTGGGGCCTTTTGGTTAGCTTGGGTGATGGTTTCATGTCCCTTCCCCAGCAAAGGATGATCACTACCATGTCAGTGAGGAAATAAATCCCATCCAGGTTTTGGGTAGCTTTAGAAGAGCTAGCCATAGTGCTGAGACTATTTGGTTGTCAGGATCCATACCTTGGACAGCTCCTACCTAGCCTAGAATAATGTTTCCCAAACTGTGCTCCTCCAGGTGTTTTGGACTTCAGCTCCCAGAAATCCCAACCAGTTTTCAAGCTGTTAGGAATTGTGGGATTTAAAGTCCAAAACACCTGGTAGAGCACAGTTTGAGAAACTTTAGCCTAGATTAAAGCTTTGTGCATTCAGTGATATCAAAACCACCTGTCACCATGAGCTTCTCCCTTTTGGCCTTTCCAGTCTTTCCAAGCCATCTGGATTGGTAGGAAGGTTTTTCTCAGATGCAATATAGTATCATAATGTATTTTGAATTTTTATATGCAGATTGAGCCAGCCGGTGTAGTCAAGGTAAAGGTTTTCCCCTGGCAGTAAGTCTTGTTGTGTCCGACTCTGAGAGTTAGTGCTCATCTTCATTTCCAAGCCAAAGAGCTGGCGTTGTCCATAGACACCTCCAAGGTCATGTGACCAGCATGACTGCATGAAGCGCCATTACCTTCCTCTCAAAGCGGTACCTATTGATCTACTCACATTTGCATGTTTTCAAACTGCTAGGTTGGCAGAAGCTGGGGCTAACAGCAGGAGCTCACCCAGCTCCCCAGATTCAAACAGCTGATCTTTTGTTCAGTAAGTTCAGCAGCTCAGCAGTTTGACCCGCTATGCCACTGGGGGCTCAAATTTGGACTAGGACTCTAGAAGACTAGGGATCAAATTCACATTCAGCGATGGCAAATCCATTGGGTGATCTTGGGTAAGTCACATTTTCTCATGCTTAGTGGATGGCAATGGCAAAATTTGTCTGAACAAATCATGCTGACAAGACCCTTTGAGAGACTTACCTTAGAGTTGTCATAAGTTAAAAGACTTGAAGGCACACACCAAACAACAAGATATGCTGAGACTCTAAGATAGAGTGGAGAAGGTGTGGCCCATGGGCTACATGTGGTCCTTAGATGCATCATTTGTGGCCCCTGAAGCTCACTGGTCCATAATTTGTTTTTGTTTTTTTCAAATTGGTGTGATGGTGGAGACTTTCCTCCCAGAAACAACATGGAAAGCCTTCAAGTGCACAAAAATGCAAACTCCCCTATGCCCCCACAACCTCAACTATGCTCGAATCCTTCTGTTTTTGAGTTCTTCTCAAGATGGCAACCTTAAAGTGACCCTGTCATGGAGCATACATGGAAAGATTGGTTCAGAGGGGGGGTTGCCTTTGCCTTTCTCTGAGGCTGAGAGAGTTTGATTTCCCCAAGACCACCCAGTGGGTTTCCATCACAAAGTAGGGATTTGAACCATAGTCTCTCAAAATCTTAGTAATAACCAAAACATTGCATCATGCTGACTTTTGAAAATTCTTCGTGCCTATAAACTGCGAATCCCAGGATTCTACAGGATGGCACCAGGACAGTTAAATCGTAGGTCTATATTTGTGTCCTTGTATTATAATTTGGAAAATTTGGCTCTTTCCAGATGTTTGGGACTTTAGCACCCATCAGCAGAACCAACTGCAAGTGAATTAAAGTATTCATAGTTTATCTTGAGCAACCTAAATACCCTAAAAGTGCTAGAAAACATCTGGTCTTAGAAGCTAAGGAGGATCAACTCTAGTTAGTACTTAGATGGGAGTCCACCAATGAATATCAGGTGCTGTAGACTATATTTCAGGGGGAGGAACTGCCAAAACACCTTTATGTATTCCTTGCCTAACAAAACCCTATGAAATTCACAAGTCAACAGGCAACATGAAGGCATTTACAGTTTTTCTTGAGTATAGGGTGTATTACATGTGCCTTTCCCACCTTCTTAACTCAGTTGAACACCCAAGACCCTAAAAAGTGGATATCTTTAAAACAAGCTTCCCATGAGCACTAGGGCTGTGTGAATTGGCCCTGAGGTAGATGATATTGCAGCTGGACGTGAAGCCGCAGAACATGACACCGAGCACAATCTTCTCTGTATGCTGAGAGAGGCTGGGCTTTTAAAAAAAAGTTTATATGGGAAAATGAGCCCTGTATTGAAAGATCCTTTTGTTTGTGTCCTCAGATTCTAGGCTTGTAGGGAAACAGGCACAGATCCTTTCGAACCGGCCAAGTTTGGCCCTCTTTGAAATCAGGCTTGAATGCCAAGCCTGTTCCCCCGAACAGAAATAAAAAAAAATGCCACGGAGAGTTTGCTACAAACGGTCAGACTGGTCTGCTCAGGGAAATATTAAATTAGCTAGCTGCTGGCAAGAGCTGCCTTTTGAAGGCATGAAATTGGAGGGGAAAAAAGTCTCTCAGCTACCTGGGAGATCTTTTGTCGAAGGCAAGAGGGGGCAAAGGGGGAATGCTCCGGGTTGCACAACTGGGTGGGGATCTTTCTGTCCTTAAATACGGTGCTGTCAGAACTCAAACTTGCCAAGAACAGACTTCTCCAAATTAGTGGTCTTCAATTACCGCACTTATCCCCTTCAGCTAGATTCAAGATCTTGAGTGAGAAATTGGAAGCAGGGGCCCCAACCCCAGAACAGGTGTTTAACGGGAAGTCTGAAAGGCAGCAGGTGTCCGTAGGTGGAATCTTTCATATACTGCTGGAGGGGTTTCGTCGAAAGGCAAAGGTGGTTGTTCTTTCCTCCTGGCAGCTGTGAAAGGGAAGGGCAATCGTACTGAAACAAATGAGGAGAGAAGTTTCTGCCAGCAATAGCTTTGCAAGTACGGTGGCCAAGCATAGGCTCGAAAGAAGTACTGATCAGTATTTTAGCAGAGAAGGATGGAGTGGAATTGTCTTTGCTTCAATTCCATACTTAACCCATTCACAAGGGCATCTTCATTCTCTTCACTGGAAGGTCTAGCTCCATAGAGGAAATAAATCCTTTCATTCAAGTGAATAGGGAAATTTCTGGATTCAACAACTCCACGTGTTTCTGTTTGGTGTCTAGTTATTAACTTAAAGACCTTTAACTGTCTCACCTATAACCTCATCACATTGATGAGGTTGTGCAAGGTGATTTTCTAGCCTCCGTGGTGAATCGGTGGAACAGTGGGACAATCCCAGAGCCCTGCACCCCACCTCACCTGCAGTGATGCTTCTCCATCACATGTGGAGTAGCATCACTACATGGCTTCCCTTCGCACTGGTCTCATTGTTTCATGTTCTAGGAGCAGAATTGTAAGGTGCTTGCATACCAGTTGATTGATGGAACCCAACTGGAAGTCAGCGTGTGTTGTGTAATGGGCAACATGGGGCTCCATGGAGCAACTGGGGCACAAATGTCCTAAGCCAAAGAGCCGGCGTTGTTCATAGACACCTCCAGGGTCATGTGGCCGACATCACTGCATGGAGCGCCGTTACCTTCCCGCTGGAGCGGTACCTATTGATATACTCACATTGGCATGTTTTCGAACTGCTAGGTTGGCAGAAGCTGGAGCAACAGCGGGCACTCACTCCGCTTCCGGGATCTGAACCTTTCGGTCTTCAAGTTCAGCAGCTCAATGCTTTACACACTTCGCCACCGGGGCTCCTTATCCATATTTGATCCATATTTGTGTCAAAAACAAAGTCCATTTGAAGTGTAGTGGTTTGAGCTTTGGAACATGACTCTGAAGACTAGGGTTCGATTCCCTGTTCCACCATGGAAACCCACTGGGGGACCTTGGGTGAGTCGTACACAGCTCCATGGCTGTCTGGAGGTGATAATTTGATGGGTCTGCTCTAAAAGAGGATGATAACATACAGGCTCCATTGTAAGTTTTCACCCTCCTTAGCACTGTGGCCTTTTATTATGTATGAGGAGAGCATGTAGACATAAAAACATGGCTGTATAAAACTGGCTTGCCTTTCTCTCTGTGTATGTCTTCAGGTTGAACTGTGGTGACCCCAAGAATTTCATGGGGTTTTTGAAGGCAAGCAATACTCAGAGGTGGTCCCTTTACTATGTTATTTATCTACGAATGTAGATCAGCTCTTGGTTGTCTGAAGTACATGACCTTGGATTCTGTTCATCTTGAGATTGTTGGGATTTCTTTTTTGTTCTTATTGTCTCTGATTTGGGTGTGTGGGATCTCTTGAACTTCAGCTTTTTCAGTTGTGGTACGAGATCAAAGCAAAGATGAATGACAAGAATGATTAATATACTCAATAGAGAATGTTTGCTACCAGTATGTGTGACTTGGCATGTGACTACTAGTTTTTGAATCTGCAAGGTCAGATCTAGAAGGCTGGGGTTGGGGAGAGGGAATGAATATACTATATCTGGGCCCATTTCCAGGGCACCTGGTATAAATAAGACCTGAATTGTCTTTTGTGAATTGGCAAGGACTACCAAATGACACTTTATTTTCTTTCTTCTGTTCTTTTTGGTTGATCGTCTTTTTCAGCCATTCTGTTTAATAGTTTCTTAATCTTCTTCTGCTTCTTCTTTTTAAGTCATTTCTCTTTGAAACAAGAATGATGCTCCTATTTTTCAAAGCTAAGACCCACTCTATAATCTTTTAATTTCTGACTCTAAGCACATATTTTTCAGCCAATGATCTACTTACTACATGTGTTGCCAGAGCAGGTGCATGTGGAAAGATAAAAAGAAGTACAGTAGAGTCTCACTTATCCAACATTCGCTTATCCAACGTTCTGGATTATCCAACGCATTTTTGTAGTCAATGTTTTCATTACATCGTGATATTTTGGTGCTAAATTTGTAAATACAGTAATTACTACATAGCATTACTGCGTATTGAACTACTTTTTCTGTCAAATTTATTGTATAACATGATGTTTGGGTGCTTAATTTGTAAAATCATAACCTAATTTGATGTTTAATAGGCTTTTTCTTAATCTCTCCTTATTATCCAACATATTCGCTTATCCAACATTCTGCTGGCCCGTTTATGTTGGATAAGTGAGACTTTACTGTAACCAGATTCATTAATTTAGAAATAACATTAGGAAATACACAGTTCAAGACTTCATTTGAAGAAATTCAAGAGTCACACATTCAGAGATCAAGATTAAACAGATTAGCTTGGCTATTTAAAGCTGGTATTCTGCTAATGTGTGTAAATTCCCATATGGAAGTGGTTGAACATTTTTGTTTGATGCAGAAGTCCATATCTAGTTGAGCATTTTGAAAGCAAAATTTCACATTCTGTGCCATTGCGTTGTCATTGAACATGTAGATATGTATTGCCTTCAAATTGCCTTTCAATTTATGGCAACTTCATGAATTTTGTAGGAGTTATTGTAATTCTGCATTTCACATTTGTTTACACGCTGAGTTGCAGTCACTATTTCACAATCATCATGTAACACTACATGATGGTGTAATATAGTGGTGATATTGTGTTCCAAAAAACCTCAATGCACCTATCCCTAGGAAAATCATTCAATAAAAATTACTGGAAAACAAACAAAAACAAAAAACCTTAATGCACCTAATCTCATCTGATTTTTGGAAGCTAAGCAAGGTTGGCTCTGGCTAATACTTGGATGGGAGCCCACCAATGTAGGTCATATTTCAGAGGAAGGAACTGGCAAAACTACCACTGAGTATCTCTTGCCTAAGTCAACACTATGAAATTCATGGGGTTGACAGGCAATTTGAAGGCACACCCACATACAATATAATGTGATGACTTCTTCTTAACTACGGATGCAAAGTATTTAATGGGCTGAGGTTCTGGTTTGTCTGATTTCTTGTTCACCCTGATCTCACTTTTGTTTGTGAAACAATACATCAAACGTGCTTTCTTTGGACTTTTAGCAGCATGTGAGTCTATATTGAATATTATGATAGATCATTACATATAGCATCTTGACCTTCGTTTTTTTCACACTCAGCTTCTTTTCTTTCTTTCTTTCTTTCTTTCTTTCTTTCTTTCTCTCTCTCTCTCTTTCTTTCTTTCTTTCTTTCATAAATTTCCCTTCATCTAAAATATGAAAAGAAATTGTGAATGTTGATTTTTTTTTTTTTTACCAAAAATGAAATGAAATTTTCACTGGCAAAGAACCTAGAAACGAGTTTCAGCTGACTGCCTGAATCCAAACTCAGTAGCTGAATATTATCATGTTAATATTGTTATTGAAATGAATTCCTGGGCTATTGTTGCAATGATATACTATTGCAACAATGTAATGATCTGCATTCTTGGCTGGCATTCAGTGACTAAGAGATCATGATCTAGATGTACAATTTTGTAATTTTGGGGATTCATGTTTACATTAATTAATAACTGACTGTGACCTTAACAACCTACGTTTTCAGCCAGACAGCATTGCAGCCAAAGAGTTTCAGACCTACAGTAGGTCAGGGCACTGGAAATTATGCCGGCAGTGTTGTCTCAGTTGGAGCCCTGAATGGCTCAACCCTTGTGCCGGCAGAACTTCGAATCCAGGGAGAGCAGGTGAGCTCCCTCTGTCAGCTCCAGCATCCCATGTGGGACATGAGAGAAGCCTCCCATCCGAGCGTCCCCTGGGTAATGTCCTTGCAGACAGCCAGTTCGCTCACACCAGAAGTGACTTGCAGTTTCTCAAGTCTCTCCTGACACGGAAAAAAAGTTGCAGGTCACATTGAGAGATGTAGTTGTAGCAGGGCCCTTTGGAGTCTTTGTAGTCACACATACCCACAGAAAGAAGAAAAACCCACTGGAAACCCTCTGAAGAATCAATGTCTTCTTCCTGTTGCCAACTACAGAGACCCTTTCACATGACACAGTTATAGCACTACGATCCCACTTTACCTGCTAGAGTAGTACCTAGTCTGTGACATTGTGGGGTTTACAATTAAGAGAAAGATATTTAGAGTTCTCTATTTCTGATGTATATTAAAAATCCAGTGATTTGCTCCTGATGAAAACACAAGTAACCTTGAAATTAATAAATTAGATTTATAATAAGTTTCTAGTCTTGCTTTTCTATCATTGTAGCCGTATGTAATTGAAATGTTTGCTAGGTATGTTAAAATGAAATTGTACAGTGTCTATAATAGTAGTAACAATAACAGCACCACATATAACCAAATTGCCTATACGGTAATAGTCTAATCTGAAAGTGAAAGTAACAGACAGAGTCTCATTTGCATTATATTTCCTTAATGCAATGGTTCTCAACTTGTGGGTCCCCAGATATTTTGGCCTTCAACTCCCAGAAATCCTAACAGCTGGTAAACTGGCTGGAATTTCGGAGAGTTGTAGGCCAAAACACCTGGGGACCTACAGGTTGGGAACCACAGCCTTAATGCATGATTGCACCTTTTGAACTACAGTAGAGTCTCACTTATCCAACACTCACTTATCCAATGTTCTGGATTATCCAACGTATTTTTGTAGTCAATGTTTTCAATGCATTGTAATATTTTGGAGCTAAATTCGTAAATGCAGTAATTACTACATAGCATTAATGTGTAATGAACTACTTTTTCTGACAAATCTGTATAACATGATGTTTTGGTGCTTAATTTGTAAAATCATAACCTATTTTGATGTTTAATAGGCTTTTTCTTAATTTCTCATTATCCAACATATTCACTTATTCAACGTTCTGCCGGCCCGTTTATGTTGGATAAGTGAGACTCTACTGTACTAGTATTTGTACTTTGGTGAGCCATTAGAGCTCTCCAACACAGAACTTTCAACAGCTTGTGAAACTACAAATCCCAGGATTCCCTAAGGTGCAGCCATGGAAGTTAGTGATGTCAGATGCTAGAATCCTGAATAGAAATGAAAAGTGTAAGGCATGGCAAAGTGGGGAATAAAAGATACAAGGGACTAGAATATTACACATTTTCAGAAGAAGGAATAACAGAGGAAGGAAAATGTGAGCAGAAATGAAGCAGGGTGTGAGTAGTCAGAGAGATCTTGGAAAAGGAAAAAAGGAGAGAAATAACCAGAAGGACCTTGTTTTCCAAGGTCAATTTGTTTGTGAAAACACCATCGCTGGATCCAGATGATGACTGAGTTTTGACCTAGACAGCCTTGAAGAGCAGCAGTGCACTTTTCAAGCACCTCTGGCCCCTACTTTCCAATTTTGCCGAATCCCTCGTCTCCCCTCCTATTTGAGGCTATTTGCAGCTATGGCCCACAATCGCCAGGCAATAGTGCCATTATAAGCTTCTTGAACAAAAGGCTTCCATGATCATTTTCTAGCAACTTGAAGACTGACAAGATCTCCTCCTGTTACCCAGACACATTTCCTTGCTCCTTCCTGGGGATTTCTTTTCTTGTGCTTGAGGAGAAAAGTGCCTCACAGAGGGGCGACCTCTCTCGCTGTTGAGAAAGACCTTGCGGTGCAGGCGAGAGGAGTGAGGGGCAGCGGGGGAAGAAAAGACAGGCAGACAGAAAGAAAGAAAGAAAGAAAGAAAGAAAGAAAGAAAGAAAGAAAGAAAGAAAGAAAGAAAAAATGAAGAGAGAACCAACAAACATGGCATGTACAAACCTTCTTCGGCAGAAAATTCAGAGTAAGGTGTTAGCTAGGTTCTTTAATGCGGTCAGAAAGCTCCTCGTCAGAAAAGAAATAGTGGGACTCAAATTAAGTTGTTATTACATGCTGGTAGAAAATGTGGAACATCCTTAACAGTAATGATCATTTGAGGATTTGGGATGAATTCATGCTGCGAGTGATATTGGCTGGACTTTGCCATATTTATCAGTCTATTTATTTTATTTTATTTATTTACATTATTTATATTCCGCCCTTCTCACCCTGAAGGGGACTCAGGGCGGATCACATTACACATATAAGGCAAACATTCAATGCCTTTAACATAGAACAAAGACAAGACAAACATAGGCTCTGAGCTGGCCTCGAACTCATGATCTCTTGGTCAGAGTGATTTGTTGCAGCTGTCTGCAGCTGGCTGTCTGCTCACCAGCCTGCGCCACAGCCCAGGTCCTCCCATCTATTATTATTTGTTGATATTCTAATTGATTACTTAGTTATATAAAGGCTCCCGCCCTAACAGCCAGCAGTCACATCAGATCCCACTGCTGCAAGGAGGATAACGTTTCCGGCTCCCTCTCATCTGTGAATGAGCCTGCAGCCATTAGAAATAGGAACCTGTCACAATTCATCATGGCTGCCTTGCCTGCCGCAGGAAGGCGTTGGAATATAAACCACCTATCACCTCTGTTGCTCCATTTGAATTACTATAATATCCTTTGAAAAGTGCTTGTAAACTACAGTTGGTCCAAAGAGTGGCAGCCAGGTGATTCCTTGGGGCTGGCTACAGGGAACACACAACTCCCCTGTTGCAACAGCTACATTGGCAGTCATCTAGGTTCTGGGAACAATTCAAAGTGCTGGTTTTGACCTTTAAAGCCATATGAGGCTTGAGTCCAGGCATTTGGGGGGGGGGGAAGTAGGGGTTCAATCCCCCCCTTGAATGTTTTCAGGGTTTTTTTAAAACTGGTTTACTCATGAATTTTAACTGATTAACCAAATCCCCATCACTGTCCACTGAAGTTTATCTGCCTTAAGTGTCCACTGGGGTTTATTGATGGTGCCTGATTTCTAAATTATTTTGCGTTATGGAACTAAAGAAAAAATCCCCCCCGGAATTTTTTTTCTGGCTATGGTCCTGAGTCCAGGTTATTTGAAGGGGCATATCATAGACAGATAGAATCATGGAAACATAGGCCCCTTCCACACAGCTGAATAAAATCCCACATTTTCTGTTTTGAACTGGAATATATGGCAGTGTGAACTCAGATAACCCAGTTCAAAGCAGATATTGTGGGATGTTCTGCCTTGATATTCTGGGTTATACGGCTGTGTGGAAGGGCCCATAGAGTTGGAAGAGACCACAAGGGCCATCCAAGTGAAAGCTTTGCCATGCAGGAACACACAATCCAAGCACACCTAACAGATGGCTATCCTTGAGGCCCCCAAAGTTGTTCTTGTACTTCACACTCTGGATTCCCCTACTCATTCTTTTTCTGGCCAAAAATAAGAGCAAGAGTAAATTGCAATGTAGCTTTTAAGCAGGGCACAACTACCTTCTTCCACTTCTGAATTGTTGTTGTCATTGTCATTTTTGGCAGTCCATGGGGTTCCTGGAGCATTCTAGGGGCAGAAAACCTGACACACCACAATTGGCCCTTGGCTCCAATATCACTGCGGTTCAACTAGTTTCTAGTATGATCACTTCATTCTGCTGCAGTTCCAATATTGTAATAGTCATGTTATGTGAGTGGGCTTCTCTCCCTCCCTGTTCCCAAGCATGTGAATTCACACTGTTTTTTCCTTCCCCAATGTTTTTGTAGTTTTTAAAAAATAATTTTGCTGTAATTGTGCAACTGTGCTGCAAGTAATATAATAATAATAATAATAATAATAATAATAATCTTCAAAGACTCTGGCAGAAACCAGTGCAGGTGGTCCCGGTGGTGATCGGCACACTGGGTGCCGTGCCAAAAGATCTCAGCCGGCATTTGGAAACAATAGTCATTGATAAAATTACGATCTGCCAACTGCAAAAGGCCACCCTGCTGGGATCTGCACGCATCATCCGAAAATCACACAGTCCTAGACACTTGGGAAGTGTTCGACTTGTGATTTTGTGATATGAAATCCAGCATATCTATCTTTGTTTGCTGTGTCATAATAAAATAATAATAATAATAATAATAATAATAATAATAATAATAATAATAATTATTATTATTATTTTTAATACCCCGCCCCATCTCCCCAAGGGGACTCGGGGCGGCTTACATGGGGCCAAGCCCAGGCAAAAGCAATATAAAACTCAACAATAAAAATAAATCACAAACAAATAAAATCACATATACTAATAAACAATAAGTACACTTTGATAAAATCCTGGATTGGCTCCTAAAAGGGGTAGTGGGCCAGAAAAGTGCAATTGTACAATTAATGGCAGTGTCTGTCATTTGCAAGAAGCATTGAAACTGTGCAATTGTGCAACTGCAATATAGGGAATAAAGTGCATATGCGCTACATAAGGCAGATATAGATAGGAAGGTGGGGTCAAGGAAAACAGTGAATGAGAACATGCATCACTGAAGTGGCATCAGAGCACTATTGGAGGGTTGTGAAAGTTACTTTTTTTCATACTGGCATGTTTCCATTTGCTCAACTATGCAATAGCTGAGAGACAACAAGCTGGTGTGCTAAAGATCTTAGTTCGGAGCCATGATTCAATGGGTCTAGTAAAGCTGAGATTAGCCATTGGTTTTCCCATCTATGCATGTTATCTCAGACTTGTAGCATTGCAGAGAAATCTCTTTGGTTTCTCTCCCCTTCCCCCAACTCATCCTTGAGGCGACAGGCAGCATTGAGAATCCCAGCTTTAAACAGTTACAAACATTACTGCACTATGTCAACTGGATGAGAAATTTTAAGGAGCAGCATCAAAATAAAATATGGTTCAAATTATCCCCATAGGCTTTCGAACACCGTATAAAAGAAATGGGGTTGCAGCCTGTGCTCCTTTATTCAGAAAAGGTGTAGCCCTGTCATGTCCACTTAGAACTTCAGTCATGTTATTTTTACACCTGCGTTAGCCAAACCCACCCCTGCTCCCCACCGCTCACATCTGGAGAGTTGATAAGCTTTCAGCTGGATCTCTAAAACCCCTCACTAGGCTGTACCTGGTGTGCTTTTCACTTTGTAAAAGATGTTGTGGACTTAAAAAACAATAATGTGAGAGCAGTAACAACAGCCGCGTAGACCACCTGGTGGAAACATTAAACATTAAAATTGACAGTTGAAGAAACACACGTTCCCACATGCTAAATCCCTCTCTGTCAGGCACACCCCACGTAAATTCTTCAGTGGGTACAGTTCTTGAAACGTCAGGAGCTCCTGTGTTGACTGACAAAGGCTGCGTGAGGGAGAGAACAGGGAACATATTTTTCTGACTAATTCACTGAGTTTAGACACAGCAGGCTAAAGCAGATTAGACATTGTGATATGTGATTTTGTGATAGCCTTCCAGATGCCATCCCACCTTGATTTCTATAAGGGAAGCATGATATTGGCTGTTAATTTTCAATTACAACCAGCCCTCCGTATCCACAGATTATGGATCCATGGATTCAGCATTATTATTGTTGTTATTATTGTGTTAATTTATACCCCATCTTTCTTCCCATGGAGACTCAAGGTGGTTAGCACTCCATGTTATGATTGAGCCTCATGGCTCTGTTACTGACAGACGTGGGCGTAAGACTCCTCGAGAGTCAGATACTCTCGAGGAGCGAGAAAGAAAAAGACTGCGAGACATTTTTGCAGCACCATCTGACGAAGAGTCTTTTGAGGGGTTTACGGAGAGAATGGAGGAGGGGCTGGTTAGCTCGGAGGAGGATGAGATGGATTGGACTCGGGTAAGGGAGGAATTGGGTGCCACTGGTCATGATGGGATAGAAGATGAATGGGGACTTTCAGGACTAGACCCATGGCTTAGCTGGAGGGATGGGACGGGATCCACAGCTGGAGATGCTGTGGGGCGTAGTCAGAGGTGTTCCAGCTCTGATGAGGAAAGTGATGAGGAAACGCCCGGGTTAAGGAGGACAGCTGACAGTGATGAGGATTTGTAACTGGCATAAAATGGGGCTTGGGAGCAATTGCAAATTGCGTTGGGCAAGGTAATCTGGACAAACGCTTGGGATCTGTGTGGGACGCTTTCCTGAAGACTGGTGTGTTTTCCTGTGCTGAGACGTAAGTTGTTTTTGGAATTCAGGGTCAGACGGCGGGAGGAATTGTGTGGGCATTTGTTTGTGCAAACCTGTGCTTACTCTTATTAGCTTGACCTTCCGTCGTCTTCTTGACGGACGCCATCTCCTGCTTTGAAAACTCGGATTGAACTGACCACGGCTTGTCTTCCCCCTTCTGGACTTGGAAACTACAAACGTCTACTTCTGGCTTTGAACCACGGAAAGGAACTGGGTCTACTCTTCTGCTACAATCCTTGGCTGATCTGTTCGTGTTGGAAATCCTGTCTGCTGTGTGTGTGGGAGCGACGCAAGTTCCTCTAAGCACCGTGTTGGCAGCAGAGAGGAATCTGCTGCCAATTAGTTGCATTCTTTTGTATCTTTTGTTCCTCGGCTTTTGTTTTGTTTACCCTCAGGCTGAAGCAAGCAGTTTGTTTTTACCCGGATTAAACTTCGGTTTAATCCGGTTTATCTTTTGTACGTTTTTTCCTTGTCCCTTTTTTGCTCCTAAAGGCTAAAATTGCCTGGCCCTTGTGTTTTTTACGGGCATTTTTGAGTTCTGTAATTAAATAAACTCTGTTATCTTGAACCTTGTGGCGTTCTGTCCTTGACAGATTGCCCAACGCCATAAAAAGTTTATTGCAGCAATAAACCCGTCAGGAAGACGATGGATGAGTTAAGAGCCAAATTTGACCAATTACAAACGGCTTTTACCGTTAGCCAAGCTGCTCATGCTGTGAAAGGACATGTTTTGACTCCTGAACGCTTTGATGGGACCAGGTGCAAGTTGCTAACCTTTTTGGCACAAGTGGAGCTTTATTTTTCCCAGCTCAGTGCTCATGCTTTTCCTACAGACACTAGCAAGGTGGCATTTATTTTGAGTTTGTTGACCGGTCCCGCAGGACAATGGGCCACTAATTTAATTTTGGGAAATGACCCAGTCAAAGACAATTTGGATAATTTCAAAAAGTTATTAATTGACACTTTTGGGGATCCTCTCCGCACGGAGAATGCTGGGTGGGCTCTGTATCGGTTGAAACAGGGAAAGGGGACTGTTTTGGATTACTTAAATAAGTTTAACCTGTATCGCCACCAGCTGGATTGGGGGGAAAATGCATTCATGCTTTTATTTACTGCCGGGTTAAGTGATATGCTCCAGGATGAATTAGCACGCTTGGAGCCGGCTGAAAATTGGGATGCCTTAGTAGCTAAGGTGCTGCGTTTAGACGCAAGGTTCGAGGCTCGTAGACACTCGAAAGCAATGTGTGCGCCACCCATGCATATTACCAGGGCACCTGTGGTGATGGGGGAAGAGCCGATGGAGCTTGGGGTCTTTAAAAAGCTGTCTACAGAGGAAAAGAGCCGTAGGAGGCAGCTGGGTTTGTGTTTGTACTGTGGGAATGCGGGGCATTTTGCCAAAGACTGTAATGTGAAACCTTCCCAGCTTTCGGGAAAAGGCCAGCCCTAGTGCAACGTGAGTCCAACGCACTAGGGCTCCTCAAGCAGTCAACTGAGGGGAGGAAGCATGTTTTCATACCCATTACATTATCTGTTGGGGGAAGGGAACTTGTTTCTACTTTGGCACTGCTGGACTCAGGGGCTACGGTCTCTTATGTAGATATTGAGTTTGCTAGGAAGCATGGCATTCCTAGAGTGCGCAAAGCATGCGACGTGTGGGTGGAAGGAGCAGATGGGAGACTGCTGGAGACTGGGGTGGTTAACCATGAAACCTCAGCAGTAATGTGGGAGGTGCAGGGAGTAACGGGAACGTTTGTGTGGGATATTACGAGCTTGCCTAGATATGACGTGATCCTGGGGATGGATTGGCTAGCTGTAGTAAATCCACAAGTAGATTGGGCGACACGTAAAGTAACCTTAAAGAGGCAGGACGGTTGCATTCTGAATGTTACTCAATCTGATATGGAGGGAGTGCCTGCTGAGTATGGGGAGTTCTCTGATGTGTTTTGTAAAAGAGAAGCGGACAAATTACCACCGCACAGGCCATATGATTGCGCCATCAAGTTAGCAGAAGGTGCGAAATTGCCAGCAGGAAGGCTGTATGCCTTGACTGTACCGGAAAGGCAAGCTTTGCGGGAGTTTCTAGATGAAAATTTAGCCAAGGGGTTTATTCGCCCATCTAGTTCACCAACTGCGGCACCAGTATTTTTTGTAGCCAAAAAGACTGGGGAACTTAGGCTGGTCTGCGACTATCGGATCCTAAACAAATACACCATTCGGGATAGGTACCCGCTACCTTTAATCTCGGAACTATTATCAAGGGTGCAAGGGGCTAAGGTCTTTACCAAGCTTGACCTGCGGGGGGCATATAACTTAATCCGTATACGGGAAGGGGATGAATGGAAGACGGCATTTAACACGTGTTTCGGATGCCACGAGTTCCGAGTCATGCCTTTCGGACTTTGCAATGCTCCTGCGGTCTTCCAGAGGTTCATGAACGATGTGTTCAGGGACCTAATTGACCAATTTTTAGTGATTTATTTGGATGATATCTTGATTTTTTCTAAGGACGAGAAAGAACATCGTCAACATGTCAAGCAGGTTCTGCACCGTCTGCGGGCTAATGGGCTTTTCGCCAAGGCTTCCAAGTGCGTCTTTCATGTGCCTGAAGTGGAGTTCCTAGGTCATGTAGTGTCAGGTAGGGAACTTAAAATGGACCCACATAAGGTTGACGCCGTCAACTCATGGCAGGAGCTTAAGACTAAGAAGGATGTACAAAGGTTCTTAGGTTTCGCTAACTACTACCGGGAGTTTATTCCGAACTTTGCAAAGCTCACGGTACCTTTGACGCAGCTCCTGCGTAAGAAACAGCCATTTGTGTGGGGGCGGGAAGCTCACGATGCGTTTCTACAACTTAAGTCTAGTTTTCAATCGGATAACATACTAACACATCCTGATGTTGACAAACCGTTCGTGGTAGAAGCGGACGCTTCTAGCTACGCGTTGGGGGCTGTATTGTCTCAGAAGGATTCCTCAGGGACCTTGCGTCCCTGTGGATTTTACTCGCGGCAACTAACACCCTTCGAGCAGAACTATACCATATGGGAGAAGGAGTTGTTGGCGATTAAGGTGGCGTTTGAGGTGTGGCGGCACTGGCTTGAAGGGGCACGGCACCAGATCGTGGTCAGATCTGATCACAAGAACTTAGAGCACTTGCAAACAGCAAAGAAGTTAAACCAGCGTCAAATCCGATGGGCTTTGTTTTTCTCCAGGTTTAACTTCAAGGTGCAGTTCGTGGAGGGGAAGGCAAACTTGCGGGCCGATGCTTTATCCCGCAAGCCGGAGTTTAAGACCAATGAGCAGGTAGTATGTCAGACCATCTTGCCTACTGCCTCTCTATGTGTTGTAGATAATGAGCTCGGGTTACATGACCAGATCCTTGAGGCTCAGAGGGATGATGTGTGGACTCAGGAACAACTGATGTTGCTATCAGCAGGTAACCGTACAATACTGCCGCATCTACAAGATCAAGACGGAGTATTGGTACGCAGGGGGCAGGTCTACGTACCAGTGGGGGCCCTCAGGTTGGAGGTGATTAGAGCCCACCATGACGAACCCATGGCTGGGCACTTTGGCAGGTTCAAGACCGTACAGCTTATCACCAGGAGCTACTGGTGGCCAAAGATGCGGCAAGACATTTTGCGCTTTTGTGACAGCTGCGCTGTTTGCCAGCAGAGTAAGACGCCTGTTGGGCGCCCTAGAGGGTTGTTGTCGTCTCTACCTGTTCCAGAGAGGCCATGGCAAATCATTTCCATGGATTTTATTTCGGATTTACCTAAGTCTGGGGGTTATACTTGTATTTGGGTGGTGGTGGATTTATTTAGCAAACTGGCTCATTTTATTCCTTGTTCAACCATTCCGGCGGCCCCTACGTTGGCCTTACTATTTACTAAGCACATCTATCGTTTGCACGGAGCACCCGAGGTGATTATTTCAGATAGGGCTCCGCAATTTGTGTCACGCTTTTGGAAACACTTCCATGAGTGCTTAGGGACTAAGTTAAACGTTTCTTCAGCTTTTCATCCACAAACGGATGGACAGTCTGAACGGGTTAATGGGCTCTTAGAGCAGTACTTGCGTTGTTTTTGCTTGGATCAACCCACGGCTTGGGTGAAGTGGTTACCGGTGGCTGAGTTCGCTTACAACAATGCGGTGCACGCGTCTAGTCAGCATACGCCATTTGAGCTAACTTATGGTTTTCACCCACGGGGAGGTGTGGCGCCGTCGACCAATGTGGTCTCTTCGGACCCTGTGTACCGCTCTTCGGAAATGGCTGCACTGCATGATGTTGCCCGTCGCTTACTGTTGGAAGCTAAGGCAACGCAAAAGACTCAGGCTGACCGCCACAGGCAGGCAGGGGAGGAGTTGGAAGAAGGGGATTTGGTGTGGTTATCTTCCAAACATATTAAACAGGCTGGGGGAAAGTTTGCGCCTCGGTATTTGGGTCCCTTTCCTATCGTTAAAAAGATTTCTTCCGTTGCGTTTCGTTTGCGTTTACCGTCTAGTTTAAAGGTCCATCCAGTCTTCCATCGTTCGCTGTTGAAACTGGATACCTCTAGTCGTCGTGGTGCTATAGCGGAGGGTATCACTGCCACTTCTCCGCCATCGGGGGAGGAGGCCTTTGTGAGAGGGGATAGTGTTATGATTGAGCCTCATGGCTCTGTTACTGACAGACGTGGGCGTAAGACTCCTCGAGAGTCAGATACTCTCGAGGAGCGAGAAAGAAAAAGACTGCGAGACATTTTTGCAGCACCATCTGACGAAGAGTCTTTTGAGGGGTTTACGGAGAGAATGGAGGAGGGGCTGGTTAGCTCGGAGGAGGATGAGATGGATTGGACTCGGGTAAGGGAGGAATTGGGTGCCACTGGTCATGATGGGATAGAAGATGAATGGGGACTTTCAGGACTAGACCCATGGCTTAGCTGGAGGGATGGGACGGGATCCACAGCTGGAGATGCTGTGGGGCGTAGTCAGAGGTGTTCCAGCTCTGATGAGGAAAGTGATGAGGAAACGCCCGGGTTAAGGAGGACAGCTGACAGTGATGAGGATTTGTAACTGGCATAAAATGGGGCTTGGGAGCAATTGCAAATTGCGTTGGGCAAGGTAATCTGGACAAACGCTTGGGATCTGTGTGGGACGCTTTCCTGAAGACTGGTGTGTTTTCCTGTGCTGAGACGTAAGTTGTTTTTGGAATTCAGGGTCAGACGGCGGGAGGAATTGTGTGGGCATTTGTTTGTGCAAACCTGTGCTTACTCTTATTAGCTTGACCTTCCGTCGTCTTCTTGACGGACGCCATCTCCTGCTTTGAAAACTCGGATTGAACTGACCACGGCTTGTCTTCCCCCTTCTGGACTTGGAAACTACAAACGTCTACTTCTGGCTTTGAACCACGGAAAGGAACTGGGTCTACTCTTCTGCTACAATCCTTGGCTGATCTGTTCGTGTTGGAAATCCTGTCTGCTGTGTGTGTGGGAGCGACGCAAGTTCCTCTAAGCACCGTGTTGGCAGCAGAGAGGAATCTGCTGCCAATTAGTTGCATTCTTTTGTATCTTTTGTTCCTCGGCTTTTGTTTTGTTTACCCTCAGGCTGAAGCAAGCAGTTTGTTTTTACCCGGATTAAACTTCGGTTTAATCCGGTTTATCTTTTGTACGTTTTTTCCTTGTCCCTTTTTTGCTCCTAAAGGCTAAAATTGCCTGGCCCTTGTGTTTTTTACGGGCATTTTTGAGTTCTGTAATTAAATAAACTCTGTTATCTTGAACCTTGTGGCGTTCTGTCCTTGACAGTCCACACTGGACAAGTTTAAAAGGTGCAATACAAAATTTAAAAAGGACTCTACAGCTTGAATATATATATATCTCCAAAAAGGAAACTTTGATTTTGCTGCTTTCTGTAAGGGACACCATTTTACTATGCCATTATATATCTGAGCATCAGGGCTATATACAAGGGGCGTTTAGGGGTTTAAATCCCTGCCCCTGACATTTGTTAGGTTTAAAAAAAAACCCTGGTTTATTTACGAATTTTAACTGATTAACCAAATTTCCATGAGTGTCCACTGAAGTTTATCCGTCTTGAGTGTCCACTGAAGTTTATCGATGGAGCCTGATTTATAAATTATTTTGTGTTATGGAACTACTCTTCATTATTCGCTAAAAAAAAGTTTCAAACCCCTGATTTTTTTTTCTGGCTATGGCCCTGCTGACCGTCCACCAATTTTGGTTTCTATGGATACCAAAGGCCCATTGTAATTTTCAAATTATACCCAACATAGAATTAGTCTTTTTAAAAAGAAGTCAAATATTGGATCAACATTTTCTTTAAATGTTCTAGCTCAACAGCCCTTTCTTCAAAGACATAGTAATGTTAGTTTGGAATATCAGTATGCAAAAGGATCCTGTAGTACCTTAGAGAGAATTTGTGAGAACGAAGTTGGTAGCAAGAACATTCGTCGATTTAGAGTGTGATTACACAAGCCCCAAAAACTCAGGCCCTTTCTACACTGCCATACAATCCAAATTATGAAAGCAGATAATCCGCATTATCAGATTTGAACTGGATTATATGAGCCTACACTACCATAGAATCCAGTTCAAAACAGATAATCTGGATTTTATATGGCAGTGTAGATGTGGCCTCAAACTCATCCCAAATGGACCCCTTGCTGTATCCATGGC
This sequence comes from Anolis carolinensis, assembly GCF_035594765.1. Taxonomy (NCBI): domain Eukaryota; kingdom Metazoa; phylum Chordata; class Lepidosauria; order Squamata; family Anolidae; genus Anolis; species Anolis carolinensis. Next base: position 275,890,666 of record NC_085843.1, on the reverse strand, counting down.
ACACAGACTACAGGCCTCCACTCCTGTAAACATAAATGAATCATGCCTCACTGGATCACAGCTACGGACCCCTTATAACAAAACAGCCAGGCAGTCTGCTCATTAACTACCATGTGGTGGTTTCAACAATAGCATGCGTGTCGGAAGACTAAAATCTGTCTTACTGTAACACAGATGCAGAGCCCAACATGGAGGAGATTCCAGCAAAACTCCCATAGAAACTCTGCAGGGATCTTTTGCCTCAGTCAGAGTTTGAGGATGAAAGCCAGGCTGGAGGAGAAAGGGATGTTCACCTCTAATTAGCACACGGCAGCAAGGCTTCAACGAGGAGTAGGTTAGGTCATTTCAGATGAGCGGAAATAAATCTCAGGCTGGAAATCATTTTTTTAATGAATGCCTTACAATTGGCTTTCCAACCGGCTTGGATAATAATAATTGATACAGAGTTCTTGTCAAGCCATACATGTATAAATGAAGCCCTTCTTACACAACAGACTTGCCTATTCTCAAGGGTAAGTCACAAGCCTGAATAAGCCCCACGCCAATCAAGGCAGGGAAACCAATACTCGGGACGTACGTACACCACACTGCGCATCAGTGTTGTCTTCCTTGCCACGGGGTGAAGGGATTGTTCACAAATGCAGCTTGCCCTCTACGTGTCGGGTCTGCTGCCCAGCTTTAGATGAATGGGGAATACAGAGGTTGCTGGCACCTGTCCATCTTCATAAGATGATGGGCTTTTCGTCTCTTCAAGGAGACTTGGATTGGGTTCGGCACTGTTCCTTTTGTGGTTGTCAAGGCCAGTTTTAAGCTCAGCAAGATCTGCCATGTCTGTAACCTTGAGTGAGTACATTATAACTGGCATGCTGCTTCTTAGCTCTGTGCATATTCTGGAGCCCCGTTAGCTGTCACAATTTCATACTGCCAGGCCAGAGTTTATCAATCTGGCTGTTTCTATTAGTTGCAAGGTCTTTCTATTCAATGACATCAGTCATTATTTGGTTTAGGCTGGCAAAAGTTCTTGTGCTGGAACAGTTGGGTGACCTTTGAGTTTGTTAGCACTGGTATGTAGCCCTTCTGCATCCTATTATCCTGTTTGGGGCAATGCAGTTGCCTCTGAGGAAAGCAGAGCCACATCATTCCCTGTCAGGAAAATCAAGGACTCTGTGAAAACATGATTTTTTTCTCTTGGTCCCATCCACTGTCAAAGCAATGTTTGATGAGGACAGTGGCATCAAGAAGGTTGGTGCTACAGTAGAGTCTCAGTCATCCAACATAAATGGGCCAGCAGAATGTTGGATAAGCAAATATATTGGATAATAAGGAGGGATTAAGGAAAAGCCTATTAAACATCAAATTAGGTTATGATTTTACAAATTAAGCACCAAAACATCATGTTATACAACAAATTTGACAGAAAAAGTAGTTCAATACGCAGTAATGCTATGTAGTAATTACTGTATTTACGAATTTAGCACCAAAATATTATGATGCATTGAAAACATTGACTACATAAATGCATTGGATAATCCAGAACGTTGGATAAGCGAGTGTTGGATAAGTGAGGCTCTACTGTACCTACTCATGGTCTTCTTTCCATGCCATATCATACCACAATATTGTAGCTAAAATGCCAGAAAAAATTGACATAATTGATGACTATGAAAAAGAAACAAAACAACAAAGTGCTCATTGTGTACATGAAGAAACCACGTGATTTGTGGGTAATAATGACAGTTCTGACTAGATGAATGCACATGAGAAATTTTTAAAAAGTAAATTAGCACTGAGTTTTAGCTTTGTGATACAATACATGTAAACTAGCCTTATAAAAAGGTTTTGTAATTCTAACTATATATAATGGGTATTTTTAAAATAAAACTCTGCTAAAATACTGACCAAATTGTATATAGAACCATTTTGGCGACATTCAATCTGATGGTGTCCTCTGGTGTGGCCTGCACTGCCACATGGATGGAAGAGGAGTGCTCTTTGATTATGGGATTCCCTTCCAAAGAAAGCTCTTCATTCAGTCAGGCTTTGGTCTACTTTTGATCTACTGTTCTTCAGAAAAGACTATAGTACCATCTAAGAAAACAAGTGCAATGGCAGAGACAACACCCCTGTCTTAGCAGTTGATTTTCTATGTCTTTGGATAAATCGCCACACGCCTATCTTACAATTCCATTTGTAAAATATGTGTTATATGTGTTCTATAGGTATGATCAAGGAGGAGACTTTAGTTCACTTTTTATAAATTTTATTCATTTTAATAACTCCTTTGATAATTGAAGGATGAGCCTGTACATCTTGGGGGACTGATGAGTTCTATTTCTTCTTGTGTTATTAAAACATTGTACTGCTCAGTTATTGTACATGAAATTATTTTAAAAATCAAAACAAAAACAGTTCACTAGACTTGACAAAATAGTGAAGAGCAGAGACATCACACTGGCAACGAAGGTCTGCATAATGAAAGCAATGGTATTCCCCATAGTAACCTATGGATGCGAGAGCTGGACCATAAGGAAGGCTGAACAAAGGAAGATAGACACTTTTGAACTCTGGTGCTGGAGGAAAATCCTGAGAGTGCCTTGGACCGTGAGAAGATCCAACCAGTCCATCATCCAGGAAATAATGCCTGGCTGCTCACTGGAGGGAAGGATATTAGAGGCAAAGCTGAAATATTTTGGCCACATCATGAGGAGACAGAAAAGCTTGGGGAAAATGGAAGGAAAAAGGAAGAGAGGCCGACCAAGGACAAGATGGATGGACGGTATCCTTGAAGTGACTGGGTTGACCTTGAAGGAACTGGGGGCGGTGACGGCCGACAGGGAGCTCTGGCGTGGACTGGTCCATGAGGTCACAAAGAGTTGGAGATGACTAAATGACTGAGCAGCAGACTTTAAACATTAATTCACATTTTCTTTCTGAGTTTTTTCTATTTAATTGTTGTATTTTGTTTTGTACATCTCTGTGTGAAATTCCATTTTATATCTTGACCCTTCGCCCAGTGTTTTTTGTGTTTTATGCTTTTTTGGAGTTATAGCTTGAGTCTCCCTTATCCAGAAATCCAGAAAGATCTTGCACCCAGGAGTCTGTGACTACAGTTAGTACTAGTTGCTGGCATCCTGCATTGTAGTTATGGATTTATAACATAGAATTACAGATCTGTAATTGCTCTGTATTTGTGATCATGCCACTAATATCGCAATCATAATTGTACCCCCATACCTACCTTAAACTCCAGGGAGCCACACCACGAGATGGAGGTTTCTTTTCCAGGTGCACAAAGAGTTACAACAGGGGTCCTTCTTCACCAGTTTCTAAACAAATGTTAAGAAGCATACTCTGAAAACCCTGTGGTTTGAGAGTAGGGGGAGGTATTTTGTTTTTGCTTTGTTTTCTTGAATGTATGATATCTGTCAAGTTTATACAAGCTGAGCATGTAATGGACTGATAGTACCAAATGAACATAATCTCTGGACGCTTGTCTCTTTCTTTGCAAAGGTAGGAGTTGCTAATGGTTTCCTTCTCAGTTAGGAAGCATAAGTGTCAAAACATGCCAACAAGAGAATTAGGGGTTTACTTAGTATATTTCCCAGCAGGATCCGTTCTTAAAGTGCATCCCTTCCTTTCATTATTATTTTTTTGTTCAAAGGAAGAATGTTGAACCTTTGGTCATTCAGATGTTGTTGCCAATCCATCTGATATTGTAGACTTCCAGCAGCTTGACTCATCTTGGCCAGCAATAAGAGGTTATGGGAGTTAACGTCCAAAGCGGAAGGCAAAAGGTCACTCCATGTTGACCTAAGAGCTTGGAGCTGGAATTAATATCGTATGTAGGACAGAACTGAGCTGAGGTTTGTGGTACATATGAAGATGTCTTATATGATCTCAGATGTTTCCTTTTTGTATACAATTGTGTTTATTCTTGTGAGCAGCACCTCTTCCCCTTCCCAGGTGGACTTTCCAAGCATCTGCTTGATCCTTTTAATGAGAGCATTGAACTTGGGATGTTCTACACGCATAACATGGGGTAGACTAATGAAATATGAACTCTAGCTGGAGATCCTGCATTCAGCAATGGGTTGGATGTGAAGGCTCACAAAGCTCTTCCAAATTACAATTCTTTGATTCTTCTTAGCAAAAAGATATAATACAAATTATACCATACTATACTGTATAATATAAGTTAAGCATCCCTTATATAGAATTACAGATTTCAAAATACTCCAAAATCCAAAATTTTCCACATGGGTGGTTGAGATAGTGGCACCTTTTCTTTCTGATGATTCTGTATACACATACTTTGTTTCAGGCATGAACTTATTAAATATCTATATATATAAAAGGGTAATGAAATTTCGGCCTAGGACAAAACAACAAAACTACACATCCCAGAAACACTAAACTTGGCAGCACAACCCCTCATCCATGCCTCTACGTTCATACAACAAAAAGAAAAGAAAAAATAAAGTCCTAATTAGAGGGAGAGGAATAATTGTTCTTATCCAATTGCTGCCATTTAGAAGGCTAAGCTCTGCCCACTTGGTCTCCTAGCAACCTACTCAGCCCAGGGGCCAGGCAGAGTTAGGCCTCACTTAGGCCTCTTCCACACTGCCTATAAAATACAGATTATCCGATTTTAACTGGATTATATGGCAGTGTAGACTCAAGGCCCTTCCACACAGCTATATAACCCATTTATAATGGACTTAATGTAAGGTAAAACCTTTACCCTTTACCTTAACTACCACCAGTTCCTCAATACTTTATTTCCCATACCACCATACTTTGCCACAGCAACGCGTGGCCGGGCACAGCTAGTGTTTTATAAAATTACCTTCAGGCTATGCATATAAAGTGCATATTAATATGAATTTTGTGTTTAGACTTGAGTCCCATCTGCTAAAGATCTCATTATGTCCATGTCTGCAAATACAGGTATTTTAAAATCTGAGTTGCGGTGGGGGGGGGGGGGGGAGGGACAGATATCCAATACATTTTTGGTCCCAAGCATTGTGGACATAATATTTATATCCTGTTCTCTATCCAAGATCTGAGTAGTACATACAATAGAATCAATTTGACCAATTTAAACAATATAAACAGTCACAGCAATTTGAAAAGATTTTATTAAACTACTGTATTTGACAAGTTGAATAAGTTGAAAGGAGACGAGTATGAAAAGAAGACTTTCCTGTCTTTGTACCTGAGTAAAATGAAGGAAAAGTATAATCTGGCAAAAGATTAAAGAGTGAAAATAGATGGCAGCAGCAACCAAGGGTGCATCTGCACTGTAGAATTAATGCAGTTTGACACCACTTTGACTGCCATGGCTCAGTGCTATGGAATCATGGGAGTTGTAGTTTCACAACACGTGTAGTCTTCTATGCCAAATAGTGCCCCCCCCCCCCAAACTACAACTCCCATAATGGTTTGGGTCCAGCCTATCTTTGCGATTGCATCTTTCGCTATGAACCTGCATGAACCTGAGTATCTGCTGGGGAGGCCCTTCTCTTCCTCCCACCACCGTCACAAGTGCGGTTGGTGGGGACGAGGGAGAGGGTCTTTTCGGTGGTGGTCCCCTGGCTCTGGAACTCCCTCCCCAGAGAGACTAGATCATCGCCCACCCTGGCCATCTTCCGGAAAGATCTGAAAACGTGGCTCTTCCAATGTTTCTTTTCACTAATCTGTTTAAAAATTTGACTTGGCCTTTCGAGCCCTATTTAATATCTAGCCTTGGCGCTTTATCACCAGCCTTGTCCCTGCACAAGCCCGTCTTATTGCTCTGACCATATCTACTTGGCTCGGCTACGGGACTCAGTTGCTGTTGAGTTTATGTTTTTAATGATGGTTTACATGTTTGTATGTTGATTATGCTTTTCAATGTACATGCATTTTATGGTGTTATATTTTAATTTTTGTTCCACTGGGCTTGGTACCCATGTAAGCCATTCTGAGTTCCTTCCGGGAGATGGGGATGGATATAAGAATAAAGTTATTATTGTTGTATGTTTTCCGGGCTGTATGGCTATCTTCTAGAAGTATACTTCTAGAACATGGCCATACAGCCTGGAAAACATACAACAACCCTGTGATCCCGTCCATGAAAGCCTTCAACAACACAAAGTTATTATTATTATTATTATTATTATTATTATTATTATTATTATTACTACTACATAGCATTGAACCAGGGCAGTTAAAGTGGTATCAAACTGCATCCATTCTACAGTGTAGATGTGTTATTAAAAATTGACCTGCCCCCTCTAATAATAATAACTATACATTTACAACATATTTTTACAGACCTTAGGTGGGTTTCAAGCCCCAGCCTAGCCCACAACATTCTTCTCTCACCCTGGACTTTCCACAGATATATATAAACCTTCCTTGCTTAGTTTCTCCATACCTCACAACCTCTGAGGATGCCTGCCATAGATGTGGGTGAAACATCAGGAGAGAATACTTCTGGAACATGGCCATACAGCCCGGAAAACATACAACAACCCTGTGATCACGGCCATGAAAGCCTTCGACAACACAATAAATAAATACTTGAATCAAACCACAAAATTAGGTAGTTATTTTCTTTTTTCTCACAAAAAGAAATTCCACTAATGACATTTTCTAATCAATGATGTGGAATCATGGGAGTTGTAGTTTGCTGGGACACCACTCCTCTTTGGCAGATAGAGCTAAAGACCTTATAAAATTACAACTTCCATGATTCACTAGTACTGGTTCATGGCCACTAAAATGGTACCAAACTGTATTAATTCTTCATTGTAAATGCATCCCTAGTCCAGCATTCAAACCACTATATCATGCTGGTTCTCCTGATTTTCAACCTGGATAGAAATGGGGCTGACCTTTTCTGAACTCTCCTTTTCTCATCTGGGAGTGTCATGAATGATTCTTGCTATATATGAATATAGTGAAATTCTTCTTTAAGACTGCATAGTGTGTAGAATTTGTTTAGAGAGTAAACTATCTTATCCCCATGCTACTTATCTCATTTCCTCCTTAACCATAATCTTAACAAAGCTTCTTAATTTGGAACCTGTGGACTTGACTGTATATTTTTAGCAGTGAAAGGGCTTTCTCCCTATGCACCAAATCACTAATTCCCTGAACATGCAGGAATGCCTTTCAGGAAACTACGATTGCCGAACGTTCTCCAGGATGCATCCATATTCTGTGTGTAAGAACATGTCTCAGCCTTTCATATTTTTTTCCAAGATATGTGTAAGCTCTTAACTGCGAGAAATGCTAGCGCAGCCACTGTAAACACTTGAAGACACAGCTCGGAGTGTGAAACAACTCTGAAATATGATTTAATCATCTGAGAGCTAAAAATGGTGAGCGTTATATTTTTAAACGTCCTTATTCATTGGCTGCTTGAATGTGCAGTACAGGAGAAAGGAGTGAAAGAGAAAGAACCAGAATTTAGGTAGCAGCAATTATTGGTATATTTCAGATAGCACAGTATGAAGAATGAAAACTGAAGAAAGACTTGCGAACCAAATGTGAAGAAAGAAACATATATATATATATCTATACACACACACACACACACACACAGGGTGTGTGTGCATGTATATGTGTGTGTGTGTGTGTGTGTGCAAACTACAAAGAGGTTTTAAAAACCAAGACACAGATAGATATCTGCAGGTAGCTCATATTCTTATGTGAGGTGTGAATGACCCATTCTAGGGTAGGATGCTATTGCTATGTGATCTGTAGAACTTCTTCTCTCATCTGTGGCAAGTCTGCAAGAGCAAATTAAAGTCTTTAGAGAGAAAATCAATAAAGGGAGTGAGGGAGCGAAAAATATGGCGGGAAAATGGCCTTTTCAGTAGCTGTATGATGGTCTCTGGAATGATTGAAGGCAAACTGATATTGCTCAGCTCTTATGAGAGATAGGAGGGAGTGGAGAGGGAGATGTTCCCCAAATCAACACAAAACACAAAGAAGTTCTTTCTTTCATGAGTTCCTGGAGGAAATTTGCCAATTGGCCACCACTGGTTGAAGCAACGCTTCCAAGAGCAGATACAGAATATTTCTCAGCTGCAGAGGCAGAAAGCTGGGGCAGTAAAGCAGACAGAAAAAAAATAGGATGCAAAACACAGTTTTTGAAACAGAAGGGCTTCAATAATGGGACACAAACATTCCTGGAATGTACTGCTGGGTTATTGCTTTTAGTCCTGATTCATTGGCAGGGCTTCTCCTAATGCATATGCATTTGGGACATAAAGAGGTTGTCATTTTCAAGGATGAGTAACAGTGTGAAAGTGGGACGCAATCAACTCCAACACCAAATTGGTTTCAATACCCCTGAATCCTATTCGTTCAATTTTCCTCTGCAGCCCCGCTCAAAATAGAGAAGGGGGTGACATAGGGAGTGCAATAGCTCAGCAGGTTAAACTGCTAGCTTCAGGAAATCTGTCCACCGGAGGGTCAGCAGTTCAAAGTCACAAGTCAGGGTGAGCTCCCAATTGTCAGCCTTAGCTTCTGCCAACCTACGTAGCAGTTCGAAAGCATATAATGTGAGTAGATCAATAGGTATGGCCTCGTCGGGAAAGTAAAAGGGTGCCTCATGCAGATATGCAAAACATGCCGGCAACAGATTGGAGATATCTACGGATAACAGGATGGCCGGTAGTTAATCGTTGCCTCCAGATGCCGGAGATGAAAAGGGGGGGAAGACCTTTACCTCTGTTTGTGTATTGTATGTTGTTGTGTAAATGGCATTGAATGTTTGTCTCATATGTGTTCTGTAATTAGCTCTGAGTCCCTCTGAGGAGATAAAGTGGAATATAAATAAAGTGTATTGTTATTATTATTATTGTTGTTGTTGTTGTTATTATTATTATTATTATTATTATTATTATTATTATTATTATTATTACTTCCTGTCACCATTTTGAGAAGGACTTCTGAAAGTAACACAAATATTTGGGAATAATATAGTGTTCCGGGATACTTTAGGGGGGCACAGTGGATACTATTTTTGCATATTTTTTATTAATTATTCATTTATTAATAATTCATTAATTTCACTTACCTATATTCCAAAAAGCATTCCTCATAGAAATGTTTGTGAGTCCCTCTAGATCCTTCAGTTCTATTCTATGGTATGCTTCCAGTCCAAGTATAGTAAAAATATAGTATTTACAGTTCCATGTATCCACACAGATACCAGGCTAATACTGTAAGTGAATGCACTATAATAAGTGAAAGCAACTGCAAACCTGAAGCACTACTACTGCCAATTTCAGGAGTAGCAGTTTGATGTACATAGATCAAGAATGTGTATCAGGAGGTGTAACTTAATTTTTGTGATCTTGAACTGAATACTGATGTTGCACATTGGACTAAATGTCCAAGCATGTCCGTAAAGGAACTTAGACATGTGCAAAAATCCATCAGGATTCTGGCCTCTGCATATGTATGCATGTGTGTGTGAGTACGGCTGGATCTACACTGCCATATAATGCAGTTTCATAATGCAGCTTAATGGCATTGAACTGGATTAAATGGCAGTGTAGACTCATATAATCCAGCTAAATGCATTCTGAAATTGCATTATTTGACAGTGTAGATCTAGCCTAAGAGTAAAGGAACAAGTTGCTTTTTGTTTTGTTTTTTTAAAAACTAAAGGAAATGAGTATCCTTCAGCAGCTCATACTTTGAGACTACACCTAAAACTGGAGTATGGATATAGTTTGTTTGCTGTATCCTTGTCCAAAGTCAAACTATTAAAACTCTGAAGAAAAGTATTTTTCTCCTTTGACTGTCTTTAACAATAATTCATTGGCAATATCTTTGTCCATTCCTTGCAAACATTCTTCTTTCTTCACCCTTCTCTCCATGCATCCAACTGCTGTCTCCTGGCAAACATTTGAGGGTGCTTTTGATTTGTAGCAGATTGAGGCCTGCTGTTGGCACTCTCAACAGCAGATCGTGGCACAGACCATGAACTGTTGATATCCACGGTTAAAGATATCTGTGACCAGTGACTTGTGGTCTCATGTCAGTTCCCTTACACATTTGACTGCGTTTTTGTGCAATGGATGTATAGACAGTACCCAAGTTACTCTATATATATATATATAAAAGAGTGCAGCGGACAAGACAACAAAAGTAAACATCCCACAACCTCGAAAATTGACAGCACATCCCCTCATCCATGCCTCTAGGTTGATACAACAAAAAGAAAAGAAAAATAAAGTCCTAATTAGAGGGAGAGGAATAATTGTTTTTATCCAATTTGCTGCCAGTTAGAAGGCTAAGCCCCGCTCACATGGTCTCCTAGCAACCCACTCAGCCCAGGGGACCCTTTATCTTAACTGCCACCAATTCCTCAATACTTTATTTCCCATACCACCATACTTCACCACAGCAACGCATGGCCGGGCACAGCTAGTATGTGTGTGTGTGTGTGTGTGTGTGTGTGTGTGTGTGTGTGTGTGTATATATATATATGTTTTTCCCTGACAATAAGTCTAGTTGTGGCCAACTCTGGGTGTTGGTGCTCATCTCCATTTCTAAGCTGAAAAGTCAGCATTGTCCATAAACAACTTCGAGGTCACGTGGCTGGCATGACTGCATGGAGTCAATAGCGGTACCTATTAATCTACTATTGATCTACTCACATTTGCATGTTTTCAAACTGCTAGGTTGGCAGAAGCTGGGGCTAACCATGGGAGCTCACCCTGCTCCTCAGATTTGAACTGCTGACCTTTCAGTCAGTAAGTTCAGCAGCTCAGCAATTTAATCCGCTGCACCACTGGGGACTCTTTACTATATCTATCTACACACACACACATACACACACGCTTTGGATAGCATAGGGAATCATAGAATCATAGAGAAGTCCAACCCCTGCCAGGCAGAGAGTTCCACTGCTGAACAGCTCTCACAGTTAAGAAGTTAACACCCTTTTGGTATTTGTTTTGCTGTCTGTGCCCCTGTTCAGAAGATTTCACCTCACTTTTTGTCCCTGTAATGATTGTATTTTGAAAAATGTGGCTCACTGTGGAAACAAAGACTGGTGAGAAAGTTTCAATGGAGACACTTTTTCCCCATGATAATTCTTCCAGGACTGCATTTCCCTCCTGAGGTGTAAATTTCTCTCACTTCCTTGTGTCTCAGCCCCATTCTTAATTATGAGTCATTTGTAAGTCAAATGTTTGTAACTCAGAGAATGTCTGTATTCAGTTCTTGGTTGTATAAGATGAGTTCCACAAGCGTGAAAATTTCACTATTGACCTGTTACTATATACCTTCTAACGTTTTAGAGATGCAATGTCTAAAGTCAGGATTAGATATCAGAATGTGGACAAGAGGGCAAAAGTTATTAAAGAGGAAGAATAGCATTGCAATGGTTTGCTTCAGCTTCAGGCTACTGGGAAGGGCAAGACTCTGTCCACTCCTCTTGACCCCCATTCCTGAGTCAATGAAAGGCACATTATTTTTGCATTTTGAACTCAGTTTGCTTCAACTGAAGTTGAGTTGAGGACAAAGGAGGAAAGTTGGAGCATAAGAGAGAAACTGGAACAGTTGAAAAGCAGCTGAAAAAGGGAAAAGACAGAGTATTAATCAGGACTGTCAACTGGAACAGATGGAGTGTATGTTCCCAGCCACAATTACAGTAGAGCCATAGAAACAGTTGGCTTGACCTATATCTTCATTCAAAATTTATGAATCAATTCAATGGGTCTATTCGAGTTGTGATTGACAATTCCAGTCATGCAATGGCATGTATTTATCAGTGTACAGCAGAGTCTCACTTATCCAAGCCTCACTTATCCAAGTTTCTGGATTATCCAACGCATTTTTGTAGTCAATGTTTTCAATGCATCGTGATATTTTGGTGCTAAATTTGTAAATACAGTAATTACAACATAACATTACTGCGTATTGAACTGCTTTTTCTGTCAAATTTGTTGTATAACATGATGTTTTGGTGCTTAATTTGTAAAATCATAACCTAATTTGATGTTTAATAGGCTTTTCCTTAATCCCTCCTTAATATCCAAGATATTCGCTTATCCAAGCTTCTGCCGGCCCGTTTAGCTTGGATAAGTGAGACTCTACTGTATTTTTTATATATAATTTTTTTATTAAAGCTTTTGTGTTACATAGGTAGCCCTACAGGAAAGTTGGGGAAGGGTTTGACCAAGGGGAAAGGTAATATAACACTAATTAAGAGGTGTCCCTATGTATTTGATGTCCCTCTCTCTGGAACTAAAAAACCAGGCAATGGGCATTCCTCATTGCCCAATGGGTCAAGAAGCAGGCACACCATCCAATGTACTAAAACTTGCACATGTTTTGTATTCCTCAGAAAAGAGGGTGTAGCCCAACTACTGTAGTATTACATGATTGCACATTTACACTGCCCAGGCAAGATCTTGGCCTATATGTGCTAAATGCTCCATGACTATTGTGATCACAGGGATTAAAACAGGTTGCCTGAATTCGTCCCACATTCTTGCCGAGTTCACAGTGGCTCCCTTGTTTTTCCAAGCGCTGAGGTCCGCAGAGCTTTGAACGCTCCATTAGGGACTGGAAGTGGTCAGGAAAAGACCTGAACAGCAGGCTGGTGAGGACAGAGTGAGGTATTGTGGGTAATTAGAGATTAATTACAATCCCATAGTTTGTATCATGGTTCGGGGTCAGTGCAGGGTCAGTGCACATGGCAAACTTAGAGAGCTGTGACTAGATGGATGACGCCAACTCCGAGTGGCCCAGGAAAGTGAAGCGTGTAGAAATGAGGAGCCAGCGAGGCTGGGGAGTGGACTCACAGCCAGGGTGCTGGCGACAGCAATGACACAGGCTGCTGGGTGGGGTGGGAGGGAGTGGGGTGGGCCGGGTGCGGGGTAAGCCAGCAAGCATGTGGAGGAAGCGGCCGCCTCGACTGCCCCTCGGCAGCCCAGCTTTCTCCAATTAACCTCTTCCAAGCACTCTGCAATTTGGCAAATCTGGGGCACAGTTCTGCTGTTGTCGGGGAAGGCTGTGTGTTCTTATTTTAGTTCCTTAAAAGGATCAAGTCAAGTGATGTCCCCATCACTTGAATCGACATAAGGACCCCTTTCCTCCCCTTTGCTGGTTGCATTCAGGGAGTTGATTTGAAAGGGCAAAATGTTGCCTGCAGAGTTTCAGGTCTCAGCACAACGAAATACCCATAAACTGGATAAGCATGCTGGATTGCCTTTCTTTTACAATTAAAATGTTTGGTTGGCTTTTAAATATGCATGATACAAGAAGCAGTAATCAGCATTTTTGTTCTGATCTGATCATCCTGGTCATCGTTATTTTCTTTCATCTGTCTAAATATTTGCAAATTAACATTAACTAGCATTCATTGTCACCCAAGAATTACCAATGGCTCTTCTTCAGCCTGGAAAGAAGTGATTAGTGGGGTGCCTCAAGGTCTGTCCTGGGCCCAGTGCTACTCAGCATCTTTATCTGTGACCTGGATGGCATACTAGAGGGCATGCTTATCACATTTGCAGATCACACCAAATTGGGGGGGATAGCTAATAACCCAGAGAGCATGATCAGAATTGAAAATGATTTTAAGAGATCAAAGAGCTGGGCCAAAACTAACAAAATGAATTTCAAAAGGGAGAAATGTATGGTACTACACTTAGGCAATAAAAATAAAATGCACAGATATATGATAGGTGACAACTGGCTTGAAAACATTCCATGTAAAAGAGATCCTAGTAGATCACAAGCTGATCTCCATGCAGTCATGCCAGCCACATGACCTTGGAAGTGTCTATGGACAATGCCGGCTCTCCGGCTTAGAAATGGAGATGAGCACCAATCCCCAGTCAGACATGACTAGACTTAATGTCAGGGGAAACCTTTACCTTTACCTTACCATCTCCCCAAAGGGACTTGGGGTGGCTCACAAAAAGCACACTATAGTGCTGCAACGAAGCAGTATACATTTATTTATTTACAGCATTTATATTCCGCCCTTCTCACCCCGAAGGGGACTCAGGGCGGATCACATTGCACACATAAAGGCAAACATTCAATGCCATGACATAGAACAGAGACAGAGAAAAGACACAGGCTGGCCTCGAACTCATGGCCTCTTGGTCAGAGTGATTTGCAGTCACTGGGCTGGCCTCGAACTCATGATTTGTTGATTTGTTGCAGCTGGCTTGCTTTCCAGCCTGCACCACAGCCCGTCCTACATTTACATAAACAACATACATTTGCATAAAAGCAATATACATTTACATAAAACAGCATACTAATATAAAACCAACCAATATAAAATCCAACAGACACAGCAAAGCTGCAGATAAAAACAAGCTGTGTATGAAGAATGGGGTTGGACTAGATGGCTCTTGTGATCTCTTTCAACTGTATGATTCTCTCTTTGTGTGTATTTTCCATCTATGTTATACTAAAATGGATTAAAAACAAAGTTCACAACTAAAAATAAATGTATTTTTCTAGAATCTTCTTAAGCTAGGCTTGCTTTGTCCAGTTTCAAATTACCTACATGTCCCAGGATGGCTGGGATCCAAAACATGCTTCTTTTGAGCCGAGTTCCATTGAACTGAATGGGATCTCCTTCCGAGTCATTATGCCCAGGACCAGGGAGATAAGAAAGCCAACTGCTGGTTGCGTTATGCAGAGGAGGATGTTGTCCCTTGCTCCGGCGGAGGACAGCTGCTCTGTAAGAGACATACCCATCCCCTTGTGTGCCACCAGCCGTGTCTGCAGGTGGTGACTGCCGCTGTGCTTTGGTTGAATGAGGGTCTCTGTGAGTTCCTCAACATATGATCATCCGTTCCTTGTGCACAACAAGGGGGCATTTTCCCTTCTGCCTGGATTTGATATCCACATGCATCTGCGTGCGTTTCTCTGGTGCCGGGAGGTGCTTGCAGTAATTATGCTTTATCGCTGGAGCAGGCAGCCGTCACATTTCTATCGCTTATAAATAGCACAATCAAAATATCCTCCCACTGCAGGGTTTTTTGGACACTTGACATTTCAGAACTTTGTAAATGACTTCATTATGAACACTCGCGAGTCTCTCTGCACCCTTCTCCCGGGTCTCCTGTCTTCATCTGTGCTCATGGCTGGAGGCTACGACATCTTTATCTGAATGCTTCCTTGTGTGTTTGTCACCTTGCAAACTCATAAAGTGTTTCTACCTGGGGCCTCTTGCGGTGTCTGAAATTCAACAGCGCTGAAGGCAGAATTCCTATTCATTGATCTTTCCTAGCTATTACTGTCAAAGCATTGTGTCCCCCTGTTCGTTCCCATCACCAGTCTCACTAGCATGAAAACATGTCTTTCTTTATTTTCCATCTCATATTTAAAACCAGGGTCAAGTTCCACTCCATTTTCTCTCCCCCCCCCCCCCAATCTCAGTTATAAACTCACTTGCCCTTCCTCAAAGCACACAATATAAATTCAGATTCTTATGACTCTGTGCTATTATAGCACTATACAGTATATTTATTTATTTATTTATTTATTTACAGCATTTATATTCCGCCCTTCTCACCCCGAGGGGACTCAGGGCAGATCACATTACACATATAGGCAAACATTCAATGCCTTTTAACATAGAACAAAGACAAGACAAACATAGGCTCCGAGCGGGCCTCGAACTCATGACCTCCTGGTCAGAGTGATTCATTGCAGTGATTCATTGCAGCTGCTCTCCAGCCTGCACCACAGCCCGAGCCCACAGCCTGCGCCACAGTATAGCCCTCATTGCTCAAGGTGGTTAGGCCATCTGGGAACTGAAGTCCAAAACATCTGGCAAATGTGGGAGCCACTGTTCTCAGTGCTTCTCACTGAACAGGATTTCATAGGATGCTTCTTTGGCAGTTAATGGAATATACTGGAGAAGTGAAGAGATGCCACAATAGCCATGTTCAAATATTTGAAAGGATGTCATATCCTTCCTGGGGCTGGACTCTGATCCTTGACCTTCAGCTATTCTGTTCATCCATAGTTAGTTGCAATATTATTCTAATGAAATGGTTTCTGTGCTCAGAAGAACGGTGTATTGAAGCTTTTAATGGACTGGACCATTTCAGAAGTTTGCATTTGGGAATGTTTTTCTAAAGCAAGACAGTAATTCTTCATAGTTATGTCTTCTGTTTTATACTCCAGGAAATAATGCCTGACTGCTCACTGGAGGGAAGGATATTAGAGGCAAAGATGAAGTCCTTTGGCCACATCATGAAAAGACAGGAAAGCTTGGAGAAGAGAACGATGCTGGGGAAAATGGGAGGAAAAAGGAAGAGGGGCCGACCAAGGGCAAGATGGATGGATGGTATCCTTGAAGTGATTGGTTTGACCTTGAAGGAGCTGGGGGTGGTAATGGCCGACAAAGAGCTCTGGCATGGGCTGGTCCATGAGGTCACAAAGAGTCAGAAGCGACTGAACAAATAAACAACAACAAAAATAATTTTAAAATATGACATTCCAAGAAAAGCTTTATCACTTGATCTTGCTTGCTGAATTGGCTGCCCCTTTATAATTTCAAAAAGCACCCTCTTTTAGAACAAAATTCTATTGGTTTTGTAATGGTTTGTTCTCTTTGTTTGTTTCCAGTGATGTTAACAGGTAATCAGATTTGAGTAGTTGTGTAGTGATGTGACATCAGAACATCATACCTTCCAAGTTCCCAACTTGGTTAGTCTAAAGTAATAGCTTATGGTGCCACTTTTTCAAATACTTTAGAAATGTCCCAGTTTCTCTCTCTTCCTCTCTTTTCCCGCTTGGTCCTTCACTTATTTCAGTTGCTGAAAGTTGAGCTAAAAGTGAAAAGTGCTCTTTGTTAACTTAGCAAGGATGAGAGAGAAAGCAGAATCGTGTCCTTCCCTGTAGACTCAGAGAAAAGTAAACTGCTCCAGCTTCACCTAACTTATGTGTTCACCCAAATTAGTAACTGACCACACTCTGATATTGCTTGGCCACTTGTCTCTTGGTTTTCATCTCTGATGGAAATGATGGAGAATATGGAACAATCAATAGTGTGTCACTATGTACCCTGTTTCCCCTAAAATAAGACATCCCCAGAAAATAAGACCTAGTAGAGGTTTTGCTGAATTACTAAATATAAGGCCTCCCCTGAAAGTAAGTTTTTGTTTGGAAGCATGCCCGCCGAACAGAACACCAGAGCATGCAGGATCGGTAAATGTACATACCAGCGTGTTGTACATGGAAATAATGGTCATAACAAGAAATTCTTGATAGGATTCATAGTTTGGTTATGCTGGTTTATGATGACAACTACTGTATATAATGTTCATTTTTTGTTCAACAATAAATGTGAATTCTTCTTCATGGAAAAATAAGACATCCCCTGAAAATAAGACCTAGAGGATCTTTGGGAGCAAAAATTAATATAAGACACTGTCTTATTTTCGGGGAAACACGGTAGGTGCCTTCAAGATGCCTATCAACTGGGGTGACCCAATGAATTTCATGAGGTCCTATAGGGGTTTTGAGGCAAGGAATACTCAGAGGTTGTTTTGCCCATTCATTCCTCTGAAATATTGCTGACAGCACATGGTATTCATTGGTGGTCTCCCATCCAAATTCACTAGGCAACTCTTCATTAGTTTAGCATCACACCCATGATCAGACTAGGCAAGAAAACATCACTTTACTCCTGATGTGGCTGGTTTGATCCCAGTCCATTGGATAGTTGTGGTTATGACATGGTCACATTCACTGTATGGTCCCTAATCAGCTAGAATTAGTGTAAAATGACAGGCAAAGTTTGCAAAAGCTACTAGAACTGGTCACTAGGATCTCACTGGTCATCAAAATAGAAGCTGAACTCCTTTATTTGCTTTCAGAGTGTAGCTCTATATCTATTTTGTTACACCACAGTTGGGCTACATTGCTAGATAGCAATATTGTATAATGGATTGTATATCATTTATTGTCACTTTGTGCACAGTGCCTCTTTGTGCAATCTCAGTAAATAAAGTAGTGCATTGAAGACAATGAGAAATAATAACCATCAACGGTATGAGTAGAATCCAGTTGATTAGTCTGATCTAGAGTAGACCCAATGGATCAATTGAAAAATGGTAATTCAAAAGAAAAAGAAAAGGGAAACTTGGAAATGTTACCTTTTTGGGGCTACAAATCCCTTCCCTTCAGCCACCATCCTTCATTATGAGGATTATAAAGCTATGGGAAAATAAGCAGAGGTTGTACAGGTCAACAGAAGAAAAAGGGGGAAGAAAAACAGTGTTACATTACTGGAGCAAATCACACAGAAAGTAAAAAAGGAGTAGAAGGAGAATACAAATAAGAGGGGAGGAAGAGGAATAAAAATCTCCCCGGTAGGAAATGAATCCAGAAAAAGGGGAGGGTTGGAGTAAGTGGGGAAACACAAACAACACTAGTACAAATCCTTTTGCGGAATCAGTTGAAAATTACTGTAGCCATTTCTTCAGCCAAATCATACTCATCCACTTGTCTGAAGCAAATAATTCTTATTTCTCTTGACAAATATCTTCCTTTCCTTTTTTATTTAAAAAAATAATCCCCTCATCTTTATCATGATGGGTGAGTAGGTTTTGCACCTGGACTGGCAAATTGTCTTGACAGCTCTGCACGGGTGAATGACTCACTGGAGCCCTGGCATTCATGTGCTGCCGCTACAGCTACACAGAACCTTAAATGACTGTAGTTAATAAAAGCAAGATCCTGTGACAGAGAGCAAAATACAGCATAGGTGCAATTACCGCCTGTGCATTTGCTGAGTAATGAGCATGAAGCTAATTAATATCCTCCTGCCTCTTTGGGGATTTGAAAAATGTGTTTGGTACAGAGTTGGGTTGAGTCATTGCCATCAAGTAAATTGTTTCAAATATTGAAATATATATATTTACATTTCCATGCATGTATGGAAAAGTGTAGGAAATGGAGATGTGTTTTGGGAGAATCATCAAGGTGTGGGCTGTAGGACCTGTAAAAATATTCCGCCTCCTTTTGATACTTTTGGAGGGGGGCTGTCATAGGAACCTGGCAAACTGAAATAATTTATGGCAAGCCATGGTTTGGTTTGTTGAAATATGGTTTGTGCCATGTGAACCCATCTCTACTAGTTTGTTAACCAGTTAACACCACCATCATAGCATATATTTTATATCTTGGGTTATGAACTCTGCTTTATTTAATCCCTGGTTTTTGTGAGGCTAGAAGATTATTATTTTAGTTTGTCCATGACTTATTCACTTGGGTGTTTTCCCTTAAACAGGAGCTGGCAAAAACAATGAGAGAAAAGTAAGTCAGAAATGGTTTAGCTGGTCATTTGTCATATAATTCATGGTTTAGGCAATAAGTCATGGTTGACACAAACCATGGCTTACTGTGAAATGTTACTGCATCCAGGATTTTACAATTTCTTTCATTTCTGTCAGCCAGTGATAACAATACTTATTTCTGTGGTGCTTTACACTTTCAGATGTGCAAAACATTTCACAGATGTTATTTTGTTATCCTGTCACATCTCTGTCAGATAAGTCAATATTGGCTGAAATCCGATTGATGTGTTGCGCTTACCAAAGTTCCCCCATGGAAATGGCTGGACATTCTATGCAATGTAAATACCTTTATTGAGTTCAAAGTTGAAGAAACAGAAATGTATATAGCAGAAATCACTTATGTTATAAGAAACTGGACTGAACTGATTGTTATCTAGTTCACCAGTCAATATCTAGAAGGTCAATTGGGATCTGCCGCACAATGATGATTTTGGAAAGAATTCAATAGACGTAGCAAACACTGCTGAAGCCTCTCTTATCTTGCGTGTTATTCCTCAGTAATAATTTTTGCCATCTTGACCATAGGCTGATGTTGGCTGTCTCCATGTGTCCAGATTTTCCTTTGCCACATTTTGGAGCCATGTAGTTAATCTGGAAATTTGGAGGAATGGGAGGTGAGGAAAAATATAGTATCTAGATTGAAGAAAGTCATGGTGCCCCTCTATTCTGCTTTGGTCAGTCCTCACCTGGAATACTGTGTCCAATTCTGGGCACCACAGTTTAAAAATGATATTGACAATCTGGAAGTTATCTAGAGGAGGGCAACTAAAATGATCAAAGGTCTGGAGACCATGAATCCTATGAGGAGCGTCTTAAAGAGCTGGGCATGTTTAACCTGCATAAAAGAAGGTTGAGAGGAGACATGACATATGTGAAAGAATGCCATAAGGAAGAGGGAACAGGCTTGTTTTTTTTACTGCCCTAGAGACTAGGCCTCTGAGCAATGGATTCAAATTAGAGGAGAGGAGATTCTACCTGAACATTAGGAAGAACCTCCTGGCTGAACGAGCTGTTCAGCAGTGGAACTCACTGCTGCGGAGTGTGGTGGAAGCTCCTTCCTTAGAAGTTTTAAAACAGAAGCAGAATGGCCATCTGTCAGGGATACTTTGAATGTGCTTTTCGTGCATGGCAGGGGTTGTGCTAGATGGACCATGCAGTTTCTTCCAATTCTATGAGTCTATGTTTCTATGAGAGCATAACTATAGAAAAGTAAGGGATTGGAACCAGGGAAAATTCAAGTTCAAGTTCAAGTTCACTTTATTACAGTCAATGACCAGCTCATAAGAAGAGGGACACAGGGAAAGACATCCATACCTTCACAAAAGCAAACCAACTAATTCAATGACACAGATATGAGGGGGTTTTTTCTAGTTTCCCCTTCAGATATGGGTATTACTTGAAACCATGTATATTAATTTTGGACAATGTACTTCTCCTGAGATGGGAGAATTATTAACAACTGTTTGTTCATTGATGGGTCTATGGACCATAATAAAGCTGTACTAGTTTCCCCTTCCACATGAAGTACACCACATAAACCTTGAGAATGGCGGGTAATGGATTGGGACGGATGAGGAGGAGGAAGAGGAAATAATATGTAGGATCACAGTATTGTTTGTAGTTAACCATCTAGTAACATAAAATTAAATTAACATCTCCTTTGTAAGCATGGACCCCAACACTTGAGTCCCTGTTCACCTTGCCAGTTGCCGGTGCCCTTTGCCAACAACAAAAGGTTTAAAGCTAGAAATGGGCCCATTTAGCCTTCATTAATCATTCATACTGTTCAAACACATCATCCTGTAACTGAAGAGGGGCTAATGGTGGCTAAGCTTGAGGCTGTTGTCAAAAGTAGGTTTAACTTTCTATGAACTCACTGGACACAAAGAATGCAGCCTGCTTACTATTCCGAATGTCACCAGCTAGCAGCAAACCGATGATTACTAATGGTAATTAAATACCTCTGAAGCCATTTGTACCAATAACAAAGAGTTACTGTCAGAACTTGAATAAGGTCCATCTGCCTATTTGGAAAGAACGTTAACACCATGTAAGTGATAAAGCAGATGGCAACTCCCAAAGAAATGGTTTGTTTGATTATCAAGGGTTTGTTATTAGAGTTCCACTTGTTCTCTGGATTCACTCAATTCTCCTTTTCAGACAAAAATGTTAACAGTTCAGTTGTTTAATGGCATCGTTTAGGTATTTATTCATGACTTTTTCAGGGATATCCAAAGAAGATGCTGAATGCACAGAGGGAAAGTGAATGTCTGTAAATCTCTTCTTTGCTAATTCACTGGAAGAATGGCAGACTGCTTTAGTGCTGCCCACTTGACCACAAGAAATCATTGGCTTGGGTGCTGAAACCGGGACTACTTTCCGGTGTTAAATGTCAAGGTTGTTCAGTGCATAATAATTGCAGTTAAAAAAAATCAATGTTCTGTGACAACCAGAGTAGTCCACTTATCAGCACTGCATAGTTATATATTAGTGTCATACTAGTTTTATAAACTGTATTATGGTTCTGTTTTAAGGAATTCTGGGATCACAGAGTCCCTGAGGTGAGCCTCTCCAAATCCCTGTGGGGAGAGGGTGCGGGATATACATAATGTTTAATAAAAATTTTATAATCTACAGTTTGATGAGGTACTTGCAATTTCCTGTAGTCAGGAACAAGAGCTCCATAAAAGGGAATTTAAGGGTCTCAACAAACAACAAATCCCAGACTCCTATAGTCAAGACAAATAAAGTGTTTTGCTACAACTGTGTAGAGAGCCAACTTGATGGACTATAAATCTGGAGACCAGGGTTCAATTCTTGCTCGTCCATGGAAGCCCACTGGGTGACCTTGGATGAATCACAGACTCTCCGCTCCAGAAAACCCTTAGGGCCACCATAAGTTGGAAACGGCTCGAAGGTACATAACAGTAACTGTGAATTATACATGCCTGACAAGCTTGTAATGCAAATAACTCAATGATGGGGCACACAATTTGGCAGAGGTCATGTTTTTTGCTGCTTCAAAAACTACAAAGAGAACCAAGGGATTCAATTTACAAGAAAGGAGATATCATTAGGAAAAAATGTCTGTATTTCCTGTTTTCTCCTAACTGACAGTGGAATAGAGTGTGGTAGACTCTCATTCTTTGGAGGTCCTTAAACAGAAGTTGTAGGAGCATCTTTCAGGATTTCCCTCTAACCACTGTTTCCCTTCTCACTGACAAATTGGTAGTCTTCTTAACCATTTTGCACTCTTTGCAAAGGTGTGGGGAGTCACTATGGATCATCATCATCATCATCATCATGATAGGGTTTTAAAACATTTCTGAACAGTTCCCCCTGCTTTTCCTTCTCTGCACTAAATGAAACAGATGCATACAACCTCCCTTTTTCCAATTAAGAATAAAGATGAAGAAAGCCAAATGCCTCTCTTTAAAAAAGAATGCTAACTGCCTCTGTTTAAAAAAGAAAGAAAGAAAATCTTTTACTGGCTTTTTATCCTAAGGGCAAGTAAAGGGAAACTGTTCTGTTGTGAAGTGCACTGCACACAAAAAACAGTGCCTAAGGCATTTTAACTCCTCATTAAATTCCTGGCAGACAACCAACATGTCATATATTATGTCTTAACTGCAACATCTGCATTTGCGTCTGCGTTTCTGCCTTTAAATGGTCTTCTCTGCGTGTACCACTGAGAGGCAGAAAAGCGGGATGGGCAATATGTCTTTTCAGGACAATGGGACGTGTAGCAAAATCTGGTATAGGTCTGCTCTTAGTGCTTATGGGCATTTGGGGTTGCAGCAATAGTTCTATGACTGAAAATGTGAATACAGAACGGTTATGAGGCTATAAGGCTAGCTCATGACATTGCTAACAACCAACTGAATGCCAGCCAATAATAACAACTGCCCCTCCTTTTCATACTGGAAAGTTGTGCTGTTTATGGGATACATTGAGCAGGTTTTAACTGGGTTGCTGTGAGTCTTTCGGGCTGTATGGCCATGTTCCAGAAGCTTTTTCTCCTGATGTTTCTCCCACATCTGTGGCAGCTATCCTCAGAGGTTGTGAGGTATGCCTGTCACAGATGTGGGCAAAACATCAGGAGAGAAAGCTTCTGGAACATGGTCATACAGCCCAAAAGACTCACAGCAACCCAGTGATTCTGGCCATGAAAGCCTTCGCCAATACAGTTTTTAACTCATGTGCATTCAGTGAGTCTAAGGAAATACAAAAGCCACCATGAGCCCCATCTACACTGCCATATACTGCTGCTTGAAACTGTATTATATAGTCAGTGTAGACTCATATAATGCAGTTCGGTCCAGTTAAACTGCATTATATGAGGCTAGATCTACATTATCATATAATGCAGTTTCAGAATGCAGATTAACTACATTTAACAGGATTAGATGGCAGTGTAGACTCATATAATCCAGTTCAATGCAGTTAATCTGCATTCTGAAATTGCATTATATGGCAGTGTAGATGGGCCCCTGGTGGCACAGTGTGTTAAAGTGCTGAGCTGCTGAACTTGTTGACTGAAAGGTTGCCAGTTCAAATTTGAGGAGCAGGGTGAGCTCCCACTGTTATCCCCAGCTCCTGCCAACCTAGCAGTTTGAAAACATGCAAATGTGAGTAGATCAGTAGGTACCGCTCCAGCGGGAAGGTAATGGCACTCCATGCATTCATGCCGGCCACATGACCTTGGAGATGTCTATGGACAACGCCGGCTCTTTGGCTTAGAAATGGAGATGATAACCAACCCCCAGAGTCGGTCAAGACTGGACTTAACGTCAGGGGAAAACCTTTACCTTTACCTTAGATGAGGCTAGTTATAGGATGTGATAATATCCCATTTTGATCCTGTTGAGATTCCTCTGAATCCCATATTTTCTTCCCATCTTTGTTTTACTTCTAATTGCATTTTCCTTAAGAGACATATTTATTTGTCTAATGTACCTAATAAGTGAAATTTCATTTGCCTATTACTTTCTCTCTTATTGAAGTTATGTTTGGGCGGATTTTTCTTAACGTTCACATTTTATGTCTTCTTGCTGTAAAATATGCAAATTGCTTTCTGCAAAGTTTATCACTCAGAAATGTTTTGCAATCCTTGTATCCATGTGGATGGTCAAAGCGAGGTGTACATTTTCTTACAGTAAGTATTGACAGGTATAAAAAAAGCTACTTGGCCACAATCTTAGGACTGTTAACCTGCCCCCCTCCCCTCCTAATTTTTTCAATTCCTACTATATTTCCACTAACTAGTGCCACCATTGACTTTTCTTACAATGCCATGGAAGAATGCTACCTTTATGTTTTTGGCCTTGTGCAATGGCATTGAGGGGAAACAGAAGGGCCAAGCAATAGTCCAAAGCATTAGGACAGAATCAATGAAATCCACCCACTCCAAGAAACCACTCTTATGTCAATCCTTCATTGCCTTCTCCAAGGCTATTTTTTTCTTCTATGGAAAAAAAATGCCACCAGCAGAGAACACATAATGGCAGTGGAAGTAAAACGTCAGCTCCAGTTTGAGTTGGACCCAAATCAATAGAGTCTGGACTCCGTCCCAGTGTTGATACTGACCTATTTGGATGGAGGAGTTCACATTTCAAGTCTAGCTTTTCTAATATTCATACCATTGTGTGCCACGGGGATTTGTGTGTGATTAGGTCTGCATGATACTTTTTCATCATAAATATTTAAATTACGTTGAAATATAGTTAGTTTATTTGTCATCAATATTTAAAGCATATTCATGTGTCAAAGGTACAGGGCCTTCCCTTTCTGCTACAAGATATTTCCAAAAATATGAATTAGGAATGGGCAGCTAACACTGTGGTATAACTCAGACAGAAGAATTATAGGACATGACACACAAATACTCCACCTCCAGAAGTCTGAAGGGATAGCATGGCTGTCTATCATGCTCTACAAAAGGCAGTCCTCCACTTGAAAGTATAATCTCTTTAAAGGGTGTCACATCGAAGTCTAATGTAAAGATTTGTAGGGTTCATCTACACTAGAATAAACGGAGTATGTCACTACTTCAACTGCCAAGTCTCAGTGTCATGGAATTCTGGTAGCCATAGGAGAGAAGGAGAGAAGGCCAAAGTAAAGTAGGGGCTGGGCTGTGGTGTAGCTGGTTAGTAGCCTGCTGCACTAAATCACTACTGACCGAGAGGTTGTGAGTTCAAAGCCCAAGTCGGATTGAGTGTCCAACTGTTAAATAGCCCCAGCTCATTGTTTACCTAAGCAACCCGAAAGACAGTTTCATCTGAAAAGTAGGAAAATTTAGAGACTGTTTATGCAGGGAGGCTAATTTAACTAATTTACAACACCATAAAAACATCCAGCAGCGTGTGTGCCGGATGAGGAAGTACTCCATCAAAAGGACTTGTCGTCACAGTGAATGATGAAGCAGCAGCTCCTCCTGTGGCTGGAATCGAGCATACCCTCACAAAGTCAGAAGCTGGAAAGTTAAATAGCCTCTGTGTCTGTCTGTGTGTTGTTTGCTTAATGGCATTGAATGTTTGCCATATTGTTTGTACATTGTGATCCACCCAGAGTCCCCTTCAGGGTGAGAAGGGCGGAATATAAATACTGTAAATAAATAATAAATAAATAAAACTACAACACTGAGTATTCAATAGCTTTGAGCCATGGTAGTTATTAAAGTGGTATTTAATTACATTAATTCTGCAATGAAGAACTACCTGAAGTAGTCTTTCAACAGGAACAGCAGAGCCAGCAGAGTATGCAAATATGTGCATTACTTGCGTTCTTCCATACTAGATAAGATTCCCAAACTTCCTGTTTTCTATGAGAAATCCAACATTTTAGGTTAGACTCAATTTGTTCAATTTTTCATCTGCTCCTAAGTGAATGTAAACACCTGCCTAGGGCCTAATTGCATATGGAAGATTTATTTATTTACTTTTGAGTAAGCAGTCCCACCAGATACTCAGCCCACTTACAACTCATTATCAGTTATTGCACTTTATCACTGTTCCTTACCCTTTATGTTAGTAGTGTTTTCTGAGATTGCTCCTCTGCCCCTATTTTTGATCGCCCTTATACCTCCTAGGAGCCTTATTCAGAGTTCTACACAATTTTACCTCCTGAATGTTTAGTTATTATTATTGTCCTGGTTTTAATTATGTTGATGTGTTTTAATGTTTTATGTAGTTATAATGCCTTTAATTGATTATTATGTGTTTTAACTTGTGTTGTTGGGCTTGTCCCCATGTGAACCGCCCTGAGTCCCTTCGGGGAGATGGAAGCGGGATACAAAAATAGAGTTATTTATTTATTTACTCCATTTATACCCTGTTCTATCTCACCCTGAAGGGGACTCAGAGCGGCTTCCAAATTTGGGTTTAATGCTTTAAGGAAGCATTACACCCTAAGCAGAGAGCAGAAAGGAAATTGAAGCATGCCCACTCCAGACAGGGCCTGCATTAGAGAAAAAAAGAGGGTTTTTTAAAGGAAGCTCAGAGAGGATAGCTCCAGGTCATCGGCTTTTCTTTCCCTGAGTCTCCTTAAAATGCCTTGAAAAGCTGTGTGATGTGCTGCAGGGAGAGAAGGCACAAGCCTGACTGCAGTGCCTCTCCTCTAGAGTAGAAACAGCTTTTAGGGTGCTTTTTTAACCCCATTGCTGACACCCAGGCTCCCTTAAAGGAAAAAAGGAAAGGCTCTCAGGAAGGGTCCTTTCTTAACTCCATTGCTGATACCCAGGCTCCCTTGAAGGACAAAAGGAAAGGCTCCAAGGAACAGAAAGGAGAGCTTTGTAAGTTCCCCATTGCTGTCAATGGGCTGGATCTAGCCAGAGTTTTCAGACCGAAAACAGCTATCTGGCTATCCACCCATTTTTGGGAGTTGTGCGAAAATGGATATGGGGGTCAACCAATATTCAACCAGTAGAAACGGATTGAGGTTCAGCTGAAATGCACAAGCTTAATGTACAAAATGGGCTCATGTATAAGTTGAGAACAGATATTGAGTTCAAAATTACGGATTTTGATATAACTCGTGGATAAGTCGCAAGTCATTTTGCACAGAGAGGAAAGCAGCAACACCGCCTCGGGGGGGGGGGGGGACACTTTGGATTGCTCTCACCTCCATTTTCCCTACCTGAAACTCAAAAAGGCCAAAAGTGTCATGGTGCTTCTTTTGTGTTTTCCCTAGAATTTTTTTGTGTTTTGCCGCCCTATATGAGAGCCATGCGTGAGTTAGGACCTTTTACCCTAGCACTTAAGACCTGGCTTTTTACTAGAGCTTTTGATCTATGTTAATTTTATCAAAATGTGTATGTATGTATTTTTATCCTTTACAATTTAGCTTGTAAATCGCCTAGAGCATCTTGGATGGAGGGCGATTAATAAGTAATTAAATGATGATGATGATGATGATGATGCTCTCAGCTTACACCACTCTACCAAGAGAAGGAGATGGTTCCTTTTCTTGATAAAAGCTAAGTACAGTACAGTACTGTGGACAAGTTGGCCTGGATTTTTTTGGGTTGATGTTTGGACTAAAATTTCTACACTTATATATGCACATATGCATTAGGTATTTTTGCAAATTATTTCCAATTTTGATAAACTGATCTCAAAACCTGAATATTTAAAAATTAAAAGTATGAAACATACTAAAAAAAACTGATACAATTTTACTACAGCATTAGTACAAACTTTGTAATAGTGGTGTTGTATTACACCCTTGAAAGAAAATGTGGTTTAAAAAGACGATAAATATCCTTGCACTACCTCTGCCACCCTACCTACCCTTTATAAGTTGAGACATTCTAAAACACAGACTTTTTGCACTCTTGAGAATGACTCTTTAACCTAGTATACCTTCTCAGGTTCGTAAATTCAACCGGAACAAGCAGAACATTTCCCTTGGCGAAGAACACAGAATCACAACAAGGTACATGCCTAGAGGTCAAGCTACGGGCTGAAGCAGACATGAGAAGCAGAACAATTGAAGGAAAAGAGATGGACTGAAAACAACCCAGGGAAAACCAAGCAACAAGAGAAAGGCAACAAAGGATTATATAGAGAAAGGAAGAGGCAGCCCTGCCCAACCTTTGAACATTTGCCTGTGAAGCACCTGTCAGGTAGATGAACAAAGATTTCCGTTCTTGAGATCTCCATGCAGCACAAAGGCCATTCACCAACAAATGTGACGGTTCTCAGGTCAATTTAAGGTTCCTGTTGAACCCAATGTGTTACTATTATCCTAACATAGGTTCAAAATATTTATAAGTTTTGAACAAAGGGAGCAAGATGTAAACAACATGAGCATCAATTCCAGCCAAGCCCTCTTTAAACATTTATCAATAAGAAAATAATCTTGGGATTGCTAAATTGTAGTAAATTATATTTGTTGAAGATGACAGAGAAGCAAACAGATGAGAATTAATGAGGATTTGCATGAGGAGTAGCCAAAGCTGCTCAGGCCCCATCTACACTGCCATCAAATCCAGTTTCTGAATTCAGATTAGCTGCATTTAACGATTATATGGCAGTGTAGACTCATATAATCCAGTTCATAGCAGATAATCTGGATTATCTGCTTTGATCATCTGGATTATAAAACAGTGTAGATCCAGCCTAAATTACGCTCTTGTGGTTACTTCCCCACTTCTCAAGATTCTCTTGATCCTCTAAAGGACAAGACAAACTTGTCTGTTAGTGCTCTGAAACAAGAAAGTTAAATGTTAAATGTTACTATATTTGGAGGGTGGAGTCTCTAACTAATTGGTATTTCACAGCATGATTACTCCATATTCACACTTTATTAATGATTTCTGTGATAATAGAGAAGAGGTGCATTATCTCTCATGTGAATGTCTCCAGAACCAATTGTGTCAGCAAGGAGTGTTAGGATGCATCTGCACTAGAGTTTCTCAAACTGTGCTCCTCCAGATGTTTTGGACTTCAGCTCCCACCATTCCCAACAGCTGTTAAACTGGCTGGGATTTCTGGGAGTTGAAGTCCAAAACATCTGGAGGAGCAGAGTTTGAGAATCACTGATCTACACTAGAATTATTGCAATTGAACACTATTGTAACTGCCATGGTTTAATGCTT
Source organism: Anolis carolinensis (assembly GCF_035594765.1). Taxonomy (NCBI): domain Eukaryota; kingdom Metazoa; phylum Chordata; class Lepidosauria; order Squamata; family Anolidae; genus Anolis; species Anolis carolinensis. The sequence continues at coordinate 275,861,221 of NC_085843.1, read as the reverse complement.
TGGAATCATGGAAGTAGTACTTGTACAAAGCCTTTGGCTTTCTCTGCCAAAAAGTTTGCCTCATCAAACTACAAATCCCATGATTCCATAGCACTGAGCCAAGGCAAGATGCAGCCAAATTGCACTAATTCTACAGTATAGTTGCACTGCTAGACTTCTTTTAAATGGACTTCATATTTTAAAAATGTGTCTCTAAAGCTGGATTTACACTGCCATATAATCCAGTTTCAGAATATAGATTACCTTCATTGAACTGGATTATATGGCAGTATAGACTCATATAATGCATGCCATTGCAAATAATCTGCATTCTGAAACTGCATTATATGGCAGTGTAGATCCAGCCTGAGACAGCCCTTAACCAACATTACTCAACATTTGTTGTGAACATTTTTAACAGCATGGGGGTGATTTATTCTGTACATCTTGTGGAAAAGTTAAAACTCTTTATTACATTGCCCTCTATTGCTATCAGTAACCACAGACATCACTTTTCCTCACTGATACAATCAGGCAGCTAGATCTTATTGATTGGATCTCATTGAGATTTACTTTATTTTCATCCCTGCCTTCTCTCAATATAAAGACTCAAGGTGGCTAACAAAACATATAAAACAATGCTAAAGAAAAATAATCCAAAAATCACTGTATATATGGCCATTAGAAATATAAAAATTAAAAACAATTAAACAATGTATATTGTTAAAATAATTAAATATTCAAATATCAAAATGTATTTTTTGCTTCATATAAACCTTTGAATTCCAATCACACTCCCTTAAAAAGCGCAACACTCAGTTGATAAATGCCTGATGAAAAAGAAAAGTTCTTATCTGTTGACAAAAGGCAAGCAGTGGTGGGGCCATCATGCCTGCTCTAGGGAAATTGGGGCCAAAGTCTGGGAGCAGCCACTGAGAAGGCCTTCTTATCATCATAGAGATCTAAAGACAGGTATGGTTCTTCAGATAATCTAGACCCAAGCATATAGAGCAGTGGTTCTCAACCTGGGGTCCCCAGATGTTTTTGGCCTTCAACTCCCAGAAATCCTAACAGCTGGTAAACTGGCTGGGATTTCTTGGGAGTTGTAGGCCAAACACATCTGGGGACCCCAGGTTGAGAACCACTGACATAGAGTTTTATATATCAAAACTACCCTTTGAATTGTATCCAGAAATGAGCTGGTGGCCAATGGAGTTGTTGTAACAGCAGAGTTATTTGCTCCCTGTAGCCAGTCCAGTTAATAACGTGACTGCCACTCTTTGGATCAATGGAAGTTTCTAAGTACTTTTCAAAGGCAGCCCCCACATAAAGAACATCATGGTACTCCAAACAGGATATCATTAAGGTTTCTATCACAGTGGCCAGGTCTGAAGCGCTCCTGATCAGTGCTGAAATCTAGACCTTTAGGTTCAAAGTTGGACTTCCCAAACTTCAAACCTGCATTTTTAGTGGAGGATAGACCAAACGTTGAAGCAATGGCCAAGGAGTTGAGTAGGAACACCCCAGTACTGGAGCACCTTCTGAAAATTCCTATCCAGGAAGGAATGGGGCCACTGTGGAACAGTGCCTACAAGGTGTTGTCGAAGGCTTTCATGGGCGGGATCACAGGGTTGTTGTATTTCTTTCGAGCTGTGTGACCATGTTCCAGAAGTATTCTCTCCTGACGTTTCAACCACATCTATGTTTCGCCTACAAGCTCCATTCTAGAGAGGCAACTCAGAAGGACACCATGGTGATGATACTGAAAGCAGGACCAATAGGGACACACTCCACCGGTTCAGTTCCTCATGTATATCATCCATGAAGGCAGCCAAACCCATTCCCAGTGCAACGCCCTAGTTGGCTGAGCTTATCTATGCACTAAACCATGATGAAAAATGAAACCAATAAAATAGAATTAGGGATAAAAATGACGCCAATGTTGATAGAGGTGAAGGTGTCAGGGAGCGGGGTGGTGGTGGTGGTGGTGGTGGTGAACATTCAGACAAAAGTACTTTTCAGAAAGAAATCCCTATCAGTGCTTTACCAGAAAATGAAAACTAGAGAAGAGTTAGTGTAATTGAAATATTGAGGATCAATGATGGTTATCCCACCCAATCCAAATAAATGTTACACATAAGCCACTGCAGCCTGTTGTTCTTGTTAATGGCTAGTTCCTGCAAAATAGTCATTCCAAATATAAATAGACCACTATTGTCCAAAGAACAAACAAATGATTGGCCCACTCCTATGTATTTAATGGCTTTCTGATATGCAAAAATTGCATGATTCTGTGCATGTTAGGCTACGTAAAACTTTAAAAAAAAACCCAGTTTGGATTAAACACAAAGGTGGAAGTATGTTGTATGCTTTTGGAGCGGAGGGCAGTTCACTGAGTAGGGAAAGCACCTCAGCCTGAAATGGGGAGGGGGTGCGTGTATCCCCTTCTGCTCAGTTCGCAAACCTTAGAATCACCAAATTTGGCCATTGTTGGCTGCGACTGTGTTAGAAAGTTCAGCGGATTGTAGCAATGAGTGATGGTTTTTCCCTCCCCATCCCTTCGGAATAATTGAGTATCTAGATACTCTCTCTTTTGTGCTAAAAATAACGAAGGGCTCTATTTGAAAGAAATCAGGATAGGGGAACTGATCCATTATTGATAGAAATTTCAAGCTGGCTTGCCAATCTGTTTTGTACTGTGGTCAACCCTCAATTTTTAATGAAGGAACTTATGAAAGTCATAGAGGGTGTAAACTGGTGACCTCTCCATGATACTTTGCAGCAAAAGTTCCCATCATAGAACCGAGCCGCCTGCCCTCACATCTTTTTTCTGAGCTTTACCTCAACCTGACCTTGGCTTTTGAAGGTAAAAGAAACAATACCGGCGTCAGGTACAATACCTTGACTCAGACAGGAAAGGCAGATTTAGGAAGATGCGCCACACTGAAAGAAGACTAAACAAACCAACCTGTTCACCTATTGTGCGCAGTTTCCATACATTACCCTCCGATTAATGCCCTTGCTCTGTTTTGCTGTAGACTCCTCCTGTTTATTGAGACCCTGTTTAATCAAACAGTTTTTATAAAGACAATTCTCTTGGGAGACTTGCAACAAAGGCGTAGGATGAGCCACAGCCCAGAGTAAAGAAAGAGCAGAGATGAGGTCAGGAAATTTCAAGATGGGCTAAAGGGCATCAGCATGCCAATATGGAGAAAGAAAAAACTCAGAAGAGTTCATTGCGCATATGGCAAAGAGGCTAAAGTGCAACTCTGGGACAGAATTTGCATGCTGTATGCCGGTCTGCCAGGTTAGGATGGGATTTCAGGGCCTAAACCTGAGACGTGGGGATGTTAAGTCACAAAAAGAGACCCCGGTGTTGTTATAAGAGGGGGTATTAAAAGAGTAGTCTCATTCAACATGCAAAGGGACATTGTAGTACCTTTGAGGCTAACTGAGAACCTAGCCACCAGCATTTCACCAATGAAAATTGGAGCACATTTGGCTAAATAACATCAGAGTGTGGTGAAGATGGCAAAAGTTATTAATAAGGGTGAACCCACAGGAGTTTGTTTTTGGCTATGCCTACTGGGAAAGGTAAGGTTCTGGTCTTTTCTCACTAACTGAGCTAACTGAGTGCAGTTCACTTTTGAAATTTGAACGTAATTTGCAGCAATTGACAGCATGAAGGCAGAGAGTGGGTGGAAGAGAAAGAAACCAGGACATTTTTAAAGCAATTGAAAAAGTGGGAAGACAGAGACCAAATCAGGACAGTTGGAAGACATGAAGGTGGGAGAACGTGCTTTCATATATTCATTCTACTTTGTCTGTCTGAATTATTCAACATGATAAGATCATTCAAGATGAAATACTGAATCAATCACAGAATATACCATTCAAATACACTCCCCTGATCCAGTTCTTCATGTAGATCATCCATGAAGAAAATTTGTTAAATACCATTTAACAAAGAAAATATAGATAGGCACACTTTTCAAGGCAATGATGTTCCTGACATTACTTGCCACCAGAAGAAGAGCCAGACCTGAGATCTGGGATGCCCAACTTCATGCAAAGATCTGCATTTGAATCTATGATCTTATGGTTACAGCATACAGCCTTCATTAGAGTTAGAGGCACAGGACCCACATGAAAGTGAAAAAAATGAAATAAAGAAATTGCTACTCTTTTAACCTGAGAGCATACCTCTACAAGAACATTTAGGTCTTCCAGCACATCTATATAGTTGAGTTCCACTAGAAGCTGACCACAGAACTGCATTGGAGGACCTCAAAATTCACAGAAAGATATTTCTTTAGAAATCCCTAGATCCTCCAGCATGACTAAATAAAGTTGACTATGGAGACAACACTGGATGACCTAGAGGTTCTTAGCAAGAACATTTTAACTAAAACACATGAATAATCAAATTCACAAAAGTCAAAACTACAAATGTAGAGACACAACTGCATTTAGCAACAGGGCTTGAGTAGGATGTTGGTATTAGGGTGTTTGTACATATGCCTATGCCTTATAAGTATTCCATGGCCAATTGTAGCTAGTAAATAAAGATGACTGGCTAGTAGTTATTGAGACACCTTTTCCCAAGGAATGTATACACCTACATTGTTTCTTTCCCAACCTCCAAAGTGATTCTGTTCCATTCCGTACTTTACATGTTTTGGGTATTTGGGGGCAAGACTTGTGTGCTTTTGCTACACCAAACATTTTCATCCTTAACATTACACTTTGAAGAAATTTCAACAGAATGTGGCTGCAGAGAAAGCCTTAAAGACTTTAGTTTTAACTGGCAAACGGAAACAACAACCCTTTTTAATCTCTGCCCTCCCTAATCATCAGAAAACGAAAGACAAAACTCCTACTTCGATTCTCCCTTCACTCTGCCAATCTCTCCAAAGGAAAGTGATTTCTACCGAACACAGCTACAACCTCCATTCTTACAAATGCTGTCAAGAAAGGTGATGCCCTTACTATTCCTGTCGAAATTGCTATAGTTTTAGTAATGTTTGCAAGAGGACAAAGTGAAATTACAGAACTGCACTGACAATCCTCTTAATTACAATGAGGAGGAAGGTTAGTTTCACCAGGGCTATATTCAATATTGCAAATTGCTACACGCTATGGACATTGAAATCATAAATTGAATTATAGAATAGGTTAACAAGTGTGAATCATGAGGGTAAACTATTCAGAGGTTCTCTGAGTACAAAGGATGAAGCTGAAAGGATTATGTTTGCAACACAGGATTTTATAAAATCATGCATATAAGGACCAGGTTCCATTACTTTAACCAAATGTTTAATTTAAATTAGGAAGTGAGAGTATTTTGAGAGTCCTGTGGCCTTTTTTTGGTCCTCTCCTTTATCTTGATAGGTTTTTGGAGGGTATGTTTTCAAGACATGGGGCCAAATCAAATAAAAAATCATATCCCACAGACAAAATCAAATTTATTAACCAATATTTCTAGATAGGATCCACCTGCCCTATAACATTTCACAGAGGAAAACTAGGATATAATGCCAGTCAACATTGGAGTCTGGTCAAAATATATTATTGGGGAATAACATATTGACTAGAAAAGGGTATAATAGTTTGTTTTTGTCTGGATCTACTGAAAAAAAAGAAGATTCTGCCTCTCTTCCCTTCTCCACTCTCTGAAAGTTAATTGAGAACAAACTGCTTTTGCACTTTCAGATCAGTTTTGAGTATTTGAAGCAAGCTGAGGACAAAGGAGAACAGTGGGACAGCACAGGATTAATCAAGACTGTCTGCTAAATCAGATTCAGGGCATTTGGGAGGTTGGGAGCTCAAGGAGAAAGGCTGGACTGTGCCCTCCCTGATCAAGGCATTATAATATGAATGATTGGAGAAAACCTACTAGACATATTCTACTGTAGAAAACATATTTCTCCCTGACATTGTCAATGTATACACAAAAAAAATCGGTCTGCTTATTCCAGTAATAGCAAGTTCTGTTTGTGCTACCGTTCCCGGATGACAAATAAATTTTTGCTTTCAGTTTCATTGTGTCATAGGTTTTGTGACCTCAGGTTTGTCCTGTTTATATAACATTTTAAAAAAAATAAGAGCAGTTCCAGGAAAGATCAAATTTCAATCGGCCAAGTACCATGAGATAAAATCAATATTTAAACTAAATGTTAAGGAAGCTGGGGGTTTGAATTGTTATTATAACCCTGTTTTCTCCCTACCTTGTAAGGCACTGATGTCTTTGTGTGTAAATGTGTGTGTGTGTGTATTTGTGTGCATCCAGCCAGTGATCAGGCATCATAATCTTCTCTCTTCTGCCACCAGCACTTTGTCATCTTTTTCTAACCACTCAGTTATAGCACTTTGATTCCATTTTAACATGAAAGCCTGCATCCAAAGAAACCCGTTTGGTGAAACTCTAAATATTTCAGTGACTACAGTTCCCTGGATTCTATAGGCTAGATCAGGGGTCCTCAAACTTTTGAAGCAGAGGGCCGGTCCACAATCCTTCAGACTGTTGAGGGGCCGAATTATCATTTGGGGAAAAAAACCCAAACAAATTCCTATGCACACTGCACATACCTTATTTGCAGTGCAAAAGAACAACAATAACAATGAAAGAACAATACAATATTTAAAAATGAAAATAATTTTGACCTACATAAACCTATCAGGATTTCAATAGGAAGTGTGGGCCTACTTCTGGCCAATGAGGTAGTCAGGTTAATTAGGATTGTTGTTGTTGTGTGTCTTCAGATCATTTCAGACTTTGGGCGAGCTTAAGTCTAAAATTATTTATTTATTCATTTACTACATTTATTTACTACATTTATATCCCACCCTAATCACCCCGAAGGGAACTCAGAGCAGTTGTATGTATGTTGTATATTATTAGCATAGCACAATATTAGCATTATATATTACTATATTGAACTATACCACTATACTGTAATATTATATGTAATATATAACATATAATTAATATTATATGGTATTATTATTATTATATTGTATAAAATGATATTATTATCAATATCATATGTATATACAATATATTACATTATTAAAACGGATATAAAAATATTATATTATAAATGACGGCGGGGGCCAGGTAAATGACCTTGGAGGGCCGCATCCGGCCCCCAGGCCTTAGTTTGGGGACCCCTGGGCTAGAGCAATGGTTTTTAAAGAGGTATCAAAGTGCTATATATATATATATAGTATGACCCCACATATCTGCAGGTGATACATCTGTGGAAATTAAACTGTGGATAGTAGCAAACTCTGTTGAAATGAACCACTTCCGGTGGAAGCCTAGTATAGAATCATGCCTAGAGAGAATGCCATTCTAGCATATCTAGGTCTTCCAGTGCAACTCTAGTCTACTTCTGATCAAAACAAACCATAGAATTCTATTGGGGGACCTAGAAAATAACAATGGATATCAGTGTCAAGGATCTGGGGGTTGCACAATATAAACCATGTCGCTATCTATTTGATGTCTGATACTTTTAGAAACAAATCTAAGAATTCGGTCAGTAGACCTCCACAGCCAAACCCTGTTCCCTAGGATAGAACAGTTTGTGTCACTGCTTGCCTAAACATCCACTCCCTTGAGAATCAATTAGTACTCTTAACTTATATCTTCTCTGATTTTCACTATGCAATTGCTTCTCATCTCATGTCTAGGCCCTGACTATTATTGAGTCTTCACATCAAATGTAGTATCTATAGCTCTCTCTCATTGCTGAACTAGACTTGAAAGTGTTCCCTTTGGTTTTGCTTTTGTATTGCTTTTATATATTTGGGGAATTTTGTATTACAGGTATCCCTTATACAAAATGCTTGGAACCAGAAATGTTTTGGATTTTAAAATTTTTGGAATGCCAGCATAACAAAATATTTTGGAGATAGCAGCTAAGTCTAACCTTGAAATTCATTATGTTTTGAAGGTATTTAAAAGGTAATTTTACATACAGTGTTTGTAATTATTTTGTGCATAAAATAATCTGTCCTTGAATGTGCCTTATGTAAAACACTTGGATTTTCACAGAAATGTTTTGGATTTTTTAAATGTCCATATTTGTATGTACAGTTTTCCCTCACTTATCGTGGGGTTTAGGTTCCAGGACCACCCGCAATAAGTGAAAATCCGCGAAGTAGGGACACTATATATTTATACATTATTTTAGTAGTTGTACACTATTTTAAGTCTTTATCAACCAATCCTCCCGTTGCCACTTGGGCTCCTTTTCTCTCCCTTTGGCTTCTCCTTCCTCCCTTCCTTAGGCTATAAATTGTAATTTTTTATTATTTATAATATTCTTTTAGAGTTTATTGAAAAAACCACAAAACAACGAATCCGCAAAAAATGAACTGCAAAGTAGTCAGGGAACACTGTACACACATACAGTACATGCATGAATACATGCATAATGAACTGTCCAGGAGATGAGTATCATATCTAAACATGACATTCATGTGTGTTTTATATATACCTCACAAACATAGCCTGAAGATAATATTATACAATATTTTTAATCATTTCATGCATGAAGCCAAGTTTGCACACACCGCACCATCAAAAACAAGAGTTTCTCAGCCCTCCATGTAGGCCATTGTGAGTTTGGAATTCTGGATAAGGGATGCTCAACCTATAGTAAAGGTAAAGGTTTCCCCTGACGTTAAGTCCAGTCGTGGCCGACTCTGGGGGTTGGTGCTCATCTCCATTTCTAAGCCGAAGAGCCGGCGTTGTCCATAGACACCTCCAAGGTCATGTGGCCGGTATGACTGCATGGAGTACCATTACCTTCCCGCCGGAGCGGTACCTATTGATCTACTCACATTGGCATGTTTTCGAACTGCTAGGTTGGCACATGTAAACTGGGATTTTTAAAAATGTTTTTGTGGTTATAGCAAACTATGGGGATGTTTTTAAAATAAAAGATAGTAAATCTCTGCTAAAACACTGAAATTTTTTTTATAGAGAAGTCATTTTGTTGTCACCTGCTTTGAGGGTGTCATTTGGTGTGGTTTGCACCCCTCACGTGCCCCAAATGATGGCATTGCACTTCCTCTCTCGTTCTCTCTCTGAGTGTCTGTCTCCCAAGTCTCACATTCATGTGGCCACATCCCACCATTTCAGAAGGACTTGGCTTTGCATATGTGTTGGTTGCAGAATGAATGAACAAACACAGCGTTCGCTTTCACAAAAAGTGGGGAGTGCCTCCGCTCCCCTCTCCCTCCCTTCCTCTAGTTCTGAGGGTTAACTTTTTGACACACTTGACTGATGGGACAATGTTGGATTTCAGACCCCCGAGCCCACCTTGCATGCAGCTCGAAGGAAGAGCGAATTACCAAGATGTCCCCGATAATTTGTGTGTTTCTCATGCAGTTCTGTTTACCTTGGAGAATAGCTCGGATTCGTGGGGTGGCTCATCTGTTTGTTTCCCAGGAGTGTCCTCCTCCTCAGGTACAAATGGCTTGTTGTTTCCCCAAGCCTGTCTGCCTCCTTGGTGACTGATAGATGAGAACCATTCCCTTTGCTTTGGGAATCTAATGTGATCTGGGTCGTTTCGGTGGCGGGCACAGAGCTGAAGGGATTTAAAGGGAGGGCACTTAACACACGGTGAGAATTTGAGCAGCCAAGGAGCTTCCTATCTGTTTCCTGAGCTTTTAACATAATGCCTTTCCAGAATTTGCAGCAAAACAAGTACCTGCAGGGGGAAAGCTTAGCACAATGGCCAGTCATAAACAGAGCCGACTGGCAATTCTGCTCCATGCAGATTCCACACACAGTTGGCAAGTTTATATTCATATTCTGGGTTTGATTGAAAAGTACCAAAGGAGCATACTTGGTCCTCCTTCCTTCACAACAATCCTGGGAAGAAGATGAGGCAAATAGAAAATGACTGGTAGCTTCATGTCTCAGTGTAGATTTGGAACCAGGTCTCTCCATTTCTAGTCCAACTGTCTAACCATACACTGTACTGTGGCTTTACCAATAATTAGTTACTATTCATTGCTTTTTGCAGTTACTAGGGACTTCATCACATGGAGGTCCTTGATGCAGGGAACCTGTAGGACAGTGGGGCAAATCATGGGGCAGCAGGGCTAATCTGTCGCCCAGCACCCTGCATCGCCCACATCACCCACTTGTCCATCACATACTGGAAAAGTGTACCATCTAGCTTGCTCTCGTGCTGTCTTCAGCATTTTCAATCTGAATATGGGTAGTCTTCCACATTCAGAGTTCCCTGTCATAGAAGACTTCACCAACACAACCAGCATGGTGTCCTGCCGGAAGTAGCTGTGTGTCATGTGATAAGATCTGGCCGCATCAGCAAAGAGTTCTACAATGGAAAATTTGCCAATGTGATGAGGTCCCAAGTCACAATTCAACTGTTAAATAGTAGGTAATAAGTTCAGTGTGACTATAATTGGTTTTAGCTACTTTCAAGGTTACAGGTGGGATCTGAGGAAGATACATTTTGGACTCCAGTGTTAAGTATCCCTCTGGCTAGAGAGTCCTGAGAGTTGTAATTAAAAAGTAACTTCTCCAAGCTCTGGATTTACAGAGTAAGTGCTGACCCACCATGAACTGTATATAGTCATGTATAGACCAACATTATATTTCAGTCAAAGACAGGTTATGAGAACAAAATTATAGATTTTGATATGACCCATGGAGAAGCCAAGAGTCATTCCATGAAGAAGGGAAGACACCAGTGCTGTTCTGGGGACCAACTGCCCCTGGCAACTGCCACTGCCCCCAAAAAGCACTCAAAAAGGCCAGAGAAGGTAGAAGGCATCAGTCCTTTTTTTTAGGTTTATCATATGCCAGAAGCTTTCTGATACTTTTTTGGGGAAAGTAGTCAAAGGGAAAGGAGCCTCGGGTGGCACAGCATGTTAAAGCGCTGAGCTGCTGAACTTGCGGACCGAAAGGTCGCAGGTTCGAATCCGGGGAGCAGAGTGAACGCCTGCTGTTAGCTCCAACTTCTGCCAACCTAGCAGTTCGAAAATATGCAAATGTGAGTATATCAATAGGCACCCCTCCATCGGGAAGGTAACGGCGCTCCATGCAGTCATGCCAGCCACATGACCTTGGAGGTGTCTATGGACAACGCCGGCTCTTCAGCTTAGAAATGGAGATGAGCACCAACCCCCAGAGTCGGACACGACTGAACTTAATGTCAGGGGAAACCTTTACCTTTACCTAATCAAAGGGAACTGTCTTAATAAAACTCCCATTACATTTAAATAATTGTAATGTAGAAATAAACAGGTTCTGAGATCTGGAATCCTTAATATGTTCAAACTAGGATTGCCTTCCAAGACCCTAAGATTTCAGGGCCAAAGTCTGAAATATAAGGACAACTCTTTGTGCTGTCACAAAGGGAAGCCCTGGTGATGTTACTAATTAGCCACACTACATTGCACACCAATCCAAGTTATACAGTAGTACATTCCACCCAGGGTGGCATGTTCATAGGAGAGGATGCAGACCAAGTACAATCTGAAGCCCCCAACGGCAGAGCAGGCGGACAATAACATGGCACATGTTACAACGACTGTGGAGGTGGAAGAAAGCTACAACAGATGAGAGGTCACCGATCACTGGATTAACTACTAGGGGTGTGCTAAATTATCATTACTCTTTGTATTTCGTATCAAATTCATTAAATTCGTGCATACAAATTGATATTAGAAATATGCAGGAAAGGTGGTGGAGATATAGAAATTGAAACACTCACCAATCATTTTTGTTAAGATTCTGTAACATTCGGATAACTACCAAGATCAATTTAATTTTCAATATAAGCATTAAGCAACTTTGGTAAAGCTAAGAAAACATAAAGAGTTTTAAAAACCAATATTGTTTTTCTTTGGCCCAATCTCTATAAGCATAGTCACTGGGGGTGGGACTAGCAAAGTTGGGCAGGACACCGAGAACACACCATTCTTAGAAATGTAGTTTGGGAAGGTGAGGCCCCCTGTGGCGGAGAATGCAAAAGGCCCTGCCCTAAACTACATTCCCCAGAATTCATGCTCAGCATCAGAAAGCCCCAGTGACACCAGTCATTTAGAGTCAGTCTAATAATAAATAAATAAAATTATTGAATCTGCAGAGGACTAAAGTGAGTAAGTAATAGTATAAATCTGTGCTAAGTTGAAGTTATGTGGTTGTCTGTCATGAAGATAGACAAATTCAAACTTCGGCAGAAAAAATGGAAATCAAAGATACAGAATGGGGGACGCCTGGCTTGACAGCAGTGTGTGCGAAAAAGACCTTGGAGTCCTCGTGGACAACAAGTTAAACATGAGCCTACAATGTGATGCGGCAGCTAAAAAAGCCAATGGGATTTTGGCCTGCATCAATAGGGGAATAGCGTCTAGATCCAGGGAAGTCCTGCTCCCCCTCTATTCTGCCTTGGTCAGACCACACCTGGAATACTGTGTCCAATTCTGGGCACCGCAGTTGAAGGGAGATGTTGACAAGCTGGAAAGCGTCCAGAGGAGGGCAACTAAAATGATTAAGGGTCTGGAGAACAAGCCCTATGAGGAGCGGCTTAAAGAACTGGGCATGTTTAGCCTGCAGAAGAGAAGGCTGAGAGGAGACCTGATAGCCATGTACAAATACGTGAAGGGAAGTCATAGGGAGGAGGGAGCAAGCTTGTTTTCTGCTGCCCTGCAGACTAGGACACGGAACAATGGCTTCAAACTACAGGAAAGGAGATTCCACCTGAACATCAGGAAGAACTTCCTCACTGTGAGAGCTGTTCGGCAGTAGAACTCTCTCCCCCAGACTGTGGTGGAGGCTCCTTCTTTGGAAGCTTTTAAGCAGAGGCTGGATGGCCATCTGTCGGGGGTGCTTTGAATGCGATTTCCTGCTTCTTAGCGGGGGGTTGGACTAGATGGCCCATGAGGTCTCTTCCAACTCTACTATTCTATGATTCTATGATTGATGTTGTCGCTTTTTGGGGGATAAATGGTTTTTGTCTAAATATTTTAAAATCTGTAAATGTGTGAATCCTTTTGAAACTTCAGGGGATTGATGTCCTGGTTATCTTGTGCATTGCGTATAAAATTCAAGGAGATAGCTCTTGTAATTTTTTGGAAATGTTGTTTATAAAAACTTTGACAATTTCCCAAAACTCCATTGTTAAGTGAAACATTCTGAAATTTGATGGACTAACAGTGGTGAATGTGTTCTACCATTGTATCAAGTTTCACTTCAATAGCTTTAAAATGAGGGAGAAAGGAGCCCCTAAAGTTTCCCCAATAATAGTAATTATGCACTGTTACTATAAAAAAGGAGCCCTGATAGTGAAGTGTGTTAAAGCGCTGAGCTGCTGAACTTGCAGACCGAAAGGTCCCAGGTTCAAATCCTGGGAGCAGAGTGAGCGCCCGCTGTTAGCTCCAGCTTCTGCCAACCTAGCAGTTCGAAAACATGCCAATGTGAGTAGATCAATAGGTACTGCTCCGGCGGGAAGGTAACGACGCTCCATGCAGTCATGCTGGCCACATGACTTGGAGGTGTCTATGGACAACGCCGACTCTTCGGCTGAGAAATGGAGATGAGCACCAACTCCCAGAGTCAGACACGACTGGACTTAACGTCAGGGGAAACCTTTACCTTACTATAACAAAATAGTAACAAAATTTCGTTATTCTCGTTATAGTAACAAACTGTACTTTAGAAACACTTTAGAAACTAAATGCAGCACTCCCCAATTTTGTAATGACTTTTAAACAATTTTAATGGATCACACATCCATAACTACACCACTGGATGTGAACTGCTGTCTGTAAGAACTGTGTGTTGATCAGATGAACACTGATCTCTACACATAAAACAAATTCCAAGAAAAGTTCTGGGAACTCTAATCACAATGCTCATAAATATAAGTTTGGGGGGGGGGGGGGAGAGAACGCAAAATACTATGTGCAGCTCCCCCATCCCCATTGAATGAGAATATTGTGGGTGAAGGAGGACTGTTGCTTAATTTTTTTTCATCCCAGTTATAAAATCCCTCTGAGTTTATTTTTAGCAAAATCTGTGACACTCTATTTGGGCATGTGATAGAAGCCAGGCAGGTTTGCCCACTCTGCCTCCTTGGATGCCTCCGGCTAGGGGTGGGAATCCTGTTGATTTGATGCTCTCCCTCCACCAACTTGTCCCTCCATTTGAAAACAGAATCTATGATTTCTATCATTTCCACTTAGAGAGAAATATGTTGTGAAAGGTAATTTTATTGCAGAGAAATAATCTTCCTAATGTCAGCCATTATTTCACTCTCAGTGTGACAAGCAGGGTAAGTGTTGGAAATCGCTGTATATTTCAGCTAAAGTATCTTGACAACACAAACCAAGAGGAGAGAGGCAGTCTCTTTTGTTAATGAAAACTGCACTGTTATTTCGGCGTATAATGGAGAGATTCATGTAAATGATTGCCTGTCGTCTGCTTGAAAGAAAAAGAGAGGAAGGAGGGGGGAGGCAGGGAAGAAATAACACCCATCAGGAAAAACGATTGCTGTCCTTCTTCCTTGAATATCTTAATCTTGTGTTGCCCCCCCCCCCCCTTTTATATTTTTGTTGTTATTATCAACATCTTGATAAGCCAGCTCCCCTGGGTGGAAAGTACTACTGTTGAATGCCAGGTGAATAAATGGGAAAACAAAAGCCATCCAGGGCTTGATCTCAGATGATTCAGCTGACCAGGCTTGGATCACAGAAACTGTATGGATGAGATGGTGTGTATGTGTGTGTTTTCCCAGTTTTGTTCACATTGTTTTTCTGTGATGTAGCAGGTAAGACCTGGGTGGTGGGGATGTGGGGCAGCGATGTCACAAGGAGGAGTGCGGGAGTGGAGTGTGAACCACATCAGGTGACACTTTCAGGGGAGCGGTACCAAAATGATTGTCTATAAAATCTTTGTGTAGTGTTTTAGCACAAAATACATTTTCATAAGTCCAGCTTACCTGTACTGTATCAATATATCTACAAGGCTAAAACTTTAATCATGCGCTCAGATCTGAGCTTTCATTATTACCCAGTAATGGTTTTTGTTGCACACCCTACAAGTATATACTGCTGTTTTATGGGCACTGATTTTGCCAGGTTTTTTTGTAATTCATAGCTACAATATTATTGTATAGTCAGGTAACAGGAGGGGTCCAAAAAGGGCGACACCATGAGTTTCTGCACGGGGTGGCATCAATCCTAATGACACCACTGCCTCAGGGCTCTGTTGTAATCCTGTCCCCATTAAATACAAAACCTTCCAGTTTTGAGGATACATATGACCACTCTAGGAGCCCCGGTGGCGAAGTGTGTGAAAGTACTGAGCTGCTGAACTTGCAGACCGAAAGGTCGCAGGTTCAAATCCCGGGAGCGGATTGAGCGCCCGCTATTAGCTCCAGCTTCTGTCAACCTAGCAGTTCGAAAACATGCAGATGTGAGTAGATCAATAGGTACCGCTTTGGTGGGAAGGTAACGGTGCTCCATGCAGTCATGCCGGCCACATGACCTTGGAGGTGTTTACGGACAATGCCAGCTCTTCGGCTTAGAAATGGAGATGAGCACCAACCCCCAGAATCAGACATTACTGGACTTAATGTCAGGGGAAACCTTTACCTTTACTATGACCACTCTTCTCTGCAGACTTAACATATATGGTTTTACTTACCCATACTCCAAAAATGTCCTAGAAAAGTTTGTTTCTCAATTCTGTTCTATGGTTTGCCTCTGGTTAGGTATAGTCAAAACAAGTTTCACTATAATCCATGGGTTTAGACTTCCAGGGGGGCAGGGATCTTAGAACATGTTCCTTGTGGAGGGGGGGAGGCATACTGTATGTATTTGAAGATTATTGTATGTATGGGTTGTTGTGTGTTTTCCAGGATGTATGGACATGTTCCAGAAGCATTCTTTCCTGATGTTTCACCCACATCTATACCTCACAACCTCTGAGGATGCCTGCCATAGATGTGGGTGAAATGTCGAGAGAGAATGCTTTTTGGACATGGCCACACAACAACCCTGTGATTCCGGCCATGAAAGCCTTTGACAACATATTGTATGTATCCTTAAAATCTCCAGGGGAAGGATTTCACTTGGTCCTGTCACCATCACAGGCTTGCTTGGTGAAGACATGAGAGAGAGGGTTGCTTGGCCCCCTCTCTGCTTCCCTTCCATCAGCATGCAAAGATGTTTTTCTTGAGGCCTTTAATGTGACAGCAGGGCAGCTTTTTATTGGGATAATGTATTATTTGTAAGCTTGGGCTTGTTTCTGAAAATGTTTTATACTGTTTTGTGTTATTTTAATTGTTTTAATTTTAATGTAAATATTTTTGATTTGGAATTTGCCTTGGGTCCCACCCTGAGAAAAAAGCAGCACACAACGTATCACTCAGTCTATGCCTCTCCTTTCCCCGGGTTGTGTGATCATCTTCGCTGGCATCAGCAATGGCCTAGAGCTCTCCATGGCTACTGCTGTGGTAACAAACAATCAAAAAGGTAAATGCTCATCCAGGTTAGACCTGGACCAGGTGTTCACACCAACCCAGACGTCTGTTAATGTGGGATAATTGGGTTAAGCAGTTTTACCCCATGTTAGCGTTGGATGCCCCTAAACATTGTGTAAATGACCAGGATTCATTTCTGGCCCAATTTGAGGTATGTGGCCCATGCAAATAGCCCTATTTGGCATTCTCGATTGCATTCTTTATTGTTGAAAGAGTAACAGATGACATTATCACTTGTATTGCTTGTTACTTTTCACTACCTACCTTAGGGGGGAAACATTTAGGACTGATAAGAGAATGGCACAAAACTTGAAAATGCTTCTAAAATTCCTTTAAAATGATTTTAAGTAATTAGAAAGTATCAGAGCAATCACTTGTTCAAAAGGATAAAATAAATTCTGCAATCTATTTTAAAAGTCAAATTCGGCATTATTTTACCAAGTATACACCTCATCATACCTCTGGCAGCAGCAGCACTCCGCTTCACCATGGGGTGTGTGGGGAATCTGACACCCCCACGCCCCAAATTGCCTGGATCCAAGGGAGGGCAATCACATGGGGGGATCATGAGCATGCGCACTGTGCGTGGCTTCCACCCATAGATTGTATGGCAACACTGGAGCTATCCTGCCAGTGGCATGCACCGGCTCCACCCTGCTTCACCCACGAAGCTGGCACAACATCATGTGATGGGAGCCAGCTGGCTCCTTGGGTTACCTGGGCTAAAACTGGTGCATGCTGCTGATTTTGGCCAAATGTGATGAGATTGTTTGTCTTGCTTTTGAACATGAACTGCCCAAGTACTTATTTGTACAGAAAAGAGAGTAAAGCCTGTGGCGCAGGCTGGTGAGCAGTCTGCTGCAATAAATCACTCTGACCATGAGGTCATGAGTTCAAGACCAGCCCGTGGTGGGGTGAGCACCCGTCAATTAAAAAAATAATTAAAAAATAGCCCCTGCTCGTTGCAGACCTAGCAACCCGAAAGATAGTTGCATCTATCAAGTAGGAAATAAGGTACCACTTATAAAGTGGGGAGGCAAATTTAACTAATTTACAACATTGGAATGAGGAAGTGCCGTCACAGTGGATGATGAAGCAGCTGCTCCCCCCTGTGGCCAGAATCGAACATCCCCTCAGGAGAAGGTTAAATTGCCTCTGTGTCTGTCTCTGTCTCGGTTCTATGTGTATATGGGCATTGAATGTTTGCCCTATATGTATATAATGTGATCCACCCTGAGTCCCCTTCGAGGTGAGAAGGGCGGAATATAAATACTGTAAATAAAATAAATAACCCTCCACCTGTGTATTTCTGGTTGTGGTTTGGGGAGGTCCTGAAAGTTGGCCCTTGCTCCCCAGGTCTAAAATGACATATTGGACAATCTGCACAGCTAATTTCTTCTAGTGGTAGATGGCAGTGGGCATTGTGCTTCTGTGGCTATAGTGTTCAGTAAAGGGAGGTGAAGTCAAACAATTTAATACGGTTGCATATAGCGAGATCCAGACCATGGATAGCGAGACCAGATAGGCTGATATCGAGATCCACCAGGTGGATAACAAAACCCAGCAGCGAGCCACTGAGAGTCCGTGCCTGGTGAGGCGAAAAGCTACCCAATGTTCCCCAATCAAAAAAATCTCACCAGTTGAAGAAGAAACCACTGAGGAGTTTATTCAGTCCAGGTCGGTGCTCGACAACAGAGGTACAGTGGTCCCTTCTTATTTGCTGGAGTTTCGTTCCAGGATCCCAATGAATAAATACCAAAACTTATGGTTGCTTAAATACCATTAAATACAATAGCAAAGTAAAATGGTTTCCTTTACATAAAATGACAAAATCATTGCTTTTTGTACTTTTCCATTATTATTTGCATGCCAAGGATGCTTGAATCCATGGATGAAGAATCCATTAATTTGGAGAGCCAACTGCACTGGGTTCTTTCTTGTTCAACTGCAGAAAACAGTACTTATCTTGTTATAACCAAGCATATAAGTCATCAAGACATTTCTGCACTTTGTCTTTATCCTTTTGTAATATCTTATTTCTACTTTTCTCACCAGTTTTGCCTGCTTGAACTCCTTTATATGCTAGACACTGGTCTTCCCAGGCCCTAGAAAAAGAGGGAACTTGGGCACAAAATATGTTTATGTTGGGGCTTGTTTTTCAAGGGCAGGAAAGGGAACCAACAGACAATCATTGTGTGCTTATATTTCTTAGTCCATTCCACACATCTGATGAAAGTAGCCCATGAGAAAATGCACCCTTAAATACAAATGTGTTGCTTGTTAATCCTTATTGTCCCCCCATGTTACCAGTCCTTGCATTGGATTTCTTCTCCTTCTTTGATCTGCTGCCATTTCTTCAGATATAGCTCCATCTCGTCATTGTTTCTTGAAATGCTCCATTTTATTTGGTGTTCTCATGATACTTATCAATGTAGTTTGTTACCAGGTGTGGGTGGCACAAGACTGATATGAAATTCCTTCTTCAAACAGCCTTCTCATGTATTCTGAAAACTGAGTCACATGCCCCTTTTTGCTGAGCTTCTGGAAATTTTTCTGTGCCCTTATCTATCATTTCCTTGCTGCATTTGCTCCTTGATTTACTACCTGTTTATATTTTAATGTGTGGGACACCAGATCTCCTCCCTGGGGAAGGACTTGGCTGTAAGTTGACTAAAAAGTTTCTTTCAGGTTGGAAATCTCATCTTTTGATTTCTCATTGTATTAAAGGTGCAGTTTACAAACTCTGTGGGATAAGCCCATTCCTCTGTTTGATTTGGAGGCCAGGCATAAAAGCACCTCTGTGACAATTCACACGACCTTTGTGCACTATTTTAAAAAGTAATGTTTCAGACATTTTAATTGTAGAGAAAAACTTCCAGATCAGTTCTGAATTTCATTTAGAGTAAATACTGAACTGGTGTTTCCAGATCTAATAGCCAGGAATCAATTGAGTATTTTTTGTTGATCCTGCCTTTCCCATCAAAATCAGCCCCTCCTTTCTTCCCTTCCTCTTGTCTACCTTGAGAGCTGATGGCTCTGGTCCATGTGGAAGTGCCCTGAGGCTTAGTCTGAATATTAAAGGAGTTGTCCAAGGTGTAGAAACTATCCCAAACTAGTTCCAAATCGAAGTGTAGAATTGATCCACAGCCCCACTAAGATGGACACTACGAGCTGCCTCCCCACCACACACCTAAAAAACAACTGTGGAGCCAGTGCTGACTTTAAAAATAATTAACACTCATATTTTCTGTATTTGAGGATCAAAATGTATACAGTGAGCTCTTGGTGTCTGCTGGGATTTGTTTCCAGGTCCCCTTATGGATACCAAAATCCATAGATGCTCAAGTCAGTCACGCATTGCTGTGGCAAAGTGTGGTGGTATGGGAAATAAAGTATTGAAGAACACAACTGAGGAGATTGCTAGGACAAGTGAGAGAGGCCTAAATGGGGCGGGGCCTACCCTTCTGATTAGCAGCCAGGGGGAGAACAGCTCTTCCTCATCCTCTATAATTTGGATTTTATTTTTCTAGGGTTTTCTGATTGAAAGACATAGATTGGATGACTATGTCTTTTGTGGCCAAATTTGGTGTGATTTGGTTCAGTGGTTTTGTTGTTTACTCCATGGGAAAAATGCACATTACATTTTTATATATATAGACTAGCTTTGCCCGGCCACGCGTTGCTGTGGCTTATGCTTTCAGAGTGTTGTTCTTTATTTATTGTACTGATTTTAGAGATTATATTGTTCTGTATTATTATATCACAGTAATTATTACATATTATATTTATAATCTTATATTATCTGCTTAGAACTGGATTATATGAGGCCCCTTCTACACAGTTGTATAAAATGCACACTGAAGTGAATTATATGGCAGTGTGGAGTCCAGATAATCCAGTTCAAAACAGATAATATAAGATCATAAATGGGTTATATAGCTGTGTGGAAGGGCCTTGAGTCTACACTGCCATATCATCCAGTTCAAATCAGATAATCTGTATTTTATAGGTAGTGTGGAAGAGGCCTAACTGAGGCCTAACTCTGCCTGTCCCCTGGGGTGAGTGGGTTGCTAGGAGACCAAGTGGGCGGAGCTTAGCCTTCTAACTGGCAGCAATTGGATAAAAACAATTATTCCTCTCCCTCTAATTAGGACTTTATTTTTCTTTTCTTTTTGTTGTATGAACGTAGAGGCATGGATGAGGGGTTGTGCTGCCAAGTTTAGTGTTTCTGAGATGTGTCGTTTTGTTGTTTTGTCCTAGGCCAAAAGATTGCATCCCTTATAGAAAAAGTTGACCAATTCAAGTGAATGCTGGAGACAGCCTGAGGATTTGTGAACTATCAGGTTATGCCGAACATATCACTGTGGTGCTCAATGCCACTCAAAATCAAGAATTGTTTTTTTGAATGTCCCCCCCCCCATTTTTTTGGGAGACATTTTTGGTTGAATACATGAACAAGGAAGACTGACTGTGTATGTTAACCAACATCTTTGAATTGAATGCATGATTCATCAATGAAGTCCTGTATGTGGGTGATTCCAGAGAGCCAAATGCTCTCTAGATGACCCTCCCTTTCTCCCTCCTTTCTCCTTTCCTGTCTGCCTTCCCAACCAACAGGGACTGCCTGTGAAGAGACCATGACTCCCTTTTCTTGTCTTCCTTAGACTTCTCTGATAACATCACAGTTGACCCAAGTCTCGCTGGGAAAGCTAGTAGTTTTCTGCTGCTGCTGGAAAGGACAGGTGGGAATGAATCAAAGTGCAACAATCAGAGAAAAAGGCACAGTGAAACTTTTTGTGCCATGTCCCCACACCAAGTGGTTTGGTGAACCCAACGTAACATATCGTTGCAAACTGGCAGAATAATATCTCTGTATGGAGAGCCAAGAGCAGGTTTTTGCTGCCTTTGAAGACCATAAAAGAAAGAGGAAGAGGAAGAAAATTCCAGTTCCACCAATGCTGGACTTGGAAATGTACATTGGATTTTGGACTCTTCCTTCTTTACCCACTCCATCTTAAGAGAATGGAGGAATCTTCCTAATTTCAACTGAAGTCTGACGGTGCAAGTCAAGGTCATATCAGTGGTCCACTTATGCAAGCCCTTTGCTGGGTGAAGATTAGAAGTCAACTTTGATTCAACCTGCATCATAACAGCAGCAACATAAAACATCCATCTGCCCTCAGTGTCCTTAGTGGGAACATTTCCAACTTCAGCATGTAAGGGTTGAGCAATGTTGTAACAAGGTTGTGCCCTTTAATGCTGGCAGTGGAAAATAGGTCAACCCTTTTGTATTTGAAGCAAACACATGGGGACAAAGTATACCCGTGAAACAAATGACTCCATTTTCCAGGGTCTCTGGAAGTAGTTTTCACATTTTAATGGCTTAACATGATACGTTTTGCTGTGATGCAGAAATTACATTGCAATAAAGATGCAAGGGGCTAGTCTGTGTATGTGGAGAAGAACTGGGCACATATCCTGTGCTTCATTTATTGTTTGATGCAGTCACTCCCAAAGAGACAATTGTGCTTAGAAATTAGTATTGTCTCTTTGACAGTGGGAACATCTTGGGCAGAGCAAACAAATACTTAGTTGTGTGGGTATTTCCACACCCTTCAACATTTTACAGATCAGGAATGTGAGGCAACATGAGAATGGTCAAGATGGCAAAAGTTATTAACATGGACAAAGACATAAACTAGAAGGGGCTGTAGTAGTTTACTTTTTCCTAAGCCTACCGGAAAGGGTTTTTGCCCCTTTCTTTCCTTTCTGCTGCTATTAATTGAGTACAATCTACTTGTGCACTTTGAATTCAGTTTGCAGCAACTGAAGTAAGCTGGATACACGGGGGAAAATAGAGAAGAGAAACTGGGACATTTTAATTAGCTGAAAAGGTGGCATCACAAAGGGTCAATTGGGATGGTTTTTTCTTCTGAATATCCATACCTCTATTTTGGATGCTGGCCTTTCACAGTTCAAGGCCACCCAGTATATGTACTTTTCTATTATTATACAATATTTTACTCTCCAGATATAAACTTTTTCTTCATATCTGTATTGTGTTAATGCCAACCTCTTTGCACACTAGTGAAGGTGGAAGTTCGGTTTCTCAAAGAGACAGAAAATATATGAGAGAAGGATTTTTTTTAAAATGATGTATATTTTAGACTGCAATAGTAATAATACATCTCTTGAAGCGGTAGTTACAGATAGATTGCTTGGATCAAGCAAACTACATATCTGACTCTTCAAGACCTGAGCAGGACTGTCAATCATCTGAGCTCATGGAGGTCACTTTGTCACAGAAACGCTATCAGCCATAGGCACTTTATGGCAAATAACAATAGGTAATATGTGTTTGGTTTTACTTAAAACCTGCAAATATGCAAAATAAATTATAACCTTGTATTCTCTTTCCTGGAAATATGCCTTGTTCAATTCACAAGTTTTATATAACATCATGTTTGCTGTCCTTTGATGGAAAATCAGCAAAAAGGAGTACTAAATAATATATATTGCACCCCAATACACATGACGAACTGTAATGTGTTCAGCAATGCAGTAGAAACAGTCCAACTTTGACCAGTTCAGGTGTGTCAATCTCAAGATCTGCGAGCTAAATGTGGCCCGCCATGTCATTTTATGTGGCCCTTCAGGTTCTGGACTCCGACTCCTGTATTTCTTATGATTAGATCCTATACCTAAAGCTGCTGAGGTTTGTGATACTAACATCTGAAGGCTGCAGTTTGTTTGTTCAGTCAGTATAGTGGAGTTTGAATTTTGATACAAGGTTTGTGGATAGGATGCCTGACTTCAAAATGTCCTTTAACTTTTTCCCAACCTTAGTGCAACCTTAGTGGGTTGCAATTCCCATTATTCCCAGTCCACATTGTGAATAATCAAAAGTGATGTGAGTTGTCCTGCAATAACATCTGAGACCCCAAGTTGGGTAAAACCTAAAGAGCACTGACCACTATGTACGTTGGCCTTCTATAGCCATGGATTCTCCTTCCATGGATTCAACAGCCCTTTGAAGGCAACCCTAAAGCTGATGTGACTCTCAATGAACATGAGTTTGACACACCTGAGCTTGAGCATCCCCAGGAAGTAATTGTTCAACCTCTTTTCGGAGACATCTAGAAAAGGAGACCTTAGATACAGTTAGACTGCAACTCCATACCCTCCAACTATACTGGTTTGGTAGGGAGAGTCCCCATATCTTCTGTCATCCCAACTTTTTGACTATTTTTGTTTTAAATCCCAGTTTCCTCCACCTTCTTCCACTTCCCCCTCTTGCCCTCAGCTTACGTCAAACGCTGCAAATTGAAGTCAAAGTGAACCATTGGCTTGCATTTGATTATTTAGTGGGTAGGGTGGGGGATTTTTGCCCTTCCCTGTGGACTTAGGTAAAACACATTTCTGTCACTTCTCCTATTTTTGTGTTTTTCTGCATTTACCTAACTACACAGGTTCTGGTGTTCACGTGTGCAGATTAAAACCATATGGAATTATCAGCATTTCTCACCATTGGTTATACTGGCTAGGGTTACTGGAAGTTGCATTCCAACAACATATTAGAACATATATCACCTAATTCTGGAAAATATGCAGAAATCAGAAAAGTTACTGTTGTTTATAACTCCCAGAATCTGCTGGACAATATGGACGATGTAGTCCAAAAATAACTCTTCAGAGCCCTAAAAACACAAATACCTTTTTTTAAAAAAAACCAGCTACAGTTTGTACATAGATTTTGCATGAGTTCTGGCTATTTGGAAACTGGATGGGATGGGTTTATAGTAATGTGCAATGCTGTTCTTAAGGTTTAATTGGTTTGACTGCTCATTTTTATAAGCCATGAGGATGAGTCCCAATTTCAGAAAAAAGCTAGGATATAAATCAAATAAAGTAATAACATAATAAATATAAAAAGAATAAAATATAGCTCTGATCATTGTGTTTTAGGTTTGCTAAATTGCGTATCTGTGTCTATTAGTATTTCTAGATTTTATAAACATTAGGAATGATGAGATGGTAAAGTTTTTTTTTGTATGGACTACATACATATATATTTCAAATTATATACTAATGTTTTTATGTCAAACCAGTTTGAGTCCCATTTGGGGAGATAAAGCGAGGTATAAATAAATATAACAACAACAACAACAAAACAGCTCACAAGATGGTTGGGGAGTTGTATGCTGCAAAAAATAAAAACCCACTCTTCCCAGCTTAGTTAACAACATTGGAATTTAAGCATCAAAAAGTTAGTTTTCAATGTCTTAGATTTAATGCCCCAAAGCACAAATAGCTTGGAAGTTTGAAATTTACAGACATGACAAGAAGCCACACAAGAATGCAACTCAACTACTATAAGATCTCCTTTAATAATAGAGCTTTTTATACAGAAGTCCATTGTTGAATGTGTTCCTAGTACTGTAATAAAACATTCTGATGATATTTTAAGTACCATGATTAATGGTATGATTTTATGTATGCTGGTTTTCTAATGCTGCTTCAAATGCTGGGACAGACACAGAGTGCATCTGCACTGTTGAATTAATGCAGTTTGACACCACATGAACTGCCCTGACTCTATGCTATGAAATCATGGGAGTTGTAGTTTGGTGAGGCACCAGTATTATTTGGCAGAGAAGGCTAAAGACATTGTAAACCTACAACTCACAGGATTCCATAGCATCGAGCCATGGCAGTCCAAGAGGTGCTTGAGTGGTGTCAAACTGAATTAATTCTACAGTGTAGATACACCCACAGACATAACACATGACATGTATGAGATAGTACAATAACTGTTACAGGTTAAACAAAGATGTTCACTAATGTTAATTTACAACTTAATTCTTATCTCCCTACTATGGTTGCTTCTTTCACTCTAACCATATAAAAAGAATCAGTGCAAATTGATACAGAAATGAATATTACAGTTCAGCAGGATTTACTCCTGGGTAGTTGTGAAGAAGTGTTAGCACTGTTGCAGTGTGAGTATTGGACTAGGACTCTGGGAAACCAGAGTTCAGATCTCCACTCATGTATGGAGAAGTCACATTCTCTCAGCCTCAGAGGAAGGCAGTGAGAAACCTCCTCTGAATAAATCTCACTGTGTTAAATCCTAGGAAAAGTTTGTCATAAGTTTGAGGGCCCTTCCACACAACCATATAACTCAGAATATCAAGGCAGAAAATCCCACAATATCTGCTTTGAACTGGGTTATCTAAGTCCACACTGCCATATATTCCAGTTCAAAGTAGAAAATGTGGGTTTTATTCAGCTGTGTTGAAAGGGCCTTAGTCACCTTGGAGGGAAGTGTCTTGGAAATTATGCAACCTTATGCAAACATGTCTAGGCATAAGCTCCTTTGAACTAAAGTGGGCTTATATCTGCATATGATAGTAGTGTAATCTTCTTATCCCAAATTTTAATGAGGAATGAAAATCATTCTTAAAGTGATGTTGCTGTCTCATACATTCATAACGAAACCTGTTTCCCCCCAAATCCTCTCTCTAGATGACTTTAACTTCTTGGAAATTTTAGACTACAACCCAAAGCAGATTTGCCACCATCTTGACAAGGAAGCCACAAGTTACCATTGTCGGCCAGATACCTGGAGGAGCTAACAATTGTTTTTACTTTTTTTCCAAAAAATGAGGCTTTTAAAAATAAGGAATATCATTTAATTCAGTTGCAGATTCCAAGAGAGAACTCCTGCATTTTGAACCGTACTTTAATCCAAGGGATACAAGTGGAGTGAGTTGGTCTTGAAATTCAGAGCAATTCAGAATTTGGCTAGGAATCTGGAATTCATTCAGACGGAACAAATTTCTCAGGCATGCCTAATAGTACCACTAAGCCTGTAATATACACTTCCTCAGCCTCTTAATACGACTTGCTTTACTTCACAGTACAATACTTTCAGCAGCTGAGTTCACTTCATCGTCAGATCAGCCCAATTAATAATTCTTAAGACCATGGTACTTTCTGCGCTATTGAAATCAATGATCCAATATCCTCAGAATATCTCCCTTGCCATTATCGAATGAAAGGCTAATTCAATTCCATGTGACTAACCAGATCATGACATAGTGTGGGCCTTCATTGGAAATAAAAGCCTGCAGAAATGGCTGTAGCAAAAATACATGTGTGAATGAATACCAATTTGTGATATTCTGAGCCGCACGCTTCAATATAACTGTTATACTGCCCAAGACTGCAATTCTATAAAAATGTCTAAAATGTGGTGTGGAGTCCTGTTGCATGTAATAGGATTTATTGTGTGTAGATAATATCTATAGGATTGCAATGCCCATCTAATTAGGACCTGTGGTCATCAGCATGACTTAACAATTCAGCTGCATTAGGACAGATCTGTTCATGCTAGGTAGTATCTGTGAAAACATGGGAGTTGTAGTTTTCCAATATCTAAAGCTTTCTCTGTAAAAGAGTGCGGATCCCTCATTTAACTGTAATTCCCATGATTCCATAGCACTGAGCCATGGCAGCTAAAGTGATGTAAAAATGTATTAATTCTGACCCCCCCCCCCCCAAAAAATATTATTCTAAATTATATTTGGAATTCTCCAGGCTCCCTTTATCAGGCTGCACATAATAGTTTCAAGGATTGCAATTTTGCTTTGCCTATCTATTGACTATTTGATCTAGAGAAGAGCAACTAGATCTTTCTTTCTTAATCATGTCTATGACAGAAGTAATGACTTAACATAGCAACAAAGGTTTCCAGCTATGCATTCAGAAAGTTTAATGAACGTCTTTATGGATATCCTTATAGATAGAGCATTCCTTATGTGGGATTCCAAAATCCTAAATTCTCCAAAATCATCCACAGGAGCAGTTGAGATAGTGACACCTTTGCTTTCTTTACGGTTTGATGTGCATAAGCCTTGTTTCATGCACACAATTATTAAAAAAACATTGTGTAAAAGTGCCTTTAAACTCTGTGTATAAGATGTATATGAAACAGAAAAAAATTTCAGACTTGGGTCCCTTCTTCCAGCTACCTCGTTATGTACGTATATTTAAATACAGGTATTCCAAAATTCAACACTTTTCGTCCCAAACATTTTGGAGAACGGATTCTCAGCCTGTACTGAACGTGTGAAACTGGGAGGGAAGGATATTTATTGCTGTTTTGAATCCCTGTCCCATTCACATGTGGGAACTTGGAAGCTTATAGCTACTACTGGTGTGAGAGCAGCACTCTAAAGAAGAAATCCAAATGTTCCACACGGTTTGTTAGGCTCTCTCCCACTAGAGGGTGCTACCATTTCATCGCCAACTTGTACAAAGGACAAAGGAGGAGGCTGACCTGGTTGTTTAACTTACATACAGTGGTTTCAGAAAAAACATTTAATGACATTGGCATAGTGGGACTTTGAGCACTGAGTGGCTCATAATATCCAGCAGCCAACTAAAGGTCTTCGTTTGTGAGCCACAGATCAGAGCTCTTGGATTCTGGTTACTGCCTTCTAGACTACAATGCTACTTTCTGCTAAGCCTCTTTGCTTGTATCAGACTTCTCAAAGAAAAGTTGCAGATTGGAAAGTAATCTCTGTTATGGACAACCTGTTTCTTCAGAGATTCCGCTGCATGGTCTGATGTTTATTGTGAAGCTGTGGGAGAGCCAATGTGATGCAAAATGGAAAATGCCCGTTTTAAAAAAAATGGTAACTGCTAGAAACTAACAATTCAAACATGCACACATAGCTATGATGTCTTCGCTATACACCATCTCCTGATGTGACCCCCTAAAACCCACCTTCAAAGTCAGGCAGCTATACTCTATGAAGGAGCTTAATATGTGGGACCCTGAAGAAAGACAAGTACAGCCCCCTCCTGGTATGTTAGGGTCTTGGTGTGACAACTGGAAGCAACTCCTTGTTTCTTCATACCTCACAACCTCTGAGGATGCCTGCCATAGATGTTGGCGAAATGTCAGGAGAGAATACTTCTAGAACATGGCCATACAGCCTGGAAAACATACAACAACCCTGTGATCCCAGCCATGAAAGCCTTCGACAACACAACTCCTTGTTGCACTGTGATTTGCTGGTGAAAAGGGCTGAGATTATCAGTCTTCAACGCTCTACTTGCCAATGTTGCATAGTTCCTTTTCCCTTATGACTGCATGGCTTTTAAGGTGGATTATAGAGGCAACTGCAATGTAGTGATGATCCAAAATGTAAATACAAATCAGATACTATATCATACATCTTGTCTTTCTAATAAGGTGCCAGCCAATGTTTCCAAGCTCTGAGGTTATAGTATAGTGCCTGGTGTTAGATTAGCAGGAAAGATATGAGTTCAAATCCATGCCAGTACTTTGATTCCTACAGAAGAGCCCCATGAAAAATCCCACCTTTCTTCTCTCAACTCTCCTGGAGGCTACTTATGAGGATACAATGGGTTTATAGTCTTTTACTTTCAGTTCATACAAGGTGTTACAAAAAGATCGGCTCAGTCTGAAATCACTGTATCTCTGCAACCACAGATCACCTATAAATGAAACTCTTGCTTCCTGAAAAGCTGGCCCATAGAGTTTGAGTACTGCTAAATGCCTTTCCCAGTGCACAAACAACCCCTAGCCTCAGTCATTCACAAGCTGGCAACCCCATATCATAAGGGATATGAGATATTTTTCTTTTTGTTAATTCATTAGACTTGTTTCTGGCTCAAAATGGTTAGTAAAACTTGATAACTTGTTAAAGCATTTGGAACTGTGTGTGTAATTGTAACAACAACAACAACAACAACAACAACAACACTACTTTATTTTTCTATCCCGCCACCATCTCCCCGAAGGGACTGGTGGCGGCTAACATGGGGCACAGCCCAATCAGAGACAAAGTATAACAGTATAAAACACATATCAATAAACTAAAAACAAAGATACAACAATCAAATAAAATAATCAATTAAAATATAGCATACAATAAAACATATAATGACCAAGCAAGTGAAGTAATAATACAAACATCAACCACTATGGATAAAAAAGGGGTCGGGCCTAAGAAGTTGGCATCATGAAATATACTGCTCTGAAATTGAGTCCTTCATTTTGAAATTCTGTATTTCTCAAAAAGTGTAGGATAAGACTCAGGTATATTAGGGGTTTAGTAAATAAGGCAAATTACTTCTCTGGGACCCTCCAGGGGTTGCATGGACGGTCACAAATGAAAAACTAAGCCAAATCAGAGGTAGCCAAAAGTGGTTGAGATCCTACATCGTTGGTCATAACTAGATGGAGGGAGCTCTGCCATTATGAATGACGATGCCACTCTGACCTGTTGTTCCAGCCTAGGAGAAACACAACTAAAGATTGACAAAGCAATCCAGATGAGGGCATTGCTGGATAAAGTCTGCAGGAATCTGCTTGTTGCGCAGTACAGTAGCAACAGGCTGCTGGTGAAGCCCCTTGGAATGGTTTGCCCACAGTCTCCTTTTGTGCAGTACTACTAACAAGTGCTGGTGGTGGTACCACTGTTGTTGTCCCTGAGAGATGATCCACCAATGTCACATCCACTAATGCTGCTGGACACATTGATTCTGGCTCCTCTGCAAAGGCCTATCTGACATAGAAGACCTACACAGCTGCCATCAGCCTAGCCTCTTGCCTCACTAGAGCACCATGGGAAGATAGTATCATGAAGGGATTTAACAATGTATATTTTATTAAATGGATTTGATTCTGGGTTTATGGTGGGGTTTTGTATTTCCCAAATGCAGGATCAAATTTCTTTTGCTTTTCCTCCTTTCAGAAAGGCTGGTGGATATGCTGGATGAACATGAAACTTACATGATGTCCCATTTGAGTGCTGGCAGATACTTTCTTAATGATATGAGTGGTTTGATGGTGGAATATGATGCCTTAGAGTGTGCTGGAGTCTCCTTCTCTGGAAGTCTTTAAGCAGAGGCTAGATGGACATCTGTTAGGAGTGCTTTGACTGGATTGCGCTTATGGTATCACTCTATTCTTCTCTTCATTACTTGGTTATTTGCAAGATAACCTCCAGACAGCTCTTCTTGGTAGTGCCACACACTCCAAAGATCCTTTCAGGAGCCATTCAAAGCAAGGCATTTTAATGTGGAAAAGAATGCATTTTCATGATATGTATGCGTAAGATATTCTTAGTTTTAGACATATGTTTAAAAATACTTGTTAATACAGGCCTTCCTTATTAAATCCAAGAAAATATCTATTTCATGGACTACTTTGGTTTTAATGACTTTCTGGGGGGAGTGTCCATTATGCGGTTAAAAAAACAACTTGTAAAACTCGTATTATTTGGACAAGACCCAACAAGATGTATTCTCAGCTGATAGATATACATCTAATAAAACCAATAACAATTAAGCAGAGAAATTTTTGTCATACATTTTTGTTGTTGTTGTGTGTCTTCACTTTGTTTCTGGCCTATGGTGAACCTAAGGCGGAGCTATCAGGGTTTTCTTGGCAAGAACAGTTTTGCCATTGTCTTCCAGATAAATGGATTCAATTACAGGAAAAGAAATTCCACCTAAATATTAGGAAGAACCTCCTGACTATTAAACATTTGGCTGTGGACTCTCCCTTTGCACGTGAAGTCTCTTTCTCTGGAGGTTTTTAAACGGAGGCTGGATGGCCATCTCTTAGGAGTGTTTTGAGGGTGTATTCTTGCATGGCAGAAGGGGTTGGACTGGATGGCCCTTAAGTCCTTTACCAATTTTATGATTCCTCTGAGGCTGAGACAGTGGGACTTGCCCAAGCTTACCCAGTGGGTTTCCAGGCTGAAAGGGAATTTGTACCTTGATCTGCAAAGTAGTAGTGCACATATCATTGCATATGGGCCATACAGTTGATATCTGCCATAATACAAAACTGGAGCTCCTTTCTTATGCCACTATGCAAGTGGTAATTGGTTTCCTTTCTTTGTTTTGAATTTATTTTGTGTTCCATTTTGGATAGAAGTAAATTAAACAGATAAATAATGCTGTACACACTTTCCCCCAAATCTATGGAAACAAATGGAGAATTGTTCTTCCCTTTTTTTATCTTTCATTTATTTCAACTTAGGTGTCCTGTAACTGTCCACATGCATCTGAATCATATAGTTAGTTCCAAATACAGTTGAACCATTTACTTAGCTGAGTTTACCTATCTGTTGATTCACCAAGCAGCAACTCATTGAATGGGTCTACTCATCTTGTTGGGACTAATCTTGAATGGTGAGTAAAATATCTGTCAGTGCCTTCCAAATATCACTTTATTCAGTAGGTTTTCAGAAATTGGTACTGTGCATTCCCAGTTGCACAATAGGACAAAAAGCAAGCACATTAGCAGGCACATAGTCAATTGCACAAGGTTGATATTCAGCAGAAGAAAAGGATAGCACAACCATGTTGTAGCTGCATCCATTTAGAAACACACTGCACAAACACAATATGGGATCTGGGGCAATAATTTGTTGCTGTCCACATGGGGGCATTCAGTGGAGATTTTCTCCATTTTATTCACACTCCAATTCAGCTAATCCTGGGTACGATACAGACTGGGTATCCTTTATCCCAAATGCTTGGGACCAGAAGTGTTTGGGATTACAGATTTTTTTTTTCAGATTTTGGAATATCTGCATTTATGTATACATACACAATGACATCTCTTGGAGATGGGACCCAAGTCTAAGCATGGCATTTATTTACGTTTCTTTTACACCTTATACATATAGCCTAAAGGTAATTTATACACAGTATTTTGAATAATTGTATATATGACACAAAGTTTATGTACACTGAATCATCAGAAAACAAAGGTGGCACTATCTCAGTCACCCATGTGAACAATTTTGTATTTTGGAGTCTTTCAGAGTTTGGAATTCCAGGTAAGGAATGTTCAACACGTATTTTAAGACTGTCCTATCTTTTCTCCTCACTTGCACATATCCTTCTTCCAGTTATCAACACTGAGAAGTAATGTTTGTTCTTGGGAATTATGGGCATCACCTGTTGAGTAAATGTAAACTGATCCTCAAAAAGGAAATCTGAATTTCTATTTTTTTCTATTAGTTTGTATGAACCTAGGGAGGTGAAGGATAGAAAGGGGCAGAATATACTCCTTTCCAGGAGAGTCAAGAAAAGCAAACTTCAGCAGCTCCCCTTGCTTGTGTGTTCTTCCTCATTCATAATTTTTGCTATCTTTATCTCTTCCTGATGTCACCTGGCCACAGACTATCATTTATGAAATGTTAGAGTGTATGGAACCATGACCTTATGTCATAGGAATGTTAAAGGTGCAGAGCCTCATGGGAGAAATAAGTGACAACCTTCAATTTAACAAGAATGTGAGCTTGGGACTTGGTATGATGGAGTGGTATAAGTATTTTGAATCATAGAAGGTCTACTGGGTGACCCCTAGGCAAGTCATATTCTCTCAGCCTCAGAGAAGAACAATGGATGCTTTCTTTGAGTAAACCTCGCCAACAAAACCCTATGGCAAGGCGATCATAAGTTGACTTGCAGGAATCTTACAATAACAATTGGACAAATACACAAAATTCCCAAACTAGAAGTTTAAGAGTTGGGGGCCTTGACGGGCAAATTTAGCAACTTCATTTTCAAACCCATTTTAAAAAGTTGTTTACATCTCATTTATGAAAAAAGGTATGTCTTCTTTTTTATTAAATTCTTTTACATGAATTAAAATTAAAATCTCACCCACTTTTTTCCCTACAGGAGCAGTTTCTGTGTGCCTTCAAGTCATTTCATCTTATGGCAACACCAAGGTGGTCCTATCATGGGATTTTCTGGGGCCTAGAGCATGTAACTCAGCCAAAGTAACTCAGTGGGTTTTCAAGGCAGGGAATTGAACCATGTTGTATTGTGTCATGGCCCAACACACAAACCATTATATCAGATAGACTCTCAAAAAACTCATGCAGTCAATAATAATAATAATAATAATAATAATAATAATAATAACCCAAAATGCAGACTGTTCAAGGAAACCGACAAAACCATTGATCATATCCTCAGCTGCTGTAAGAAAATCGCACAGACAGACTACAAACAGAGGCACAACTATGTGGCCCAAATGATTCATTGGAACTTATGCCTCAAGTACCACCTCCCAGCAGTAAAGAACTGGTGGGATCACAAACCTGCAAAAGTATTGGAAAATGAGCACACAAAGATACTGTGGGACTTCCGAATTTAGACTGACAAAGTTCTGGAACACAACACACCAGACATCCCAGTTGTGGAAAAGAAAAAGGTTTGGATCATTGATGTTGTCCCAGGTGACAGTCGCATTGACGAAAAACAACAGGAAAAACTCAGCCGCTATCAGGACCTCAAGATTGAACTTCAAAGACTCTGGCAGAAACTGGTGCAGGTGGTCCCAGTGGTGATCGGCACACTGGGTGCTGTGCCAAAAGATCTCAGCCAGCATTTGGATACAATAGGCATTGACAAAATTATGATCTGCCAACTGCAAAAGGCCACCCTACTGGGATCTGCACGCATCATCTGAAAATGCATAATACAGTCCTAGACACTTGGGAAGTGTTCGACTTGTGATTTTGTGATACGAAATCCAGCATATCTATTTTGTTTGCTGTGTCATACAATAATAATCCTTTATTTATATACTGCTCCATCTCCTCGAGAGGACTCAGGGCAGTTTCCAACATGTGTGCAAAAAACAGTCAATAGTCAAAACATCATACAGCAGCATGAACATAACAAATATAATAAAAACATCATAAGACAACAGTAAAAAACAGTTCTATTAAAATGGACACAGTTACAGTTCCAATCAGTATATTCCATCAAGGAGTCAAATACTGGTAATCAGGGCTGCGAGGTAGACATAGTCAATTACAACTGATAGATAAAGACTGTTTTTCCTCCTCAATAGCTTACTTTAACTGTGGTGCATAGAAGTGGGTCCCTTTCATGCTATGCAGTTATAGCACTATGATTTGACTTTTACTGCTGTATCTTCACAGAATCCTGAGCTTTATAGTTTGGTGAGGCTCTAGAGAATTCTAAATGCCTCTTTCCAAAGTGCAGCTCCTACGTTTGCATGTTAAAGTGGAATCATAGCATTATAATGGTATAGTGTGAGCATAATACTCTAGGTGAAGTTTGACTAAAGCAGAAGAGAGTTGTGCAGAATAGAGAACAGAAGATCCTTTGTGCAAACTTTGTGAATGTTTTCCACAGGAAGGGCTTCTGTAGAAGAAAAAGCTTGCACATTACATATAGATTGTCACTTGTGAGAATTACGTCTCACACATTTATTTTGTTGTCAATAACCATAGCTATAGCAAAGACAGACTCAAAAGAAAATGAATGCATGTGGATGCCTGTTTTTTATTAGTAAGTTTTGAAGTAGTCCTAAGTGTCTGAAGTTAGCAAAAGCACACTTGTTTATTCCAAGAGAAAGAGCGAGGGACATATATCGGAGATATTGGTTGAGTATTGTGTTGTAAAAATAGGATATGCCACTTCCTAGAAAAGTATGATTTGTCTTATATAGCTCCTGCAATCAAGTTGTCTGTCAATGTATACTTTGTCAAACTGTTGCTGTCAAACATATCCATATGTTCACTGTTTGATTCCAGCTATCTCCTTTTCTAGTCATTTTCGTACACCATCTCCTAGACATTTCCCAGAAACGGATGTAAACATTGTATATATACGAATGATTGGAGTCAGTCTTGGGAAAGCAGAAATATATTGTTTAACAACACTCACACCGGACCCATCTGAACAGCACCACTGTAATGTTTCTACTACTTTCTCTGCTAGATAAGCAGACTCTTTTTTTGGTTTGCAAACTCTCCTCCATTTCCTCCAATAGCTGTGAATGTTTGGCTTTCATATTCAGAAGGAAAGGGTTCCTCTATCCCATCCTTGTGTGTCACACGCCGTGCTCTTTGCAAGGGGAAAAAAAATCCCTCAGCTCTGGGTTCAGCAAAGGTTATGCTAAGTTTTGTCAGCCTCGGATCCTGGTGACCTCATTGTTGTCACAGATGCTTACTTTCGGCAAATGGGGGTGGGACAGAGCGGTCGGCCAGGCCAGCTTGCGGGAAGGCTGCTACCCACAGCCCACAGGGCCAAAAAAGAAAAAAAAAATGCCAGATAGTTCCCACTAGGTTCCGGTCGGCTAGGTAACGGCGAGTTATTAATCTTGTGTCAGAGAGCCAGCTGCAACCGTGGCAGTTACCATATCTCACCACCAACTCTATGTCTGGACACCGCCATTGTCCTTTTTTGGCATGAAAAGCTCTACAAATCAGCTGCTTTCTCTCCCCTCCCCAGCCCTCTCCTCTCCTTCCCGCCCCAAGCCCCCTTTCCATATCTATGGGTCAAAATTTAGCTTTTGGAGGAGGGGGAGGACTCAGAAGGAGTTCTGGGAGAGCCGTTGCCCGCACTGTGGCCGGCTTTACTAATTCAGAGAGTCTTGCCTAGTTTCCAACTTTAATGATATTCCCCCAGCATATCACTCCGGTTGCCTGGAGACCAGATTTGAGCTGGGCCTTTCATTTGATTCCCACACATCAGACTCTGAAAAGCCCTGTTCCCCCCTCTCCGCTCCCTCCCTCCCTCCCTGCCTGGGCTTTTGATTCTGCCTCTTCTGAAACCCTTCCCCCTGCGGTGTCAGTCTGGGTGGGCAGAATGGTGGTAGAAAAAGGCCAGGGGTGGAGGGCAGCCCGGAGGCTATTGCTGGTCACACATCAAGGATCGCAAACAAAGCCACTGGGAACTCTTCCTGACAAACATAAATTCGCAGAAAGCAAATTTAGTCTTCCCCTTCATAGGGTGGGTGTCATTTTAAGACTTTTCTCAGATACTTTATTAAATCTGACGCTGTCCCTTGTTTTTGCAGGCCGTTCCTTACAAAAGACTTCCGATTATCAACAAGTTGCCCATTGGAGTAAGCAAACAGCTTGTGAAGGGCTGACATAATCTAATAAGCACTGGGCTCTTTATGCCTTGTGCCTTTGCAGGCTACGGGAGTTCATTCATTTGGGTTAAGCCATCTTTTGCCATGGTTTGCTGAATCTCGAGCTCTCCTTTCCTTCACCCACGCCCCAATAAAAATCTGCATACCTGGCATTTCCCCCTTGATCAGATTTCCTTCCACGTTCTCAATAATTTTATTCCTCTTCTTTTATGGAAAAGCAGACTCCCAGCCTAAATTCAGGCCCTCAGGTCAGGTCTAAGTGTTATATGTAATCTTCAATACCTGTCAACAAAAAACTACACACATGCATTATTCATCTCCTATGTTTTAGATTCCATGCAATTATTACTTCTGGACCATTGGCTCTTTCTTATCTGTAGAGAAGGATGTTTCCTGGTTCAGCGGGACTTTGCTTGAGCAGAAAGGTAGATCTGATCTTGGTCCTGCCTCCTGGTTTCCCCCCTTTGGTGCAGAACAGAACAGTATGTAAGGTCTAGCTGGACAAACTTCACAATTAGTTAAAGTGATAGATGCAGAGCTGCAGATACACTTTGCACATGGCTATGTGTGAATATTTGGTTGTCCATTCAGTGGCTCATCTGGCATCCTGGTTCAGTTGCATGATGTTCCCATTTCTAAACTCCTCCTGCTCCAGTCTCCACAAAAATGTCCAGGGGAGCATGTCGTTTCATCTTAATGAGGGGACATGAGAGAAGCCTCCCACAAGGATGGTAAAACATCAAACATCCAGGCATCCCCTGGGCAACGTCCTTGCAAAGGGACAATTCTCTCACACCTGAAGTGACTTGCAGTTTCTCAAGTAACTACTGACGAGAAAAAAATGCTATTTTGGTTGCCTATAGCGTCTTTCCCGCTTGAATCTCTAGCTTTGAAAAAATGGCTTGTATATCTGACTATGATCTGGAATATCTGGGGAATGGGATGGCTGTAAATCCCATTTCCCAGAATAGAAGGGCCCACTTCTATTGCCTGCCCTTGTTCTAGGTCTAGGTCTGATATATGTTTCATCCCAGCATGGTACCTGATCTGAGGGAAGATCTCTTTCCCTCGACGGGGGGAATAATATTTATTATTATTATTATTATTATTATTATTATTATTATTATTATTATTAATAATAATAACAACAACAACTACTACTACTACTTTATTTTTATATCCCGCTCCCATCTCCCCAGAGGGGACTCGGGGCGGCTCACATGGGGACAAGCCCAGTTTCAACATACAATAAAATACAACATAATTAAACCAATGAAAAACAAGTAAAATAGTATAAACATACAAACCAGCATAAAACATCAACATCAAAACATTAGAACATTAGAGTCTGAACATAATATACAAACTGTAAGATAAAATTCAGCAGACTCTACAAGAGGGAATTAAGGATCTCATTACAGAGTTCAATCAATAAGGGTGGAGTGTGATAAAGTGCAGTATGCAATAATATTCCCAAAACAGATCATTTGCTGCTTTTCAGCACCAGGTCAGGACACCTTTTTATTTACTCATGCCTTCTTCTTTGTCATTTAGCGGGTTCAAGAACTTGAGCCTTGTAGCAGAGCATATTGTTGGATGCAAAAGGTACCTGGTTTAGTCTATTGCAACTTCAAGAAGGCCGGGGAAAGAAATTTCCCATAGCCACTGCCATTTAATATAAAGAATACTGAGTCTGAGGAACCCATGGACAGATACCCCCCTCTCTGAGTGAGTGCATGTGTCTGTCTACCAATCTCTCCTGAATTGCAAGATGATTTACAACAGTTAAAATAAGATACAATTGAAAACCTGATGACACTTTAAAAAATAGCTATCATGTAAAACCACCCATCATTTAAAACACTATAAATGCAACACACAGCCCATTAAATGGCTATAAATCATTTAAAGGATATAATAATAGGGATAAAAATGCAACACACAGCCCAATAAAACCCCTACTGCTAAAACTGCTAATCATTAGAAGCCTTTTTATATCAAAATGGAAGTCTATTCCTGCTGCTGAAGGGAAATCAGAGTGGGCACAGGGATGGACTTTCACGAGAGGAAATTCCACAGTCCAGGGGCAGTCACCAAGAAGGCCTTCTCATGCATCCTCTGCAGACAAGCCCGTGACAGCCCTAAGGCCCTGCTAAAGTCCTCCCGGAGAGTTTTAAGACTTTGGGAGGCTTGTATATGCCAATGGTCCCCATCCTTTATTCCTACAATTGCTTTGGACTCCAATTCTCAGAAACATGAAAAGACATAACCCATGGTAAGGGATATGGGAAATGAAGTCCAAACCATCTAGAGTAGTGTGGTCCAACCTTTAGTTACCGGAGGGCCAATCAAACTTTAGTATAGGAATGTGAGGGCCAGAGACATTCCAGAAAGAAAACGAATTACATATTATAAGTAAGCAGTAAAAGCTAAAGGTAAAGGTTTCCCCTGAT
Source organism: Anolis carolinensis (assembly GCF_035594765.1). Classification (NCBI taxonomy): domain Eukaryota; kingdom Metazoa; phylum Chordata; class Lepidosauria; order Squamata; family Anolidae; genus Anolis; species Anolis carolinensis. Next base: position 275,822,279 of record NC_085843.1, on the reverse strand, counting down.
GTTAAGTCCAGTCGTGTCCGACTCTGGGGGTTGGTGCTAATTGTTAATGTGGGATTTGTGTATTGATAGTATTTAAGTGCAATTTGTGTCTTGCCTGTATTGCATACTGATTGCATCATCCAGAGTGTAACATAGTCTAGAAAGAGTTAATTACTAAGAAGCTGTGATGTCCTTGATGTGTGGCTGGAACTGGGGAGTGTCCAGACGCAAGTGTGTATGCATTCCTGATTGCATCAGTTCTGTTCAATTCTGAGTTGAGTTCTGTCTGCCTAGAGTGAGAGTCAAGTCCTGTGTTTGTCTGCAAGTCTGTTTGTCTTGATTATTACTGCTTACAGTAAAACTTTGTATATAGTTTTACCAACGTCTCTGATGTCTATTCGTTCTGCATTCCACTGATTCCATCCAACTACTGCTGCGCTGCAAAATACTCTGACACTCATCTCCATTTCTAAGCCGAAGAGCCGGTGTTGTCCGTAGACACCTCCAAGGTCATGTGGCCGGCATGACTGCATGGAACACCGTTACCTTCCCGCCGGAGCGGTACCTATTGATCTACTCACATTTGCATGTTTTCGAACTGCTAGTTTGGTAGAAGCTGGAGCTAAGAGTGGGCGCTCACTCTGCTCCCCGGATTTGAACCTGGGACCTTTTGGCCTGCAAGTTCAACAGCTCAGCACTCTAACACACTGAGCCACCGGAGGCTCCTTAGTAAGCAGTAAGAAGAGTTGATGATTTTTTTTCCAAATGTTAAATTAAAATATTTTTCCAGTAAGAAGGGCAAGGGCCAACAAGAATGAATTGCAGGGCCGCATGTAGTCCACGGGCCGCGAGTTGGACCACGCTGATCTAGAGAATCAAAGGCAGAGGACTCCTGATGTAAACGGTTTGTTAGTTCAAGGATGCCTCTGCAATCTGACAAGATCTTGAGGAGTTGGAAATGGAAAAATGTGTGGTGGTTCACCTTTGTCAGAAGGTTCTGTAGCTATCCATATGGAGAAAAAAACCATGATCCACTCAATCATTTCAAGAGTGATTTTTCTTGCCCTGCTCATCTCGAAAAAATACAGGTCAAGTTGTAAGTTTTTAGTAGAAGTGTTTTTGAATTCTTACATAATGTTTCCTTTTGCACCCAGCATTTATATTTTTTCTCTCTCCCCCTCCCCAGGCTATTTTCTGAACATTTTTATTAACACTTTAAATGTGTACTGGCATTGAACAGATGAGCAAAAGGCAAATCTATTTATGCATTCTGTTGATGTAACTAGAGTGCAATCCACCTCTATTCAACTTGAGTGGAAATTTTCCCATTTACCCTGAAGGCTATACAACATATTCTTAGCTTGGCAGTATTCATGTTCTCGCTCTCTTTCTTGCTCTCTCTCCTCCCCCTTTAGCACCTACTCTGTTGAACTTCAACTGAAATACAGAATTGAGAAAGTGAAATAACCTCAGTGGTCAATTTCTTGTCTGGCACTACTGCTCAAACCTTATATTGATATTATGCTGGGGCTAGAATTCTGTTGGTGACATGTACCTATGTAAGTACACTTACACTAGTAGTTGCACTTTTAAGATGTTGCTCAAGAGTCATATCCAGGCAGCTATGGGGTTATTATGCACTCAGCATTTCATGCAATCTTGCTCATATATAATGAGCGCACAATCCTCATCCCAGATTGATTTGAATTCCCCTCTATCTATATTTTGGTTATGACTGCATGTGCTTTCATACATGGGATAACATTTCGGGATGTGCTGTTCTTGCAGAGGAGAATGAATAATTTAATGATTTCCCCTATTGTAAGGTGTTTTTGAAAACTATAGAGTTAGTGAAGAGGGCTTATGGTGATGAAAATCTTGAACAGTAGAGAAGTGGAACCAAGTGAGAGAGGATCAAGAAAAGCTATAGCCTCCTCCTCCAGCACGACACTGGAAGGATGGAGAAGGATGGACTTCTTTGCAAAAGAAAATCTTGAGCAGTGGAGAAGTGGAGCCAAGTGAGTAAGACCTCAGAGGGGATCAAGAAAGCTATAGCCTTCCATAGTCATCTCTCCACTCCCTCTTGCCTGCCTCGAATGGTGTAGTAAGAATGAGCCCAAGTGATGGTTGTAAAGAGGTATCATATGACACAAAAAGTGCTAGTATTGTGTAATGATTTCAGACCCCAACTGTAGGAAGCCAGGATTCGATTCTCCTCTCAACCACAGAATATTGTTTACAGCAGGAAGAACCTGCCAATTTCATTTGCTCCTGTATTGTCTTTCTTGGATCACTAAAAAGCATGAGCTCTTCCCCAAGTCTAATAGGAAGAAATGTATGAATTGTTGTAAATCTCATCTCTCAAAACACATTGAAATACCCCTCCCCCATTGCCGCCGCCTCTGCCTCTGCTGCCTCAAATTTGAACTGGTCAAAATCAGAAGGTACAACTATTCCAAGTATGGAAAGGACCAAGTTGTACCTACCTGCCATCAAGATATTAAAGTTGATGAGTCTCTCAGAAAAAAGTGGTAACCATAATTCAGCACTGATATTATGGAGCCTCCAATGGCCTAGGGGATAAAAGCCTCATGACTTGAAGGTTGGGTTGCTGACCTGAAGGCTGCCAGGTTCGAATCCCACCCGGGGAGAGCGCGGATGAGCTCCCTCTATCAGCTCCAGCTCCATGCGGGGACATGAGAGAAGCCTCCCACAAGGATGGTAAAACATCAAAACATCCGGGTGTCCCCTGGGCAACGTCCTTGCAGACAGTCAATTCTCTCCTGTTGCTCCTGACACGAAAGAAAAGGAAAAAAAAAAAAGCACTGATACACCATTGATGACAAGTATAATCATGTGGTTTGAGTATTGGACTAGGACTCTGTCAGACTATGATTCACATCTCTGCTCATCTATAGAAATCCACTGGGGAAGGTTGGACAAGTTATACTCTCTCACCTTTAGAGGAAGGCAATGGCAGCCTCCCACAGTCACAGCCCCATCATGCCAAACTAGGAGTCGCAGTGGCGCACTAAACCCTTGTGAACTGCTGACCTGAAGGTTGGGTTGCTGACCTGAAGGTTGCTGGTTTGAATTCACGAGATGGGGTGAGCTTCCACCTGTCAGCTCTAGCTTGCAGGGACATTAGAGAAGCCTCCCAGCAACATATCTGGGTGTCCTCTGGACAACGTCTCAGTACTTGGACAATTCTCTCACACCAGAAGAGACTTGCAGTATGTTCTCAAGTCGCTTCTGATACAACAAAAAAAATAATGCCAAATCCCAGAAGCAGATTAAAAACCCTCCTTCCATCCCAACTGCCACTGCCCTGACTTTGGATTTTTTTTTTTCGTGTCAGGAGCAACTGGAGTTGCTTCTGGAGTGAGAGAATTGGCCGTCTGCAAGGACGTTGCCCAGTGGACGCCCTGATGTTTTGATGTTTTACCATCCTTGTGGGAGGCTTCTCTCATGTCCCTGCATGGAGCTGGAGCTGACAGAGGGAGCTCATCCGCACAATCCCCGGGTGGGATTCGAACCTGGCAGCCTTCAGGTCAGCAACCCAACCTTCCAGTCATGAGGCTTTTATCCCCTAGGCCACCGGAGGCTCCTTGACTTTGGAATGAGAGGGGGCAGTTCCTTCTGGATTTAATCTTTTCATAGAAATGCTACAAAATTATGCATTCATGCAAAAAAACTCCAACAACATGCTTTTCCCTTCCAAAAGTTATGCCCTTTTTGGCACATATGATTTTTTTCCCCCATAAAATTCCCCCTAATAGTCAAAACTTTGTAACACTAATGTAATATTATATGAGAATCCTAAAATGATTTTTTTTCCTCACATACAAGAATGAAAACAAAAGAAGATTTACATCCCTGTACATTATGTAAGCTGAAAAATTGCAAAGTATGTGACATGTGCGGGTACGATTGTTTCCTTTAAGATCAAGCATTTGGGACTTCCTGTCATTGGAGGTAGAGCTGACTTTTTATCTTTTTAAGGGACCCCTTGGGCACAAGAATTCTCAAAGACACAGAAAGGTGGGACTTTGCCTTCTATCGCAATCCTCAAGATGGCAATCTTTCATCTGCATGTTATACAAATACCAAATATCGCCATACACAGCTCTTCCATTGTGCCCACAAAATAAATGGAAGGTGGCAAAGGTACCAAAGTCCACTCAGTATGGATCATGTGTGCAAAAAGTGTGGCTTTATAAGTGTGGCAAGGAGGCCGTTGTCTTTCTGTGTGCGTTTTTAGGGAAAGAAAGAAATGCTGGCATCCATAGAGCAGTTGCAAGCTTTCATGCAGGACTTACAGTATCCTTTCTGCCTGGGGATTCACATTTATGATTGTTAATCGCCAAATGTGGTCTTTCTCCAAACCTACCCTTGCAGCTCTGCAGTGCCCTGAATGAAGCATTTCCAAGGCTCTGGGACAAGCCATTATAATAGGACCTCAAGGGTTCACTCCAGATGCCCATTCTCTATGTGCCCCAAAGTCAAAAGAACACTGCAGATGTCCCAGCATCTTGACCTTCTGTACCTCAGAAACACTTTGTTAGACTGCAAAGGTAGGTTTTGGGGAAGTTTTGTTGTGTGTCAGGAGCAATTTGAGAAACTGCAAGTCTCTTCTAGTGTGAGAGAATTGGCTGTCTGTAAGGACATTGCTCAGGGGATGTTTTTGATGTTTTTACCATCCTTGTGGGAGCTTTCTCTCATGTCCACACATGGAGCTTCAGGTCAGCAACCCAATCTGACCTGGGGAAGTGACATCATTAAATATAATCAAGATGATGGAACTTTATATATTAGTGAAACTATTTGTTATTACAGAGCATCCCTTATCTGAATTCTGAAATCCTAAATACTCCAAAATCCAAAGTTATGTTGATGCGTAGCTGAGACCATGACAATTTTGCTTTCTGATGGTTGAATTATTGTAAATATTATATGAAATATTATGAAATTATTGTAAATATTGTATGAAACTCCCCTTCAGGGTATGTTTGTATATATGATGTGAATGAAGGATAAAAATAATGGTTAGACTTGGGTCCCATCTCTAAAATATCTCAATTTGTATGAATACACAATCAATATATATATATATATATATATATATATATATATATATATATAGAGAGAGAGAGAGAGAGAGAGAGAGAGAGAGAGAGAGAGAGAGAGAGAGAGAGAGAGAGAGAGAGAGAGAGATCCCAAACACTTCTGGTCCCAAGCATTTTGGATGAGGGATAATCAACCTGTATTTGTTCCCAAGTTTTTTTTTAAAAAAAGGGTTTCTTGACAGTTGGGAAACCCTGATGGGAAGAAGAATAGAACAGCAAGAATCCATTTTTCCAAGTATTCAAACATCCTGAAATGTTGTGGTGCAATTGTTTCACTTTTTTTTAAAGTGGGGTTTGTGGAGAAAATCTGTTTTCTGCCTAAGAAAACACTATTTCTGAGACAAGAATCTTTTTTCTGTAGAAATCAGATTTGTGGGGGGGGGGGGATGTATTTCCAGGCAAAATAAGTTGCCCCCAACACTTTGAGATGTTCAAATGCAAAGAGAATGTTGTAGAGGAATATTTGTTTTCTCCAACAATGGGAGAGCAAACTTTTGTAAGTCTCTGCTTGTGGATGTAAAAACAAAGCAGCAGAGAACAGACATTGCTAGGATGCTTCTCAGAAATAGAGAAGGCAGAAAGTGTTCAGTTTGAGACTGGAGATGTTGTCCCTTCATTTTTGATCAACTTACTATGACTTCTTTAACAAAGCTTGGAAAGGTTACTTTTTTTGGATGGCGCATTCTAAGAGTTGTAACTGAAAAAAAGACTTTTTTTCTCATGCTCTGTTCTACATAATATATTCCCTGCTCTCCCAGTGTAAGCTGGGCTACAAAATCCGTTGTCCATCCTTTGCGAGCCGTGGTCACTCCACCTCTGCATTCCGGGGCACTGATGTAAGCTTTCAAAATGAGTTTGTCCAGATTAGTCAGGTTGCCAATATCTAGGGAGGCACACTAACCCCCTTTTCCACTTCAGCGGGCTGAGCTTTTGACACTCTGAAAAGCACCATTTAGAATTAATTAAAGTCCTGTCTTTTGCATTCGTTCTCGCTGCTGCCGCTCTGCTCCTGCAGCTGACCACGGCATATATTTTGCTTTATGGGGTGGGGATGGGGTGAAAGGGTTTTGTTGCTCTTTAAACCCAGTGCAATGCCTACCAATCATGCTATATTAATCAAACTAGCAGGTTGAGGGTGTTTGCTGGATAAATGGAGAACTTAATTGTGTATTATGTGTCTTTTGGATAAACTGTGAGAATAGCATGGGTCTTTGTATTGCATTTCATCAAGGGTGCCTCATCTACAAGTGGCTTTTAACAAACGTAGGAAAAATTGCTGTAGACCGTTTGTGTAACATTTTCCTTGTCACATTAGTTAAAACATGCACAAAATTGTAATTGTTACAAAATAGTTTCACCTAGTTCTGATTAAAACCTCCTCCCAATACAGATTCTTGAATCCATCTGATTTATGAATAATAAGATTGTTGACAATTGTAGGTAGAGCTCGTGAAAAGAAATTATCGGATAAAATGTGTGAAACTGATGCAGTAATTCAAGGAGAAAGCAATTCAGTGAAATGTTAATTTATTTTTTGTTCATTTGTTTATTTCATTTCGTTTTCTTTTCCTGAATGTCATGTTATTGATTTCTAATTCTATTTACTTGAGAGTAAATCTCATGGAAGTCAATGGGGCTTCTGGTTAGGCATATAATATGGGCATGGATTTCAGTATTTAGAACAGTTAACTCTTTTGTTTTGCTTTCAAGTCAATAATAATTTTCAAGACATTAACTATTTATTAATTCTCTATTTTGTCAGCAAGGGAAGGAAGGAAGGAAGGAAGGAAGGAAGGAAGGAAGGAAGGAAGGAAGGAAGGAAGGAAGGAAGGAAGACCAATATTCTAGCCAAATGCCTTTAAAATTATTATCATCATCTTAAGTCATCTCCGCTATTTTATTTTAATCATCTGGTAGATGTAAGAAATTGGAAAGCTGCATATTCAAGACTGGCACACAAATAAAACTACACAAACCTTTACAATGTAAAATTTAGTCAGGTGGCAGAATGTTAGGTGGGAAATAAACACATGACAGACAAGTAATCTGTGACACATTCAAGTGTTCTTCAGCTTGTCATATTTGGCAAACAATATATTTCTCAGCTATCTGCAAAAAATGTAAATGGGACACTTGAGATTCAGACAAACAGCGGGACGTCCCATACAGAATCAGTGTTGTGCTAATGCTTCGGCATTGATTGGGGTTCACTAGAGGTACTTAGTTAGTAGCTTCAAATAGGATGTTGACAAACAGTCAAGGCCTGCTGCTGAACATGCCAGTGGGAATATCCAAGCAACACAAGTCTCCGTGTACCTTCATAATGAATTAGTGAATTAATTCAACTCCCAACGACAGAAGGCAGTGAAAAGTGTAACTCTGAACTGATAAAACCCTTGCTAACAAATGAATTTTGATAACAGTATATCTTCTCAGTCCTACCACCTTAACAGGAACATCTGGAAGAACTTGGGAGAGGACCTTCTCAGTGGAGGCTCTCACGTTTTGGATTTCCTCCTTCCTTGATGCCCTTGCATCAGTCTGTGATTTTTTTTTCCTATTTCAACAGGTTTTTCAGAACCAACTGTAGGATTTTTAACAGTGTAATATTTTATTGACACATTGCTTTCAAAAAGCAGCTGTGCTCTCCTGATGTCACATTGTCCCAACTTGTTACAAATTCAGTCAATCCTCCCATATCTATCTACAGATTCTGTACCCACAGATTCAACCTTTCATAGCTTCAAATTACAGTAGAGTCTCACTTATTTAACACTCACTTATCCAACGTTCTGGATTATCCAACACATTTTTGTAGTCAATGTTTTCAATACATCATGATATTTTGGTGCTAAATTCGTAAATACAGTAATTACTACATAGCATTACTGTGTATTGAACTACTTTTTCTGTCTAATGTGTTGTATAACATGATGTTTTGGTGCTTAATTTGTAAAATCATAACCTAATTTGATGTTTAATAGGCTTTTCCTTAATGCCTCCTTATTATCCAACATATTCACTTATCCAACATTCTGCCGGCCCGTTTATGTTGGATAAGTGAGACTCTACTGTATTCCAAAAGTAAATTCCCAAAAGCAAATCTTGATTTTGCCATTTTATATAAAGGACATCATTTTATTCTGTACTATTGTACATAATGGGACTTGAGCCTCCGTAGGTTTCGGTAGAGGTTCCAAATCCCATAGATACCAAGGGATAACTGTAACTACAGTAGAGTCTCACTTATCCGACATTCGCTTATCCAACATTCTGGATTATCCAACACAGTCTGCCTTTTAGTAGTCAATGTTTTTGTAATCAATGTTTTCAATACATTGTGATGTTTTGGTGCTAAATTCGTAAATACAGTAATTACTACATAACATTACTGTGTATTAAACTGCTTTTTCTGTCAGATTTGTTGTAAACATGATGTTTTGGTGCTTAAATTGTAAAATCATAATGTAGTTTGATGTTTAATTGCTTTTCCTTAATCCCTCCTTAATATCCAACATATTCGCTTATCCAACATTCTGCTGTCCCATTTATGTTGGATCAATGAGACTCTACTGTATATTGCTCTCAGCAGAACATCATATTGCCCTAGCGAAATCTAGCTTCCAGCACAATCTACCTCCAATTTACCACAATAGCTCAAAGCTTGTAGTAATATATGTTGTCCTTGGGTAGAAAAATGAAGGGAAAAAGCTGCTGATATAGTGCCCCTTGCCTTCTAATGCTTTTAAAATGTAATGTGTGAATTGTCTCTTTCCTGAAGAGGTAACTGATATGTTTTCACATTGTCTTTGGTCTCAGATGCAGTTTGTATGCTATGGATAGGGCAAACTTCCTGTCTGCTGCCACGAACTGCAACAGAGTAGAGCAAACACATGTCCAAAGACAAGACAAGAGAAAACATTGTAAGGACAGTGTTTCTCTGACTCTGACTCTGAATGGACTCAACAAGGGAGTAATCCCCCTGGAGATGCATTCTCTCGTCCCCCCCCCCCCCCCCCAGACCTCACTTCCCTCTTGCATGAAAGACTGGGAGCTTTTGCTTCCCTTGTTTTTACCAAACAAGTCTTTGAAATATATCAATTCACCCTGCAGGCTTTCGGAAGTTTGCTGATCCTATCAGTCTGATAGCACACAGCTCCATTCAGAAAGAGGAGGGCTGCTGCTCTTGACTCTTCTCTCCTTCTTCTGAGCAGAACAGGGCAAAAACATTCAGCACTTAAAACTGTCCTTCACTCCCCCTAAAAAAAAAACAAGAGAAACATCAAATACTCAAGAACTAAAACCAAAAAACACCAAACTTGCAAACAGAGTCAGCAGCAAGATGTAAAGGAAGACTCTCAGAACTCTTTCCTCATATAGTGCTCTATTTGTTGTGGCATCTTGCGTCTTTATTTATCCTATCAACAGAAAATTATTGTGGAATTGATACCCCTTTAACTCCGCAACCATCACACCTGTCATAAATTTTCTACCCAGAATACAATTTTAGGGATGATATTGGTTCCCAAGCAAACTCTGCCAATTTGAGCGATGCTAACAAAACACCAGCATTATATTCTTTTTGTTTACTTATCATTCATTGCTTACTATTGATGCCCTGCTTCCTAGCTGAAAGAGGCCTACAATAAAATAGGATGAAGTACATACAAAATAAAATAATGAAAGGGCAGAAGAGAAACAAATTAAACAAACCAAGAAGGCAAAGCATACAAACTGCTTTATTAACCCATGCAGGTTGTTAAAACCTTTCTGAAAAAGAAGAATTTGATCAGCAATAGAGAGAGTGCTCCTCTGTAGTTCTGGTCATACCCACTCTTCTCTCAAGATAAAATGGCCTTGGCAGCTTGGAAAAGTTGTATCTTTGTAAAGGAGCCACACTGTCAGTTGGATTCTGGGAAATGTAGTCCAACAAAGTAATTTTTCTGAGTTCAGTGATGGGGAGCAGTGAGGAGAGGGGGCTTCTATCTCAGGGGTACAGTGAATCCACTCTGGGCTTTGCATCAGACTTGAAAGGTGCTATTCAAGGTGGTAAGTTTTGTCTCAAAAAGATGTTGAGCTCCATTAAGGTATGAAATAAAACTTTTTCAGCCAGATGACCCAAAGTGCTGGTGCCATGTCAATGAAAGCCCTTCAACTACTTAAAATCCCTTTAGAAAGGGAGAGGGGCACCATAACCGAAACCTACTTAAGTATGAATTTTGAGATTTTTTGTGTGAAGGAAGGACAAACTATCAAAAGCTTGACATCACATTGGTGGATAGGGGACCTTTAAGTCACATCAGCCTATGGCAACCTTATAATTGGGCTCGGGCTGTGGTGCAGGCTGGAGAGCAACTGCAATGAATCTCTGCAATGAATCACTCTGATCAGGAGGTCATGAGTTCGAGGCCCGCTCAGAGCATATGTTTGTCTTGTCTTTGTTCTATGTTAAAAGGCATTAAATGTTTGCCTATATGTGTAATGTGATCCGCCCTGAGTCCCCTTCGGGGTGAGAAGGGCGGAATATAAATGCTGTAAATAAAATAATAAAAATAAATAAATAATTTCATAGGTTTTCACTGGCAAGGAAAACTCAGAGGTGGTTTCCTAAGATCCTTCCTTCTTCTAAAATACAGCCTACAGCTCCTGGTATTCCTTGGTGGTCACCTATCTGAATTCTAACCAGGCTTGATTTAACTTCCAAGATCAGGTGCAGTCTGGTGCCTGCACCTGATCTTGGAAGTATAGAAAAGTGCTGTATTGATAATTGATATCCATTATCAATACAGCACTTATCTATATTTATATCCTAACTTCCCTCCCCAAAATGAAAATTCAAGATAACTATGTCTTTTCAGCATAGGATAGCGAGTTAACCACCAGCTCCTGAAAGATCTTGCCAACTGGAAGGTTAACAGTTCAAGCCGTGGGCAAAGTGAGCTCCCGCCATCAGCCTAGCTTCTTGCTAGCAGATTGAAAACAGCAATTGTGAGCAGATAAATAGGTACTACTTTTAGCAGGGAGGAAAAGACGCCCCTGAAAAACATGCTGGTGGTCCAATCAAAGAGGTGTCTATGAACGACAAAGCTCCTCGGCATGGAAGAATGGAGCAACAGCAACTCCCCATGGCTGAGTCGAGCACAGCCTTCAGATGCCAGAGATGGAAAAAAGAGGGAAGCCTGCCTCTGTGTATGTACAATTCTGTCTTTGTCAATTGTATAATGGCATTGAATGTTTGCCATATATGTACCTGTAATCTGCTCCGAGATAAAACAGAATATAAATAAAGTTTGTTGTTGTTGTTGTTGTTGTTGTTATTAAATTGCTTGGATAGCTGGTGGGAAAGTGAAGATGGGCTTAATTATTCAATTGAACTCAGCATTGGGAACAAGTTTCAGGCTATTTGTAAAGAGAAAATAAGCTATGCCTCCTACATATGCACATACTATTTGCAATGTACTGTCTTGTTTATTTAAGTTGTTTCATAATTTATTGAGTTGTTCCTGATTCGTTTTATGTATTGTTGTCAGCATTGAATGTTTCGCATTGTTTATTTTGTTGTAAGCCGCCCTGAGTACCTTCAGGGCATTGGGGAGATAGGGTGGGCTATAAATAAAGTTTCATTCATTCATTCATACTACTGAATAGAAAATGTTTTCTCAGTCTTTTTATACACCTCTTTTTTCTTTTTTACACAAGGCAGTAGAAATACTTTTCTGGCATAAGGGAAGTTCAGATATAACTCCCACCCTCCACACACGCTTCAGGGAATACCAAGGTTCTCCAGTTGAAGCCTAAAAATATATTTACTGAAAACGTAAGAGACCCATTGCTGTATTAGGCAAAGCAGACCAATGGTTTAACTCAGTATAATGCCAGCTTCCCATGTTCCTATGTTCAACTCAGGAGCCTCCGGTGGCCTAGGGGATAAAAGCTTCATGACTTGAAGGTTGGGTTGCTGACCTGAAGGCTGCCAGGTTCGAATCCCACCCGGGGAGAGCGTGGATGAGCTCCCTCTATCAGCTCCAGCTCCATGCGGGGACACGAGAGAAGCCTCCCACAAGGATGGTAAAACATCAAAACATCCGGGCGTCCCCTGGGCAACGTCCTTTCAGACGGCCAATTCTCTCACTCCAGAAGCAACTCCGGTTGCTCCTGACACACACAAAAAAATGTTCAACTCCATCATTATGTCTCTGACAGGACAGCAGCATCTGAAATATTATATGGATGATTTCGTGAGTGCAGGGAGGAAGGAGAGAAAAAATGTTTTAGAAACACACAGTGTTTAAAGGAAAATAATATGGGGATAAACCCAGGTTAATCCCATCTGTTTACTCCAATTTCTTATTTGGAGATTATAATCTTGCATCTGACTTGTTGAGGAGTCATGCCAGTTGGAGTCTGATATCACTGTTGTTCACTGTCAGAGAAATGCAGCTTAAAGTCAATAGGGTTGACCATCTAATGATAATTTAAATATTCTATAAAATTTGAATCTCTACAATGCTGGTTGAGATTCATTCAGACAAACAAAGATAACAAAAGCCTTTTGTGCATTTGTCACTCATTTCCACTTCTCTGCTGTTGTGGTGTCAAATAATGTCAGCAATTTCAGGGCAATTACTGTAATTTTAAACTCTCAACAAATTAAATTATAAAGACTAGTTGTCCAAGGAGGACACTACTCTGTTTCCCCCTCCCTATTTTACAGTACATTTTAATTGATGGAAAGTGAATTTCATCCTGACTGATTAGAAAATCGACCATTTCACCACTAACAAATTTGGTTCCTTACAAGTAAAAGCTGTTTCTTACAGGTATTTTTAATTAGATTCCCTGTCTTTTGAGGCGCAATGAAGATTTAAAGATGTGTGTGTGTGTGGGATGGGGGGGAGTCCAGAAGTGACAATGTCAGCAAACAAAATTCCAAGTAGTTCAGTCATAGCAGTCTTTCTAATTCCAATGAATTAGTATCAAGATCGAGAGAAGTCATGGTCCCACTCTAATCTGCTTTGGTCAAACCTCATCTGGAATAAGACTGTGTCCAGTCCTGGACACTACAGTTCAAGTAGGATATTGACAAGCTGGAAGGTGTCCAGAGAAGGGAAACCAAAACTATCAAAGTTTGGAAACCAAACCTTATGAGGAATGGCTGAGGGAGCTGGAGATGTTTAGCTTGGAAAAAAGAAGGCTGAGAGGTGTTACACCCCTGGGCAGCGAGAGCACTGAAAACCAACACAGAGGCCAATAACAATATAATATCTTTATTGAAGCAAATAAAGTTTTCAAAGAAAATAAGCAGAAAAGTTAAACAAGCAATTGACCTTTCAGGAAAGATCAAAGTTAGTCCAATAAGTGAAAGTCTTATGTCCAATATTAAAGTCCAAAGTCCAGAAACCGAAACGCACTCAAAGTTGGCTTGAGTATTGAGTGGGGAAAAGTAGCAAAGTGGCACAGATGAGTTCTCTGGAGTAAATGTCCAAAAGCAGGATTTCAGGGCAAGGCATGAGCTGGATGTGCAGGAGCTGAAACGCAGTCCAAACTTGGGCAAGAAGGTAGACCCGCGTCAGGTCTACTCAGGAGTAAGCGCACCGTCACGCTACTTGGATTTCAGGAGCTAGAGACAATGATGCTTAGTAAGTAGTAAAGTTGACACCGCAAAGGAAAGTTCCCAGCGCAATACTTTTATTGACGTTCATAAGCTCCCCCAAACCAGGTGCCCGACTCCCTAATTCTTCCCAAGAGAACTGAGCTTGCTATAGTCACCGTGCCAGGTGCCTGACTCCCTAATTCTTCCCAAGAGAACTAAGCTTAGCCATAGTCACCACGCTCTGCTAATCTGGCGCTTCTCCTCAAGCTTTGTCTCTGTAATCTCTCTGTTTTCAAAAAAGCCCTGCAATCAAACACTAACCTGTCAGGAGAATCTGGGAGAGCCAGCACTGTTTCAAGGGCATCCTTAATTGGCGCTGGCTCAGAAATGTCAATAGAAGGCATCTGGAAAGGAGTTGAATCTTGCTGACATGGGAGAAAACCAACGTCTTTTTTGTCCTGGTTAGCAATGGCCACAGGGTCAGGGGCCAAAGGTGCCTGAGGTATCACAAGAGGGGACATGATAGCCATGTTAAAATATTTGAAGGGATGTCGCACTGAGGAAGTGGTGAGCTTATTTTCTGCTGCTTTGGAGAATAGGGCCCCTTCTACACTGCCATATAAATGCCAATTATCTGCTTGCATAATCTGGATTATATGGCAGGGTAGAAGGGGCCCAGGACATTGAGCAATAGAAGTCCAGGAAAACAGATTTCTCCTAAACATTAGGAAGAATGTTCCTGATAGTAAGAGCTGTTTGGCAATGGAATATACTGCCTCGGAATTTTATGTGGCAGTATCTGGAGGTTTTTAAGCAGAGGCTGGATGGCCATCTGTTGGGAATAATTTAGTTGTGTATTCTGGCATGGCAAGGGGTTGAACTGGATGGTCCTTGGGGTCTCTTCCAACTCTATGATACTATGAGCCCTTCCACACAGCCATATAACCCAGAATATCAAGGCAGAAAATCCCACAAATCTGTTTTGAACTGTGTTATTTGAGTCAACACTGCCATATATTCCAGTTCAAAGTTGATAAACTGGGATTTTATTCAGCTGTGTGGAAGGGGGTTTAGTCACCTTGGAGGGAAGTGTCTAGGAAATTATGCAACCTTATGCAAACATGTATAGGCATAAGCCCCTTTTAACTAAAGTGGGCTTATATCTGCATATATGTGTGGAAGGGGCCTGTGATACTATGATTCTGTGAATTTAATTTCAAACCACTATGTTATGATTACAACTAATGGAGTGAGGGGGGTTCATGAGCACACTGGTTTTTCCCTGAGAATGAGGACAAAGAAGGTGCCCAACAGGCCCAAGCTCATCTTAAGCTGTCTCTTCCACCTCTCTCTCACAAAACACCCCATTGGGTCCTCACCTTTAACAGAGCTCCTGTATGATATCTATCAAAGTAGCCATGGTGAGGGGAGGGACGTCTTCTGACTTAAGAGATTCTGGAAGGCACAGACATGACTTAGGACAGGGGTCCCCAAACTTTTTAAACAGAGGGCCAGTTCACGATCCTTCGGACCGTTGGAGAGCCGGACTATAGTTGACCAAAGAGCAATAATTAATAATATCAATAACAACAACAACAACAAAAATAATAAAGAGGGTTGGAAGATACCCTTTGGGTCATTGAGTCCAACCCCCTTCTGCCTTTGTGCACCGAAAGCACAAGCAAAACACCCTTGAAAGATGGCCATCCAGCCTCAATGATGATAATGATAATAATAATAATAATAATAATAATAATAATAATAATAATAATAATAATAATGGCTGTAAGAGAAGAAGAGACCCCTTGGGTCATTTAGCCCAACCCCCTTCTGTCCTTGTGCCGTGGGGGCCAGATAAATGGCTTCGATGGGCCACATCCGGCCCCTGGGCCTTAGTTTGAGGACCCCTGGCATAGTGCATCAACAGCATTTTGTCTAATTTCTGCATGTGCCAGTGTTGTGACACACATTGAACCACAGATACACAGTGGCAGATCTGTTCACTTGACTGAATAGGTCAATACTACAGGCACATCCCTTACTCCTGATGCAGGACATTTGAAACTACTGGGTCTATTATTTCCAGGTAAATACGATGCTCATGTGCAGAAAAAGCATAAGTAGTCTGGTTCTTCACTTAATGTGTTTTGACAGTCCTAACACGGTCTCATTCCAACACTTTTTAAAAAACACAGAAAGCCCTGTTGCTCTTATGAAGGAGAGGGTGCGATGGAGAATTTTACAATCTTATTCATTCCATTGGTGTAAAAGCTTTTGAAAAAGAAAACATTAGCTTCAAAGTGAGACCACTGTTTTCACCACAAAATTTTATTATGTCCCAACTGAGTTTTGTTTAATGGAATTAAATTTCACCCTTTCTAATTATCTTTTAGAGAAGACAATCTTTACAGAATCATTAGTAACAGAAGTACACAATGGATCTTTGTCTTTACTATGACAAAAGAAATCCTAGAAGCAGCACTAAATCTGAAGGAGAGATCACGCAAAATACAAAATATCTTTGCTCACGTCTCCCTAAATTATGTAACTTTCTGTAGAGTCAATGTAATTTAAGCACAATGGTTGTAATTTAACTTCTTTAAAATGGACAACTGTAAGTTTCCTTTAAAGAATAATATCTACCATTCTCTTCTAATTAATCAAGTCTATAGATAAATAATCTTTTTGTCTTCAAATTAATTTCCCACACATCAAAATCTACAGACAAATGCTCTGTTATCAAAGATTCTTTTTCTGAGTGGGCTATTTCTTTTAATCTAACTCTCTACCCCTCCCCAGAAGACACAGAGACACAGATACGTATACTCTGAGCATTCTTATTTGACTGATTGTTTTAGCCCATTTATTCCATCTCCAAGAAAAGAAATATAACTTCCAGGCCCCAATTAATAAATGCACCACAATCTGTAGACCTGGGATCTAATTAAGTCATAATGTCTTCAAAATAGGCAATTATTCTTGCAAAAGTGTATTGCCAACAAAGAAGTTGCAATGGCCCCAATCCTGCATCAAGGACTGAGATGCATAACTTTGCAACAATGGAGCTATTTCACTAATATGGCATGCAACCTATGTTGGAGACTTTGCAACAATCGGCATTTGTTGATATTTTCTAACATAGGTTGCACACACCTTTCATAGCATCATGTTGTGTCCCCACCACACAACATGATACTATGAAAGGTAGACACCCTTTTTGTATGGGCACAGAGCAACCATGAATTCCCATTGCCCTCCATTCTGGAATTTATTTGTAAGAGTTTAGCAGTCATAACTCTTTCTTAAAGGGCTACCGCACTGATACACATTATCCCAGTCAGAAAAAAAATGTTTTTATTGCTGTTTCTTTCCTCAATGGGAGGCACAGACATTTACATTTCTGAATCTGAATCTTGATTGGGACCAAAGATGAAGCAGATTGCCTCCAAATCACTCCAAGCTAAACTTGTTCAAAGTGTCAAAGTGCCAATACTGAATGTTGTGGTCAGTTCATGCCTTGCTAGTAAGCTTTCCTAATTTTTAAGAGACGATCATCTATCTGCAGGTGTCTTCTGCTTAAAAAGCTCCTTGGTCCAAAGATAAAGAATTGAAACTGGCCCCTGCTTTTAGCCTCTGGATCACAGAATAAGCAGACACAGGAATCTCCTGGTCAGGTTCCTCACTGGGTTGAGACATATTGTAATTACAATTATAGTCATATGTTTACATTTTCAAATATATCAATAATAATGATGATGATGATGATGATGATGAACATGCAAAGATACTGTGGGACTTCCCAATCCAGACTGACAAAGTTCTGGAACACAACACACCAGACATCACAGTTGTGGAAAAGAAAAAGGTTTGGATCATTGATGTTGATATCCCAGGTGACAGTCGCATTGACGAAAAACAACAGGAAAAACTCAGCCGCTATCAGGACCTCAAGATTGAACTTCAAAGACTCTGGCAGAAACCAGTGCAGGTGGTCCCGGTGGTGATGGGCACATTGGGTGCAGTGCCAAAAGATCTCAGCCGGCATTTGGAAACAAAAGACATTGACAAAATTACGATCTGCCAACTGCAAAAGGCCACCTTGCTGGGATCTGCGCGCATCGTCCAAAAATACATCACACAGTCCTAGACACTTGGGAAGTGTTCGACTTGTGATTTTGTGATATGAAATCCAGCATATCTATCTTGTTTGCTGTGTCATAATAAAAAAATAATAATACTTTATTTCTATTCTGCCATATCTACCCGAAGGGACTCAGGGCAGATTCCAACAAACAATGGCATTCATTCAATGCCTTCATAAAACAGATAGATATTGGCATAAGTTCATATATGCAAATATTATGCAAACTTGCATTGTGCTGGGAAAGGGAATGCATTCCCACCTCCTTACATTGTATAAGTGGCCACATATTCATCATTGCTGAAGTATTATGTACACTCAGGTGTATCAGTGTAGCACAACTAGGTTATGTGTGCATGTGCCTTCAAGTCACTTGTTGATTTGTGGTGAACCCATTAATTTCATAGGATTTTCTTAGGAAAGGAATATTCAGAGCTGGGATATCCAAAACATAAGTAAAGATAAAGGTTTCTCCTTGACATTAAGTCTAGTTTTGTCCAACTCTGAGGATTGGTGCTCATCTCCATTTCTAAGCCAAAGAGCCGACATTGTCCGTAGACACCTCCAAGGTCATGTGGCCGGCATGATTGCATGAAGTGCCTTTACCTTCCTGTTGGAGTGGTACCTATTGATCTATTCACATTTCCATGTTTTCAAACTGCTAGGTTGGCAGAAGCTGGGGTTAACAGCAAAAACTCACTCCACTCCCAAGATTCGAACTGCCAACCTTTTGGTCAGCAAGTTCAGCAGCTCAGCGGTTTAATCCGCTGCACCACCGGGCTCCCTATCTGCAACATACACATGTAATTCTATTTTAATATCCACAACATACACATATTAAAACAGAATTAAACATGCAAATCAATTAAAATCACTTAAAACATGTGAAACTGTTCTTAAAAATCAAAATACTGTACAGCATAAGGCATTCACCTATTTGCATGAATGGTACTGATGAGATGCCACCCATTATCTCATGGTCAATCAGCAGAACCAAGGCATCTAAGGGTCAAATCAGATGTGACACCATTCATGCAATTGCCACTTTCTTTATTGTTTTAAGGAACAAGAACCAGATATGGGTTATCTGATGCAGATCTAGAGCTTGTAGACATGTGAGTTATGTTTGTGTGTTAGGGAACTTTTAATTCTTTGCTTCCTGTTGCGGTTCTGAATTTAATTTGAGGCCCCTTGCGTTGGAGAAAACTTATTTTATTCTGCTTGTGGTATCTACAAAACCTACATACATGAGTCACAGGTGCAATGCGCTGCCCTGACTTGCTGTCAGAATGCGATTTCACACTGGCATTTGAAATGAGAGGAACCTGTACAGCAGGCAGTGATTCAGATGTGAGCAGCACTAGGCATTTACAGCCCATGGTAGCCTTTGAAGATAGATCTGCCATACTAGCCAAAGTGATTGTAGGCTTCTCTTGCCTTTTGACACATCAACTTTGTGACAACTTGCCCTTTCAATATATCTAAATTATACCCATGTATCACACTTTCAACCACTGGTCTTCTCTTTCAAGCACACACTTGAAAGAGATTCGGTGCCATCTAGTATTCCGTCTTTCATTTGCAAACTAAAAAAGGACCAGGTTCCATTTATCAACATTTGCCAGTTTCTGACAGTGCTTTTGAATAAGCAGAGGAGGCCTGGATCTTGCAGCAGTAGGTGAGGATCATTTTGACTCCAAAAACACAGAATAAGAATGTTGGATAAGATACTTTCTGATTATTCTTGATCACTTGGATTAGGAATGGCTTTCAGTTGAATCTGTGGGACACACATTACTCAATCAATTTCAAATAGGAAAGTATTTCCCCCTCTCTTAGTTTGCTCTCCTTAAAAATATTTCTATGGGGACAATTCACTTATTGCTTTCCTCATGATTTGCATCTGAGAAAATTGCAGGGATCATTCCCACCCAAATATTTCAAATGTTTCATATTTGACACAGTACCTAGAATTGGTTATAGAATTACAGAATTTTCAAGTTTGAAAAGAGAGACCCAGCATGATGTAGTGGCTTGAGTGTTGGACCATCTAACGGAGAACAGAGTTTGAATCCCCACTCAGCCATGAAAACCCTGGAGAAGTTACTCTCTCAGCCTCAGAGGAAGGCAAAAGAAAACCTCTTCTGAATATAGCTTGTCAAGAAAACCACATGGAAATGTTGCTTTCAGTTGGAAATGACTTGAAGGCAGATAGGAACAACAATGTTGGAAAAGCATCCTAAGAGTCATTTAGTCCAAGCACCTGCAGATGGAGAAACTCCACATTTACAGCATCCTTGACAGATGGCCATCAAACCTCTCCTTTGAATTCAGCTCACAATAAATGCGAGGGAAGTTTGTGTTTGATCAATCTCCCGCAATTCTTTGTTGGGTGTGTGTGTGTCAGGGGTTATGCATTTATTTGGTTAGGCTGAAACTTTACTGAATCATTCTGCTGTTGTCATGCTTTGATCTTTATTCCCAAAAAATGAACAAGGAGAACAAGGAGAAGTCCATTTCCAACTGAGCTATGTATTTTTAATGGTCTAATCAGATGTAAACCTGTAAAACAGATAGTGCCTTACTTAACATGTTTTATGAACATGTCCTAATTGCAAGAATTCTTCAGTCATCACCACTCTCTTCCTGGTTCTCTCTATTTTTCAAAATGTCTTTAAAGCCTCTTGAGAACCATTTGGAAGCGCTGTTCGTGTCATTATCCCAAAGGAGAAAGAAGGCGCTTGGCAGCACTTTCCGTTCTTAGGGCTGCTGTTGGCTTCACCCGGCAAAGGTTTGCAGAATGACTCAGAGGTGAATCACAGGTTTCTGCAGGTGTACGCTGGGGAGGGTTGGCCCATTTCCACGTCTCGGCGGTGGCAAATGTTTACTTCATTAGTTCACGGGGTTACCCAGCAGTCCTCGCCAATTCTATTTCTCAACATTAATGGATGCTTAGGAAAACAAAACAAGCCAAGAAAGCCCAGGGCCCCACGGCTGTTCAAGAGAGTTCCACTGCTTTGAACATGTCGCTTTCTAATGAGAGAATTTTATATTTGCTTGAGCAATGGAACAGGGCAGGTTTAATGCTTGTGTCCCCTGATTGTATCTCCTCTTTCATGTCTCCTTATAAGCTTGTGACTTATGTTATCTGTTCTCCTCGTCTCATGTTTGCCTCTCTGAGCAGCATAGCTTCTGTAGCTTTGACTGGATTAGCTGCCTTGATCAAGATCACGTTAATCTGCTGTTCAAGGAATGAGACCCTTGACTCATAGAATCACATAATGTCGAAAACAAAACTCAGGTAAGGTTGCTTGGACTATGACTCCCAGAACCCACCAGGAGATTTGATGAGTCCTAATGAACCAGATCCTGTCTGATCCTGGAAGCTAAAGAGGATCAATCCTGGTTAGGACTTGGATGGGAGATTGCTTGAATACCAGGTGCTTTAGGCTATATTTCAGAGGAAGGAACTCCCCAAACCACCTCTGAATACTCCTTGCCTATGAAATGCATGGGGGTCACTTGATAGGCAATTTGAGGGCACAACACAGAGAGAGCGAGAGAATCCAAAACAGAGGCAACTTTCTGACGCTCTGCTAAAATAGATAGAAGCTCTCTATAGCTTCAGACCCAGACCTCCTTTCTCATATTCTTTAACCCCCTCTACCCACACTTTTTAATTTTCTTTAATAAAACCTCCATAGATTTGATATAGAGAGCCAGTGTAGTGTAGTGGTTTGAGCATTGTAATATGGGCTCTGGAAACCAGGGTTCCAATCTGCAATCATCCACAGAAACCCACTGGGTGGCTTTCGACAAGTCACACTTTCTTAGCCTCAGAGGACAACAATAGCAACCCCATCTGAACATATCTTATCATGAAAACCCTGTGATAGGGTTGCATTTGGGTCAACATAAATGCCTTGAAGGCACATAGCAAGAGCAAGCAACATAGCTTTGATAAGAAGTGGGTCTCCCCAGGCTTTGAATTTTCTTCCCAGAAAGTCTAGGTTGCCCCTGTTATCCTTCCATGCGTTGGTGAATTTTTTTCCACTAAGTTCAGCCATTCAATTGGTCGGCACTAGGTGGGATTTGAAATTGGAGCTAGGTATCTCTTCCCACTTGCCACATCCTGACTTGCTTTGCAAAGTCTTCTGAGCATGGAAAATATTTTGAAATGTTGTGTATTGTGGGATGCAGGTCAGAAGAAAGTTTCCCTTTGAAGAATTAGAAAGCCAAAGCTTCCTTTGGTGAATTGGTTCTTTGGAAACTTGCCATTGGCTATTGTTCTGAACAATTCATTGAACCTATCTAATAGTATACATGTCAAAAACTCAAATCGCTTGATTTAAAAGGCTGAGTGTTTGATCTCTGTTGATATCATCATTACGAGGCATAACAAAAGTAACCACAACAAATGCTCTTCAAATACGCTGCTTTCTTCCCAAATCATTTCTCTTTATGAAATAAGACTTCTGCTTTCAGATCCTTACTTATGGCCATTTCTCTGCCTAGTTTTTCCTTAGTCTCCCTCTCTAAATTATCACTCCACTTCCTTCTGATCAGCATAATGTGACAATAGAGAACATTGTTCCCACACTAATGTCTTGTTTGTGGGATCTCATTGCCACTGACATAGAAATCCTTTGGCTCGGTCCAATAGGGCTCTTCCTAGCTCAGAACAGCTGGAAATGTGGCCCTGTTGCTGCAAATGGTTTGTAATCACCTTCTTCTAAAATAGTAGTTTTCAACCTGTGGGTTGTTTTGGCCTACAACTCCCAGAAATCCCAGCTAATTTACCACCTATTTGGATTTCTGGGAGTTGAAGGCCAAAACATATGGGGACCCACAGGTTGAGAACCACTGCTCTAAAATAAGTTTACAGCACCTGCTTTTTGTGGTCTTTCTCTCAAGTACTAACCAGGCCTGACCATGCTTATCTTCCCAGAAGGGTTGAGTCTTAATGCCTTCAGGGTATTTGGCAAGAATAATTCCCCAAAATTATAAGCAAATTTCTGATAATTTCACATTATTCTGTCTTTTTCATTTCTGGAAGGTTGAAGGATCTATGGTAACTTCTGATGGAAGTTGTTCATTTCAATAGAATTCACTATTATTCATGATTTCAGTTTCCACGGTAAGCTCAGGAACACATATCCTGCAGATATGGGGGTTGTAGTATATACTGTCCAAATTAAAATTTATTTTGAAGATTTTTAGCATAGGTAGAAATGAATGGGTTGCTGTGAATTTTCCAGACTGTATGGTCATGTTTGAAGTGTGGTGTTAGAGGAAAATTCTGAGAGTGCCTTGGACAACAAGAAGATCCAACCAGTCCATCCTCCAGGAAATAATGCCAGGCTGCTCACTAGAAGGAAGGATAGTAGAGGCAAAGATGAAGTACATTGGCCACATCATGAGGAGACAGGAAAGCTTGGAGAAGACAATGGTGCTGGGGAAAATGGAAGGAAAAGGGAAGAGGGGCCGACCAAGGGCAAGATGGATGGATGGTATCCTTGAAGGAACTGGCTTGAACTTGAAGGAGCTGTGGGTGGCAACAGGTGACAGGGAGCTCTGGCGTGGGCTGGTCCATGAGGTCACAAAGAGTCGGAAGCGACTGAACAAATAAACAACAATGGTCATGTTCCAGAAGTTTTTCGGGCTCTATGGCCATGTTCCAGAATTCTTCTGGAACATGGCCATACAGCCCAGAAATCTCACAGCAACCCAGTGATTCCGACAACTTTGACAAGCCTTTGACAACACACAGAAATTAATATGACCTGCTCCAATCTCTTGTTTAGGAAGAAGGAAGAAGGAAGAGCTAAGCTCTGTATTTGTATTTGTTATCTCCAGGTCTTTTGATGTTTATCTGTTCTAAAAAAAAACCCTCATTGTAGGCTATATATACATATAGAAACAATAAACACAATGCAAATTGCCATCATAATCATTGTAGAATTCCTTCTTGTGATTTTCTCACTTTGGAGAACTAATTAGAACCTACTTCTGCACAGCCATAATCCAACTCTACAAAGGACAACAGAGTGGAAATTTGTAGAGAATCCCTTTCCTTTTGTTAATAAGGACCATTTAAACAGATTGCTCTTATGTGCAAGAATACAAGCTGTCATTTCATTCATTAATAGCACTGAAGTTTTTAATGAATTACAATTAGGTTAATTTTCGCTTTCTCAGAAGCATTAGTCAATCTTTCACCAGTATAATTCATTGCTAGCATTAAATGAATCACTGATATACACAGCAATCTTTGCACAATGTCATGAAATTCAAAGAGGTTCCATATCTACTTGATTCATTTCTTCCCAAAAATCCCGTGTTTGATCTGCAGTTTGTTTCCCATTCCTCATAATGTTGTGAGAAATGATTGCCCTTTGGTGGCAGAACACTTACTTTGCATGCAATTCTCTTCAGTTAGGACCAGCATGTAATATTCCCCCATTATGTGATCAATGCTAATGATTATTTTAAGTCCCATTGATACAAATGGGGCACATCAGTTGTGGCTTAAATTGCAATTACATTGATAGGCTTTGTTCAGTCCTATGTATGTCTACTCAGAACATGTCACAGTGAGTTCTATGAGGCTCACCTCCAGTGTAAGGTAAAGGTAAAGGTTTCCCCTGACATTAATTCTAGTTGTGCCTGACTCTGGAGGTTGGTGCTCATCTCCATTTCTAAGCTGAAGAGCCAGCGTTGTCCAAAGACACTTCCAAGGTCATGTGGCCAGCATGACCTTCCTGCCAGAGTGGTACCTATTGATCTACTCACATGTGCATGTTTTTGAACTGTTAGGTTGGCAGAAGCTGGGTCTAACAGCAGGAGTTCAACCCACTCCCTGGATTCGAACCACAGACCTTTCGGTCTGCAAATTCAGCAGCTCAGCAGTTTAACCCACTGCACCACCTCCAGTGTAGATTATTTATATTTGTTGATTTTGTTGTGTGCCTTTTGCAATGGCTTTTTCTCTCAGGCTGAGACAACTTGTTCAAAGTCATCCAGTGGGGCCCCATCTATACTGCGATATAATCCCATTTCTGGATCCAGATTATCTGCTTTGAATTGGATTGTATGACAGTGTAGACTCATATGATTGAGTTCAAATCAGATAATCTGGATTCAGAAACTGGATTATATGGCAGTGTAGATCCAGCTTGGGTTTATCATGGCTGATTCAGACCCTAATCTCTCGTCATCCTACTTTATCATTCAACCACTACACCATGCATGGTCAGGATTTATGTTAACTGGATCAGGGCTTTTCTTCTTTTACTTGAGAACCAACATTTTAAACAGTGAAAGTGAAACATTCTGTTTGGGGGCAACTATTTCATAGCAGCAAGCAAAACGGGAGGATTAAAAAAAAAAGAAATAAGGGGGATAATGATATAAAACTCAGCTAATTTTAGGCTCAGAAGATAAACAGACAGAAGATTTAATAACAATGTAAACGCGCTAGTGTTCTATTTTGGTTGTGATCTCAGATTTCCTCCCCATTGTTCAAAGAGTTTGAACTCTTGCATCAGAGTTTGTAGAAAGAGCTGCTGCTTTGTCCGGTATTCGAAGGCATAGGCTAGATTCCTAAGCTGATTAGCACTTGGAAGCATAGTGGGCAATTGAGATATCGCCAAGAACAGATCCCTGCCCCAAGCATCTTACAATCCCCAGATCTAGCAAATAAGTATTATTTCCAGTGCCGGGGATTTTCCAACAGCTATAGTACTGTGTGCATGTGTGTGCGTGTGCTTTCAAGTTGCCCATTGACTTATTCAAGACCCCATGAATTTCATAGGCCTTTCTTAGGCAAGGAAGACTCAGAGGTGATTTTGGCAGTTCCCTCCTCTGAAATATAGCCTACAACACCTGGTGTTCCCTGGCGGTCTCCCACCTACAGTAGCCTCTGGTAAAGCTGTCAGAGTTGCATCTGACAGCGAAGACAACAGACACAAGCTTATTATTTTCTATAGCATGCTTAACAGAAGCTCATTTTACCCTTAAGGGGTAGAAAATGTTCACAGCTTTATCTGCTGCTCCCATCTCTGTCAACATTAAAAAGACTATAGAGGAAATGGCTGGACTTTTTTGGTGGGTGGTGGAAGAGAGTGAAGGTGAGAAATGAATGCACGCCATTGGAAACTAAGTTTCCTTTTCCCCCTCAAGCTTCTTCATTGAGAGTCAGCATGATGTAGTGGTTTGAAAATTGGATTATGCTGGAGATGACAGTTTGAATCCCCACTCAGCCATGGAAATTCACTGGGAGACCTTCGACGAGTCACACTATCTCAACCTCAGAAGAAGGCAAGAACAGGCCCCCTTTGAATAGATCTTGCTAAGATGAAATAGGATCGGTTTACCTTGATGTCACCATAAGTCAGAAATGACTTGAAGGCACACAACAGTAATAAAGTTGCTTCATCACATTTTTCTAAAAAAAATATATAGAAATAATCTCCAAATCCATGCTAAGCAGGCTGTCAGTTCTTAATGCAGAACCCAGAAGACACCTTCAAAGCATGTCATAGCATGATACAGCTCTGCACATCCTGATGCAGCAAAAGTTATTGTGTGCCCTGTGATATCCACCTCACAAGTATCCTACACATAGTTCAGAATTTTACACTGTTTCCATTTAAAAAAAATCATTAGCATATCTGACATTTATTTAAGGCCAGGACTAAACATTTAAACATATACACACACATCAATGAAAGTGATTCTGTTCCCATTTCAATGGTGAGCGTATTGCCTTCAGGCTAAATGAACACACAGGCTTAATTCATCTATAAATATCCTGAAGTTGTGTTCTGCAGAATGACTGAACACAAGGTGTGCTCACTTGGCATTTAACCTGGGGAAGTCATGTCAGGTTTTACACACACACACATCTCCCTGCTGTTTGGCAGCTCTGTGCTAGAATTCAACCACAGGTTTTTGCCAAAACTTGACTCGGCTCCCATCAGATTAACTGTCTCCATTAAACAAACTGGCATTTCTTCTAAGGATTTGGAGTAAAAGGATAATCTTGAACGACACATGTCTAAAGAGATGAGCCTGCTCAGAGGGCTGTGATTAAGCAATCCGGTCTACGGACATTTCCAACGGCTTGGGTCGGCTGATAATCAACCTTTAAATCCTGGAAAGCTCCATGCCCTGGGCTCCAGAATTGTAGCACTTCCTTGAATGGGTCATTCAGTTTTGCCTGATTAGGACTACAAATTAATATCTTTTCCTTTGCTCCTGCATACGCCTCTAGTTCCCATTATTCCAGATTTAGGACAGTGTTCAACCAATGAAGGATAACTGACATTTCTGTAGATCCGTGATTCCCAAAGTGGGCACTAACTCCCCCTAGTGGGTGCTGCAGCGATCCAGGAGGGTGGTGATGGCACCTATTAGGACATGGGGTGGGGGCCAGGGGAGGGGCAGGGCCTCTTCCCACGTGCCAGAGACAGGGCTGAGCACCTGAGGCGCCTGTTAGGACACAGGGGGCGGAGCTAGAGGAGTGGGTGTGGCTTCTTCCCAAGAGCCCAAGACAGGGCTGAGAATCTATACCTCTCCTGAGGTGCTTGTTGGGACACAGAGGGAGGAACTAGGGAAGGGGGCGGAGCCTCCTTCCAAGCGCCTGAGACAGGGCTGAGCCTCAATACCTCTCCTGAGAGGCCTTTTAGGACTAAAGGGTGGGGCTGGGGTGGGGGCGGGGCCTCTCCCCAAGAGTGAGAGACAGGGCTGAGCCTCTGTATAACTCCCCTGAGGAGCTTGTTAGAACATGGGGGCGGGGTGGAGAGGTTCAGCCCTGTCAGGCACTTGGGAAGAGGCCCCACCCCCTCCTCTAGCCCCGACCCCTGTGTCCTGGCAGGCGCTGCAGGACAGGGATAGAAGCTCAGCCCTGCCTGAGAGCTCATAACTCCACCCATCCCAGTCCTGGCCTCCCATTTGTGGCCCCGCCCACCTCTCCCCCTCCTAGCCCTGCATCTTGGACTAGGGGAGAGGCTCAGCCCTGCCCTCTTGAGCAGGAGCCACACCCACCCCTCTATGCCACGCCCCTTTTCCAGGGGGCGCTGATTAATATTTTTTTCTGGAAAGGGGGCGGTAGGCCAAATAAGTTTGGGAACCACTGCTGTAGATAAAGCCTGCCTTAATGGTATCCATTCACTTCTATGGGATGGAGAAATTGTTTGTACTTGGAAATGTTATTGTCTGTTATATTAAGGCCTTTGGTAGGAAGTGTACTTTGGATCAGGGTCAACTGGTAACTCTAATGTTAAGGGGACAGTAAATCCATTCTAGATTTTAGTCTGAACTTTACAGGAGTTCTCCAAGTTGTAGAATCTATTTTGGGGCTAGAGTTCAGGATATTGATAGATTCAATAAACTAAACTAAGAATGAACCCAGAGTGTGGACTCTAAGCTCTACAGAGATCATATGATTCTAAGATCCTAAGATCTACAGAGATACTCTCAGGAACACCTCAGTAAGAGAGAGTCCAAAAGTGGCAGGTTAAAACCCGGAACCTCAATCAGTGACTGATACCAGATGAGAAACTTCCTCCTGGGCACACAGAAGACTGGGCAACTTGGAAGGCACTGAACAGATTGCACTCTGGCACCATGAGATGCAGAGCTAACCTTAAGAAATTGGAGCTACAAAGTGGAGTCCATGACATGCGAGTGTGGAGAAAACCACAGACCACTTACTACAATGCAGTCTGAGCCCCGCCACATGCACGATGGAGGACTTTCTTACAGCGACACCAAAGTGGCCAGCTTCTGGTCAAAGGAAATTTAGTACAATACCATGTTTTTAACTTTGTTTGTGGTTTTTCTATACATTACACTGTAACTGTATTCTCAATTCGCTTCTGACACACTAAATAAAATAAATAAATAAATCCATGGAGTCTGCATCCACAGATTCCACCATCCACAACTTGAAAATATTCAAGAAAAAATCAACCATGGATTTTGGTATTCCCAGGGATCCTGGAACCAAACCCCAGTAATTCATTTCTGCTGTCTCTCTCTTGTCTTCCTTTGTAGTTCAAGAATTTTTCTACTTCCTCAAAAGTTTTCACACAAGTCACAGCACATTGGCTTTCATTCACAGAATTTAATACACTGCAAACGGAGTCTGTTTCTATTTGCATGGCCCCACTTTAATTTCCGTAACTCCTCCCACGGTTCTGCTTCTTGGTCATTGTCACATGAAGTTAGAGATCATGGTTTTACAGTCAATGCCTCAAATATCTCACACCACTGTAGTATATATAGTCTAAGCCTTACTTCTGACGTTTCCTATGAAAGTCAAGCTTGGTTATTAATTTTCTTATTGAAAAGACAACTCTTGAATGATTACTCGCATTAGTACCACATAGACTCAATTTCCATTAGGAACATGGTGCAAACCTTCCTCTAATTGGTCCACTGTTACCTTTTGTCCACCTTTCAGAAAGGGATATTGAAGGAGCCAGAATCAGTCTGAATGCTTTTCTTTGTTAAATTGGATTAATTAGCGTTATCATAAAAAAGAGTACAAAACTAACCAGGATGTGGAGCATTAATCATACCATGAGTAATTAGTGCCAGAAAATAGAAGTACAAGGCAAAACAGGGAAGCAAGAAAATGATTCCTCAGTCTAAGCATCATAGTCTGTTTTCAGAAATGTTGTCATAGAAATACTCTTGCAATCCACAGTTCCATGTATTAATAGGTCATAGGCAAGTTCTACACATCTGGATCAAACATAAATGAATCCAATCAGCACTTGACAACATTATTTGATCTGGTACAATTCTAGCTGTCGGGGGCAACTGATGCTGATATATGATAAAATTCATATTGCCCATTGCTTTAAGCACGCTCACTCAAATTAAAAGAAGGTGGATTAAGTGTAGTTCATCGATTGTGTTGCTCTATGGCACACCCAATTTTTCCTACTTCTGCCAGATTTGCAGATCTAACACACTCTGTCAACAATGAGTTAAATAAGGAGAAGCTCCATGCACTAAGACCTATATAATTTTGGGAGATCTCCAGCATCTGGGGCATAGCTAATATCAATAATCTGGAATCCGTTTCAGTTGTATGGCATCTATCAATTGTATTAGGTATCTTCCATTTCAAATTTTATTTTGTTAAATTATGATCACACTCTAATGGATATGAATATTCTCATCTCTGGAGGGTAATAATATCTGCTAGTTTGCCTTTCTCCCATATTAGAATTTTGACATACTGTATATACTCAAGTATAAGCCTAATTTTTTAGCCCTTTTTTAAAGACTGAAAAAGCTCCCCTCAGCTTATACTCAGGTGAGGATCCTGGTTTGCTTATATTTGGGTCATCTTATACTTGAGAATATATGGTACATTTATTATTTTTCTCTATTATTATTGATATTATTACATTTATTATTTTTCTCTATTATTGTTGCTACTATTACATTTATTTTATTCTATTTTATTATTATTAATAATACATTTATTATTTCACTCTGATCTTATTATTATTATTATTATTATTATATTTATTATTTTACTCTATTTATTACTACATGTATTATTTCCTGTAATAATAATAATAATAATAATAATAATAATAATAATTATTATTATTATTTTACTGTATTATTATTAAAAGGATACATAATCACATTTACATTGAAGAAGATGAGAATAATGATTTAATCAGAGTTGAACAATCTTATCTTAAATTAGAGCTTTATGTAAATATTCAAAAACGTTTAACCTACTGATGCCTCAATTAATGTAATTTTATTGGTATCTGTTTTTATTTCTGAAATGTATCACTTTTGGCTAATAGTGGAGTCAATGTTTTCCCAGTTTTTTTGTGATAAAATTAGGTGCCTCAGCTTATATTCGGGTCAGCTTATACTCGAGTATATACGATATTTTGGAGAATTCTGATTTTAATCAACTAACTATAACAAAATTCTTGTACTTTCTTACTCAAGGAAGGAGTTTGTGAATTATGTTCGCCGACCTAACTGCACCTTCCAGTTGCTTGTAAACTTATGGTGACCACATGAATTTCATAGGATTTTCTTGGGCAAGGAATACTGAAAGATGATTTGCCAGTGCCCTCCTCTGAGCTATAGCACATAGCTCCTGGTTTTCCTTGGTCATATTGCATCCAAATATTAGTTAGACCTGGCCTTTCTTAGCTTCAGAGGTTGAACACGACCCAGTACCTTCAGGATATTTATGTCCTATTCTAACTAGTGAGGCTGGTGTAAAAAGACCACTGGCACAGAGTCCTTGAAAGACGTAAAGCACTAGAGAAATAGGCTGCTTGGAACTAACATTTTTTGTCAGCCTTCCTTTGCTGATCGTACGGAGTTCCAGAAAAAGTACAACCAACAGTCTTGGTATGGCAGTGGGCTTCCTGTCTAGATCTTCATCAAACATTGGATTAAAGCCTCTCTCTCTCTATCAGGGGCCAAGATCCTACAGTATGGCTACATTGTGCATGTTTACATCCACATAAATAAGTCATGGTTGCATTGCACAACTCTTCTGCTGAATGCTGACACTGTGAAACCAACTGCATATATTTCAGTGTACCCAGCGCTTATGGCCTCATTGTGCCATGGGAATATACAATGAATGTTTTGGAAATCTTGGCTGAATCAAACAATACATTGGAGATGCTTACGAACAGTTTCACACAATCCAAACATGTGCAACAATGAGGTTTCCAGAACTCCCTTTACATAACCATCAACTGAATATAGGTGTTATACTATGACCAAAAAGTATAACTACATACATTAAGGGAACTTGTGAATGCACATAAATCACCAATAGAATTCAAGCTTGGTATGCTGTGATCTCATATCCCCTGTGAAATGTATTTTAGAAGCAAATAATTAGTATACCACTATGTCGCATAAATACTCAGTAAACATGATTGACTGGGATGCCGAACAAGAAAATAGTACTGTAATCATGTAAGAGAAGATTTGCCCCAAGCTGTGTTCTCTGTGTTTTCTTTCTTTGTTAAATCAGGCATCAAATAAAAGAAACTACAAAGAAATACGAGCGTTATCATCAGTTGTTGACTTGTGTTTTATGAGGATAGTTGTTATACATTACCCCACGGGTTCAAAACACCAGTTTGGAATGCAACAACCTTACTGACAGCACTGAGTAGGATGCAGTTCGACAAGCTGTTCGGTGGCTTAATATCAATTACAGAGTTTAATTAACTAGATCAAGTGAAGCAACACTGGTTTCAATTAGACTAAATATGCTGTTTGAGCATGTTGGGTGGGAGAAACACAGGGAAGGTGGCCAACTTGCATTTTCAGATATAAATGCGCCAGGCTCTCAGCAGTTCTTCCTCGCTAAGATGCAAGTCAATATTTCAAGCAATCTGTCATATCAACAACAGAAGGCTGAGCAGACATTCCCCATCAGATGCTCAGGCACTTGGCCAATTGAAATTACAATCCACACAGCGGTAATGCCACTACAGAAGGCAATCGTTCTGTATTTTAATAAAATATTAGTAAATGAACATCTGAGATGTTTACAGTTCCATGCCCCCATTCACTTTTGTTGATTTATTGCTGTGTGCTTTTGAGTTGTTTTCAACTGATGGTAACCCTAAGGCAAACTATAGCTGGGTTTTCTGAGCCTGAGAGGGTGTAACATGCCTAGGGTCATTCAGCAGGTTTTCATGACAGAGCGGGAATTCAAACCCTAGTCTCCATAGTTGTAGTCCAATGCTATTATTGGACAGCAGGACAGGAAGGTGAGTTTTCAACTGAGTTCTCCTTCTGTCTCAGTTGTGTTCAAGGGAATGCTCCCCACACTGATAGTTCCATTCGTCTGTTAGCTCATCACCAAGTGTGGTGCCTCACCGCTGACTGCTGTAAGCTAACTCGAATTAATTACACATATTATTCTTTTGTGTGTGTATCAGGAGCAACTTGAGTCACTTCTGGAGTGAGAGAATTGGCTGTCTGCAAGGACGTTGCCCAGGGGACACTCGGATGTTTTTGATGTTTTTACCATCCTTGTGGGAGGCTTCTCTCATGGAGCTGGAGCTGATAGAGGGAGCTCATCCGCACTCTCCCTGGGTGGGATTCGAACCTGGCAGCTTTCAGGTCAGCAGTCCAACCTTCAAGTCACAAGGCTTTAGTCTACTACACCATCGGCGGCTCCGTATTATTCATGAAGAGTATACATTCTGGTCCATGAGTATCTAACACTACCTTGTAGTTTACACTATGAATTTTAAAATCACATTATATGTTTATTGTACTTTAATTTTTGTTTCATGTATTTTAGCATCTGTATGTTTTAAGAAAATCCAACCAGTCCATACTCCAGGAAATAATGCTCAACTGCTCACTGGAGGAAAGGATATTAGAGGCACAGATGAAATACTTTGTCCACATAATGAGAAGACAGGAAAGCTTGGAGAAGAGAATGATGCTGGGGGAAATGGAAGGAAAAAGGAAGAGGGGCCGACCAAGGGCAAGATGGATGGATGGTATCCTTGAAGTGACTGGCTTGACCTTGAAGGAGCTGTGGGTGGCAATGGTTGACAAGAAGCTTTGGTGTGGACTGGTCCATGAAGTCATGAAAAGTCAGAAGCTACTGAACAAATAAACAACAACAACAGCAACAACGTTTTAATATGGGCTTTTATGGAACCTATTTTAGTATTATGATGTTTTTAAACTATTTTGTACCCCGTCACAAGCCATAAGGAGTGGCAGGCAAATAATAATAATAATAATAATAACAACAACAACAACAAAGTTCTGGAACACAACACACCAGACATCACAGTTGTGGAAAAGAAAAAGGTTTGGATCATTGATGTTGCCATCCCAGGTGACAGTCGCAATAATAATAATAATAATAATAATAATAATAATAATAATAATAATATTTTTATACCCCGCCCCATCTCCCCGAAGGGACTGGGGGCAGCTTACATGGGGCCAAGCCCGGACAACAGCAATATAAAAACAGAGCAATAAAACAAATCAAACAGCAATAAAAACAAGTCATCAAAAATCACATACAAAAAAAATAATGATAAAATCTTGGGTTGACGAAAAACAACAGGAAAAACTCAGGACCTCAAGATTGAACTTCAAAGACTCTGGCAGAAACCAGTGGAGGTGGTCCAAGTGGTGATGGGCACACTGGGTGCCGTGCCAAAAGATCTCAGCCAACATTTGGAAACAATAGGCATTGACAAAATTATGATCTGCCAACTGCAAAAGGCTACCCTACTGGGATCTGCGCGCCATCATCCGAAAATACATCACACAGTCCTAGAAACTTGGGAAGTGTTCGACTTGTGATTTTGTGGTACGAAATCTAGCATGTCTGTCTTGTTTGCTGTGTCATAATAATAATAATAATAATAATAATAATAATAATAATAATAATAATCCCCCCGCAGGTGCCACCTTGACGTGGTGGGGGGGCTCTGGCTCACGAATGGGACCCTGAAGAAGGAGACAGAAGGCCTGACCTTTGCAGCCCAGGAGCAAGCCATCAGAACAAATGCAATTAAGGCCAAGATTGAAAAATCAGCTGATGACCCAAAATGCAGACTGTGCAAGGAAACCGACGAAACCATTGATCATATCCTCAGCTGCTGTAAGAAAATCGCACAGACAGACTACAAACAGAGGCACAACTATGTGGCCCAAATGATTCATTGGAACTTATGCCTCAAGTACCACCTCTCAGCAGCAAAGAACTGGTGGGATCACAAACCTGCAAAAGTATTGGAAAATGAACATGCAAAGATACTGTGGGACTTCCAAATCCAGACTGACAAAGTTCTGGAACACAACACACCAGACATCAC
This sequence comes from Anolis carolinensis, assembly GCF_035594765.1. Classification (NCBI taxonomy): domain Eukaryota; kingdom Metazoa; phylum Chordata; class Lepidosauria; order Squamata; family Anolidae; genus Anolis; species Anolis carolinensis. The sequence goes on along the minus strand of NC_085843.1, from coordinate 275,787,560 downwards.
AGTTGTGGAAAAGAACAAGGTTTGGATCATTGATGTTGCCATCCCAGGTGACAGTCGCATAGATGAAAAACAACAGGAAAAACTCAGCCGCTATCAGGACCTCAAGATTGAACTTCAAAGACTCTGGCAGAAACCAGTGCAGGTGGTCCCGGTGGTGATGGGCACACTGGGTGCTGTGCCAAAAGATCTCAGCCGGCATTTGGAAACAATAGACATTGACAAAATCACCATCTGCCAACTGCAAAAGGCCACCCTACTGGGATCTGCACACATCATCAGAAAATACATCACACAGTCCTAGACACTTGGGAAGTGTTCGACTTGTGGTTTTGCGAAACGAAATCCAGCATATCTATCTTGTTTGCTGTGCCATACAACGTCGTTGTGTTGATAATAATAATAATAATAATAATAATAATAATAATAATTGTTGCTGCTGTTGTTGTTAAGAAGACCATTATAAAAAGCACTGAGACTGCTCAACCTCTACACAAACAACCTAAAATTCCACAATTTAAGAATGCTTATATATAGTATTGAAATTAAAATGGCCTGCCTGATTTAATCACTATCATGAGTTGGGCACTAAAATGGCCAGAAGTTGATTATGGAACCACAGGCAAAATCCAGAATAAGAATACTAGATTAAAAAATCATCAGTCTCTCAGTCTAAGAGATACATTATGCCACATTTCATAGAACAACCTTCTGTACCCCATCCAAAAAGAGAGAGATGTGCATGTAACCCATACCTAATGCACATGGGAGTTACTATTTAAACCCTATCATTAGCCTCTGCATGGAATCATTACCAAGAGCTTATTCGAATAAACTATATATCAGGGAGAGAGATATGGCTACCTGACTTAAGAGAGATAAAGGAAGAGGTGTGTTGGATGAAGTCATTTAAAACCAGAGCATAAGTCTGGAAGCAGCGAAATAGACAGTGTAGATAAGAAGTACCTAAGGGAACCTGAACTATCTGTATCTATATCTAACTCTGTTGCCCCCTTGGAGACACAAACTCACTTAGTGTACCTGTCCACTTGTATGAACAGAATGATAGAACAGTGGGACCTTTGATCTCATTTTGTTTGGTTCTGCTGGCATTCTTACTATCAAGTAGAAGGCACAAAACCACACATATCTTTCTAAAATTTGCAGAAGCTTTGTTATATGTATAGGTGCAAAGTCAGAGCACTTTCCAAATGGCCAATGGTCCTGGTAATTGCTTGTCTATTATGTTTATTTATTTCTCATGACTTTTAGTGCTTGTTCTTACCCTCACATCCATTTCAGGTTCATTCATTCTTGGGATTGTCTCGGTCTGATATCAGTCCTAATATATGAGAGCTTCAGGGCTCCAAATCCGATGGAAGGGTCCTCCAGCTAGGAGTGAAAGACTTGTCAGTGGGAAAAGTCCAAATAAGATGAATATCCTCCAAAGCAAGGAGTGAGAAAATCCAGTTTCAGGTCATGCCCAGGTTTTTTGTTACCCTGTTTTGGGAGTCATTACTCATATTTGCTGACCATTTTATGACCTGAAGAAAGGGAGTTTTCTTCCCGAAATATAATAAAGACAGAAATGTGTGCTTATGAATGTGAACTTTGTGTTAATTTTGCAGATAAATACAAGTTAAGTGAAATCAATGTTTTCATCTTGTTTAGGTAGAATAAAAACTTGCTAAGACAGTGGTTCTCAACCTGTGGGTCCCCAGATGTTTTGGCCTTCAATTCCCAGAAATCCTAACAGCTGGTAAACAGGGAGTTGTAGATCAAAACACCTGGGGACCCACAGGTTGAGATCCATTGTGCTAAGAGCTATTTCCTGATTGTCAACCCTGCATGTTATAAATTTCAAGTTATACTTCTTGCTATTTTGAAACTTGGCAACACAGGTCCTAGCTAAAGTGTATGTGTGTTTGTGTATGTGCCTTCAAGTCCCCTGTAGACTTATGGTGATCCCAGGAATTTCATAGGCAATGAATACTCAGAGATGGTTTTGGAATATAGCCACAGCACCTAGTTTTCCTCTCCTTTTTAAGTAGTAATCAGGGCTAACTCTGACTAGCTTTCAAGGATAGGATCTAATACCTCCATCTAGAATAGATCCTATGGAATCAGTTGGTGAATGGTGGGTATTCATTGGTGGTTCCCCATCTACTCTATGGTAAAGCTATTGTGCAATGAGTTATTAAGTATGGAAATATGAATGGTTTAATAGGTCTGCTATACTGGTGACATAGAGCTTTCTCTTCTTGCAGTCAAATGCTTTGGTAGGAAGGAGGTTAACACAGTAAATGCCATAGAATTAAATAGTGTTTTTATATTAACAGATTCAAAGACAGAATGCATTTTATGGAGAAAATCATAACAAATATTAAGGAGGCAGTGTGGTGTAGTAGTTAGAATATTTATCTAAAGATCCATATTCAACCACAGAAACCCGCTGGGTGATCTTGGATGGGTCTCATTTTCAGAGGAAGGCAAACTTCTCAATAAATCTTGCCAAGGGTTACTATAAGTCAGAGTCAACTTGAAGACATCTAAGAACAATGGCATTTTATATGGTGGAAAGTACAGATTACAGTACAACATGGTAGATAATTGCATTCAATGGAGAGTTTCCCCAGGAAATCTTGATTTGGGAAAAATCCGTGGATGTCTGAATTCATTTTAATGTTTCACCTTTTATAAAACTCTTCCAGTAATTCAGTCATCAATGGATGACTGTGTCAAGTAATAATTATCCTCCATTTTGCATCTAGAGTGCAAAACAGAGGAATGACTTTTCCTACGTGATTGAAAGTAAAAGCGAGGCTTGGTTTTGTCTTCCTTCGGCAGGCTCTTTAGCAAAAGAGATTTCTCACTGGAGTGTCATGTTCTCTTTGATAACCGATCATTCTACATTCTTCATATCTCCCAGCCAAAAGGGACTCACCTATTATCTCCAATTGCAGGCAATTCAAACTTTAAGCAAGCCTGTCTTTATCAACCACTGTTTTAACAGCTGATTAATTAGGGCTACAGGGAATCCAGTGAAGGGCTTTATCTGAAGAGCAGTTCAACCATTAGCAGAAGAAACTTCCTTGTACACTCCTAGCTCAGATAACAGAGTAAGATAATAGCCCACAATCCTTTTCTGGTTAATTCAAATAGAGGCACTCCCTCTTATACCAACACAGAGGAAATCAAACAAACCCCCACCATAATATACCATTATAGTTCTGCATTGGGTAAAGCAAGTAAACATAAATGGTAAAAGACACCTGAATGTCAAATCATGGGAGTTGCACAGTCCTAGCTGACATTAAAACAAAAGAGAACAGTGAATGCCTACCCCCCCCCCCCCCGGTGCTTCACATAACCACCAAAAGCTTGAAATATGAGTATGACTTTTTCATGGACTGTACCCCAGCTGATAACCAGCTATTGGGTGTATCGGACATCATCGTGTAGGATTTGCTTGAGATGTGCCATCATGACAGTCACTTCTCTTCAGCATGTTGTCCAGATCACTTCCTCCTTAAAAAAATCTTAATAAATGTCCACACATACAGAGATAACATAGTCCCACCACCCTGACTTGGCTTCATTGAAAATAGATGTCCATTAAAGCATGAAGGTTACTCATCATGAACTCCTGCAAGATAACCGGTTGGTTCCTTAGAACATTCCACTCTGGCAGTTGACCATCACCAGAATTATCAATGGAAAAGATTTCCTTTGGCCTTGGCACAAAACTGTCTAAAACTACAACCTAAAGCTGTGTCAAGAAAAGACAAATGTCAAGGACAGAACGCCACAAGATTCAAAGTAACAGAGTTTATTAGATTACAGAACTCAAAAATGCCCGTAAAACACAAGGGCCAGGCAGTTTTTGCCTTTAGGAGCAAAAAGGGGCAAAAGTAAATGTTCAAAAGATAAACCGGATTAAACCGGAGTTTAATCCGGGTAAAAACAAACTGCTTGCTTCAGCCTGGGTATAAACGAAACGAAAGCCAAGGAACAAAAGATACAAAGAATGCAACTAATTGGCAGCAGATTCCTCTCTGCTGCCAACACTGTGCTTAGAGTAACTTGCGTCGCTCCCCCACACACACAGCAGACAGGATCTCCAACACGAGTAAATCAGCCAAGGATTGTAGCAGTTGAGTAGACCAGTTCCGTTCCGTAGATCAAAGCCAGAAGCAGACGTTTGTAGTTTTTCCAAGTCCAAGAAGGGGGGAAGACAAGCCGTGGTCAGTTCAGTCCGAGTTCTCAAAGCAGGAGATGGCGTCCGTCAAGAAGACGACGGAAGGTCAAGCTAATAAGAGTAAGCACAGGTTTGCACAAACAAATGCCCACACAATCCCTCCCGCCGTCTGACCCTGGATTCCAATCAACTTACGTCACAGCACAGGAAAGCACACAAGTCTTCAGGGAAGCGTCCCACACACACACGGATCCCAAGCGTTTGCCCAGATTACCTTGCCCAACGCAATTTGCAATTGCTCTCAAGCCCCATTTTATGCCAGTTACAAATCTTCATCACTGTCAGCTGTCCTCCTTAACCCGGGCGTTTCCTCATCACTTTCCTCGTCAGAGCTGGAACACCTCTGACTACGCCCAACAGCATCTCCAGCTGTGGATCCCGTCCCATCCCTCCAGCTAAACCATGGGTCTAATCCTGAAGGTCCCCATTCATCTTCTGTCCCATCATGGCCAGTGGCACCCACTTCCTCCCTTACCCGAGTCCAATCCATCTCATCCTCCTCTGAGCTAACCAGCCCCTCCTCCATTCTCTCCGTAAACCCTTCGAAAGACTCCTCGTCAGATGGTGCTGCAAATATGTCTCGCAGTCTTTTTCTCTCTCGCTCCTCGAGAGTATCTGACTCTCGAGGAGTCTTACGCCCACGTCTGTCAGTAACAGAGCCATGAGGCTCAATCATAACACTATCCCCTCTCACAAAGGCCTCCTCCCCCGATGGTGGAGAAGTGGCAGTGATACCCTCCGCTATAGCACCACGACGACTAGAGGTATCAAGTTTCAACAGCGAACGATGAAAGACTGGATGGACCTTTAAACTAGACGGTAAACGCAAACGAAACGCAACAGAAGAAATCTTTTTAACGATAGGAAAGGGACCCAAATACCGAGGCGCAAACTTTCCCCCAGCCTGTTTAATATGTTTGGAAGATAACCACACCAAATCCCCTTCTTCCAACTCCTCCCCTGCCTGCCTGTGGCGGTCAGCCTGAGTCTTCTGCGTTGCCTTAGCTTCCAACAGTAAGCGACGGGCAACATCATGCAATGCAGCCATTTCCGAAGAGCGGTACACAGGGTCCGAAGAGACCACATTGGTCGACGGCGCCACACCTCCCCGTGGGTGAAAACCATAAGTTAGCTCAAATGGCGTATGCTGACTAGACGTGTGCACCGCATTGTTGTAAGCAAATTCCGCCACCGGTAACCACTTTACCCAAGCCGTGGGTTGATCTAAACAAAAACAACGCAGATACTGCTCTAAGAGCCCATTAACCCGTTCCGACTGTCCATCCGTTTGCGGATGGAAAGCTGAAGACACGTTTAACTTAGTCCCCAAACACTCATGGAAGTGTTTCCAAAAGCGTGACACAAATTGCGGAGCCCTATCTGAAATAATCACCTCGGGTGCTCCGTGCAAACGATAGATGTGCTTTGTAAATAGTAAGGCCAACGTAGGGGCCGCCGGAATGGTTGAACAAGGAATAAAATGAGCCAGTTTACTAAATAAATCCACCACCACCCAAATACAAGTATAACCCCCAGACTTAGGCAAATCTGAAATAAAATCCATGGAAATGATTTGCCATGGCCTCTCCGGAACAGGTAAAGACGATAACAACCCTCTAGGGCGCCCAACAGGCGTCTTACTCTGCTGACAAACGGCGCAGCTGTCACAAAAGCGCAGAATGTCTTGCCGCATCTTTGGCCACCAGTAGCTCCTGGTGATAAGCTGTACGGTCTTGAACCTGCCAAAGTGCCCAGCCATGGGTTCGTCATGGTGGGCTCTAATCACCTCCAACCTGAGGGTCCCTACTGGTACGTAAACCTGCCCCCTACGCACCAATACCCCGTCTTGATCCTGGAGATGCGGCAGTATGGTACGGTTACCTGCAGAGAGCAGCATCAGTTGCTCCTGAGTCCACACATCATCCTTCTGAGCCTCAAGGATCTGGTCATGTAACCCAAGCTCATTATCTAAAACACACAGAGAGGCAGTAGGCAAGATGGTCTGACATACTACCTGCTCATTGGTCTTAAATTCCGGCTTGCGGGATAAAGCATCGGCCCGCAGGTTTGCCTTCCCCTCCACGAACTGCACCTTGAAGTTAAACCTGGAGAAAAACAAAGCCCAGCGGATTTGACGCTGGTTTAACTTCTTTGCTGTTTGCAAGTGCTCTAAGTTCTTGTGATCAGATCTGACCACGATCTGGTGCCGTGCCCCTTCAAGCCAGTGCCGCCACACCTCAAACGCCACCTTAATCGCCAACAACTCCTTCTCCCATATGGTATAGTTCTGCTCGAAGGGTGTTAGTTGCCGCGAGTAAAATCCACAGGGACGCAAGGTCCCTGAGGAATCCTTCTGAGACAATACAGCCCCCAACGCGTAGCTAGAAGCGTCCGCTTCTACCACGAACGGTCTGTCAACATCAGGATGGGTTAGTATGTTGTCCGATTGAAAACTAGACTTTAGTTGTAGAAACGCCTCGTGAGCTTCCCGCCCCCACACAAATGGCTGTTTCTTGCGCAGAAGCTGCGTCAAAGGTACCGTGAGCTTTGCAAAATTCGGAATAAACTCCCGGTAGTAATTAGCGAAACCCAAGAACCTTTGTACATCCTTCTTAGTCTTCAGCTCCTGCCATGAGTTGACGGCGTCAACCTTATGTGGGTCCATTTTAAGTTCCCTACCTGACACTACATGACCTAGGAACTCCACTTCAGGCACATGAAAGACGCACTTGGAAGCCTTGGCGAAAAGCCCATTAGCCCGCAGTCGGTGCAGAACCTGCTTGACATGTTGACGATGTTCTTTCTCGTCCTTAGAAAAAATCAAGATATCATCCAAATAAATCACTAAAAATTGGTCAATTAGGTCCCTGAACACATCGTTCATGAACCTCTGGAATACCGCAGGAGCATTACAAAGCCCAAAAGGCATGACTCGGAACTCGTGGCATCCGAAACACGTGTTAAATGCCGTCTTCCATTCATCCCCTTCCCGTATACGGATTAAGTTATAGGCCCCCCGCAGGTCAAGCTTGGTAAAGACCTTAGCCCCTTGCACCCTTGATAACAGTTCCGAGATTAAAGGCAGCGGGTACCTATCCCGAATGGTGTATTTGTTTAGGATCCGATAATCGCAGACCAACCTAAGTTCCCCAGTCTTTTTGGCTACAAAGAATACCGGTGCCGCAGTTGGAGAACTAGATGGGCGAATAAACCCCTTGGCTAAATTTTCATCTAGAAACTCCCGCAAAGCTTGCCTTTCCGGTACAGTCAAGGCATACAGCCTCCCTGCTGGCAGTTTCGCACCTTCTGCCAACTTGATGGCGCAATCATATGGCCTGTGCGGTGGTAATTTGTCCGCTTCTCTTTTACAAAATACATCAGAGAACTCCCCATACTCAGCAGGCACTCCCTCCATATCAGAATGAGTAACATTTAGAGTGCAACAATCCTGCCTCTTTAAGATCACTTTACGTGTTGCCCAATCTACATGTGGGTTTACTACAGCTAGCCAATCCATCCCCAGGATCACATCATATCTAGGCAAGCTCGTAATATCCCACACAAACGTTCCCGTTACTCCCTGCACCTCCCACGTTACTGCTGAGGTTTCATGGTTAACCACCCCAGTCTCCAGCAGTCTCCCATCTGCTCCTTCCACCCACACGTCGCATGCCTTGCGCACTCTAGGAATGCCATGCTTCTTAGCAAACTCAATATCTACATAGGAGACCGTAGCCCCTGAGTCCAGCAGTGCCAAAGTAGAAACAAGTTCCCTTCCCCCAACAGATAATGTAATGGGTACGAAAACATGCTTCCTCCCCTCAGTTGACTGCTTGAGGAGCCCTAGTGCGTTGGACTCACGTCGCACTAGGGCTGGCCTTTTCCCGAAAGCTGGGAAGGTTTCACATTACAATTTTTGGCAAAATGCCCAGCATTCCCACAGTACAAACACAAGCCCAGCTGCCTCCTACGGCTCTTTTCCTCTGTAGACAGCTTTTTAAAGACCCCAAGCTCCATGGGCTCTTCCCCCATCACCACAGGTGCCCTGGTTACATGCATGGGTGGCGCACACATTGCTTTTGAGTGTTTACGAGCCTCGAACCTTGCGTCTAAACGCAGCACCTTAGCTACTAAGGCGTCCCAGCTTTCAGCCGGCTCCAAGCGTGCTAATTCATCCTGGAGCATATCACTTAACCCGGCAGTAAATAAAAGCATGAATGCATTTTCCCCCCAATCCAGCTGGTGGCGATACAGGTTAAACTTATTTAAGTAATCCAAAACAGTCCCCTTTCCCTGTTTCAACCGATACAGAGCCCACCCAGCGTTCTCCGTGCGGAGAGGATCCCCAAAAGTATCAGTTAACAACTTTTTGAAATTATTCAAATTGTCCTTGACTGGGTCATTTCCCAAAATTAAATTAGTGGCCCATTGTCCTGCGGGACCGGTCAACAAACTCAAAATAAAGGCCACCTTGCTAGTGTCTGTAGGAAAAGCATGAGCACTGAGCTGAGAAAAATAAAGCTCCACTTGTGCCAAAAAGGTTGGCAACTTGCACCTGGTTCCGTCAAAGCGTTCAGGAGTCAAAACATGTCCTTTCACAGCCTGAGCTGTTTGGATAACGGTAAAAGCCGTTTGCAATTGGTCTACTTTGGCCCTTAACTCATCCATCGTCTTCCTGACGGGTTTATTGCTGCAATAAACTTTTTATGGGCGTTGGGCAATCTGTCAAGGACAGAACGCCACAAGATTCAAAGTAACAGAGTTTATTAGATTACAGAACTCAAAAATGCCCGTAAAACACAAGGGCCAGGCAGTTTTTGCCTTTAGGAGCAAAAAGGGGCAAAAGTAAATGTTCAAAAGATAAACCGGATTAAACCGGAGTTTAATCCGGGTAAAAACAAACTGCTTGCTTCAGCCTGGGTATAAACGAAACGAAAGCCAAGGAACAAAAGATACAAAGAATGCAACTAATTGGCAGCAGATTCCTCTCTGCTGCCAACACTGTGCTTAGAGTAACTTGCGTCGCTCCCCCACACACACAGCAGACAGGATCTCCAACACGAGTAAATCAGCCAAGGATTGTAGCAGTTGAGTAGACCAGTTCCGTTCCGTAGATCAAAGCCAGAAGCAGACGTTTGTAGTTTTTCCAAGTCCAAGAAGGGGGGAAGACAAGCCGTGGTCAGTTCAGTCCGAGTTCTCAAAGCAGGAGATGGCGTCCGTCAAGAAGACGACGGAAGGTCAAGCTAATAAGAGTAAGCACAGGTTTGCACAAACAAATGCCCACACAATCCCTCCCGCCGTCTGACCCTGGATTCCAATCAACTTACGTCACAGCACAGGAAAGCACACAAGTCTTCAGGGAAGCGTCCCACACACACACGGATCCCAAGCGTTTGCCCAGATTACCTTGCCCAACGCAATTTGCAATTGCTCTCAAGCCCCATTTTATGCCAGTTACAAATCTTCATCACTGTCAGCTGTCCTCCTTAACCCGGGCGTTTCCTCATCACTTTCCTCGTCAGAGCTGGAACACCTCTGACTACGCCCAACAGCATCTCCAGCTGTGGATCCCGTCCCATCCCTCCAGCTAAACCATGGGTCTAATCCTGAAGGTCCCCATTCATCTTCTGTCCCATCATGGCCAGTGGCACCCACTTCCTCCCTTACCCGAGTCCAATCCATCTCATCCTCCTCTGAGCTAACCAGCCCCTCCTCCATTCTCTCCGTAAACCCTTCGAAAGACTCCTCGTCAGATGGTGCTGCAAATATGTCTCGCAGTCTTTTTCTCTCTCGCTCCTCGAGAGTATCTGACTCTCGAGGAGTCTTACGCCCACGTCTGTCAGTAACAGAGCCATGAGGCTCAATCATAACAACAAATTTCCTTCTTCTGAAGCTTGCTTTGATGTTATACTCATCATCGCAACAACAAATTGCAAAAGGAAATTAAAATGTAAATAAAATGGACCAGGATAAAATACCTCTCTAGGAATTTTCATGACAAATTTGTGTTAACTTCCAATGGAATTAAATCATTTTAGTAGGTGTTGTTATTATCAATGCTTTCCTGTTTCCATGGTAAATTTAGGAACATATCCCTCACAGATACAGGGGAGTTCTATAATTGCCTTTGTTACTCAGTACTAGGCATGTGACTGAGAAATACATCTTACTGTACTCTAGAACTTGGTAAAACTACAAATCTATATGCAGTTGCATTGAATTCATTGGGGCTTTTTTTCTGAGTAGGCATATATAGTGTTGTATTGTCAACATCACTGAAAATAAAAGAGAATCCAATGAATGTCTGCCAGGAAAATGTTTCAACCCTACAGTGCCACCACTGAAAAAATCTAGTACTCATGTTTACTAGTCAAAAAATTTACTGCAACAAAAACACAACCAGGAAAGAATTCAGTGTAGACCTTAAAACATTGGAACGCTGACATAGGGCTCTTGTGTCTTGGTATAGCTTGGTGAGATCTATCAACTTGAACAAAACAATGCTTAGGAAGTGACAACTCAATGTCTCCATGGGTGTCACCTCACCAGAGGACAACATAGACTCTTTGCTGCAAGTTACATTTTTCTGTGTTAGTGGTCCCTAGGAGTAGAACTATATCTGAAGAGCTCTGCTAAATAAAGGAGATGAAGGACCAATATCCCTTCACCATTTCCAGTTATGCCACCAATAACATACTACATTAATGCAAGTAGGTTCTTTAGAGGAGGGAAGATCTTATAATGAAAATTATATTTTGAATTAACATTACCCATGAAATCCTTTAGTGTGAGACTCATTGATATTAAATGGGCTTTTTCTTCTACATTTCAAGGAAAGAAGAAGGGGGGGGGGGGACCAATTCCTATGCTCTATAATTAAGTATTTCGCAGAACCCCATTCCCCAGATATCTCCCATGAAATGACTGACATATGGTATCACTCTTAGATCTGCAAATCACAAAGAGAGGAAGAGGGCCCCTTTTATTATACCATAATAACACGCTTGGAATATTCCAACAGCTATAATGAAATGTGATAAGTATGACAGCCACAATCTGCTCTCGGAGATGTCTTGAGCCGTTGGTTGAATTGCCACACTTCAGAAAATATGTCATGTCAGAGCTAAATGCAAAATTCACAGAGGTTCAGAAGGGAGGGGTAAAGCAGGGGGAACCTTAATTTTCACATTTCACTGTGTACAGCAATTTTCAAATCACCACTTGTCTGGAAACGATACAATTTTGGGGAGAAAGCTTCGTTGTCAATTTAGATTGCTGCTTCCTTATCATCATCTTGGGACGGGGACACCAGAAAATGTTTGTAGAACATAAAACAACCAATGGTATTGTAGACCCTGGAAGATAATTTGGTATAAGATTTCATGCATTCCAGCATACCTTATCAGATGAATCAGTGGGCTGGAATCCACAGAAGCTTCTGCCAAAGAAAATCTATTAGTCTTTAAGGTACGACTCTTTGTTATTTTTGTCGCAATAGACTAACATGGCCTTTCTCCATGAATTGTTTTAGAAGTGCTGACTTTCCAAGATGCCATGCAGTCTTCCATGTGTGCTCACAGTGCTGGGAGTTGGTGAAGAACTGAAAATGCTTAATTTTAGATCTGAGTTTTCTATAGGTGGTTGCCTGTTAAAAGTTCTGGATGGTTCAAAGGAAGCCTTAAAGCAAGTGTAAAGAATAAAACTGACTTGAAGGAAAGATTGTACAGAGTGTCAGGCAACAGGTAGGAATTAATACCAACCAATGCAAAAGAAGATTGAATGTTTCAGGGAAGCACGAGAAACACTGGCCTTGAGCAGATACATCACTGGACTGCTTTTTGACCTAAGGATGGCTGCATCAGGATTGTAAACCTTTCTGAATTTGATTCTCATAGGCAGGAACAAATTTGCCATTTTCTCTTCACTGTGGGAAAGCCATTGAAAATAATGCCATTTTTAAAAAAGGATTTATTATTTCATAATTGTTATTTTACCATTTGCCACATATTCATCTTCCATGCTTATTTTTTCATATCAGGATCAACCTGAGAAACTGCAAGTTGCTTCTGATGTGAGAGAATTGGCTGTCTGCAAGGACGTTGCCCAGGGGACGCCCGAATGTTTGATATTTTACCATCCTTGTGGGAGACTTCTCTCATGTCCCAGCATAGCGAGCTGGAGCTGATAGAGGGAACCCATCTGCACTTCCCTGGATTCAAACCGGCAAGTTTCAAGTCAGCAACCCAACCTTTAAGTCAGCAGTACTGCTGGCACAAGAGTTTAACCCATTGCACCAGCGGGGGCTTCCATGTTGACTAGGAATGATAGCATTCATGGTCCAACACATCTGAAAGCTATTGTCAGGTTGTGAAAGCTTTTCAAAGAATCTCTGGTTCTCTAGAAATTTTAAATCTCAATTCCAAAAGCCCTGATGGCACAACAAATATTAAGGGGTTGTGGAAGTTGTACTCCAAACCTCTGGAGGGCTGAACTTTCCTTACTCCTTTAATTTGTAGAAACTATCTAGTAATTCTTTTGCTTATAAATGAACATAAAAAGGGTTTCTTGAAGAGTGACAATTAGAAAACCAGTGATTTAAAACAGTGGTTCCCCAACTTTGGTCCTTTAGATGCTTTGGGCTTCATTCCCCCCAAATTCCTGACTGTTGGCCAAGCCAGCAAGTGCTTCTGGGGGCTGAAGTCCATATCATATCTTGTGAATATAGTCAGGTGTGGAAAATTACTTTTTTTATAGCTACAACTCCCAGAATTCTTTAGTAAGCATGACCAACTGGGGGATTCCAGGAATTGTAATCCAAAAACATGTATCATCCAACACAACACAACCATCATGCCATTATGACTGTGGTTAGGTTCCCCGTCTCCTTTCAACCAACTACAGTAGATGAGCTGAATCAGACTAGATTCAAAAGTCAAATGGTAATTTCAACTTTCCAGCTTGATATTTTGGTTAACATTGCTAGTCTCTGCAGGTACCCTTAAATATACCATGTTGAGTTCAGCAGGGCTTACTCCAAATAAGTACAGAAGTATGTACTCCAAGTAAGAACTCTTTAAGAATTTTTTCAGTAGTAATGCACACGAGTTTAAGGGAGCAACAAAGGATGTTAGAATGGAAATAAAGCTGTTTCATATCCCCTGGAAAAATAACCAGCAAAAAACGAAAGTTACAGAACCAGTAAAAATGGAAAAGATTGCAACTGAAGAACTGTTTAGATAAAGTTGACTGAACTGTGTAAACATTCAAAAGCTGGTGTTTATGAATGGAGATGTCAGATGTCTATCCTTGCCAGCTGGGAATCAAGGAGTAGCCATAATGTGTTGTTGCAACACACAGATTTTGAGAAGTTTGAAAAGCATGGAGTAGTCCTGGAGGGGTTTCCTGGCTGCCTCTTCTTCTGCTGCAAACCAGCCAGCTGTTACATTAATGTCCTACCCGCATCGCAACATGCAGTTTGAGAATAGACTCTCCCTTGTTTCAAAAAAATCAGTTGGGCAATTGTTTTAACATTGACTGACTGTGTGAGGCAAATGTAGTTCGAGAGGGTCGGCAAATGATCTTCTTATCATCTGAAGGCTTTCCCTCAACTTGAAAGGTACGTGGGTCACAGTGGCAGGAAGTCGTATTTTGAGATCTTGCTATGAAGATATATGAATGGCCTGAAGAGACAAGCTGTACATCAAATAGATGACCTTACCATACTTGTATTCTACAGGTCAGTGAAAGTTTTTTCTGCCTTTTAAAGAAAATGTAGAAGAAGCTGGGAGGCTAGAGAAGTACCGGCACATGCTGCTGAATGATCCCCTTCACTCCAGCGCGGGAACAAAGCCCTGTTCCTGCAAGGAATTCTGGGAAAATACCCTGAGCAGTCGAGGAAGGATGGCTTGCTTGAATAGCCATAAACCTCTCTGGCCAGAAAGACTGATTATTGTTTTTTTAGATGTAGAAAACAGTGCGGTCCTTTTAAGTATTGAAAAGCACAAGGAAATAGAGTCCTTAATGTTTGTCAGAAGCGTAAGTTTGGCCAATGTATGCAAGTAGAAAGCGAAGGTTTAGCAGTGAGGCCACATGGGAGGGAAGGGATATCACTTCTGAATGACCCCTAGTTGAAAAAGAAAAAAAGTTGTAAAATATAGAAAAGCAAAGCATCAGAGAAGAAAATTCGACCTGCCCTTTGCCTGCATTGCTGGTTTTCTGCTGAGGTTGGAAAGTGTTTCTTAAAACGCATAGGAAGGAACATTCAAAATAACATGGTTAACCTGCAATCATAGAATTATGCCATTTTCAGGGATCACAAGGGCAACCCAATCCACACCTTTGACATGCAGGAAACCACAGTTCAAGCACTCCAAAGACATGACTATATAATCTCTGAAAAATAAAAAAGGAAAAAATCTAATGGAGGGGAATTTTTACCTTCCAAGAAAGTCTATCCCATTGTCTGTAAGAATATTGGGAAAAGGGAGGGGGGGGGGTTGTCAACAGCTTTCATTGCTACCATGATTTATGACATTCACAGCATTCTCATGATCTACCACACTTGTAATTATTTAAAAAAGAAATCAATTTAATCTGGTATCACTTGTTTTGACAAATGGAACATAGCATTCTCAGGGCAATCCTATATGGACTCTTTATCCCAGAGTTGATTTGGAGTGGTGAATGCCGGATTGGCCTATTTGGTTTTGATCAGAAGGGGATCTGAAAAAACCAGAAATGTGTCTTTTAGGATGATTTAGAGAGAGAATAACCCCCAGTGGTGCAGCAGATTAAACCGCTGAGCTGCTGAACTTGCTGACCAAAAGGTCAGTGCTTCAAATACGGGGAACAAGGTGAGCTCCCACTGTCAGCCCCAGCATCTGCCAACCATGCAGTTTGAAAACATGCAAATGTGAGTAGATCAATAGGTACCACTCTGGAAGATAACGGCACTCCATGCCGTCATGTTGGCCACATGACCTTGGAGGTATCTACGGACAACACTGGCTCTTTGGTTTAGAAATGGAGATGAGCACCAATCCTCAGAGTCGGACACAACTAGGCTTAATGTCAGGGGAAAACCTTTACTTTTATCTTAGAGAGAGAATCAGCAAAGGAGATGAAGACATTTGCCAATATGGCTTTGTTGCTGCGAGATTAATAATAGCAAAATCTTGGAAAGGGAAAAAAGAGTTACTTATAAAGGACTGGAGAGAAAAAGTATTAGAATATATTCAAATGGCCAAGCTAACTAATTGCATTGGGGAAGGAAACAATGAAGAATTTGCAGGAAAAAAAATGGCATTTGGATATTTGGAAAGGAACACAAATGTAGACTTTAAAGTAGTCGCAAGGGAAATTTATTGAAATAGATGCAAGAGTAAGCTTTAATAGGTATTAGATTCACATTGAGTAGTGTCAGAATTCACAGGTTGTGGATTCATGGGTGTGGGGAAGGAGGGGAAGGGTTTGATAAGATGTTGTAATTGTACAGTTCCTGATAGTTACTGTACTGTTTGTATTTGTTTTGGGTTTTTTGCATTTTGTTTGTTATTCATTCACAATAAAATTTAAGCAACTCTAGTTCTTAAACTATATTATTCAAATGCAGTTTGGGTTCATATTTGGAGCAATGGGTTCAAATGACAGGAAATGAGATTCCGCCTGAACATTAGGAAGAACTTCCTGACCACACAAGCTGTTCAACTGTGGAACTCTCTGCTTTGGATTGTGGTGGAAGCTCCTTCCTTGGAATTTTTTAAACAGAGTCTGGATGGCCATCTGTCAGGGATTCTTTGGTTGTGCTTTCCTGCATGGCAGGGGGTTGGACTAGATGTCCTATGTGGACTCTTTCAACTCTGTAATTCTATTATTCTATTATTCTATTCCTGCTCCCAATTTCGCCATTGAAAGTAGCAGCAGATGATGATTCCACACAAGACCAAGGATGAAGTTGCATGTAGAACAAAGAGGGAACAATGATTAAAAACAAAAAAAAATATTTTGCAGAAAATGGGAAACTACTAGCAACATACTCTCCTGAGTATCTACTGAGAAGTGTAATAGAAATGTTCCCACCAAGTAATTCCTGTGTTTGTATTTTTGGGAACTTTGCTTCCCCTACTCCTTAGATAATCTAAACTGTATTTCTAAATGTTCAATTAAAGTTTTAAGTTACTGTTGTGCTAAAAATTAGTTGAGGTGAAAAAACATTTCCTTGGGGAAGCAGGTTTCTTTGGGGAGGCAATGCCTTCATTTTGCTTCTTTCTTTCTTTCTTTCTTTCTTTCTTTCTTTCTTTCTTTTTCTTTTTTTCTTTCATCATCTAATAAAGATGATAGAGTTAAAAAAAACTCAAAAAGGATGGCAGCGTGTAAATCAACTTGAACAAGTTTCCTTTTTAATTTCTCCCAGTTCTGCTATTCCATTTCATCGCTCCCATCAGAATTTTGTTTGAACAGAGAATGTCCTTGTAATTTTTCTCCCTATGTTTCTTTGCAGCAGTAAACACCTGCTTTTTGACAAAATGGATATTTACCAGCATTCGGGTTCATGGCTGAAAATGTTGGTATATTTATCTATATAGTTTTATATTATGAATATCTTTGTATGCATGTTTGACATAAAAATGTTTTTTGCATATTTGTAGTCTTTTGTCATACTGGAATCTCTATGCTACATTGGGGTAGAAGACCTTTATTTTGCTTCATTTGTATCTTTTGTTCAAGGCTACACACAATAGTTTCCATCTGAGGTGTTGGTTTGTGTGAGATTTTTAAGTGTGCAAAACATTATGAATAATGATCTACAGTGGGTTACATGCCCCAAATAAAATAAAACATCCTAGAACCTTTGGCATTTACAAACAAACAAAACAAGACTATCCTTAATTTAAAAGACTGACATGCTTTGATCTATCAGCACACGGTTCTGTTTCCTCCAAATGAATGCATTATTAAACATCACCTTTGACTCACCTCCAGTTTATTTAGTTGGAGGCAGGTGTATTGTGTATGTGTGTGTGTGTTGCGTTTTCCATGGTTTGTGTGGCAAAGAGTTTCTTGTAGACAACAATCCATGTAAGAGGACAAGTTCCAGTTTTGTTGTGTCTTTTGGTAACCATCAGCTTTCAGTGCTGCCTTGAAAGGTACACTAATCTTCAGTGAAAGGGTTTTGTTTTTTTTTTTAAGATGGAGAAAAAAACACATACCATTGGCTCTCCACATTCATGGTTTTGATTTTTGCAGATTTGATTTTTTACAATGTGATTAAATGTTCACTGTAGAAATCTCTAGGTCCTTTTGCATACTCAATGGTCAACTTTCTCCGGTCACACAGAAGGACCTAAATAGAGCTTCCATTCCTTAGGAACCTCTAGACTCCCCAGGGTGAGTCTATGGTCAGTTACCAGCAGATGTTGAGCATAGAGTCATGCTGGAGGACTTAGAAATTTCTTAGAGGTGTTCTCTCATGTAAAAAAAAAAAGCACTTTTTTCGAACTCTCAAAATTCAACCTGTAAATACAGAGAGTGGAGTGTAGGTTTTTTTTCTATGCCTGGTCCACATCTGTCATTTGTTCCAATGCCAGCAGGGGCTGGGCTCTTATTGTGCTGCTTACATTCATAATAGTGAATTACAGAGAACAGAGATAGTGTCTTCCTTCATCTTCATTTTTATTGCCATTAGTTCCCCTAGAGTTTGTGCTATCCTGCACGGCTTGAAAGTGAATACTTTATTGGAAGTGGTACAATTGTGCTTATAATAGTGACTATGCATCACTAAAGGGCAATAGAGATAGCAACATCTTGTCTTGTTTTTATGCATGATATCACTTCATCTACCTGCCGAAATATGTAGCCAGTGGCAACAATATTTAACTTTCTTCAACAACGTTGTAACTCACTCTTTTTTCATTGAAACCTTTCCTCACAGTTTTTCGGTTGCACATCTACTTAAAAGATAAAGTTGCCAGTTGCTAATAGCAATCCTAGGATGGCATTAATTGGAATATAGCAAATCTTAAAATGCAGTCCTTCTTATGAAATCTGGTAATGCAGTCACTAGATTGATCCTTGACATCAACAACACATTAAAGTTGTGCATAGAGCTCATAATAAAGTTTGCACCTGATTCACTCTAGAGCCCTTTCACACTACTTAATCATGATGATATTATTTCACATAGTTCTATCTATGGAATCCTGACATTTGCAATATAGAGAGTAGTTTTTAGTATTCTCTGCCAGAGGGTTCCAGTGTCTTACCAAATTACAAACCCTAAGATTGCAATCATGCAGTCATTCCATAGGATGCAGTCTTTAAGCATGAATTTTAAATGTGTGCCCTTTGTTTAATCTCCTTTGTTTTTGTTTATTTTAATATGTATTTAATAATATTTAACTACAGGAAAGGAGATTCCACCTGAACATCAGGAAGAACTTCCTCACTGTGAGGGCTGTTCGACAGTGGAACTCTCTCCCCGGGGCCGTGGTGGAGGCTCCTTCCTTGGAGGCTTTTAAGCAGAGGCTGGATGGCCATCTGTCGGGGGTGCTTTGAATGCGATTTCCTGCTTCTTAGCAGGGGGTTGGACTAGATGGCCCATGTGGTCTCTTCCAACTCTACTATTCTATGATTCTATGTATTTTATAGAAATCATAGAATCACAGAATAATACAGCTGGAAGAGACCACATGGGCCATCTAGTCCAACACCCTTCCATGCTGGAAAATACATTTTAACATATGTGTTTGTAGTATTTTTACAATGTTTATGTGTTTAAATTATTCTGTAACCTACCTAGAGCCACAAGAAGAGGCTAGTAAGAAATAAAATTATTGTGGTGGTTGTTATTGATGTTGTTGTAGTTTAGTAGTTTTGTTGTTTTTCAAACAATAACAGGTTTGTTTGGTTTTTTAAAAAAGAAAATAGCAACAAATGTGTTTCAACAACATAACATAAGGAACTGGGGAGGCAATGTGACCTCAGGTATACAGGTATATAAAATAAGTATACAAATCAAACTATTTAAAAATATCATATGGCTAAATAACTGTATCACAGCAATAAAAATGGTGCATGTTTAAGTCTCAAGTACCTAAAAACCAAATCCCTTAAATAAATTACAGTGAGTCCTCAGGATCCATTAGAGTTTAGTTCCTGGGCTCTCTGTGGATGGATACCAAAACCCATGGATGCTCAAGTCCTATGATGTAGACGTGTGTAAGAAATGGGTATGATTTAAGAAGCTCTGCCCTAGATCATTTGCTACCTACAGTGAAGCCAGATAGCAATCCTGGTATCTGCTCCCAACTCAACATGGCATCAGACAGTGCCTTGCTTTTCTGGGCTACATTTCTTGTATTCCAGCTAAGACCTAAAGGATAACAACAATTATAGTAACTGATGTGTCTCTGTGTTTTGGATAAGTTGTTCTTCCAGATTTATTAAACTTGAGACTTAAATTAACAATAAAGACAACCCAAAGATTAAGGAAGGCTATTCAATGAAACAAAAAGATATTAAAAAGAGAAATGCCAGCTCAGCTACCAATAAACAACTGCCTATCCCTTGCAGTAACTTTTGTTTTTACAGTTTGCAATAACATAGATGTGGAACAAGATAATAAGGCATAAATGACTTCATATAATCCCTCCTCATAAGCATTGTGACTGCAGAGTGTTGATAAAACAGAGTTGCCAAGAACAAAACTCAGTTTCCCTTCTCTCTTCTGCATCACCTCTGCATCTTCCTTATCAACACTGCCTGTTTTTTCCCCCAACCTTTTTAAAGGTCTGGTTCTCTGATTTTCCTGAAGAGCTTTAGAATATAGTATTTTACTTCAGCATGAAATTGGCCCATTCTGTTTCAATCCAAAATATGTAGAAAGCAATCCAAATCTTCCTGATCCAGTTCATGATTAGGTATGTGGCCAAACAGATCATACAACCCTACTGTCGATAATAAATGAAGGGAAAGAAGGAGTACATGGATAGCCATGTGGGGTTATTTAAAAAGGGATTTTCTCACTCCTGAGCATTCACACCTTGAATTAGCCTCCTTCTGTGCAAAGTACACAATTTTTTGTTACACAGCGGTGCAGCTGGAATAGTTTCCAAGATCAACATTCCATAAATCTATATCATGTTCTACTGAATGCCAAAAAGGGAAGAGAAAAAAGAATTTCTCTTTTGTTTTGTCCTTTCTGTTTTAGTTTCCTCTGATCTCTCCATGAAAGGGATTCATATGCTTCCTTCAAAAAAGAAAATAATGTTAATAAAACTTATCACATCTGCTGACACACACATATATATCCGGCATGGCTTTTAAAAAAATCCAAGCAAAAGAAATACGTACTTATTCCCAACTGCTAAGTGCTTGCTTAGACAGAAATTTGTGGGTTTGAATATAATAATCAGCCTTTTGAATGGATTCATCTTCACTTCAAGTCTGAAACCACATGCAATGTGCTCCAATTGAACATGTCATGTCAGTGGTATTCCCCAGGTGACTTGGGACTGTCCCTGACCACAATATTCTCATTTCTGGCTGTGTATCTGTTGAACTTGCATTTAATTCCTTGTCTTTCCTTTTATTAAAATTGAATTTTGTAAGTATATTCATTTTGGATATTGATTGTATTTTGTATATTCTTATCAGTAGCTGTTTACATTCAAATTTTTGAGAAAGGTTAGCCAATAAACAAATCAATAAACCAAAGGCAGTGTCTTCATGTTTTTCTTTTCTTTTTCATTGTTATGAAGGCCCTGATAATTATATTTTAAAGTGAGAGTGAGAGAGGGAAAAGGAAAACAAGTTGCATAAAATATGATCCATTGTAGGTTTGTGCTACAGAGAAATTCTGAAATTAAAAGAACTGAAGCCTCCTGGACTTATTCAGAGCATCCATCTCAGAATATGGGCATCTAAATAAAAAGTATATCACAAAGAAATTGTATATCTTTATCCAATTGTCCATTAGAGCAGATGTTTTGAATCAATTGATTTGTAAGTCAGTGCTATGTAAATCCAGGTTTGGAGCAACAAACTGGATTTGAGCTGAAGAAAATAAAATAAATAGTTTAGCTTTAAAAAAAAAAGAGTGGTTTTCCAGATGTGCTGGTTGTCTTCATTGGCTAGACTGAGGAAAATGGAAAAAACTTTTTTGTTCTTTTAAAGTCTGACGTCAATTCATACTTCTCTTATTCTTTGTTTCATTTTTTGTGTCTGTGTATTCATTTTTGTTACAATTTCTGCTCTTTTATATTTCACTTTTATACATTTAGTACCAACTTAGTAAAACATAAATTAGGGACAGAGAGAATATGGAAAATGTTGTTGAAAAGCATTTTTTTTTGTGCCAAGAATAATCCTGGGCCAACAGCAATCTTCGCAGTACATGGCTTATGCTGCAAAAGAATTGCATGTGATTATTATGCCCCAGAGACTTACTGCAAAGAAAATATTTCTATGCAGAAAAATGCTGTAACTGGAACTTATTCTGAGTAAAATTGTATGTGATTGGTTTGTGTAGAGAAGAACATGGAAACAGTTTCTTCTGCACATAAAATAATATTGCTATATAGAAGTGTGTTTTATATTTTCTGCATAACAAATGCTGCAGAAAACAGTGTTTACTCTATAAAATATAAAGGTAAAGGTAAAGGTTTTCTTCTAATATTAAGTCTAATTGTGTCAACTCTGGAGGTTGGTGCTCATTTCCATTTCTAAGCCAAATAGCCGGCGTTGACCGTAGATGCCTCCAAGGTCATGTGGCCGGCATGGAGCGCCATACCTTTCCACTGGAGCAGTACCTATTCATCTACTCACATTTGCATGTTTTTGAACTGCTAGGTTTGGCAGAAGCTGGGGCAAACACTGGGAGCTCACTCTGCTCCCCGGATTTGAACCACTGACTTTTCGGTCAGCAGGTTCAGCAGCTCAGCAGTTTAACCCGCTGCACCACATGCAAATATACACATGCAAATTTTGTTCAGAGAAAATCCCAAATTGTGAAGAGGATTCAAAAACTAGATAGTTTTCAAAAACTTTCTCATAGCAAGAATAAAATTTCTGAAATTTCTCAGCACTTCCTTTGAGGAAATGAAGCTAATGAAGAAAAACAGGCATAACATATAAACTCATGAATACCTTTCCACATAATGGTTGCTGAATGTAATTTACGATAAATCTAGAAACACTATAAAATTCAATACTTTCAGCAAAACAACAAACAAAATTGATAAAATGCAAATACATTAGCATTTTAGTATTAGCATTGAAATAAAACAAAGGAACTTCCCGAAAGGAGCCACCTAAATCATGAAATGGATTAAGAGAAGAGTCCTAGCTGTAGTATAAAAAAGCCCAAAAGATAGAGAAGCAAGCTAACCTTCCTGGGAAGGGAGTCATACAACAGAAGTTCTGGCAGTTCACACATTCTAAAATAAACAAGCAAATAATCTCACGGCATAATTCTTCCCAGCAAAGTGACACATGCCTATCCAGTAATGCCTTCTTAGCATTTGACATCTTGAAACGTATATGAAATTTGCCTAAAGGGGATTATCATCATGTACATTTCTCAATATCCTCCCCATTCTTGTCTTTAAGATCTGTGGCTGCCAGTTCAAGCGAGGCGGATGAACTTGTGTAACAGGCCCATCTTCAGAAGGAGCATGAAAACTTTCTGCTATGCATCTTGTTGCAGTTGCCAAGAATTACACAACTTGCTACTGCTTTCAACACTCATATCTATTTACCTGTGTCTCTTTTCATTCATTCACTGTCAAACTTTTTTATCTTTGGACAATCATTGGACAATATTTGGAGGGATATGACAAAAAGATCTATAGCTAATTTACTACAGGAATTGTACAATTTGAAACACCAAGATTTTATCTTTTGTTTAAAATCTTCTGTTTAACACAAGAAAAGTCTACACACCTTGGGAGTTACAAGTGGAACCACCATGTACAGGTTTTCAGATGCATCTATTTAAGCAGATGCTATAGGCAAAATATAAAAACACAAAATAGGGGCCTCAATATCATAGAGTAGCCAAATGGTCTGATCTTGGGAGGTAAGGAAAGTCAGGCCTGGTTAGTACTTAGACAGGAAGCCGTCACTGAATATCGGGTGCTATGGGCTATATTCCAGAAGACAGAACTTGCAAAAACCTCTTTGAATATTTCTTGCCTAAGAAAACCATATGAAATTCATTGATTTGCTGTAAGTCAACAGATGACTTGAAAGCGCATACGGAGATACTCATGGGCAACAAGTATATGATGGTTAACTCTATTTTGCCCCATCTATCAGCTAAGCAAGATGTGTGTGTGTATATATATAATATATAATGTTATGATGGGGTTGCCAATGCTATATTGCACTTTGTCCATTTCAACTGTGAAATTACCTTCCCCATTTCGGCCCATTTCGGCACATGTTGCACTTTGCCTGGGTTCTATGAATTAGTCTCCAGTGTTAATATTGTATGTTTTATATTGATTTTAACGATTGTTTTTACTGTAATTTGATGTTTTTATTGGATAACTGTTTTATTGCTGTGTTTTGATATTTGATTGTTTTATCGGGCAAGGCCCCATGTAAGCCGCCCTGAGTCCCTTCGGGGAGATGGGGCGGGGTATAAAAATAAAGTTGTTATTATTATTATTATTATTATTATTATTATTATTATTATTATTATTATTGACACAACGACGTTGCATGACACAGCAAACAAGATAGATATGCTGGGTTTTGTTTCATAAAATCACAAGTCGAACACTTCCCAAGTGTCTAGGACTGTGTGATGTATTTTCGGATGATGCGTGCAGATCCCAGCAGGGTGGCTTTTTGCAGTTGGCAGATCGTGATTTTGTCAATGTCTATTGTTTCCAAATGCCGGCTGAGATCTTTTGGCACAGCACCCAATGCGCCGATCACCACCGGGACCACCTGCACTGGTTTCTGCCAGAGTCTTTGCAGTTCAATCTTGAGGTCCTGATAGCGGCTGAGTTTTTCCTGTTGTTTTTCTTCAATGCGACTGTCACCTGGGATGGCAACATCAATGATCCAAACCTTGTTCTTTTCCACAACTGTGATGTCAGGTGTATTGTGTTCCAGAACTTTGTCAGTCTGGATTCGGAAGTCCCACAGTATCTTTGCGTGCTCATTTTCCAATACTTTTGCAGGTTTGTGATCCCACCAGTTCTTTGCTGCTGGCAGGTGGTACTTGAGGCATAAGTTCCAATGAATCATTTGGGCCACATAGTTGTGCCTCTGTTTGTAGTCTGTCTGTGCAATTTTCTTACAGCAGCTGAGGATATGATCAATGGTTTCATCTGTTTCCTTGCACAGTCTGCATTTTGGGTCATCAGCTGATTTTTCGATCTTGGCCTTAATTGCATTTGTCCTGATGGCTTGCTCCTGGGCTGCAAGGATCAGGCCTTCTGTCTCCTTCTTCAGGGTCCCATTCGTGAGCCAGAGCCAGGTCTTCTCCTCATCAGCTTTTCCTTCAATTTTGTCAAGGAACTTTCCATGCAATGTTTTGTTGTGCCAGTTGTCAGCTCTAGTTTGTAGTGTGGTTTTCTTGTACTGGTTTTTTGTCTGCTGTGCTTTGAGGAGTTTCTGATTTTTGACTTCAATCAAAGCAGGTTCTTCACTTTGCTTGACATATTCTGCCAGGGCATGTTCTTCTTCTTTGACTGCTTGTTTTACTTGTAGGAGTCCTCTGCCCCCTGATCTTCTAGGCAGATATAGCCGGTCAACATCACTGCAAGGGTGCAGTGAATGATGAATGGTCATGAGTTTTCTTGTTTTTCTGTCCAAATTGTCCAGTTCCATCTGTGTCCAGTTTATGATGCCAGCAGTATATCTTATGACAGGTATGGCCCAGGTGTTTATGGCCTTGATGGTGTTGCCTCCATTGAGCTTGCTTTTGAGAATTTTTCTGACCCTTTGTGTGTATTCTTTGCAGACCCCTCCGCAGGTGCCACCTTGACGTGGTGGGGGGCTTACCTGCTCCAATGATGACTGAGGGCTGCGCTGGCGGTAGTGTAACTACCGGCAGGTCCAACCAAGCCAGAGAGGCCTCAGCTGAGGAGCAGAACTAAGAGCACCTAACCCATTAGCATTATGGAGAATCAAACCCAAACGAAGTCTATACTGGCTCGGTCGTCGCCCAGGATAAAAAGGACCGCGGTGGATGCTGCTGATTCTGGACATCCATCGACAAGTGGGCTACGGAATCATCAAAACCCAAATGAACAGTCACAGAAGCGGCAGAAATACACAATGCCAGAAAACCGCACAATTATTATTATTATTATTATTATTATTATTATTATTATTATTATTATTATATTATTATTATTGCCATAAGTCCAACGTGAATTTAAGGCATATAACAATGGGATGACTACTGAATCTATGTAACTTAGAAAAATACTGACTTACCAAGTTCCTGTTGATTCAATAGTAGAGTTGTGTGCAGAATTTGTTTCTCCCATTTCCTTCTTTTCTTTCGTGTCTTTTGTTTCTTCAGGAGCACAGAACAGGAAGGCCCCTCCCTGTACAAAAATCTGCTCAACACGAAAGCAGGCAGGAGCCGGTCCTGGCTCCTGGCCTGCTTTTCGGCATCACAGAGTAAGAGATGCTCGGTTGCAGGCACTGATAGGTGCAGGCGCTCCTGCATGCCACACATTCATTCTCCTTGGGAAAAAAGTGTGTTGTGTGGCGTGCAGGGCCCAGAGCACCCGTGATGCCAATGCCTGCAGCCGAGCATTTCTAACTCTAGAGTGAGAGGTGCTTGGCTGCAGGCACTGGCGGCGCAGGTGCTCTGGGCCTGCATGCCACACACAACACTCTTTCCAAGGAGAGTGTGCTTATGGTGTGCAGGCCCAGAAAGCATCTCTGCCTACCAGGGCCTGCAGCTGTGCGCCTGCTCTAGAGTAGAAACAGCAGTTAAGAAGAAGCCTCCTTAAAGCGCATACCAGGAAGGAGTGTCCCCTCCCCATAATGGGCCGATAGAAAATGGATCTTTCGGCACCAAAGAGTGAAAACAGATATCTGTCCTCCCAATTTCAGGAGGCTCCCAAAAAGTGGATCCCACCCCCACCAAAAGCCGGGAGCGAGTGGTATCTCGACCCAAGAGCCATATGTGATGATATGATCCCTTAGCAAGGGCATCTGGCATCTATGATAAAACAAAATAACTACTATCAAATCATATCAGGCCATATAACTCTTATGACCTAGATAGTACAATTGCTTTTCCTCACTAGAAGAGATCAAGTCATTCAATGGGAAATCCAATTGTCAGGGTGGATCCTCTGAATCAACAGAAATCCCATGAATCAAGGGCTTCAATTGTTCTGTTCTAGTTCAGCTTAACACTTAGGCTTAGGTCTATGATATTAATTTTCAGGTTGCTTCTCACCACTCAGACCAGGGAATTCCTTTAAGGCTATTTCAACATGTACTTCACCAACTGGCCATACAAATTCAGCTCCCTATTGTAGATCACAGATGTCCCGATGGGTGAGTGCAGCAATCAATCAAGCGATTCTATACTATCTTTTTCTCTAGAGACAAGTGACTAGGTTTGCCAGATTAAACGCAGGATTGAGCTCCTGAGATTTTAATAATTAGCATATCTTGGATCAGGAAGAGACTGTAAAGTTCCATCAGATGAAACGATAACACATCTCCTTTCCCTTTCAGGAAGAAAAATAATTTTAATGGTTTTGTGATTCTCACTGAATTTCCTCATTCACAATTTAAAATTTTAATGGTTTCAAGATACTTGCTGCTCATTTCAGGTAATGCAAACTGTCTTGTAGAAATGCACTTATTTATGAGGCTTGTAACACATTTCATACTCTCAGAATCATGCATAGAATTTTAAAAATGCTGAAAATACTAAAAAAAACACATGAATATGACTTGGTCAAGAAGAAAACCAGGATGTAGAAACAAAGTTTTGCAAATACAAACAAATAAAGGATAGGTTGGAAGTGAGAACAGAATTTGGAAAAACACCCCTGGTTTCTATCTTACAGTAATCTCTTCTGTGAGTGGTCGTTGTGTGCATATTCTGTTGTTGGCAGAATGGCACTACACTTTTGACAACTCTTTTAACAATCTAAGTGATTGTTAACCTTCTCGGGGGTTGCACTCATCAACAAAGATCAGAAGTTACCAATGCTTCAGGGCTATGTCTTTGTGTTGTAGTTTTTTAAATGTTAATGTTTAAATACAGGGTCTTTTAAAAAGATGTGAGTGTACAGTGTGATAGAGAGACAGATAGACAGATAGATTGATTCCTGCCTCATATACATTTATGATTGTCATGTTCTGCAGAAACATTCTTCCCATGTAATCCTGCCCACGAAATATACAACCTTTCAAATTACTGCCTGCCTGACCACAATGAACTGCTTTTGCCCTCAGAACCAAGTGTTCTCAATAACATCTCATTATAAGGATCGTTTAAGAGAAAGCCATCTAACCAAAAAGACTTTTCTAAACCAACCCCATTTCTAGCATGAAAGGTGTATTGGCTGGAGAAAATGCAGTTTGGGTCGAGGTGACCCAAGGTGACATGATTGGCAAATGGTGGGCCTTCACGGAGTTCCATGGAAACAACATTTCATTAATTAAAATAGCCATGGTGTTGCTAAGTCTATTTTAAGTCAAACCAGATGAGACTAGAGACTCGCGCATTAATAGCCATCAACAACAAGGCAAAGAACTAAAATCCTTGCAGTCAAGGGGCGGCTGAAAACACCGATGACTTCCACAACATTAGGTTGGTGAACACACCTCCAAAAGGATTCAGTACCTTGGAAAGTTCCTTTAATACTGAAACTAAACCTTTTTTATTTTTTTTATTTTACAGTATTTATATTCCGCCCTTCTCACCCTGAAGGGGACTCAGGGCGGATTACAATGAACATATATATGGCAAACATTCAATGCCATCAGACAAACAACATACAGTATAGACACACACAGAGGCAATTTTAACACTTCCAGCTTCATGAGGTTATGCTCGATTCCGGCCACAGGGGCAGCTGTTGCTTGATCATCCATGAGTGATACCGAGTTCTGTACTTCCTCATTCCTTTCCACATGCTGCTAGCAGTTTTATGGTGTAGTAAATTAGATAAATTAGCCTCCAGCATAAAGCGTACCTAAATTTTCTAGTTGACAGATGCAACTGTCTTTCGGGCTGCTTAGGCAAACAGCAAGCCGGGCTATTTAATGGTCAGGGGCTTAACCTGACCCTGGCTTCGAATTCATGACCTTTCGGTCAGTAGTGATTTATTGCAGCTAGTTACTAGCCAGCTGCACCACAGCCCGGCTCCAAAACCTACCCCAATAAAATGGAGGCCACTAGATACCACTGTCCCAAAGGCATTCATAGAATCATAGAATCATAGAATAATAGAGTTGGAAGCGACCACGTGGGCCATCTAGTCCAACCTCCTGCCATGCTGGAAAAGGGAAAGCAGCATCAAAGCACCCCTGACAGATGGTCATCAGCCTCTGTTTAAAAGCTCCCAAGGAAAAAAACTTCCACCAGACTCTGAGGCAGAGAGTTCCACTGCTGAATAGCTCTTACAGTCAGGAAGTTCTTTTTAATGTTCACCCCTAAACAATAATGCTAGACATGTAACAACACACTGATACAAGTTGAGTATCCCTTATCCAAAATACTATGGACCAATTTTTAAAATTATTTTGGAATATTTGTATTTGTACTTTTTTTTCCGTATCAGGAGCAACTTGAGTTGCTTCTGGAGCGATAAGGTGATATCTTGGAGATGGGCCCCAAATCTAAGCATGAATTTCATGTTTGTTTTATACACAGCTTATACTGATAGCCTGAAAGTAATTTTACACAATTTTGTAATTATGTGCATGAAACAAAGTTTGAGTGCATGTAATCACCAGAAAACAAAGGTATCACTATCTCAGCCACCTATTTGGCAGGTTTTGGATCTTGTAATTCTGGATAAGGGGTGCTCAGCCTCTATCAGTGGCAATGAAGCTGAAGCTAAATCTTCCTGAGTGGACCAGCAGCCTAAGTGACATTTACTTAGGCCCATTTGTATTATCCAATTATAGCACTATGATTCATCAATTACTGCTATTATTAAACCTGACATGTTAAAACCATAGGGATGAACGAATATGACTGTTTTGCTTTCTGTAACTTTTTCAAGCACAGTTTTGTTCCATCCTGTTTCCAAATCAGGTTTTGCATTTTTTTTAACTCCATGAGTAAAATCACACACAGCTTTATAAGCAATATAGGCATTTGTGCAACAATTTTCCCGCAGTTTCCTTCTCCTGTACTCATTTTTAACAGTTTCCCAACATATGTATCTTGACACATATTTTTTTAAGTAAACACAGCTGTCTATTCTAAACAATGTAATGAACTGTATAACACAATAGTGGTTCAACACATAAGTAGTACACAATATGTATATTGGAGCATCATATACATATAACATTCACAGAAACAATACTCAGTCCTGAGGTATATAACTCAAAAGTATTTAACTCAGTATTATAAATCAAACAAAATGATATAATTCTCTGCAGTCCTACAAGGATTGGATTGGCTTAAAGGCAAACCGATTCAGAGTCTCTGCAGTTCTGGAGGGATTCCTCAGGACTCCACAGGTTTTGGAACAATAGTAAAGCCAAGTAGACAGAGTCAAAGTTGATGTAGCTCCTGAGTAGATGGTAATATATCCATTCACGCTGTTTACACGCAGTTTACACGCCGTTTACAACTGGTTCCCGGGTTTTATCCCAGTTTCGGTAACCCTTCTTCTGGTAAGCGGCAAAAGCTTTATTATTTCTTTATTGATGGCTCTGCGTCAGGTATTCTTAATTCTTAACAGAAATAAAAATAAAAGGAAATTTGTCTAATGTTGTGCTCTTTATAACATTTAAATCATCAATTGTATAGACCTTGTGAAAATAGACATGTCAAAGCACCCCAAGATATGCGGTATTCTAAGTTACAAACAAGGAATTATCTTTTTACCAGATATAGTAGTAAACATATCTACTCACATGTTCGCAGTATCAATATGCTGCTGTGGATTTTGTGGTGCGAGCAGCCATTCATGGTCCCCTAGTGATTTAAATACCTGATTACAGGAAGCAGGTGAGGTCCAATTTGTCATTTAGACCATGAGGGGTAATGGTCCTCAGTTTGTAAATCCAGAAGGCTTCCCTTCTGAGGAGACTAGTTTTGATGTCTGTGTAGCCAGCAGCACAAACCTTCTCTAGAAATCAGAAATCAGAATGATTGAGAATATCTTTTAAATCAATTTAAATTGATTTCAAAATATCCAATTCAGAACCCAGGAATATTATCACAGGGAATTTTAAGTGTGGACATTGTGACGTTTGTGGTCTCACGTCCAATATTAAGCAATTTCAACATCCATCATTGCTCATCAAGATCAATTTGAAGAACTACATGACTTGTTCATCAGAAAACGTAATCTATGTTATTAGATGCCCTTGTGATTTATTATACATAGGTATGACCAGCAGACCCCTGAAAATCAGAATACAAGAGCATCGCTCAAAAATTAAAAGAGGAAGTTTAGACTCCACCCTGTACACTCATTTCCAACAAAAATCTCACCCATATAACAGTTTTAAATTTCTTGCTCTAGAGAAGGTTTGTGCTGCTGGCTACACAGACATCAAAACAAGTATACAAATCAAACTATTTAAAAATATCATATGGCTAAATCCATGGATACAGAGGGCTAACTGTATCACAGCAATAAAAATAGTGCATGTTTAAGTCTCAAGTACAGTAGAGTCTCACTTATCCAACACTCGCTTATCCAACATTCTGGATTATCCAACGCATTTTTGTAGTCAATGTTTTCAATATATCGTGATAGTTTGGTGCTAAATTCATAAATACAGTAATTACAACATAACATTACTGCATATTGAACTACTTTTTCTGTCAAATTTGTTGTATAACATGAAGTTTTCGTGCTTAATTTGTAAAATCATATCTTAATTTGATGTTTAATAGGCTTTTCCTTAATCCCTCCTTATTATCCAACATATTCGCTTATTCAAGCTTCTGCTGGCCCGTTTAGCTTGGATAAGTGAGACTCTACTGTACTTTCAGAGTTTTTTTTTTTAATAAATAAGATTTTTGCAACAATAAAATGTGGGACCACACACAGTTTTCAAGAAGATGTGGATCCCTTAGAGCAGTGTTTCTCAAACTGTGCTCCTCCAGGTATTTTGGCTCCCCGAAATCCCAGCTGTTAGAAATTGTGGAAGATGAAGTCCAAAACATCTGGAGGAGCAGAGTTTGAGAAACTCTGCCTTAGAGGCATGTTTTCCTTTCTGTGGGACTCAAAGGGTTCACGTAATGGCCTTAAAAGGCCACATGTATCTTATTGGTCCATGATTTTCATTAAAAGATGGAAATCATGGACTGATATATTGACTAATTTGTTCCCTGTACATGGAAAACTTCCAAGGGTAGAGCTATATACAATGGTAATTAGCCAACTATCCCATAAAAACCAAATTTCAGATATTTGTTACACTACGAACTTTAGGACAGTCAAAAATAGACCAGTGATGAACAAGGATGGCAACATAAAGTCACAATGACAGAACAGAAAAGTGCATTCTGTTCTTTTGTTGTTGTTGCTTCTTGGTTATCTGGAATTGCTTGACACTGTTGGAAAATTAAGGTTAAGTGACTCACATCCCTTTGTGGTTAATACGTACTAATGGCATCATGAGTGAGAGTCAAAGGGTAGCCTGGACTAGCTGTAGTACATTACATAGCCATGATTTCTGATACAGGATGGAAATGGTTCATGCTACACTGAGCATACATAATCCCTCTTCCCTCAAACTCAGTTTAGTCATTTATCTCCAAGGGGGTAACACAAGAGATAAGAAGCAACTGCTTAGGTCAAGGAATATCCTGAGCAGAAAACCTCAATTGACTCAACTGCACACCATGCAATCGCATACTACTAAAAAAGAATTAGCATGGTATTCCATGGCCTTTAGGTCATGAGTCAACAGTGGTAAAAGATCTGGAAACCATGTCATATGAGGAGCAAGCAACTTGCAAAATTGAATATGATTAGCTTGCAGAAGAGAAAGTTAAGAGAGGACATAATAAAAAGGTAAAGGTTTCCCCTGACATTAAGTCCAGTCGTGACCGACTCTGGGGGTTGGTGCCCATCTTCATTTCTAAGCCGAAGAGCCGGCGTTGTCCATAGACATCGCCAGGTCATGTGGCTGGCATGACTGCATGGAGCGCCATTGCCTTCCCGCCGGAGCAGTACCTATTGATCTACTCACAATTGCATGTTTTCGAACTGCTAGGTTGGCAGGAGCTGGGGCTAACAGCGGGCGCTCATTCCGCTCCCGAGGTTTGAACCTGGCACCTTTCGGTCTGCAAGTTCAGCAGCTCAGCACTTTAACACACTGCGCCATCAGGGCTACACCGGGGACATAATAGCCACATTTAAATATTTGAAAGGATGTCATATTGAAGATGGAACGAGCTAGTTTGCTGCTTGTCCAGAGTCTAAGACATGGCACTATGGATTCAAAACAAAGGGAAAATACTAGTAAAAGGTAAAGTTTTTCCCCTGGCATTAAGTCTAGTCATGTCCGATCTGGGGGTTGGTGCTCATCTCCATTTCTAAGCTGAAGAGCCGGCATTGTCCATAGACACCTCCAAGGTCATGTGGCCGGCATGACTGCATGGAGCACTGTTACCTTCCCGCCAGAGCGGTACCTGTTGATCTACTCACATTTGCATGTTTTCAAACTGCTAAGGTGGCAGAAGCTGGGGCTAACAATGGGAGCTCACCCCGTCCCGTGGATTCAAACTGCTGACTTTCTGGTCAGTAAGTTCAGTAGCTCAGCAGATTACCTCACTGCACCCCATAATATTATTCCACCAAAATATTAGAAATAATGTCTTGATGGTAAGAACTGTTCAACAATGGAATGTGCTGCCTCGGAGTGCAGTGGAGTCTCCTTCTTTGAAAGTGCATGATAGCCATATGTTGGGAATGCTTTTATGTGTATTCCTGCATTACCAGGGATGGGTGGCCCTCATAGTCTCTTCCAATCCTATTATTCCATAGAGTCCTTTCCCACTACACAATTAGAGTGCTATGATTCCACTTTAATTGACATAGTAACATCCTATGGATTCCTGGGTCATATTTTGGTGAGGCACAAGAGGTCTCTGACTGAGGAGCGCAAAAACTCAACTATAGGCTGGAAGCATGGCAGTTAACATGGGATTGTACTAACTATGGACGGTACAAAAGTTCTTCATCTCAAGTGAGCAAGCAAATGCAAGTTTTTAGCCTAATAAAATGGACCTAGGAAATTAGAACAGGGGCCCAGGAAACAATGGACAATAATGGAAAGATAACATATGGATTATTATACTACTCCTGCCGTGGTTGGGTAGAAGGTGAAACATGCAACGTATGAGAGTTAGATTCAGTAGTTGTTTAATGCGCATCTTTATTTCTTGGATGCTTTTGAAAATGAAAAGCAATTCATACACTATTTTCTCCTAAGTAGACTACTGGTCCATCCAGCCCTTATTGTCTGCTTTGGTAGCCTCTCTGAGTTTTGTGGGCGGAGGCAAAGGAGGACAATCCCAAATTCACTTTAAATGACAAGGACTGACATCATGGTGAAGATTTCTGGAGAACATTGAAAACATTTGAGGTCAAATTCAAAATGATCTGTTTCCAAAGAATGAAACAATGAGTTAAATTGTCTCTTTCTACCAGCCCACCAAAAATAATAGGTTTCAGCAGCATTAAAATACTAGGAATTTTATAAAGTGACACCGCACTAAGAAATAATGGGCAACATTTCAAGCAGTAGTACATCCCTTCAGTTTAGCATGTGGCATCTGCCTATTACCACTCGTGCATTTAATTACAGTGGAAGAGGCAGGAAGAGCAATGATTAATAACAATATTAAAAAAAGAATGGGGGAAAGGGTCGGGAAGCATCATCTCATAAGTGATAGTTTTTGCCCTGCAGTACATTTTCAAGTTACATTGCAAAACAAAATCTGCATCATTACAACTAATAATCTGGGTGCATTGCACTCAACTTATTGTATGGAATGGAGGATATTTTTTCCCCAAATGCTCAAGTTCATGATTATATTTTGCCAGTTGTTTCTATTCCTAAAAAAAAGAGACATTTTGAAATTTAAAAACCTGTTCTAATTAAATATTAAATTATCTCTATGTTAAGGATGAAAAGTCCAATGAACTTAGTCTAGTGACGGAAGCTGAGAATGAACAGCAGCAATAATAATAATAATAATAATTTTTCCATTCTTGATAAATGTTTCCATTTTGTTAGGGTCACAGCAGTTCCTTTTAACTGAAACCACCAAGAGTTTAATCTAACACTTTGTGCCTGTTCAGCATGAAGTGAGAAATCGAGCTTTGGTCTCAGTGTTAAATTACCTAATATTTGTTAAATTAGGGGCTGGGGTGGCACAGCGGGTTAAACCGATGAGCTGTGGACTTGCTGACCGAAAGGTCAGCATTTCAAATCTGCAGTGCAGGGTAAGCTCCTATTGTTTGCCCCAGCTTCTGCTAACCTAGCAGTTTGAAAACATGCAAATGTGAGTAGATCAATAGGTACGACTCTGGCAGGAAGGTAATGGTGCTCTATGGACAATGTTGGCTCTTCGGTTTAGAAATGAACAGGAGCACCAACCTCCAGAATTGGACTCGGCTAGACTTAATGTCAATGGAAAACCTTCACCTTTACTTGTTGAATTAAAAGTTATTCATAGTTGCTTCATGGTGCTTCGGTGTTGCTAAACCCATTATTTTGGGTAGATTGGAAAAGGTAGAAAACTTAACATGTACTTTTGTTCCCTGCAAACAGATTGATCTGAATTCGACTTGAATGGTTTTTTCTTTGTTTCATGTCAAAATAGACATGAAAATTTGCTAAGTATAGAGCTGTGAGAGAAATAAAAGAAATCCAAGGGGAAAGAAATCCATGCTAGATTCCTCTTTCCATGACAGAGCAACCTTTTAAGTGCATGCGAGGAGGGGGTTACAACCACATTTAATATTTTGCACATGATAACATCTTTTAAAAGTCTGCCTTTAAAGACGACGACACCCCATCTGATGTACGACTTCACTGCTCTCATGCTAGGCATTCCAGCCATCTTTATCACAAAACACACACACACAACATTTCAGGTTTTTGACAAGGAGGTTCTGTGAGTTTAACCTTCTTTGGGATCCTTGCAGGCTTTATGTATTTAAGACTTTATTTTTTTTTTTATCTGAAGCCTATGGAGGTACTAAAATATTAGAAGACAGGCACCATTTCTGAGCACTACCTTTCTAGCAGCCTGAAGGCAGATCCTTGATGTTTGGCAACAAAGTTATTCCCTGTCATCCTCTTGATGTATAAATGGAGGAAAGAGAAGAGAGGGGGAAAGAGGGAGAAGGATGCTAGCATCATCTGAACTTTAGGCAAACCACTGGCACAAAAGCACCATCAAAGAGCCAACCACCCTTGTTAAAAATAATAATACTAATAATAATAATATAAATGCAATTGCTGCAAATTAACTCAGCTGCATTGGATAGCAAGCAACCCACACAAAACAAAACCCAGGGCAGCCTGGAAAGGACAGGGAGGGAAGGGAGGAAGGAGAAAGAGCCTTCACATCGAAGCTAAGCTGTCGCTTCCCAGTGGCCATCTTTTAACAGCATCCTTTCTTCAACATTTTAAGAACTAAAAGAGAAGGGGGAAGGAAGGGGGAGTGAGAGAGAAAGCCCTCTCCCATTGTTATGCCCCTATTCAACCTCCATTCGGAGTCATTCACTATGCATTAATTACTGCTTTCTTCCATTCACCAGGAAGCTCCCAAACATGTCTCTGTTTTCAAAGAGGCACGCTTCCTGAGCCTCCACTTTTAATATGGAGAACCTGATGAATTCTCTCCCCCCTCCGCCTTCCAGTGCCTCTCATTTTTGCATACTGTAACTGTTCATAAAAGGGGAGAGAAGGGGCAAGGGAGAGGAAAAACACAAAACCCCAATTTCATGCCTCTGGGAGAGTTGTTTGCATCCCTTTCATTCTCTCTTCCAGCTGTGACGGGCAGAAGAAGGTCCTTTAGCAGGTGTCCTGTCTGCTCTCCCCTATGGTAATGTTTAACTTTCCTTCGCTTTCTTTTATGTTTGCTGTATTTCACAGGGATCTTTTCTTTCCATTTCCACCACATTGCTTTTCCTTCCTTCCTTCCTTCCTTCCTTCCTTCCTTCCTTCCTTCCTTCCTTCCTTCCTTCCTTCCTTCCTTCCTTCCTTCCATCCATCCATCTATCCATCCATCCATCCATCCATATAACATTTTCCCCTTATATCTGGATTGTCTTTATTATATCATTCTCTACCATCCTGTTGCCAGAAGGGGGAAGCATAAAAGGCAGACATGGTCATATTCCATCCCATGTCATCTCAATTATGGTTTCTTTCACCGCTTGGTATGTTGTTGTTGGGGTTTTTTTTTTTGCACTATTTGATATTTTGTTATCTGGCATGCTACCTGCTCTTCCTTTCAAAAGGTCTAAGGTTCTCAACCTGTGGGTTCCCAGGTGTTTTTGGCCTACAGCTCCCAGAAATCCCAGCCAGTTTACCAGCTGTTAGGATTTCTGGGACATGAAGGCCAAAACATCTGGGGGCCCACATGTTGAGAACCACTGGTCTAAGTGGCTTAAGGAAAGCTCCAAGTGACTTCCTGTTCAGGCACTTGCCAGTTTCAGACTGATTCAATTTTAATCTTGCTATATAATCTTAGCCCCGGTGGCAAAGAGCATTAAAGCACTGAGCTGGAGACTGAAAGGTCCCAGGTTCAAACCCCGGGAGCGGCGTGAGCGGCCGCTGTTAGCTCCAGGTCCTGCCAACCTAGCAGTTCGAAAACATGCCAATGTAAGTAGATCAATAGGTACCGCTCCAGTGGGAAGGTAACGATGCTCCATGCAGTCATGCCGGCCACATGACCTTGGAGGTGTCTATGGAAAACGCTGGCTCTTCGGCTTAGAAATGGAGATGAGCACCAAGTCAGACATGGAGATGAGCACCCAGAGTCAGACATGACTGGACTTAACGTCAGGGGAAACCTTTACCTTTACCTATAGCCTTATGAATGACAGACTTCCAAGTCACTCTATCATTAAGAGCACTGCCAGGTGTTGCAGATGCAGAGCTGTGGCTTCCGTCATTGAGTCTGTCCATCTGGAACAGTCTTTTCCTGCATGATGTCATGGACAGTCTTAACTTTAGTGTTTGATTATATCTTTTTAGACTTCAGAATCATGTCTAGTCTCTTCACAAAGTCCCTTTTAAAACCTAGTCTTCTGATTCCTTGAGATTCTGATTAATGGCTAAGTCAAGATATGAAATGTCTTCTTTCAATGTCTTCATCTACTTTAAATGTGTGTAAATTGTTTATCGTCATTTTTGTTTTCTCAATGTTCAACTGTAAACCTGCCTTTTTTCAGAAATCATTCCAAGTTTAAGCTATTTTTTGCTAGTAGGATGAGACCATCTGCACATCTTAAATTGTTGATGTTCATTCCTCTAATTTTTCCACCTCTTTTCTCCGAATCTAATCCTGCTTTATGCATGATGCATTCAGCATATGAATTAAACAGTGTCATAAAAAGTAGCCTTGCCCGATCCCCTTGTCAACAAGAAACCATTCAGAGGCAGGATGTCCATCTGTTGGGGGTGCTTTGATTGTGCTTTTCTTGTATGGCAGGGAGTGGGACTGGATGGCCCTTGTGGCCTGTTCCATCTCTTTGATTCTATGATTTTATGTTTTTATGAGTTTTTTTTCCTAACAACAGCCTCTTATCCCGAATACAGTACACATCAGGACAATAACATTTCTTTAAGAGCAATCAATCGTTTTTCATGATCTATACAATCAAAAGTTTTGCTATAATTCATAAAGCACAGGCTGATTTTCTTCTGAAATTCTTTGGTGTGCTCTATTATCCAATGTTTTTTTTGCAATATGTTTGCAATATGATCCTTGGTGCCTCTTCCTTAGACATCTGGCATTTTTCATTCTGCATATCTTAAAAGCCTTTGTTGTATAACAGTTGCAGATCACTAGACTTGTATTGGAAATCAATGCAATGGTCCTGTGGTTACTGCAACCTCTGGTATCCCCTTCCTTGGAGACTGGAATGCTTATTTAGCATTTTTAATCTGTGGGCAATTGTTTCATTTTCCATATTTCTTGACAGATTTTACCTGGAATTATAGTAGATTCTGTCTTTGGAGCTTGAAGCAGCTTTATTGGGATGTTATACATCCTTATTGGTTTATTACTCCCATGGGCTCTGTGTGCAGCTTCCACTTCACTTTCTAAAACTGGAAATATGGCTCAGGCATGAGCAAACTTGGGCCCTCCAGGTGTTTTGGACTTTAACTCCCACAATTCCTAACAGCTGTAGGCCGTTAGGAATTGTGGGAGTTGAAGTCCAAAACACCTGAAGGGCCGAAGTTTGCCCATGCCTGATGTGGCTCTTGAATCCTTGAATGATTCAGTCTTCCTTCCATTTCTTTGATATAATTCTTCCATATATTGTTTCTTTATTTCTACTTGGTCATGTAATGCATTCCCCTGCTGGTCATAATGGTTTATATCTTCATCAACAAATATCAAATGTTAATAAGATTAGGTTATTTGTTTGGAATAAAGGGAGGAAACGGAATTTGCTCCTGTGTAAGTTATTTTTCTGAAGCTTAAAAAAAAACCCAAGCTAAATATAACCCAATTTATAGCCTGAGATACAAAAGAGCGCAGTTAGCAATTCTATTAAAGTATCCCCATTCTTGATGGCTGTACAATTGAGGCCTTTTGAATAATCATAGCTTTCACAAAAAGAAGCCCTTCCCCATGCAAGGCATTCCTGTACAATCCATTTTCAAACTGTTCTCGTTTGCTGCAAATTGCACAGGTGAAAATCGACAGATGCTGACACACTTTAATTATTTTTAGAAGTGTGCAAATATTCAGTGATGTTCCAATCGCCTGGGTTGTTAAATGCATTTTGAAAATAATCCACCTCTCCTGAAACCGACAGCAGAGTGAGTTATGGCAAGAGGTATTTTGAAGTAATGTGCTTTCCTGGGATAAAAGGGCCCCCCATGGCACATAAGCTATGGACACACACACGCATGCACCCCATTCTTCTTTAGTTCCAAATAGTGACCTTTAAACTTTGCGTCTGCCTATCAAAAAGGGAACATCAACATAGCTGAATTTTCCTAATCCCCAATCCTATTATGCATATACTATATTCGGGGTTATTATGGACTGAAGAATCTTGATTTAGTCTTGAATGTATTGTTGTTTCTCTTGTTGGGATCTCTCAAGCAATTTATGGATCCTAAGGGAGCTCTGTTGTGGGCTGGTCCATGAGGTCATGAAGAGTCGGAAGCAACTGAACAAATAAACAACAACAAGGTGAACCTATCATGAAGTTTTCTTAGCAAGATGTGTCCATTGCTTCTAAAGGTGAAGGAGTATAACTTGTCCATGGTCTCCCAGTGGGTTTCCATGATCAAGCAGAGTTTTGAGCCATGACCTCTCAGAGTTTAAGTCCAGCACTCAGACTACAGTATTACACCACCCTTGAACATAACAACATAAAAGATGAAGAAAAACGCTCAGAATCAAATCTCATCCTGCAATTAATTAATTCAGCAGGGAAAACAAGAGGAGAGAGAGTCGAATCTTGCTCTTCCTAGTAGGCTCAGGAAAAGCAAACATATGTGTTGCCCCTCAATAATAATATTTGCCATCTTGTGTGTGACTAGACCAGGCATAGGCAAACTGTGACCCTCCAGGTGTTTTGGACTTCAACTCCCACCATTCCTAATAGCCTCAGGTCCCTTCCTTTTCCCCCTCAGCCGCTTAAGCCTGAGGCTGTTAGGAATTATGGAAGTTGAAGTCCAAAACACCTGGAGGGCTGAGGTTTCTCCATGCCTGGACTAGACAGTAAATATAGTGGCTCAAAGTATAAACTAATTTTAAAACAATACATAGTACAAAGGGTTTTTTTTCAATTAGACAATCCTATTAATTTACTTAAAAGGGTTTAAAATACATATAAAACATAAGAGCATTTCTGAAACTCAATTGAGGACCCAAGGACTGTTCAAATAAAAAGGATGTTGCTGCCCAGTGAAAAGATATCAGGGAGGGGACCAAGCTGGCCTTTCATGGGAGGGAGTCAGGCACTGAGAAGGCTTTTTCCCATGTTCTCTCCAATGTGCAGTGGTTCTCAACCTGTGGGTCTCCAGATGTTTTGGCCTTCAACTCCCAGAAACTGCCTAGGATTTCTGGGAGTTGTAGGCCAAAACACCTGGGGACCCACAGGTTGAGATCCACTGCCATAGTGGGACAGAGAGAAAGCACTCCCCTGAAAATCTTAAGATGTGAACAGGCACATAAGTTATATATAGTCTGCCATATATAGTTTCCCCTGACGTTAAGTCCAGTCATGTCCAACTCTGGGGGGTTGGTGCTCATCTCCATTTCTAAGCCGAAAAGCCGGCGTTGTCCGTAGACACCTCCAAGGTCATGTGACCAGCATGACTGCATGGAGCACTGTTACCTTCCCGCCAGAGCAGTACCTGTTTATCTACTCACATTTGCATGTTTTCGAATTGCTAGGTTGGCAGGAGCTGGGGCTAACAGTGGGCGCTCACTCCGCTCCCTGGATTCGAATCTGGGACCTTTCGGTCTGCAAGTTCAGCAGCTCAACACTTTAACACACTGCGCCACCAGGGACTCCAATAGTCATATAGTCAGACCTAAAAGAACCCATAGGCCGAAACCTGGTATGCTTTTCAACTAACTAACAGATAATCTATAGAACATCTTGAAATGCATGTCTTGTTTTCCCTTGTGTATTTAAGGCTCCTCATATTGTTTTGTTTTGTTTTACAGAAGCAAAACAACACACTCTGTTTGGAACATTTATATATTACAGTATTTCATATTCAGTTTTTAAAAGTTTAATATTGACATCTGGACTACATGATGGTTATCCTTTTGTTTTGTTATATGCCACCCCCCTCTTTTTCAAAAGGATTAAGCTTTATGGTCTGCAAAATGGATGGATTTTTAAATTATATGCATTTCTCAGGAAGGCTGAGAAAAGGCAGCCAGTGTATTGGAGGTTTGTATTGTGTGTGGCGCTGATTTGCTTTCCCAAAAACTTTAAACCCTACTGATTTCATTCATATAATCTCACAAAAAGAAAGAAGAAAGTGCTTTTAAAAAGAAAAAAAGAATAATTGATCTGAAGGCTGGTTCCTCCTGTCATTTCCATATTAAAAATAAGACATGTATTTTAAATAATTGTTACTTTTATTTTAGGTTTTAAAAAAAAGTTCAAAACTGGGAGCCTACATTCATCTTTTGCATGGTCAGAGTGTAAAGCTTGAGTATTCAAAGGAAAAGAATAAAAGATGAACCGATGCCCTGGCTTTTATTGTTGTCAGTGCTGAATATTTAAGCCACAGTGCCAGCAATACTTTATTCGCTAGCTAAGCTTAAAGGACATCAGAAAGCCGACTGATATCAGAATGATTTAAGTCACTGCTACAAGTTAAGGTTGTACATGAATGTTTGCGGGATTAAAATTTCCCCTGCACACTGGAATGAATGACAGCTGGTGTGGCCCATCTCAGAGAATGAGACAGAGAAGAGTTTATTAATCTTTGAGCCAGTTCCCATGTTGCAGGAATGCACAACAAGATGGGTGTGGCTATGCAGATGAAGGGGTGCAGCTATGCAAAAACTGCCATCATTCTCAAGGGCTCCTGTTCAAGACATGGCAATATAAGCAGATGACAATCTGGAGCAGTATTGAGTTGTACGCAAACCATGGTCCACTACAGATGTTGTGTTGTAGTTGAGTCTGCTGGCAATATTACAAATGGTAGTAGAAGTACTAGTAGGAGGAAAAGGGGTAATCTTGAGCAGGTGCCAGATGAAAACAGCAAAGGAAAGGGATCTGGGAGATACTTATGGCACCTTCTGAGGAAGACACGTTTGAAGGGTTTTCAAGTGATGAGGAGTCAATGATTGAAGAAGGAGACGGGATGGATGTGAATAGAGGAACTAAGAGGGTGATACACCAGGGTCATGGGGAAACCTAAGTCTTGATAAGAGATGGAGGAACTGGAGGGATGATAACTGGGATTCACATGTGATGACAGGAACAGCTGTGGGAGATGATGATGGGGTGGAGGCCAGCTCATCTTCAGATAATGATGTGTAAGTTAAAAGTAGGGTCTGAAATGGGGATCCTTTGCAGAAGGCAAAGTGTCGTTTTGGCATAGGTTTGTCGCTGCCTGTTTTTCCTGTTGGGCTTTGGGTCCTGGCTCTACAGCTTGGTGTTCCTGGTTCCTGTGATTCTTGGATTTGGACTGGACTATCATGAGTGTGCTTTTCTCCCTTCCTGGACCTTTGGACTGGCAACTTCAGCTCTGTTTACCTTCGGTAACGACGCTTGGATTGGCTTATCGCAGTTGCAGCTTTCTTCCTTCCTGGCTTTGGATTGACTTGACTTCGGCTCCAGTTACCCACTTTGGAAAACTACCTTTGGATTGGCTATCGTGAGTGCGGCTTTCCCCTGTTCCTGGCTCCTGGTTGGAGTCGACTGTGGCTTGTGTAAACAACTTGAAGATGATGTTAGTTTGGACCTTCTTTTCTGTTGTTTTTTGAACTTTGACTGGTTTTGTTTACTTTCTGTGTGCAGCGCTGTCTTCCAGGAAGCCTGTTACAGTGCTGTTTGCTGCCAATTCCATTGACTGAGTTTTAATCTGGATTATCCATCCATTTAATCCGG
The DNA here is from genome assembly GCF_035594765.1 of Anolis carolinensis. Classification (NCBI taxonomy): domain Eukaryota; kingdom Metazoa; phylum Chordata; class Lepidosauria; order Squamata; family Anolidae; genus Anolis; species Anolis carolinensis. The sequence goes on along the minus strand of NC_085843.1, from coordinate 275,744,318 downwards.
ATTATTTTCCATTCTTCTTTTTAATCCCAGTTGGGCTAAAACTTTGATTTTTGGTCAGAGACACTGCAGTTAAGTGTCTCTGAGCCTGTTTTTGAGTTGCAATAAATCTTTTGTTAAGACTGAGTATTGTGTGTGTGGCTCTTTAAGGTGCCTGTGTTCCGACATGTTGGGTGTTTAGATCCTACCACTTACATCTCACTATTACTATATATTCACACACAAACAAACACATTTTGATATATAAAACAACATTTAGGGGAAACTAACTATACAGAAATACAATACATAACTTAAAACTTGCAAACATACAACACGCCATACATCTAACTAACTTAAAACTAAACTATTATTATATACAAGGGATTACAAACGACCTCCATTTTTTCAACTGATGGTTATAATTATCAAAAAACCCATAAGCATCTTCTATATGAAAAAGCAAACTTAAATGTGCATCTAGAATAAGCAGATCTCTATCAATTCTTGAAACCTAATACAGATATCACCCCCAACAATATGTCTGAAAGTTAATAGCTGAGTCCCAGTCTTTCTTAAAATTTTATGCCTGCAATCAAATTTCTTAATGTTCCCACTTTAGCCATCTCATATGACTTCATCAAGCAATCTTCTTGTGTCCTTCCATCTTTGAACATACAAAGGTTCTGTTGCTGTAAGCATGTTTTCAAATAAGTCTTCTGTTTCTTCTCCAATTGATCTTCCATCATTTCCAACAGATACAATTCAGGTCTCATTGCTCACTTTATGATATCTTAAAACATCACTTTACACCATTACTTTCACCTTCTCAGGGCAATAGACATTTTCTTCCACACTCAAAGATTGAATCCATCCTGAAAATTAGGCCAGAGTCAAGTGAAGAATCCAGGAATTGTCATCCCAAGCAGTTGGAGTTTATCCAAGTCCTTCTATTAGTTTAGATCTCAGGATTGTTGCAAGGGTTGGAATGGGAAGTAGATACATTATAATGTGATGCTTCTGGGCTTCTTGGTAACTTCTCTAAGCTTTGCCTGGAAGGAAAAATGCCTGGTATAAGAACAACCAGTGAGCTTCAGGGCGTGAAACATTACTTTTTGAACTATTGTTCCCAGAATAACCTACTTACCATGGTCAGTGGCTATACCACTATGTTCATGGGGGGAAATACTCTTCATCCACTTTATCTACAAATGCAACCTTTTGCACACTTCTACCATGCTTATTTTATTTATTAGATTTATACGCCATATTTCTCACAGTAATAGCCTCAGACCTTGTAACATTTATTGATGTGATCGTTTTGGTTGCCCTTGGCTACTTTTTCAAACTTTACGCTGGTCTATATGAAATGGAGTTACCACAACAGTATTGCAAGTGAGCTGCATCATGAGTTTGCACAAAGGCGTTATGCTACTGGCAGTTTGATGTTGTCAAAGGTCAGTCATCTGGAACACATACACACCGTAATAAATGACAACCTAAAAATAAACTGTAATATAGCAGGTGTCTTGTTCTCTCTCTCCCTCTGCAAACTGCACCTGTCAAAATGTCCTCTTCCAAACAACTCTCTTAAAGGTACAGGAGCCTTTTTCTGCTGTGTATCTGGCCAGCAGAAGCATAGGCTTGTAATGGGGCTATGCCCTACCTGCAGCAGCATGAAGAAATGGGAGATATCTCTTGCCATATACAGATGAACCTTGACAGAAAGTGGATATCCAGTGACAGGAAGACCCAGGTCTATACTTGAAAATGCAAATGAAGACTGAGAACCTACATGAGACATGTAGCCATAGCGCTGTAGTTATGCTTCATATCACAATCTGACCTCAATAAAGGCTAGGAAGCCACCATCAAAAATATGAAAACAAAACAATTATGAGGTCTCGGACTACTTTATGGCCTAACAAGATGCTTACATACCTATATTAGCAAGCTTATAAGGAGGAGACAAGGTCATGGTCCCCATTCAATGGTGAATGCTGGCTTCCATTTTTGCAAGTTAGTGAACCTGTTCTGAGTTAGTCCAGACTCTAAAGGAGCCATCCAAGGTGCTGAACTCCACCCCTTCAGTGGCTTGAATTGCTTATTTAAAATTCAAGATAAAATTATAGGAGAAGGTACCTGCCCAAATGAAGCAGTAGCCTTTTCCATCCTCTCTACCTTTGACCATCTGCAACTGGGCCTCAACCTAAAACACAGCTTTTTTCAAAGAGTATGTGACATAAGCACAGCTATCACATGGCATCTGATGTAGGAAACATTTGCCTATGAACTATATACAATGCCATTTTATCTCAAATGTTGAATGGTTAAGGATGCAGGTGTGAACCCAACGGCTAAAGTAGATGCATTAGAGCCACTGTAAATCCCATGTTTCAATGGTTCTACAAAGAATGAGGCTAGCAGTTGGATTTAACCCATAGGAAGATGCCTTTATAATTAATCGGATCATAGATCTACCCATCTCAGCACTGTCATCACTGACTTCCAGCCGTTCTTCAGATTTCCAGACTTCCCAGTCCTTCCTGGGAAGCTGGAGAGACTAACTGGGAATTTCTGCATGTGGGGCAGGTGCTCCAGCATTGAGCCACAGAGTTAGACTGAAGGAAAGACACACCTATGCAATCACTGTGCTGAAGACTTTCTCTAGGATCCAAGCTCCTTTACTTTTTTCTTTTTCAAGCATGGATTTTAGTCTCTTCAGAGCTGATCCCCTATGGCTTAGGGTGAACTGACTGAACCATTACACAGATTTCTCTCTTTTTCTGTCTTTTCTGCATATGCACAGGCCAGAGTTTGAAGCTTCTTCACAGAATAATTCAATTGCCCACTTCCACTTTACCACCGATAGCTATTAATCACCCTTTTAAGTGCCAGACAAAAGGTGTTTGACATCTGACCTTGTAACCTCTCTATGCAGCACTTTGCATTCTCTCAGATTTAACCTCGGTGGTCTGCAGCAGGCATCACACTTGCTTGCTACTTCCTCTCTGGCTTTCCTGTTTGTTTTGCAGAGCTCATTATATTTCATTCCCATGTAGTATATGTGCACAGTGATGCAGGGGTGGGAAGCATGGTGTAAAAACACACAACTCCAAAGAAGTCATCAAGTGGACAATAATAATAATACTGATCCTTTTCCTGTACTGATCCACTCTGCTTTTCATGCTATCTTGAGCTGTATCCACTCTGCAGAATTAAAGCAATATGACACTGCATTAATTGCCATGGATCAATGTTATGGAATTTTGAAATTAGTAATTTTGTGATGTATTTACACTACTGTCAGGGAGCACTGGTGCTACAATACAACAAACTTTTTATTATTATTATTATTATTATTATTATTATTATTATTATTATTATTATTAACTTCATTTCTATCCCACTCTTCTCACCCCGCAGGGGACTCAGAGCAGCTTACAACATACATTTAGGCAAAAATTCAATGCCTCATTATACAAAGCAAATAAAACATAACATAAAATCAACTACAACTCACAGAATTCCATAGGATGGTGCTATGACCGTTAAAGTGGTGCCAAACTACTATGATTCTACAGTGTGGCCGGGAGGTCAGAATGGGATGTCTTCTCGGCCAGATGGACCAAGAGTTCTGTGGAGTTCAAACAGCCTGCTTATTCTTGCACAAAGAGGGTTTGGGTTTTTGTTTTTGTTTTTTGTTTTTTTGTGCCATAGAGATTTTCAGCTTTGAAGAGTGGGCAACTGTAGATGCAACCTCAGTTATTGATCCGATAGTGGAGCTTAGAAAGTTTATTTTGGGTGGCCTCAACTTTTGGGACTTCCCAAGCCACCGCAGCCAATGGCCATGTTGGCTGAAGCATTGTAGGAGCTGTGGCTCACAAAAAATGGCCTTTGCCAAGCCCTGCTCAAGGTTTGGAGAGAGAATGTGTGCCAGAATCTAGTGCTTAAAGGCAAAATGCAGTAGACTAGCATGAGGAAAGGACAACCCATATTTGACCTCTTAAGGAAAAGTTGGGTATATTCTATAAAGACAAATACATGGGTCCTAGAGCAAATCAAGCCTGAATTCTCCCCTAGAAGTTAAGATCACTAAACTGAGACTACTGCATTTTGGGTATATCATGACTCACCAGAAAAACATGACTAAATAGAAAAGAAAATAATGCTTCATTAGGTAGAAGGCAAAGGAGGAGAGGATGAAATCAGTCAAGGAAGCCATGGCTGCCCTGAGTCTGCAAGACCCAAGCAGGGCTGATGATCATTTCTGTGGGCCATTTTTGTGGGCCACAGCTCCTACAATGCTTCAGCTAACGTGGCTATTGGCCTTGGTGGCTTGGGAAGTCCCAAAAGTTGAGGCTACTCTAAAGAAACTTTCTAAGCACCACTATCTGATCAATGACTGAGGCCACTCTTCAAAGCTGAAAACCTCTGTGGTGTGATGGAGGCAACTTCTTTGGAGGCTTTTAAGCAAAGGCTGTTGAGGGTGCATTGAATGCGATTTCCTGCTTCTTGGCAGAGGGTTGGACTGGATGGCCCATGAGGTCTCTTCCAACTCTATGATTCTGTGATTCTGTCATAGGGTAACTTGGAGGTCTCTCATTCATGGAGTCACCATAAGTCAATTTGCTGGCAGTAAACATCAACAACATAAAGAAACATACTAAGAAGGTGTTCCCTTGTCCTTTAACAAAATCATTGATGAACATGCAGAACAAGACTATTAGATCTTTGAGCTTTCTTCAGTGCCTGCAAAGGTGTGGCCTCCATATTGTTGATCAGGTGATCTCACTGGACCTCTGTTATTCCTCTTTGAAAAACAACCCAGGATAGGGCCCAAGCCTATACAAGAAATTCATTTGTGTTTCATAAACACCTCAAACACATAACCTGAGGGTAATTTTATAAATAATATTTTAATGTGATGGTCAGGAGTGCTTCTTATCAGCTTTAGCCGATATGCTTGCTGCACCCCTCCGTAGAATCAGAAGACCTAAAGATTTTATTGCATGTGGTGGTCACCTTGAGGTTGGAATTCTGCAATGTGTTGTACATTAGGCTACCTCTGTACAAAGTTTGGAAACTCAAACTGATTCAAAATATGGCAGCCAGGCAGGAACATCTAGAAGTGAGCACAATACACCAATACTGAAATCACTGCACTTGCTACCAAAGTACGAAGTGTTGGCTAGTATTGCATTTTAATCTTCGTACTATGTATTTTAATATACGTATTTTATGGTCTTGTGTTCTATTTGGGTGTTGTGCCCCACCTCAAACCATGAGGAGAAGCAGGTAACAAATGTATGATTATGATTATTTTGTGCATGAAACCACATTTGTGTATATCAAAACATAAAAAAGCAAAAGTGTCGCTATCTCAACCTTCCTCGCTGACAATTTTGGAGTATTTTTTATTTTAGATGCTGAATGTTGAACTTGCATTACATGTATATTTAAAATAAAGCAATCATTACATTTTTACTCATATTTATAAAATTTCTCCTATACATTTTACATCAAGCAGTCTCCTCATATTTTAGTAGGTGAATTCTTCCCTCTGCCTTTTTCTTTTCTTTCTTTTTTTTCCTTTTTTTTCTTTTTTCTTTCTTTCTTTCTTTCTTTCTTTTTTTTTGGCAATGTAATATGTTCCAACCCCTTAATTTCAGGCAGATATGGTTGAGTAATTACCTAGAATTCTACTCCAAATTTGGAAGCATATGTGCAATTTATCCCTGGAATATCCGCTGGCAGTTTTACTCATCTTGATGGTGAAGTAATCCTGCCTCAGACTGGAAAATGGTGTGGCATTTTTAGTCCTGGCCAATTAAGTACTATTTTTCTCTATTCAGTCTCCACTTTTCATGTTTTGCTCCTTTCCTTCCCGTAAGCGACTGAACTCTTCACATCAGGGCCCCCAACATGGAACTTCCAAAATGCCTTTTTTGCTTTCTTGCTGAACTTGATAATTTAAGTTAGAATTTTTCCTTTCAAAAAGCTTCCACACTGTGCAAACGGTTTAGTCTCAGGACCAAATAAGGACACATCAATAAATGACATTTTCATGTTGTGGTCAGAATTCTAAATATGTTTGGGAGACAGAGGATGAGTAAACATTCATCTCATGCTAATTGCAACTGATTAAAAAATAGCAAGCACTGGCAGAAGCCATAAGATTGACTGCCTTAATTGTGTGCTTGTTTCCACTTGTTAACTAGTAACCCATTCTTCTAACAGATCTTGCATGATGTTAAAAGAGGGGTGTCCCCTCATCCACCCAAGGAATGAAATTGTGTGCGGAATTAACTATAGGAAACAGCAGGATGAACTATGGCAGCCTGATTTATTTATCATTTAAATACAACGCGCAATGTAGGGAATGTTTTACAATCTGTGGCTTCAATTCAAGGTGACTATAGCTGTTTTGTGCTCTAGGCGGCAGCCAAATTGAAATTTCCATACTATAGGACCGTCTCAGTATTCAAGCTGCCCTTCTTCTTCTTTAAGAAATAAAGAGATTTTTAAAAATAATTTCAAGTTTGATGCTTTTGTAGTTTCACTGGGTTTGGCAAGCACATGAAATGTGAACATGATAAGACAATAAAATGGGGAAGAAATATTGTGGAGTTATTCTAAGACAAAATAAAATGTAATAAATTACACCTGGCTTGACTTGAAACCCCCGGTCATCATCTGCACAATAGTAATCTGAAGGCAAAATAATATTATGGAAATGGGGAGAATGCATGGCAAAGTTAATAATTGTGCCATAGGCACTGCTGATTCATTGTGCCCAAAATGGTCTCAGGGGGCTGTTTTGTATTTTTCAAAAAAAAAAAAAATTCCTGTCAGGAGCAACCGGAGTTGCTTCTGGAGTGAAAGAATTGGCCTTCTCCAAAGACGTTGCCCAGGGGACGCCCGGATGTTTTTTGATGTTTTACCATCCTTGTGGGAGGCTTCTCTCATGTCTCCGCATGGAGCTGGAGCTGATTTTTTTTTTTTGTGTCAGGAGCAACCGGAGTTGCTTCTGGAGTAAGAGAATTGGCCGTCTGCAAGGACGTTGCCCAGGGGACGCCCCTTGTGGGAGGCTTCTCTCATGTCCCTGCATAGAGCTGGAGCTGATAGAGGGAGCTCTCCCCGGGTGGGATTCGAACCTGGCAGCCTTCAGGTCAGCACCCCAACCTTCAAGTCACAAGGCTTTTATCCCCTAGGCCACCGGAGGCTCAATTTTTCAAAATACAAAATAGAAAGGAAATGAACTATACCAGCACAAATTTTGATGAAGATGGTGATGATGACCACCACCCTGCCTCCCTCTCCCCAGTTGAGCATGTAAGGTAGCTTACAATAGATTTTTTTAAAAAACCACACAGTTAAAATCCACAAAATTCAAAAGGCAAAGAAGTGATTAAAATGGTATTTTAAAATTAAAAACATATACAGTGTTTAAAAAATAACACAACAACAACCAAATTAAAAAAAAACTTTTCAATTCACCTGGATCTGAGCTGAAATGGACTTTGGATCATCTAGATCAGTTATTCCCAACCTTTGGTCCCCCAGGTGTTTTGGACTTCAACTCTCACAACAGCTCATAAGATGGCTGGGATTTCTGGGAGTTGAAGTCCAAAACAACTGAATGTGATGACTCATGGGCCATGTAGTCCCGTTCCTAGCACTGTTGTGACAGATGAAGAGGAAAACTTAGGTTTCCCACCGTTTCAGCCAGAATTGGAGCTTTTTCAGCCAGAATTGGAGCCCTTGCACCTGCAGGAGATTTGCCTTCCAGAAGTCTGCCAAACAAGCCTTGAGCCGAAATCTCCCCCATTTTCTCGCCGTGATTATTATAAACAACAGAAAGGCGCTCAGGAGGCGTCTCGCAGGAGCGCTAGGATTGCTGCCAGGCATTCAGCTGATTAAGCCTGCTTCCCATGGGAAACTTTAGGGAGTCATGCATCTGGACACAGAGAATGGCTTTCGGTTCTGGTTCCCCAGAGAAATGTTCTTTGGCGGGAAAACGAGACCCTATTTAGGTGTTTTGCCCACGTAGGAATCTTGCGGAGTCAATTCGTCAGCTTCGGGAGTAGGTTGTGTGTGGACTACGCTACTCCCGCGTCCAAGTCCTTTGCTCCCGTTTCCAGCCTTGCCTTGCTTCCCAGGACCTTGCCTTGCTCCACGGACCTTGCCTTGCTTTCCGGACCTCGCCACGAATTTACCACGGATCCTGTTCTTGCTCCTCGTTTCTTGTTGCCTTGAATTAAGCCTAGTGTTCCAAGAATCAAGTTTACTTCCTAGCCTTGCTTAAGTTTTATGGACTAAAGGACCTTGTCATCTCCCCTCACTTTGCTTGGCAAAGTGAGTGTTTCGGTTACTGGATTACAACTTTGGACCTTAATATTTCATATTGGACATTGTTTCTTCGGACTAATTTTGACCTTTCCTGAAAGGTCTACTTCTGGACTATTTTCTACACTTGTTTTTATTAACTTTATATATTTCTACAATAAAGATATTAGATAGATTCTGGCCTCTGTGTATGGTTATTGGTGCTCTGCAGCCTGGGTCCTGACACTGAAGGACCAAAGGTTGGGAATAACTGCTATAGATCCAAGGCTACTACTAAGCATCCATCTAATGCCTCCTGGAAACAGCACTGGCATCAGGTCTATATTCTATATAGCACCATAAATGCCCCGAACATCGCCAGCATTACAGAGGTGCACCTGATCTACACACTGCTTGGAGTGGCAACTGAAGTTTAGCAGCACAGACTGCTGCTAAACCATTCATTTTTACAGGCAAATGACACTTTTATATGTGTGGGATTGAATCCAACAATTTACAGAACTGTGATTGCTGGGGAAAGGGTCAAGTTAGACATATAAATTACTTGTGTCTACGGCCTCCCGTTGCCATATAAGAAGATACCAAAGCATTACTATAAGTATATAGTAAAGATGCCACTAGCAATCAAGGTATAGCTTACCAAGAAGTTTAACATAGTTGGAGGATAAGGCTTAGCACCTTGGATAGTTTGAATTAAAACTCGAATAGTTTCAATACCCAATGACACAAAAACCACACATGCACATGAGACAGGAAGGTTTTGTTGTTGCTGTTGTTAACTTGGGCATGTGTGAAACTTACAAACAGCTATGTGTCTACTTGCCTATATTTCTATTTAATTTCAAAATTGGTCAGCAAAATGTTAGGAATGATCAAATCACAGAGAGATAGAGGAAGAGGGAAAAAATTGTGTATGTTTGATTGGGAGAGCCACATTCATGACCCATGCCTTAGTTGTGTCCCATTTGGATTACCATAATGCACTTTACATAGAATTGTCTTTGAAGAGTGTTTGGAAACTTCAGCTTGTCCAAGTTTGTTAACTGGGAGGCTGCTGCAAGAAGCACACAACTCACTTGTTGCAACAGCTCCACTGGCTGCTGCTGACCCATTTCCAGGCACACATAAAAATATTGGTTATGGCTTATAAACCCCTATACGTCTTGGTTCCAGGTTATCTTAGGGATCATATTCTCTCATGTGAGCACATATAATCCATATCCTCCCATAAGATCCAGATTAGCCGAAACTGAACCATATAAGGCTTTATAGGTCATAACCAGCATTTCGAATATGTGCCTGGAAATGGGCCAGCAGCCGGTAGAACTCTTGCAACAAGGGAGATGTGTGTGAATTGTAGTCAATCCCATGTTTTAAGAACTTCTGGAGGACCCTGTATCTGTCCCGTCCTCGCACATATATCTATTAGTGGGAACATCAGACTGAGATTTCCTGATGGCCTCTCTGGAACTCTCTCCCTAGAAAGATTAGACCAACCCTCTTTTACTATGTTTACATCATCAGGTGAAGACATTATTTAAAGCCTTTAAAAACATATTGCTCAAGGAAAACAATCCTTGCAAAATGTACTATATTGTCTGCCAGTTTTCTTCTTTTTAGTGGCTATGTTATCTGATTTTAATTTTGTAAATAGTTTAGTTACATTCTGGGGTAAATCATAGAAACATAGAGTTGGAAGAGACCTCGTGGGCCATCCAGTCCAACCCCCTGCCAAGAAGCAGGAAATGTTTAGCTTTTTTTTGTTTTCAATGTTATAAAGCTCTTTGAGCCCTGAACAGGGGAAAATATATAAATAAATGAAATAACATTCCAGAATACATTCAGTACCTATGGCTAGCTTTATGGATAATGCAGCACTCATAAAGGGTGACTCTAAGCTGGAGGGGAAAAGGCCATTCTCTCTCCCGTCAAAATATATCGACAACTACTGGGACTGGAACCGAGGAAAGCTGAAAATAGTGCATTGTGATTCAAAAGATTCATTGACAAATCAGATTAATCTTTCCAAATCAAAGGTGACCGATCTGTTATTGGCTCATTGAAGGTGGGCTGTAATTTCTGAAAGTACAATTCTTGCTTCTCCTTAAGAGGCTGTAACATGACATTAGTTCAAAACAGCTTAGTTACCTTCCCCCAGCTCCCTGTAACTTTGAAGGAACTGAACAACAGGAGCTGCTGGACACAAATTACAATTGGGCTTAGTCAATTAAGAGCTGGGGAGCTGTCTCCTGTCGGGAATAATTAAACATCTGGGGTGTGGGATACAAAAAAGGCAGATATGGGGTAGGCCCTTGCGTGCAAAGAGCAGCGGTGAAAGCAAATTGGGAAGCGGGAGACACGCAGTGACCAAGCAACCTAGGCCTCTTATAAGTAAATGTGCTAGCATTACATTTCAAGACATAAGCTGAATGCATTGGCAACAACAGAGCCATCAACACAACTAAAGATCAAGCTCGCTTTTGCTCTTAGACGTGTAGTTGTTTGATGAGTTCATGCATTTCTGTTTATTTATTTTGCTTTGCTTATCTATATATGCATATCTAGCATTTAAGACCAAGAAAAATCCTTTCCAAGAAGCCTTACAATGATTTCCCATTTTAAAAAAACCAATAGGTTAAATACAGTTTAAATCTATAAAAATGCAAAAGTTGGAAAATATATTCTAAGAGATTTGAATCCCACAAAAACCTCCAATCAACATAGTCTTCCCACATATATTTATTTTAAAAGATATGTCAAATAAGATGAAAGAAACAGAAATTATTGCAAGTATTTTTGGCGATAAGCAGAATGACAATAATGCCTAGAATATCGATGAGTATTTACAGCTTTGTATTGACTTCCACCTGGCACTGAGGAACACAATCTGGTTGACAATCAACACAATCTAGCGGTTGGGATTGTACATTTTAAATTGTGGATTTTAATCTGCATTTCATCAGCAGATATTAATTTGTATTTTAACTCTGTGTGTCTTGTTATATGTCTTTTAAAAGTGTTTTATCTCTTGTTTTAATGTTGTTGCATCCTGCCTCGAGCACCAGGGAGATTTGGGTAATAAATACATTGTTGTTGTTGTTGTTGTTGTTGTTGTTGTTGTTGTTGTTGGGAAGCTCCTATGCATGAACCTTTTCAATGGGAAAATTAACACCCGGTAATAATTTATTTTAAAAAGTTCTGAGCACCATTCTTTTTTCCAACCCTTGAATCCATGTTCAGTTCATGTTCAATTCTTGACAAAAATTTCTCCCTTACTCTTTAGCATACAACTTGGGACCACCATTTCTTTTCTTTTTTCTTTTTTCTTTTTTTTTGCCTACAATCTCAGAATTCAAGGAAACGTTGGATGGGGAATTCTGGAAGTTGCAGTCCAAAAAAGCAATATGTCCCAGCTCTGCTTCACAAGATCGTAGGGGAGAGATGCCAATTCTGAGTACTCCCTGGTGAGAAAGTTTCACAATGCCAACCTTGCTTTTTTCCTTTTTCTCTCCCTTTTCTAATCAAAAAGTACTCAGGCTTGGGCAGATGGGGAGTTTCCCCACAAAACTAGATTAGGCCTGAGAATGGAGGGAGTGAAAAACAGACAAACTAGATATTCTCACAGAGTCCAAGATAAGACCTTGAAATCCAGGTGTGTTCGACATGATGTCCTTAACCATTCAAGCCTCTCAGATAATGTTGCCATAGAAGATGGCTCTCCTGTCTCTGCTCTCAAGTTCATGATTAATCTATTCTCAAGATTCCTGTTCTGGTTCATGTCTTTGTTTCCTTGGAGGGTTTACCTTAGAAAAGTTCCTGTTTTCATGTTTATGGATTTATGATTGAACTACTGCTGTAGATTCTTGTTCTCTTGACTTTATGCATTTTTGGATTACTGCTATTTTTTATTTCCTATGGAGCCCTCGGTGGCACAGTGTGTTAAAGCGCTGAACTGCTGAACTTGCAGACCAAAAGTTTGCAGGTTGGAATCCAGGGAGCAGAGCGGGCGCCTGCTGTTAGCCCCAGCTTCTGCCAACCTAGCAGTTCGAAAACATGCAAATGTGAGTAGATCAATAGGTACCGCTCCGGCGGGAAGGTAACAGTGCTCCATGCAGTCATGCCAGCCACATGACCTTGGAGGTGTCTGCGGACAACGCCGGCTCTTCAGCTTAGAAATGGAGATGAGCACCCAGAGTCGGACATGACTGGACTTAACATCAGGGGAAACCTTTACCTTTACCTTTTATTCTATAGACCCTTTTGGAATTGCCCCCTCTCCCTTTTTATCTGCTTTCTTTAATAAATATTCTTAGATAGAATTACTGGACACTGGTATGGTGCTGTGTGAAATGGTATTCAGTGCTAGAATGCAACAATAATGAGTTGTATCATCATTTGGATATACCAAGAGACAATGTAACTCATTGGAAAATACTACCATGCTTGACTCTGGAGACCCACTGGTTTCAATTCCTATTCAGTCATGAAACCCATTGGATGAGACTGGGCAAGTCATGCTCTCTCAGATTAAGAGGAAGGCAATGGCAAAATTTGCCAAGAAAACCCTGTGATGGTATCTTAAGATCATCATAAGTCAGAAACAACTTGAAGGCACACAGCAACAATAACTAAGTAGAAGGCATTATGAAAAAAGGAAGACCAAACTACAGATTAATTGATTCTTTCAAAGAAGCCACAACCTTGAGTTTGCAAGACTGGAGCAAGCAGTTGATGACAGGTTGCCATACATTGAGGTTGACTTGGCAGCAAACAAATAATTGCTATGACTAAACTCTTTGAGAAACATTCAAACTAGTAGCAACTGAACACAAGCATGCTAGGTTTGCTATCCCTAACACGCTATTTGAGGCTTGTGAAGAAGGTTTTGGAGGGTGCGTGTCTACCTCTTATTTGCCCTCTGTGGCAGTTTGCCCTGTCTTGTTTGCTTTGATATATTTTTATTAACAAGGATTAGGTTACTTGGCACTATGCACCGGGCTTAGACTCTGTAAGAGGACCCAAACAGGTCGGATTCCTTTCCTGATCTTATTTGCAAATAGAGAACATTTCACCTTCTGTGGTCTTTTGCCTACAATTTCTTCTCCACCAATAATGACCATTTAATCGAATAAAGCATCCTTGAATTGCATTTAAGTAGGCCAAGGAAATCCTATTCAAAAGAATGGTTAGTTGTTTGTTAATGTTGTTGTTTAAAGAGGAGGGGAAATTAGAGGAGTTGCTGAAATCCTCACAAGAATTTACCATTCACTCACTTCCACTTTGCAGGTTAAGTGACACAAAGGTAGCTTTCGCTTTGTGTTGCTTTCAAGAGACAATGCTTGGGGTTTGTCTGCTCTGGAAAAATCAATTGGTTTACAGAAACAAAAGACTGCAATTTCCACATTTTCCAGTACAGTAGCTTAACTCCTCCTCTTGTCTCTAAATCTATCTGGGCTCAGCTTCAAATTTAATGAAACAAATCATTTGAATATTATGTTAGAATGCCATCTTTGGCAAGGCATCAGGACAGATAGTCAGGCCTCTAGATCCAGTGTACAATTTCTAAAACGAGAGAAGGCATGGTGTAGCGTTCAGATTCCCAGATGTCAGGGTTTGGTCCTGAGTCTCAGACCAAGGCTCTTTCTCCTCAGGGCCTCGCGTCCTGTTTTGTCTTTCAAGAACAGCCTTAAGATACTGTGGTAAGTAAAATGAAAACTGCTTTACTTCAGCAAACATAAAGTATAGCACACTCAGTGGAATAATGTAAAAGGAAGCTAGGAAATCTTAGGGTAAATGCAATTCTTAGTCTCTGATACAGTCCCAAATCAAATAGCAGTCTTACTTCAGACAAAGAAACAGCAATAAATCCAGATGCAGACTCAGAGCAGGCACACAGGGAGCGAAGGCAATAGAGTCAGTTTGTTACCAGCAAGAGCTGGCTGCACCTGCTTCTGATTTATAGCCCTGAGTCCCCTCACAGCTGCTAGGGCAGTTCCCAAATACTCAGCTGCATTTCTGGCAGCTATTCTAGCTGAACGATGTCTCTGCTCTGTTTCCTTTCGCTTCTCCTGAAAAGTGGGTACTTCCAAAGTCTCCTCTTCAGATTCCAACTCACCCTCAGATTCATGAACACTTTCCTGCTTCTGAAGAAGAGGAACCCCTAACACCTTGGGGCAAAGGGAGAAATCACAGAGCAAGGGTGCTGTCTTCAAAATATTTTTTAAATAACCATGTGCTGAAAACACAAATGTAATGACATATCCTCTGTTCTGATTTGGCTTTAGCTCTGGCTAATTTGATTCATTTATGTTTTGTTCTTGATTTCACTCCCTATTTTCTCTCTCTATTTTCTAATTCACACTGTTCTAGCCAAAGATCTTCTCTTTGCTCTCTCTGGATCTCTTTCTCTTTCATCCCCAGCTTCTTGATAAAGATCCTTTCCTCTAGTCTTTTTCCTTCTTCCCCTCAACACCTAGAATGCAGGGCTAAATATCTTCTCCTTTCCTCCCTCTTTCAACATAAACAGACATGCTATGATCAATCTGTACAAAAACCTGTTCAAGTTGATGTGCAAATTGAATAAACAAACACAAGATTGAAAAAAAATCAGAAACAAAACACAATTGAGATTCATCATTCCATAACTACTATATATAGCAAAATCCAGTTTACGTTGAAACAGATCAATAGATGGAGAGAGACCCTGATATTCACTGCTGGAACTAACATAAATTACATTTTAGAAATTTCTAGAATTTGTACACACAATTTTTCCTAGTTCTCCTCAGTAATCAAGTGATCAGCAATGTCAACAACAGTTTTCACAAGTTTGTGCAATCACACAGCATCATGCCCACTGATAGAGAAGCAGGGACACAGTTATGGAATTGTCATTCCCATATTTATTGTGTTTATAAATACAGAATAATAAGGAGGCAATGGAAGGTAACGGCGCTCCATGCAGTCATGCCGGCTACATGACCTTGGAGGTGTTTTTAGACAACGCCGGCTCTTCAGCTTAGAAATGGAGATGGGCACCAACCCCCAGAGTTAGACACGACTAGACTTAACATCAGGGAAAACTTTTACCTTACCTTAAGAAACTTGTATGGGGAAAAATGCCATACCAAGTGTTGCTGCAACTTGCAATAACTTTTTGGTCCTAAAACAACATAAACTGCACTATTTTTGAAAGCTTCAGGGGAATTTGAGAAATTGCACATCTTTGCTATAAAATACTATACTTACATTTTTCTCATGCATTGCCTTTGTTGATTTGAATGTTGCAGAAACCAAATGTTACATTATGGCAGGAAAAGAAAATCAGAATGACTGAAGCTGCAGCTTTTATCAGTTCAAATGTTATCCAACTCACATATTATGTTGCAAGAAAAAACTCAGGCTGACTAAAGCCGTAGCTTTTGTCAATTTGAATGTTCTACAATTTCCTGTTGTAAATCATAAAGATGTGTATTGAGACAAATGCAATAGTGTCCAGTGCTCATTGGGACCAACGTGATGCACATCCAATTGTGCATCAGTCTCATTGTGTATTGGTTTTATTACACTATGGTTACTTTATCAGCTCCACAGTAACAACAGTCCTGTACTGGAAATGGACATTACAAAACTGCACAATTGTAATTCCCACATATATAAGTCCACTTGAGAAGATGTAACTTTCATACAACATTCTGGCCATTCCTTTACAAAGTCTCTGCTTCGAAATCCTTTCAGTCCCATGATCTCCCTCTGTCTCCATCACATGAAACCATGGGCTGCAATTGTAATGGATTCCATTCCTCCAAGTCAGTAACTTGGCATGCTTAGCTAAATCGATGCCCCAATTTATTAACCATCTATAAAGAAAAGAATATTTGATTATTTATTGTCCAACAGTCCAAATGAAACAGAGGCTGCAATGCTTCCTAAACTGGGCAAGCATTTTCACTTTTATTCGGAAACATGTCCCCCTGCGTTCAGTGTGGCTTCCAGAAAGAGGCAGCCAGCCCAAGCGCAAAGTGACATAAATGGAGCAGGATGTTGGATTCTTTAGGCACAGCGTCATCTCCCCTGTCTAAAGTCATTACAATTTGCCTTTCCGGGCAAACTTGGCATGGAACAGATTGGCCACCGAAATGCAGAGCTTGCTCCAAGTTGAAGAACTCCATTGTTTCACGTGTGAACACTCTCAGGGCCAGCTCCTAATTGCCAGCCATTTCCCTGCTTCTTGCTGCCTCACGTCCAGGACGCCCGAGGAGCTTGGCTCACGTTTCACTCATGTTCTCATCGCAATTTACCCAAGAGACAGTGCGCAATTTATGGCAATTACTTTTCTGTTCCCCTCTACACACACACACGTACATCACTACCACCATCCGTTAAAGGGGAAAAGACAAACAAAAATCTGAAAGTGAGCCAAGCTCACCTGGCCTGCTTGCCTGCCATATTAAGTTGACGTTACCAGGAGGAGACGGTACGCTTGATGGGAGCCAGTGAAGGAGATCCTTTACACAGCCATGAATGCATGCTGACAAGTAAATCGAGCAGAAGGGGGACCATAATTGTTGTGAATGCATGCTTTTATTTGTTAATGCATATATACAATATCATAACAGCCGAATATTGTGTAAAAGGCTAATGGGGGACGCAGTTTGTCAGCTCTGGGCGAGCACGGGAGACAATGTGATTTTAGCATAATAGAGGGAGGGCGGCAGGCAAGCGGTTGCAGAGGATGCATTTGCATCAAAATGTATTTATTCATTTCCTTTAATTAGTCCTGCTCCCTCCCCTCTTCCATCTCTAAGGTTCAGGGCAGGTAACAACACACTGAAAGCAAACATGCAGCGCCCCATTAAAGTTTCATTCGGGGAGTAAAACTATTCAAGATATTAAAATGATGAAGTCTTTGTTGTGCACTTGTTCTCAGAGTAGAAATTGGAAAAGTTATATATTGGTCTCCAGTTACCAAATATACATTCTGAGATACAGAAACACACACACACACACACAAATAGAGAGAGAGAGATTCAGGAGACTCTGTTGAGTATTCCATGGAAGCAAGTTCCACAGAAGTTGGCAATGTCTAAGCATCACTTCTATGCATTTTGAAATGCATAGATTGGTGCACTTTAACCTCTTTAAACTTACTATCTTTGCTTAAGCTCCTGATATTCTGTCTCTTCATTTTTAAAATCAAATGCCTCAATTTGTATCTTCAAGGTTTATTACACAAAACCAACATCTGGCAAAAGTGTGTTACTTCGGTGAAAATAGCATTTGAGTCCAGTATCCCATGTGCCAGGCTATGCTTTCATTTGCACTGTATTCAGTCAACAACAGGGTCAGCAACTATGGCTTATCTGAGGCTTTTGGCCTACAACTGCCAGCAGCCCTAAGTAGCATCGCCAATGATATAGGATTACAAAAGTTGCAATCCAAAAATGTTGCTCTTCAGACATTCTGCTTCTGATGCTTTGTTGTTGTGGTATAGCCATTTGGACTAGGAGCTATTGATTTGTCCAACCTTACAAGGTGTTGCTTAATGCTGACCATAACTTCTGACCCAACTGCTTTTGCACGGGGATGAATCAGCATGGATCCCAAAACTGAACGTGAGTGGGTACAAGTCACCTTATATAAGACGTGACTCTGCCGTCCTTTTAACCTCCGCTGTAGTCCTCAAAAGCCTTGCCAAGAGTGATCTATTGCAGCAGGACATATTTTCCGTGTCTTTCCTTCATGAAATATTAAGGACAATATGCTGTAATGCACTCTGAGAGCTGCCAAAACGCAAGTACCTTAGGCATTGCTTATATTAAAAAAAATATTAAGGACAGAAACAAGTGCCGTGCATAGCATGACCCTGATCACATAAACAAGATCATATTAGTGTGGAGAGTTTTGTTGCTGTTTGAACCTCTTTTTGCAATCTCTCCACCTTCTCCTCTGAAAAAAAATTAAGGCACATAAACAACAGACTTCTCCTGATAGATCTTTAGAACCTGAAAGGTTTGGAAGTGAAAGCAGTCATAGAACTGGAGGGATGTTTGTTCTGTTTCATGTTTTCTGTTCTAGTGCAAGATTACTTTCTATCGTTTAGAAAGACCAAGAACACAGAGATGTGTGCATTGCCAGGCCGGAAGATCCGGGAATGCTACAAATGTTACCTGAAGCTCAAGCTTAGATGGTATGAAGTTTAATACAGTATGACTCCTTGTATCCACAGGACCAGTATCTACAATTTCATTTATCCACATCAAGCAAAGGCCTTTTATTTTGTTAAAACAACAGCAATACATAAGCAAGCAGGCTTCTTATTGGAATGTGTGTTTTTTAAAACTTATATGTCCTTTAAATGAATATGATACTTTAATTTTAATGTTATTACTGGAATTTTATTTTAGGTTTTTTAAATGTTATTGTTAGATTATAAGTGATTCTTTACTTGAACTATCTCGGATTCCAGTCCAGGAGAAAGGCAGTGTATGAACGACATCAATAAATATCCTGAATTACAGATCATGCATTGACAGATGGAGTGGACTAGAAGACTTCTAATCTCCCTCTCTATTCTAAATTTTAATGATTCAGGCAAAACCAGGATTTCTCCCAGTACTTTCATTCAAAGGTGTATGCAAAATTGCATCTTTATAGCTGTAGAGCAATGACACAACATATTTTTGTTTACTCGTGGCACACACATGTAGAATGAGCCACTATACTAGATCACAACTAACAACTCAGTTTAGGGATGCAGACGGACAAAAATATTTAGACCTCACATGCTTTACATGTTGTGACAGCTGTTTTTAAATATATATAACTTTCTTGTTTCTGCATTAGTTTGTATGAATCTTCTCTCAGAGCATGGACATTTTTTACATTGATTTTTTTTCAATTGCTTTTTTGTATGCCTTTTTCATACTGTCTGCTTGTCATATTGTCTGCATTTATTTTTATTAATGGATTATATCACAAATCTTGGAAAATAATTACTTCAGGTTATGTATTTATTCAGTGATTTAAAATCAGGCTGGTTGACAGTATAGTATGACCCCTGTATTCAGAATGGAACTATGGGTATTTGTAGCTTCATTTATGCATGTATGACAACATATGTCCTCTATAAGCATTTACAGGGTCCTTCGGAGTGACTATGGTATTCTTGGGACAGAAGTCCTTCATTTCACTAGGTTTTGCTATTATCCACAGGTTAGCGTATACATGCAATTTCTAGGAACATAATCCTTCTGCCTACTAGGCTTGTGATGTTTATTGTGAACCAGATTAATTTTGACCAGCATCCCTATTCCACACATCTGTACTCAGGATAGTAACTAACTGGTATGTACCCAGTGGATTTTGCCATACTGATATAAGACAGTGTGCTGTAAAGAAAATGCCAGCTCCCATGCCAATTAGTCTGGGTATGTCTTGGAATCACCAGGTTTCTCTGAAGAACTTGTTAAAGCTCACCAAATGTTGGACCCAAGCTTGCTGAAGTCTGCCAGATGCTGCCGACCCACTCCTAATTTCGAACATATTGAGTGCAAAATATTTACACGCTGGAGTTCACCCCATGCTTCAAGAAGCCACGTTCTCCAGGATTTCTCATTCGGAAGTGTGCTGACCGAGCCACAGCAAATTCAGTAATTACATTGCACTGCCAGCGTGGATTCAATATTATTATTGGTTTCCCCCCTGTTCTTTGCCTGAGGGTTACAACACTTTTGCACCATAGGGAAGCCTTTTCTCTTTGCATCTCCAAACTGTAACGCAAACTCTTCTTTTATTCATAATGGCTCGATCTCCAGCTGAGCTAGGCACTTTCGTATTACCCCAGTTGACAGATTTCTGTGTTCTTTCCAAGCACAGGGGGTTTAATAAACATATCTGGCAATCTTTCGATAGCTGGAGGGCTAAGGATGACACCGTGTGTGCAAACAATATGCTCTCACTGCTAGGGAAACAAGTTTATTCAATTATTCAATTAATAGATTACAGTCAAGATGCTTGTTATCCTACAAGGAAAAATGGCAGAAGAATGTAGAGAATTAGGATAGGTCCTGAATTGGAAGCAAGCAAGACAGGGAGCCAAAGAGAGGGGGGGAAAGAATGAAAAGAAAACATCCATCATTGATTAGGTTTTATTTATAGGCAAAGGCATCATTATGGATAGTTTACCAAACATTAATTTGTGTTAATGATAAAATATTTATTATGTATGTAGCACTTTTTGAATGATGTCAGAGGGCTGTTCCATGCATTATCTCTTATCTGGTCTATACATGTAGTTGAATGTGGCGGAAGAATATATTTTAATTTTCCAGATCTGATCTAGAGAGTAACCTTTTTGCATATTCTTTCACATAGATATGTTTTGCAGGTGGAAAACTACGATATCAGAGATCGGAGGAGATCCTAAACAAGCCCTCTTCTTGCTGTGCTAGTTTTCTACTTGCAAGAAGGTTGTTTGTGTTTTGTTTATATATAGTACATGCTGAACAACAGAATCCTTTACATTCTGCTTCATATGTTTACCAAACTTGAGAAATCCCCGTTAGCTATACTCCAGCCTGGATCACATTTCTTTCATATCATGAGATTCATAAAGAACCACTGAGAAAATCTGAACATAGACTTGCTTGACCTTCTCTTTTATTATTCTCAATAGGCAGATTCAAAATCCTTATCTAAATTTTGATAGAAAAGACAGGAAGAAAGCTGGTAAGTGACACGAACTCTTCAAAGTTCGGATCATCCATGCCACCATTTTCCCAGTTTCTATGTATGGTTGTGAAACCTGTGGTACCGGCAGAGAGTTCTGCTAATAGTATGCATAGCCCTAGTTTTTTAAAATGAAGCCATCTTAATTAGTCTCTTGCAGCATAAAAAGAAGGAAGAGAGGGGAGGGGAAAAGGAATGAAGCAGGATGTTTAAACTAACTGGTCTTTATATTTATAAGAGCTTTTGTGGATATATACCCATTTCTTCAGATACACTCTGTACTATATCTGAAGAAATAGGTTTACATCCATAAAAGTTCATGGAAAATTTTTAAAAGACAGTCTTAAAGGTGATCCTACTTCTGATTTTTCTCCTACCTCTCCCTTCCTCAATTTCACAGACAACCAAAATCAGTAATAAAATAGATTCAAGAGCAGATCACAACTGAACTCTTCCTAGAAGCCAAAATGACCAAACTAAGGGCACTTCCAGACAGCATCAAAATGTGGGACAAATAAGTTGGGCAAAAAAATCGCAGGACCTGACAGCAAGTCCAAACACAGATCTGTCATTCCAGGTAAATGGTTCATTGCCATCCTGACACCTTCGTTTGTAGCAGATTTTAGAAATCCACAAGATGGATGGGAAGCACCAGGTGGAAGCTTACTCTTTGTTTGTAATTGACTCTGTGAGATGTACTGGACCTCATATGCACTCGTGTGGATATATTATCTCTCATTGCCCTACTGTAAACTCAAGCTCTGTTTAATTTCATAAAGATCAGAACAAAAGCATGATTGCAGAGAGTTCTCATTGCAATTGTTTTCCATTTGTGCTTCCATTTAGCCACCTGTGTGTCTGTGGCTCCATTTGTTTGCAGCCCAGATCAGCTGTTTTGGGATTTTAAAATGTGTACATACCAATGAAATCACATGTTTTCCTTGTCTGCAGGATATACAGTCATGCAAATACTTGTATTTTCCAGCCAAAATCAGGTTTTTAAGTGTGCCTTTTTAACACGTGTTTTTCAGTTATTAATCTGAATCAGTGTGCATTTTTGTGAAACGTTATTTAACTGCCACCTTCTTTATCCAGGTTTCTTCTTTGTTTTAGGGCATGTGTAGGGTATCATACTTATGCATGGCTCATTCTTGGTAATATTGGAAACAGTGGGAAAATAAGAAGAGAACCTTACAAGGGGGCAGATTCAATCAAGAAAGCTACAGCCCAGGTTTTGCTGGAACTGAGTAGAGTTGGGAATGACAGGGTTTTTGGGGATCTCTCATTTATAGGGCCACCATAAGCAAAGCTGACGTGACAACAATAAAGAAATAATTTATTTTGTTTGTACTTTTGAACTCTTCTGAATGAACTTTTTTTAAAAAAATATGTGCGTATGGCCCCCTACCTACTTTATATAGAGCAGTATAAATTTAGTTCTTCCTAACTTAGATGTTTGTTCCTAGTTATGAAAACTTGTCTGGCATTGGTTCAGAAGCAGGTGACTCTGAACATTAGACCTGCATTTTAAAACTGCTTCTGAATCACAAAGAAAATTGGTGTTTACCCAACAGTTAGCTGAGATGCACCTGTCCTAGTTTTTTGGTACCATTTTTTCCTTCACAAACATTATTCTTGCCTCTCAGACTTTCCATACCCTGTTTTCTGTTTTCTCACATCTCTCACTAGCAGCTTTTCAATGAGGAAAATATCCACTCTTCATTAAACATTTAGTCTGACCCTCTGAACAGTTTGGGTGTTTTGTATGCTTGTCGGCACAGGTGTTAAACATGAGCACCGAATAAACATTGTCAACTCATTTCTAAGATGTAACAACCGCACACTATGGACAAGAATTTTAATGCACAAGAATTTCAGGTTCTGATGCAGGTTTAACTGCAAAACAGAGATACCTTCATGTACCAAATAATGATACTGCCCTAATGCAACTTCCTTGTTCATGTTATGAGGTTTCACAGATCAAGGCTGCTCTCTATATGACGGTACAGGATTCTTGTTTGTTTGTATGGTGCCTGCCAATATGTCATTTTGCCTGATAGAAATGTGTCCTATTCTGACAGGGTAGGCATTATCAACAGATGATTTGGACTGTCTGAGTATTTCCCCTCCTCTGAATAATCTTGTTCAAAACCATTCTTTACACTGGATGCTTCTTCAACAGCAGGGATAGATGGATGAGTCAGTTTTAGTTAATGCCAATCAATCTACACATTAGGCCAAAAATATGCAGATCAAGTAAAGGCCACTTTGATATATGCAAAGCACCTTCAGTCTCATATTTCTAATACTGAGGCACACAATTGCTTCTTCCACAATTAGGAATTGAGTAGGAAAAGATCAAATCACTCTGCCTGAGAGGGCAACCTCATGTGATGATATAAGTAGAATAAAAAGCAGTCAAACTTGGCTATGTGTTGATTCATGGAAGGCATCTTTATTACAATAGTCTGTTGTCTCACAGCAACTAGGTTGCTGAAGCAAATACTTGTATGGAAACTACTATTTTGTAATACAGTGCTGCTTTGGCTAATCCTGTCTTCCTGTCTGTGTGTGCTCTAACTAGCACATGATGATGATAATAATAATCATCATCTGTGCAAGGAAACCGACGAAACCATTGATCATCTCCTCAGCTGCTGTAAGAAAATTGCACAGACAGACTACAAACAGAGGCACAACTATGTGGCCCAAATGATTCATTGGAACTTATGCCTCAAGTACCACCTCCCAGCAGCAAAGAACTGGTGGGATCACAAACCTGCAAAAGTATTGGAAAATGAGCACGCAAAGATACTGTGGGACTTCCGAATCCAGACTGACAAAGTTCTGGAACACAACACACCAGACATCACAGTTGTGGAAAAGAAAAAGGTTTGGATCATTGATGTTGCCATCCCAGGTGACAGTTGCATTGACGAAAAACTACAGGAAAAACTCAGCCGCTATCAGGACCTCAAGATTGAACTTCAAAGACTCTGGCAGAAACCAGTGCAGGTGGTCCCGGTGGTGATGGGCACATTGGGTGTCGTGCCAAAAGATCTCAGCCAGCATTTGGAAACAATAGACATTGACAAAATTACGATCTGCCAGATGCAAAAGGTCACCCTGCTGGGATCTGCGCGCATCATCCGAAAATACATCACACAGTCCTAAACACTTGGGAAGTGTTCGACTTGTGATTTTGTGATATCTATCTTGTTTGCTGTGTCATAAAATAGTAATAATAATAATAATAATAATAATAATAATAATAATAATAATAATAATAACTTTGACTTCTGACTCCAGACTGACAAAGTTCTGGAACACAACACACCAGACATCACAGTTGTGGAAAAGAAAAAGGTTTGGATCAATGATGTTACCATCCCAGGTGACAGTTGCATTGATGAAAAACAACAGGAAAAACTCAGCTGCTATCAGGACCTCAAGATTGAACTTCAAAGACTCTGGCAGAAACCAGTACAGGTGGTCCCGGTGGTGATTGGCACATTGGGTGCCATTCCAAAAGATCTCAGCCAGCATTTGGAAACAATAGACATTGACAAAATCATTATCTGCCAACTGCAAAAGGCCACCCTACTGGGATCTGCACGCATCATCCAAAAATACATCACACAGTCCTAGACACTTGGGAAGTGTTCGACTTGTGATTTTGTGATACGAAATCCTGCATGTCTATCTTGTTTGCTATGTCATAATGTACTAATAATAATAATAATAATAATAATAATAATAATAATAATAATAATAATAACACTTTATTTTTCTGTCCCACCACCATCTCCCCGGAGGGACTCAGGGCAGCTAACATGGGGCAGAGCCCAACACAGAAACAAAGAATAACAAATTAAAACACACATCAATAACTAAAAACAACAGTACAACAATCAAGTAAAATAATCAGTTAAAAATGCCTTTCCATTTTTTTTAAATTCATTTTTGCCATGATTGTGTAATTATGACAAAATGATAAAACAAAACAAGAAATATAAAAGAAAAGAAATAATAAGCAAAAGCAACCTCAGCCTGCTTGGGAATAGCAAGTAATAGAGGCAGAGAATCATGCCATGCACCTGACACGCCTAGCACCTTATAGTTGGCCACTCCAACATTGAATCCTGGTCACTGTATCTGGGTCTATTGATGGAGTTCGTGTCATTAGGTTTAAATCTTTCTTAATTGACTATATGTCTTATTTATATATGTTCATGTGGTATTATGTTCTAATTGCTGTATGGTTTTAACTTGTTGTATGTTTTCTATTGATTTGGAAACCGCTCTGAGTCCAGTGAGGAGATAGGGTGGTATATAAATAAAGTTTTATTATTTTTGTCATTATGTCCATTCATGTTATTTTGTTGTTGCTGTTGTTTATTCGTTCAGTCACTTCTGACTCTTCGTGACCTCATGAACCAGCCCACACCAGAGCTCCTTGTCGGCCGTCACGCCAGTCACTTCGCGGATACCATCCATCCATCTTGCCCTTGATCGAGCCCTCTTCCTTTTTCCTTCCATTTTCCCCAGCATCATTGTCTTCTCCAAGCTCTCCTGCCTTCTCATGATGTGGCCAAAGTACTTCATCTTTGCCTCTAATATTCTTCCCTCCAGTGAGCAGTCGGGCATTATTTCCTGGAGTATGGACTGGTTGGATCTTCTTGCAGTCCAAGGCACTCTCAGAATTTTCCCCTAACACAACAGTTCAAAAGCACCTGTCTTCCTTTGCTCAGCCTTCCTTATGGTCCAGCTCTCACATCCATAGGTTACTACGGGGAATACCATGGCTTTAACTATGTAGACCTTCACTGCGAGTGTGATGCCATAGCTGCTGGGAGGAACACATTGCACCAAAGGCAACTAAGGAACAGCAGTGATATCAGAAGACCTCCAGTAATGACTGAAATGCAAAGCATCAACAGGATAGACACGGCGTTATGTGATAAGTACCAGCCAAACATGCTATTATCCTACTTTAATTGTGATTTACCAGCTTTGAGCGATAACATCCTAAGAGTGATAGCAAGTGATAACAGAAACCTTATTTCATTATATATACAAGATCTGGGCCAAAAAAATTATTTGATAATTCACTAATTATACATTAGCCTAAATCTAGTTGCTGCTCCCAACTAGAGTAGACCCATTAATGAATAAGAATAAACCATCTATGGCTGCCTCCCTAAAGAAAAGAACAATTGATTCCAGGAGGAGCACAGGTCACAGCAAACAGACAGATGCTGTGGGTTTCCTTGAATTCACCTGAATCTACTCCTATGAGAATGATAAAGATTGCAGAGAATTAGTAGCATGTTTATGGACTCAAAGCTGGTTTAAGTGACTGCAGCGCTGCAGGCCACAGGGAAACAGGAAGAAGAACATGCACTGATGCAAAACAAATTACAGCTGTTGTTGTTCTGTCTTAAGGAGCAATTTAGCCAGTGGGTAACTTTTTGCTACAAGAGAAATTTTTTCCTAAGGTTCCCTCTCTCCTTCTTATTATATTAGGAGTTATTTTTAACAAAAGGAAATGGAACAGGATTGCAGCTTTGCAAGCTGAATTTTTGCTTCAGGGCATTTAAGAAGTGCATACATAGGCACCAAATAAATCAAGGAACACTTGAAGAAGAGTGTATCAAATCCCTGAGGAATCATAAATTCACATTAGATTTTTTTAAGAGCCAGAAGGGACCATTTATCATTAGCCTCCAACATTTTATGGGCCATAGCATTTCCCCCTAGGATTTTGCTGCATTAAGCCTTGAACATCTTGGTTTGGCAGAAAATACTTTTAAAAAAGAAGTTAACATAGGAATAAACCTCCCATTTGTCTTATTATTATTTGTTTTATTGTCTGTGTCTGTGATCAAATAGCACCCCCCCCCCCCCCGAAGAACAATGGGTTGCCATCCTATCTTGCAACTTTCTGTTATTTTCTACAGGGTACCACCACAAAAATGCTCAACAGGTCACATCAGAAGAATTTTGCTTCCCTATTGCTTGGAAAGTATTATTATCAGGAATACTATTCTAAGAACGTTGGAACCATCAAGTTGGATCAGACCAAAGAGTTATCTATGCAGTATTCTAATCAAACAGTAGTGATTGCTCTTCCGCTTAGATAGACTGAAAAATACCTATAACCAGTTTCATCGGTCCATCACCCATGTATTTCTAACTCCCCTCTTTTCTTCCCTGACTTTCTCTAAGTTTATTTTAATGATGGAGATGGATATAACTCTTAAAGATTCTGGGCAGCATTTGAGCCAAATATTGCTGGCACTACAACAAATAAGCATTTCATCACCTCTTTTCCCAAAATCATAGACAATACATGCATTGATCTCACAATCTCCTTTTTTATTGTTGCTGTTTTTATTGATTTAAGGACACCATATCATAGCATTTTCCTGGCAAGATGAATTCAGTGAGCATGCCTTCTAAATTTCACTAGCAAAAACTGGGAAACATGTGGCCAAGCAACATTGAAATATGGTCAAGCTATTTATTTATTTATTTATTTACGACATTTCTACCCCACCTTTCTCTACCCCGAAGGTGACCCAAGGCGGCTTTACACATAGGCAACTATTTCATGCCTTAGAAACATAGCAAAAGATGGCAAAATTATTAATGATGAAGAATACACAGGTGAGGAGAAGCTGCAGCAGTTTGATTTTGCCTGAGTTTACTAGGAAGCCAGCATTCTTCCCCCTCTTTTCTTCTCCTGCTTGTTGACATAACCGAATGCAAGCTACTTTTGTATTTTAAACTCATTTTGCAGCAGGAAGAAAGTGGGAAAGTGGGAGGAGGAGAAAGTGTAACATTTTAAAACAGCTGAAAAGTGGGTCAGCAGAGGATTAATCAAGACTGTCTCTGTCAAATTATAGAGTGTGGATGAAGTTTGGCATTAAAGCTGAGAGAGAATGAATTTCCTAAGGTCAGCTAATGGGTTTCTATGAATGATTTGTATGCTGTTCTTCTAGGCAAGCCACAGGGCCATGCTGGTTTACTTTCTCACTGATGCAATCAGTGACTGCATAGAAAAAGTACATTTTGTGAAATGTTTTTAGTATTTATATAGTAGCTTAACTGTACATGGAGCTTTACAAGTAAAAGAACAACAAAACAGTTCCCTATCCTCAGGCTTAAATAGGTTGTAACCTATTTAAGACATGGCATATAAGGAAAAGGGAGAGGAAATTAAGACCAGTAGATACAGCTGGTTCTTCCGTCTATCTGGGGCCAAGGCAGTGACAATTGGGATGGAGAGAGGGCTTTTCATCTGATTCTGAGCATAGATATGATGAAGCTGAATATATACTTTACAATAAAATATAATGTATTTCTGTCTGTCCTTTCCAGGGAGTCCACTTGGTTCCTTCCTGTTGTTGTTGTTGTTGTTGTTGTTGTCATTGTAGTTATCTAATGTCAAGTTTGCTTATGGCAATCCTATTCATGAAAGATCTTCAAGAACCCTTTGCTCATATCTTGCAAGATTCAATCCATCTGCAATATGGTCACCTTGCTTTCCCACATTACCAAGTGGCCATTGTATCTTCCACGCAGTCACATCATCTCAAAACATGAACAAAACAGAACAGTTTCAATTTAGTCATCTTGGCTTCCAGTAGGAATTTAGGCTGACTCATTCATTTGGTCTTTAGCAGGCTACGGTACTAGTAGAGTTCTTCTGCAGCACCACATTTCAAAGTAATTGATTCCCATTAGAAATGTATTATCAACATTTCTAATGAGCCATATCATCACATGACAAGTGCAGAACACGATACTCACAATTTAGCAATTTGGCTCTGAATGAGAGGTCCCCTCCATCATTTAAACATCACTGGAAATGTCCCTGTGAGGTTTTAGCCCTGAGATACTCTTGACCAGGCAACACTACTTACCCATCGCTGTAATCTCAAAATTCTTCGGCTGATCTGAAGCAAAGGAAAAATGATTACTAGATCCAGCAGTAATCATAGCAATGCCTATCCTATGCTTGCAGTTGTCAGTGGCAGCGTATTTCACAAATAGGCAACCTTGAGCCCTAGGGCCACACATAACCCTCGGATGAGACATAGTTCTTGACCTGATCTTATTTGTTTGTTTAATATCCTGCCTTTTCCCTGGTAGAAGGACTCACACTGTGCCATAAAAGGTGCAGCCCTAAACCTAGGCCATATCTACACAGCTAGCCATGTGGACACCCAATGAGCTCAAAGGATGTTCCCTGGCTGCATGGGAGCAACTCTGAAGCTCTTCAATCCAAATTATTCAGGTAAGTGTAGACACTACTCTAGTTTCCAAAGCCCTCTACAATTAATTAGAATTTTGTAGGAGCCATCTACTCTTCCTGCAACAACTCGTTAAGTGGAAGAAGGGAAGCTTGAGAAGTCCAGTGGAGAGAAAGAGGTGGTGGCAGAGAGAGAAGGAGAGAGAATTACAAAAAGAGTAGCTTCCCACTCACAGAAAAGATATTTGACTTTGTTTGCTTAGATTTGTTCAGCATAAAGTTAGTTGTCAAACACTGGAGAGTATACAGCAGCAGGGAAATTAGATTTCCCTATCAACAGTGAAATGAATGGGCAGTTAGTTTTACAAAAGGCATGTTCCCAATCCATATTATAGCTGCTAGGATGTATTGCTTTGGAACAATACAAATACCTGGTTGTTACTGGGCTTTTTCCAATCCCTGTCAACTAGGTGGACTGCCCCAATGAGGCCCGCCCTTCCAAACTTACTACTATTGTCACTTATTGCCCTTTGACTCTCATCATTCTTATAGAAAGCTTTTGCAATGCATGATTTTGCTACAAGTCCAGCCTTAGTTCTAGCATATATTTTTATTCCTTACAACAGTGATTGTGACAGCCAGCTGTGGACGAGGGCCCCTCTCCTCTCAGCAACCATGCCAGGTTGGCTGAACAACAGATGCACCCCTGCTGGGCCCTGAACCTGTGATTGTAATGAGTCCAGACATCTCCAAACTGTGACTTGCACCATTAACAAATCTCCTTCCACTCCTTACCAAGCTCCCACCATAGACAAGTGAGAACTCCCAAATAAACAAGTGGACTGCCTTAGCTTCTTCTGATCCTCACACGCACATAATAGTATGCCCAATTTGATCATGTTAATTGACCAGTTTTTAAACAAAATCCTCCCTAAGAGTATCAGAGCTCTCTTTTGGTCCTACATTTACCCACTAAGATCTTTTCAAGAACCTTCAAACCATCTAAAGACCTGACTCTGTATTTGTAACTAGAGTTCTTAAACAGACAACTATTTCCTAAGAGACATATTTTAGGATGAAACCTGTTTCTAACCTAGCTTGTCAACTTCACATCACAATCATCCAGAAGACACTGCTTCCAAGATTTGTGACTGAGTCATGAATGAGTGATTCCTCGAAATTTCTATATAAGAAAGTGATCCCTCACCCTTTCTCACCCTAACCCTAGCTATAATGATAAAGTTGTGAGGTTGGCTGTAAAACAAAAGCAGGTCTGCTGTGACCTCCACGCCACCCCACCACTCACATACTTTAGAAGCCATATGCCGCTGGTCTTGAACCAACTGTCCTAGCTTCCAATTTGCTTCCAAACTCAACCCAAGGTGCTGGTTTTGACCTATAAAGCCCTAAACAGCTTGGGGCCAGGATATTTGAATGACCTCTTCACATAAGAGACTGTATGGAATTTGAGATCTTCAGTGGTAGCCTTTTTGCATATCCCACCTTCTTGAGAGGCTAAATTGATGAATCCACACAGCAGGGCAACTTGGTTCTGGAACACTCACACAAGGGCAGTCAGGATAGGTCTAACCCCATTGAGTTTCTAGTATATAGTTAAAACTTTTCCATTTGGCCTTTGGAAATAAATGTGTTTTCAAAATTATCTCCATATACTTCTAAATAAAGGCATTATGCAACTATGCTTGTCTCTTCTTCTCTCACTCTGCGGCCAGGGCAGTGACAGTTGACAGGAAGGGAGATACCAGTAAATAAATATATATGGTGAATATATCAATTCATATTCATGTTTTACCTTTTAAAAATGTATTAGATGCTAGTATGTTGCATATTTACTTTCACGGGAATTTTAGTCAAACTGGTATATTTTATTATCTATTTAAGTAATCTGATGATTCCATGAGTGTGATGAAATGTCTTGTTCTACTACTTTACTATAGTAAATATGGTATTTTACCAATTAATGCACATTTACTATTTATGAAGGAGCCAGAGAAAGATAGTAGAAAAAAATAGAGTTGATTTCAAAGTTGAAGTTTTGTCATACCAATTCCACAGTCCTGGAAACAAAATAATATTTAAAAATATAACAGTTGACTGACATAAGTCATGCTGGAAACAGCAAGTAGAGAGATACCGGCCCAACTCAATTAATAAAGACTCTGACAAAGAAGCTCCTTTCAACAAAGTTCACCCTACCCCCTTTTTTGGGTCATATTTCTAGCTAGAAAGGTTTTTGCTTGTTTTTTAGCATTGGTATTGTGAGAATGGTAAAACAGACCTTTCTCCATGTCTTCTTCAGCAACATCCCAATGTATTTCAATGCTGGGTTGCAGCTGCATGTCTGCAGTAAACAATGCAATAAAATTTGAGCTGGGAAAAATGAGATTCTACTCTAGTTGATTTTACTGTATCAGTGTGTGCATTTGTATGACAGGCAAGGTAAACAGCAGCTGCCCACAGAATCCCTTTCTGAGCCCATGTGAACATCGGCTACTCTGGCACATTGAAAAAGTATCACTTTATAAGTTTCACCACCAAAATAAAAATTATAAGAAAAGTGCAGGCTGTTGAAAAAAAAGAAAGAAAGAAATCTTCCCTGGATGTAGTGCTCTCTGAAAAATTCAGAATGTTTTAGTTTACTTATATAAGGCTAAGATGACCTGGTTTTTTTCATTTCACGTGTGCACAGTGTTAGTTCTGCTTTGACAATGTCCATTATCAATTTAAGAAGAGAGGGTTTAGCTGTTCTTGCTGTCAATATTTCACCCATCTCCGCCAGAACTCAAGGTGGCTAACTATATTAAAACACACAGTGAAAATCACAAATTATAGAGACTTAAAATCACAAATTACAAATATCTAAAATAATAAAAATTACAAATCATAACTAAAATGCAGCAAAAGCAATTCAAAGGAACTGCAGAAAAAGGCAGATCAAATACTGGCAGATGAGTTTTTAATCAACACCTTAAAAGATGAGATCGTGCAGGACAATGAGATCTCCAATAGGCATTTCTTTCCATCTATTTATTGACTGTGGAATCAACACTTTCAAACTAAATAACTCCAATGCACATGTGATGCTAATCCAGCAAGGAAACTGGGCATTTGCTCAGCTATAGTGTGTTCTTTCTTGATGAAATGAACCAATTTATTGATGCAGCTGAAGGCAGATTTGTGAAATTAAAAATGGTTGAAGGCATACCATACATGAAGACTAAATCAAATCAACTTCTTTTCGGGATACAAGGAGGTGAGCCCCTTTCTTGTCAGTTCCATATCTCATGAAAGTAGTGTTTGGGAAAATAATTAGCTGTCCCGCCCTACAACTTTTACTACTCCAGAGGAGGAGGAAAGGAGCTTTACCACAACAACCTCACTCGTAACAGATCAGATGTATTTGCTACATATTCATTCTCATAACTTGACAGATGGGAGGAATCTTCCAGTCATTGCTGCAGGCAGACAAAAGAGCCGTTGCCTCTGTGCTGCTCGTGACGATTTACAAGGCAAAATATCACGCACTTCTCATTGATGATTATATAGTTCTCTCCATCTGTCTGCCACTGAAGGTTGTAAGAGTGAGCTACAGCTCACACCATCTTCATAAACAAAAGTGGATTGTACTGTCAGTCCTTAGACACGCCAACTAATTGGAGCTGTCGACAGACACAATATTCTGTGTCAACAGCTCTGGTAACAGTTTGAAACACCAATGATATGTTGGCTGATGGTGAGTTTGACACATATGTCGCTAATAGCTTGCTAGCAAATCTGACATAGCCAGAAAGGAATGACTTCAAGGTGGTTCTTTGCCTCTAGCGTTGCTGTTAAAGACTCCATTCTGAAATCTCCATGGGACCGAAGGCAGGGAGGAGAAGCAGAAAGAGACAAAAAGAGAGGAGGAGTCATGCACAAAGTTGTGTACTTCCCACATCACTTTCACATGTTGACAACTTAATGTTACATTCCTCTTATTTTACTTTAAAATGAAGCTTGGCTTCAGTCAATTGCCAACTGTTCCAGAGCACTTACAAAGCGCAAGAACAATGGGTTGTTTGCAGAGCTGGAACTTGGGTAACATACCTGCCTTGTGTCAGGTTTTAATTGGGATGGTTGTTTAACCACCCTTAATTGTCTAACTGATAGCACATTCTTCTTCTTCTTTTTCTTCTTCTTCTTCTTCTTCTTCGCTCATAGATTCGTCTATGGAACGTAGGTGGCTCTGTTAACACAAATGAGGAACCTTATCAGCCAGAATACCACAATAACATCACAGTGCTGGTACCTAGTTTGAATAAAAAGGACATATTTCAGCCCAGATATTTCAAATGTGCCAGAATGATAAAAAGTGGAAGAGTGCACTTGGGATCCATAGAAAGCAAGAATATAACCTTTCGAAATAGTCATTACTCAAGCCATTGTTCACAGCTGAAAACAGTTTTAGTGGACATATGGACACAATTCCGATGTCTATGTATGATTGGACAGAGAAAAAAGCTGACAAAAAGAAAAGCAATGCATTTGAAATGTGGTGCTGGAGGAGAGCTCTATGGATACTGTGAACAACTAAAAAGGCAAATGCATGACAGCAAATCAAGATAGAAATCTCCCCAGAAACCAAGATAACAAACTGAGACTGTAGTACTTAAGCTTGGACATATCATGAGATTGATGTGATTCACTGGAAAAGAATATAATGCTTGATAAAGTGGAAAGGAGAAGACCACATTCCTAGTGATCGATTCAGTCAAGGAAGCCACAAAGTTTTGAATTTGCAAAACCCAAGCAGTTGACGACTGGGACTCTTGCAAGTCTCTCATTCATAACATCACTGAAGTCAACTTGATGGCAAATAATAAGTTTCAGTGCCAATGCCAACTGCTGATCCTAATGTACATATCTATTGAGGCCACCCAGATGTGGACCTATCTGGCTTCCTTTGCATTCAGATTTCCCAGCTTCAAATCTCCTTCCCTTCCACTGTATCACAATGTTGCATCCTAAATTAGATAAATTATTTGTAGATTCAGGACCATTAAGTAGTGCGCAGAACTGCTCCAGTAAATACAATAGACTTGAACAACATTTCTGATTATACCAGGAGCAGACAGAAAGTATTCTAATATAAATAAGATCTGCATAGATATCTAAAATAAAAAGTAGAACAAAAAAAGGAACAAAATCTGGGACTTTTGGTCTTTTTAATCAGTGTGGATGAGCCCTTAGATTGTATTGAGAGCTGAGAGAAAATACTGTGAGATAAAAAAGAAATATATATGGATCTCCAAAATGAAATCAGGAAAAAATAGAAACAAATTCTGGGACTTTTTGGTCTTTTCATTCAATCTGGGTGCTCCCTTTGTCACCCTTTCTCTCCCGGTTTTTCTAGTTTTTCTGGAGTTGTCCCAGAATAGAATAGCCTAGAAGAACTTGATAATAAACTGACTGCTGAGTCACCTTACATAATTTTTTTTCAGGACGTATCAGGTCACTGAAAGGAGATTAGACACACACACATAGACACACACACACACACACTTATGATAACTGTAAAAAAGGGCTGCTGTGGCCAAGCAGGATTTAATAAGCAATACTCCTGAACCTCCTAGTTTCTTTGAGTGTAGCAAGGTTATCATTACACCAGCTCAAATGGAATGTGTTAAAAATAATAATAATTGCTTTTTAGAAGAAAAAAACCTGAGGAAATGCCATTAATCACAGTTGCCAGCACTGCAAAGCTAGAAGAAGAAAAAAAATCTGTCAAAAGGGTTTTAAGGGAAGGAAAATAAATTAAAAATGTTCTTTTTTAAAAGAATGCAGCAGTACATTCCGCCCCCCCCCCCTTTACCCACTTCCATATAGCTAGCTAAAGAACAAGTTATTAAACACTCTAACAAGAAATGTGTATAAATAGCCTGGCAGCCATTTATTCCAATTGTGAGTTGAGCAGCTGGGCTGATGTAGAAATAGAGAATCATTTGAAGAAATTATGAATCAATGGCCGGGCACTCAGGGGCAAATGCTGAAGGTTGGTGTACCCCAAATAGATATGCCATGTGGAGGTGGCTTTAAACTGAACCCCATGGCAGTTGTTCACATAATGTGTGGTATTTCTTTCATACTTCCAAAAACGGTGGAAGAGGAGTATAAAAACACATCATCCACGATTAAGCATTGTAGAGAAATCTATTCATCCACTTTTCTATCAGCCAGTCTTGCTATTATTTAATTGTTTCGGGAATCTATAAACCACTCTTTGGAAGACGCTTTAAAAACCATTCAGCAAAATTGCATTTTAAACAATAACTCAACCATGATTTTTTTTCAAAAGACACAACGGGAAACTACTCATAAAACAAATGTTTTGATTTCACCTATATTTGAGACCCCCTCAAATTTAATGTTGCATGAAAGATCGGATATAATATGCATACATATATAAATGTGTACTTTTTTTAAGGGTTGCCTGGCAGCAAAATCAAAACAGGAAACTTTGTAGGAAAGGGATCCCAAATGTAGGGCTTCACAATAGAAAAATATCACATCCATTGTTTTCTGCCCCCCCCCCCAATGACTTCATTTATAAACATAAATTCTGAAGCTAAACTCATACAAGGATACTGTACTACAAATCAAAGCACCTAAAAATGCTTTATCTAGAAGGGAAGTATGAGCTCCCAACTAAGCAGACAGTAAATATGGTAGTCCACATGCATAACACATCTAAATGCATTCAAGTTCTATATAGTAAGGAAGAAAATAATTGTGTGATTATGTTATAGAACTGTGAAGCCCATGTTCCTGATATGAACCAGATTTTTGCTGGTCCTGGACCAGAAAACCAGTTTTTTTGTGCTCTAGGGAAGTCAAGGGTAGTTAGGAATGGGACCCCTCCAAATGATGTGTCTTAGCAATTCCTATGCACCTTAGCGGTTGGCCAATAATAGGGAATGTTTTGAAGCTGCAATCCGACATCTACAGGACTGCATTTAGGTGTATGTTGTTGTTTGCCTCTCAACAATGAGAAAACTTGAAATAGCTAACACTATGACAAAAAAAATATGATTTCCCTGTCCCTGGGCTTTAACATAAGTTATCATGGGTCTGGTAGCATTTATTAGCTACTGGTAGATATTGACAGAAATGTTTAAATGTCTTTGGAATAAAATGGACAGCTTTGTCAGTCTTATTTCAAACTGATAAAGCTGTACAGCCCTCATTCCAAGGGGTTCTGGGGAACAAACTGAACACCTTCCTACTAAAGGAAAAGGAAATACATTGGGTGGTTTATTAGTTTAGAACAGTGGTCCCCAACCTGTGGTCCATGGACCACCAGTGATCCCCAAGAACTAAAATATGGTCCACGACCTTACCATTACTACATTGTTGCAACGAGAGCAACTGGTCTCACAAAACTCTCTTCTAGTGCCAAGGCAATGGGGTTGTCAGGAGGAGAGAAGCTGACTACCTAGGAAAGGCGTGAAAAGCCTCCTGACTGCTGCTTCTCCTCGTCCTCCCTCCCTCTGAGCCGAGCCATTCCATGTGGCACCTTGGTTTTTAGGCCTGTTCCTGGGGTTATTTGGGGTGCTGATTCAGAAAATTGCATTGGATAGACCACATTAGCTCTTGATTAAATATCAGTTTCTGTGGGCGAACAGATGGTGACTACTGAATGGCATATGTTCTGTATCAGAAACTAGAGCTGATGTGGTCCATCCAATGCAGTTTTCTGAATCAGCACCCCAGTTAACCAAACCAAATCTAAAGTTGACCAAAATCTGATTCGTAACCCTTTTGGTACTAATGTTGGAGAGTGGTCCCTAGTCAAAGCGGTCCCTGGTCAAGTGGTCCCTGGTAAAAAAACAGTTAGGAACCACTGGTTTAGAAAGAGAGGACATTACATAGATTTCTATCATGAACAGTGTGATCTTATGCATATTTACTCAAATAACTTCCACAATGGTGAATGGGGTTTACTCCCTAGTAAGTAGCTACAGAATAGTTAAGAGTGATTACAATATTAGCATGGAATCATGGGAGCTGTAGTCTCATCAAACTATAACTCCGAGGATTCTATATCATTGAGCCATGGCAGATAAACAGAGGTAGCAGCTACCTGTTAAGAAGAACTCAAGCAGCATCAGCATCAGGCAGAAACAAACCGATGTCTGTGTTCATTTGGAATGACCTTGTATGACAATCTGTCTGGCCTGGACGCTTAACTCCTCTGTGTCAAAGGCTCAAAAAGGACAGAGAAGATGAATGGTTGCTGGACTTTTTGACAAGGTGTCGAAATAGATGGTTCTAAAATTAAGTCTAATTGGTGTATGTGTCTACAGTGTGTTTAATGTAGTTAATTTGTGGCAGAAGGACATTCTTTTCTCATAACGGATTTTTTTTGTGATTGTTCTCCCTGTTAGTTTTAAATTGCTAGTTCTCAATCAGTTCTGATAGGAAACAATGTAGCAATGACTATCAATGTTGTTTATTGCATCTCCCTCATCTATAAATTCTGGAAAATTGTCCTCATTGCCTTTCCTAAAAAGGTGAAATTTCTGTATTCTAAAAGTTGGAACCTCCCAACAAAACTTTACTAGCAATATTTTCCCAATTCTGGTTACTTTATGTAATCCAGATGTAGTAATAACCACTTTAAAGGATTTAACAAAACTTCTATGGGTGATCAATAGATCAAGGATTATCATGTAAAAGTGGCACCTCCATGTTCGGAACAGACCACAGAACAGTTACTGCTGGGTTGTTGTGCATTTTCCAAGCTGTATGGCCATGTTCCAGGAGCATTCTCTCCTGATGTTTTGCCAACATCTATGGCAGGCATCCTCAGAGGTTGTGAGGTATATTGAAAAACTAAGCAAGGGAGGTTTAGATATCTGTGGAAGGTCCAGGATGGGAGAAAGAACTCTTGTCTGTTGGAGGCCACTGTGAATGTTGTGATCAATCACCTTGATTAGCATTAATGGCCTTGCAAGCTTCATTCCTCCCTGTGGAATCCTTTGTTCTGAGGTGTTAGCTGCCCTTGATTGATTCATGTCTCTAATTGATCTGTTTTCAGAATGTTGTTCATTTGCTGTTCTGATTTTAGAGTTTTTTTTTTAAATACTGGTAGCCACATTTCGTTCATTTTCATGGTTATCCTCCTTTCTGTTGAAATTGTTCACATGTTTGTGGATTTCAATGGCTTCTCTGTGTGGTCTAACATGATAGTTGTTTGAGTGGTCCAGCATTTCTGTGTTCTCGAATAATATACTCTGTCCAGGTTGGTTCATCAAGTGCTCTGCTATGGTTGACTTCGCTGGTTGAGAAGTCTGCAATGTCTTTCATATTCCTTGATTCATGTTTGGGCACTGTGTTTGGTGGTCCCTATGTAGGCTTGTCCACAGCTGCATGGTATATGGTAGACACAGTATATTATTTGAGAACACAGAAATGCTAGACTGTGATTCTGGCCATGAAAGCCTTCAACAACACATACTTACTTCTGGCCTTCAGCTTCCATAGTTCTATAATCAACATGACATAGTGGCTAGGGGATTCTGGTAGGCTGAAAATGAGAAGGTTGACTTTCTGAAGATGTGATTTAATGTGTCTTCCATTACTGAAGGTTAGGAGATGTTATTCTTCCCAATATAGTATCCTTCTGTTGTTTTAGCAACAAGTTCCTATGACCAAGAGTAGCTAAACGCATCTGGAAAGGGGGTGAGGTGGGAAGAAAGAAAAAGACCATGTCTACACAAGGGAGATTAATCTGGGGCATCTGTGCCCCAGAACTGCCCTGGATCCAGTATGTACCTACTGAAGTTGGAGAAATGTGTCTATCTCATCCATTTGATTGCCCATCCTCTAGGCTGTGTGTCTCTCCTGGTGCCTCTTGCCAGCCGTGGAGCTCTTTTTGAGCACCTGGCTATTGCCTGTCACATCTGCTGAGATCATAACAGGGCACTCATGCAATTAACATGGAAGAGGTAGAGTGGCCCTTTTATTCTTGCTGGAGGTTATTCATTTTGACCTCAGCAGACACAACAGGTGATGGTCAGGAGTTCTGTGACCAGCAAGGAATCCTGGTGCCAACATGGGAAAACACATGACTTTCCATGTGGGGGGGGGGGGGGGGGGCAGTAGTGTTGATCAAGACAGTGGAGCTAACCCAACTGTCCAGATGGGCACAAAACCTAGGATTCTCCAGAGTTTCTGCAAATTTTTCAGCATTCACTATCTTTGCTTAATGCAGAACAAAGTTGCGTTGAGAGCAAAAAAACTGAGGATACTTACCAGAGGTCCCAGTGCCTTATGAAGACTGCCAGTGCTGGATTTGGGGTGAGTATGGTTTTTTCACTAGTGCATCTAACCCCAGAGAGAGAGGGAGAAAGATAATTGCCTATGATTTTAGAACCTCTTCTTCCTTCTAATTGCTCTACCCACAGAGTAATTAATCCCAGCAATGCTCCTCCAACCTCCTGCTTTTTCCGGCTTCTGAGTTTAGCTCCCCTGTAATACCGGCACTTAATAATTATGCTGGCTGTCCCCAAACTACTTTCTGCCGTACCTTGTGTGGCACACCACGCACCACATGGGTTCTCCAGGTACAAATTGCTAAACAATTACCGACGAGAGAAAGGTCATAATAATAGGTTGCAGCAACCTTTGCTGTCTGCCTTTACTCCAGAAACGTTTATAAAAGAACCATTTCATCCCATTGTTATAATGATGAGGAGGAAATAGTTTAAGGTAGTTAAAGACAAGCAAACAAAAGGCAGGAGTACAGCGCTCTATAACAGCTACTTTCCCTTCCTACCTACTCCATTACGTCTGGCATTATGGGAAAAATAACATGATTGGAATGACCCAAAGGGTATAAGGGTGGGCCAGGTTTACCTTGTGGAAAGTGGAGCGAACACTGTTGGCTAAACCTTTTTGAAAGCTGAAAGCTGTGCTTTTTAACAAAAATGCTAGGCTGCCATTGGGAAAGTACATTATCTAGAAACACTATTTCTTCTCTGGCTTTCTTTTATCTCTCTAAAATTTCTCTTTTTATTAGTTGTGTTTGAAGGAAGGTTAGGAACAAAAATAATCAAGATGTGATCCCTTTTCTCTTCTTGGAAATAAGAAAAAAAAATGCCAGTTAAATACTAACCACTAACTCCCTGTTTCAGCACCGAAGAAATAACACTGTTGCTCCAAATGAACCCCTTTAAATAGGCATATACATTATTTTAGAACAACAGCTCAATACCTATTTTGGACTATACTGTATATTCAGGCATAGCTGTTTTGACCATGCAGCAAAATATAGCAAAATCCAAAGTCCACAAAACAGCTATACTACTGGTCTTCTACATCCATGGATTCTGTAGAATCACAAAGTCAACCATTTAGAGCTTGAAATTACTTTTTAAAAAATTTAAAATGATTTTTCATTTTATACCAGGGGCACTGTTTTACTACACCATTGTATAAAATAGGTCTTGAGCTTCCAAAGTTTTTAATACTCACAGAGAGTCCTGGAACCAAATCCCAGCAGATACCAGTGTCACCCAATCTCCCAGTGCCCAGTGTACCTTTATTGGACAAAGGAAATGCACAAAATATACCATGTTACCTTTTGAAGCTTCACTAGCTTCTTTAACAAATAAAGAATTTAAAAATCAGAAAAGTGACAGAATGGTGGTGCAGTCGGTTAAACCCTTGTGCCGCTAAACTGCTGATCTGAAGGTTGGCACTTCAAATCAGCAGGACGGGGTGAGCTCCTGCTGTTAGCCTTAGGTCTGGCCAACCTAGCAGCTCAAAAACATGCAAATATGAGCAAATAGGTACAGCTTCGCCAGGAAAAGGCAAAAAAGATGCTCCAAGCAGTCATGCCAACCACGCAACTAAAAGGTGACAACGCAGGCTTCTCAGCTTGGAAATGGAGAAGAGCATCTCCCCCAAGAACCAGAGATGATCACCACCTCCAGAAGCCAGAAATGAAAGAAGAAGCCTTTGCCTTTGTCTGTGTATGTGTATTATGTTGTAACAAGGCATCCAGTCCAAACCCCTGCCAAGAAGCAGGAAAATCGCATTCAAAGGACGCAAGCAACTGACAAAAAAAACCCCAAGAAAAAATAATATTTTAAACAAAAGTTAAAATCAAATCAACTTTTAGAAGAAATGTTACATTACATTTTACTTTGTCCTAGTGTGCTTTGAATTACTGTATTTGAATATTAATATCAAGTTAAGACAGAGTTTATGGTATGATATATTATGGGTTATAGTATCAGGTCTCAAATTTAATAGCAACTCTCAAACAACCAGAAGCTACACTTATCTGGCATCTACCAGTACTCATCCCCATGTGTGCCAGCTGAGAGTCTACTGTATAATTTTAGAGCTGTACTTAATTTCAGCTTGTAAGTCACCTTTTCAACTCCTAAGTTGGGAGAAAGGCGAGATATAAGTTAAATATGGACCTTATTACACAGTCAGATACACTGTTCTAACACCCTTTGCCTACTTGTGCATACACATGATGCACAGTCCATTTTGTTGGTAACCTGTAGGCCAGGCATGGGCAAACTTTGGCCCTCCAGGTGTTTTGGACTGCAACTCCCGGTAGGCTGTTAGGAATTGTGAAAGTTGAAGTCCAAAACACCAGGAGGGCCAAAGTTTGCCTATGCCTGGTGTAGGCACTCATAAGCAAAGAATCTTCTTTGTGTATCTTTTGTAAAACAGGTAGGAATAGACTTCACTCATCTCTAATTTCTCCACGTGCAACACTCTGCAGCTTGTCTGCTGTGTCTGTGACGTGACTTTTGGGGTGTGTTTGTGGGGTGGTCTTTTCCTACCAGTACTTCTCAATTCTCCTTTGCCTAAATGACTGGCATGGGCCCCTGGTGGCACAGTGTGTTAAAGCGCTGAGCTGCTGAACTTGTGGACCAAAAGGTCCCAGGTTCAAATCCCGGGAGCGGAATGAGCACCTGCTGTTAGCCCCAGCTCCTGCCAACCTAGCAGTTCGAAAACATGCAAATGTGAGTAGATCAATAGGTACAGCTCCAGCAGGAAGGTAACAGCGCTCCATGCAATCATGCTGGCTACATGACCTTGGAGGTGTCTACGGACAACGCCGGCTCTTCGGCTTAGAAATGAAGATGAGCACCAGCCTCCAGAGTCGGTCACAATTGGACTTAACGTCAGGGGAAAACCTTTACCTTTACTAAATGACTGGCAGTCCACTTCCAATGAGAGTCAAAGAAAAGTAAACAAAGTCATAAATGCTTTCCCCTTTCCCTTGTTTCCTTTTTAAAAAAACATTCAAAATTGCACAGCTCTATAGGGAAAAAATGTTTTCATGTTTTTCTATTAGGATAAAAGAATAAAGTTGCGCATAATATGTCTAAAATATTTCTTTTAAAGGGACAACACTGATGTAAGGGGACATTGGATGGATTTGAGGGAATCATCTGTTGGCCTTGTGATAAGTCAGATGCACATTATTTTATTAGATTAGGAAAGTGATACCTGGTGTTTGATGGAATGGGTATGTATCCAATCCTCATCAAGCCTTGTTAAATCATGGGTTGCCTCTACTGAAAAGGCTTTTTCCGCAGTGTGTGTGGTAAGGTGGTAAATAAGTTTATTTTACCCAGGCATTCATATTGGTTCCAATCTGGATCACAGTGTTGTATGCATGGATCTAACTTTTTGTTAAATCTTTCATATTTTATACTTTATATTTTTATATTTTATATTGTATTTATCATGTATTTATTATGTGTGTTTTAACTGTGTATAGGCATCGAATTGCTGCCATTATTGTACGCCGCCCTGAGTCCCTTTGGGTGAGAAGGGTGGGATATAAATATTGGAAATAAATAAATAAATAAATAAATAAATAAATAAATAT
This sequence comes from Anolis carolinensis, assembly GCF_035594765.1. Taxonomy (NCBI): domain Eukaryota; kingdom Metazoa; phylum Chordata; class Lepidosauria; order Squamata; family Anolidae; genus Anolis; species Anolis carolinensis. Next base: position 275,701,083 of record NC_085843.1, on the reverse strand, counting down.
TGCCTCCATGCAGAACATGCCAATGGGCTCTGTAGAAACAGACACACCTCTCCATCCACAAAAGCCTCGGTATGCATAGTTGCTCAATCCTTGCAGCAAGGTTCTCCTTTGAAGAAAGAGCCACAAAGAGGAAAGAATTCATAGACAGCACTGGCACAGTTGTTTTTTCTCAAATATTTTATTTTACCTTTCCAGTCAATTGATTTTCAACAGTATGGGATTATTTTTAAATGTCTCACGGGTAGAGGAGGTATAACTATAACGACTGCATTGGTACACAAGCAAATTCTGTATCTCCTCAGAAGAGAGGAGAAGGAAATGGAAGAAAGAAGCAGAAGGAGAGGGAGACTAGAAAAAGCTCAATTGTTATGAGTCTTTTCTGCTCATACGTCTCTGCCCCAAGGAACACTGGAGAAAATCTGAGCACATATGAGAAAATCTGAGCACGAGCATGTGCAAGCCTCCAGATCTTTTCAAAATAAAGAGCAAGTCTCTCCCAGCCGAACACAAAGAAAGGGATTATGTGGGTCATTAGAAACTGGAGGTGTTTGGAGATTCTCCATAGCAATATTTCTGCTAAAAGCACCTGTGAGACTAAGGCCGCATCTAGACAAATAAATTATCAGGGAGCAGAACTGTTTCTGGTCTCTGTTATTTTAAACTGCAGATGGAGAAATATCAGATGAGCAAATATTTCCCCCCTCTATATGTCTTGCATGTTAAGAAAACTTTCTCTTTTGCTGTTTCCTTTGTGCATTGATTACTTTATCGATTTGTTTAATTTATACTATATATTAGATTTATGACATGTTTATGCCATCCTTAAGATAGCATAAATTCCCTCTCCATCATTTTATACCAGGCATGGGCAAACTTTGGCCCTTCAGGTGTTTTGGACTTCAACTCCCACAATTCCTAACAGCCTACCGGCTGTTAGGAATTGTGGGAGTTGAAGTCCAAAACACCTGGATGGCCAAAGTTTGCCCAAGCCCATTGTACAGTAACAGTAAGATGAAATAAACATTAAAAAAATAAAAATAGAGCACCCATAATCCATAAAAAATCACCTTCAAGTGAAATTTCCAACCCACAATTGTGGCAGACTCAATATACCATTTACCTAACACAAGCTTACCATTTTCTTCTTAAATGGTGAAGAACTTAGCTTTATGTTTTATCAGTTTCCAGCCCAGTTACATATTATGCTGTGCAATAGGGAAAAATGTGGAAGGAATTAATTGTAAATAACAAGTTACTTGTAAATTATCCCCCAAACAACTAAAGAATTATAAAATTACATTAAAGCTTCGGATAATTTCACCCGGGCAGTATAACCATAATTTATTTACCAAATTTAATAGTTGTAGAGATTAACTAAATAAAAGGGAAATATATGGATTAGACATTGCTCCTGCTGCTTCCTGGCTGTCTGTTGTAAAATGTCAAGACAATATTTAAAACAAGAGAAGAGTGTATTGGCACCAAAGGCAGTGGCTGTAACATGACTTTTTAAAAATAAATAGTAACTATAAAGAATTATTTTATTTTTCAGGAGGTACAATGGCCCCTGCTATACACTGAAGTTTGGTTTTATGATCCCGTTGAAACCAAAATCCATGGATACTCAAGTCCCATTATATACAATGGTATAGTAAAATGATAAAGGTAAAGGTTTCCCCTGACATTAAGTCCAGTCATGTCTGACTCTGGGGGTTGGTGCTCATCTCCATTTCTAAGCCGAAGAGCCGGCATTGTCCGTAGACACCTCCAAGGTCATGTGGCTGGCATGACTACATGGAGCGCCGCTAGGGTAACATGATATCCCTTCCTTAAATAGCAAAAAAAATGGATTTTTTTTAAAATCAAGCTTTTTAAAATTGTGTCAGAAGTGACTTGAGAACATACTGCAAGTCGCTTTTGGTGTGAGAGAATTGGCCATCTACAGAGACGTTGCCCAGGAGACGCCTGGATGTGTTACCATCCTGCTGGGAGGCTTCTCAAATATCCCCACAAGCTAGAGCTGACAGATGTGAGCTCACCCAGTCTTGGTGATTTGAACCAGCAACCTTCAGGTCAGCAACCCAACCTTCAGGTCAGCAGTCAAGCCGGCTCAAGGGTTTAACCCATTGCGCCATCACAGCTCCTAAAATCAAGCTGTGAATGGTGGAATCCATGGATGCAGAATCTGTGGATATGGAGGGCCACCTGTAAAGTGTTACATCTGAGAAACAAGACAGGAAATGAAAGAAAATAACAATTTCATCTTTTTTAAAAAATTACATTGTTCTTTATAAGAATGGCTATAATACCTATTTTTAATCTGCACTTTATCTATGGATTTTAACTTGTATTTTAACTCTGTGTGTTTTGTGATGTATCTTTTAATAGTGGTTTATTTTGCCTCGAGCTGCAGGGAAAGGCAGGCCATAAATTCATCATCATCAACCACAATATCATCACTATTATTAAAAAATAACTTCCCAAGCTCTGCTTACCTATGTGAATAAATATCCTGAATAAAGCTCAGCTGCTTACCAGAGAGTTCTCATTTGAATTGGAAATTATAGGAGGGTGGCACTCATAGAAAATATATATAATATTAATATATATAATATTAACACCAATTTCCACACTCTAGATGTAATGCAGATGCTTTCCTCTCCCAGACTCAGTTTGGATTCTCATAGTAGCTAGCGATCCATCTTAATATATAAATATATATAATATTAACACCAATTTCCACACACTAGATGTAATGCGGAGGCTTTCCTCTCCCAGGCCCAGCTTAGATTTCCAGAGTAGCTAGCTATTGTGTGTGTGTGTGTGTGTGTGTGTGTGTGTGTGTATATACACAGTAGAGTCTCACTTATCCAAGCTAAACGGGCCAGCAGAAGCTTGGATAAGCGAATATCTTGGATAATAAGGAGGGATTAAGGAAAAGCCTATTAAACATCAAATGAGTTATGGTTTTACAAATTAAGCACCAAAACATCATGTTATACAACACATTTGACAGAAAAAGTAGTTTAATACGCAGTAATGTTATGTTGTAATTACTGTATTTACGAATTTAGCACCAAAATATCATGATATATTGAAAACATTGACTACAAAAATGGCTTGGATAATCCAGAAGCTTGGATAAGCGAGGCTTGGATAAGTGAGACTCTACTGTAATTAAAACTCATTGGTACACACCAGCTATAAAGGGAAAGCAGCCCTCTGTCAGTACCTGCTTATTGTTACAGGGCAGAAACGAAAGGAAAATGAAAGCAAGCATGATGTCCATGTGGCTTTTATTTTCATGTCGCCTCTCGTTTCCTACAAAAATGTCATAATTTGTTTTGTTTACACAAACGGTTGAAACAAAACGATAACACAAAGGAAACGAAGGAAAAAAGTTTGCACACACCTCTAATTTCCATTAAACATTAGGATAACTTTTATGTCTGCAAAAGCTGTTCAACAGTGCAATACGTTTCCATGGAGTATAGTGGAATCCCTTTCTCTGGAGGGTGTAAATAGCAGGGCAGAATGGGGTTAGACTAGATGCCCTTTGGAGTTCCTTCCAACTCTAAGATTCTATGATTCTGACAAGTGTATTATCCTCAACACTGGTACAATATATCAAATCACAAAAATCTTTATATGCTTCCAGAAATATCTTGTAAAAATATGAGCTTGTAAGAGAATGGGCAGAGCATATGCACTGTCAAATTTTCACAGGAGAACCTTCAAAGGAGACGTTTCCTTTGCAGGTGATTTCCCCTCTTTGATGGAGAAACCCAAGAGGTTTTTGTTCCATTGTTCTACTCTAGCAAGGTTTGTCCTCCTGGCATTGTTATAGTATGAAATGCTCAGTTGAGGACCCGTTCTTCACATCACCACTTTTAAAAGTCTTTAAGGATGCACTCAGCCGAATTCTCCAAACTCCCTGCATGCCACTTTGGGTATATGTGAACTGACCCAACGGGTAAAACCCTACATCTGACATAACTTATTTCTAGATCTCAGAACATTACACTCAGAAACTAATTCTATGAAGTGAGCCGTTTGAAATTGGGAAGCCAATTTATTCTTATCAATATGGAGTTTTGTAAAACATTTAATTATTTTGGTGAGCTAGATAACTTATTTTTTGACAACTACTGTACATGAGAGAATGTATCGTTAGGCTGAGCACTCCATGTGATTTTAAAAGAATGACAAGGAGGTTATTCTTATTGGTCCCAGAGGTAACTTTTTGTTATTGGCTCTGTAAAGGGGCTCTTTTTGTCCTTTAAAGCTTGGAAGTGATAGAGAATGAAACAGAAGGGGAAACCAAAAGAAAATGAAAAGAGGAATAGGGAAACCTTCTCACTTTATTATCCAAACACATTGTACCACATGGGGAAGTAAAGGCGATTGACTGCAAACAATCAGGGCCAGCTAACACCTCTCAACAAAAAATTTACAGCCAGGCTTTAAATCTGCAAGGCCATTACATCATTTTTCCTAATTGCAGCATTCATACTTGCCTCCAACAGACAAAATAAAAACAATCAGAAATATTGTATATTCACAACCTTTAGGAAATAATATCCCCTGATGGCGCAGCGTGTTAAAGCGCTGAGCTGCTGAACTTCTGGACTGAAAGGCCACAAGTTTGAATTGGGGGAGTGGAGAGAGCCCCCACTGTTAGCCCCAGCTTCTGCCAACCCAGAAGTTTGAAAACATGCAAATGTGAGTGCATCAATAGGTACTGCTCCGGCGGGAAGGTAATGGCACTCTATGCAGTCATCCCACATGACCTTGGAGGAGTCTACGGACAACGCCGGCTTTTCGGCTTAGAAATGGAGATGAGCACCAAGCCCCAGAGTCAGACACGACTGGACTTAACGTCAGGGGAAAACCTTTACCCTTTACCTTAACTACCACCAATTCCTCAATACTTTATTTCCCATACCACCAGACTTCGCCACAGCAACGCGTGGCCGGGCACTGCTAGTAATATATAAATGAAACAATTACAAAATATAATCAGTAGAGGAGGAGGTGAATTTACTGAACAGAACTACAATCGCCCATCCCTCAAAAAGATGCTTAACATTTCCTTTCCATACAGACCCATGATCCTGCTATTGAGCTCCAAACTAATTGCCCCATTCCACTCTGAGACCCATTTCCCCCCATTTTTCCAATTCTCAGATTGTTGTTTCTCTGCTGGTCCAACTTGGTCTCCAAAAAGTTCTCTTTCTATCCTGCCTAACAAGAGGGCCATGCCATGCATTCATCTTGCCTTCCCTCTTTTACTGAATCTTACAGGGGAAGAGCCACCCACCCTAGCAAATTTTAATGACCTGCTTCACTAAACTGTATTTGCAACTCCAGCATTAATTGGGGAATCTAGCAGGGTAGGGGAAATCACTTGGGCATCTGAATGAAACAGTAACTTGAGTTAATTAAATAGTTAATGCCAAGCTGTCCTTCTTTCCAAGTAAAACACTGCGAGGCTCAGCCTGTTAATTCCATTGATTTCAGCGGAAGTTACATCTAATCAAGAATCTGTATGACCTCAGTCTTTCTCAGCCTTGAGATTTAAGTAGGCATGGTATTCTAGAATCCATATATATATGTTTTCTCTAATCACATAGCCTTAATCAAAGTAGCTAGTATTCAGGTTTGCTGCAATCAAATTCAAATTACATGTACTGCTACTAAAAAGATGTAGACAGAAGAAATAGAGAGATGGTCAAAATTGTTAAAAGAAAAGAGCTACTTTCCTCCATCTAAAAAAATTAATTTCAATAAGTTTGCATTTTGAATTTACTCAATCCCTCCAAAAAAAACAGAGTTATTATATACAGGGCTGAAGCATTTCTTGAAAGACATCAGGGTGTCCATTTATAATATTGAAAATAACAGTGCTCACATCATATTAACATGAAACCACAAATGCTATAATTAGTGTTCTGCAGCTATAAGACCGTAATCTACTTGATAATACCACACTTAATAATGTCCCACATGAATGATATCAGTTATGTTGCCTTTAAAAGAAGCTTAGTTTCTCTGGGCATTAACAAAATAAATAGCTCCCATTTTTCAGACTTCCTTCTTCTTTCTAAAAAGAGATCCATTATTTATTCGTTACATTTTAATCCTGCATTTCCTTTAAGGTTTTTGGGATGGTGCACATAGCTTTTGGAACAAGCCTGTGAAGTAGATTAGCCTGAAAAACAGTACGTCACCCAATAAATTCATGGCACAGCTTTCTGTGATGGTGGGATTGCATGAGCCTGTGAGATAAAAGGCTATGCTGTTGTTAGTACTGGTAGGGTCTTCCATGTCATATAAGTTTTTGCTGAGAAATGAGACTGAGGACCTTATCACACAATAAAATACCCCGTCTCTGATGCCTTTTTCATACTGGTTGCTGCAGGTTTCACACAACATGATACATTTCATAGATAACCCATATGAATCCACAAGCAAAGGATTTGTAAGATGAATGGGAATCAACCCAATTTCTCCCTGTGCATCAGAGGTGCCGTATTTGACGTGTGATGGTACACCCGTCTGCAAGTTATCTCCAGCTCACCCTCTGTTAACAGACCTTAGTTTTCCCATTAAAGATGAAACTCCCTTTTCAGAAGGCAGTCAACAAGCTCCTTGAGTCAGCAGAAGACAACTATGAGTAGTACTGTGGTTAATGATGCAACTAGACTGGAGTCAAAATGATGATCAGCTGTTGATGAAAAAGAACCTCATCACAAAGGGCAGATTTCAGCGGCATATCCCGGCTCTGCCCTACTTCACCCACAGAGCCTGCCGGTTCCCATCAAACAATGCCAGCGGGGCTTCACCACAGCAACACGGGAGGCTTCCCATGTTGCCATTAAAATCCATGGGGGGAAGTTGCATGATTGATGCTCCCCCCCCCCCCCCATGGGATTGCCCTCAACTGAAGCTAGATGATGCGGGGCATGAGACACACTGTGATGACACACAACGTTTACAGTGGCCATGTTACAAGGTAGTCAGAGGAGAAAGGAAATTCTAGAGCTACACAACATATATTATTGTCAGGACCCAGGCTGCAGAGCACCAATAACCATGCGCAGAGACCAGATTCTATCTAATATCTTTATTAAATAATTATATAAAGTCAATAAAAACAAGTGAAGAATATAGTTCAGAAGCAGACCTTTCGGGAAAGGCCAAATATAGTCCAGGAGAATATTGTCCAATATAAGATATTAGAGTTCAAAGTTATAATCCATTAACCGAAACACACACTTTGCCAAGCAATAGTGTGGGGAGATGACAAGGTCTTTTAGTCCATTGAAGCTTGACAACAAGGCTGGATCATGAGCTTGATTCTTGGCTGGATCAAAGACTTGAAACGTGGCAACTTGAAACATGAAACAAGGTCCGTGGCAAAACGTGAGACAAGGCAAGACTTGAAACTAGATCCGGGAAGCAGGGAACAAGGAGTACGAAGTCCACACACGATCTCTCTCTCAAGTTGATCAATTGACTCCGCAAGGTTCCCCTTGCGGCAAAACCCCTATATAGGGTCTTGTTTTCTCGCCAACAGAACACTTTCCCTGGAGAACAAGAAGCGAAACCCAAAGTGGCATTGGTGCGCTCAGTTTGCCCATCCGTTTGGGGATGGTGAGCTGAAGATAAACGAGAGTCTATGCCCAATAGTTCCTGTAGTGCTTTCCAGAAACGAGAGGTGAATTGAGATCCACGGTCAGTGACTAAACTCTTGGGCAATCCGTGTAGTCGGAAAACATGTTGGAGGAATAAATCTGCAGTCTCTTTGGCCGTGGGGAGACCATCGCAGGGAATGAAATGGGCCAACTTGTTAAAAAGGTCCACCACCACTAGTATCGTGGTAAATCCAAGGGAGGGTGGCAGGTCAGTGATAAAATCCGCGGAAATTATCTCCCATGGGCGAGATGGAGTAGGAAGGGGATGCAGTAGCCCTGACGGCTTCTTCCTTTTTGTCTTGGAACGCTGACATACAGGGCAGGTATTGACATATTTCTCCACATCCTTGCGGATCTTGGGCCACCAGAAATCTCGCAGGATCAAGTGCATGGTTTTGAAAAGTCCAAAATGCCCTGCTGGCTTGCAGTCATGACACAGATGGAGTGCCTTTTCTCTGCCTGGACCTGGAGGGATGTAAACATGATTCCTGTAGCATAGTAGCCCATCCTTAAGTGAGAAAGGGAAACGTAGTCCTTGGCGAATCTGTTCTTAAGCCCAGACATCTGCCTGCTGACTGGCTCTAATTTCTTGAGCACAAAGGGGTTCTGGGTTAGGGGAAGTTGGTTCAATTGAAGTGGATTTGGTGTTTCCCACTGTGAGCGTGGCAAAGTTTTCGGGCTGCAGCAATCGAGATTCGGAGGTCTCTCTGCGTCCTGCAGCATACTCTGGTTTCCGTGATAGAGCATCTGCCTGCTTGGTCTGAGCCGGGGTTACATAATGGATCTGGAAGTCAAAACGTTCAAAGAATAAAGCCCAGCGCTGCTGCCTTTGATTTAGCTTTCGTGCGGTCCTTAGGTGTTCCAAATTTCGATGATCAGTATGAATCTCAATGGGAAATTTGGCCCCTTCTAACCAATGTCTCCAATTTTCAAAGGCTGCCTTTATGGCCAAAAGTTCTTTCTCCCAAATAGTGTAATTTCTCTCTGGGGCTGTTAGTTGACGGGAGTAATAGGCACAAGGATGAAGATGTTCTCCCACTGGTTGCATGAGTATAGCCCCAATTGCCACATCAGAGGCGTCAGCCTGCACAACAAAAGGGGTTTTAGGATCAGGGTGCTGTAGAATTGGCTGGGTCGTGAATAACTTCTTTAGTTGCTGGAACCCTTTCTCTGCTTGCTCCGTCCAGCGGAAAGGCTGTTTTTCACGGATGCAGCTGGTGATTGGGTCAGACCAGCGGGCGAAGTCTGGGATGAATTTGCGGTAGTAGTTTGCAAACCCCAAGAAGCGCTGCACTTCCTTCTTGTTGGTTGGCGCCCGCCATTCCAATACTGCTGAAACCTTTGCCTGGTCCATGGAGAGCCCTAGTGGCGAGACGCGGTATCCCAGGAAGTCTACCTCTTGTAGATCAAAGGCGCATTTTTCTAACTTGGCATATAGTCCATGATCCCGCAATCGTTGTAGCACCATTCTGACGTGGTGTTCGTGTTCCGATTGTGATCTAGAAAACACCAAAAAATCGTCCAAATATATGATCAAGAACCGATCTAGATAATCCTGGAAGATATCGTTGACAAAATGCTGGAATGTTGCGGGAGCTCCGGATAATCCGTAATTCATGACTAGGGACTCAAATAATCCGAATTTGGTCTGGAAGGCGGTTTTCCATTCGTCCCCTTCTCTGATGCGAACTAAATTGTAAGCCCCCCGGAGATCCAACTTGGTGTAAACCTTGGCCCCTCGGAGCCGGTCTAATAGGTCCGAGATCAAAGGCAGGGGGTAACGATTCCGCTTCGTGATATTGTTCAATGCTCTATAGTCCACTACCAAGCGTAGGTCCCCTGACTTCTTTTTCACAAACATCACTGGGGAAGCTGCTGGGGATTGAGAGGGTCGGATGAACCCCTTGCGGAGGTTTGACTCTATGAACTCCCTGAGAGCTTCTTGCTCTGGTTCAGTCAGGGAGTAGAGGTGTCCTCGCGGAATTGGGGCCCCCTCCACCAGGTCAATGGCACAGTCGTAGGGTCTATGTGGGGGTAGTTTCTCGGCTTCCTTTTCATTGAAAACGTCCCAAAAGTCTGAATATTTCTTGGGCAAGGTGATGATGGGTTCAGTGTCTGTGGCATGGCAGACCCTGGCTACTAGGCAATGGTTTTGGCAATATCTTGAGGCAAACTGTAATTCTCTGTTGGACCAGGAGATGTTTGGGTCGTGGAGTGTCAGCAATGGAATTCCTAAAATCACAGGGAAGTGGGGCACCTCGGTAACGAAGAAGGAAATCTCTTCCATATGTTCCCTTATCCACATTCTGGTGGGTTCAGTCCATTGGCTTACTGGACCCGTCTTTAGGGGACGGCCATCTATAGCCTGCACCACCCGAGCGTTCTTGAAATCGTGATATTGTAATCCCAGAGAGTCGGCATACCCTCTATCGATGAAATTGTTTGTTGCCCCTGAGTCTATCATGGCATGGATCATGACGGGTCCCTTTTTCACCGACCACAGCGTAACCACCAGAAGAAATAGGACCCCGGTTTGCGGCTCTTGAGTGGGGTTTTTGACCGGGTTGTCGAGCCCCTCTACGCCCGGTCGCTGGCTTCCCCCACCGGCTTGGCTCTAGCCGCCACGGTCGCCTCCGGCTCCGCAGAAGATGCCGCCGCCAGGCGGGCGGTGGGTTTTCCTTTGGCTGGGCATTCTCTGGCGAAGTGGCCCCCATTCCCGCAGTACCAACACAGATTCAAACGTTGGCGGCGGGCCTTTTCGGCAACATCAAGTCTGGGGCGCACATTGCCCAATTGCATCGGCTCCTCCTCGCTTCCCATGGGGTTCGGGGCTGGTGGTGGGATCTCCATACGGGACGTGGCTGAATACTGGTAGAAGCGGGGGATTTTGCCCCGGCTCTTCCACTCTGGCCTCGGAGCCACTGTTTTTTGTTGGCAAGCAGGGCTTCGGCTCGTAAGCAATGGTTGATGAGTCTCTCAAGAGTCTCTGGAGGGTCCACCTTAGAGATTTCTTCCTGCATCTCGAAGTTAAGGCCCTCACGAAATTGTCCTCTGAGGGCTATATCATTCCAACCGGTGTTCTGAGCCAACACCCGGAACTCGGCTATGTACCGGGACAACGGCCTGTCCCCTTGGAATAAACGCCGGAGTTTATGGCCGGCCGCCTCCTCGTTGTCCTCGATACCCCAGGTCTTTCTAAGGTGATTCAAAAAACTTTGTGCAGAGCTTAGGTGCGTGGAACCCGCATCAAACAGCGCCGTCGCCCAATTGGCCGCAGGCCCATCTAGGAGACTGTAGATCCACGCCACTTTGACATCTTCTTGAGGAAATTCGGCTTGGCGGGCCTCTAAGTACGCCTGGCACTGGCGACGGAAAACGTGAACCTTGGAGGCTTCTCCAGAAAACTTGGTTGGTAATGCTAGGGCAGGAAGGCGCACACCACGTTCCTTCAAGCCCCGTATTTCTCCCTCCTGTGTTCGGAGAGTATCTCGGATCCGGTCGAATTCTTCCCGGGAAATGGTGTAGCTGAGTGGTTGGGCATCCGCCCCGGTTCCTGTAGACATTCTGGCCTTAGGTTAATTGGTGCTTAGGGTGGCGGAGTCAAACTGTCAGGACCCAGGCTGCAGAGCACCAATAACCATGCGCAGAGACCAGATTCTATCTAATATCTTTATTAAATAATTATATAAAGTCAATAAAAACAAGTGAAGAATATAGTTCAGAAGCAGACCTTTCGGGAAAGGCCAAATATAGTCCAGGAGAATATTGTCCAATATAAGATATTAGAGTTCAAAGTTATAATCCATTAACCGAAACACACACTTTGCCAAGCAATAGTGTGGGGAGATGACAAGGTCTTTTAGTCCATTGAAGCTTGACAACAAGGCTGGATCATGAGCTTGATTCTTGGCTGGATCAAAGACTTGAAACGTGGCAACTTGAAACATGAAACAAGGTCCGTGGCAAAATGTGAGACAAGGCAAGACTTGAAACTAGATCCGGGAAGCAGGGAACAAGGAGTACGAAGTCCACACACGATCTCTCTCTCAAGTTGATCAATTGACTCCGCAAGGTTCCCCTTGCGGCAAAACCCCTATATAGGGTCTTGTTTTCCCGCCAACAGAACACTTTCCCTGGAGAACAAGAAGCGAAACCCAACTCTGTCCAGATGCATGACTCCTTAGAATTTCCCAAGGGAAGCAGACTTAATCAGCTAGTTGTTTGGCAGCGATTCTGAGACACCTGCGATTAGCCTCCCTGACTCCTCTATCTCTATTATAATTGTCCTTTCGGGAAAACGGGGGAGAATTCTGCCCCAAGCTTGTTTGGGTAACTTCCTGAGGACAAACATCCTCCAGGTGGAGAGGCTCCGTTTCAAACTGAACCGGTGGAAATCCCATGTTTTCCTCCTCGTCTGCCACAATAGCACTAGGAACGGAACTACAAGGCCCATGAGACATCACAATTATAGGAAGACAAAATGGGAGATGCATTAATCAGGGGAAGTTAGACACGGTAAAACAAGAAATAGAATATATACACATTGCAATGGGGCCCCTGGTGGCACAGTGTGTTAAAGCACTGAGCTGCTGAACTTGCGGACCAAAAGGTCCCAGGTTCAAATCCCGGGAGCAGAATGAGCGCCCGCTGTTAGCCCCAGCTTCTGCCAACCTAGCAGTCCGAAAACATGCAAATATGATTAGATCAATAGGTACCGCTCCGGTGGGAAGGTAACGGTACTCCATGCAGTCATGCCGGCCACATGACCTTTGAGGTGTCTATGGACAACGCCGGCTCTTTGGCCTAGAAATGGAGATGAGCACCAACCCCCAGAGTCAGGGGGAAACCTTTACCTTTACTTACACATTGCAATACTTGGGGTGAGTGAGCTAGAGTGGACATAAATTAAACATTTTGAGTTAGATGCCCAGGGTTTTGTGCCAGAAATGAAAATCTTAGAAAAAATGGGGTGGCATTTATAGTGAAGAGAGGTGTAGCAAAAAATGTCAAAGGATATAATACAAAGTCTGGCCAAATAATATCAATAAGACTTCAGGAAAAACCTATCGATATAACCCTAATCCAGGTTTAAGCTCCAACTAAGATGATCTACACTAGTGGTTCTCAACCTGTGGGTCTCCATATGTTTTGGCCTTCAATTCCCAGAAATCCTAACAGCTGGTAAACTGGCAAGAATTTCTGGGGGTTGTAGGCCAAAACACCTGGGGAGCCACAGGTTGAGAGCCACTGATCTACACAATCAGAGGCCTAGTTGTAATCTACAAAGCACAGGCTGATTTTTTGTTCTTCTGAAATTCTTTGGTATGCTGTTATCCAATGTATCCTTGCAATATAATTCCCTAATACCTCTTCCTTTTCTGCATAGAGTTGGACATCTGACATTTCTCTCTCCATATATAAGTAGAATCTGATAGAATTTTGAGCATCACTTTGCATGGGAGATAAATTCAATGGTCTGGTAGGTAATGTCCCCTATCATGGAGACTCGAATACATATTGAGCATTTCCAGTCTGTAGGGTACTGTTTCATCTTCAATATTGGTTGACAGACTTTAGTTAGATTCTGTCTCTATAGCTCAAAAAGTTCTAATGGTATGCCATCTGATCCTGGTGGTTTATTTTTCTCAAATGCAGTTTCTCTTTCATTTTTAAAAGCTGTAAATTCATCTTCAAATGGCTCTTCCTTGAACAAATCTGTCATTTTTTAATCTCTTTATATGGTTCTGCAGTATATTGTTTCCATCATTTTTCTATTTGTAGTTGGCCATGCAATATATTCTCCTGTTAGTCATACAGCATCTCAGTTTAGTTTTTCCTTAGATCTAATGGAAGAAGTCCCTGACTCTTCCTTTATTTTTGTCATCTTCTATTTCTCTGCATTGATTATTATAATAGTTCCCTTTGTTCCTGCGCACAAGTCACTGAACTGTTGCATTCAGGGTTCTGACTCTATTTCTGTCACCTTTTAGTTTTCCTTTTGCCTGTCCTTAACTGCATGAAGGGTTTCATCTGTCCTCTATTGAGGCTTCTCTTTCTTGTTGGCTGCATGTCGTGTCTTTTTGCATTTCTGAGTTGCGCTGTGTGATTATCCAACTCAAAATGCCTCGTTCCTGTCCATTTTAGCTCACCCACCCCATTTCTTGTTTTACTATGTCTAATATCCCCTGATTCATGCTTCTCATTGGACTTAAACCTCCTTTGGTTCAAGAGAGATTTTGGGGAAATGATTTTTGATGGCAATGATTAATATGTAAATGACATGTAATTATTTGAAGGACAATCTATATTTATGTTGATTGACAGAGATAAAAATTATGACTATGATTTGGGGGAGGAAGGGTTGAAGGAAGGAAGGAATCGAAAAAGATTTATTAAAAATGCTATCTCTAATATAGGAAGAAGGAATTACTATGTGTTATTGAAATTATAACTGTTTAGAAAAGGAAATGGAAGTGGTCCTCTCAGATAGTTTGTTAAAAGAAAGAGATTAAGGAATTAAACTTTCAATATTTGCTACACATATAACTCTTCCTCATTGCATGCCCACTCGGCCCTTTAAACACCTCATAATCAAAAACCAAAGTATCAGTCTAAGCTCTGTCCAAACATCCAAATGATGGATCCACAGTCCGGGCTGTGGCGCAGGCTGGATAGCAGCCAGCTGCAACAAATCACTCTGACCAAGAGGTCATGAGTTCGAGGCCAGCCCCAGCCTGCGTCTGTCTCTGTCTCTGTTCTATGTTATGGCATTGAATGTTTGCCTTATATGTGTGCAATGTGATCCTCCCTGAGTCCCCTATGGAGTGAGAAGGACGGAATATAAATACTGTAAATAAATAAATGAGAAAGGCTTGGAAGCATGTGGAAACAGGTAAAATGCATTGTACCGCAGTTGTTTTTAGAACTTCCCTTGATTAATTTCATATTTTCAAACTTATAAATTGTGTGTGTGGGGGGGTGAGAATTAACTGCCAATACAGAACACTTTTAAGTTTTTAACTTTCATGCTCACATTACTCTAATGTCATATGAAACTGCTACTTAAAGCTCCACACCAAAATAGAAAAAATAACTTCTCACTCCCTACCTTTCCCATTCTCCAGCTCTGTATTTATTTAGCTAATTTGTTCCTTACTTGCTTCAGCAATTGTCCTATTGGATGCCATTTTGAAAGCAGTTCAGCCACAGTGGTACAATTATAAATATATTAGGACCTCCTTATCCATGTTCCCAAAGGTAACAAAGTAATGAAGAAACTAAGGGAAACGGTTCCGTGTACAACTCTATTAGTCATGCTCCAAAAAATCCCTTCCAGGAGTGTTTGTGGCCCTCTCTAGGTACTCCAATGGAAATCTTTGCTATGCTTCTGGCCCACATATAGTCAAAATATTGGGTTTGTTATTAGCCATCATTTCAGGTGTTCATGGAGAGGGGGCCTTGGATATGAGGGTCATATTGCAATGGGATTTCTGAACTAATTCTGTGCTAGTTATTTTCTTTTGCTCCATGGTCAGTTTTCAAAGCCTCACTTAAATTTCGTATGCCCCAAGAATTTCAGATAAGGGAAACTCAATCTGTACTTTTAATAAACTACTATGTTAAGAAAGTATTTGTAAACCTCAGGATTGATATGTGTTTCCACCCTAACCTGTTCCAACCTTGTTATCCGAAATAAAGAAAAATAGATGGCTCGCTAAAAGAAATATCATAAAAACATGTGTTTCCAACATTTATTTATCTCTAACTATTAATATCCATATAAGTCAGTATCCAAGGGAAGATGGATGGATGGTATCCTTGAAGTGACAAAGCTGAGGGTGGTGATGGCCAACGGGGAGCTCTGATGTGGGCTGGTCCATGAGGTCACGAAGAGTCAGAAGCAACTGAACGAATAAACAACAAACAAGCCAATATCCTCCTTGCAGAGCTTATCTTCAACTCAAGTGACGTGTGAGAGCTTCCATGCCTGAGCAACTCACTTCAGTTCCTGTCTCAACATTTCAAAGGATAATAGGTCCAGACGCTGACTAGCCCATTTTAAGACAAGGAATTTCCTCCGTGTTCATTATTTGTTAGCTCTGCTTGTATGTTTAGGACTACTGTCATATTGCATGACCCACTTTCAATTAAACTTCAGTTCTCAGACAGGTGACCTGACATTCTTCATGAAAATCTTCTGAAACATTGCAGAATGCATGCTTACATAATGATTGCAAGTCATTCAGGGATCTTTTCACATTTCAACAATTACAGTGCTATATCATGGCTCCATCCTATGGGATCTTGAGAATTTGCATTTTAAGAAAGTGTAATGCATCGTCAATCTATAAATCCTAGGATGTCATTTGATGTACCCGGGCAGAGCGTGGATGAGCTCCCTCTATCAGCTCCAGCTCCATGTGGGGACATGAGAGAAGCCTCCCACAAGGATGGTAAAACATCAAAACGTTCGGGCGTCCCCTGGGCAACGTTCTTGCGACGGCCAATTATCTCACTCCAAAAGCGACTTGCAGTTTCTCAAGTTGCTCCTGACACGGAAAAAAAAAAAAATTGATGTAGCCATAGCAGTCAGTACGGATTCACTGTGCTATTATTGCTCCTGAGACAGCAAAGCAGATCCAGGCAATCACATTTACACTTCCATGCTTGAAGTTAGGATGTTCTTTTGCTCAGACTCAGATTGTTGAATAAAGAGGTAACCAATATCTCATTATGGAAGTGGTTCCCCATGTGGGACACAGCTCCATCAACTTCTTGAATGGCTAACAGACCAGATGTGATGATGGCCATCAGTTATCACAATAAGTATGCTAGTGTAGCCTTATATTCTACTAGTATTGTTGAGCCTAAATGCCCTAAAGTAATGGTTCTCAGATGTTTTTGGCCTACAACTCCCAGAAATCCCAGCCAGTTTACCAGCTGTTAAGATTTCTGGGAGTTGAAGGCCAAAAACATCTGGGGACCCCAGGTTGAAAACCACTGCCCTAAAGGCACCAGATCCTGTCTGATCTAGAAAGCTAAGCAGGGTCAGCCCAAGTTAGTCTTTGAATGTGAGGCTGACAATGAATACTAGATGCTGTGGGCTATATTTCAGAGGAAGGAACTGAAAAAACCCCACCTCTGAATCTTTCTTGCCTAAGAACATCTTATGAGATGCATAGTGTTGCCGAAAGTCAACAGGTGACTTAAGGGAACACATATACACACACACATTGAACAGGATCTTAACCACTGGTTTCAATGGGTCTAATTTGTAATCAAGTAAATATATCTTTTTTGCTCCTTTGTAATACAGTAGAGTCTCATTTATCCAACATAAACGGGCTGGCAGAATGTTGGATAAGCGAATATGTTGGATAAAAAGGAGAGATTAAGGAGAAGCCTATTAAACATCAAATTAGGTTATGATTTTACAAATTAAGCACCAAAACATCATGTTATACAACAAATTTGACAGAAAAAGTAATTCAATATGCAGTAATTTATTTATTTATTTATTTATTTATTTGCGACATTTATATACCGCCCTTCTCACCCTGAAGGGGACTCAGGGCGGTTTACAAGTATATATACATACAATATATTATATTATACAACTATATTGCAATATTATTAGTAATATTGCATGTAATATAAATATACAATTATAATAGTGAATTATAATTATTATTACATTGTATTACATCATAATATTATTATTATTAATATTACATGTATATACAATATATTATAATATTAGTATAGTATAATATTATTATATATCATTATATCATTAAATTGATACAGGATGTAATGCTAAGTAGTAATTACTGTATTTACGAATTTAGCACCAAAATATCATGATGTATTGAAAACATTGACTACAAAAACGCGTTGGATAATCCAGAACATTGGATAAGTGAATATTGGATAAGCAAGACTCTACTGTATATATAATTGGGGGCAGGAGTGATTCATAAATATGCTTTTGCTTGCCCTCATTAATTTCATAGGGATCAGCCACCCAGTGGTACAGAATAATGTTTCAATGAGGCAGAGGTTTCCACTTTACTCTAACCAAGGATCAGACCTCGTAAAATAAAGCACAAAGTTGTAAAAAGTACTTTACAAATCTCAACATTGTCACGCTAAATGTGCAAACATTAGCAAACCCTTCTTTCATCTGCTAAAGAAATAACTTGTTAAGCTTCTGCCCACCCCCACATGTGTAAACATTTGTGTGTGGTTTGTGTGTGTGTGTACGTGTAGATATATACATTCATTTATGTGATTAATTTATGCATTAATGCAAGCTGAAAGACTGATAAGCATGAATGCATCTCTTTATACACCGGCCAGCGGAAATCGCTGCTCAACTTAGTAACTCAATGTTCATATGGAAGGCCAAGGCCTGGTGCAGGCTGGGAGGACAATTAAAATTTTATGCTCATTTAATCTTGTAGCCTTTTGGAGCAAAGGATGACAATTGTGCCCAATTTCCCCAATAGCTGAGGGACCTTTACGTAACCTTGATGAATCTCCCATCTAGATTGTTGTCCATAAAGGCACACATACACACTCTCAATTGTACTTCCACTTATAGACATTTTTAATCCTCACATTTTGTGACTTTAAAAAAAATCACCATATGAATTTTAAAGGTACCCTTGAATCCGTCCTCTTTCTTTCGCCCTTCACAAAGTTTGTTTCAAATTCTCATTGCTCTCAAAACTTGCTCAATGGATGATTCTGCCGAAAGCAGAAATCCTCAAGAAAACTTTCACCCATCTTCAAGTTGTTAACGTTTTGCTCTAGTACACAGCAGAATTGATTCTTTACAGAAATGGATTTTCCCCTCCACCCCTTGGTATTTTCATTCCCTCTTTTTTCTATCCAAGAGCTGCACTCTGTTTCGTGGTCATTTCCTTTAACAGAGGGTTCATTTAAGAGATCTGTATTGTGTTATTATCTATCTGTGGTGCTGTGGTTTTAGTGCACAGACAGTTTATCTTATTAAAGTTATGGTCTTTGAGAAAGATTCATTTAGGTGTGACCTGGTGTATTATTCTGGGAGCCTTTTGCGTGCTGTATTGGACATTTGAGAGTTGTTAGAAGTCTCTAGTGTATTTAACCAAGGGCACTTTCCAACGCTATATTGATAATTTTCATTCAGTTTAAAGGGCTCTTCTGTGCCTTCAGAATTGCTCAGAGGCTCTCTGGCCTTCTGAGGACTGCAAATATTTGAACAACAGATTTATCAGATACAGGCAGACACACACAGAGACAGGGGGAGAGGAGGTGGAGAAGGAGAGGTTAATTTTGTTTGGAGAGGTGCGGAGCCAGGTTGCTGAAAAATTGTTCCATTTTCTAAAACCTGTATGTCTTCAAGCTTTGAATCCTTGTAGTTGCTGCTTCTGTTCCAAAGGTCCCTGGAAAGGAAGTGCCCTATAAATTCACGTATAAGTCTAGACAATTTAGTCAAAAAATTGACCCCAAAATCTGGGTCAGTGTAAGTACTTTACCTTAACTCTTATCAAAAAAGGACCATCCCCTTCTCTGAGGACTTCATCAGACAGAGCTGGGGGGGGGGGGAGGGAAAGCAGGGGAATTCATCTTCTTTGCATCTAGAATTTTCTTTGTGTAGGATTCCATCTTTAAAGAAGACAGAGAATTTATTTACCCCATCACAGAGGATCACCTCCTCTATAGCTCAATCATCTGTAGAAAAGGCATCATGTTTATGGCAGGCATCCCTTCTCTGGGGTCCTCTCCTTCCCCTCCATATGTCCTTACTCTTAAGGAGCGAGAAGGAATCATTCCTAAGACAAATACCACTTTTCTGGGCTCCTTTCCCTCTTTATTCCCAATCATGGAAGTCCAAAATCTACTAGACACTAGTACTTGCTGTAGTTGGTTTTTAAAAAGGGGAAATAAAGTTTAAAAGCTAGCAGTAGCGCAATTTTAAAAGCCAAGATTACTATGAAGGAAAAATGACAGGAAAAACAAACTAGTGATTTCTTGAAACTGCAGTATTCATAATGTTTAACTTATTTAAAAGAAATTACCATGCCAAGCTCTTGAAGCGGAATTTTGGGAGAGAAATGTCAATGCTTGATAGGAGACCACCTATAGGAACGCCCATTCCTCTATGTTACTGAAGCAATTCAACATGGGCAAATTTGACAAATCCCATCCCACGTGTTTTTTCCTGCTTTCTTTCATTTCTAGATTAATCGTGAGCTCAGAAGATTGCGGTTGGTGGGGACGAGAGAGAGGGCCTTCTCCGTCGTGGCCCCCCGACTTTGGAACTCGCTCCCCAGCGAGATCAGGCAGGCCCCTACCCTCCTCTCCTTCTGGAAGAGCCTAAAAACCTGGCTCTTCAAAAAGGCCTTCAACGATTAACTATTAGGTTGAACTATCTGCCCATCCAACTACAGGTCTTTTCTGCCACTACTATTTTGCACTTTACTGAGAAACTACCTCTCCCATTTGATATACTTTGCACTTTGGCCCAGGTCCTTGTTTAACTCTTCTGCTTTTAATATTTTATGCTATATGTTGATCACTATGATGGTTTTATTGATATTGATGTTTTATTGTTGGTATAATTGTTTTATCGTTTTATTGTTGTATGTTTTTGGGCTTGGTCCCCATGTAAGCCGCTCTGAGTCCCCATTTGGGAGATGGGGCAAGGTATAAAAATAAAGTTGTTATTATTATTATTATTATTATTATTATTATTATTATTATTATTATTATAAGAAGAAGAAGAAGAAGAAGAAAATTTATCCCCGTCTCCTGTCCCCCAACCCTGTTTCTTAACACTTTTGAAATGGTTCCCTTACTAAACATCACGTCGACAGCAGAAGTCTGTTTGCATAGTTTGATGGGCTTCATGATGCTTCTGTTTTAGAACTGTTTTAGAAGTATTTAGAAATGGGACGGGGGTTGCATGTGATGACATCCTGAGTAGAGTGGCAAAAACTGAAAGCTTGATTCATTCAGGGAGAACCTATGAGATGTGCCAACTCACTACACTTTCCATCACAGGAAACATAATCAGGCTGAAAAGATAACATTAGCATCAGAATGTTAGATGGAAACCAGAAGACGTAAGGTGAGATCATGGAAGACTAGTCAAAGGAAGAGATCAATAATCAAGCTGGAAAATGGCCAAGGCATAAACTTTGGTATAAGCAGAAGAAGCAAAAAGAAAAGATCTGATTTGGGCAATGTGGTAAAGAAAAAAAAAAGTAACATGACTTTGCTACAGTCTCAGTGTGAGAAACAGAAGACAAAGAACAATAAAAATAAAGTGATTATTAACACAAATGGAGAATTATGTTGTAAAGAAGATTTTGAAAGAAAAGTAGTTTCATCTTTGTGATATTTTGGGTGACAATGAAGCATGCATGCTGAGATACCTAAGACACATGTTGTAAAATGTTCTACATCAGGAGAGAATTCTGGAGTTCTCTTTAACCATTTTTCCCCACACCATTTTATGGATATGTGTTCCTTTTATTCATCTTGTTTTTAAAAAACTATTTTAAAGCATATATCTTCAATTATTTCAATATGGTTATACTTAATTATATTTTAATGTTGAATTCCTGCATTTTTTTAAAAAAATGTTGCAATTGATTTAATTTATAAGTCACCTTGAATCCCAAAGCTTGGGATTGGTGTCATCTGCATACTGATGGCACTGAACCCCAACCCCCCTCTAATCTCTCCCGGTGGTTTTGTGCATGTAATAAATAGCGTGAGGAACAGAACTGAGCCCCATGGAACCCCACAGGTCAACAGCCAAGGGATTGAAGATAAGTCCCCCACACCACTTTCTGAATTTACCCTCCAGGTAGGAAGAAAGCCATAGTAAAACAGTGCCCCCAAGTCCCATCCCAGCAAGTCAACCCAGAAGGATCCCATGATTAACAACAACAACAACAACAACAACAACAACAACAACAACAACAACAGCAACACTTTATTTATATTCTGCTCTATCTCCCCAAGGGGACTCCGAGCAGATTACAACATACTCAGATAGACAAACATTCAATGCCTTTAATACAGTATCTAGAACCATGGAGATGTCCATCAGAACCAGCATCGACATAGTCCTGTGTCTAGTTTCTAGGGTAGATCATCTGCCAAGGTGATCAAAGCCATTTATGTCCCATAACAAGGTCTGAAATCAGATTAAAATGGAGGTAGATAATCTATTCCAGGGGTCCTCAAACTTTTCAAGTCGAGGGCCGGTCCACAATCCTTCAGACTGTTGAGGGGCCGGATTATCATTTGAAAAAAATACAAACAAATTCCGATGCACACTGCATATGTCTTATTTGTAGTGCAAAAACAACAACAACAAGAACAACAAGAACAAGAACAAGAACAATGAAAGAACAATAAAAACAATTTTAACCAACATACATTTATCAGGATTTCAATGGGAAGTGTGGTCCTGCTTCTGGCCAATGAGATAGTCAAGTTAATTAGGTTGTTGTTGTTGTTGTTGTTGTTGTTGTTGTTGTTGTTGTTGTTGTTGTTGTGTGCCTTCAAGTCATTTCAGACTTTGGGTGAGCCTAAGTCTAAAATTTATTTATTTATTTATTATTTACTGCATTTATTTACTACATTTGTATCACACCCTTCTCACCCCAAAGGGGACTCAGAGTGGCTTACAAATTATATGTACATACAATATATTATATTATTAGCATAGCACAATATTAGCTTTATATATTACTATATTGAACTATACCACTATACTGTAATATTATTAGTAATATTGTATGTAATATAGAATATATAATTAATATTATTATATGGTATTATTATTAGTGTTATATTGTATTACATTATAATATTATTATCAATATTATATGTATATACAACATATTACATTATAAAACTGAGGGCGGAGACCAGGTAAATGACCTTGGAGGGCCGCATCCGGCCCCCGGGCCTTAGTTTGGGGACCCCTGGTCTATTCCATCCAGAAACACCTGGAGCTGAGAAGCTGGTGCATCCTTTTGCACATACTGTACTATGTTTTGCCTATTTCTGCCACAACATCCTAGTAATTTATGCCATTCACTATGACATGAATATGAGGATAAAACACCAACCTCAGGCCTAAGCTTTTTTTAAAAAGAGGTGTATAAAAAGGAAATGATTTAGTTATCTGGACATGTTGTCTTTTTTAAAAGACACCAAACGGATTGTGATTTGACCTACATAAAACGCTGTGGTTGGTCCTGGTTGACGTGAAAAGGTTAACTGTGCAAAAAGTTTCAGCCTACCCCCTTCCACAGCTACTAGCAGTGGGATTCTGGATAATTACTACAGCTTAAGCAAGGAGGCCACACCTTAGATAAATCTCTTACTGCTGGTGTTTGCTGCAAACATTTTCTTTTCTGCAAGCCACAGCTTGCCTCTCAGATATAGTTGCGCTCTGTTTCCAGTTTGGTTTTTCCTTCAGCTATCTTGCACTCAGTTGAACTAACAAATCAGAATGTGTGTTGACTTAGCTCCATACCACTTCGATGACTGCCTCAGGCAACCATGCCAGCTATGTGGTAACCAATACTGCGGGGGCTGAGGGCTGCATTTCTTTCTTTCTCACTTACTGGAGGAAAGATTTTTGAAAAGAGGGTATTATTATTATTATTATTATTATTATTATTATTATTATTATTATTATTATTATATTTTATGACACAGCAAACAAGATAGATATGCTGGATTTTGTATCACAAAATCACAAGTCGAACACTTCCCAAGTGTCTAGGACTGTGTGATGTATTTTCAGATGATGTGCGCAGATCCCAGTAGGGTGGCCTTTTGCAGTTGGCAGATCGTGATTTTGTCAATGTCTATTGTTTCCAAATGCTGGCTGAGATCTTTTGGCATGGCACCCAGTGTGCCCATCACCACCGGGACCACCTGTACTGGTTTCTGCCAGAGTCTTTGAAGTTCAATCTTGGGGTCCTGATAGCGGCTGAGTTTTTCCTGTTGTTTTTCATCAATGCAACTTATTCTTGTGAGATTGGATGTATTTCTATTATTATTATTACTATTACAGTATTAAGAAAATTTTATCAATGAGGTTTGAGTGCTGAAGGAGTTCTGTTCAATCTGCAAAACAGCACTAACCCTAAAAAAAACTTCAGGTGCACCTACATTATAGGATTAATGCAGTTTGACACCATTGTAACTGCCATAGCTGAATGCTATGGAGTCCTGGAATTTGTAGTTTGGTGAGGCAACAGCACTCTTTTTTGGCAGAGAAGGCTAAAGGCATTGTAATACTACAACTCCCATGATTCCTTAGCATTGACAGTTAAAGTCACATCAAACTGCATCAGTTCTACAGTGTAGATGCACTCTATATTCCCCAAGCTACAACCATCAAGATCTCATTTAAAAATGGTGCTTATTGGCACCACTGCAAAATCGTGCCAAAATCGTGCCATCTTACATTTGTAATTGATTGAGCACCTGTTTAGTTCATTGATGGAGGAGATTGTGCAGCTTTTTTTCTCTTTTAAATATAACTCCCAGTTAGGATTGTCAAAGTTAATGCCAGACACTTGTGCCCCTTCAGTAGTCATGTAAAAGAAAATATTTTGAGTTGCAGCTCAACAAAATCTGGAGTTGCAATTCAACAACATGCCCTACTCATGATTTAACTGTTTATCACAATAACTGTTCAACATGTAGAACCAATGGGTGCTCAGATACATAGTACCTTGAGAAGAATGATCAAATGTAGTCTGACAACAGGGAGGTTAATGTTCACAGACCTCTTCTGAAAGGCTTTCAGAAGACATTCAAAGAGATCTGCAAGTCAGAAGGGCTGTTCAGGTACACATAAACAATTGCCACCTGAATTATAGCAAGCATAGCAGTCACCTGGTTAGAGTCATATTCCTGCCCCATAGTGAGATTGGATGTATTTCTATAGATATAGATAGATATAGATTTAGATAGATGATAGATAGATAGATAGATAGATAGATAGATAGATAGATAGATAGACACACACACATTATGTATGTACTCATTATATATAAATTTACATCTAAGAGAAGACTATGAGGTACAATTATAGCTGTCATTAAATATTTGAAGGTAAGTCATACAAAAGAGGGAGTGTCTAGACTATAGGATTAATGCAAGTTGAATCCATTAACTCATTGATTCAACTTGCAAGAAAAGAGATCCCCCTCTAAACATTTGGAATAATTGGGTAAAAGCTATGGAGGAAAATAACAAGGATATAATTGTGGGGGTCAGCTACAGACCTCCAAGCCAAACGGAGGACTTGGATGATGCCTTCCTGGAACAGATGACCACCACACATTCAGAAAGGAGAGATGTAGTAGTAATGAGAGATTTCAGCTATCCTGGTATTTGTTGGCTGATATTTGTAAGGTCCAACAAATTCCTGACTTGTTTTGCAAACTATTTAATTGTTCAGAAGGTGGATGAAGCAACAAGCAGATTAGCTATTAGGGATCTGATCCTAACCAACAATGATGACCTGCCAAAAGTGGAAACATCCTCATGTGGGAATGGCTGTATTCTCCTGGAGTTTATTATACAGTTGACAGAAGAAACCAAGGAACATGTCTAGAGGAAGCCAACCAAAATAGTCAAAGGTGTGGAAACCATGCCCTCTGAAGCATCAGCTTAGGGACCTCAGTTTATTTAGCCTGGAGAAGAGAAGGTTAAGAGGGGACATGATAGTTACATTTAAATATTTGAAAGAATTTCATACTGAAGATAGAGAAAGCCTCTACTGCTCCAGATGCTACTAGGGACCTCATCAGATGAAGGCTCCTCCCAGTTTTTACACAATTTCAAAACAATTTACAAACAGAGTCTCCCAGAGCCCATCATATGACCCAAAACTACTTTCGCTGGTCATTTGTGGGAGTCTGTAAACTGTTTCAAGAATGTGTAGAAACAGAAGGAGAAATTGTCTCAAGAGCTCCTGATTTGTGTGGAAATGGCTGAATTTAACATATGATGGGAGCTATCAGATTCAACCATGTTAAATCGCTTTAGTGACATTGAAGAGTGGACGTTTCTGTGGGCAGTCTCCAGATGAGTATCAGTGCTCCTTTTCTCGCTTGTGGACCTCTTGCATGATTCTTTTACAATGGTTTTTAAAATTAATTTATTCATCATGAACTGTGCAATTTTGATATATCACTATTTAGCTGTTGCTATATTTTCCCTTTTTTGGACTTAGATTTTAGACTTCTGCAGTTCTCAGGTTTCCCCTTTCTAACGTGTGATAGCTCTGAATGCAGAGGATTGTTGTAAAAATGCACAAAATACATTGCATCTTATGGAGGTGAATATATTATCCATTTTCATTTTTCATTACAAATGGAATGAAGTCTCTTCCTCACGTTTTCTCTCCCTTATGGGATGAGGTCCTTAGATATGAAGCAAGTACAAACTATAGAAAAAGAGATTCTACCTGAACATTAGGAAGTACTTCCTGGTGTTAAGTACTGTTTGACAGTGTTTTATTGAAGTGTTGTGGAATCTCCTTTCTAAATGTTTATAAATAGAAGCTGGATGACAATTTTGGAAGTGCTTTGATTGTATGGTCCTGCCTTGCAGAGGACTGGACTTGGTGGCCTTTGTTGTCTCTTCCAACTCTGATTCTAAGAGCTACACTAGTAGGAAGAAGAAAGGGAATCAAAAGTCGGTCCTTCTCTAAATGGTAGACAAACACCTCAGCATAGGCTGACAACAGTGACTAGTGGTCAGTATCATGCTGTGGGGAAAAGAGATAATGTAGAAGTTCAATTCCATACCCACTTACTTGGGAGGAAACCCCATCACACACTGTGTGGCTTTCCTCTGAGTAAACATGAATAGAAATGAGTTGTGAGATTTGTGACTGTGAACTACTTAAAATCTACCTGGAAAATCCAGAGCAAAAACCTTAAATCAGTTGCAAAATAATCAAAGTTTAGCTTGCTTTTCCATTTAGCTCACTGTCTTTGGAAAGATGTAGAAATAACAATGACTTCTTCAAAGCAGCACAACAGATCGCTGAAGAATCAAAGTACTACAAAACCTGAAGGAAAGCCACTTGAACTCAGTAGTGCTGGCATGAAGCCTTCCACCAGAAAGTATCACCACTTCTGAAAAATGCAAGATCCATTTTGTCATTGTCAACTTGGTTTTCTTCAGCTACCTTGAACTGAAATGTTCATAGGAATAACTATACGAAATCCTGTAAAACATAAATTCCTAGACAAGCCAACTGGGAAAGGCAAGACCCCATATCTCCTCTCCTTTCTCCTTGTAAATTAAATATGTGCAATGTACTGACTTTTGTCACACCAGCCTTTAATCTCATAGCAATTGAATTGTTTATGCCAATGGAAACATTCAGTTATTGGAACTATCACTTTCTCACTTCTTTGGTGATGTAAATTCCATGATCAGTCTTCCATACAGTCTTATTTCTTACCTGTATTTGCCCTACCCAATGCATGTGTGCTATTTTTCTGCTATTTTGTCACAACTATGCAGTTGTGCAGTTTCAGCATTCTCACGAGACTTTCCTCTACTTCACAATATTGCGACTGCAGCAGAAGGAAATAAAGGCAAACAGCAGTGATATTGGTTTCAGCAACAGTTTTTCCCATCAATGAAAAGAGATGATCCAATCATGATTCAAGCACAATGTAGCCTCCTGTGATAAAAATCCTGAACTCAGTTTACCGCCACTAAGGTAAGCAAGCATAAAAAGACAAAGTGAGAGGTGGAGGGTGAAATCAGGAAATTTTAAAAGTAGGTGAGAAAGTGGATTAACTGTGTGGCTGTTCCTATCAAACCAGGACAGTTGAACAATACACTGTTCCCAACTCCGTGCTGTTAGTGTATGGTAGTAAAAGAGATGTGCAAGAAAACAAGACACCTGTAACTTCTATGGGTGTGGAAAAGACATGGCCTCTTCTGCAAGATCATTAATGATACAGGAACCTTCCTCCTCTTTTACATGTGGCTACACAAAAGTGATGTAGCTGAGCTTTCTGGATCAAAGACCAAAATGTGATTCTGAAGCTAAGATAAGTTTCTTCCCATAATGATTCCATCACCATTACTTCCTGTGACGATGCCTCCTTTTCCAATCTGCCGATGGGACTGGGAGTGTTTCCATCTGGACTTTGTGATCACTTTCCCTCTTCAGCAGGTGGCTGACAACTATTTAGAACCTGTCTGTCTGTAATCCAGCACCTTGACCTTTGGCCTTGAGTCCTGTCCCTGGCCTAGAGATGGTGGCTACAAAGCAGGTGCATGCAGCCACCCGGGGGTATTAAACATGATGCTTTTAAGACTGTCCCTTATTACATGCTCACTACTCAAAGAAACAAGCAAATATGTTGTGGGTTTAGCTATTGGTTTATAATTGGATTATGCTGGCAGAAAGGAGGGAAAACAACTAAAGGTAATTATAGCCACAGGGAATGCCATTCAAGAGCAGCAGGACTGGGAAATTGATGCAGTTGATCCGCTATTGGTAGCATTTGTCTTAATTTGGGCCTACTGTGTTAGCATATCTCAGGAGATATCAAGGCAAAAAAATGAACAGATGAGTTATTTTCTCCTTTGCTTCAAGTAAATATAGCTACAACTTGCTACATAACTTTGCAGATTTTTTTTACTCTCATCCCTCCACCCTCCTTGCTGTTCTTCACATGACAAACTATTGTGTCAGACTGCATTCACCAAACCAAGCAGAATATGCATTGCCAGTTCAATACACCATTACCTTTTGCTGCAAAAGACAGAAGAAAAGTTGCAGATTAGTAGATAAACAGGCAACATTTGTCTTGGTGCCCCATATTCTTCCAGAGGTTGGAAGTTACTTATATTTACATTACATCGTAAGTGGAATTACATAGAATAGAAGTGTGCAAAATGAAGAAAGAGACAGAATATTGTGAGAAAGAATTGGAGAAGTGCATATGATATGATGTAAGGATGACAAATGCTGCCCTAATTTGGCTGGGACAGTCCAGATTAATCCCCTGCCATCCCACCTTTCCAGTCGCTTTTAAAATGTCCCAATTTTTCTCTCCTCTTCCCCCTGTGTCTTCAGTTTATATCAATGGCTGAAAATTGCGCTCAAAGTACAATTAATCTGCACTCAATTAATTTAGAAGGAAGAGATAGGGGAAACGGAAGAATTCTTAAATTTCACAGTAAGATCGAGCAACAGCAAATTACTGCAGCATCTCCTAGCTTTTACATTCTTCCTTAATCATAACTTTTGCCATCTTGATCACACGCCCATCTTGCTTGGCCACATATCCCAATTTTTTCTCAGGGAATGTTGTTGAATATGCAAACTTATAAGAGCTGATGAGGTGTGAAGGTTTGAGCAATGGACCACAACTCTGGAGATTTGGGTTCAAATCCCTGCTTGGCCATGAAAATGCAATTGGTACCTTGAGCAAATTACACACACTCTGCTTCAGGGGAAGGCAAAGGCGATCTCCATATACATCTTTCTGATAAAAT
This sequence comes from Anolis carolinensis, assembly GCF_035594765.1. Lineage (NCBI taxonomy): Eukaryota > Metazoa > Chordata > Lepidosauria > Squamata > Anolidae > Anolis > Anolis carolinensis. The sequence continues at coordinate 275,671,819 of NC_085843.1, read as the reverse complement.
TCCATGATAGGTTTATCTGCTATGTCAGAAATGAGATGACAGCATGCAACAATAAGAATCCCTAAAGAATGCCAAACTTTTGGAGGAATTTGCTAGGTAACGTCCAGCAGAATCAATTCATTTCAGTAGACTTCCTGTTTCCATGGTGAGTTCAGGAATGCATCCCCCATGGATACAGAGATCCTATGGAATTGTTTAGGCACACTACTGCCTTTAAAAAATAGTGAGAAGGTCTGTAGCTTAGCAGTAGCAGACATGGTTTCTATGCAGAAAATTCCAGCATCCTTTTATCTTTAGATAGGCCTTGGAAAGACCTGCTACCAGTCATGTCAGTAGCAGGTCTGTCCAAGACATATCTAAAGATGCTGGAAGATTAAGCTAAAGGATACCCTCCAAAATGTCACAGATGAAAACTGCAATACAGACGGCCAAGCAATATCACTATTGTGAAATTTCAACAGGTCACCATGCCTTCCAGTATTTGACAAATGAAAATCAGAACATGAGAGGCCAAGCAACATCAGAGTGTGTGGTCAAGATGGCAAAAGTTATTATAAAGAAGAACACATAACCAAGGAGAGGCTGCAACAGGTTGCTTTTGCCCAAGTCTACTGGAAACAACAAGATTTTGTCCTTCTTCTCTCCACTCAAGTTGAATGAGTACAAGCTACTTTTGGACTCAGTTTGCAGCAACTAAGAAGTGAGAGGAAGTCTCTAAAAGCAGCTGAAAAAATGAGATGACAGAAGATTAAATTGGAACTGTGGGGACAGTTGGGGGGCATGACCCATGGCCCATCAAGAATCAAAGGAGTAGGAGAAATTGGTTGAAGGATGAGAAGAGCTATTTTTCTCTGGAATTTAAGAAACTTTCTCACTGCAGTGGGCAGAATTACACCTGAGAGAGAGGCCGTGTGTTCCTTGTAAATTGTTTTTGTTCCTAAGGGAATGAAAGCTAAGAGTCTCTCTTTGTAGAAGTGATTTCACAAACTTTGAATGCTAGAAGTCTATATATAAGTAGGTATTCTGGCAGATGGGCAAGGGGGCAAGACAAATGTCTTGTGAAAATATCTATTCCCCTAAATTCCATCCTTTTGAAGAAAGACTGGGGGATGGGGGACAAATTGACATCAGGGGGTGGGGAAATGAACAGAACCAAAGCTCTGCATGGTGCAAGGAAAGCAAAAGTGAGACCAGCTCTCTGTTCTTTTATGTTCCAATATCCATGTTTTCAGAGCTGGCAATAAGTCAGACAGGGTGGGAGGCATGAGCTTCTACCAGATATAGATGCCTCTCTGTGTCATTCAGAGCCGATGCTTTCCCTTGCATGCTGTCCTGTCATTGACATATACTTTATCTTGAGACCCTCACTGAACATGAATCTCAGTCATTTCTACAATGGGTGCATTACAGGTTAGACGGGGGAATAAACAAGGCATGGAGTGTAAACAATGACATCAAAATGCAGAATGACTTATAGGCAGCCAGAAATTGTGGAGTGGGGTTCAAATATGTAACAAGGAAAGCAGTATCCCATTTAGCTAAAGCCAGGGGATAAGTGCATGAGAGGTGAAGGAGAAATGATTCCACCTGTAATGTTCAAAATAATTAGAAGGCCACTCTTGTGAATCAAGTAGATAACTTTGTCAAAGGAAATGCATTTCTGTCCCACATTATGACAGGTGAGAATCCAAACAGAATGGAAACCCTGAGCTCAGTGTATGTGCTAGCATTTGTTATTTCTGTCATCGCTGTGTGCCTTCAAGTTGTTTCTGACTTATGACCACCCAAAGGTGAACCTATCATGGGAGTTTCAGTGGCTGAGAGTGTGTGAATCCCACAAGGACATCCAGTGGCAAAGCAAAATGATGGGTCAAACACCAGGACTAGTCACTTACCATACCTGCGATAATGGACTGGTTGGTTGGGATCCTGAACAGAATAACTCTACACTCCAACAATTTGTTGCATTTCCCACTTGAACCAAATAAGAATGGAACCTCCAGTTTCAGAGGCAATATTTGTTGCTTGTTGACTGCCTTCAGGCTGGTTTCAGTTTAAGGCAACCCTGTAAATGAAAGATCCCCAAAGGTCCTCCAAACTCAGGGTCATTGCCTCCTTGATTGAGTCGGACCACCTTTAACCTTTTCTTCCTCTTTTTCTAATGCCGTCTAGCTTTCCAAACACTTTGTCATTTCTAGTGTCAGGTCTTCTCATGATACATCCAAAGCACAACAGTCTTAATTTAGTCATCTTGACTTCTAGGAGAGTTCAGGCTTGATCTGCTCTAGGACCAGGATTTATAGGTTCCAGGATTTCCTATGTAATCATGTACACAGCAAAACCCTTTTCGTCAATACTGGTTTGAAACTGCATTGAATGGTCAGTGTAGATAGGGCCTAAGTCACTCGGACTTCTTTCTGCATGAAATCGCACCTACCCTAACTACTTAGAAAATCTGAAAGAATACAAAGATTGCACAGACAGATAGATATTTGTCTTCGCCCCTGTTAATTATTTTTCATGGGTAGGGGTCGTGGGCTTTTTTGTTGTTGCAAAAACTCAATGAAATAGTGGCATGAATGCTTATGTAAAATACAGTCTGGCCTTCCATCTCTGATAAGCCCTTACTGAGCTCTAGAGAGAATCAACTATATAACTGTTGGGAAAAGATATGGTCAGCTACACAAAACAATACCTGGTACAGAGCCTTTTCTGTTGACATTCTCCTCCCTTTTATCTTTAGTTGATATGTATTATATGTTTGGCAAGTTCATAAAAGCTTTTGAAGGAAGTGAATTAAGATCTCTAACTGTGCTTCAGTTTCAAGTTCTTTTCCTTGATGCTCTAACTAATTTGCATTCAATCTAAACCTGCTTATTTACTGTTACACAGTAATAATTTAAGGCACAATCCAATTTAAGCCAAGCATTTCAACTGATTTTAATGTGGGAATAAAACACATGTGTCAGCCTCACCTGTTGAAATCAACAAGATTTAAAATGCTAAGAGATATAAGTAAAACACCAGCAAAATTTTCAAATTATCCAATTGCAGGGACAGTGGCAATTAATCCTTTGCCTTCATGCTTTTACAGCTTTTTAAAAAATGTCCCAGTTTCAATCTCTCTCTCCTGGCACTTTTCATCTTTGACCTTAGCTTACTCAGTTGCTGCAGACTGAATTAAAAATACAAAAATATGAGTTTACATTCAATTAACTGAGTAAGAAAAAGAAGAGAGGAACAGGTTTCCTTTCCCAGTAGACTGCTGCAGTCTGTCCTAGATTATATATTCTTCTGCATCAATGAATTTTTGTCAGTTTGACTACAGTCTGGTGCAATTTAGCCACATATGTCATGGTTCTTTCTAGGTGGATTTTATGAGTCCATGAAATAAAAATATTCAGTTCTCGGGGACAACATTTTTGAGCCTGGAAAGAGAGAGCCTGCCTAGAAAGAGTCATTTTTACAACATTTATTCACAGCCTGGTTCACTCCTTTTTGGATTGTTGTGAAACATTATATGTTGACATATATATAATGGTCAAGATATATAATGGTGTGAGCCTTTGATTATGATTGAAATTCCCATTCAGCCATGAAAATTTACTGGGTTGGATGTGTAGCCTTTAAAATATATAACCTTTAAAAAATTGTTTACATGTTCTGTTATTCTTGTGTAACTATATATATGTGTGAGAGAGAGAGTGCGTGCGTGCTTTACTGAATAAACAATGATTAAGAAAATTCACTGGGTGACCATGGGAAAGTTTTACTCTCCAAAAACCCTGTGATCAAATTGCCATAGGTTGGCAACAGCTTGAAGAAACACAACAACAGTTATACATTGAGCTGCCTTTGGTCTGTGAACTTCACATATTGCAAAGCAGAAACACTAGGCTGTCAATGTAAACGTATCAATATGATCACAGTATGTTGTCATTTGCTATTGTCATTGGCTGCCAGTCTGTTTCCAGGCACAGTTCATAGAGGTGGTTTTAAGGTTCTAAACAACATTGGGCCAAATTACCTGAAGGAATGTTTATTGTCAAACCTACCTACAATGAACTCCAATGTGATGACTAGCCCTTCCACGAGTGCCCTGTCAACTCAGGCAAGGTGCGCGAGCACCAAAGGGCAAAATCTTTTTATGGAGGCACTCCATCTCTGAAATGGCTCTCTACAGTGGCTCTTTGGCACCTACAACATGCTGTTTTCAGCATCCAGGAAGATTGCATTGTTTCTCAGGCATGTTGGGGACTATTTTAAGTAATTGTACATCTTGCCTCTGTTTCATTCACGTCTTGCAAAAGTTACTCCGCTGGAATCCTTAACCTGCAAAGGCAGTGTCAATTTGCTTGGGGGATTCCATGAGTTGCAGCTAAGTCATTTTTCCATGCTCTTGCTTTGTCTCTCTTGCTGATTTGGTGTCTGGTTTGATGTACTCGTGCAGGCTTTATTTGGATTGTTTATCTGAGTTATTTTGTATTGTTTCAGTATGAATAGTTTCAATGTGAATTCAGGGGAGAAATGTGGGAATGAAAGATGAAAAACTGAGATCTCTTTAAGAGTAAGGAAACCATAATTAGTACTTAATTCTGATTTGGCTTGTTTATTTGGGTTGGGTCCTGATCCTGTACAGAGATGTTTGACAGACCTCGGTCCAACATCTCCTTAGTATGGCGGAAATAAATATCCATAAGTAGAGAGATGTTATACGAACATTATACAACCCCCATGCAGAATAGCAAAACATTGCATAACCTACGTCAATGACTATGTGCCATTCCACAACCCTTATGCAAAGTATATGATAAGGTAAAGGTAAAGGTTTCCCCTGACATTAAGTCCAGTTATGTCTGACTCTGGGGGTTGGTGCTCATCTCCATTTCTAAGCCAAAGATCCAGCGTTGTCCGTAGACACCTCCAAGGTCATGTGGCCGGCATGACTGCATGGAGTATATGATACACAAAAGAAAATAAAGGATATTTGACCATAATCCAAAGCATAGGATGTGCATCCGCAATATCAAATGCGCAATGTGAACTTGTACAACTGTGCATTCCCACTTCCATAGCTAGAATGGAGTGTGTCTGTGTGAATTGTGAGTTTTTGGCCCTGAATGTATAGCATGATTTGTGCATGAGTACATCCCTAGCAGAACTCTGGTTGCAAGGTGTGATTTTTGTTTTTAAGCCTTCGATTTGCAAAAGCTCTTTTCATTTGTTATTCTTCCAATTACATGCCATTACTTTGTTTAGCATGCTAATATGGAGACTCTTTCGTGAGACAGCGAGAACTTAACCGTGCTGCGCTTTGTATCATACCGTGGCAATCAAGGTTTGCTAATAAGTCTAGAAGATTGAGATCAGCTTGAAAGGCAAAACCTATACAAAACAATTAATTAAGAAAGTTAAAACAAATGAACTTCTCAGAATGGAATCGGATCCCAGGGATGAGGTGGTAAAAGCCCAGAAGGAAAGTGTTGTAATTGAAAACTGGCACTAGAAGACACACTGCCTAGCTCCAACATTATCTTATCAGAAAATTAGCAAAATGTAATTTTTATGGTCTTTTTAAAAAGATGTTATTTTTAACCACATCAAAAAAAATCCCCACCTCCTGGCTATTGGCACAAACTGTCATAATTGCTATAATTTGAAGTCTGGGCTGCCGAATGATGGCTGTGATAGCTATCTTAGACTTGGGATATATTAGTGAGACAGCTGGGAGACGTATCTTTTCTGTGTGTAGTGGGGGGTGGGGGGCTTTTTTGTACTAGATTTGGACTTCATTTGCGCCTATTATTTAATCTCCTTCTTGAGAATATTCTAAAGAATGATCCCCCCCCCCCCCCCCGCATTGCCACACTGGAGAAAATCAGGAGGTTAATAATATTGAGAGAGGTAAAGTTGACTGCAATTAACGTACCAATTATACCTGTGCTTTGAAAGCAAAATTGTTTTATTTTACATTCTCCCGAGAGTTCCACCATGTTTTAATACATCATAGAAACTTGTATTAATATGTTGAAGACTCTGTATGAGATAAGTTAATGGAGCTCGTTCTGATTAATTTAGCTGCATAGGTGCCAATTAACAAGGATCGAAGTAGCAGAGTAATTATACAGCTATGGCATTGGGAATGGATGGGAGTCCAGTTCTGGACAAACTCCCTTTTTCGGGACCCCCTCCATATCTGAATGGCATTGTGGACCTATTAGAGATACAGGGAGAGGAGCAGCAATATTCTTCACCTGCAAATAATGGCCATCACATGAAGGATAATAAAAGAAAGAGATTATTTCACCTCTTTTTTCTAACTGAAGAAATAGAAAATTGACTTATTTTACTTCCTTTTTCATATCACAAATACCTTCTAGCACAGGCATGGGCAAAACTTCAGCCTTCCAGGTGTTTTGGATTTCAATTTCCACAATTCCCAACAGCCTACTAGTTATTAGGAATTGTGGGAGCTGAAATCCAAAACACCTGGAGGGCCCAAGTTTGTCCATGCCTATTCTAACATAACATTAATCTGTCTGTCTCACTCTGTCTACACCAGTGATTCCCAAAGTGGGTACAGGCCAAATACCATATATACTCGAGTATAAGCCGACCCGAATATAAGCCAAGGCTTCTAATTTTACCACAAAAAAACTGGGAAAACATTGACTCCAGTATAAGCCGAGGGTGGTAAATTTCAGAAATAAAAATAGATACCAATCAAATTACATTAATTGAGGCATCCGTAGGTTAAATGTATTTGAATACTTACATAAAGCTCAAATTTAAGAGAGGACTGTCCAACTCTGATCAAATCATTATTTTCATCTTCTTCAATGTAAATGTGCTTATGTATCCTTTTAATAATAGAGTAAAATAATACATGTAATAATAATAATAATAAATACAGGAAAATAATACATGTAATAATAAATAGAGTAAAATAATAAATGCAATAATAATAATAATATCAGAGTGAAATAATAAATGTATTAATAATAATAATAATAATAATAGAGTAAAATAAATGTAATAGTAGCAACAATAATAGAGAAAAATAATAAATGTAATAATACCAATAATAATAGTGAAAATAATAAATGTACCATATATTCTCGAGTATAAGATGACCCAAATATAAGCCAACCAGGACCCTCACCCGGGTATAAGCCGAGGAGGGCTTTTTCAGTCTTTAAAAAAAAGGGCTGAAAAACTAGGCTTATACTCGAGTATATACAGTAAGTTTGGGAACCACTGGTCTACACAAACACACACACAGGCAAATGTTTATGACACACTTAATCGGTTCTGAGAACACTCAGCGATCCTAAAGTGAATAAAAAAGCTACATTACGTGATGTGTACAGTGTTCCCTCACTCCTTCGCGGTTCACTTTTCACGGATTCGCTGTTTTACGGTTTTTCACTAAACTCTAAAAGACTATTATAAATAATTTTTTTTTAATTTAGAGCCTAAGGAAGGGAGGAAGGAGAAGCCAAGGGGAGAGAAAAGGAGCCCAAGAGGCAACAAGAGGAGAAGGAGGCGATTTATCGACACACAATTGGTTGAGAAAGACTTAAAATAGTGTATAACTACTAAAATAATGTATAAATATTAAAATAAATATAGTGTCACTACTTCACAGATTTTCACTTATTGTGGGTGGCCCTGGAACCTAACCCCTGCGATAAGTGAGGGAACATTGAAACATTTCCTTTAATGGCATTTACCTTGAAAAGAGATTGTCCGTTTAACCTGTTCTTTACAAGTTTGTGTTATGCTAATGGATGAAAAGTATTGCCCAAACACAGATAAAAGATTTGATCCATGATTTCAGTCTCTCCCTACTTTTCTCAATATTTCTCCCCTCTTTCGCTCTTCCTGTCTCTCCCATGATATTTCCATACATTCCCTCTCTGTGCATCTCAATTTCCAGCTATAGAGTGAAAGATTAAAAGAAAGGGAATAGGAGTTAGGAGACAACAGCATAGCTAATGCTACCAATCTTCCCGAAACTTTCCCCAAATGATACTGTTATATTTCAATAAACGGAACTTTATGGTCCAGCCTAATGTCTTTTACCAAAATTATAATTTAATATAATAATAATAATAATAATAATAATAATAATAATAATAATTCTTTATAACTCATTTTTCTCCCACAAAAAGACCCAAAGCAGCTTCCGACATAATAAACATCATGCAAAGTAGCAGTAATCAAACACACACATATATAAAACGCATAAAACAGTCAACAGTCAACAGTCAACAGAAAACCAGTGTGATTTTCAAGGTGTCCATGCAGCCTTGGGGTGCGACACAAGGAGAGCAAGGGTATAGAATACATGTGGTGGGTCTTGTGTCTTCAAGGATCCTGTCCACATCCTTGGACTGCACCAATTGAAATAAATCCATTAAACCTTGACAAGCAGTTGCCTGTGTTACATCCGAAGAGATTGTATCAACAGAGACATCTAAATTGGAGCAGATGTGAGCGAATTTATCTGCAGTTCCCACCATCATCAGTGCCCTTTAAGAGAAACACTCTTAAATATCAAGATGTCCAGAAGCATAAAACAGCCATTTCTGTCCTGCGTCTTATAAAAGAGAAAAGTAAGTCAATAATTATAGTTAATAATCTATTGAAGTGGCTGCCTTCTCTGTTTAGAAATGCATCTGCACCCTTGAATTAATGCAATTTGACACCACTTTAACTGCCATGGCTCAATATTATGGAATCCTGAGATTTGTAGTTAGGTGATGTGCCATCACACTTTCATAAAGAAACCAAAGGGCTTTGTAAAACCACAAATCCAATACTTCCATAATACTGAATCATGGCAATTAAAGTGGTGTCGATCTGCATTAATTCTACAGAGTAGATGCACCTTTGGTTTAACTGGCTACTTTGGTTTGCTCTCTCCTACTTGCTACTTGCTATCTGCACGCTGGTTCACATTTTACCAGGGGCAAAACAGAATTATCATTGGGATAAAGTTTGTTCTGTTACATCTCTTAATGAGTTCCTGTTCAGAGATTGCCAAATTCACATTGCAGGAATGATACAGTGACACACACAAAGAAACTTGGGCAGGTAATTCTTGCACTCTAAAGGAAAATATATTTCTGATTTATGGAATGCAGTTTTTGCTTCCAGTTTAAATCAGGTATCTTATGCTTTTATAGATTTTAGAAATAGATATTTCTCTACTTTCCAAAACAAAATACCAGTAGCTGGATTATTTATGTATGATCATCATATACGTTTGAGAAAGCCAATCTTAAATTTTAGGCAACATTAAAACCTGGGCTGAATTGTGGGGGCATGAAAGCAACGAGAGTGGGATTCCCATATTTTGAAAATCTAACGTTATTCCACTTCCAGAAAGGCTTTTCTCTTTTCATAAGGAGAAGCGAGAAGAGTTGATCTCCAAGTCATCAGGCTGTGAAATTATGCTATTAATTCAACATCAAGGACTCAAAAGAATAAGTGTAATTGAATGAAGCTTCCAGAGTGTGCGGAGGAAACATAAAGCACTCTTCTTTCTTTGCAAGCTTGCTTTTTTATATATAGTGCATCACTGACAATTTGTGTGCTAATCTGATGGAAAATATGGTTCATAAACATCGCTAACTGTGAGTAGCATTACAAACTGGCATGGTTTCACTTTTTCCTTCTCCAACAGACTTTTCCCAGTAAGGAATCGTTATCACTAATATAATCATTATCCGACCACTAACGCCTGCTCCATGCCAACAATGGAATATTCTTTTGTGTGCAGTGAAAAGCTACAGATTCTGTTACTGTTAGAACATGGTGGACAAGGTGGACCCAAGATGACTTTTCCAAATTTCCTTGGTATTAATCAGTTTGGCCAGAATAGCTTGTCCTTTTTTCAGCAGATTGACAGGTGAGAATGGGAGGGAAGAAGAAAGTGATGTGTGGTCTTCAGTATCCACTGGGCTTTGGTTCCAAGACCACCCAGGAACACCAAAATCCATGGATGCTCCATGGTGTAGTTTTGCAAAATTGTGGAAGGCTATAGTAGTGTCGTGTGTAGCATGCAGCAAAATCAAAAACAGGCTCTGTGACATATGAATTTTGGGAGTGACAATGAGGTCCTTCTTTTCATCAATGACATAAAGGTTGTGGCAGGCATTTAACAGGATCCTGATGGACTGAGGTCAGCTCGTGATACTATTATGTTATGAAACTAAAGAGTGCTGACACAAAGTCCAGAGGTAGAGATGGGTTGAAGTGAATGGCATATCCCACTTGGGTTCCTTGGAGGAAAAGTGCAATATAGCTATAGAAATAAATGGAAGAATAGTGACCAGCATTTAGGAGGTGACCAAACAAAAAAGCTACAGGGATTGTGCACTGGAAGTTGGCAATCCTGCACGGTCCAGGTTAATTCCACTAGACTATAAGAGAGAGCTGCAAAGCCCCAGCAATACAAGGTTATATTCTGTTCAAGCTAGCTAGCAGGGCTGGGGGGGCACATAATTACCTATATAATATGTTGTATTCCTGAAGTACATCTTGACTTAAGTGAGGGCTGTAAAAGGAGAGAGTAATTGTTTGCTGTAACAAAGGCAACCCTATCTGCCTCTTAAACCTTCCTCTGCCAAAGTCATTCAAATATGTATTTGCTCTTGAAATTGTACCATCTTACTTGTCAGAACATCTTTCTTTAGGTCTAAGCAGCAAAGATAAGGCAACAAACCACAAAAATGTTTTAATTGCCAGTCATCAAAAGGGGGCTTTTTAAAAGCTGCAGCCATAAAGTAAGTGGGAAGGCACACAAGGGAACTTTGAAGGGTCATATTTGCACAAAGGTGGTGAAAGCAGGTGATTTAAGAATCAGCCAAGAGGAAAAATATATGCTGAACATCCTTCTGTATGCCATGTGATGAATTATCAGAGAAGGGCATACCTTGGTATGTCACATTTCTTCACACTGACCTAAATATGGATCGTAGAGGTAGGGGAACTGGGCCTCATTAAAGACGTATTTTGAAACTGAAACAAATCCTACACACAGAGTGTGAGAGAACAGTCTCTTTGTGAATTTTAATGGTGAATATTCTCTGCTTATGCAACAGTTCCTTATTTGGCATCAGCATTGGACTTTTTCACAGTATTTCAGAAGAAACTAACATTTGACAATGTCTGATTCCAAAGGTAAAGCAAAGTCAAAATTTGATAGCCCAGCTGATGTGCCAGATATATATATATATCAAAATCCAGCAGCTCATGTGCATCTTGGGAGACAATCCCCAGCTACTGGCAAGGCATGTATTTTGCATATAGAAGGTCTCAGGTTAATCTATCAGTATTTCTAGCACCATCAACCAGCTCCCTCTTGCCATGGAAGTACTATTTGGGCGAGAAATGAGAAATGTGTGGCAGCAATAGCGGAGAAAACATGGGGACACAACCTGCATCTGGGGATATGGTAATGGCCTGTGAATCATAGACTCTAAGAACTGGAAACAGTCACAAGAGTCATGTAATCCAACCCTCTTGTCACATACAAATACATGGCTACAGAATTTCTGAAATATTCCCATCCATCCTCTATTTAAAGACCTCCAAAGAAGAAGAGCCCACCACACTCAAGCATCCCCTACACTAAAGAATGAATACAGTTTTACCCCTCTAACTGCCATGGATTGATGCTATGGAACCCTAAAAGTTTATTATTTATTACAACATTTCTATCCCACCCTTCTCACCCCCGAGGGAGGACTCGGGGTGGCTTACAACCAATATAAACAGAATATATAAAAACCATTACAGTGCAACAATAATAATTAAAATTAAATTGAGTTAAAACATCCATATAAATATACAATCTGTGACTCGCAATCTGAGTCACAATCCAAGTCTGTCAGTTCTTTGTCATGAGTTCAGTTCTTTGTCATGAGTTCATAATCATTAATGCTGCATCTGTCTCTCAGTTATTTGGTGAGGCACCAGTGGCATTTGGCAGAGAAGACTAATATCTATGTAGATGCACCCTCAGAAGCAGTCTGGTCCACCGTTGAACAGCATACACCAAAAAAAAAAAAGTTATTGTCAAAGTTTATTGTCAAAGTGGAATATTTTCTTGTAATTTGAATTGCACTCTAGTTTCTAGATTAAAATAAAGTCAGCTCCCAAGCTGTCAATCAGTAGCAGAAATCTTTAATGGTTTGTTTCCTGCATTGCATGGGGTTGGACTGAATGGCCCATATGGTCTCTTCCAACTCTATTAACCTATGATTCTATGAAATATTATGGACATTCCTAAACATTCCAGGGGCTCAGGAATCAAAAATAAAAACTATGATAAGCAAATCAGGATAGAAATGTATTTCAGAATCTGACCAATTTGAAGAGTCAAAGTGTAAGATGTGTGAACACCGAAGAACAGTATGCAAATGTCATATGTGAACATTATGTACATATGCGAATTGAATTTGTCCAGTGAACATAATAAGCAGAATTTCAATTGAAATCTTCCTGGAGAGGTTACCTGGAGCAAGCTAGGACTATTTATTCAGAATTTAATTTCATTGTTTGAGAGAACATCTGAAAATCCCTTTATTTCTGGTGTTTAGGCTTTGAGTACCTTTTATTGTGGAATAATGGCAGCAACAGGAATGGATGAGAATTTTTTGGTAAGAATTTTTCAAACCTCTCATACTTTTACAAAAATGTAATGACAAGAATGAGATTTTTTTAAAAAAAAAATCATTCTTAGATATTGAAAATGACAAATGGGTCTATCCCATGGAGATTTTCAGTACAACACGATCCCAGTATTCATAGAACTGATATCCACAGTTTTACTTAGACACAGTTTCACTTGTTCACTTTTTAAGCTACATCCTCTTATCAGTATCTTCATTGTTCATCCCATTAAAATAATAGGATCCACTATTATCTACATTTTCATATACTAATGTCTTTTTAACAGCTACATGGCAGATAAATGAAACACGATCCTTTCCATGCTGGAAACAGCTGCATATATTGAATTTGGCCACTACATATGACTGAGAATTAATTCACTTTCTTCCTGGGAGGGAAATAACTTGAGATGTTACATATCTGAATGGGATAAAGCATCCTGTGCTTGAAGAATCAGGTACAGTAGCTTTTACAATCTGTAAATGTAGTGACTTCAGAATATGCACATAATCCATTCAACAGCAATACCTACAAAATAGAAAAAAACTTTGCAGGTCATATGTTCAGAAGGTCTGGTATGCATACAGTATTGCCAAAATCCCACAAGTGTGCACAAGCATGCAGTGTGTTAAAAGAAAACAATTGTGTTGGTGGATACCATAAAGGGGAGAATGTTTCTTTAAGTCCTTACAACATTCCCTCCAACACAGTAGGCCTATATCCATTTCATACAGTAAGCGTCAATCTCTTCTCCGCTTTACAACAAGTTCTCAAGTGTCCTGGAAGTTACCTACATATTTCCTAAACTACATTTTCACAGCCAAAGATGTCTTGCCTCCACAAATGTGATCTAGATCACTACTTCTTAACCTGTGGGTCCCGACCCCAAATGGGGTCCTCTTAGCTCAATGTTGGAATCCCAAAATAATTGGCAGCAGTAAAAGGATTCTGAACACCACCTATTTACACAAATCTGTTAGCAACAACATGCAGTGTTTACAATAGACTCTGCAGAACATGCTTCAGCTGTACTTCATAAAAAGAAAAACAAGCCGTTTAGCAAACCTTGCAAAAGCCTGTTTATTTTCTGTAAATCTTTGATTCTTATACCTGTATGGTGTTTTATATACCTGTATACCTGGGGTCATGTAAAAATATCTCGGGCAGAAAGGTTTTGAAAGTGGAAAAAGTTTAAGAAGTCCTGGTCTCAGTCACTCCACCTTAAGGTATCTGATGTGAGGGAGCTGGAATTATTTTTTTTCCTAATATGATCCCAGTGACCATATGACAGTGAAGGCTAAAGACCTTGTTAGACTACCACTCCCATGATTATACAGCATTGGGCATTGGCAATTAAAGCGGTGTCAAACTTCATTCATTCTACACTTAGGTGCACTCTCAGTCACTTTCTTACAGCACCTTAACCAATGTAAATGAAGTTGAACATGGAGCACTTTTGTACATTGCCTTGAGTATTTTTCCTGGAAAAGCTGGGATATGCCTTATCATGAATAAATTAAAACATCCCAGTGAATTTTCTACGTTTCCCTTTTGCTTGTGCACAGTTTGGCTGCTGTTTTTCTCAGCTGCTGTCTTCTCACTTTTCTTTGTGACTTTATAAACCTTTTTGGTCCACCAAGAGCACTCAGCATTGGGTGAGATTAAAGAATACAAACAAAGTAAGACATCTGGATGATGTTAGCAGCCCATCCTTAAATTCCTCAAGCTGTCACTCACTGAATTTTTGATGAAGAGATTCAGAAATAGGCTTCATTGAAAGCGTAACAACAGGAAGATTTTTAAAAAATACATCAACAGAGCATTTCATGTACTCCAAACCACTTGAGCCACCTGGAAGAAGGAAACCACATTTTCCAAATCCCTCCCCTTTTGCTCTTTCTTTCTCCTTTTTTTCACTTCACTTAGCCTTTTCTACCCGATTTTCTCCCATCACAGTGAGTTCTAGTACCTAATGGATTAGCAGTGATCTTCAGAGATTGCTCACACCTGCGGTTCGGTCGACTCCCCTCTTCCACTTTGTTCAATCAGCCATACCTTGGTAAGTCCATCAGCTTCCAAAATGACATGCAAACTGAGACCCACCTGACAACTCAAGACACCTGGGTGGAAAGGGAAATGGGGGAGAAGGGGTCTTAGGCAATTAAAATAGCTGCAAGGTGTCCTTCAAACAACAAAAAGGGACAGGTGGTATGCGATACATATGTTTGGAGAACAGAATACACAGTAGTGATTGTGTTTCATAATAAACATTTTAAAATGATAGATAGAGGGAGCTGGGATGAAAACAGTGAAAAATATATGTGCACCTCTTTTGAGGTTCTATGGGATCAACTGTAAGTGAACATTGCAAACACAATCACAATTCAGGTATGTGTGTGAGAGAGTGTGTGTACACACACATACATACATACATACATAGGTTGAGCATCTGTCAGCCAGAATTCCAAAATGCAAATTGTCCAGACAGGTGGCTGAGATAGTGACACCTTTATGTTCTGAAAGTTCAATGTATACAGATTTGGTTTCATGCAAAAATTGTTTGAAATATTCTATAAAATTACTTTTGGGACATACCTTTAACAGCAGTTAACACAGAAACATTCCAATGTGATTTCTCCTCCCCAGCCGTTACTCCCTCCTAGCTTTACCCACATAGGGCTGGGATCCTAGAATTGAATAAAGCCCTTTGTCCCCTACACCTTCCAAACAAAAAAACTCTGAACAGGCATTTTTGTTGCAGGTTTTGAGAAGGTGAAATGCTTAGACATAAGTGTGTGGTGTGTGAATAAGAAATGGTTATGACATGTGTTTCACATTGGCTTCTGTCTATTAGCAGATAAGATATGGGTGCTGAAAAATCATCCAAAAAAAAAGCAATTGGAAATATTCTCATTTTGCAATAAGGAATCAAGTACAGCATACATACAAATAAGAGGCTAAAAGAACTAAGCACTGATGAAGCAATATGAAACATGTTTAATTGCATGGCGCTAAAGCACTGAACTTTTTTTGAGACTTTTCAGCAATCAGTGAGGAGCCTGCCTTGTGTTCTTCGTGTGTGGTCCCTTCTCTCGCTTGTCTCCAAATACCCGTTTTTCAGCTGTTATCTTCCTGACCTACATACCTGGCATAGACTCTCTCAAGCTTATCAATCAAAGCTTGAAGCAAACTGGAGCTGGTTTAGCGGCTTCCTGCTTGAGCTAACAGGAAGTCAAAATTGGTCCTCACCTCCTGACAGGTAAGGATGAAATCCTTATAGAAAAGCAATTAATGAGGAAGGCAACAGTGAATGACGGCTTGATCTAATGGTGGGAAATGTTTCCCTTTCCCTTTCTTGAATCCTAAGTAGTATGCTAGTATCTGCTGGTGTTACTTAGAGTGCAAGACACTATCCCGCTTTATGCTAGAAGCAGGCTCATTTCCTACATCCCTCAAAGGCCAAATAATAATAAGAGCCACAAGTCATGCAATGACTATTACAGAGTCTTCCATTTATCAAAGGCACTGAAGTCATCATCAGCCATCTCAGTTTAGATATAGACTGGAATTTATGCCCTTATGAGCCCCTCCAAAGAAGTGTCTAAATGTCCCAGTTCCTGATCCTGTACAGATCAATTCCATTTGGAAGATCCACACAGTATTTTGTGGAAATGCCTGGCATTTCCTGGTCGGTTTAAATTAACTCACTATATTTTCCAAAATGAAATGCATTTCTGGCCTTCAAGTCAACTGTTGGCTCCTGGCAGTATAATGAATTTTCTAGATTTTTCTAAGGCAAGGAAGACAGAGGCTGGATCTACACTGCCATATAATCCAGTGTTTGATCCTAGATTATCTGCTTTGAATATTATATGAGTCTAAAGGTAAAGGTTTCCCCTGACGTTAAGTCCAGTCGTGACCGATTCTGGGGGTTGGTGCTCATCTCCATTTCTAAGCTGAAGAGCCGGCGTTGTCTATAGACATCTCCAGGTCATGTGGCTGGCATGACTGCATGGAGCACCGTTACCTTCCTACTGGAGCAGTACTTATTGATTTACTCACATTTGCATGTTTTCGAACTGCTAGGTTGGCAGGAGCTGGGGCTAACAGCGGGCACTCATTCCACTCCCGGGATTTGAACCTGGGACCTTTTGGTCCCATTTAATCCAGTTCAAAGCAGGCCATCTGGATTTTATATGACAGAGTATATCCAACCTCAGAGGTGGTTTTGCCTGTTCCTTCCTCTGAAACACAGCCTAAAGCACCTGGTATTTGTTGGCAGTCTACCATCCAAGTATGGACCAAGACTGACCCTGCTTAATTTCATGGATCTTGTGCTTTGACTTCTGTATTTCTATATTCTTGGAATTAGCTCATATGACTGCCAGCACTGTTGTTTCCAGGACACAAGATTGAACAGAGATCAAGTGAGGGTTTTCATCAAAACAAAGTAATCCTAACATTTAACTAGTGTAATAATAATAATAAAGAAGACTCAGTGGAAATGAGTAAAAATCAATTTCTGAAATGTTGCCTGACTCTTGATATAACATGTGATCGCTGTGATCGCAGAGGGAGGAAGATGTAGAAAACAAGGGAGAGAGGAGGGAGCAAAACGCAGAATGTTTCAAAAGAGTTTGGATTCAATCTGGGAATCTGCAGGTATAATCAGAATAAAAAGAATTGGAAACTCTTGATTACTGCTATTTCATCCCTCTGGGGATGAATCTGAGTTACAGATCAATTATGCAGACTGAGGATTACTGCCTGAACATTGATTTTTATTCAGATCTTATAGTTGGCTTGAAACGATTAGTCAAGTAGCTTTGGACTAAGCAAGACAAATGATAGTTCATGTCCCTGAAGCAATCCTAGAATTCAAGTCACCCTTTATCCTTGCATTTACAAACTTTCCTATGCTCCGTGAGGGCTAGAAACTTACATTTACCTAACTATGAAAACTATAGTACCTACTATATGCCATAAAATCCAGATTATCAAAGCAAATAATCCACGTTATCTGCTTTGAACTGGATTATATGGGTCTACACTGCCATATAATCCAGGTCAAAGCAGATAATCCAGATTTTATAAGGCAGTGTAGATGGGGCCTATGTATCCCCCCTCCCCGTGTTCCACATGTATTAAATACTGCTGCCAAAACCCCAGATTTTCAAATAAGAGATACACAGAGCCCTGTTTATCCAGATTGGATATTTATTATCCAGAATTTTGAAATTCAAAATTGTCTGCATGAGTGGCTGAAAGAATGTACCTTTGCCTTATGAGCACGAAACCTTATTTCGTGCTCAAAATTATTTTAAATATTGTATAAAATTATTTACAGGCTATATGTAGTAGGTACAAATGAAACATAAATTAAAAAATTATGCTTAGACTTGGCACCCATCTCATTATATATGTATATGCAAATGTAGGCATTCCAAAATCGGGGGGGGGGGGGGAATCCAAAATTCAGAACACTTCTGGTCTCAAGTATTCTGAATGAGGCATACTCAACCTGTATTTGTGGCTGGAGATCAGAGAAAGACTTACTGCATTCATTTGTCAAGCAACACAGAAACGTCAGAGACGTGCGTGCATTTATATTTTATTTCCTTGTAATTTAATTCTCTTGGAAACACATAAATACACAGTGAAGAGTAAACGGTTTAAGGGTTTACAGTCAGATTCCATAGTTGGTTCCAGAATGTAGTGACATCAAACAAACAAGTCAAGGAGGGAGAAGAACTTATTTTCACATCAGGTTTTGTTGTACATGAACACAGAAAATAGACAAGAGAAATAAAGCCTAGCGAAGAAATAAAAAATAAGTTTGGAGTTTCTCTTGTAAATTTGAACCGATATCGGGAAAAGGTAATTAGCAAGAATGCTCCTTAGGAAGGAAGGGGTTTCTAAGGCAAATAAAAGCTGGAATGCTTCTGATATTCTTCGAGTCAACCAATTGAGTCAATAGTTGAATTGTATTGTTGTGGACACAGTAAGAGTCTGACCCATGCCTAATTTTCATAATGGCACATTCTATGGGAAAGTGAGAGAGAGCACTGGATCTCTCCAGTGAAGTAATCACATTGCTAAGGCAGGAGCTGAACAAGAACCAGTCCCACATACACCTACAGGAAGGAAGGAAGGAAGGAAGGAAATATTTGTAAAACATATATAGTTGTCCAGTTAAGAACAGGGCTGAGACAACAGGAAGGGAAATTCTCTCCTGGAAGAGTTTTCATGGGGAAAAGATGTCTCAACTAAAGATTTAGCAGTGTTAACCCTTCCCTATGCTATCCAAAGCTACAAAATGTATACTTTTGGCTAAAATTACACTTTAAAAATGTACTTGTACTACCTTGCATACAAATTCAATTCAGGCTGTGGTGCAGGCTGGTTAGTAGCCAGCTGCAATAAATCACTATGAGTTCGAGGCCAGCCCATGTCGGAGTGAGCACCCCACAATTAAAATAAAAATAGCCCCTGCTCGTTGTAACTATCTTTCGGGTTGCTTAGGTCAACATCTATCAAGTAGGAAATTTAGGTACCACTATGTGGGGAGGCTAAATTAACTAAAATTTACGACACCATAAAACTGCCACCAGCGTGTGGAAAGGAATGAGGAAGTCGGCTTCACAGTGGATGATGAAGCAGCTGCTCCCCCTGTGGCCAGAACTGAGCATACCCTCAGGAAGCTGGAAGCTGGAGAAGGTTAAATTGCCTCTGTGTCTGTCTTTGTCTTTGTATCTATGTTCATATGGCATTGAATGTTTGCCTTGTATGTGTGCAATGTGATCCGCCCTGAGTCCCCTTCGGGATGAGAAAGGCGGAATATAAATACTGTAAATAAATAAATAAAGAACAAACTAACAGACTCTATCTTGTGTGTAGCTGGGGGACTACTGCAGTTTTAGTTCCATTATGAACTATACACCCTAACAGAAAATTGGGAGGAAGGAAAGAATATGGCTTCGGTTTAAAGTGATACAGAAGAGAGCATAGAAAAGCATAGAAACAGGAAGTCACCAAAATGCAAACCAGCAACTGGTGAACATATAAAGAGATACAAAAGTTGCAGATTGTTAATGTATCCTTCCCATTGCAAATACATTATATGGCTAGAGTAGCATTGAAAAGAAACGTTTATTGCATCAAAAAAGAGAGGCGAGATTGACCCCATATTTCAAGAAGGAATCATTTTGTGAAACGGCTCTTCTTCTTTGCTTTTTTCTCCACAAATCATTTAGCAGCTGATTCTTCAACATATTTGCGCAGAAAGGTGGTTCTGCTGAATACAGTGGAGGTAACTTCTAATTACGGTGTGTCATATTCAAAATGGAGCAGGCTTGTTTTCTTCGGCTCTAGAAGCTGAGATACAGAAGAATGAATTCAAACTGCAGGAAAAGAAATTCCACCAAAACATTAGGAAAAACTTCCAGTGGAATATGCTGCAGCCTTAGAGTATGGTGGGATCATCTTCTTGCAGCTTTTTAAGCAGAGACTGGATGGCCATCTGTCGGGGGTGCTTTGATTGTGTGTTCCTGCATGGCAGAATGGGGTTGAGCTGGATGCCCCATGGAGTGTCTTCTTCCAGCTGTATGATTCCAGACAGTTATATAATTGCGCTGTTAATCTATCAAAGAAACCTTCTAAACCCGTGGGTCTATTTTCAAGCAAAGCATCCTTGAGGCTTATTACAAAACATTATTTGTTCTCTCACACTTTAAAAAGAAACATCCAAATATTGTTTATTTCATTTTCTTCTGCCCTTAGCATTGGATCTCCACATGGCACACATTAAAGTCAGTTTAACCCATTTAAAATGCATTTAAAATAGTAAAACTATAAGTTGTACAAACTGAAAGCATATCAAACAATTTGACAAGTTAAAACAAGGCTGTCTAAACCCACTTAAAACCATTTAATTCAATTTAAAAACATGCATATGTGCAGATTGGGAAGGAATCAGTTAGGCCCCTGGCAGTTCAAGTTTAAAAGCAAGATTAAATGGGAACAGCATCCTATGGCCTTGTATTATTAATAAGCTACTTCAGTCACTGCCTTTTTTTTGGTATGAGCATTTGAGTTTTCTGCACCACTTGAATATCTACAAGGTCTCAGTTTGGCTGGGACAGTCCCAATTAAATCTCTGTTCTAGTTTTTAATTTGCCTTTAAACTGTCCCAGTTTCTCTCCCCTCTGCCACTTTCTCCCTTCCTCCTCAACTTATTGCAAAATGAGTTCTAAGTGCCAAAGGCATTGGCATTTAATGAACTCACTAAGGGGTGAAATTAGGTCTTCCTAGAAGGTTCAGGCAAAAGCCTCTCCTGGCTTGTGTGTTTCCTCATTGATAACTTTTGTCATCTTGACCACACAGCCTAATGCTTCCTGACAACATCCTTGTTTCATCGATAAAATGTCGGAGAGCAGGTGATACTAGCTACAATAATTACAGTCCACTCACTCTAAAAAGGAGGTGTATCCTCTGGAATTTATCCCATAGCTTACAAGCACCCCCAAATGAAAATAAATGTGGCTGGAATCACATGGTTTCTTGGGTATGAGTTGTTCAGAGGGCAGTTACTATTGTCTTTCTCTGAGGATGAAACACAGTACTATGACTTGCTCAAGGTCACCCAGTGGGTTTCCATGGCCAAGAAGGGAGCCAAACCCCAATCTCCTGGGGTCCTAATCTATAGTCAATCCTCTGCATTCACAGGGGTTAGGAACACAGGAGCCCTATGAACATTAAAAAGTATGAGTAAATAAAATGCTATTTTTTTTTCCTGAAAGCATACCTTTCTAGGAATTTCTAGGTCTTCTAAAATGACTCTATAGTCCAACTTCCACTGGAAACAGACCATAGAATTGCACTTGAGAAACTTCAAAAGAGCTGTTCTATCTATAAATCTCTAGGTCCCCCAGCATGACCAGAGGAAATTGATTATAGAATCACACTTTGTGTTGTGGATAGCTCAGATAGCCAACGTGAGGAGATGAAGGGCCAGAGTTGGAGCTGGAGCCCAGCAGCTCCCTCAGTCAAGCTTAGAAGAAAAGCCTAAGTAGATAGCTACCACTTCTCAGCCTGCAGAACAACTGCAAGCAAGCTCCTCTGAGCAGACAGAAGAAGAGTTCTCTCCTGGACCTGCCAGGAGAGAAGGCTCAACTTCATAGGTTCTCTAGATTAGCAGAGAATGAGATAGCAATAGGTAACACCTTAGAACCTAGCACTTAAGGAGCTCAAGTGTGGCACCTTGTTGCTGGCAGCAACGTCAGTGTTTGGAGCTGTGACCTTGGACTGCTGCTTATCTTGGAGTTGTGATCTCTGGATTTATCCCTGGACTCTGGCTTTTGGATTGATCATAGATCTAGTCTTTTGGTTTTGGCTTTGGACCTTGGAAGGGTGTGTTACCTGGCTGTTGTTGCCTCTAGCTGGACTATCTAGCATGAAATTGAGCTGTTTGTTACCTCCCCACTTATAATGGGGTGGAGGGTTGTGATATCTGAGGACTAGAAATTCCTAAAGTGAACATTTTAATCAAATCCACAAAAGACAAAACTGCAAATGTGGAAAGACAACTGTATACCATGCTGGCTCTATCGTGAAGTTTACATATTGCCAGATTTGCAAAGTTTGGCTATGTCAGACAATTGCTCAAGACTCTGGACCAGTAGCTAGAGAATACAATGGGATATCTAACCGCATATCTAACCCAGAATATCAAGGTAGAAAATCCCACATTATCTGCTTTGAACTGGAATATATGGCAGTGTAGACTCAGACAATACAGTTCAAAGCAGATATTGTGGGATTTTCTGGATTATATGGCTGTGTGGAAGGGCCCTGAGCTAGCTGTCCTTATTATATACAAATTGCTAAAGATATCTCATATCTATCTAAACAGATTGGATTACCAGTATCTAAATCCAGTGGTTGCTTTGATTCAAGACAATTATTCTGAAACAAACGCAGCCCTTGTGGGACAGAAAGCAGGTTGAGCACAAAGACTGACTGTAGGTCTTTCCCCCACTCCAACTTTGCTTTAAAAAAATGAAGCCTTCCCCCCCCCCCCCAGACTTTAACTAAACTTTATCCACCATTGTCAGTCAAGGCAGACAGCTGAGAGCAATATTAGAGTGGGTAATTGTGTGGATCCATCAACAGCTTTTGTCCCCAAGCTACTGAGTCTTATACTAAAGTGGGCACAGAACAGCACTGTAGTAGATTAAAGGCAAGCGATCTTTCTTCAGTTGTTTCCCTGCTTACCAGCTGTTACTTTCTACAGGTGGGAGAAAGGAGGAAATGTGGGCAGCCCTTGCCATAATATCTATCGGGATCATCTAACCTGTTGCAAACTAAGTCTTCCCCCCCCCCCTTGCCCCACATCATGAAACACTTTTTTCTTCTGTTTTTGACTTATTTTCTATCTTGTCATCTAGCCCTGATATTAATTATATGTGCACAGTTCTTTGTCTACACATTTTGGGGGGAACATTTTTCTTTCCTTCCTTTCCCCTCCCTCGCTTTCTTTTTAAACACACACGCCACTCTTTGATCCCAGAGAGAGGAATTCATAAAAAGGTTTGTGGTGGGAGCTTAGACAAACACCGCAGAAGAAATAGACAGGTTTTACGAACATCTAATTGCTGATCACTGGCATTGACAAATGTGCTGATAAACAGCAATTGCCAAGCTGCACAGGGTGGTTACTATTGTTTTGGGAGAGTTGGCTGAAATCCCTTTGAATAAAGTAAGACCTCCTGAATCATTTACATTTACATAAGGATTGCTAAATTTGCAATGAGTGAATGGTTCTGCTCTAGTTTGAGTTGGGTCTTTTTGGTGCACACATGCCCGTGACAAATTTACCACTGCCGGCTTTTCAAACAGCCTTTGCAGTCAAGTTGTGGGATGCCCCTCATTTGCCAATCATTAAATAAGCAAGAATATTTGAAGAGAGAGATGGTGGTGGTGGTAGCAACAATAATGTCAATGATGGGATGCAAACTTATCACTCTCAAATGTTGAGAATTGAGTATATCCCACTCGTGGTTTCAAGGTTTGCTTTGGGAGGGAACAAAAGAGAAAGATTTGGGGAAACAGAAAGGGAGGAAAGAATAAGAAAAATGATGAGTATTGTCAGTAGATGGGAGGGATGAAAGGGTAGAGGGGAGCAATGGTAAGAAGGGAGATGACAAATGTAGACATGAGAATCAAGGAGGAGAAAGAAAAAGACAGAGGAAAGGAGAAGATGAGTGCAACTAAAGGATGTAGAGAGAGGGAAGAAAGGCAAAGATGTTTAGACAGGAGTTTTTGGTGGGAGAGGACAAAAGGAGAATGCAGAGGGAAAAGGGAGAGGATCAAGGGTCTGGAGAATAAACCCTATAAGGAGTGGCTTAAAGAATTGGTATGTTTAGCCAGCAGAAGAGAAGGCTGAGAGCAGACATGATAGCCATGTATAAATATGTGAGGGGAAGTCATAGGGAGGAGGGAGCAAGCTTGTTTTCTGCTGCCCTGCAGACTAGGACGCAGAACAATGGCTTCAAACTACAGGAAAGGAGATTCCACCTGAACATCAGGAAGAACTTCCTCACTGTGTGAGAGAGAGCTGTTCAGCAGTGGAACTCTCTGCCCCAGTGTGTGGTGGAGGTTCCTTCTTTGGAGGCTTTTAAGCAGAGGCTGGGTGGCCATCTGTTCGGGGTGCTTTGAATGCAATTTCCTGCTTCTTTCAGGGGGTTGAACTGGGTGGCCCATGAGGTCTCTTCCAACTCTATGATTCTATGATTCTAACAAGGGAGAACACAGCCAGGGATTGGGTGGAGTCTCTGAATAATCTTGCCAAGAAAATCCCATGATAGGTTTCATCTTAGGGTCTCCATGTGAGATGTATTCCACACTGGGCATGCATATTCAGCAAACCAGTGTGGAATACATCTCACATGCATATTCAGCAAGCCAATGCCTTAAATCAAGAAATAGCTTCCTAAGATCTACAGAGATACAGGAACATCTCAGCAAGCGAGAGTCCAAAAGTGGCAGATTAAAACCTGGAACCTCAATCAGTGTCTGAGACCAGATGAGAAACTCTCCCCCTGGGCACACAGAAGACTGGGTGACTTAGAAGGTGCTGAACAAACTGTGCTCTGGCACCACAAGGTGCAGAGCTAACCTTAAGAAATGGGGCTACAAAGTGGAGTCCACGACATGTGATTGTGGAGAACAGCAAACCACATACCACTTACTACAATGCGCTATGAGACCTGCCACAAGCACAAGGGAGGACCTTTTTACAGCGACACCAGAGGCACTCCAAGTGGCCAGTTTCTGATCAAAAGAAATCTGGTATAATGCCAAGTTTTTAAATCTTGCTTGTCGTTTTTCCTTACATTATATCTGTATTCTCTATTTGCTTCTAACACGATAAATAAATAAAAGGGTTTCCATAACTCTGTAATGACTTGAAGAGATGTAATAACAATGACAAGAACAACAACAAAAGAGAAGATGAAGAAGGAAAGCATTTTGGCAGGAAAAACAAGAAAAGGGGCAAGGGAGAGAGAAAAAGAAAGGAAGAGAACTTGAGGAAACTTGAGCAGGGGGGAATTAAAAGAGCAAGAAATCAGGAACCCAAAGAGATCTGTAAAAGCAGGATATTCATCCATGGTCTTAGGACCAGTATTATGTGCCTGAAAGCATGAAAGGAAATATCACAGCATCAACCATCTGTGTAGAACGAGGGGATTGAGGACAGAACTGGGAAAGGTAACAGAAAGATATGAAAAGGAACAAACCAGCAGTCCTGTAGTTTCACATTCAGTGGCTCCTGAGGTACCTCAGAATCCATCCGCATTGACTGACTTCTCCCAATGAGAAGGCAGACCCCTTCTACACTGCCATATAATCCAGATTACCAAAGCAGATAATCCACATTATCATTTTTAACTGGATTACACTGCCATAAAATTCAGTTCAAAGCAGATAATCTGCATTTTATTTGGCAGTGTAGAAGGGAGCTGAGTCCTTTTTGTCAGCTACAGTTTGAAAAACTTTGAGCAGGTGGAAGGAGAGGAGGCGGACCCCAATTTTTTCAAAGAAGCCTAATTGGGTGAACCCATTTTGCATGAATGTTGATCACTTGAGGAAAGCTTCCTTTCTCCCTCAAGTATACATAAAATTTACTTTTTGTTAATATGCTTTTTAAAATCCAGCCTTTCTAGAATCAACGGTGCATTGCATTGGTGGGCTAAGCATGACACATACCTGATCTGAATCTTTTCACTTTCTTTAGACTGGAAAGCAGGGGGACAAACGTTGCAGTTATAAGGAATTATTTAGAAATCAAAGTCAATTCAGGTTAATTCAATCTCTCAGAAAGATTCTTTTTAGGTGTCTTTGTTGCAAATTGCAAAGACGTCGCAAGAGTAAAAGCCTAAATCAACATTTTGGTATTGCTAAGCTTTCTATGTACACTTCAAAACTTCCGCCTCTATTTCAGTGACCTTAAAAAATGAAAATCCCCAATTCAGTCAAAGTGTGAAGAAAATGCCCCACTATATTTGCTCAGGCATTTCTTGGGGTTATATTGCTGGTTAGTTTGTTTGGCTTATTCTTTCCTCCATTCCTGGTATTTTGAAATAATGAAAAGTACAAAATATCTGGAGTTTGTGTGCTATAGGTATTTGTTTTTATAGAGCTAGAGTAACTTTCCACCTTGATATAGATCAGAGTAAGGACAGTTTGGACCACTGTCTTTGAAAGGTTGCTATAAGGCTCAAGAAAACCACTCATAGCAACCTTTCCAAAAAAAAAGCTTGTTCCGTATAAAGCCAGCCTCAAGCTAAAAAATATTCTGAACAAAGATTTTAAAAAATTGGAAGAGGGCATGACAGACAGTGCAGTCCTCCAAAGTGACAAGAAGAGCCAAGTAAACCAACCAACCCAACCCTTGCCACTGGACAGCTCCTGCTTTCAACTGATCTGCAACATCTGTACAACTGTGTAGAAAATAATTGCCTTGAGGTTGCTTGTCAACCTATTGTGACCTTGAGTGTCATGGGATTTTGTTAGGCAAAGAAGACTCAAAGATGGTTTTTCTAATTTCTTCCTGAAAATATAGCCCTACAGCACCTGGTATTGGCTTGCCATCTACCATCCAATTACTAAACAGGGCTGACACTGCTGGGCTTCCAAGATCAGACAGGATCTTCTGCATTTAGGGTATTTAGCCTAACCATCTACATAATCTCATATAATCTTCTAGGAAACAAATATATGCCATGCAGACTCTCATCCAGAGTCAGGTTAAGGGGAAAAACATGGGATACTTGGCAGAAGTCATCATGCATCATGAAGACTGCCAGATCTGGATATGTGGTGAAGACAAGATTTTTTTTGTTTGTATAGGCAAGTCCTAAGTCTAGTTCCTTGTGAAGGAATAAAGATGGATTGTGTCCATTCCTCCATTCAAGAGTGTTTTCAGCAAATACTTCTAACACTGCCAGATCCCTTTTGAATCAACTGCAATTAGCTTATCTTCAATTATATAAACAGGTACATGATGACAGTGTTTGGTAGCAGAGGAATTATAAGGAAAATAAGGGGTTCTTTAGTTTGAATGGCGGCATTAGTGAAAAACAGATTAAAGCTTATGTGGATAGCTACCATAATAGCTAGGCTAATGCTATTGTCTGCTTCTCCCAAATTATTTTATTAGGCACAACATATTCCTTATAATGAAAGCAAACCCTAGACTCTGTTGCTTTCTAATGAAAATTCCTTTGTAGGATCACAACAGGATTTCCCATCATTTCTCCATTTTGATGAAATTAACTCCCTGTGGTTGGTCATCATGATAATCTAATTTTAGCCAATCAGCTCAGGCAACACCATTTACCTCACCAAAAGGTATCCGCTGTCATAGCAACAAGTGGCTTTGCTCTGATCATATTTGGCTCCTTTCGCATAATAAAAGACCCCCGGCTTCCTTTTTAGATGATTAATCTTTTTCCCTCGTGAGCCTCCTTGAATACATTAGCAAAACAAGTATGAAAATGTTGTTTATCCCAAGACAATCAACAGAAAATTACCTGCAAACGCAATTCTCACGAGGGCACAGTCAATAATGAATGGTGTGCCATATGGTATATGAGCAACGGCAAGAAGCAATGAAATCGTTCTTGGCGGCAACAGGTTGTGAAAAGTTTATCAGCGATTTCAATCAGAAAATTTAAATGAAGTGGGAAGGGAAGAAAATGAATATTTATTCATATAGCCAAAATGAAATTTAGGGAAGAAATTGTCAAACCATAAATCTCAATCTCCAAATGTGAGCTAGCCTGAAGCGCTGCCAACTGATGGTTTAAGAAGAATGATCATATGCCCAATTCTAGGCATATTTATCTAGTTCAGCAAAGCTAGTGAAACCCATAAAATTGTGTTTGTGTGAGAACGAGAGAGTTGGTGCCATTACTTTTGCAATGGGATTATTCAAACTGAATAAAATCTCCATATTCTGCAGTGGAAGACCGGGAACTAGCGTTCTGTCCCACACTAAATGCCTAAATACTCTAAAGGCACCAGATTTTGTCTGATCTCAGGAAATAAGTAGAGTTGTCCCTGTTTAATATGTGGATGGGAGAAAGCTAATGAAGAGTAAATTATATTTCAGAGTAATGAACTGGGAAAACCATCAATAAATTAAAACTGATCAATAAATTAAAACGTGTTCTATCAATTACTAAGGAGTAAGATAATAACCTATTATGCCTTATGCTTTTGATGGGATATCAGTTTAATACAATGGTTCCCAACCTTTTTTTGACCAGGGACAACTTTGACCAGGAATCATTCTCCAACATTAGTACCAAAAGGATTACGAATCAGTTTTTGGTCAACTTTAGATTCAGTTTGGTTATTTGGGGTGCTGATTCCGAAAATTGCATTGTATTGACCACATCAGCTCTAGTTTCTGATGCAGAACATATGTATCAGTAGTCGCCATCTGCTCACCCACAGAAAACCATATTTAATTTAGAACTGATGTGGTCAATCCAATGCAATTTTCTGAATCAGTATCCCAAATAACCCCAGGAACAGACGTAAAAATGAAGACACCTATATATATATATATATATATATATATATATATATATATATATATATATAGGTTGGGCTGTGTTATTATCTGTAGTAGTATCGATGAAACGCATACCATATTTTAGTTCTTGCAGACCACTGATCGTCCATGGACCACAGGTTGGGGACCCTTGGTTTAATAAATATAGTTGGAACTTTTCTGCAGTAATGTGATGACGCATGGGCCATGTAGTCCCGTTCCTAGTACTATTGTGGCAGATGAAGAGGAAAACTTGGGTTTCCCACCGTTTCAGCCAGAATTGGAGCCCTTGCACCTGCAAGATGTTTGCCCACAAGAAGTCAGCCAAACAAGCCTTGAGCAGAAATCTCCCCCGTTTTCTCGCCGGGATAATTATAATCAAGATAGAGGCGCTAGGGAGGCGAATTGCAGAAGCGCCAGGATTGCTGCCAGACAATTAGCTGATTAAGCCTGTTTCCCTTGGGAAATCTTAAGGAGTCATGCATCTGGACACAGTATGGGTTTCGTTTCTTGTTCCCCAGGGAAAGTGTTCCTTGGCGGGAAAACAAGATCCTATATAGGTGTTTACCCGCAAGGAAATCCTTGCGGAGTCAATTCGTCAGCTTCGGGAGTGAGATCGTGTGTGGACTACGCTACTCCAGTTCCCTGTTTCCCGGACCTTGCCACGGACCTTGTTCTAGTTCCAAGCCTGCCTTGTCCCCGGATCTTGCCACGGACCTCGTTCTTGCTTCTTGCCTCTTGTTGCCACGTATCAAGCCTTGTTTGCCAAGAATCTAGTTTGCTTCCAGCCTTGTTGTCAAGCTCCATTGGACTAAAGGACCCTGTCATTTCCCCACACTTTGCTTGGCAAAGTGTGTGTTTCGGTTATTGGATTATAACTTTGGACTCTAATATCACATATTGGACATTGTTTTCCTGGACTATATTTGACCTTTCCTGAAAGGTCTACTTCTGAACTATATTCTTCACTTGTTTTTATTGACTTTATATATTCCTTTAATAAAGATATTAGATAGATTCTGGTCTCTGCGCATGGTTATTGGTGCTCTGCAGCCTGGGTCCTGACAAGTAAAGGGCTCTGGACCCTCACAAAAGTGGGAAAACCACACTTTTTTATATAAAGCTATTTTTTTTCCTTAGATAAAACCACTCCAGGAATCTTTAGGCACTCTAGCACAACTCCGTTGTCAACTTCTGTGGAACCTGACTATATATATAGTCACACTAGAGGAGCAAAATATGCAAAAGTTAAATTCGCAAATGTGAAGGTCTATAGATATGGCAATTTATAAAACACTGTACTGGAACCCAAATCTCATCCAGCTTTGTATCTACTCAACCAGGGAAATGTTAGTCTTAGATAAAGTCTGCCTTGAAGGTTATTTCTATGCTGTGCAACTATTAGAGCTAGCTAAAGGCCAGGTATTTTATCTGTGGGCATCTATTGAAAGCAAAGCCATGAAAGAAGCCTCAACATCTTTCTGTATAGTTTTGAAATGTTCATCCATGTGAACTGATGAACCTTCATGAGATGGGAGATGGCCTCATACCTACTTCATGTCTCGTTTTCTCTGATGTCTGTACCATAGAATTATTCTTTACTTAATTCCTTCCTTTTCCCCTTTTAGGAGCACTGGATCACCATTTTCAATGAGGATATAAAGAGATTTCTTGCATTAAATTTGTGTTGATAACATTCTTGTTGTTGTTGATAATATTTTTCTCCATCTCCCTTAGCCAGATGCAATTTCCCACCAGCTCAGAGAAGGGTGAAAACTGTTCTCTAACAATTGTAACTCCTTGGATCTAGGAGGTATTGTAAACGGTAACTATGCAATTAGAAAGAGCATATTTATATTCTGACAACAATTGGTGCATCATCCAGCATTTACAAAATGATTCTGTTATTAATAATTCATGCTCAGGAAACCCATATGTGAGCAATGAAGCAGAAGCAAAGATGAAAATGGAAGATGATCTGTGAGTAACCTTACATCTGTAGAGAGCCCAGTGGAACTAAGATACAACATTTTATCTCTTCCAACGTCTGTAACAACTCTGTCAGAAGCTGCCTGGCAGCTTTAATATCTATTTGCCAATGCCACTTCTGATTTGCTTATATAATCATAATGATATGGAGCAGACTCAGGAAGATAGGTAGATAATATCATATATGTTAGTTTCATTGATTGAGTAGGGTGTGGAGAGAGATCTGCCCAATGTCTAAGAGAATTTTATTACACAAGTCTGTGTTGTGTACGTGTGTGTGTGGTGTATGTATACATTTTTGTAAGGCTGGAATTGTTACGGCTGGGATTCTCAAATTTAGGATTTTTAAAAAAAATATTGCAAAGAAAGAAGAAAAAGAAACATTGAAAAGGCATAAGATGTGAATAAGGACTGGCATGCACATCAATATACACTGCCTCTACATTTCCAACAATATATATGTTTTTAATTAATGTCCATAAAATAAATATTTATGCATAGCTGAAATGGAAAGATCTTCTCTTCTGGCTGTTGAATAATAGTGACGAATGAAAAGACATGGCGCATTAAAAAATACCATGATGTTCTGCCATTTTTCTTTTGTAGGTAATTCTCGTAATCTCCATTTTCTGGCATATACTAGTCTCGCTGTTGTGATTAAGTAATTGAAGAGAATATCTTTGTTTGGTTCCAGCTTCAGATCAATAATCCCTAATAAATAGTATTCAGATTTCATTTGATCCACTCTTTTTTCTTTTTATGATTACCTATATAAAATTTCATTAAAAATATTTAGAAGAGAATAAAATACAGTGATGCTTAGAAAGGTTGAATTATTACTATTGTATTAATTTATATTCCACTTCTAACACTTGATTGAGATGTAAAAAAAAGACAGTAGGAAAGAGGAGGACCACGTTATAGAAGGATGAATTCAATCAAGGAAGCCATGGCTGCTAACAGGGTGTCCTGGAGATCTCTCATTTGTGGGGTCACCATATTTGAAATTGACTTGATGGCCATGAACAATAAAAAAATACATTTCCAAACCCTGGATTTACTATTGCCAAGGGTTCTGAGAAATCATGGGGAATGCATGTATTAAGAAATTGATAAGTGGATCAGAGAAACACATGGCTAACTAGTTTCAAAGCATTGATAGTCAAATTCATAAGTGCTCACACAAAGCCCACATCACATGTGCTCCTCCTATGACACATTTGTTGCGCAAAGCCACACACTTTAATGGAATATAAAAATCAAAGAAGAAACAACTGGAATGTCTAAGTGCACTCTGTGACCCTCATAAAATATTATAGGGTACTTTCACCAAGTAGTAATGCTTCGAGATGAAAGTTATGGCATACAAGCATGACTTTTACAGTGTTGTAGTTTTGTGGGTTTTTAAAAATGATTTTAAGAACTATCTTGCTCCTGGTAAGTAGTCTTGCCTGCCTGCCTTTTCCAATTTTAAACAACAAAACCTAACCAATAGATGCTCTAGAGTTTGTTCATCTGGGAAGCTGAGGGTTATGTGGTTCTAAAAGGACATAAACATTGAATGGGATCTGGATTCAGGTCCTGATTCTGGCATGGAAGGAATTCAGAGGCCTGTTACTCTTCTTGTAGGCTACTAATGGATAGCAGGCATAAGTTCAAAATGGCCCATGACACTGCTGTGACCTTTCTGGAATCCCTTGTAGATGGCACCCGTGCCTTTATGGATGTCAGCCATAAGCCATGAAACAGTCCTTGACACTACTGTGACCCCACTGCAAAAAATCATAATATTCTGTAGACTACTGCAATGACCCCAGACCAGGCATGGGCCAACTTTGGCCATCCAGGTATTTTGGACTTCAACTCCTGCAATTCCTAACAGCCAGTAGGCTCTAAGGAATTGTGGGGGCTGAAGTCCAAAACACCTGGAGGGCCAAAGTTGGCCCATGCCTGCCCTAGACAGAAGCTTTTGGAGTTATTCTAATATATCTCACATGAGTTATTGCAATGCAGTCTATGAACCGCACAGACAGACTACAAGCAGAGGCATAACACCGTTGCTCAGATAATTCATTGGAACTTGTGCCACAAATACCATCTGCCTGTGACAAAGAACTGGTAGGATCACAAGCCGGAAAAAGTTACAGAGAATGAACATGTCAAGCTACTCTGGGACTTCCAAATTCAGACAGACAGAGTTTTGGAGCACAATACTCCTGACCTCACGATCGTGTTAAAAAACGAAGTCTGGATTGTTGATGTTGCAATCCCAGGTGACAGCAGGATTGAAGAGAAACAACTGGAAAAGCTGACACGATATGAGGATTTAAAGATCGAATTACAAAGACTCTGGCACAAGCCAATCAAGGTGGTCCCAGTGGTGATCGGCACACTGGGTACAGTGCCTAAAGACCTTGGCCTGCACTTAAACACAATTGGCGCTGACAAAATCCCCACCTGCCAGCTGCAGGAGGCCACCTTACTGGGATCTACACGCATTATTCGCCGATACATCACACAGTCCTAGACATTTGGGAAGTGTCCGACGTGTGATCCAATACAACAGCCAGCAGAATGTGCTGTGGACTCATCTTGTTGTGTTTCAAATAATAATAATAATAATATTTTCTACATCCTAAATCACCCTACTATGCCCAGGTGCAAAGAAGGGTCTTGTTCCAATACGACCGTTTGTTACGGGTTTGTTGAAAAACAAACTGCGTGCAGTCCTGTCCAGACTTATCCAGTCTGTTGTTGTATCCACAACGAGCAAAAGAAAAACAAGCCACGAAAATGGAAGAGAAAATCAAAATTTACTCTTAAGTAGCAGAGTCAAAAATCATAATAAAACTTTCAGCAACAAAACTCACATAAAGTCTCTTGCATTAAATTCATGCATCGTCATAGTAGGCTCTCAGCAAGCATTCAGTAAGTCCCCCAGTAAGTCCCCTAGTAAGTCCCCAAAAGACATTACAAACATTCCCAGATATACCCCATTCAGGGAGTGGCTCAAGCCTGTTAGCCCTGATTGTTCCAATTACTCAACTATGAGTTGTAATTGACCAGGTGTTTTTCTCTTAACACACACATACACAAGTAGTGATCCCACAGAAACTTAGTCACATACATGCATATACAGTAATACCGTTGACGAAAATTCCATGTGACTTCAATTGGTCTTATAAGTAGAACATAGAGAGAGCATGTTGTCTTTTGCCTTTGACAATGCACTGATGGTTGAAGATAATGGGAGATGTAGTCCAACACATCTGGGAGGCACTAGCTGGGGGGGGGGGTCTCATCTGCAGTGACCCGCAGTACTTTTTCAACCTTTCAGACCCTTGCTTCTGCCAGGAATTGGCAGTGAAATGCTAGGAACTGAAAATGTGACTTTTTTGCATGTAGAATAGATGCTTTGCCACTCAGTTGGCCATGGACTTTCTTGCTTCTCTTCCTCATTAGCCAAGAACAGGGCTTCCTTGGTTACACGATCTTAATTCTCTTCACAAAAGGATACCTTTTCTTCAATGAAATGACTTCAGCAGAATTATCATGGATCTCAGAAAATATATATTTTATCATTCACCATTAATACTCTCCAGTGCACGTGATTCGATTATGTACCCAATAAGTCCAATTCATCATCAGAGAAATGTAGATCTGATTATTATTCACAACACCTGTTATTCCTTTCCCCTCCATTTCTTTAGGGGATATATTTCATTTTTGATGAGCATTGCTGTGTTACTTTCAATGATGCTCCCGGCTTCTGCCTGTGCTGTTTCATAAAACCTGCTGATTGATTTATTTCGAGCATTTATCTTTTAACAAGCTTATGATAGACAGGTGCATACTCATGTCACGGCTCAAGAGACAGACCAACCAGGCCACTAAATTGTTCTGTGATGTGGACAACTTTCTGTTTCAATGCGTGCCAGCTGGAGCCTAATAACTAAGCAGTTCCACTTGTAACTATTATGGCAAAATAGCCACAAGAAGGTCTCGCCATTGTGAATGCATTTAATGTACACGAGGCCAGGCTGGATTGTAGCAGGCATCTGAGGCACTGAACGAAGTATTTTATTTTCCAGTGTGACTGAACTATTCCTACTGGCCTGACACAAAACATTATCTGAAGAATATGAGTTAACCTACAGGATCACACAAAAAATCCATACAGTGTGGCCTGCAAAACTAAAATAGGACATAGTCAAGACAATCATTCCTTGATGCCTTCCACAAGCACCTGCTGGTTTGAAGTCTACAGACTTTGAACAGAAAAGTTCTCTTCTTAGTACCATGGTAAGTAACTAACTACTGATGAATCTATCCTCTATGGAAAAAATACAAAAAACCTGGAAGGAAGGAAGGAAGGAAGGAAGGAGAACTTCAAGACAAACTAATCCTGATATATCAATGAATTCAACAGGTATCAATGTATGAAATTTACAGTCATTGTATGGTGCATGATGCTAATAATTATTGCATTTCTTTTTTGTCAGATATTTATTTTATTTGCAGTATTTATATTCTGCCCTTCTCACCCTGAAGGGGACTCAGGACGGATTACAATGAACACATATATGGCAAACATTCAATGCCAACAGACAAACAACATATATAGACAGACACAGAGGCATTTAACATTTTTTTTCCAACTTCACGATTCCGGCCACAGGGGGAGCTGTTGCTTCACTGTACACTAGTGGCTGTACTTCCTCATTCCTTTCCTCGTGTTTTGCTGGCAGTTTTATGATGTTGTAAATTAGTTAAATTAGCCTCCCGCATAAAGCATACCTAAATTTCCCTAATTGACAGATGCAACTGTCTTTCGGGGCTGCATAGGTCAACAGCAAGCCAGGCTATTTAATGGTCGGGGACTTAACCCGACCCGGGCTTCGAACTCATGACCTCTCAGTCAGTAGTGATTTATTACAGCTGGCTACTAGCCAGCTGTGCCACAGCCCAGTGGTTGAGCATGTATTATGTATGTGGGAGATCACAAGTCTTTTGTTGTTGTTGTTTTTTGCCATTGACCTCAATTCACAGTGACTCATTCACTTGTTCACCAACTGCCCCAGTCAGCTCTTGCAAACTCAGGGCTATGGCTTCCTGCTTTTGACTTTGCCAACCGTTATCTTTTTCAATGAATCACACCATCTCATGATAGGTCCAAAGTACAACAACCTGATGTTAGTAATGCTGGCTTCTAGTGAGAATTCAGCACCCTTCTTTTCTCTTTTTAATGTTTAGTTGCTTATTTATTTATTTATTTATTTATGATATTTCTATCTCTCCCCTCTCTACTCAAAGCGGCTTTACATAAAGGCAGCCATTCGATGTCTTAACAACAATACAGAATTAAAATGAATATTTAAAAATGTTGTTGTCTTCAACCAGAGCCGGCCCTAGGTATTTTTCAAGTGTAGGCGAACAGAATTTTGGCGCCCCCCCAAACCAATCACTGAAAAATAAAAGCGTTGGATAAGCGAAAATGTTGGATAATAAGGAAGTATAAAGGAAAAGCCTATAAAACATCAAATTACATTATGATTTTAAAAATTAAGCACCAAAACATCATGTTTTACAACAAATCAATAGAAAAAGCAGTTCAATACATGGTAATGTTATGTAGGAATTACTATATTTGCAAATTTAGCACTAAACATTGAACAGGGATATAGGGCAGTGTGGACTTAGATAACCCAGATAGCCCTCAGTATTAAAAAAAAAACCTCTAAAATCAGGACAATAAATAAAGAACACTACTCTGAAAACAGAAGAAATCCAGACAGTAAACAATCAGGGACAGCTAACTCCTCCCAAAAAAAGATTCTCCCAGGCAAGAAGAAGCCAGGCCTTGAAGCCACAGGGCCATTAAATGCTAATCAAGGTAATTAATTACAACATTCACACCTGCTTCAAAGAAATGTTCTTTCTCCCACCCTGGACCTTCTACAGATATATAAACCCCACATACCTAGCTTCCAAGTTCCTACAGACCTCACAATCTCTGAAGGCCCCAAAGGTGGGCTTGCGTGGTGCGAAGGTGGGTCTGCGCTGGCCGGAAGGCCCGAAAGAGAAGGAGGTGGAGAGTGGTGCCCTCCTCCCAGGACGATGGAGCCCCCGGGACGATGGCGCCACAGGCAAATGCCTATTTCGCCTTATGGTTGGACCGCCTCTGTCTTCAACACCCCAGCTCAAATGTGATGATTTTCTTTTCCTGTCAGCTTTCACAGACATGTGTAGAAATCAGAAAAGCTACAGCACAGATGTTTCTGGCTTTGGTATTTACTGATGTATTTTTACATTTGAGTGATTAATGAGGAAGGCTACACAAGCTAGGAGAGGTTACAGAAGTTTGCTTTTGATTCTATAGAGATGGCAATATTCTACTCCCTTCTCTCCTCTCCTCGCTGGTGAGTTGTTGGATCCAGATTATTTTTGTATGTTGAACTTGGTATTCAATGGTTGAATTAAGCTGAGTACAAAAGGGGTAATTGGGGAGAGGAGAAGAAACTGGGACTTTTTAGAGGAAACTGAAAACATGGGGCAACCAGTGATCAAACAGAACTATTCTTGCATAATCAAGACAGTTAGACTGAATGCTAACCCAATTTTGGAATGAATCTACAGTACAGACCTCATGGCCATAATCTACCTGAACTAATTTTTAACATTTCTCTGACCTATTCATTCACTGGCTGAAGGGATCAAGAAACTTTCAACACTTCCAGACTTTTGTGGAATTTTGCTTAGTCTTCATAAATATGGTGGGCCACTATGGATAAAATGATAGTATTCTTGTCTTTATAGAACACAAGGTGAGCCAGCAATTACACAGTTTAAAAGAGAAAAACTGCAGATATTTCTAGCAATTTGTTATTTCTAGAGATAGGTCTCAGGTGATTCCACCATGTCTGCACAGCTTCCTTTACGGTCTCCAAATTCTAAAGGTGCCAGATCATGTCCAGTCTTGGAAACTAAGCAGGGACAGACTTGGTTAGTACTTGGATGGGAGACCACCAATGGATGCCAGGTGCTTAGACCATATTTAAGATAAAGGAACTGGCTAAACCACCTCTGAAAATTTTTTGCCTTAGAAAACCCTATGAAATTCATGGGATTGCCATAAATCGACATGTGATATGAAGACACCTGTAGACATCACTGTATCACTGTCAATCACTTTTTGAAGCTGGATAGTCTGGATAGATATTATTATTATTATCATTATCTGCATTTCTATACCACTTTTCTCACCCCTGGGGTGTCTCAAAGAGGTTTGCACTGTCATATAATCTAGTTCAGTGCAAATAATCTGCATTATATGACAGTGTAGATGGGGGCGAAATATGGAGGTGAGTGCTGGACCCTACTAGATCCTGCTCAAAGGGTGGCCCTGGATAGAGATTGATTTGAACCCCTGGTGTTTACAAAAGTTCCATGGTACAATTTTGAGATGGGCTTACAAAAGAATAAACCCCTTCCTCCCCTAATAACAACATAAATCTTTTCACATAATTTAACCCATAATCACTTTTTAAGAATTTGTGCTATGGAACTGTGCAGAGATATAAGTACTATCTTTACAAATATAATCCCTCATGAGGCCTAGAGTTATCTAGGTAGTAGAATCTGAAGGAAAAAGCTGGGCTGCGGTGAAGGCTGGTTAGCAGCCAGCTGCAGTAAATCACTCTGACCAAGAGGTCATGGGTTCGAGGCCAACCCATGTCGGGGTGAGCACCTGACAATTAAAAATAAAATATAGTCCCTGCTCGTTGCTGACCTAAGCAACCATAAAGATAGTTGCATCTATCAAGTAGGAAATGTAGGTACCACCTATATGTGGGGAGGCTAATTTACAACACCATAAATAATCCAGCCGCCGTTGGAATGAGGAAGTTGCCGTCGCAGTGGATGATGAACTAGCTGCTCCCCCTGTGGCCAGAATCAGGCATACCCTTGGGAAGCGGGAAGCTGGAGAAGGTTTAAATTGCCTCTGCATCTGTCTCTGTTCTATGTTATATGGCATTGAATGTCTGCCTTATATGTGTACAATGTGATCCGCCCTGAGTCCGCTTCGGGGTAAGAAGGGCAGAATATAAATACTGCACATAAATAAATAAATAAATAAATAGCTCAAGTGAAACCTAATTAAAAGTTTAAAATTAATTAAATATTTGGGACCAAAAACTAAGCAGATAGACTCCAAAGATTTGCATTGCCATCATCCACAAAGGGTGTATTTACAGTGTAAATTAATCCTGGGAATTGTAGATTGGCAAGGCACCAACACATTTTGGGAGAGAAAGTTAGAGATCTTATAAAATTGCAACTCCCGTGATTCCACAGCATTCAGCCATGGCATGTAAAATGGTATCAAACTGCATTAATTTTATACTGTAGATGCACCCTAAGAAACTTCTTGTCCATATATTTATTTTCTCAAACTTGGAATCCAGGAAACAGCTTCCTTAGATGATCTTATTGAAAGATAAAAAGGCTAGTGGACATCTCTGGCCCATGATGGCATCTTGACATCTCTCTGCTACTTGCATGGCATGGACTAGTCCTTCTAGAGTGCCTCCAACCGTCATCATGCATGAAGACTTTGGTCATGCAACATCATGGGAACTATAGTCCTTCAGTTGTTCATTTGTTATGTTATGTTGTACGACTACAGGCTATCTTTCAAGAATACAGTACTCTCTCAACAGTGATTATGAATGAAGTGCACTTCAAACAGTGGCCTACCACTTTGAAAAATGCAGGAAAATGAATAAATGTATACTTTCCTGAAGTATACATCTCAGTAATTCCTCTGAGATAAGCACAAAAGCAGCTGCAATCACACATATAAAGAACCTCTCTTTTCAATCTCCAAGTTTTGTTCATTTTGGAAACCCAAGTACCTGAACTTCTGCATTTTCATATTTTCATCAGCTTAAGAGAGACTAATGCTAATATTTCCCTGAATTGTTTGCCCCATGCTGCAAGCTGCATCATGCTGGAGCTGGGAGATCCCTTTTAGATATTATAAATATTCAGACACTTAAATTCCTAAAGCAAACTTTGCCAGCCAACATCACAGCCCACACACCTGAAAGACACCTACATTACAGGCTTCCAAATATGTCAGAAAAGGTTTAAGTGGGGATCAGATAAATCAGCACAGGTTTGAAACCTAACATGTTTTTCCTCTTTCCACCAGTTTGACAATCAACTTTGAAGGGAGGGGGGAAACAATGCAGACAGGGATTTTCTGCAAGAGAGGGATTAGATATGAGTTAATAAACAATGAGTCAACCAAAAACTCATGGACCCTGGGAAATGAACCGTAGGGGTCCATGAGTGCCAATTTCTTTGTGGTGGCACTCCAAATGTAACATGCCATCCATGAGGTCTGTTGAACGTCATCGTTCTGTTATGGTTCTTACTTAGATCCTGCCTTTCCCCCAGTTTGGAACTCATGGTGGATTTCAACACTTAAAATGATAATACTTAAAATTGATAGCTTACAAAAAAGAAATTAATCTATCCTAAAATGGCAAACCCATCACAGGGTTTTCTTAGTAAGATGTGTTCAAAAGAGATTTGCCATGGCCTTCCTCTGAGGCTGAGAGAGTGTGACTTGTCCAAAGTCACCCATTGGGTTTCATGGCCAAGAAGGAATGCAAACTCAAGTCTCTAGATTTATATTCCAGCACTCAAACCACTACACCATGCTAGCTCTCTTAAACAGCAATAGAAAGTCCCACATGTTGTATAAAGCCTGCTTCTCCTGAGTTGTGTCCATAAACAGACACACAGCCAGTAGAGCTGTTACAACAAGACAACTGTGTGCTCCCTGTAGACTGCCTTAAGCCCCTTCTACACTGCCATATCATCTATATTATCAAAGCAAATAATCCTTGTTATCTCCTTTGAACAGGATTATAGGAGGAGGATTAGTCAATGAGAGACCACTACCAGGCCCTGGTTGAGAACTATTCTGTATCTGAGCTTTGCTAGTCTATGTCAGCCCAAATTACCACCATAGACCACACAACCAACCCACACAACTTTGCAAACTCCAGTTGGCTTCTGTAAATTAATGTAGACGTTTATTCAGATTTTATGTCATTATATAATTTTTAATTTATTGATGTTAGGTTTAATTCACTGATGTTAGGTTTAATTCACTGATGTTAGGTCTTAATGTTGTTTTCATATATGGGGTTTTTCTAGGATTTTATGTCAGTATTAAGGGTCCCTGGTGGCACAGTGTGTTAAAGTGCTGAGCTGCTGAACTTGTGGACCAAAAGATCCCAGGTTCAAATCCCGGGAGCGGATTGAGTGCCCACTGTTAGCCCCAGCTCCTGCCAACCGAGCTGTTCGAAAACATGCAAATGTGACTAGATCAATAGGTCCCACTCTGGCGGGAAGGTAACGGAACTCCATGCAGTCATTCCGGCCACATGACCTTGGAGGTGTCTATGGACAACGCCGGCTCTTCAACTTAGAAATAGAGATGAGCACCAACCCCCAGAGTCGGTCACGACTGGACTTAACGGGAAACCTTTACCTTTACCTTATGTCAGTATTATGTCAGTATTTATCTCTTTTTATGAAGGCATTGAATGCTTGCCACTATATGTTGGGATTCACCCTGAGTCCCTTCAGGGAGATAGGGTGGAAGAGAAATAAAGTTTGTTGTTGTTGTTGTTGTTGTTGTTATATGAGTATAACTGCCATATAATCCAGTTCAAAGAAGATAATCTGGATTTTATATGGTCGTGTCGATTGGGCCTCAGTTAACAGCTTGGCTTCAGCTCTTTGGACCAGCGGATGATTCCAAACTCCCTTCAAAAGAAGCCCCACATATAGGAATCCAAACAGGATGGAACTCAGGCATGTGCTTTTGTGGCTGGGTGAGATATCTCTAAAAATGTACAAGTCATAACTATGCAAATGAACTCCTGACCACTGCAAAGACTCCGGGTTAATTCCAGAAGCACACCCAAACTGTAGACCTGTGTCTTCAGTAGGACTGTAACCCAATCCAACAAAGACTGAATCATCCCAATTCCTTTCGACTGACCAGGAGCACCTTTGTCTTCTTGTCTTTAATTTTTAATTAAACATTTTATTTGGCTTAGTTTAAGCTTTTTTACTTCAGCTTTTGCTGCTTTTATACTTCTGGGCCTCATGAGGGATTATTGTATTTCTTATACCTCTGGACTGTTTCCGAACAAAAACTCCTGAAGTGATTATAGCTTATATTTTTGATGTCAAAAGTATTTTTAATCTAATATTCCTGAATAGATACTACAGCCATTTCATCTTATTTTACCCTGCTATCATCTTAGGGTCTTTATTTTTTTTCCATTTTATTGCAGTTTAAACAGCAGCATTCTAAGTGATAGTGCTGAAAAACACTCAAACAGGTAAAATACTTCTAAATAGTTCTGTTTTGCCCCTCCCCAAACAACCAACACCTTAAAAAAGACACACAGGATGGCTCACCTTGAATGCAAATCTGGATCTCTCCACATAGTATACCAACTTCCAGTGAGCATCCCGGGTTTTCTTGCTGCATTTTATTTTCGAATCCAAGTTTGAACAGCTTTCAGCAAAGTCAGGGGATACTCTAGAGTTTGCTGGAAACTATGTAGCATCCCAGGGCTTTGTGACAGTCTAGACAACTAGATCATATCCAATTTGGCCATCCTGTTCAGATAGACATCACACCATCATGAAAGGGATGTCTTGTCTCCATGTTGTCATCTCCGCTTCATGTGTGCTTTACGACCGCAATCATATCTGTGATGTGAGAATGGGGCACCTTTGCAGTTAGAAAGAAGGAAGGCATCAACCTATCTCTTCCTTGAAAGTTGTGCAGATGCTCCAGTATCCATCACAGATACAACAGCCAACAGCTGGGCACTCACACAAAGCTCCATGTCCAGTGGAAAGAGGCAGTGATGACATGGAGGATGACATGACATTCCAGTGGGGCCAATGCTGTCTTTGCATAGCTGGACTCAGTGGACACAAATGTGGTACCATATCAGATTAGGCTAGGTGCATCTGGCCACCTTCATGGCTGCAGTCTATAATGTAATGCATAATGTTCTGAACTTGTCACAACTTGAGTGGCCACTGCAGACTCATCCCTAATATCACTTCTGGTCATCTAAAATAGCAAACTTGGTGACACAGTAGAGCCTTCTCTGCCCCCTAAGGTGTCCAATTAATGAATAAATAAATTTATTTCTAGAAATCTGAGGATGATGGAATCACCTGTGGCTTTCTATTAGTAATGCAAAAGCTACCTATTTCTAGCCAGGTGGTATTCTACAAAGGCAAAAAGCTAATGAAAACTATCATTTTATCCATAGCTGCCTAATATCTCTATAAGGACAAAAGCTAGGTTGGGGAGACCGATTGCCTCCAAATGATCAGACACCAAGGACCCTGGACAACAAGATTCATGTGTAGTTGGGCTCCGGAGGAACCATCATTTAGAAGTGTCATGGTTTGCAGACATTTTTGGATTCATTTGGGCTTAGTTTTCCTTTTCCTCAATAGACTGATTTTATATATTTATATATATATATATATATATATATATATATATATATATATATATATAAAGAGTAATGAAATTTCAGCCTAGGACAAAACAACAAAACTACACATCCCAGAAACACTAAACTTGGCAGCACAACCCCTCATCCATGCCTCTACGTTCATACAATAAACAGCTCCAGCTACTCCAGAAAACGGCCAGGCTTTGAGACTGCAAGGCTATTCACTGCTATTTCACCTGGCCAACAAAGGATTCCCATAAGCCACAGCAAGGCGTGGCCGGGCAAAGCTAGTATATATATATATATATATATATATATATATATATATATATACACACACACACACACACACACATACATATACAGACACACACTTTATTACGTTCCATAAACCCGCAGCTGTTAAGTGGATAACATACTGGAGTTTACAGAACATTCAGAACTGGGGAAATGTGCTAAATAGACACAAAGTCAGGTAATGCCCTGATTAATTTTAATTTTATGCTTTAAACCAGTGGTTCTCAACCTTTGGGCCTCCAGGTGTTTTGGACTTCAACTCCCAAAAATCCCAGCCAGCTTACTATCTGTTAGGAACCGTGGGAGCTGAAGTCCAAAACACCTGAAGGCCCAAAGGCTGGGAACCACTGTTTTAAACATTTTGTAACATTTTCCTTATATTGTTATTGTTTTCGTGTTAGTCACATTGTTAGCTATTTTAGCTGTTGGTGATATTTATTATTATTATTATCATCATCATCATCATCATCATTCACTGCATGTTATGTTTTTACTGTTTTGTAAAAAATGGCTCTTGGGCCTCTTCCAATTGGTGATTCTATGTAACAACATTCATCACTATCTGCCTAACCATTTTGGGCACTTAAAATTTCAGACTCTAAAATTATAAGCATTTGCCCTGCAATATGTGTGCTCTTCCATGGACCTATGAAAGTCCATGTCACATATCTTTGTTTAGATGCCCCTGTTGTCGACCACGTTTTAGGGGATCGGGCCCTTAAGGAGAGACCCGATCCGGTCCTGAGGGAACGGACCTTGGCGAAGCCAAAAGGAGAATATAAGCCGCAATACAACCTGAAGCCTGAAATGAAGAAG
This sequence comes from Anolis carolinensis, assembly GCF_035594765.1. Classification (NCBI taxonomy): domain Eukaryota; kingdom Metazoa; phylum Chordata; class Lepidosauria; order Squamata; family Anolidae; genus Anolis; species Anolis carolinensis. The sequence goes on along the minus strand of NC_085843.1, from coordinate 275,627,338 downwards.
GTCCGCCAAGGGTGAAGGAAAATCCGCCAAGGAGTCTTTATTGAGCGATTCAGCTGAATGGACACTAGTAGCGATCATTCAATCTACTAGCGTAACATATGTTTCAAATAAAGCCATATTTATACAATGTTTCGGTCTGACAGCCCTTTGAATTTCCCGCCCCGCTCCCCCGCCCATCTGATCGCGGATAGGCTGGGAGGTTGAACGAGGCGGGCTTTCGTTTCCCGCCTTGCTTTGCTGGCCCAATGGGGAGCCGCTTTTTGTCCCCACTCGGGCCAATCAGAGAGGAGGAGGCGGGAGCTATTGAAACAATGAAGTGACCGGACAGGAAATATCAGATTAATCCTGGCCCGGCCGATTTCTAAAGGAATTAATGGCACCCATCAAGGATGTCCGGGGTCCTGTCACGTTCACAGATGTTAGATATGCCTTGGGGTGTCAGGGGGAAGTAAAGAAGGGTAGTGATGAGCCGTCATTGACGGGCCCCACAGGGTGCCTTCCTGAGGCGTCCTGGCCTGGGATATGACAATGTTTGCCTTGGGGTCGAATCACCTTTAGGAATTTGGTGACTCAAGCCCTATATTGTCCATGCGATCGGAATGAGATTGGATTAAACTGTGGCAGATTATCCTTTTGTTTTTGGGAAGGGAGGTCTGGATCATGGGGGCTAGGGTTCACGTTGGGGTCATAATATTTCCCATTTGATTTCATGATTTGACAATTATATGGGATAGAATGAAAATTAAAATAAAGTTGGAACATAAACCCTGCTGGGAAAAATACATATTTTCCGGGGATCCCAAAGAGTACAAATACATATAGGCAGATAGATAGATTTCAAGGAAATAAAGGAGAATCCATAAAGGTGGGTGACATTGCATAAAGGGGAATCATGAATGATATAAACAATTGAAAACATTTGATAAGAACGAAGTTCACAACATCTGGGGAACCCAATATGGAAATTCATAAGAGTGGAGTTCTAGCAGCATGATTTCACAATTCATGAAGTTAGCCCAACGATTAGAAATTCATACAACAGTGGGTCATGAGGGTGTCCAGGTACATAAGAAGGGGCACATGTGGGTTATAGTCTTTGGGAGTATAAGATTTCATAAGTCCAGGGATAGGTCTGGGGAAGAGTGTTCTTCTCCTTCATAAAATTATGAAAGTATGAGTGAAACGTGGAGGGCACCCGTCCGGGCACCCCCTGGCAGCTGTAGAGAGGGTAAGGGTTCTTGGAGAACTATGTTTCCCCAGCGAGAGAGCGATCCCCCCATCCCCAGTTCACAGAAAGGGGCTAGGGATCTCTTAAAACCATTCCGCGGGCCGCGGGGAGAGGAAAGTCCGGGATAAGGCAGCAGTTTGGCTTGAAAGGAGCAGTCAGTCCCGTTTGACAGTCAGCTGTTGAGGTGCCGAGAACTGGACCGATTTCGGTTCCGCTGGTGGTCTTCGAGTCAGGAGCCTTAGAAAGGGTTAGGACTAAAAGAGGAGCGTTCTAGGGGTAATTTTGATAGAGATATGAGCCGATTTGTATCGTCCGCCATATTAATCTATGGCGGAGAAACCTCAGCCGGAGTTAAAGGGACGGGAGAGAGAGAGAAATTGCATGCAAAGGAAGGAGTCAGAGAAAGATACAAAATAACCAGATAGGGAGTGTTACTGTTAAAATGAATGCTACTTTTATTGGGGGATTTGTTACATAGTTCAGGGAAGGGGAAAGTGAAGAAAAAAAGGATCTTTTAATAATAGTCTGCTGCGGTCCCGTCCCGTTCCTTTGGCGAGTGATCTGCGGAACTCTCCGCTGCGCTTTCAATTCAACTTGAGAGCCGGGGTGACGGTCATCACCCCCAAGGTTTCAGCCTGCACCAAAATTTGTTATTTTTTAAAAAGATAAGTCTGGAATATCTGAGGTTTTTCTTTCTTGTGTTGTCGAAGGCTTTCATGGCCGGAATCACTGGGTTGCTGTGAGTTTTCCAGGCTGTCTGGCCATGTTCCAGAAGCATTCTCCCCTGATGTTTCAATCACATCTATGGCAGGCATCCTCGGAGGTTGTGAGGTCTGTTGGAAACTCATCAAGTGGGGCTTATATATCTGTGGAATAATGTCCAGGGTGGGAGAAAGAACTCTTGTCTGTTTGAGGCAAGTGTGAATGTTGCAATTGGCCGCCTTGATTAGCATTGAATGGCCTTGCAGCTTCAAAGGCTGGCTGCTTCTTACCAGGGGGAATCCTTTGTTGGGAGGTGTTAGCTGGCTCTGATTGTTTCCTGTCTGGAATCCCCTATTTTATGAGTGGTGTTCTTTAATCATTGTCCTGATTTTAGAGTTTTTTTAATACTGGTAGTCAGATTTTGTTCATTTTCATGGTTTTTCTTTCTTTCTTGGGAGCTTAGAAGTCCTTCAAGAACTCCAATATCAACAACTACAGGTGAGAAAGAACCTGAATCCCTCTAGGATTAGCTGTTCTGATTCTCAGCAAACCCAGTAATGATTGGAAATCTGAATCTCTACTTGAACTTTTCTACTAATTCAATAATTACTGCTCTGCCTCAAATGGGCCCCTTTCCTGCAATTACTCAACAGGCGCTTTCACTCAAAGAAGTTAGCACCTGAATCTAGATTCTAATTAACACCTCAGATACGCTTTGTCTTTTCTTTCCCTCTTTTTTTTTTAAAATCAAGCTTAATAGTACAGAAACTTTCCTTGGCATAATATTTCACCTGTTGCCCTAAGTAAACACCTTCATAACCATCAGGCAGCTTCACTTTGTCTTGAAATGTTGCAAAGATCAGCACAAAGACTGTAAAGTAATCCATTTGATTAACTGTAACTCAGATTAAACATCCAATTCTAGTTCGACAAGCAATTCAAGATTTCTACTTCCCTTTGGGGTTCATATTACTTATGAATGGAACACCCTCACACTAAATCCAATTGTTAGCCCTAAATCACTAAAGTAGACCCATTGAATTAGCAGAGTTTCTTTAAGTGTTGACCTACTCTTCAAAAGTAGCTGTGTTAGGCTCTTGCAGAATAAAAAGGAAGGAGGAGAGGGAAGAAGAATGGCAGCACCTTTAAGGCAAACTCTTAAGTTTTGTGGCTATAAACCCACTTCTTCAGATGTAGTTCAGAGTAATATTGAAGTTATACAGTTATGGAAGTGGGATAGAACATAATAGAATCCAGGAAGATGCTAATCATGATCCTGGTGCATTGCTTTTCTGAACAAGACCGTAACATTATTACTTAAAATTGCAATTCTAATGGCACTGAACTACGGTACTTACAGGACTTCAGGCTCCAATGATAGCCAATTACTCTTTAAAGGTAGTATCCCATGGCCTTGACCCGAGGACGTGGTCAGTGGCTTCTATGGCCCCATCTACACTGCCATATAATTAGGTTTCATAATGCCATGTAGACTCATTTAATGCAGTTAAACTGCATTATATAGTCAGTGTAGATGAGGCATATGTCAGAGGTGAGATAAATCTGCTCCAGCTTTTTCTGCAGGCTTCAACACTTAAAAGAGCTTCATTTAAGTCCATAACAGAAGACAAGAGGAGATTCACTGCATCCCTTGCCAGAAAGCCACTAACCACCATTGTACTGTAGAATGAGTGCTATGAAAACAAAGCGTTCTCACATTGCCTCAGAATAAGAAGTCAATTTTTAGCTATCATTTCTAATAAATCTGAATTAACGGAAGCTCTGGATCGCTGTATGGCCATGTTCCAGAAGGATTCCCTCCTGACATTTTGCCCATATGTATGGCAGGCATCCTCAGAGGTTGTGAGGTATATTGGAAACTAGGTCAGTGAGGTTTATATGTCTGTGGAATCTCCAGGGTTGGAGAAAGAACTCTTGTCTGTTGGAAGCAAGTGTTAATGTTCCAATTGGCCACCTTGATTAGCATTGAATGGCCTTGCAACTTCAAGGTCTGGCTGCTTCTTGCCTGAGGGAATCCTTTGTTGGGAGGTGTTAGCTGGCCCTGATTGTTTCATGCCTGGAATTTCCCTGTTTTCAGAGTGTTGTTCTTTATTTATTGTCCTGATTTTAGAGATGCTAAAATACCGGTAGCTAGATTTGGTTCATTCTCATAGTTTTCTACTTCTTGTTGAAAATAGTCTACATGCTTGTGGATTTCAGTGGCTTCTCTGTGTGGTCTGACATGGTGGTTGTTAGAGTGGTTCAGCATTTTTGTGTTCTTAAATAATATGCTGTGTCCAGGTTGGTTCATCAGGTGCTCTGCTCTGGCTGACTTCTCTGGCTGAGTGAGTCTGCAGGGCCTTTCATGTTCCTTGATTCATGTCTGGGCAATGCTGCATTTGGGGGTCTCTATATAGACTTGTCCACAGCTGCATGGTATACGGTAGACTTTTAAAGAAGTGAGAGGATCCTTCTTGTCCTTTGCTGAACGTAGCATTTGTTGGATTTTTTAGTGGGCCCGTAGATAGTTTATAGGTTGTAACTGAAGCTCATCTATGATGTTTTTGTTTCAAACTGGGGCAACCTAAGCACCTGTTATCAGAAATAGAGTGTTATGGAGTTAGGTAACTGAATTGGGCAGTATAAAGTAGAAAACACTTCTTCTGAAAGCCTTTCAATTTGGGTAAAAAAAATTAGATCACCTTCACTTTTTATTTTTCTCATTTGTTTCATTTTAATTAGGATGTTTGAAAGAAATCTTATATCTGTCCTGGATGGGACAAGAATCTGTGAGATACCACCAAATGGCAATTGGGGGGTGATTGACAGCTCTCTGCTTTTCCTCCCATATAAATGAAGTCAGTTTTCAACTATCCGTGTGTGGGTATTTTAAAGTGAAATATACAAAAAAAAATTAAGTGGGAAAGACAGAGGTGGCTGAACGGCTCCCTGAGATCTGAGACAGTAGCGTGGAAGATCAAATTTAAACTCACTTAGCACTAATTGTCAGGAAATGGATGAGATCCGTTTATGAACCACGATTCAAAAGTTACAATCCTGAGTTTTTGCCACCGAGCAACTGAAAGGCTTTTCTTTTCCAGAGATTAAAACTTCAAAGAATCATAGAATAAGATACACAAGCAGTGGCATGTGCTTTGGCTTGATACCCTTTGATTTCTTTTCTTTCTTTTTTTAAAAACACAACCATTTCTCCCCCGTCCCTTGCCCTGCTTCGCCTTGCTTCTTTTCCCGTCCATCTCAGGGTAAATTCTTAACACTGAAGTTGCCTCTAAGTAGCTGTTGTAGAAGATAAATGACTCGGAGTATGAAAGGCTCACATGAATCAACTCCCCACCCCCAAAAACAAAAACCCCTAGAAATAAAAAGGAAGGACTTCATAAAGTGGATTGAAATAAATATTGTTGTGGTCTAAGGATTCTTAGTTTTCAGTGACCCCATGGCTCTTTTAAATGTCTTTAAAAGGAGGGCTGAAGTTATGTGTCCACAGCCAGATGCACAATGATGCTGTCATCCTTCAGGACTTTCAGAGGTTACTGGTAGATGCCTTCATCATTATATATCTGGATACAGTCAGACAGCCATATGTTTGTCAGATATCCTTTACTCTCCACCAGCCACTATATTTATTTATTTATTTACAGCATTTATATTCTGCCCTTCTTACCCCGAAGGGTACATTCAATGCCTTTTAACATAGAACAAAGACAAGACAAACATAGGCTCCGAGCAGGCCTCGAATTCATGACCTCCTGGTCAGAGTGATTCATTGCAGCTGGTTGCAGCTGGCTTGCTCTTCAGCCTGCACCACAGCCCAGGAAGGACGTTTTGGAGGAAAGTGGGATGCTACAAGGTAGGAAAAGAATTCTGGTGTCTTCAACAACCCTTCCAAAAAGATAAAAACAGGCATAAATATGAAAAAAACACCCACAGATGTCACCATCAGAATACCAGCTAATGTTCTCATGCTGCATCATCAACATCATCATCAATTTTATTCTTATCGCTGCTCCACAAGGCAGAGTACAAAACATTTCAAATACATAGATTAAAAACAAAACACCATTAAAGCACATATATGAAAAGATATAGACCTAAGATTAAAACTCATTAAAATCATTCATTGAAGTTCATGTTTTATAATTGGCCTGCCGGAAGGGAGAAATAAAAAGTGCTGTTCATTACCTTTAAAGCCCTAAATGGCTCAGGTCCAGGCTACTTGACTGATTGCATCTCCTCTTACAAACCAGCGGAGAAGGCCCTACTCTCGGTCCCACTACCATCTCAAGTAGGGCTGGTGGGAAGGAGAGAGAGAGAGAGAGAGAGAGAGAGAGAGAGAGAGAGAGAGAGAGAGAGAGAGAGAGAGAGAGAGAGCGAGAGAGAGGAAGCTTTCTACGTGGTTGCCCCCCCCCCCCCCACCTCTGGAAATCCCTCCCTAAAGAAATAAAGTTGGCCCCTTCCCTCCTTTCCTTCAAAAAACTACTGAAGACTTACTTTTGCTCACTAGCATACAGAGAGGAAGAGAATTAGATAATGAGATATCACTGCCGGACCCCTGGTTGAGAACTATTTTGTATCTGGGCTCGGCTAGTCCATGTCAGCCCGGTTACCATCATTGGCCACACAACTTTGTGAACTCTAGTTGGCTTTTGTAAATTAATGTGGATATGTTATGTTTAGATTTTATGTCATTATATAATTTTTGTTTGATTACATTTGGTTTAATTTATTGATGTTAAGTTTTAATGCTGTTTTCATATGTGGGTTTTTTTCTCCTGGGATTTTATGTTGGTATTTGTTTGTTCTATGGGGGCATTGAATGTTTGCCGTTGTATGTTGGAATCCACCCTGAGTTCCCCTGGGGAGATAGGGTGGAATATAAATAAAGTTTTATTTTTATTTATTACTATTTAATTCTGCTTTAAATTGTGACAACTTAGGTTTATTCCAGGACCTTTGCTCCAGGTGTTGCTCCAATGTTTATTTTCCTTACCTTCCTTGCATAGGAACTGAGGCTACGATTCTGGAGACTAGGGTTCAATTCTCCACAGATTGTATGATTTCATTATTTACAATGTATCTGACAAAGGACTGCTATAAATAAAATGTAATAATTAACATTTTTCCTCTACCCATTGTTTCTTTTTTACTCTTGCTGACCAGTTTTGGAGTTCCTACTTTATTGAGGTCTGCATGCAGGGAATTTCTCCAAACACCATTTTTTATTCATTCACCCAATGTATCTCTGATGCGAAGCAAGAACTAAATACCTTATGAATGAGGAAAATTAGATATTAAGTGTTGGAAGAAATAATTACGGAGCAATTAAATTATAATCGGGACATATTAGTCATAAGGAAGCTCTGCAAATGGCTTACTCATTCCAGTTTTTGCCTGCAGAATGACATTTCTCATCTTGAGGTATCTCTGTTTCAGCTCCAAAGGAAATTATGACAAGTTTGTTTCAGTTTCTTACATCAAATGTGAATATATTCATGTAACCTGCAAGAACAAGCCAATAATCAGGCCCCACAAACCTCCATTTGAACTCATTTAATTTGGTATGATGTGGGAGCCAAAGTGAGGGTGCAGTCTTCCACTTTTAGTAGACTCAAGCAAATAGAAAGCATTGTGTACCCAGATCTCCAGCTCAGTAGGGTAGCATCTTGATACAATTTGTAATAGTTAATTGAGTTGTTGCCGCAACTTGCAAAGACTCTTCAGGGGATCTATGGACTTATAGTACTTAGCTTCCTCCTTCTGTCTTGTAGTACCAAGGCTCAGTGTGCACACACCTCTGCTTTCACCTTCTGACTAGAAGGAATAGGCCAGATTCAATGTTCTTTATCTCATTGCCCTAAATAGGTGAGGAGGAACAATCCCTTCATTTCACTGTGATGTGGAAACAGCCCCTTTAGCTAAGAGTTCTCTCTCAGTTATTCAGTAGGAAAACACCTTATCTGTGTGTGTTTGAATGAAAAACTGGGCAACTCCGGATGGTACTTAATGCACAATTTGTAATGACATCGCCGGAATCATCCCTCGGCCTCAGAATTTGGCCCAAATACCTCAGAGTCTGGGAGAATCCTAAACTGACAACCTTAATTTATACCTTATTGCCATTGCACCTATTTCCCAGTCTAAGCGGTTAGGAAAAGAAAGCATTTGCCATTTATTATTATTCTTTTTTTATGCATTCATCTAAGATGTTTTTTAGTATAAAGGAAAAAAATTCCCAGAGAAATTACTAAAGGCTCTGAATTTTTGCAAGTTATCCTTCATATGAGAGCACTTTTCTGTGGCCTTCAACATTTCACAATGAAAACCGGGACACATAGAGCCAACCAATATCAAAGTGTGATCAAGATTGCAAAAGTTATGAGGAAGAATATACAAGCTAAGAGAGACGGCAGCAGTTTACTGTTGCCTGAACCTGGGAAGGGCAAGATCCTGCCTCTTCCTTTTCTCTCCTTGTAGCTCTTTGAATTAATTGAGCTCAGTCTACTTTTACACACTGAACTCAATTCACATCAATTGAGGGCAATAGAAGAAGGTTGTAGAAGGAGAGAGAAACTGGCTTATTTCTGAAGCAACTGAAATAGTGAGACAACCACAAATCAACTGGGACCATTCCTGCCAAACTGGGATAGTTGATGGGTATGATTTTCAATGTTTTCATCTCTTGTATGTGTTTATTTATGTATACCCACACACCTCATGACAGAGGCATCCCTATATGTGTGCATATCTGCAAGAACAATCATATCTGTGAAGGTTTCTAGGAATGATGGTCTAAAAAATGGCTCCTCCAACTGCAACTTATTTTGTATTTAAATTAAATGCAAAAAAGGCTGGTCTTTTAAAAAAGGATTCTGACTGCATGATGAATCTATGGGGAATATGAAGGATGCATATAGATGACATGGAAAATGCTGCTGTCTTCCTGGGTCATGTTAGTGCATCACTCTACGGCTGAAATCCTTGTGGACCACACCTCCCCATTGAAGACTAGGGTGGCCTTGGCTTGAGTTTCAAGATCTCTGTGGGCTGCTCTTGGCCTTCTCCATGGAGTGACGCAGGGACTCTTAATACACTTCTAATTCCAACCTGTTGATTTCTATGGTTAGCTTTGCTGGTGATGCTTGCTAAACACTGCTCATGTTTGTTCTTGTTTGAGAGCTAAGCACCCCATCCAGGTGTGGCCTTGGCAAAGCTGATAATAATTATACACTTTCCCTGACCTTTTCCCCAAACCCTTCCTGTAAATAAGCATGATGCTCTTTCTCTCCTCCCCTCACCCCATCAGAAAAGGGATTGTAACCTAATGCTGATCCAAATTTACAGTGGTTGTACTTGTCTTTCATGTCTTTAGGAATGCTGCCTATTATTGCTGCCTTGGTATACTATCTAATAAAATGGCTTTTACTCCAATTGCATTGGAACGAACATGAGAAATTGCAATGACATCTATGAACAGAGGCAGGAGGAGACAACCTTACAGTGGACTCCCCCCTCCTTTAGTTTAGCATTAGGGTTGCCAGACTGAAAACTAGAGTGGGCTTCTGTACACTTAATGTTTGTCTAGAAGGGGAATTTTAGCCGGGGGTGCTCATCACATAACCTGTAAAGGTACAGAACCCTTCTCCAGTTTCCATTCTGGCACCCTTAAGCTTCCTTTGTCTCCTGGAGTGATGTTAGCCAGGGTGCAAAGGTTGTTGGAGAAGGTAGGAGGAAAAGAGGGAGTAATTCCTCCTCTCCCCTCCCACATCATCCTTTGTGGGGTGAATCTCCTTTGTGGAGAGAGAAAGTGGGGTAGAAATAAACATTTTAATCATCTTCATCCTGGCATTTGTAGCTGTTGACACTGGCAATGTTGCAAAAATCTGAAGAAGTTTCTTCACATTCAGAAAAAAAACTGTTTTATCACCGACAAGATATGCTTTCCAGTATATTTGATGTGTGCATCTCCCTGGCTTTTTCTAAGAGACTGTTGACATGTTGCAGACTATAGAAAATGTCCATAGTTACTATTTGTAATGTTTTTCTAAGCTGAAGGGATGATGACAGAAGCTTTCTTAGGATGTGCATGGTTACTACAAATTCAGCATTCAGACCAGCTAAATGAAAGTATCCACTGTCCAGCTTGGAGAGAAGCCTCACTGTTGTATAGAGGACTCTCTTTTAGTTCTTCAAGTGTTCTGACCACCAGACTGTGCAGTTCAACATCATGTCACTCAACTCATTAGTGTATATGTGAAGCTGGGATTTGGTTTTCCCTAGTGCACATCACCTGACCACACAGAGTCAGAAATATTACACCAAGGAAATGGAAGGATGAACCAAATATCACCATACATGTTTTTCTTTTGATGAGGATAAACCAAGTTTGGTGTATGTCCTGTAATTACTGTTGCTAGATCTCAGAACCTTGATTCTCTTCTCTGGGCCACCAAGGCCTGTCTCTTGTAAGTTGACTCTTGTAACATCTCCAAAACATGCACACTCCGTGTCACAAGAGACAGGTTTTGACTCTGAAATCTTAGGGCATGTCTTGAGCTGGCAATCCTAGCATACCCTTCAATATTTCATAGATGAAAAGCAAGACAATATGTATGAGCAATCAACATTATAATTCAAGATGGCAAAAGTTACTGATGATGAAAAACAAGCTAGGAAAGGTTGCAGCAGTTTGCTTCTGCCTGACCCTACTAGGAATGATAAGATCCATCCCTTATTCTTTTGACCCCTGTGATGAATCAAACTACTTTTGCACTTTGAATGCAGTTTGCCACAACCAAAGTAAGGACAAGGGGGAAAGTGGAAGAAGGAGTGAGGAACTGGGACATTTTAAAATTAGCTGGAAAAGCAGGATGACAGAAGAGTAATTGGGGCTGTCTCTGCCAAACATGAACAGTTAGGGAGTATGCTTTAGCTATAGCACACAATCCCTTTGGTCTTTAGTCATGAATGAAGAGCTATAAACCTTGGATGTATCTCTCCATTCATCTTTTTCTTTCTTTACCAGACATGTTCATTCTTTTCCTTAAGCAAATTGCTTACGAAGGAAGCATGCTGCCACTCCACCTGATGGTACCTGTCAGAAAGATAAAATCTTTCAATGAATTCAAGAAGAGGAAAGGCCAATCTTTCCTGGTTATCCAGCTGTGATTTACATCAGGATAATTATATCTTCATTGCTGTGGGAAATGAAGTACCCCTCTGGGGAAATGTTACATATGCATAAGGAAGAGAGCGAGTGTGTGTGTATGTTTAATTACTGTAAAAACTGCTGCTACCGCACTGGGCCAGTAATGTGAACTGGGATCAATCAAGATTAATTCAAATGAAAAGTTGTACCATAATTCGGGATTTTCTTAAAGTGAAATCCATTATGTTAGAGTGCTGGTCTTGATATAAAGGCAGGAGAGATTCCCTCCCACATTTGTATGGACATGATTATTGATTTATTCTCACATTCATTCTAACATTTTATTGGGCTTACTTTAAAAACACAAATTTTTAAAAATCAACTTGCTATTAACATGTTAAGAACACAAGTTTTTCTATTTTTTCCCAAAGTTCGTCTTGCTCACCAGATCTGTAAACGTAGAGGTCCAGCTGCACTTTCCTTGATTAGTGGGTTGTCCCTTCATTTCAACAAATTCAATACTCTGCTATCTGAAAACATCCCCCAAAATTTAAAAAACCTCCCAAAATCAAACCTTGATTTTGCCATGTTACTGTATGATGGGATTTTAGTATCCACACAGGATCTTAGACCCAAACTGTAGCTTACTGTATTTCTTAATAGTATCTGAACTGAAAAAAGAAAACCCAGAGCAGGTACAACATGTGTCTTAACACTGCTTACTACAGAAACCCCAAATGAATTTCCTCATCAGGTCTAATCTCCCCTTTGGGCTGAAAGGGTGGAATAGAAATAAAGTTTTATTGTTGTTGTTGTTGTTTTTGTTTTTGTTGTTATTAGACTAAAAGATGACATGATAGCTACCTCAAATATCTGAGGGGTGTAATGCAGAAGGCAGAGTAAACTTATTTTCTGCTGCTTCAAAGACTAGAGCATCAACCAATAGAGTCAAATTACAAGAAAAAGGGGTACTGCTTAATTAGAAAGGGCTGTTCTATATTTTATTGTTGTTGTTATTATTATTAATAATAATATTGTTGTTATTATTTTATTTTATCATGACACAGCAAACAAGATAGATATGCTGGATTTCGTTTCACAAAATCACAAGTCGAACACTTCCCAAGTGTTTAGGACTGTGTGATGTATTTTCGGATGATGCGCGCAGATCCCAGCAGGGTGGCTTTTTGCAGTTGGCAGATCGTAATTTTGTCAATGTCTATTGTTTCCAAATGCCGGCTGAGATCTTTTGGCACGGCACCCAGTGTGCCCATCACAACCGGGACCACCTGCACTGGTTTCTGCCAGAGTCTTTGAAGTTCAATCTTGAGGTCCTGATAGTGGCTGCGTTTTTCCTGTTGTTTTTCGTCAATGCGACTGTTACCTGGGATGGCAACATCAATGATCCAAACCTTCTTCTTTTCTACAACTGTGATGTCTGGTGTGTTGTGTTCCAGAACTTTGTCAGTCTGGATTCGGAAGTCCCACAGTATCTTTGCGTGCTCATTTTCCAATACTTTTGCAGTTTTGTGATCCCACCAGTTCTTTACTGAAGGGAGGTGGTACTTGAGGCATAAGTTCCAATGAATCATTTGGGCCACATAGTTGTGCCTCTGTTTGTAGTCTGTCTGTGCAATTTTCTTACAGCAGCTGAGGATATGATCAATGGTTTCGTCAGTTTCCTTGCACAGTCTGCATTTTGGGTCATCAGCTGATTTTTCAATCTTGGCCTTAATTGCATTTGTTCTGATGGCTTGCTCCTATTATTATTATTATTATTATTATTATTATTATTATTATTATCATCATCATCATCATCATCATCATCCCAGCTTTCTCCCCATGGGGACTCAAGGTGGCTAACATGTATCCACATTAAACAGTTTAAAAAGAGCAATACAAAAGTTAAAAAGCATTTAAATAACAGTGGGTAATCGAGTGCTTCATAGAAGGATGGACTGTTTCTCTTTAGAGATCTTTGTACAGAGTGTGAATGAGCTTATTTCAAGGTGGCTTTAGTTGTGTAGTCCTGCATAGCAGAAGGTTTAGTTGTGCATTGCTGCATTGCAGACTTGATCACTCTTGTGATTCCTTCCAGCTCTAGTATTCCCTGATTTTATAAGTCCTTGGTCTGTTTTTGTGTTCTAATAAAAGACTGCAGTTCTATCCACAGCTACCTAGTCCACGTTATTGAGTTCAGTGGGACTGGGTTCCCAGCTATGCATCCATAAGACTGCTACTGAAATAATTTTGGTTCACGTGATGCTACAATTGACTTTCTTCCCAAAACTGTGTTTCAGTATAGCATTTGGATTATACAGGGTTTGGAATTCAAAAACATTATTGATCAGCTGTTCAGTAATATGAATGAGAGGGTGAAAACACACACATGGACACAAGTCTTATAATCACTTTTGCCATCAGAAGTATCTCAAGGATGACCTATGGCTGGAGCTACACTACCCTATATCCCAGGATCTGCTCCTAGATTATCTGCTTATCCCAGATTATCTGGCAGTGTAGACTCATATAATCCAGTTCAAAGCAGATAATCTGAAATCAGATCCTGGAGTATAGGGCAGTATAGACTCAGCCTAAACCACCACAAAACTGTGTATGAAACAAAGAAAGATAGTTGCTCATTAAAGGCTGGATCCTGCCTCCCACAAGCAGACAGCAAAGAGTGGCTCACGCATTCATTACTCACCCTTAAAGCATGCATGACTGTTCACCTCTCAGCAATTCTTTGATTAAATCTTGCAAATCATGTCAGTTACTATGGAAATGATATTTGTCACCTCTCCAAAAGGAATTTGGAGCCTCCCCATCAACACCATCCACTGCTAGAAACAAACACAAACCTCATTTTGTAAAACAAAAACAAAAAACCCTACATCCACCAAAATCAACTCAGTACTTGTGACTGTGTATGACAGATAATGGCTTCATTTCTAAACATCTGCTTCCTAATACAGGTATATGAAGAAATTTTCTGCTTTGTACCAAGTCTTTTTTTCGGGAGCCCAGTTAAGATCCATTTATCTTGTCTTCTGTCTAGCTGGGATTTTTTTTTTTTTTGCAGCATTTGTATTGGGGAAATAGTGAAGGGAGATTGGAGAAAGACAGTTTAAGTATCAGATGGCAGCAGTATGCTTAAAGTAAACGATGCAATAAACATTGAGCTGGGAAACAATGGGATTCTATAGGTCATCCTAATATAGCTGTCTGTGCTTACTTGCAACAGGCAGGGTAAACAGCAGCTGCCTCCAGAATCACTTAGTAGGCAAAACATAAAGAAAGAGAAAAGCAGATTAGTTTACTTTGCCAAGTACCTTAGAAGTTTGAAAAAGTATCTATCTATACATTTTGCCATCAAAATTGATGTCATAAAAAGTGGGGCTGATGGAAGGAAAAGTAATACCAGGAGCATTTTTGAAAGCAGCTTTCAAGTGGTTTCTAGAGGAATCAAAATATTTTATTTTCTTATGCAAGACTTCCTCTTGGTTGCTTCAGTTCATATGTGCAAAATGATTAGTTTGCTGAAACATGCAGAAGTGCTCCCCTTTGTTGTACTGTAGGAACCTAATCCTATTGTTCCATGTTATTTCTGTCAAAGTTTCTGTTAAAGAAATAAAGACCAGGGAACACCTGCTTTGTTAATTGAGGCATATTAGTAATTGTATTGTCAAAGGCTTTCATGGCCAGAATCACTGGGTTGTTGTGTATTTTCCGGGCTGTATGGCTATGCTCCAGAAGCATTCTCTCCTGACATTTTGCCCACATCTATGGCAGGCATCCTCAGAGGTTGTGAGGTAACTGTAATTGTTTTATCCTGTTTTGGTCTTATTGTAAGAGACTGATTTTACCCATTTGAATAGTTGACACTACTTGTTGTACTTAGCATAACTTCTACGTTGTCCTGAATGGATTTTACAAGGGAAAGCAAGGTATGTACAGTACAATTCCCATATCTGCGGTACCAGCATCTGCAGTTTCATTTATCAGTATGCGACAAAATATGTCCTCTCGGCAGTTCATAATTCCTCCAATGCAATTCTATGGTGTTCTTGGGCCAGAAGTTTATCTTTTCAATGGGGTTCATGGTTTTACATATCCGCACAAAGTCTAGGAATGTATCCCCTGCAGGTATGAGGTTTGTACTGTATTTGTAAAAGAAGCAATAGATGAATACATTAATGAACTAATAAAAGATCAAGCAAATGGGCTGCTCCTTGTCTATGGGATTTAATGGGATGTATTTAGAATAAAAATGCAGTAGATGGCACAAGTAATTCCCTAACCTGTTTTCAGAAAAAATGTGAACTATTTTGTATATCACTATTTTTCTCCCCAATTAATTTCTTGTTTATTAAGAAAACAGCTTTCTTGAGATAAATGTTCACTGCCTCTGTCAAGGGAAAGCTTATATTTTGTAAGGGAGAAGATCAAAAACTCAGGCCCGAATTTGGGCTTGCTCTCTAAGTAATTATGGCAGCCAATGAAGGGACCTGATTTCCTGCCTTAAGCAATTAAGAAATCAGCTGCCTTTGGTTACCCCTAACAACTTAACACAGCCAAGGAGATTACTAAGCAAACAGGCTGCCTGGCTTCAGACACCGCAGCCAAGGGAAACGCCAGCCGTGACCTGAATTCCCAGGGAATCACTTCCCTTGAGGTTTTCAGGAAGCTGGGCTGCTGGGAATCTAAAGTTCGGGAGATATTTAAAGAAGGCTTGTGGCTAATTTAAGGGCACAGCATACAAAGGATGTCACCCAGACTGGACCCATTACCATGAATAGGACTCACACTAGGAGAGATTGCTTTGGAGGGGTTTATTTCACTCATACTGGCTCATCTCTTATAGGCAATTGCCTATATTCCAGCTATAAGGGCAGTAACATTCTGATAGACCAGGCCTTGGCAAACTTCATCCCTCCAGATGTTTTGGACTTCAACTCCTACAATTCCTAACAACCTACTGACTGTTAGGAATCGTGGGAGTTGAAGCCCAAAACTCCTGGAGGGAGCAAGTTTGCTCACGCCTGGAATAGACGAATGTTCTCATTCTGACTTTACAGATGTGGGGACTGAGGCTATACCTTTAACAGAGCTTGGGATTCTGGTATCTGCTGGCTTCCATGTCAGTCTAATGGTGAATCTATTCTGAGTTTTAGTCTGGACTTTAAATGATTTTTTCCAGCCTCAAAATCAGTTTTCTGTCTTGCATAGCTCACTGAAAGTTCAGAATTAAACCCGTGGCAAATTCACCATTCCACTAACAGAGAAGCCACTGGTTTAGAAAGTTACTTTGAAAATGTAGTTCATTCCCATGGCTCATTATGCTTTTTTACAAATATCTTTTGCCCTTAGTTAATGCACTGTTTCTGAAATAAGTAAGGGATGGTTGGAGCATTGGACTACAACTCTGAAGACCAGGGTTTGAATCCCTGTCCAGCCATGAAACCCACTGGGTGACCCTGGCCAAGGCACACTCAATCAGCCTCAGAGGAAAACAACAGACTGGCAAACATCTTTTGAACGAATCTTGCCAAGAAAACACTGTGATAGGTTCATCTTAGGGTTGATATATGTCAGAAATGAATTGAAGGCACATAACAACAACAAGGAGTCCCCTTGTTCACCACAGTTACACTGGAGAATTAATGCAGTTTGCCACCACTTTAATTGCCCGAGTTAAATGTTGTTGAATCATGGGAGTCACAGTTTGTTGAGGCACCAGAATCTATCGGCAGAAAAGGCTAAAGGCCTTGTAAGTTGTAAGACTTTGTAAAACTACCACCTCCATAGCATTGAGACAGGGCAACTACAGAGGTGTCAAACTGCATTCATTCTACATTGTAGATGAACCTTTGATCTGAAATGGCACCTATGATCCATTAGCTTTGCAAAAAGACTTCCTGGTTTAGATAAAAACTGCTAAAATAGGTTTCTTGCTATGGATCAATGCAGCCTTTGGTCCTCCATTTGTTTTGGACTTCAGCTCCTGAAATCTCAAGTAGCGTCCCACCTGTTAGAAATTGTGGGAGCTGAAGTTCAAAACTACTGGGTTAGAAGGACTGTCATGATGAACATTTTCATTTCAAAATTTTTCCATTGCATTAGTGCTTCTGAAAATTCAGGCCGGGCTGTGGCGCAGCTGGCTAGTAACCAGCTGCAATAAATCACTACTGACCGAGAGGTCATGAGTTCGAAGCCCAGGTCGGGTTAAGCCCCCGACCATTAAATAGCCCGGCTTGCTGTTGACCTATGCAGCCCCGAAAGACAGTTGCATCTGTCAATTAGGGAAATTTAGGTATGCTTAATGTGGGAGGCTAATTTAACTAATTTACAACATCATAAAACTGCCAGCAAAACACGAGGAAAGGAATGAGGAAGTACAGC
Source organism: Anolis carolinensis (assembly GCF_035594765.1). NCBI lineage: Eukaryota > Metazoa > Chordata > Lepidosauria > Squamata > Anolidae > Anolis > Anolis carolinensis. Next base: position 275,609,840 of record NC_085843.1, on the reverse strand, counting down.
CACTAGTGGACAGTGAAGCAACAGCTCCTCCTGTGGCCAGAATCGTGAAGCTGGAAAAAAATGTTAAATGCCTCTGTGTCTGTCTATATATGTTGTTTGTCAGTTGGCACTGAATGTTTGCCATATATGTTTTCATTGTAATCCGCCCTGAGTCCACTTCGGGGTGAGAAGGGCAGAATATAAATATTGTAAATAAAATAAATAAATAATTCCTAATTTAAGCCAAGTAAAGTGAGCTGACCAAATAAAATAGTTGCTGTCTGAAAAATCTAAAGCAAAACCCTTAAGAGGCTGCCCTGCTCCAAACAGGGAGCAGTTGCAAACAAACACTGTCAGAAAATGATTGATCAATCCTGTAATTCACCCATCAGGGATCAGAAAGAGGAAAAAAACTTTAGCAGAGCCACATAATGTGAGTTAATGAAATTATATTTAACTAAGGGTGTGTATTTAGACTTGATCTTACCTTGGTGACTTAGCCATTAGTAGGAATTCATTGTTTACCTTCAGGATTCTTATCAGGACTTAGCCTGTATTTGCACGTGATCCCCCCTCCCCTGCCAAAAAAGGAAGAAGAAAGTATTTCTCCATATGCCATACTCAGAACAGGCCTGAAGTAATTGAATCCGCTGCTGTACCACGGCAGGCACCTAAACGCAAATACCTAGTCTGTCTAAAATGGTTTGCTTAATTATTTATGTGAAGCCATTCAATGCCTTTCTCTCTCAGTAGACTTCGGTAGTCAATCTGGAGACAAATATGTTCAGCAATTCCTCTATGATGGCTGACCAAACAGCAAAGGGCCATGGGAAGCAAGCTAAAGAAGGAGAGGATGCTAGAAAATGTGCAGACTATAAAGTCTAATCCATGGATTAATCAAAAAGAATTAATTGATCCTGACTAAAGAAAAGATCTATGTGTACCTCAACAGGTGCTTTTCTGTATTTCTTTAAAAAATTTGAAGCTGGCATGGTTTAAGCACTGGACAATGGACTTTATCACCTGCTATTCCACTAAAGTTGCACTATCATTGATATAATATACTACCAGGTTGAGCACCTTTGATATTGTATCTCTTTAATTGTGCAATTGCATTGATTCAACCATTTGTGGTCCTGAACTATTTCTGCATAACTTTGTAACACTGTCTTCCCACACTACTGCAATTCTATTATTTCCATACCTAATTTTTAAAGAGCAATTTTGCAATTTCAGTTTTGAGAGGCAAATATAAATATAAAATAAATGGAAAGTGGACAGCTTTGGAATAACAAGGGGAAGGAGGAAAGAGGAGAAGGGGAAGAAAACTTCTCCCAGTGTCACTTTACTACCAGCATGCCAACACAGAGGTAGAAGGGACCCATCACACCAAGTTAGGTGATAAGAGCATTGCAAGGCTATAAATATTTGACAGGTTTCTACTCATCAGTAAATAAGGATAGGATAATCATAGGGAGGAGGATGCACATGGCAATGTGCGATAGATGCCATCATCAGACGTACTAGTCCAGCTGCAATGCAGGTTCCCCTGCCTCATGTGATAAAGTCCTACAACTCAGGACATCATGGTTGTAATGCTCATTCAGCCATGGAAACCCAGTGGGTGACTTTGGGCAAGTCCCATTCTCAGAGGGAGGCCAAGGCAAACCCCCTCTGAACAAAACTTGCTTGCCAAGTAAACCCCATGATTGATCTCCATAAGTCAGAAACAACTTGAAGGCACACAACAGTAATTTCACCTACATGTACTCCATATCTGATTGACTGTATAGCACAGCATGGAATGTTACTTTGTAAAAAGGCAAGTAGATTATAGTTAATGACTGTATGATGGGAAACAAAGGGAAATGCTCAGGACCAGGCCTTGAAATCTGGCGTTCCTAACTAACATTGCGTTACCTTGCAGAATGAATTGGGGAACTGGGGGGAAAGGGTCTGGGTTGATAGGCAGAGCGAGAAGCCTGTCTCGGGAGATTGTTGCTTGATATTCATATTCTGATCCTGTTTGGAATATAATAATGCACAGAGAATACTCTTGAAGAATATTTTAAAAACTTGGCTAATATGAAACATTACAACAAGAGATGACAGCTTTGGGGATTTTTTTTAACACATCATGTTTCACTAGTTTGGAAATGATAACAAGCTGATGCTTGAACATGTTCAGACAAGCTGAACAAGTTGGACTGTGTCCAGAGAAAGGTGACCACAGTGACATGGAGTTGGAAAGGCTGCATTGGTCATCAAGCCCAAAGCCCTGTTCAAGGTAAGAGTTTCACCTAAAACATAACCAGCAGTTAGCTGGTTCTTTTTAAAGATATCCAAAGAAGAAGACCCTACCACCTCTTTAGGCAATTGCTTCCATTACAGAACTGCTTTAAGTATCAACTTACTTCTAATATTCAATTGGAATCTTCTTCAAATCATGAGACCTGGTTCTATCAAACCCACCCAGTGCTCACCCAATGCAGTGCTCCAGATGAGGCCTGACCAATGCAGAATATAGTGGGCTATTGCTATTTGGAATCCAAATTTAGCTTGCAGAAAAGGAGACTCAAAGGTGACATGACAGCAAGCTTTAATTATCTGAAGGGATGTAATGTAAAAGATGGAGTGAGTTTGTTTTCTGATGCTTCTCAGGCTACAACATGGACCAATGAATTCAAATTACAAGTAAACATTAGGAAGAATATTGGCCAGCCTGATGAGGCAGGATGGACTCTCCGTCTTTGAGGATCCTTAAAACAGAGCTTGGATGGGCATTTTTCGGGAATGTTTTAGTTGTGTATTCCTAAGTGATATGGGTCACAGAGTTGGACTAGATGGCCTATGTGATTCCTTTCAACTCAAATATTCAATGATTCAGTGATGCTTCTCACTTTTAAAGCCTAGAGTAGCTAGGACTACCAACACATCAACATTTGATCTTGAGGGAATACATTTGACCCTTGGTATCTGTGGATTCTGAATCCACAGATTCCACCATCCATGCCTTGAGAATATTCCTGCTCCAAAAAAAAAACCCAAAAAGAAAACCTTGATTTTGCCATTTTATATACAGGGTACCATTTTATTATACCATTGCATATAATGAATTAGAGCATCCATAGATTTTGGTAGCAAGGGTCCACTCATAAGATTTACATTGACTGCTGGTGAAGACTGCTAGTCAAATTGTGTCTGATTTCTGTTTAAATGAAGAACCAAATGAGACCTGGGTCTTTTCTCCCTTCAACAAATGATTTATGTCTGATGGACCTTCCCCAATACTATTATTTAGTGTGGCTGTGTAATTTGAATAATTGATTACATTAGTGATGTATCATATTTGTTACACACATAAATACGCATATACATATATTTCATATTGATATTCTAACTCTTTCTATTTACCTTATTTCCATTTGGATTTCTGTGCTGAATTTTTCAGAAATAAAGAGGTGAACTCAGAGACTGAGAGAGGGAAAAGGATTGCTTCAAACAAGAATGCTTTCTCTTTTCAGATACATTCTTCGTGCTTCAAGATTCCAGCCGTCAGAACAAAGTATGATGTACATGCTCAGTGAGGAATACAAGAATGCCTTTGAATGATCAGAAAATCCGAGGAAGAATGATGTTGCCAGACAAAGAACATTGTCTTAGGCAGATACGCCCTCAAGGGAAGCATCACTCATAATTCAGAAGAGAAATCAAATGTATCGTATGCTTGAAACTGCCAATCACTGCCAATGAAAATGCTATTGTACATTGCCAAGTGAAATTCAGAAATATAAGGAAGAGGAAAATAGAGAGAAGTAGGAAACAATATTCAGATAAGTGTTGGAGACTTCCTCCTTCTCTGATAGTGAATTCAGTCCTCCAAGTGTCAATCAAAGTTTGATGTTTGGATCGCAATTTTCAGGGTGGGAGGGGGAGTCTGAGTCTACATTGCCATATAATCCAGTTCAATGCAGTTAATGCACATTGCCATATAATCCAGTTCAATGCAATTAATGTACATTGGGGCCGGGCTGTGGCGCAGCTGGCTAGTAACCAGCTGCTATAAATCACTACTGACCAAGAGGTCATGAGTTCGAAGCCCGGGTCAGGTTAAGCCTCCGACCATTAATAGCCCCGGCTTGCTGTTGACCTATGCAGCCCCGAAAAACAGTTGCACCTGTCAATTAGGGAAATTTAGGGACGCTTTATGCGGGAGGCTAATTTACAACACCATAAAGCTGCCAGCAAAACTCGAGGAAAGGAATGAGGAAGTACAGCCACTTCTGGACGGTGAAGCAACAGCTCCCCCTGTGGCCGGAATCATGAAGCTGAAAAAAATGTTTAAAATGCCTCTGAGTCTGTCTAATGTATGTTGTTTGTCTGTTGGCATTGAATGTTTGTCATATATGTATTCATTGTAATCCGCCCTGAGTCCCCTTCGGGGTGAGAAGGGCGGAATATAAATACTGTAAATAAATAAATAAATTCTGAAACTGCATTATATGGCAGTATAGTTCCAGCCAAATTGGAAGCATAGGACTATAACCATGCAAGGCAAATGGCGGTGCAGTGCCCTTGCAAGCACTGGATGAGCTACTTCTGATGGAAGCATGTCATAGAACCACACTGGAAGATCTAAAAAATGTCTAAAGAGAAAACCATTCTAAGCTGTCTGCATCATTCTTGTATGGGCTTCTTTGTGCTTGTTCTTTGCATAGAAGAGAGGGGCCCAATTCCTATAAAGATCCATCCAGTCATGCTTGATGGGACGCTTCACTGATTCATGGGGGCCTTTGGTCTCGCCCATTGTGATCATTTCTATGTCCTATAAGCAGGTAGACAGGTAAGGAGATGGAGTAGCACTAAAGACCTAAGTGGAGTATGTATTTTATTTACACGTAATTCCCAATTTAGCCATCAAAGACCCATTATCTGCGGCTAGTCAAACAAATCGTCAGGTCATTGATGTACCGGGCTTGGAGAAACATCTGCAAAAGGTGTATTTGGAAAGGGATCCAAGCACCTTTTAGAAGCATTTTGAAGTTAGCTGGCAAATCGGCTTGGCCTGTGAGCAGATATCTCCCATTACAAATGACATAATGACTCTGGGTTTGCTTAAAGCTGAGGAAAAGTTGACACAACGATTAAGAAGAGCAGGGGAAGGAGGCTCCGGGAAGGGGAAAGGGAGGAAAAAGAGAGGGAGAGAGTTACTTTATACCACCTGAATTCTGGTTGTTCCTGGGGCCTAGACCCTGGCCTTATTTGAGGAAAGATTATCTTGACAAATTGGATAAACATTTTATGCATGACAGGACGCTGATGGAGAGCCCGTTCTGCAAGCACACCTGTTGGGAGTTTGCTTAGCGTGTGACCGAGGTGTTCGGCTCACCCGAAGTCCTCCCCTGGTGCGGTTTATTGTTGGACAGGTACAGGCAGATCCAAGCTTTTGGCCATAGCAACAGTTGCGGCAACCTTTCCCTGGAAAAAAAACAAAACCAACAACTTTCCATTAGACTAGACTTCAAACAGCTCCTCTGGACTTTTATCAAAGAGTTTTCCTTTAAGAAAGACTAACATTTAATAGACCCAAGGTTGCTAAAGACTGAAGATACCAAAAAATAAAAAAGCAATAATGAGTCCCACTTTTTGAGCTGGTTTGTTGTGTGTAAGCATAGCACGGTGGTCCAGTAACACTGTAAAATTAATGCAGTTTGACACCAATTTGTCTGCCATGGCTCAATGCTATGGAATCATAGAAGGGGTAATTTAACAAGATCTTTAACTTTGTCTGCTAAAGAGTGGTTGTCTCTCACCAAATTGCAAGTCCTATGCTCCCATAACACTGAGGTAGGGCAGTTAAAGTAGCATCAAACTTCAATAATTCTACTGCATAGAAGGCTGACAAGGGGTGAGAAACAAAAAAAATCAGAGAAAGAAAATCCTTTTGTTTTTAAAAAAACCTGAAAAATTGATTGTGAAACATATTGTTTTAGAATGATGAAGAAAATACATAAGACTAGATGTTCATGTATTTACTTCACTAAAATTATTTTCAAATATTGTGAAATAGAAAGACTTCAATGTAAGACTATGTGCAGTATCAAATGGTTTATTCTTCTTGTGTTTATCATAATGGTGCTTATATCTGCTTTACACTATAGAAGACAAAAAGAAATAAAATATTTTTCTCTCTTTTTACAATTAAGTTAATGACTCTGATTGAGACTAAGCAATACAATACAAATTTGTTTCATTACAGGTAGAAATGCTAGGAAAGAATGGGATTCTCCTCTAACTGATGCTACTGTGTGCCTGCCTACAACAGGCAAGACAAACAGCAGCTACTTCCAGAATACCTTACTAAGCATGTGTGAACACCAAAACAAAGAGAATAGGGACTGTCCCACCAATGACCCCCAGCATATTAAAAGGCAAATATGTATATAAGTTAAAGCACCAAAATAGAAATCATAAGAAAAGAAACACACAACATATAGTATCTACAAGGACTATCATATGAGGAAGGCAAACAAAGCCTAAAAAAGATCCTATCACATGACACTGTGCACTGTCTATCTGCCTCCTCCTGTCTTCCCCTATTGTTTTATGTATTTTAAATAGGCTTTTAATGGTTTTAATGGTCCTGTTTCTTTTAAATAGTGTCTTCCTGTTAATTCTATTTTAATCAATATACTCTTTACGTTTTATATTGTATACCGCATTGTTTTTAGCACTGTTCACCACTTTGAACCTTTGTTAAGAGAAAAAAACCAAAGGGAGAAGCAGGTAATGTTATTATTATTTGTTATTTTTGTTCTTAAAAGTGACATACAAATAACAACAACAACAACAACGACAGGGAAACCCATTAATTGTTGTTGTCAATTTCATAATATTCCTGTCTACTACCTTATATGATGGTCCGTTCTGCTTCGGTGTTAGTATGCCGGCACTGAAATAATATTCTTCTCCTCTCCCATTCTCCTCCTTCCCCATCATTATTCCCAATCTGTTTATTTTATAATTGACATTAATAAATTATAAAATTGCTGGAACTGAGGAATTGTTTGTTAAATAATAATAATAATATGGATCGGCGGAAGTATGGGAAGGCAGGGTGACAAAGGTATGTGAAAGAATTATTGCGGAACCGAAGAGTAGTAAAACAGGATGCTTGTGCAAATTGAGAGAATGCAAAATAATGAGAATGATCATGCTGGTATTTATCTGGTATTGCTGAAAGCATGGCTGCTGTGAAGTAACAGTTTCATATGCTAAAGTCCTCTGGAATCCAAGAGAATTCACCCCAAAAAATCCCAAGGTTCATTTCAGGAAAAATCTTCAAGTGATCTTTAGAAGGTTCAAGACCTTTTTGTTTCCTTATGCAAGGCTTATTTGACTTGGTTGTCCATTTCAAATGTGTATAATGTTAATTTGGGATGAAATGTTTGCTGAAACGTTTTGAACTACCAGTCAAAAAATCCCAAGGCCTGGCATGGCCCTGACATTATTCCCTCCACTGCTCCTATCACCTTGCATCATTTTTCACTAAAATAGCGGATTTTAGGCTATATTTCAGAGGAACAACTAACAAAACTAACAAAACTACTTCTGAGTAGTCTTTCCTTAAGAAGACCCTATGAAATTAATGGGGTTGCCATAGGCCAACACACAACTTGATAGCACAGACACAAACAAATGCAGTCTATTATTATGTCATTAGCAAACAACCTTGAAACAGAGTTTGGAAATGTTATATTTTTGGCTCGCAGTTCCCAGAATTCCCCAGCTAACATGGCTACATCGTCCAAGAGGAACCTTTCCAAGCTAAGCTGAACATAATAAGTATATTCTGCCTTTCCCTGCGTCTCTTTTGCATCGTCTTCTCTCTCACTCCCCAGTGATTGGGAAAAGCCATACCGCTCAGGCTGCAGCAGGTATGAGACACTATCAGAAAAGTTAATCAGCTTTCAGAAGTAGTTGGCTTCTTACATCCTTGCCCTCCGGGTGTGATTAGGCACAGAGAGTTGTTCCCTACAATGTAATCCCTCGACCTCGTGTTTCATTAGTTGAGTGTGCAGTCACTCAATATTCTGCTGGGGGATTTGCTTTTTAATTTGACTGAGCCATTTCACAGAGCTAGATTAGTTCTGCTTTTTAAGAAGAAGTGCTGGTTTTGTTGTGCTTTTTTAATAATTGCTTTTAATGTTTTAATATTTATGCTGTCAAGTTCCTTATTATTGGTGTCCCTGCCTATTCCTTTGTCCCAGAGCAAGAGACCATTTATATGCAATACTTAGGTTTACAAACCCATACACGCTTCCCTGAGAATAGCCGAACTGCACTTGAATTCAGTGCAGCTAAATTCTGAGCAGAGATGCAGTGAATTGTGTAAAAATTTGATATGGATTCAGCATGTCTCATGATACGACCAAAGTATGACAGCCTTAGTTTCATTGACTTGGCTTCTAGAGAGAGTTTAAGCTTTTATCCCGCTTTCTTCTCTCAACAAACTTAAATTTGAAGAGGCTCTATAATTAATGCAGTTTGATACAACTTTAATTGTCATAGCTCAGTGCTAAGGAATCATGAATTTCATAATTAGGTGAGGCATCAGTTCTCTATGGAAGAGAAGGCCAAAGACCTTACAAAACTAGAATTCCCATAATTCCATAGCATTGGCTCATGGCAATTAAAGAGGTGTAAAACTGCATTAATTCTACAGTGAAGATGCACCTATGGGTGAATCTGATTTTTGTGTTAACTGATACAGCTTTTATCTAGTTCCTTCATAGCTCTGTGCGCCCTTTCACCAATTCCTCTGTGTGGATGGAGGTTCACAATTCATAATATATGCTACTAGCTGTGCCCGGCCACGCATTGCTGTGGCGAAGTATGGTGGTATGGGAAATAAAGTATTGAGGAATTGGTGGTAGTTAAGGTAAAGGGTAAAGGTTTTCCCCTGACATTAAGTCCATTATAAATGGGTTATATAGCTGTGTGGAAGGGCCTTGAGTCTACACTGCCATATAATCCAGTTCAAATCAGATAATCTGTATTTTATAGGCAGTGTGAAGAGGCCTAAGTGAGGCCTAACTCTGCCTGTCTCCTGGGCTGAGTGGGTTGCTAGGAGACCAAGTGGGTGGAGCTCAGCCTTCTAACTGGCAGCAATTGAATTAATACAATTATTCCTCTCCCTCTAATTAGGACTTTATTTTTTTTTTATTTTTGTTGTATGAACGTAGAGGCATGGATGAGGGGTTGTGCTGCCAAGTTTAGTGTTTCTGGGATGTGTAGTTTTGTTGTTTTGTCCTAGGCCGAAATTTCATTACCCTTTTATATATATAGATAGTTATATTAATCATATTAATCAAGTCAATTAATATCCCATTTAGATAAATCAATGTATTATATCCATATAAGTTGGGAAAGACTTGAAGGCACAGAACAATTAATCAATTTGACTATTTAATTATATGGTAATTATATTAACACATATTATAATATGTTAAATATTAATATTAACAATGTATTAATATAAGAAATAAAGAGAAATCAAGTAATTCCTAAACTATTGAAATCCTTTTGTTCCATGTTACATTTTAGCCTGTAGGTTAGCTTCTCAACAAGAGCTAAAGACCGAATTTTGTTGATCCAGGTTCTTTCTGATATATTTTGGGTCTCTTTCCAATTGTTTTCCACAGACCCAAGAGTTGAATGGAGTACCAAGCAGAGCCAAGTATGAACCATGAAATGTCAAGCAGCGTTTTCCTAACAGAGAACAATTTTCTTCCCATTTTGCGATGCAAACATTCCTTTAAACGGCACGTCCCCCTCCCAAAAATAACTGCTTAGCTAAACTTAAATGCTATTCAACAAAATCTCTGCACTTTTTAAAAATTGTTTTTCTTGCACCTAAGCTTGTGCCTTTCAAATAATCCATGAGCAAATAGCTCTATGCCATAGATGAGGAATTATAAAAGACCATGTAATCAGCTGACAAAGGCACTGAAAACAACGCTAGAGGAAATGCTTAGCTGCTCTTACAAAGTCATAATGCGCCGTTCTGTTTCCTCCGCCCACCCTTTAAAAGGGCTCTCCTGACATTTCTTGCTTCACAACTGGACTTTATGAATGGAAACCAGAGGATGTTTTCTGGTAGAGGATCATAAAGGGGAGGAATTATAGTATTACTGAAGAGTGAGCTGGTTTCCCAATTGCAACTCGGATGTGGATGAATAAGGAAAGTGTTGGTTTTCCCTCAGCAGCAAATACATGAATCACACATTTAAACAAGTGAATTGTTAAAGAAAAGCTGAGATGAGCCAGCCCAGTAAGCTATCATCATGCAAAATAAATTGCAGAGTGCTATACTTAGTGATGCCTTGGTGGCTTTTCTGAAGTCCTGTTACGCATCGCCTCGCAGAAGGCTGGGAAATTCATTCAAAGGCTTTGCAAGTCTCTTTGGAGTGAGAAATTGACATGAGAGCACCCAAGATAAGGCGCTTGTGGCAGGCCTTTGTAGCATCCAGTCCCAGATTTGACAAGGATGCTGGAACAACCATGCACATGGCATTTTAAATAGTTCTCTTTTCTAGGCTTGCAGTGTGCGCCATAGAACTTAGTGCAAATTCAGGTTCCGATTTGAGCTTCTGTGAATTTGATTTCAGCCCCATTCAAACGATAAAGGGGGGATTTATTAAGGATAGAGGAATGCCACAGCTCACTGCAGGCAAGGAAACTTGAAGCCCGGGAAGTTCCTACATGAGCAGAGCCTTTCCCAGGTTAGTGGAGAAGCCACTTTCTCAGGGCTTGTCTACACAAACCAAACCACCTGTCAATAGAAAGCTGGCTTTTCCTCTGTGCACAGTTCCATCTAGTGAGTAATATCCCATGAGTTTTAGCTTTGAACTAGGGAATACTCTGGAGCTTAGTGAAAACTCCAGAGTATCCCTCCCACGTCTTCAGGACAACTGGATTTGGGTCCAGTTTGGCTTGATCTGCTGTCCAAATGGAACATCAAGGTCAAGGAAGAGGATGGATCATGGCTGTGTCTCCACTATGCCTAGCATGCCTCAAAGCTCCATGATCTTTCCTAGATGTTGTAAGTGCTTCTGCTGACATCAGAATGGAGCACCTTCATGGCCAGGAAGAAGATTGAAGGGTGTTGGTGTATTTTTGGTGTAAGGGTGAAATGATGAATCAAGTGTTTTTACTGTTGGAGGTTTGCAATTGTGTATGCCGGACATGTCCAGTAACTTAAGTGTTAACGGCAGGCCAGTTTGAGTGATAGCCTGCAAGAGCCAATAGGTCATGACTTCCGGTCTGAGAGGACATTCATCTTTCTGCTGTGGAATGTGCTGTTATCAGCAGTGTGTGCGCTTCGCTGATCGGCAAGGAGAAAGCATGTCTCCTGTGAACGATGGACTTTGCAACTTGTAAATAATTTGTATATATAGAATAAAGTCTTAGAACTGGCTGCGTTCAGCTGATTAACGATTGTGGTGTCGTTTGTTGGTACTGCTTCTCCGGACGGGCAAGCAGTCTGACTGAAGATGGATTGGTGAGAGGCCTGGATCACCAATAAATCAGGGTGGTGAGGAGTGATGTTTGTTTTACGACCCAACGCCCTGACAAAGGGCCCCCCACCTGACTTTGTCAGAAGCACCTGCATGACCAGGAAGGAGAAGGGGAGTGGTCTCAGTTGCACAGGAACCTCAGATGATGTTGGAATGCAGTTGCTCTAGGGCACATTTACACTGAGCTAACCTGTCTGATGTAGATGAGCCCTTAGTGGAATTACACGTATCCCCATGGTCATTGTCTTCTTGCCATTAATGAAGCAGCTCCCTGGGAATTCCTGATGATGTAGGACCTGGATGGCAATTGTCACGGGGTGAGAGGCAGAGAAGGAGTTTTCCTGCCCCCTTCCTATGACCAATCAGTGGCCGTTTGGGAGAGAAAGGCAAAACTGCACCAAATAGCAATCACATTTCCATTTGAGAAGAAACCATTGCACAAAGATGTGCTGAATATCCCCCTTTGCACAAGTTTAACCAATTTTTGTGATCTAGAGTTTGTTTATTTACAGTATTTATATTCCGCCCTTCTCACCCCGAAGGGGACTCAGGGCAAATCACATTGTACACATATAAGGCAAACATTCAATGCCATATAAACATAGAACAGAGACAGACTCAGAGGCAATTTAAACCTTCTCCAGCTGTCAGCTTCGTGAGGGTATGCTTGATTCCGGCCACAGGGGGAGCAGCTGCTTCATCATCCACTGCGACGGCAACTTCCTCATTCCAACAGCGACTGGATGATTTTTATGGTGTCGTAAATTAGCCTCCCCACATATAAGCGGTACCTAAATTTCCTACTTGATAGATGCAACTATCTTTCGGATTGCTTACGTCAACAACAAGCAGGAGCTACTTTTTATTTTAATTGTCGGGTGCTCATCCCGACACGGGCTGGCCTAGAACTCATGACCTCTTGGTCAGAGTGATTTATTGCAGCTGGCTGCTAACCAGCCTGCACCACAGCCCGACCCATGATAGAGGCAGAAGTCCACAGAAATTTGTTATTATAGCCTATGAGAATCATGGGTCACTCATGATCAGATGCAGAATATCAGTCTTTGGCAAGCAGGAACAGATAGTTCTTCACATTGTGAATTTCCAAAGATGTCTAGGTTGACTCTATGAGAGTGAGGGCACTGGACCAGAAGGCCTTGAATGTGATCCAGCAAGACTCTTGTTTTATTTTTGTGGGATCAATTTGATAATATCCTGATTCCAGTTTCTCATTCAGTCACTGATCTGCAGGGAACTGCTACTCAATCAGTGGTCAACTTACATACTGTAGATGTCATTTCATAAGAATCAAGTAACTACAGTACAATTGTCCTAAACTAACCTTCCTTCATTTTCCAAATTCATCAGTATCACCACATTGACTCAAATCATGAAATGTTCAGTCCAAATCACCTGGAAGGCACAACGCTGGAACCGATTGGTTTAACTGGTAAAGACTCAGAATTCTATTTTCAGCTACAGCCACTAGTTGTTCCCAGGTACATGTCATGAATAGAGGTAGTGACAATGGTCTTCCTATTAGGTTTGTCATCAGTCACTGATGCTCAAATTGCCTATAAATATGGAGGTAAAATGCCTATAAATATGCAGATCATAGAATAATAGACTACATGGATCATCTAGTCCAACCCTTGATCCATACCTCTTTGTTGCTGATTTCTTTTCACACCGAAGCTCACTGGCCAAAGTTGTTTCTTCTACTGGATGGCTAGATGAAACTGTCCTTTACTAAGAATTGCCTTTAGCTAGAATTTTCAAAAGATCATTGCATGTATAATATGAATGTAAAAAGTGCTGTTTTTTTTTACAGAGCAGAAACTGCAACCCATTTAAAGGTGCACAGATCTTGTAGAGTTGTTCTAGTAGTAGTAGTTGTAGTAAGAACATCGGTCGTTCTGTGCCTTCAAGTCATTTCTGATCTGTGGCGACCCTAAGGTGAACTGAGGACAGATGAATTGAGATAGAAACGTTACTTCTTTCCTTTCATAGAATTGCCTCTAGAGTGTGATTCGTCTATGCGTGTGTTAACCTTTTAAAGAAATCAGTTGTAAGTAACTTACTTAGGTGATCCCTCGTAGTTCGAGGATGATGGTCTGTTGTCTTGGGGATGGATCCGTAGATGGCTGAAGAGACCTATTCTTGATCTGCATGTTCTACCGCAGTGAGGACATCGGGTTCCAGACGGAAGGCGGTCCCGGTCAGGGTTGGTTTGACGGGCCTTCCTCTTGGCACGTTTCTCCCTTAAGCCCTCCATTCGTGCCTCTTCGAACTCCACAGCACTGCTGGTCACAGCTGACCTCCAATTAGAGCGCTCAAGGGCCAGGGCTTCCCAGTAAATGCACTGCTTGTAACTCATCGCTTCCAGTCTTTGGCTCATAGACTACTTCATCTGGAGGGCATCCAGTTAATGAAGGTTGGTTTACACATTCAGTGGGGTAAGTGAAGCTGCACTGGGTTTGAGTCTGAACCTCTAAAAGGCCTCTAAAAATGAGGCAAGGGCTTTTGTCCAAACCTTAAAGTATCTCTTCAAAGCAGAAGTTCAGACTAAACCTCCAACTCAGAGCAGATGTTCTGCCCTTGCTGACAGGAGCCACCAACTACCACTACTGACAGCTGAGCTTTCCAACAAAGGCATCTACTGCTGAGCTATTAGGACTGATTGATTGCTTATAGCTCATTCACAAGATTATCCCAGCTGAAACATAGCCATCCTTCTCACACACACACCCTCCTCAGCCTTTGCAATTAACTTCCAAGATCTAGTTGAGAGGCTGATAAGGGAGGAACCACTTGCATCTTCATTGCTCACATCTGCAAGGAGTCAGTAGGTGAGAGGAAGCCGATGATTCATGGTGCTTCCCCTCCAGGGAGATTCCTCCATTCATTTCTGGAGAAAGTACGTACATTCACCACACAGCTGCCTAGACTAAATGGAGTTCAGGGCACGGGCTTCATGCCCATCCCTTTTAGATGTTTCCTTTTAATGCCATTTTTTGCCCATTTCACAACCTGAATACATATTTGTGTGAGAGTTATGGTTATGAAGCTAAACAAATAGACAACGGGGTTGTGCCTGATGATCTCAGGAGCCCCCTCCAACTCTCTGATACTATTTTTCTATGAAATGGTTACAGCGTATTGGTGATCTGAGCCCCCAACGGTGCAATGGATTAAACCCTTGTGACAGCAGGACTGCTGACTGAAAGGTCGGTATTCGAATCTGGGTGAGCTCCCATCTGTCAGCTCTAGCTTCTCATGCGGGGACATGAGAGAAGTCTCCCACAAGATGGTAAAACATCCAGGCGTCCCCTGGGCAATGTCCTTGCAGGCAGCCAATTCTCTCACACTAGAAATGACTTGCAGTTTCTCAAGTTGGCTCCTGACATGAAAAAAAATGGTAAGCCATATACTTTGTGTGCAAGGATGCAAAGGGTCACAGGTTCGGCCCTCATCCGCTCTCCAAATGCAGTCTTGGAAAAAGAAAATTCTGTGGACCATAACTTCCAGAATCCCTTGCAATGATCATGGTAGCGTGACAATGCTGGGAACTCTGGTCCAAAAGAAATGACACAGAACATTTCAAAGCTATTTGTTTACATCTGTCTAGCAACATTGTTCTTACATTGTTCTTCTTAATTGCCATTCAATCTGCATTGACTTATGGCAAGACAAAGAATGAGAGCCCTAGGAACCAACAGCTTTGCTCAGGTCTTGCAAATTTAGGATTTCTTTTATTGAAACAAACCATCTTCAATGTGGTGTTTCTCTTTTGCTACAATCTTCCAGTTTTCTCAATATTATTATCTCTCCCAAAAAGTCTTCTTATCTCACAATACATTCAAAGTATGATAGCCTCAGTTGGTGGTCCATAGAATCTACAGAAGTCTTTTCCAGCAATACACTTAAATTAAATGGATTATCTTCCTATTAGCTTTCTTCACTGTCCAGCTTTCACATCCATACCTATAAATCAGGAAAGCTACATCACAGAGTATTCTGATATTGGCATCCAATGATATATCTTTACACTTGAGGATCTTGTTCAGTTGCTTTGTATCATGATCTTCTTTTGATTTTTCAACTAGTCTCCATTTTCATTTATGACCCATATATTCAGTATGTGCTTTTCAATTGTTTCTGACTTACTGCAAACTTATTTTAGGGTTTTCTTTACGATTGATTCAGAGGAGGTTTGCCACTATTTTCCTCTTAGGCTGAATGAATGTTACTTGCCCAAGGTTTTCCAATGAGTTTCGCGGCTGAACAGTGATTTGAATGCTGTTCTCCCAGAGTCCAAATCTAATATTCAAACTACTATAACACTGGCTTTGGCTCATACTTACCCATACAACACTGACATGTATATTAAATCTATATCCTGCCTAAGTCTCTATCCTAGGCTTATAGCAGTGTATATCCAGAAGAGATTTACCTTTGCATTCATCTGAGGCTGAGACAGTGTCACTCATCCAAGGTCACCCAATGAGTTTCATGGCCCTGGTCTTCAACACTCAAACCAATACATTACACTGGCTCCCTATCCCACCCTATTCCTTGCATTTAGGAATCCAGCAATATACTAACAAACATTTTTTTCATCTGTGTATATCTTACTCAAATACACTGATGCAGGAATAGCCCTGAGCCTTAGAAAGAAAGACAACTAGGCAGGCGTGCGGGCAGAAAAATTCCCCCCTCCAAAAAAATAATAATAGTTATGCCTGGATCAATAAAAACATCATTTTCTTCTTTGTAACCGGCTTGTTCATATCTTGTTCAGTTTGAGGTCAGTGACCAAAGTCTCCTGACCTGCTGAAGTTAATTCTACAGAACAATAGGCGAGAGTTTCTGGAGCCTTATCCTATTACCTTTTGATACCAAATTAATTGTGTTTTTTCCACTCTCACAATGAATCCCTGACCCTCTCTGCTACGTGAGTTGCTGGCAAAGAATGACAGATTAAATTTAAGTGAGTGCAGAGTGAGACAGAGACAAGGAGAGATCGGTTTTTATCCTACCCAAGTTATTCTATTATTAAAGAGATCAGGAGATCAGCAATTAATAGTTGAATTTATTTAGACCTCAGTCATATAGAGACCATCCACAGGAATTTTGTGGATTGCTAGCTTTGAAGATCTTTTTTAAAAATGTATGTCTGCACTATAAAATATCCATTTGCCTGATAGGAACACTAGGGATTGTAGCTTTGGGACTCTTCTACACTGCTATATAATCCAAATTATCAAAGCAGATAGACCACATTACAGTAGAGTCTCACTTATCCAAGCTAAACAGGCCGGCAGAAGCTTGGATAAGCGAATATCTTGGATAATAAGGAGGGATTAAGGAAAAGTCTATTAAACATGAAATTAGGTTATGATTTTACAAATTAAGCACCAAAACATCATGTTTTACAACAAATTTGACAGAAAAAGCAGTTCAATATGCAGTAATGTTATGTTGTAATTACTGTATTTACGAATTCAGCACCAAAATATCACAATATATTGAAAACATTGACTACAAAAATGGCTTGGATAATCCAGAAACTTGGGTAAGTGAGGCTTGGATAAGTGAGACTCTACTGTATCTGCTTTGAGTTGGAATATATGAGTCTACACTGCCATATAATGCAGCTCAAAGCAGATAATCTGGATTTTATTGAGACCAACTTTCTACTCAGTACAGGATCTGCAGCAAAGGAGAATTCAGGCTTCCAATACACCTTTGAAGCGCTTTAAAGATCTTGATGTGTTTGTCATTTTGTCACAAGACTGTATGACATTTATACACATTTATAGCTTTTTAAAACCTGAGCTCCCGGCTACAGAAGGTTGCTCAAGAGGTCTCAGACAGCATGAAAAAGGTGTGTTGAAGGGTCATGGTGAACAATATAGTCCAAGGTTGTACCCTTAAAGTCAATTATGGATTTAATTGAAAGTGGAGGGTGCAGAAAGGCAGGGCAACGTGATTTCTTCTGAAGCACAGAAGATGTCACACCACCGAAGGTCAGCCGAGTGACCACTTTGATAAAACAGCCCTGGACAAACCGGCCAGAAAGACAGAGGAGTGGATCTGGGAAAGAAAGCGGTACGTCTACATAAGCATTTTTGGTAGGGGTGGGTTTGTTCAGCCGATTTCAAAAATGATGCGAGAAGAAAAGGAAAGCTTGAAATCTTGTTTTTCAAAGTACTTTCTTTCTGTTACTCATTACAGTGGGGAGGATTAATTTGTTATGGTACTTACTGCTTTACCCAAAAATAGCCTGTTAAATTACTTGTTAGAACATCCTGCCCAACATTTCACAGGTGAAAAAACAGTTTGGCTTCTAAATCACTGTTGTGCAACTTCAGCAGGTCACCATATCTTCCAGCATTTGACAAATGAGAACCAGGACATGACAGGCCAAGCGGCATCAGAGTCTGATCAAGATGGCAGAAGGTATCAACGGAGAAGAAGGCACAAGTCAGCAGAGACTGCAGCAGTTTGCTTTTCCCTGAGGCCCCTTCTACACAGCTGTATAAAATCCCACATGATCTGCTTTGAACTGGAATATATGGCAATGTGGACTCAGATAACCCAGTTCAGAGCAGATATTATGGAGTTTTCTGCCTTGATATTCTGGGTTATATGGCTGCGTGGAAGGGCCCACAGCCTTCTGGGAAGGGCAATATTCTGTTACCTCCCAGAGTAAACTGAATGCAAACTACGTTAGCAATTTGTCCTCCATTTGCAGCAATCTAAATAAGCTGAGGGCAAAGAGAGAAAATGGGAGGAGGAAAGAGAAGTTGGGACATTCTAAAAACAGCTGGAAAAATGGGAAGGCACAGAATTAATGGGGATTGTCTTTAGCAAATCAGTACAGATGGAGAAGATGTTAATACCGGCAGCCCCCAAGTTTCAAACATTTGGCTTACAAACAACTCCTAGTTAAGAATGGGAGTGAGATAACAGGAAATGAGAGAAATGTACCCCTCAGAAGGGAAATTCACTTCTGAAAGAGTTATTATCATGGGGAAAATGTCTCTCCACTGAAGTTTTATCACCAATCTTTGTTTCCAGAACAAGACAAATATTTCAAAATCCAATTACCACAGGGACAAAAAGTGAGGTGAAATCTTCTGAACAAGGGCACAGACAGCAAAACTAACACAGCGGTGTTAGTTAGCCCTTCCCGATGCTATCCAAAGCATTTTTTTAATGTACCTGTTCTGACTTATTTACAAATTCAACTTAAGAACAAACCTACAGAAGCCATCTTCTTTGTGACTTGAGGACTGCCTCTACTGCACTATGAATATGTTCCTTTTTCATTGCTTTTGTAAGAAGCACTTTCAAAATTCAAAAATAGCTTTTAAAAAACCGCACCTTTTTTCTAATGAATATATTACATTGTTACAAGTCATTACCTTATTTTCCCATAACAACAACATTAACAATACGAATAACACAGTTCAGAAAAGTTACCTTTTGAACTATTTTATTTTATTTTATTTTATTTATTTATTTATTTATAGTATTTATATTCTACCCTCTCATCTGAAGGGGACTCGGAGTGGATCACACTGCACATATACATGGCAAACATTCAATGCCATTAGACATATGACATATAGACAGACACAGAGGCAATTTAACATTTTCCAGCTTTCATGAGGATATGTTCGATTTCTGTCACAGGGGGATCTGCCTCTTCATCAATCACTTGGGTTTTTTTAATATTAATTTTTATTTACATACATTAATAACTTACAGTGAAACAGAACACAAAACAGTGAAAATTTTACAAACATCAACCCCACCACCAAGGCCTGGACAAGTATCATTTTATTTACCATAAAATTTATAATTCTACCATTAAACCAATGTCATATCCAAAATTCCTGACCAACAAGGTTGTATTGTTTTCCTTTTTCACTTTCAAGAACATATTTAATAAAAACTGACCAGTATAAATCAAAATCAGATCTATTAATTTCCCCCTGAACACCCTCATTTCCATTGATAATTTATCATTTAGAGCTACATTCCATACCTCCCCACCATTTGTGACACTTGATGGAGTACTTCCTCATTCCTTTCTGCAAGGTGCTGGAAGTTTTTATTGTGTCATAAATTAGTTAAATTAGCCTGCCCGCATAAAGCGGTACCTAAATTTTCTACTGAACAGATGCAACTGTTTTTCGAGCTGCCTAGGTCAACAGTGAACTAGGCTATTAAATGGTTGGGAGCTCAATCTGACCTGGGCTTCGTGACTTCTCGGTCAGCAGTGATTTATTGCAGCTGCCTACTAACCAGCTGCACCACAGCCTGGCCACAGTTCCCAGAATGCTGTATCTATCATGACTACTATGTGTTCCTCTGAAAAGCAGTGTGTTACAGAAAGTGATTACTTTTAATGCATTACTTTCATGTTCTGCAAAAGAGAAATCCTCCTTGAGAATTCTTCAAATTCAACAAATTTAAATAAGAAAAGGGCTTTAGGACAAGATTCACAACTCAAGTTATTTTGATTTAGTTCCAATACAGCCAACATAGCATAGTGATTTGAGTGTTGGAGTCCAGAAGAACAGAGATTGGGAATGTATCCAAGCTAAGTGTGATTTATTAGCACTTTATTATTACTTCACTAGCAATTTACACTTTGCTATTGCTTTCTGCTGGGAACAAATAATTACTCTATCTTGCTACAACTTAAGTATTTATAGTTGTAGTTTGCTATTCAGTTTCAATATGTAGCCTATCCAGGAAAAGTTTTGAGAAGAACAGCAAACACTGAGTTAAAGGATCGTGCAGATTGTCTCAGTTTGGCAAGGACAGTCCCAATTAATCCTCTGGTATCCCAGGTTTTCAACTGCTTTGAAAATGTCCCTGTTTCTTTCTCCTCCTCCTACTTTCTCCCTTTTCTCTCAGCTGATTTCAATTGCTGCAAAGTGTTGATGTGCAAAAATAGTCTGCCCTCAATTAGGGTAACTCTTGTCCTTCCCTGGAGATATATCATTGATTAGTTGCTTGGGCCCAGACTCGGGCCGCTTCCACACAGCTGCATAAAATCCTACATTATCTGCTTAGAACTGGGTTATATGGCAGTGTGGACTCAGCTAACCCAGTTCAAAGCAGATATTGTAGATTATCTGCTTTGATATTCTAAGTTATATGACTGTGTGGAATGGCCGTCAGTCTTTGCTTCCCTATAATAGCCTGCTCAAATTTTAAGATCTTTAGGTGAAGGCTTTCTCTTTGTCCCATCGTTATCATTTGATGGAGACACACGACAGAAGAGCCTTCTCAGTGACCGCTCCCAAACTATGGAACTCCCTTCCACAATAAGTTCAATTGCCCCTCTCTATGCTCTGTTTAGATTGACTATTTAAGCATACTTTTGGCATATCAATCAGACAAGAGAAGGGACTTTTAGATGGATATATTTTAAACAGATTTTGTTTTGTGTTTTAATAGGATTAATTAATTTGATTTATTATGAATTAGCTGAAATGGACAAACTGACTATGCTGATCAAGGAGAAATCTCTGGACAATTTTTAAGAAAGATTGGGACAGCCGTTTTTACAGCCGTGATTAAGGCAAATATCAGCTATTGGATTTATGAATTTGAGGAATGTTATTAAAATTAGAAGTGTAATTATAGAGTGTTGAATACTATTCTGTTATCTGTGCAGAAGCCAAAAGAGGGCGCTAGACAGAGAAAAATAGTCCATTTTATGGATGGGGGAGTTGAAGGAGGAAAACCATTTCCCCTGTTTTTGCTGTTTATTCCCCCTCCCCACTTCCCATTTCATAAACAAGGGTTGTTTCCATGAAAGTGACATGGGTGGGGAGAATAACAAGAAAAATGGAGAAATTGTTTTACTGTTTCAACACACACACCTCTCCAAAAAAACAGGACTATCCTTCTCTGTCTAGCGCTCTCTAGTGGTCTCTGCCTGGATAATGGAATAGTTTTTTTAATTCCATGTCCGGAGCGACTTGAAAAACTAAAAGTTACCTCTGGTGTGAGAGAATTGGCCAAATGCCAGGATGTTGCCCAGGGAATGCCTGGATGTTTGATGTTTTACCATCCTGTGGGCGGCTTCTCTCATGTTCCCACATGGAGCTGGAGCTGACAGAGGGGAGCTCACCCCACTCTCCCCAGATTCAAACCACCGACCTGTCAGTCGAACTGCCGACCTGCACCACTGGGTATTGTTTAAAGGGAGCAGGATAATACTGAGTAAAAATCATGAATAGTTTATAGAATAGTTCTAGAAGTTGTGTATTTATTATGAGTTTGTTAGTACAGGTATAGTATATTTTAGATTTAGTTGTGTTAGATGTAGTAGTTTTAGCGTTACAGTAGAGTGTCGCTGATCCAACCTTCGCTTATACAGTGTTCTGTATTATCCAACGTGGTCTGCCTTTTAGTAGTCAATGTTTTTGTAGTAAATGTTGCGATATTTTGGTCCAAAATTCATAAATACAGTAATTACTACATAACATTACTGTGTATTGAACTACTTTTTCTGTCAACATAATGTTTGGGTGCTTAATTTGTAAAATTATAATGTAATTTTATGTTTAAAAGTCATTTCCCTAATCCCTCCTTATTATCCAACATTTTCACTTATCCAACATTCTGCTGGCTTGTTTATGCTGGATAAGCAAGATTCTACTGTATATACATATTATGAAAATCTGCTGTTTATAATGTTTTTGTTTTTTCTATTTTTAATTATTAAAGCTTTAAAATTTTAAACTTTTTCTATTTATCAAAAAGAATGTTTTTTAAAAACCTGTAGATCTTTTTTTAGCTATAACATGTTTTGGTTGTATGTAAAATACCTTGGGAACTGTGCAAGGAAAACATCAGGACATAAATGCACCTTCTTATTGCTCCCCACTCTATATGTCCTAGCACTTTATTGGAACCCTAGTTCGTACCTTCCTGCCCCGACTCTACTTACGGACCCTTACAGAGTCCTTGCACTACTCACTTTTATTACATGTGCATCAATGTCAAGTTTTTAAGGTATTTTATTTAATGTGTATCTTTTTTTGCTATATTGTGTGAACTACTGTTTTAAATCATTGTTTTTATGATGTTATGTTTTTATGCTGGGCATGTCCTTGTTGTAAGCCGCCCATAGTCCCTTCGGGGAGATGGTGGTGGGATACAAAAATAAAGTTATTATAATTATTATTATTATTTTATTATGACACAGCAAACAATATAGATATGCTGGATTTCATATCACAAAATCACAAGTCGAACACTTCCCAAGTGTCTAGGACTGTGTGATGTATTTTCGGATGATGCGTGCAGATCCCAGTAGGGTGGCCTTTTGCAGTTGGCAGATCGTAATTTTGTCAATGTCTATTGTTTCCAAATGCCGGCTGAGATCTTTTGGCACGGCACCCAGTGTGCCCATCACCACCCGGACCACCTGTACTGGTTTCTGCCAGAGTCTTTGAAGTTCAATCTTAAGGTCCTGATAGTGGCTGAGTTTTTCCTGTTGTTTTTCGTCAATGCGACTGTCCCCTGGGATGGCAACATCAATAATCCAAACCTTTTTCTTTTCCACAACTGTGATGTCTGGTGTGTTGTGTTCCAGAACTTTGTCAGTCTGGATTCGGAAGTCCCACAGTATCTTTGCATGCTCTTTCTCCAATACTTTTGCAGGTTTGTGATCCCACCAGTTCTTTGCTGCTGGGAGGTGGTACTTGAGGCATAAGTTCCAATGAATCATTTGGGCCACATAGTTGTGCCTCTGTTTGTAGTCAGTCTGTGCGATTTTCTTACAGCAGCTGAGGATATGATCAATGGTTTCGTCCGTTTCCTTGCACAGTCTGCATTTTGGGTCATCAGCTGATTTTTCGATCTTGGACTTAATTGCATTTGTTCTGATGGCTTGTTCCTGGGCTGCAAGGATCAGGCCTTCTGTCTCCTTCTTCGGGGTCCCATTTGTGAGCCAGAGCCAGGTCTTCTCCTTGTCAGCTTTTCCTTCAATTTTGTCAAGGAACTTTCCATGCAATGTTTTGTTGTGCCAGCTGTCAGCTCTAGTTTGTAGTGCGGTTTTCTTGTAGTGATTCTTTGTCTGCTGTGTTTTGATGTATTATTATTATTAGTAGTAGTAGTAGTAGTACTAGTAGTAGTAGTAGTAGTAGTAGTAGTATAAATGAAATAAATTGCATGAATAAATTGTATGGGTGAGAGTCACACACTCTCAGCCCAGAGAAAGACAATGGCTAGTCTTTTCTGAGCAAATCTTGCCAAGAAAGCCCTAGGATAGGATTGCTGTGGGTAGGAAATTTCTAGAAGGCACACAACAAAAACAACAGCCTCAAGAAGAGAAACAAATAAATAAATGAACCACAGCTTTCTACCTAAAGCAATTCACCCCTCCAAGTGAATGGGGCAAGATCAGCTTAGCTCTGTTTAGTACTCTGGCTCAAGTGACTTGGAGATTGCATCCCATATAACCTCCCAAGAAGGCAGATAAAGGAAAAAAGCAAGTTCTTGCCAAGCGGAGATGATATCTATAGGAAATAAATCACCAAATATTTCTCCTTGTCTGCTAACAGTCTCTGTTGCCTTATCCCTCCAAATGTTTCTTTCTCAGGCCTAAGATCCTTGCTGCTTCTCCCTCGAAAGCAAACATTGTCTTGCAAAATGTTTAATGCGCTATCTGCCTTGGAAGAGAATGGCTGGTGGGGGGCACTGGGAGAATCTCCTAAACTGATGGGAAAACAGCCCAGTGGCTCTTCGGTTACCATTCCCTAAGTCCTGGGCTCCGTTCTGTTTGGGGCCTTTGTTCGGAGCAAATCATCCATTGAAAATCAAACCCTTCAGCTTATTATGTATTCTGTGTCTGAGGTGACCAGAACTATTTCCTGCATCTGGCTTTGGGTACTAATTACCTGCTCAAACACCTTGTAAATACCTCCGTAAACCTGTCATCCAGGAGGAAGAACCTACTTTTCCAGACCTACACACTGATTACATGTTCCTCTTTGAGCTTCCTTAAAATGGAAGTTGCCTAAATTCAGGGCTTTGGGGCTGATCTGCTGCCAATATCCCTTCTCCTTGCCATTCTCCTTCCCCAAACTATGGTAAACTCTTCCCAGCTGAGGCCAAAGAGGAGGAGGAAAGAGCCTGAAACTCTTGTCTCCCACAGAGAAAGAAGCCTGTCAACTTCTTTTTGTTATCCCTGCATATATTTTCCCCACTTCCCACACACTGGGCCTATGCGAGGCTTAAAACATTTATCTTCGATTCTGCCCCATTCCAGAGAACTGGGATGGGACTTTGAGGATTACAATCTGGGATGACAAGGATCCCAAAAATAAAAGTAGCATTATTTTTAATGAAAAATAAAACAGTAGAGGTAATTAAATCAGGATAAAAAAAGCTTCCCGTCTTGTCAACATTGCTCCTAAAAATCCATCACAACAGAAAAGATCTTATGGAAAGGCAGTGGAAAGTCCAAAGTGCACATTGTGAATTTAGAACTTCTCCTGGCAGATGGTTGGCAGGAAAGATATGAATCTCCTGCTGGCTGTTTTGTTAAAAATCAAACATGAACCATAAATTACCCTAACAATTTGGGGTGCTGTTTTTTAATTCTGTTTTTTCAATTCAAAACCGTATTATTTTTTCCTAGTTTAAATCCCAACGCATAAAAAAAATTCTGGAACAGGTTTTGTTTCTTGAGAACATGTCACAAAGAAGAACATCTATAACCTTTTAACGAACACACATTTTGCTTTTCTTATTTCAAAAAATTGCAATATAGCTTCATCACAGGTTTCTTATGCCATTCAGTCTTGGCATTCAGAGAGTCTGCTGGGAGAGCATGCACTGTGGATGCATTTGTGAGCAAGATTTGGCACACACTGACCAGGACCTTTTGGTGCAATCTCACTGCATCATGGATTTTGTGGTCTTGACAGCCTCAGCTGGAATCCTCTTCGTGAACTTCATTTGTATCCTCTCCAGAATCTAGTCCAACTTTTGCCTTCAATAGAGAGCCCATCCATCCAAACACATAGAACACTTTAACCCATCAGTGTAGATCCAGTATGATGTACTGCAGGGGTGTCCAACTCATTTTCATCAAGGGTCACATCAACCTTATGGTTACTTTGAATCCATGGATGGAGAATTTGTGGATACACAGGGCCAACTATATATATGCGTGTGTTGTCGAAGGCTTTCATGGCCAGGATCACAGGGTTGTTATATGTTTTCCGGGCTGTATGGCCATGTTCCAGAAGCATTCTCCCCTGATGTTTCAATCACATCTATGGCAGGCATCCTTGGAGGTTGTGAGGTCTGTTGGAAACTCAGCAAGTGGGGCTTATATATCTGTGGAATAATGTCCACGGTGGGAGAAAGAACTCTTGTCTGTTTGAGTCCAGTGTGAATGTTGTAGTTAATCACTTTGATTAGCATTGAATAGCTTCATCTCCTGTCATCTTCCTGCCTGGGGGCATCCTTTGTTTAGAGTCGTTAGCTGCCCCTGGTTCTCAAATAATATACTGTATCCAGGTATATTATTTAAGAACACAGAAATGCTCTAAACAAAGGCTGTCCCCAGGCAGGAAGAGGCCAGGAGATGAAACTATTCAATGCTAATTAAGGTGATTGACTACAACATTCACACTGGCCTCCAACTGACAAAGAGTTCTTCTCTCACCCTGGACTTTCCACAGATATATATAAACCATCCTTGCTTAGTTTCTCCATACCTCACAACCTCTGAGGATGCCTGCCATAGATGTGGGCGAAACGTCAGGAGAGAATACTTCTAGAACATGGCCATACAGCCCAGAAAACATACAACAACCCATATATATATATACACACACACACACACACCCCTTGTGGTTGGTATTCATTAGTTTTTACTCAGTTTAGGTCCCCAGATGTTATTGAATGATAATCCCATCACTTATCCGCCATGCAGTCTGAGGATGATGGAAATAGTGGCTCTGAGATTAAAGCTTAAAGGACATTTTAAAGTTAGACATCAGCTCTAATCATTATGTCTAATGATAGGGAATACAGGAGTTGTAGTCCAGCATCTGGAGGGCCACATAAAATGACATGGAGGGCCAGATTCGGCCCATGGGCCTTGTGTTTAACACATGTGATGTAGTGGTTTCAGTGTTGGATTAAGATTCTGGGAAACCAGGATTCAAATCCCAACTCAGTCATGAAAAGTCATGACCTTGGGTGAGTGATGTTCTCTCAGCCTTTGAAGAAGGCAATTGTAAACCTCCTCCAAGGAAATCCTGCCAAGAATTTCTTAGGGTAGGATCACTGTGCGTCACAACTGACTTGAAGATAGATATAAACAGCAACATGCACAACATCCTGATTACAATATTCCACCATCAGCCATATGGAAAATGTTCTGCAGAGAACTTTCACTCACGTTTATTTTAATAGGGTTTATTTTATTTTATTATTAGATGTACGTCCTGCATTTCCAATACAAACTGTGCTTGAAGTAGCTAAGACCAATGTGCAAGATAAAATACAAAATTGTCATTAAAATATAAGAGCACATTCATTTTTAAAATCCATCAATAAAATAGAATGAACAGTCGCTATCATTATCATTATCATCACCATTAACAAGAACAACATATTACTCTGTAAAAGAAAGAACAGAAACAATGGAAACACCCTGATTTTTTTTTTTAAAAGAACAGATTGCCAAGTGGCCAAAGTATTAATTTGAACCACAATCAAGTTCACTGCTTTCACTGCATAATAATACAACCTAGGCACATCTACTCACAAATTATGTCCCATACAATTGAGTGGTGCTTACTCCCAGAAGATTGTATATTATAGAATAGCACCTTCAAGTCCACTTTCGTTTGCATAGAATTGGAGCCAAACCATTTGATCAGTTAATAACTATCAATGCATAAGATTTACTCCATGAGAATTGAGCATTCTGAAGTCTTATTCATTTCATATGGAAAATTCAGCATACATTTAGTTCTCTCCGATTGAAATTAATGGCAAAGATATAGATCTTGAGTGGGAATCATGAAGCCCTCCAGAGCCTGTGAGGATTTTATCACATAAGCCTGCTAATGTGCAGGATAGAAACACCTTTGATTAGGGCTTATTGCATGACGCCATAGTTGGATCTTTTTTCATTTAAAGGAAATTAAGGTTAAGGTAAAGGTAAAGGTTTTCCTCTGACGTTAAGTCCAGTCGTGACCGACTCTGGGGGTTGGTGCTCATCTCCATTTCTAAGCCGAAGAGCCGGTGTTGTCCGTAGACACCTCCAAGGTCATGTGGCCGGCATGACTGCATGTAGCGCCCTTACCTTCCCACCGGAGCAGTACCTATTGATCTACTCACATTTGCATGGTTGGCAGGAGCTGGGGCTAACAGCGGGTGCTCATTCCGCTCCCAGGATTTGAACCTGGGACCTTTTGGTCTGCTAGTTCAGCAGCTCAACGCTAACACACTGCGCCACCACCAGGGGTGGTGTCAGGAAATTACTGTCAATAAATCCAGTATCTCTATTGTTTCCACCACTATTTCTTGTGCAACGGTTTCCTTCCACTGCAGTCCCAATCTTGCAAAGTGGAGGAAGGACTAGTGAGAATGTTGAAACTGTGCAACTGAGCACTTATGGCGAAACAGCAAAAAACATACGCACATGTGCTGGGTGCATGGAGCAAGGCTGTGCGGAACAGGTATTGTGGAAATTCCCATCACCATGGCACAATTGCAGCTAGGTGTGAAAGTGATCGTTCCAATAACTGTATGTTTCCAGTTGCTTAAACAAGGCAATTGTTATAAAACTATAGGCTGATGTGATAAAGTCCACTGTAATTCCCAGCAACCTTGGTAGTAAATGGTCAGGAATGCTGGATGTTGCAATCCAACAATAGTTGGAGTGTCGCATGCTTTCTACCAATAGCCTGGATTTAGTCATACTTCCTGCCAGCACAATGAAATTAAGCCTCTTCAAAATATGACTAAACCGAAATGTCTCCTAGTATGTCTACAAACTATTGGGTTGTATACTTTGTTTTATTTAGGTTGTTGTATCCAAAAGCACAGAATAAATCAGTGGACATGACCCAGCCAACAATGGGTCACTTTAAATCCTATGGATTTTATTGGTGAGAATATATAGTGCTTGATTCAAAGAAAGCATACAGGTCTTACTCTCAGTTGTGCACAGAAATAGGAAATACGATGCTAACTGCCTTCTACTGACTGCAGAGGAAAATGGGCTGTTTAAATCTGGTTGGCTTGCACTTTCCAGTTTTCAAATGCAAATCTTGCCCGTGGGTGTTGTTTCATTTAACCTAACACAATTGGTGATTCACATCTCTTTGATTCCACTCCAAGTTGCATTTCTGAGTTACCAACATTTAACAGGGGGATTTCTTAGACATCTGGAGGTGGTAATCTGTTAGTACTGATTGTTAGTATTTCCTTCAAGAAAAGAAAAGAAAAACTAGTTTTCAATGCCAAGTCATCTGCAAAGTCACAGTGGATGCAGAACATTAATCAAGAAACCTGTGCAGGTTCCCTCTTCCTTAATGTTATCCATCCCATTTTCTCCACCCCCTTCCCTCTTGTCTTTAATTTTTTTTTCTTTCTCCCATATTTTGGAAATCTTTTTTTTTTTTGCACATTTCTTCTTGTAAATGATATTTCATTCTCATGGCATGCAAGGGTGAGCAGAAGTAGTAGTAGAAGAAGAAGAGGAAGAAGGGAAAGGAAGAGAATCCACATCAAAAAGCTTAAAAGTTTGTGCAAAGTGAAACCATCCCCCTGCCGACCGCAGCAAATAAAATAATCGCAGTGGGGTGATTTGCAAGCATGTAACAGGCTTTTTGTCTCTGCCGCTTTCCCTGTCCCTCAAGGGCTGCTGAGTTCCTTCTCCACAGGTTCCCAATGTTTTGCCTCTTGGCTACAAAGCCCCTGAGCTCCGGGCCCCTCTTTGCCGCACTCACCCCCAATCTTGCCCATGCTGAGGGTTACTTACAGCAGACTGAAATGTTGCGGTAGGGTGCAAGGCACCGGCAATTTAGGATTTCAGCATGGCAGGATGGATTTTCAGAGTGCATCACTGAGAATGCTCACACTGGAATTAGAAACAACCTTTTGTTGTCTCCTTAACCCTTCCATCGCCAAGATATTATTTTTTGGAGTCTGTGCAGGAACAGGCACCAACCGTTTGGTTTTAACAAGGACACAGATAGATCTGCCATTTCAATTAAAGCATTAAATCCCCTGAAGTCAAGAGAGCAATTTTAGAAATTAGGATTGATCAGAACTGATTATATTTTTACTCCCTTGCTTTTTGTTTTGTTTTTCATTTGTGCTTTAGGTTTGGATTATATGTGTGCATATAATAGGAGCCTCCGGTGGCCTAGGGCAATGATGGGCAACCTTTTGTGCTTGCTGTGTCAAAATTCACAAAAAAAATCTAGCATGACTTGGGTGGTGTGTCACTTCGAGAAAAAAACCATAATTTTGCAATATGTGTAGTTTAAATAACAAAAATATATAATTGTAATATATAACTGTATTCAATAAATCAAAAACTATTTACTACCATTATTTCCATGTACAACAATCTATGGTACCTCTTGCAGTTTCTACGCTGATTTCTCTCTCTTCTAGTTTCAATGTAGTCATGAATAATGAATAATATAATAATGTAATAGTATATATATATATATATATATATATATATATATATATATATAATGTAATGTGCATAATTCCCATGGAGTAAACAACAAAAACACTGGACCAAATCACACCAAATTTGGCCACAAAAGACATAGTCATCCAATCAATCTGCATGCAGCAGCGTGTCAGCAAAAATGGCTAGGCATGTCAGTGCTGACACGCATGTCATAGGTTGGCCATCACTGGCCTAGGGGATAAAAGCCTTGTGACTTGAAGGTTGGGTTGCTGACCTGAAGCTGCCAGGTTCGAATCCCACCCGGGGAGAGCGCGGATGAGCTCCCTCTATCAGCTCCAGCTCCATGCGGGGGCATGAGAGAAGCCTCCCACAAGGATGGTAAAAACATCAAAACATCCGGGTGTCCCCTGGGCAACGTCCTTGCAGACGGCCAATTCTCTCACTCCAGAAGCAACTCCGGTGGCTCCTGACACACACAAAAAATATGTGTGCATATGTGTGTGACTGTGGACAGTTTATGGAAAACGCTAACATTGGAATGTATGCATTTTAAAAAGAAAATAGGAAAAGAAGAGAAAGTAGTCCATATTTCTCCTTTCAAAGCAGCTTCCAGTTCATGCATTTTTGGTGGCTATTAAAGACAGCTACAAAATGCAGGATCATTAGGAGGTTCTATGCAAGAAATACAAGAAAGAGTTAAACAAAAGTGACTATAAAGTAAATTAATAATACTGCTTTGTATTAAAGAGCAGACTATTGAGCCCAGATCATAACACGAACAAATGTCAATTATAAAGTGAGCTTGGCCTTTTAGGACAGAATAGACAACAATGATTTATTGTTAAGTTTGAACCATAGATTATGATTATTGAAGTACTGAGAATGAATGTATTTTATGGTCCTAGCACAGCACTGAAATTCTAATCCTATGTCCCCTATTAAAACCAAGCTTCATTGAACTCAGTGGGGCTTATACCTGAAAAGACAGAAGTGACACAGGATTGGAATCCATATTTTCCATAAGGTGATACAAATATAACGAACAATGAATGCTGATTAGTTTAAAAGATATTAGCTGGAGAAATGGTATGGATTTTATTCAGTTCATTGATTGGTTAGTCAGTGGTCCTCCAGCTCCCAGAAGCCCAAAAGCTTGTCCAATGTTCACGAATTCTGGGAGCTGAAGTTCAAAACACCTGGAGGACCAAAGGTTGGACACCACTGGGTTGGAGCTATGAGTTACCAACAAATATATCTTAAAGAAGTGGCTGCTGATCTTTGATGGCCTGCTGATATTAATACCTGTGAGCCTGTGTGGTTCAGACATCGGAGCTGGAGTGGGATGTGGGAGATCCCAGTTTCAAGCCACCATCTAGCCATGAAACTCACTCTGCCATCTGGTGTCAATCTCTCTTTTTGAACCTGGTTTACCTTAAAGGGTTGTTGTAAGAACAAAGTGGTGAGGAAAGCCCTTATGTTCTTTGAGAGAATGACTAGAAAGTTTTTGTTGTCAACTGCTGTCAAGTCAATTTCAATTTTTGTCAACTCTATGAATGAGAGACCTCCAAATCACCTTATTATCTATGACAGGTTTCCAAATCAACCCATTATCTTGCAGACCCAGGATTGAGGAATCTTTGATTGAGTCTATCTGTCTATAATGTGGTCTTCCTCTTTTCCTACTGCTCTTCACCTTGCCAAATATTATTGTCTTTGCTATTCCAGTGTGTCATGTATTCTCATGGTATGGCCAAAGTACAACAGCCTCAGTTTAGTCATCTTGGCTGGTATGAAGAGTTCAGAATTGATTTGCTCTAGGACCCATTTATTGGTCTTTTTAGGAGCCCATAGTATCCCTAGAACCTTTTCCAACATTACATTTGATTTTCTTTCTATCAGTATTCTTCACCGATGAGCTTTCACAACCATACTTTGAAATATGGTGAATAAGATATATAAATGCATGTCATAGTAGGCTGCTGAGCAGCTCCATCCACAACTAGAGCCCAGGGAGCTGCCATTAGTCATCCCAAGTTGGGGAGAGATGCATCTAGTTGGGCCAAATCCAACTGCCATGTTTTTGTGGCAATTTGGGCATTTCAGAGAGGAAATACCAGGGTTTTTTTCAGTTAAATAATTTCTAAGGGAATTGAGCTTTTGGATTCAGCAGAAATAAAAGCTACAAAGATGCCCCAGGACCTATATATCTCCTGTGGGACACAACTCCACAACTCCTTGCCTGGAAGACTCTTGAATGTCTGTTCAAGTGGAGAAGAAATTGGTGGTTCAATAAGTCAGTGCCTTTCTCTTCCCCTTTATAAATAGGGTGTTGTTCTCTGATCAGCATTCTTTAGCAATTCTTTTTATTTGCTTTTTTAGTTTATCGGAGGTCCTGGATGGGAGAAAAGTGGGGTATAAATAAATAGGTAGATAGATAGATAAATTAGTTGAACGGTAATCTAAACATCAATAAATCTCACTTAACTTTTGTGTCTGAGAACAGTGAAAGTTGTGTGTAAATTATTTTTTATTAAAGGAAAGCCCTCATTTGATATTATTCACATGGTAAAAAAAGATAAAGGTTTTCCCCTGACATTAAGTGTAGTCGTGTCCGACTCTGGAGGCTGGTGCTCATCTCCATTTCTAAGCCGGAGAGCAGGCATTGTCCATAGACACCTCCAAGGTCATGTGGCCGGAATGACTGCATGGAACACCATTACCTTCCTGCCAGAGCAGAACCTATTGATCTACTCACATTTGCATGTTTTCGAACTGCTTGGTTGGCAGAAGCTGGGGCTGACAACAAGAGCTCACCCTGATCCCCGGATTCAAATCACCAGCCTTTCGGTCAGCAAGTTCAGCAGCTCAGTGGTTTAAACCACTGCACCACCGGGAGGTCCATATTCACATGGTACCATATTGTATTAACATATGAGAGTTAGAAAATTGCTCTTTTGGGGAAAATTATTTTCAAATGGCAACACCCAGAATCTCACTACCAACAGCATTTTTTTTTTTACATTATCCATACTGACAAAGCTTAATGTTGTTTGGTGAGGGGGGAGTGCTTTTTCCAAAATATGTTGGGTCCCCCCATTGAAATAATAATAATAATAATAATAATAATAATAATAATAATAATAATAACAACTTTATTTTTATATCCCGCCTCTATCTCCCCAAAGGGGACTCAGGGCAGCTTACATGGGGCCAAGCCCGAATAAAAACAATAGCAATATAAAACACAACAATAGACAAAAGACATGCAGAATTATAAAAATTTAAACATTAGCCATTAAAAACAAATGACAAGAACTAATAAAAACATGGATTAAAACGGAGAGGTTGTAAAAGAGACTGGGTAAGGTGCACCATATAAATATTGTAAACATGAGGTGACTGATAAAGTGCTGCAAATTCTTGGAAGTGCAAATTGGGATGGGAGTAGACCCTGTGTCTATATCAAGTTGACAAAGGTAAAAAGTGCAAACCGGTACAGGAATGGTCACAGATACAGATTGCTATGGGGATGAGCAATCTTTAACTAAAGGCCTGAGTAAAGAGCCAGGTTTTCAAGCTCTTTCTGAATGTTAGACCAGGGTTAGACACTAATCCTCATGTGATCATTTTTAACGCAATGCACAGTCCAACTCATCTTTTTCCCAGAGGCGATTGTCATGCAGTTTGTCATTTTACTCGCAAACGTATGACTCGGGCACACTGTTCCCGAAAGGCCAGGACTCACCCAGGAGAGAGGAGGCCTGAAACATTCCCGAGAAGACAGGGCTTTTCTGTTGGCATTGGCAACCTTTTGCTAGGGATGCTCCGCATCAGTCAGCCAGGCAAACAAACAAACAGCCCGATCACATGCCCAAATGCACATGATGGATGCAGATGCAAGCCTGTGAAAGGAGCCCCTCTTCCCTATTCAGAAACACCTGCAGGAATTCCAGAAGCGTCGGAATGCCTTCCACTCTGATGCTTCCCAAAGGTCTTCCTGACACACAGCCACACAAAGCAGACCATCCCGGGAGGTGTGGGGCGTCCCATTGGGGTCAGCTGGGTCTGGGCTCGACTGTGGCACAACAACTCCTGGAATGTGTGCCTGTGGTGAGGCAAAGGGAGGTCCTCCTATGGCATTCCCACCATGCTTTGCACCTGCTTGGATCAAGAATGAATAGGATTCCTCCCTAAGCTCCCCGGCTAATCCCCAGACCGCTGCACTTGCTGTGTCGTAACTGTGTTGTAACACCAACACTACCCACACCAGGAAAAAGAAAGAAAGAAAATCAACTATTCCTAATTTCATTGTAAACTATTTTTATTCAGAAAAAAAATAAAAGAACAACAACAACAACAACAACAACAACAACAACAACAACAACACCACAAAAAGGAGTAGAATTTATATAATACAGGATGGCCCAAAAGTGATCTGGTGTTTTAATAATAATAATAATAATAATAATAACTTTATTTTTATACCCCGCCCCATCTCCCCGGAGGGACTCGGAGCGGCTTACATGGGGCCTTGCCCGACACAAACAGCAATAAAACAATGAACAAATATCCCAACAATAAAACATCAGCATTAATAAAACAGTCATAAAAATCAACATAGAGCATAAAATGTTAAAAACGGGAGACTAAAACACGGATCTGGGCCAAAGTGCAGAATATTTCAAAATGGGAGAAGTAGTTTCACAGCTAAAGTAGTCAATAAAGTGCAAGATAATAATGGCAAAGTATCCTATTGTTGAGTGGGCAGATAGTTCGAACCTACAATAAGTAATCATAATTATTAATTATTATAATAATAATTAATAACCTTTTGGGGGGAAGGATGCTATAGTATTGTAAATTAAAAACAAAACAAAAATAAAGGAGTTATTGTCCTTTTATTGACATTTTATTTACATACATGAATACAGCGGCAAGAATTATACTTGCAAAGCATTGGAAAACACAGAATATCCCAAACATGGAAGAATGGCTTGGTAAATTGGACAAAGTATGTGATATGGATGCATTAACATTTTTGATTAAACAACATAAAGGAAAACCAATAAAACGTACAGACTGGACATATTATGAGGAATGTAAGGAATGTAAGTTGAAGAATTTATCAAAGGAATAACAAAATCTTTGTCGGAATTAATACACAATTTAACAAATCCACCCAGTTAAAAAAAAAAAGGAAAGATATGAAGAACTAGAAAGCAAACAACCCGAAGCAATGAAAATGGAAGACTGACAAATTACCCCCTTACCTTTATCTCAACTCCCCCACACACTTTTTTCCTTTATTATGTTCTGTTTCCCCATCACCCTTCCCCCTCCCTTTTTTTCCTTTTTCCTTCCTCATTTTCCTATTTTTTGTTTTTTTTATATACACTTGTTTAAAAAACCTTTTAATAAAAATCTAATTGAAAGAAATAAAATAAAATAAAGGAGTTATTAAATATTGAAACACCTTGCTGATTTTTTACTTATCCTGTATATATTGCTAAAACTTCGCAGCTATCTAACTACTATCATGTACTATAGAACCAAATCTAAAACAAACACTCCAATAACATATTTACTTACTTTAACATACACACGCATCCTAATTTTGTTTTAAATGGACAGTAGAGATCAGGAAAGTTTGGGGGGGGGGGGTTCATGATTAGGGGATTATGAAAATTGCAGTCCCAAAAGATTTTAATGCATTTTAATATTTCAGTGTTTCACTGTTGTAATAATGAGTCTTTTTTGAGTTTTTAGTTTTGTATTTTAGTAGCATATACATTTTTATTTGCATTGATTTATATCTATTGTGAGCTGCCTTGAGACTTCATATTGGGAGAAAGGTGGAATAAAAAAGAAGTACAGTAGAGTCTCACTTATCCAAGCTAAATGGACCGGCAGAAGCTTGGATAAGCGAATATCTTGGATAATAAGGAGGGATTAAGGAAAAGCCTATGAAACATCAAATTAGGTTATGCTTTTACAAATTAAGCACCAAAACATCATGTTATACAACAAAGACAGAAAAAGTAGTTCAATACGCAGTAATGTTATGTTGTAATTACTGCATTTATGAATTTAGCGCTAAAATATCATGATATATTGAAAACATTTTAACTGCCATGGTTCCACCCAATGAACTCCTGGGATTTGTAGTTTGGTGAGGGGTATTAATAATCCTCAACCAGAGAGCTCTAGTGCTTCATTTGACTACAAACCCTGGATTCTATTAGATCATGGAGACATAAGATTAAAGTAGAATTATAAGCCCAGTTCATGACTCAGTGCAAGACTGGGAGACTCTACTTGAAGATGAAGACATGTGAAATCAACAAGGGAAGTTCTCCTCCTTTAAGAAACAATTCCCACTTTTTCCCTGATCTTGAATATGGGGGTTAGCAAAATGTATTTTCTCACAAACAGATGTCACCATTTACACTGAGAGCCTGTCAAAATCCTCAGCCACAAATGAGCAATAAGTGACATCAAGCAATGGTCTGGAAAAGCCCTTGAGGAAAACATTTGTGCCAAAAAAATTTTTTGCTTCGATATAAACCACTAATTTCAGCAGCAGACTTAAAATAGGAAAACAGAGACATGTTCCAGGCAGTTGTAGCTGGTGGCTTCCAGCTCTGTGGGATGGTGAATCCGCTCCAGGTTTTGGTCCAAACTTTAACAGAACTATCCAACCTAATAGATCAAGGTTCCTCAATAAAGTTCAGACTAAAATCCCTAGCATACCCAGTGCCACACTGAAGCTGAAGCCAGGGCCCCCTGTTTGCCCTGCATGGGGCACTGAACAAGTGTGGATGGATGGATGGATGGATGGATGGATGGATGGGAGACAGAGAAGTAGGTAGACAGACAGATGAGAGAGAAACGGAGAAACAGAGAGATTAGTAACAGCCAGACAGACAAAAAGATGTCAGAATTTCACTGTAGCTTTCTTTCCATTCTGAATGATGGGACATGTTTTCACAGTGATGGATGAGTAACTCTGAAAACTGTGAATGTCAATAAACAAGAACAGAAAGGTGAATACATGAGCTTCTCAAAGGCTTTGACAGAGTTACTCACCATGTCTCCTCAGCAAACCTACTTACTAGTCATAGGATTGGAGATGAGTTTTTATGGACTGGAAACTGGTTAAAGAAGAAGCACACTGCGGAGTCCCAAAGGGGTCTATATTGTGTTTTCAACTTTTGCATAAATGATCCAAATTTAGGGGTGAACGCTGAGATAACCAAGTTGTCAATGGCACAGAACTTACTTAGGACAGTTTTTACAAAAAGGAATTGAGAAGATCTCTGAAGAAATCTGCCCGGACTGGGCAGGAGGACTTGACAATGATAAATGTGATTCAATGTAGGCAAGTGCACAGACTAGGGAAAAACACATCTCAGTTTCATATGGATTTAAATAGCAGTGACTGTCTAAAATGAGAATTTCACGTTGTGGTAGTTGTTCAGTATTGGGAAATTTGGGCAAGATAAAGGGAAGTTCTCCTTCACACGGCACTTATAAACCTATGGGGTTCCTTGCCACAAGATGTCGTGATGAAGGCCAACTTGGACAGCTTTCAAAGAGATTTGAAGAAATTAAAGGAGGATGAGACATTCAGTGGTGACTAATCATGTTAGGGTTGCCAGCTCTTTAGGCCCATCCTGGCCCAGCCTTGAGTCTCCAGTTTTCATGGGTCAGCTCCTACCTGGATTAGTCACCACTGAGTGTCTTATCCTCCTTTAATTTGCTTAAGTCCCCTTGAAAGCTGTCCAAGTTGGCCCTCATCATAAGATCTTGCAGCAAGGAACCGTATAGATCATATATACTTCCTTTCATGTCCAGGTAAAAGATTAGAGTGCCAGTTCTCCAGCTTGATGGACTCAAGTCACCTCTGGATAAGAGACAGTTCTATGTCCAGGTCTCTAGTGCAACTCTTATTGGAGCAGCAACTTGCTACAATTTTCATCCGTTGGTTGCTGCAGCTTGCAAAGACTTCCTAGAAAATTGATGTATGTACTTAGCTTCCTCCTTCCCTCCCAGTTATTGTGAGGCCAGGGTTCACCTTCCAATCTTCTGACTAGGAGCACCTTGGTTAGAGTTAAAGTTCCATATCCTGTTTCCTTCAGTAAGCAAGAATACCGTAATCCCTTTATTTCTCTTGATCTGGAAGCAACCCCTTTAATTAAGATTATAGGGCAGGGGTCCCCAAACTTTTTAAACAGGAGGCCGGTTTACGATCCTTTGGACCATTGGAGGGCCGGACTATAGTTGGCCACCAAGCAATAATAATTAACAACAACAACAACAACAACAACAATAAAGGGGGTTGGAAGAGACCCTTTGGGCCATTGAGTTCAATCCCCTTCTGCTTTTGTGCGCCAAAAGCACAAGCAAAGCACCCTTGACAGATGGCCGCCCAGCCTCAATGTTAATAATAATAATAATAATAATAATAATAATAATAATAATAATAATAATAATAAAGAGGGTTGGAAGAGACCCCTTGGGCCATTTAATCCAACTTCTTCTGCCTTTGTGCACCAAAAGCACAAGCAAAGGATCCCTGACAGATGGCCACCTAGCCTCAATGTGTAATAATAATAATAATAATAATAATAATAATAATAATAATAATAATAATAATAATAATAAGGGTTGTAAGAGAAGAAGAGACCCTTGGGTCATTTAGCCCAACCCCCTTCTGCCCTTGTGTGTGGGGGCCGGATAAATAACTTCGATGGGGCCTTAGTTTGGGGACCCCTGTTATAGGGGAATATGGTGTGTTTGTGTGTGTGTGTCTGTGTGTGTGTTTTTATGACAAGTTGTAAGCAACTGTGGTTTACATCATTATAATGGTACCACTAGGGATAGTCAACTGGCCACCCAGCATAGTATACATAATACCTCAGTTACTGGAAAGTTTGAATGGGAAGGTTCTCAGCCTTTTACGTCTGTAAGTTTAACATTTGTGAGTTTAACTTTTGTGGATATAGCTATTCACGATTTGATTAATATGATTTTTCAGGAATTTCTAGATCCCCCAGGATGACACTATGATTAACTTCTTTCATAGATTGACCATAATAGCACCCTGGAGGACCTAGGAATTTTCAGACAGGTGTTCTCTTAGGTTAAAAAAATGTGTTTTTTTATGTGTTGTCAAAGGCCTTCATGGCCGGGATCACAGAGTTGTTGTATGTATTCCAGGCTGTATGGCC
The DNA here is from genome assembly GCF_035594765.1 of Anolis carolinensis. NCBI lineage: Eukaryota > Metazoa > Chordata > Lepidosauria > Squamata > Anolidae > Anolis > Anolis carolinensis. The sequence continues at coordinate 275,570,334 of NC_085843.1, read as the reverse complement.
ATGTTCTAGAAGTATTCTCTCCTGACGTTGCTTCCCATCTACTGTTCTCAAAAATCAGAACAGTAGATGGGAAGCAACACTCTGAGGGCAGAGGAGCTCCAGGGACGGCTAATGACTCTGAACAAAGGATGCCCTCCAGGCAAGAGACAAACCTTTCCAATGCTAATTAAAATGATTAACTGCAACATTCACGCTGACTTCCAACTGACAAAGAACTCTTCTCACACCCTGGACTCTCCACAGATATATATTAACCTTCCTTGCCTAGTTTCTCCATGACTCACAACCTCTGAGGATGCCTGCCATAGATGTGGGCCAAACGTCAGGAGAGAATCCTTCTAGAACATGGCCATACAGCCTGCAATACATACAACAACCCTGTGTTTTTTTAATTCATGATTTTCCCACTTTCATTGGGGTTCTGAACCCCTAAACCCAGCAACTGTGGAAGGCTAGGTGTAAACTTGTCCAGCCCTACTGATCATTTCCCTTCACACATACCAAGATTGAACATTTCCCAGCTTCTCCGGTTCCATCTCGTGTCTTGCTTTTCCTTTTATCAAGGCATTTCCAATCACCAACCCCTTTATTATTTTATTTTTACATTTCACATTGCATACAAAATACTGCCTACAATATTTTGCAGTGGAACCCATGTCTGGCTGTGCACTCTGCTATCGTTGCGATGGTTTAAAAGAAGAAACCCACTACCTCATTTCCCAAAATCCAAGCTTCACTGAACTCAGCAACTCCTAAATATGTCAGCCTTGCGTGGGGATTTGGGGGGGGGGGAGGAAACCCTCCATTCATTGGGCTCTTTCTCCCTCCTTTTTTGCCTTCATTTGATGCTTTGTTGGGACCAAATCCCATTCCGCCCCCTCCTCCAGTAGGTCAGCTAGATTCGTTGGGGGGGGGGATGGAGGAGAGAGGCTCCCTTGCCCCACTTTAAACTTTTCTGATGTCCCTGAGCCATGCTTTTCTTTCTCTATTCATCCTTGTGGCTACATTTGGGGTTCCAAACAAAGTGGTCCCTTGGACCTCAGAACTTCCCAAGAGCAGAACTTGGGTGGGATCAAGAAGACCCGGCCATTGTCCGCTCCCAGAGGATGCCAGGGAGCCGAAACTGCCCAGAAGCAAATTAGAAAGTTTTGGCTCCCAAAGAATGAAGTGGGTTGTTTGTGCCTGCTCTCTGCAGCTGCCTGTCTCCTCCTCCTCCTCCTCTTCTCTTCCTCCCCTCCCCTCCTCCCCCTCCCCCCATTTTGGGTGGTTTATTACACACAGGGCCTCAATGAATGGGAGCCGCTGTTTTACAGTACACCCCACTTACGGGACTTCTCTCCAGGCCCACCACAAATCTGACTCATCAGCAGCAGGGCCCCTCTATCATCATTCTTCCTAGAAAACAGAGGATAAAAAGGGGTTTGTTGGAGGGTTGGCTGGGAGTGCCAGGAGTTCTTTGCCTGCGGGACCTGTTGATGCCATAGCTGGGCTGGCTTTCGGGTCCTTGGCCTAAGACAGTAACAGAAACAAAGATTGTTCCCTTGCTGGCGAAAGCCAATGTGGCCCAGTGCTCTGCTTTTGCTCCTTGCAATTGGAAAGGGCGAAGGAGGGGGGGGGGGGCTTGCAAAATTGAGAGAGATGGGGGTGGAGGCACCAGGGCACCCGTCCAAGTGGGATTAAGGCAGCCGGGCGCAACTTTCTACGACGGCCGGCTGCTGGGTGGTGGAGGAGAACCCAGGAGCCAGTTCAAACATAATTTATGACATGTCACTCATAGTTAGAGGCGGCTGTCGTTAAGAGTTAATTGTTGCATTGTGCTCAGCGTCTGCTGATAAGAATTCTATAAGCTGCTTACATGTTATCATAACTCATGGCAAAAAGAGAGAGAGAGAGAGAGGGGGGAGAAGGAGAGAGGGAGGGAGGGAGAGAGGAGAAATGTAGCCAAGGGAAAATGAAAGTGATTACTCATTCCCAAAGTGAGTGGGAAGGAAGGTGGATCCAGCGTCTTTGCCCCAGGTGTAACTGGAAGGGCACCTAAGGTCAAGTTCCCAGGTCTCGTGGTGGAAGTGCCTGGCTTGCTCATGCTAATGCATCATCTGCTGTCCCCCAACCCACACTTAATATCCTGTGCACAACTGTATCTTCATGAGTTCAATACGTGGAATCCAACATCCTCTGTCCCTCAGCTTTCACTGATATAGAGGCCAACATCTAACAGTTGGTCCACAGCTAGAGAAGATTGACTGACTGAATGGGGTTTCCATAACGGTTGACTTACCATTCAACAATTGATTCCATGGGACAACTCTAGTTGGGACCAGCTACGGGATTTAGAACATTAAAAAAAACGGTTTTAGACCTTCAACTGTTCATAGACAGCCCTAAAATGCATGTGACTACTAGTTATTAACAGTGTAATAATCCAGCAATAACAAGAATATTGTCAACAACAATTACATCATTGTTTTCATGTTTATTTTTATTTCATGTGACAGAGCTCAGAAAATTTTTTGTTAGCATGTTTGTTTGTTTAGGTCTGATCTTGGAGGCCAAGTAGGGTCAACTCTGGTTAGCATTTGGATGGAAGACCACAAATACAGTAGAGTCTCACTTATCCAACATTCTGGATTAGCCAACACATTTTTGTAATCAATATTTTCAATGCATTGTGATATTTTGGTGCTAAATTCATAAATACAGTAATTACTACCTAGCTTTAATGTGTAATGAACTACTTTTTCTGTTAAATTTGTTGTATAACATGATGTTTTGGTGCTTAATTTGTAAAATCATAACCTATTTTGATGTTTAATAGACTTTTTCTTAATCTCTCCTTATTATCCAACATATTCGCTTATCCAACGTTCTGCCGGCCCATTTATGTTGGATAAGTGAGACTCTACTGTAAATACAATTGCTGTAGACCATGTTTCAAAATGGGCAACTGGAATATATTCCTTGCTTAAGAAAACCCGACTTATGGTGCCACTATAAGTCAACAGATGACTTGAAGGCTGCTTTTCTCCCGGCATGGGACCCAAGGCAGCTTCCAGAAAAGATGTCTGCTGTTTCTCTCCTGCACTGTTAACCTCACAATAATCCTTTGGTGAAGTCTAGGTGGAAAAATGAATGGGAAGTTTTTGTACATTCTGCACTGACACTGACTCAGAAAGACTTGTGACTGTTTCACGAGCCTTAATTATAGCACAGTAATCCAAATTTAGCTGCCATGAATCTTGGAGCTTGTAAGCACTAACCCTTTCTGGTTGAGAAATCGAAATATCTCTCCCTAAACCACAAATCCCAGGATTCCAGAGGAGGTTGCCATGGCAGTTAAAGGAGAATCTTGGATAACTGTGTATTGTGAAAGGGCCCATGGTTTGGAGTTTCTGTGCAGATTAAGGCTGCATCTGCACTGTGGGATTAATGCAGTTTGCCACCACTTCGTGGAGCCCCAGTGGCGCAGCGTGTTAAAGCGCTGAGCTGCTGAACTTGCAGACCGAAAGGTCACAGGTTTGAATCCAGGGAGCGGAATGAACACCCACGGTTAGCCCCAGCTTCTGCCAACCTAGCAGTTCGAAAACATGCAAATGTGAGTAGATCAATAGGTACGGATCCGGTGGGAAGGTAACAGCGCTTCATTCAGTCATGCCAGCCACATGACCTTGGAGGTGTCAATACTGGTTTTTCAGCTTAGAAATGGAGATGAGCACCAACCCTTAGAGTCGGACACAACTGGACTTAATATCAGGGGAAAACCTTTACCTTTACCTGCCACCACTTCAACTGCCATGGCTCAATCCTATGAAATCATGAGAGTTATAGTTGGGCAAGATCCTTCGCCTTCTCTGCCTCATCAAACTAAATGTCCCAGGATTCTCAGGGAATTTTCCAGATCCTTCAGGGCAACTCTGATAACTTCAGGAGGCATTCATTTCAATAGGGTTTGCTTTCATCTATAGATTCCAGTTTCCACAGTATAGTCCATAAGGATAAGGGGGGTCATACTGCACTGTGTAATGTCTGTATTCAGTTCACAATTGCATAAGCAGAGTTCCACAAGTGTAAATTTTTGGACATGCATCTTGCACAATCTTGGATAATGCATCGCTGTTTGTCAGTACCTTCAGAGATCCCACTATGTGTAACTCCCTCTTGATGTTCTGGGATTGTAGAAACAGCAAGCTCATTCACAGATAGGCAGTTGGCTGCATGATGGTGGTATTCGCCAGAAGAGTGGTGTAGTAGTGCAATCACCCTTTAAATACATGCATGTAAATTTACACTGTGCAAATACAATGGAGGAGCTCAGTTTTAATTTTAAAAAATAAGATGTGTTCAAGGAGTATAACAGCCATTTTCCTCTTTCATTTTAGCTGGTAGTGGAATGCACTAGTTTCAGAAGTGTGGTAGGTTTTAGGAGTGGAAGGTACACATTCTTATGTAAATATATTAAATAAACAAAAGAAAAATAAATGATTAAGTTAGGTTCCTTGCTTCAGGAGCCAAGAACCAGGCTCACCTTATCAGATTACCTGGACTTAAGGGTAAGAATGGAGGGGGGATCATTGAGTTCATATTTCACACAAAAATACAGTGCTTCTCTTGGCATGGGACAACGGTAATATCGGCTTGGAAATCTGGGCATTGTCAGGGTTCAGGATGCACACAAAAACCATGAACAGCTTTGAAAAATGGGTGCAACTAAACATATGCATATTTGGGAGGGAAATGGGTACAAAATAATTCAGTCAAAAGGCAAGATGTGTACAAATACATAAACTGGCCACAATCCTGAATGGTATTTACATCTGCTACATAGTTAGGTATATGTAAAGTTACATAATGTAAGCCATAATATAGGATTCCAGCCAAAAGATTTTTTTTAAAAAGACTATAAAAATGCACATATTAGTAAAAATACGTTTGGTTCCAGGACCATCAGTAGCCCAAGAAATACAAAATCTTCTGATTGCATTATATACAAAAGAGTAGCAATTTGGTGTCCCTTATATCAAACGGCAAAAATCAAGGTTTACTTTTTGAATGTATTTATTTACAGAGCTACAAACATCTGACTTACAAACGACTCATAGTTTAGAATGGGAGAGAGAAACCAGGAGTGAGAAAAATCTACCCCTCAAAAGGGAAAGAGTTATCATGAGGAAAAGGTGTTTTCACTGAAGCACAAACACACACACACACATATTGCTGGAGTTACACTTTAAAATGTACCTGTTCCGACATATACAAATTCAACTTAAAAACAAGCAGACCAATCTTGTTCATAATTTGGCAACTGCTTGTATTTGGGATATTTTCAAGCCATGGATGATGGAATCCATAGATGCAAAATCCATAGATGCAGAGGTCCAACTGTGTCTAACTCCAGGGTCATACACACATTTAGGAAACAAACATGGAGTGAAACACATATGTTTCTATAAGGGAAAGAGTAAAAAATTCTTCTGGGACCTACTGGATTCTGAGAGGTCAAAGACTGCTTCTTTCAATGCTGACTGGTTTCAGAGATGTGTCCTGATGCACCTGGTGCTGTTGTACAGCCAAGGAAATGGCATAAGAGTGTACTGGATACCACCTTACACAGTGACTGAAAAAGTATTATGTTGGTATAACACTCACTTCTGCCAGTGGAAGCCATCAAGAGGATTCCAGGCATTTAACCATGCTTCTTCTCTGCACTTATGAAGAGATGTATAAAGATGCTAGTGTGTTAAGTAAGGGGTGTGCAAGGAAATTTCAAAACAGCTTGGAAAAAATACTGGCTGGCATCCTACATTGCAGTTATGAATTCATAGCCTAAATTTATGAATCTATAACTGCTTTGTATTCAGCCACGCTCTGTATTCATGATTGTGGCACTAGTACCATGATCGCAAATACCCCTCCAACCTTCCGTGACAGACCGCAGCAGCATCAAGCAACAAAGGTCCATTCTGCAGCTGACTGGCAGGCAGTAGGATGATGTTTCTTTCTATCACCATGCTCTGGCCCACTAACTTGTGAAATAAACCAACATCACTCAATAAGGTTGCTGCATGTTAAGGTTTAGGAAGTCATGTCAGAGATGAGATATACAGTTGGTTGTACATATTTACAGGATTTGGATATTTGTACATTTAATTAATATGTTCTCTCTGGCAATCTCTAGATCCCCCAGCATGACAGTATGGTCAATTTTTGCAGGAAGTGCTAAAAGAACTCGAGATTTTTAGAGATTTGGGTAGAGCAGAAAACAGGATTTAGAGGTCCTCAAGTGCAATTCTATGGTCAACATCTGGTGGAGAACTCTGAGAGATTTCAATAAATGTTCTCTATTTTTTAAAAATGTGATGTTTTGATCCGCATACTTTTTACTTTCATGGTGTTCCTGTATCTTTAATCCTTGTGGTAGTGAAGGACGTAGTACAGTTACACATTCATAACTATGTCTGTGATGTAGGGTCTTGCTGTCTATTGACACCTCCAAACATCCACTCGCAGCCTGGTCAGTGCATATTCTGGGAGTTATAATCCAAAACGGTCATGTCTCCAAACTGGCTTTTGCCTTCCAAAGGACTCACTGGAACAAGTGCCTTCCCCTCCCTGTAGACCCACTCTGGGTCTCCCAAATGGATGTCTTGGCAATGGCTCTCCCTTTGACAGCATGGCATGCCCTAGTTGCTCTGACAGGTGATGGCTGACAAGGCCTTTGCTCAATGTTTGCTCAAGGCCTTGCACCACCAGGATCATATTACGCCCACCATGGTTGCCAGTAAAGAGGGAGGATTGGCTTTAAGCCTGCGCTGTTCCTTCTTAAAGCTCTTAATGGAGTCAACCTTGGATATTTGAAAGGCCTCGCCCATCAGGCCCAGGCTTAAAGGGATCTAGGTCTTGCATTCTCTACTGTTTCAAAAGCCCACCATTCCTCCACCTGCAAGGATGCATCCCTCTTTCCATGGGCTCAACCCTTATTATTCTGGATAATATTTTTTTGCGCAGCAGAATGCAAAGTGAACAAACATGGCCACAGGTAACAAGCAGCCTAGAGTGCATCAAAATGATACCTGAGATGACATGTTGGCCGAGCATTTGGGGAAGCTTGAGAAGCAATGTGGTATGCAAGCAGACCCCAAGTTATGAACAAGACAAGTTCTATAAGTTTGTTCTTAAGTTGAATTTCTATGTAAGTCGGAACAGACATGTAACTCCAGCAATATATATCCAAAGCTTATATGTGTGTGTGTATGTGTATATGTATAAGTATGTGTATATGTGTGTGTGTGTGTGTGTGTGCGTGCATGCTTTGGATAGCACAGGGAAGGGTTATATAATGAGAGTACTACACTTCTTTCCATAGGCAGAGTTGCCAGATTTCATAAGGGACAGGGCTTCTCATAAGGGACAGGGTTCATGTCCATTATGATCCTATTGCTTCATTTTCAAAACTTTGTTGGGTGAATCATCTCTTACAAAAGGTAATCTGAACAAAAAAAAATCCTAATCAAGCAATTAATTAATAAGTTTATTAGTTGTTTTATTGTATCTTCACCACTGCACAGAACAATTCACAGGGAACTCCTGATGTTCAGTCCACCAGAGAAAGAACCGGTTGGCTTGCATTTTCATTCGTCTTGTTTTAGGGGACTTTCAATTCTCCTATTCAGTGAGCTGGGACACAAGACCCGCACCACAAATGGAAGAACCACACATTTTAAAACTTTTTTACCTGAGAGAACACTTCCCTTGGAATGTTTGGGTCATCCATAACAACTCTGTAGTCAACTTCCATTGGAAACTGACCATGAAATCACACTAGACGACTTACAAATGCCTTGAACAAATGTTTTCTCTAGGAATCCCTGGGTCAAGCAGCTTGACTCTGGTTATCTTCCAGGTTATGTTCATTATAGAGTCAAATTGGAAGATATAGGAGAATGTATTAATTGAATCCATGAATAATCAAATTCACAAAAGTTAAACCCTCAAATATGGAGGGCCAACTATACAGTTTAATTCGCTGTGTTTAAACCTTCCTTCAAAGGCTTTGCAATTTATATCTAACTGTGTTGCAAAGGATTCTGGGGCTCACTTTAGCTTGCTGCAACCTGCCCTTCCTCCAGCCCCAAGTTGGCATGTTGTGTGGTCCAGGGGTATTGTGTCAAGTGTCATTTGGAGCCTACCAAAATTTGGGCTACATTTTTCTAGGAGTCCCCTGCAGCTGGTCATAGCAGGAGAGAATGACTAACAGTGAACAAACCAGCTTTTGGCGGCTTGCCTCCCTTTGCAGAACTTCAGCTGGATTCATTCCTGAGGTTCCCGAGAATACAGCTTATTCTGTACTTAGCAGAGTGTCTTGCTATTTATTTTCAAACTTGGCTGGCAACTTTGATGTCCCGCCCCACAGCTTAGTTGTATTTATCAGTTATGACTGTTTTCTGCTCTGCCCAAACACTCTGTGAAGCGTTCTTTCCTGTTTTCTGCTAGCGGCGTTGTCTGCTCTTATTTCTCTGAATAAACCTACAATAAGACTCGGATTAGTTACAAATCCTGTTGTGGAGAAAAAGTGGGACTGCGTGATCTTCAGTGTACAATGGACTGTCACGTGGACTGGGCCATTTTCTCCATGAATCCAAGGTTTCCACTGTGCACATTTGCCGTAGTGTGAAGAGACATAATTTGCATGACTACCATCAAAAGGCAATATTGGTGGTTACTTGCCAAGTCTAATTGTTTGGAAGGGGGAGAGAAGGCAATTCTGTTTGGCCTTGCTGCTTCTCCTTCTTCTGTCTGTCTGTCTTTCTGTTGCTCCCCCACCCCCGCTCAATTGTTGTGGTTGTTTGCCTTATGGCAATCCTAAAGTGACTCTATCACAGATTTTCTTGGCAAGATTGCTTCTGCTTTCTTCTGAGACTGAAAAAGGACGACTTGCCCAAGATCATCCATTGGGTTTCCATGGCAAGAGGGAATCTCAACCCTGGTCTCCGCTGTCATAGTCCAACTCTCAAACCATTATACCACACTGGTTCCCTATTGCTCCTTACTCTTGGGCATTGAGAATACAACACACTAACACATGACTTGACACCTTTTCATGACTCTCATTTTGCTAAATGATGGGGCCAGACCTGACTATTTATAGCCCAGCACTCAAACCGGTACTGGTCCTCTCAACCTTACTTTCCAAACGTGCAAGTAGAAACAAGAGTGATGAAGCAGAGCAGCATCCACACTCTCTGTCCGGCTATTATCTGGGTTGTGCCCAGAGGTAAAGAACAAGTGGAGGCTAGAGTGGGTCTACTCAAAAGGGAGGTCTATGGAACATGTTTTGCCCAAGTACACTCTTTGTTATAACACAAATGACTGAGGAGAGCCCTAATCGTGGAAAATTTGAGATGGCATGCTGTGTGCAAACATTGTGTCACACGAAAATTGGTCTACAGCAACATTCTCAAATAGTCTGATGTGGTGGACTAGCAATTTTATTCCCAACATGTGAGGGACCAGTATCATATTCATGCCATATTATTATTGTATTGTTTTTATATATTTATTGCATTTTCATTCATAATAATGGTAGTTGCTGCTGCTGTTTTTATTGTATTTAGAGAGTCAGACCAGGTAGTTTGAGTGCTGGATTAAGATTCTGGGAGACTTAAGACTCAAACTCCCACATAGCTGCAGAAACAGTTTATTTTTGAAACAGAAAGGCTGGCATCCTTTTAATGATATACAGAAATCACGCTATGTATTTATTTACTGTATTTATATCCCACCCTTCTCACCTCAAAGGGGACTCAGAGCAGCCTCCACATGAAGTATGAATTATTTGCCATGATGTAGTAGATTAATTCTTCTAACCACTGCAGAAGCCAGGTTGTGCATGCAGCAATGTTGTGCATTGCAGTTCTGCATTGTGGATGTGATAGTGCATTGCAGTTGCACATTGTACATTGGAGTTGTACAGTTTCAATTGTGGTTGTACATTATGCTTTGTGTTTGTCTTTGGGAGACTATTACATACTGGATTCATTATAAAATATGAAATATTGTTGCCAGTTTCATGGCTTTAAAAAGTTCATCTAAGTCTGCAAATTCTGTTTATGTGTTGTACACACGCATGCCTTCAAATCACCTGTCAATTTATGGCAGCCCAAAGAATTACATGGGGTTTTCTTAGGCAAGGATACTCAGAAGTGAATTTGTTAGTGTCTTTCTCCAAAATATAATTGGTGGTCTCCCATGCAAGTACATGCCAGGCTTGACACTATTTAGGTTCCAAGATCAGACAGGATTTGATGCCTTAGTTGTGTTGGTCATGTTCCTGTACAAATGGCCCCACATAACACAAGGAAATGGTATACTAGTAACCAGCAGTCTGCAGGCTTTATGGAGACAGGGTGATATATGAGGCAGACAATGCACCTAGTTTGGCTTTACTGAGGCCAGAATTAGTCACAGGGGGGCTGCAGGTGTCCTCACGACAGAATATGGGATCGAAAGGGCCAGAGAAAGGCAGTCTGATTCCTTCCCTCCCCCTGCCCTTCCGCCTGGGTGTGATGCTGTCACTTTAACAACCTCTCCACTGGGGTTGGGTTTTGTTTCCAAAGAGACCTTGTTCAGCCTTTTCTGGGGCCCCTGAAACACTGTAAGCATCAGAGAAATGCTGGCTTGTCTTTTCTGGCAGGGCAACATTTGCTTCCTATGCAGATATATCAGCTTCTCTCCCCCCCCCCCCCGCCATCCTGAAAAATGCTTGTGTAAACACACACACTGTTTGCAGGAGACAGATGAGCAACAACAAATTGACATCCTCTAGAATTGGTAGTAGCTTTAGAAAATCTACACATTGATAAAATGCAGCCATTTACTTTCATAATGGGAAGCAACAGGCGCATGCTAGAGTTGCTGAGCAGCAAAACTGATCACAGACAACTCTGGCTTATCCTGTGAGAACAATACTGAATGTTTTTTAAAAAAAGAACCAAGGGAGAGTTTTGTAATTAACTCCTCCAAACAGAAGAAATGCATTTATGGCACCCGTAACAACTTGTTGGTCTTCTAGTAAAGTAATGTATTACCCTGGCTTTCTTTTCCATGACACACTGTGATATTGCCATGTGGTGTGATCCGACACCGGATGAGTTTTGTAAGAGTTCTCTCTTGCACTGGGGGCACTACCCTAGCGGCTCTTGGCCCCTTCCATCTCTATAATTTTAATTAACTCTGCTCATAAAACTAGGCAATTATTTTGGCATCCAAATGAGTTAATTCGTGGTGAAAACTGTAAGATTTAGGGCCCTTCCACACAGCCATATCACCCAGAATATCAAGGCAGATAATCCACAATATCTGCATTGAACTGGATTATCTGAGTCCACACTACCATATATTCCAGTTCAATGTGGATTTTATACATTTGTGTGGAAGGGGCCTTAGTCTTCTTCGGTGATAGATGTAAGGTTCTCTGTCTTCCCCAGGCCCCTTCTACATTGCCATATAAAATCCAGATTGTCTGCTTTGAACTGAATTATCAGGCAGTGTAGACTCATATAATCCAGTTCAAAGCAGATAATGTGGATTATTTGTTTTGATAATCTGGATTATATGGCAGTAAAGAAGGGGCCCAAGAGCACCAAAGCTGTTGAAGCTGGAAGACATCAAGTAGGATGTAGCTATTTACCAATATTGTCAACATCCTACATCTGGGCAACAGAGTGTAACTTCACACTCGCAGAACTATGTGATGGGCGTATTATTAGTGAATTACAACACTGCTCAGCTGAAATGTGGAAACAAATGTGAAGTGCATGATAGCGATGCTCAATATATATCTGCATATTCAATGTGCAATGGCACATGTTCAACACTGCTTCCACAAACTTCAGTGGAATTATGAATGTTACAATGTGCCAATCACTAACAGGATGCCAGCCAATATGTCTTTTTGGAAAATCTCATGTGATTGATTTGGTTCCATAGAGAGTGAGATCTCAGATACAGTTATGTGTCATGCATTCAAGGTCCAAAGAAGCTGGTACAGTCTTACGGAGCCATGGAAGACCAGACTAGATGCTTCCATCACAGCTAGATGCATTTCATTGCAAATGACGTAGCATAATTATTGAGTGCTAAAAGTCAGGAAGACTCTGGTTCCCACCTGGACTCTCCCATGAGCTCACTTTATTTCTGCCTTAGACACATACAGAAATCATCCTTCCGACATTTCTCAAGTGCTCTAAAATGCTATATAAATGTTCCTATGTCAGCAGTTCCCAGCCTAGGAAAAAAGCTGTATGTGGGAACAGCTTCTCTTTATTTTCTTTTGCCTTAGAACACAACCTTGAAAAGGAACACAGTATTCTTGCATTGGGAGACATACAGGTATCACTGTAGTGATGTCTCCCAATGCTACCATCCCCGCTTCTCCACTGAAACCTTGTAGACACACTCACTACCAACATGGCTGTTTCCGTTGTTGGAGAATGGGGCTCAGTGAAACATATCCAGCATTGGGAAAAGCATCCAAAGGGACTTTTAGGAGTCCCCAGAAGATCTCTGCAGATGATGCCACTGGAGTGCATCCAGCTATGGGAAAATAGCAGGATGCATCCCCATTGATCCCCCTGCTTGCTGACAATATGAAAATGGCCATGGAGCATGCTGTGCTGCTTAGAAGGTGGATTTGGAAGGATCTGGGGTCTTATGTGGTTGGAACAAAATTCTGACCTCCACAGTGACCAAAAAAGTGAATTTGAATGGAATAAGTCTGACTTAAACCACTGTAATTGACCAACAGAATGCCAGCCAATGTGTCAATAGGATGAGATACCATAAATTTAGCCAGCAGAGTTCACCATTAAGCAAATATAGCCATCGCCTGCAGCATTTAATGGGCACAAAAAGTTTCTACCATCTCTCTGTTCATTTGTTTTGCTGTCCTCAGTTGTGTGGCCAGTTGTTTGGACTAATCTGAAGATTTGCCAATGCATAAGTATACAGGAAAGAAAATGTTCATTGAATTACATTGATTAATGATCGAAGATAAAGAGGGGGTTTTTTGCCTTCCCTTATACAGTCCAGTCCTAGGCACCTTTCTTTAGAAATAAGTCATACAGCCATCACAACCAAGAGTAGATCAAGTTGGGAACAATGAACAGATGCTGTTTTTCCTGCATCTGTGCATCACGTTCTCCTTTTGGGCATAGCGATGCAGTGGAAGGAGAAGTTTTACTCCAGGGCAGGGTGATGACATCGTCTGCCAAAGTTCCAATACCTTTGGTAGAATTTCATTAACTACCAAGATATTCAAAATCCACATTTCTTGGCGAGCCAAAATGCACAAAACACTTCATGCAAACTTTCAAAACTCCACTGGCTTTTTTATCAGGCAAAAGATGTTAAAAACACCCAGGAGAAAAAAAGAAATCATTCCGTATCAGATGTTGCTTCTATTGTTGCTCAATTGATCTGAAGGGATCTCAGTGCATTTACTACTCTGACCCTCCACAAAACCTGCCTTAACAGCCAGCAGCCATTCTGAGCAATAAAGATCTGTGTTGCTGTTTTGCAGTGTGGCAGGATGTTTACAGGCCCCTTCTCCCAGTGATCCACACAGAAGTGATGAGGTGAAACAGGATCCTGCTTCTGATTGTCACAGATTTGCTTATTGGTAAGAGGGGGTGGAAATGTCACCCTGGTGAGCCACAATAGCCAGCAAAACAGGCCTACATTGCTCAGAAGGACTCTGTGGAGTTAAAGATAGGATTTGGGTGGGGAACATTTACAATCACAGAAATGGTGCCGTGATTGTAAATACCTTGTAAAAATGATTATGCAGCAGTTTCAGATCCATAATTAGGTTACAAATCCATAAGTACAATACAGGGTGGCTGCCAACTTCTGAACCTTCAATTTGGGACTTTATCTCAAGGAAGGCAAACTAGCATTGCAGCTGGATTTTGCTGATGGCCCCTGGGGAAAGTAGCTTTGATAGGAGATTGTGCACATCCTGCTACCAGTTTGTCTCCCCTTGATTCTCCCATCCCTTTTAATTTAATTTAATACCCATCAATAGCTCCCCATACCACTACATTCCTAGACAAAAATAAAAAGATGAACTAATCCACAAAGCACATTGGATAGGGAATAGGACAGGGTTACAGAGAATGTGTGGAAGACTGGTCATGGAAGCACAGATTTAGCTAACGAGCGCCGTTCTGGCGATGACGAGATGTTCAATATTAAAGATTCTCAACTCAGTGTGTTGCCATTATCTACACTAGTTGTGGCTGTTGCAACATGGCATGTTGGCGTAATAAGGTCCTTAATCTTGTTTGAAACTAGTTCACCATCATATGCTTTTCCCTGATGCTACACCAAATCCTACAAATTGCAGCAGCATTGAATATTCTTAGCACACAAGTTCCCACATATTTTCATAGAAGTACATTTCCCTTCCTTGGGTTTTTTTTGGCTGAGAGCCATATCACTAAGAGAGACTTGAGAAACCAGTTCAAGTCTGTGTCATCATGACCTGAGAGTGTCCAGATGTTATTAGAACAAACTGGAGTCTCATACTTCTGCTTTTTGAAGTTCCTCTGTGTTGTCCAATGGGGAAATGGTACAGAGAAGATCGTGTAAGCTTCAGAGGTAAGTTCTCCTTTAGAGTTAAGAGTGGAGGTAGGAGAGGAGAAAATCATGCCTTAACATCTGACATCGCTCTGCCTCACTGCTAAATATGCACATCCAGAGTTCTGTGCCCTCTGCCCTGAAAAAATGATTTGAAAATTGTCTCTCATGGTAATCCAAGGGTAACTAAATTGATGCCGCCAGATAATAGAGTCACACTTATCTCAGTATATTCTACTACTCTGTATTGGGGGCAAGGAGGGAGGTGACTCTTTCCAATTTCAGGCAGAAGAATTTTCTACCCATGCTATCCATGATTCTTTGGCCCAGCCTTCCATAGTTCTTCAGATATACTGGACTATAATTCCCAGCATCTCCAGTGTGGCCCTGCTGGATGATGGAAGTTGCAACTAAATTGGGTTAGAAGGTATCTGGTGTGGGAAAGTTACTTCATTCCAGTAGATTCAGGCACTACCCTTGTAAATGTATTAGACTTTATCTCCCAGAATCCCTAACTATTTATAAGTATTAAACTATTACATTCAGGACATAAGGTCTGTCACTGAGATATATCTTTCTTTGTCTGAATTTTGTGACTAGTTTTATGAACTAAGTGGATAATTATGATTATAGTTGGTGCTATAAACAATAATGCCCTCACACACTATTTAGTCATTTCAGTGGAGTGAGGAACAACTTTCAAATGGTCATGGCCTGTACCCCTGTTATTAATGGTGTCCCAAACTCACTATTGTGTTGTTAATTGTAAAAATAAAAAGACTCTGGATTTTATCACACAAGGCTAGTACAGTGCAATTGCAGTAGTATAAGTATAATAGTGTCTGTTGCTGTTCTTTATCATACAACACAATAGCTCTTCCATAGCCGCATTGTGGTTGAATCATAATTGAACCAGTTCTTTTCATTGATAAGGGGAAAGCATTTATAAATCCAGTTCTGTCACTCTTCTTTATGCAATAATGTCTGAACTGCTGCAGTCCCAATATTGTGAATCAGAGGAATCTCTCATAACTGCACAAAAATACAGCATGCATACACTGGAGAAGGCAAACATGGGTAAGAAGTGAGATTGTATGGAAGACTGATCCTAGGAATCTACATCAACAAAGCTGCAGCATTGCACAATTTCAGCAAGGTGTGAAAGTGCTCTTTCCGATAATTGTATATTTCGTTTTTGCTTAAAGAACATGATTGCAATGAGAGAACAGATTGGTGTGATCAAATCTCCCTCTTTATGAAGATAACATTAATAATTATTGCAGAACATGGACCTATGGCTAGTAACGAAACTGAACAATAAATTCACTTGCTAGAGAGTACAGAGTTGCCCTGCTTTGTTTTACCTCTATTGATTAAAACATGTACATGACACCAAACTATGACTAACTTTACTCAATCCCATGGAATCAAATGTGTACTTAACACTTTGCAAAGCAGAAGTGGAGCAGCCCTGTGAAACCAGTACACCTTCATTCCAAGTCTATTTTTATGTACCAGGTGATTTCCTTGTCTTAATGTTAAAAGCACCTGTTTGGTTTGGGCACTGTCCAGCCAAAGTTATGAATTCGTCAGTCCCAGGAAAAGTGGTGGGATTTAAATGTGCTTAACATTGCTGTACTTTGAACTTAAAAGAACTTTATTTTACAAACATAAGACAAGGCAAAAGGATAGGGCATACATTTTAATACAGACACACATATGTTATATAGAGACACATAATTTCAATAATTCTAGCTATATTTCCAGGGAGGAAAAATGGCATATTTCATTTGTGTGATTTACCAGAATTCATTTGTGTGATTGGAGCCTCCGGTGGCCTAGGGGATAAAAGCCTTGTGACTTGAAGGTTAGGTTGCTGACCTGAAGGCTGCCAGGTTCGAATCCCACCCGGGGAGCGTGTGGATGAGCTCCCTCTATCAGCTACAGCTCCATGCGGGGACATGAGAGAAGCCTCCCACAAGGATGGTAAAACATCAAAAACATCCGGGCATCCCCTGGGCAACATCCTTGCAGACAGCCAATTCTCTCACTCCAGAAGCAACTCCGGTTGCTCCTGACATGGAAAAAAAATTGTGTGATTTACCTACCTGATATTTATATTTGGAAGCAAAACTGATTTTGGCTTAGGGTATATAAAAAAGCTTACTTTCTAGTCTGAATATCAGAACATTTTAAATATTAAAATCACGGTCCCTTCAGTACTTTGCAGAGGGAAATACTCTTTGTAAATGCTGACAAAATACAAACAAGAAATGCTAACTATCAAAGGACTATCAGAGGACACAGAGTGTTCCTTTGCCTTCTCCCGCTCCACCCGCTGCAATTGTTTTTTAATATGCTTTTAATGACTTGGTCCCCTCATACCTACCTCCTTGCTTCCCGAATTGTTTGTACTGTCCCCAATAACACTCAGCGGAAAGCTGTCATTCCTGCCTAAATCCTTCCTTAGGTTGGATGCGATGCCGACGTTAGACAGGGTCAAGGGGTCACCATCGATTTTGGAGGCCACCTGGAGATTCCAGGCCGTGAACTGACTCAAAAAATTTATATCAGAGCTGGAACGCCCCCCCTCCCAGGGTTAGTCCTTGCTGAGCACCCGGCCAGCGGGAGGGGCCTGCCCGCCCCTCTTCGGAAAGAGGCCAGAGTTGTTGACCCTGTTAGCTGACCTCTTCAAACTTCTGGAGAATTTTTCTGGCAGTTACCCCGGCGACTGGGCACTCCAAGCTTATCCTTCTTGCTGGAAAAAAGGAGGAGGGGGAGAGAGTTAAGGAGGGAGGAGAAAATGTTTAAAACCCTACCTTGCAACATCTAAAAAAGGAAAATGGGTTATTTGCACTTTGCCATGGCCTCCTTTAACAGGACATTCAAAACTCTAGCATCAAAAAAACAATTGCTGCAAAAAAGTTGAGGTTTTCCTCTAAAGGTCAGGATTAATTGTAAGAAACAAGTGATACTGCTACCAGAACAGTCGTTTTGAGATACAGTGTTTTGGAGAGAATCAAAACAGGCTTCGCATCTACACTTCTGTTAAGCATTGCCAAAGCTGCCCATAAATACTGATTGATAAATACACCCCATCACCATTTTAAAAGAAATCCAAGACATCCAAACTTTCTTAGGTTTTCCTTTATGCAATTGATTGCCCTATAAAAATGGAGTTAACGCTGAGCAGTTGGTAAAGTTGATAGGGGAGAATAAATGGTGGGAGTAAGAGAAGCCAATTGGCTTTCAGGAAATGAGTCTGCCAAGTCTTTGGCATATGCAAAGCCAAAAAGTAAATGTGTGTGTTCATTGTATGTGTGCTCCATGTGTTCCTTCAGAGAGCCCTGGCAACCACCCCCAGGGGAGCAAATCTACAGTAAGCGTGCAAGGAATATGCAGAATAATCCTAAGAGAGCTTTCTCAGAAGTAAATCTCCCTAAGTTCAATGAGATTCCTTCCCTGAGTAAGTGTGTTTAGAATTGCACTCATTATTCTCTTTGCTGAATTACAATTCAGAGAATTCCTCACAGTCATAAAAATTAAGCAGGTTTCAGTTTGCGCAGAGTTGAGCAGACTGTATAAAGCTATAGTCTCCTCCACAGATTTGTCCCAAGTGTTTCAGTTATTAATTGATGTAGAACTTTAAAAAAAAAATCCTTCTGTAACAATATATGACACTTCCAACAATGTTTTGTTGAGAACAATTGGAATAATGGAGTACGCTCTATTTCAAATGCATGAAATATTATACATAAAAATCAGCCAATTTGCTAATTACACTTTATCTGGAAAACAAGTTTCAAGAGTCTAATGGCAATAGAAAGGGTAGGGCGGAGGAGACAAGAGCAGAGTAAGAGTGGAGCAATCCCTTTTCTTGATGGATTTCATTATAGGAAGACAGCAAAACTCTGTGCATAATTATGAAAAAATGGCTAAATTTACCCATAATGCATTGATAAGTGATTGTAAAAGGGGGGCTGCTTGTTCCTTGCTCCAGACCAGTCTTTATTGTATTAGGTTAACTGACATGCTCTGGGGAGGTCCCTTTTCCACGTTTATTTTAGGCCAATCCAAATGGCCACATGGAAAATATGAGCTAAGAGCACATGGTTACAGATCTCAGAAATGTTTATAATTCACAATTCAAAACACACTTTCTGTACCAGAAAAAGCAGCATGCATTGCCTGCCAACAGCAGTTGTTCCAGCAGACTGCAAAAGAGAATAGGACTATTCCATTACTTCTGCTGAGAGACCACCTGCCTTTGGTTCTCTTTCAAAGATCTCCTAACAACAGCTATTGCACCAAACTACCTAATCTATTTTCATACCAGTTGGTCATTATTGGAAATGTCATTTTAGAAATGTGAATATGTAAGGCCGAAATAACCTAAAGGCCCAAGATTCCATCAGCTCTTGGAAATTCAGTAGGATCAGGCCTGGTTAGGACTTGGATGGGAGACTGCCAAGAAATGCCAGGTGATGTAAAGCTGTCTTTTAGAGGAAAGCAATGGCTGCTTTGAGTCTCCTTGTGGAGAGATAAAAAAGTATAAACAAACATAATAATAATCTTGTTTGCTGTGTCATACTATGTTGTTGTGTCAATAATAATAATAATAATAATAATAATAATAATAATAATAATACCTCTGAGCATTCTTTGCCCGAGAAATTCCTATGAAATTCATGGAGTTGCCGTAAGTCAACAAGTGGCTTCAAGGAACATACTTACATACACATATGCCTTCCTTCTCTCCTTCTTCCATCTTTGTTTCATGTCTGTTACACTGCAAACATAACAGGGACATGTCTTAGTGCTGGCAATTGTAAGCCTTTTTCAGTCTAAAGAGCAAAGTAAAATATGTGATAGAATAGTAGAAATACTAGAGGTAGTAAATGGTGATGACAGTAATGTTAGAGTTGAACAGTAGATTGATACATCTGTAAGAAGTGCTATGAAAATAGCCAAGCTAGGGGCCCTTTCACACTAGCTAATTATAGCACTATTATTCCATGTTATTCGTGATGACAACCTCACACAAAAATCCATGGATTTGTAATTTGCTGAGGCATTATATCTTTTCCCCTGAGACTTCTAAATGCCCATTTCTGAACTGCAGATCCCAGGATTCTGTATAATGGATCCAGGGCAACTCAAATGTACAGTAGAGTCTCACTTATCCAACATAAACGGGCCAGCAGAACATTGGATAAGCGAATATGTTGGATAATAAGGAGGGATTAAGGAAAAGCCTATTAAACATCAAATTACGTTATGATTTTACAAATTAAGCACCAAAACATCATGTTATACAACAAATTTGACAGAAAAGGTAGTTCAATACACAGTAATGCTATGTAGTAATTACTGTATTTACGAATTTAGCACCAAAATATCACGATGTATTGAAAACATTGACTACAAAAATGCGTTGGATAATCCAGGACGTTGGATAAGCGAGTGTTGGATAAGTAAGATTCTACTGTATATGTGTGTGTTTTTAAGTTTTTGAATCCTGCCTTTCTCTGAAATTGGGACTCAAGGCAGTTTACACAATAAAATTTAATACATTTGAAAACATGGGATTAAACTTTTGACAATATTAAAATGACTTAAAAACATATAAAAAGATAAAAGATAGTGCGATTATTGCAATAACTGTGTGGTGTGAAAGGGGTCTTAAGCCTGTTGCCGCACACCGAACAAAGCCTTGTTAAAGGCTTGAAACTAAACATATTTATTATTGTATGAGTTTTTTCTGAGTTACAGCACACTTTATGACATACATGGTATATATCAGCTTTTTTTTTTAAAGGAGGTACAAACAGAAGTAGTCACATAACTGCCTACAATAAGCTTATCACTGAATAGATCCACTCAACTTGCCTTCTTAACATGTCAATTTGGTCCGCAGTCTGAATTGGTTCTTTGAAAACGTAAATACTTTTGAGCTTCCCATAAATTGCTCCAGCCCTACATCGCAACCCAACTGCCTCTGCTTTCACATGCCTAGCCAAACACACAAACACTTTTCAGGGAATTTTGCCAGTCAGTCTGGACAACATTGCGTCAAGATGGGTCATTAACCAAGTATTATTCTGTTCCTGAGCTTGGTAGGGAAAATGCTTTAGGGAACTCAAACTCCCAGAATTTCTGGTCAGCATGACTTCGGTACTTAGCATTGTTGTCCAAAAAAATCACCCACCATCCCTATGTATTTGGTCTCAAAATACATCACAACTCTGTTTGTTGTTGTGGTTAATGTGTGCTTTCAACTAATTTCCAATTTATTGCAACCCTAAAGCAAACCTATCATTGGGTTTTATTAGCAAGATTTGTTCTTCCTCTGGGGCTAAGAGAGTATTACTTTCCCAAGGCTACCTAGTGGGCTTCCATGATTTTGTGGGGATTTGAACCCTGGTCACCAGAGTCCAATGCTCAGAACTACTACATTATACTGGCCAAATAATTCACCCATGGATTTAGGGATGATGTGTTTATTCATTTACCTTATTTTGATCCTGTCTTTTCCCAATCTAGGACTCAAAGTGGATCATCAGCACCAAAAATCTGAATTGTTTCCTCATTTCAATCAAAGACCTTAAGCTTGGCAGAACTGCTGTTGCCTTCTATGAGGAAACTCTGCAAGGAGATATCAGGAAATAATATGCATTCTCCACTTCTTAACATGCATTCTCTACCCCTGCAGAGTTCGGAAGCAGCGTTGAGGCCAAACATGTTCTTCCCGTTCCCAAAACAGAGCTTAGTGACTCCTCTTAGATATGTAGCTCACATGCCACTGGGAGTGTTGACTGTGTGAGCTCAGCTCACTGGGCACACTGAGTGATCAGATGGGACAGTAACACTTTTCTTTCGACATTCTCTGTCGCATTCTTACTGAGCAGCTCCGTCCATCCAAGAGCGTGCCCTTCCGGAGGAAATCACCCTGTGGGTTGGTGATTCACATGGGAACCACGATGCCAGCTCATTCCCGGTTGAGACTGTCAAATGCTGACTGTCCTGCCCACCCACAGACAGGCAGCCGGTGGCAGCGTGACAGAAACGGCCTTGAAGCTGGCAGAGCTGCTGAGTCCTATGACCGGATATGAAGATCCCCTCGAGTTTGAAAACAAGGCAAGACTGAAATGGCAGCATTTCATCAAGGATGTTGGCATCTCTTGAGTCACTGATTTTATGTAGAGCAGTTTCTCAGAATGATGGAAGACCAAAATCTAACTGTGAAAGAGATGAAGTCAAGGGAGAAACTAGGCTACATCTCAGCCATTAATAGTGGTGCGGCAGAGGGGATTTTGCGAAATGCTGATACTCACTTCTCTACAATTCAGTGAGAAGACAAATAGCCTTTGCCCAAATACTCTCCTTTACACAGCCATTAAGTGTATTAAACTATTGACTTTCATTGCATCCCATTACCCTACAAACAAACACAGCTTGGAAAGTTAGGATTTTTGACTACAGCTACCAGAGTTTCACAGTTTCACCATGGCTATTGATCATTCTTGGGGGGGGGGGGATTTCTGGAGTTGCAGTCACAAAGGTTACTCTTCCCAGCTCTGGAGCCACAGCCCCACTCTTCACCAGTCTCTCATTCTGGGATCGACAAAGGTTCACAGCAGATCTGTTTTGTTGTTGTTTTTTAATGGATATGCACTTCCCATCACATCCCCCCTTCCATGTTCCCATCTCTACAATTTTAAAACCAATTTCTAGAAACCCTCTTTTCCCACCAAGAAATCTGCCAAGGCCAAACAAATAGATGAGTAACCTAGTGCCCCTTAGTTATTTCAAGTGATAAATTCCCTAATCCCTCTTTGCTATGCTGATGGGAGCTAATGCGTGGTATAGCCCAAAACCTCTGGAGGGTACCATGTTGCCTTCCAATAGGCAGTTTCCTATTAATTTCCCATGGTGTAAAGGGGTAAAGCCTTGTAACTTGAAGGTGGGGTTGCTGACCTGAAGGTTGCCAGGTTCGAATCCCACCCGAGGAGAGTGCGGATGAGCTCCCTCTATCAGCTCCAGCTCCATGTGGAGACATGAGAGAAGCCTCCCACAAGGATGGTAAAAACATCAAAAAACATCCAGGCGTCCCCTGGGCAATGTCCTTGCAGACGGCCAATTCTCTCACACCAGAAGCAACTCAGGTTGCTCCTGACACGAAAAAAAAGATTAATGAAAAAGTAGGATCCCTTCTGCTTTTCATCACCCCTTCCCTTATATGTGGTCCTTGAGTGATTTATTTCTCTGTTTGAACAGTCAGTCTGTATGTATACATTAACTAAATGACATAATATAAAGTAAGGCAGAGAGTAAGCATGATCTAGTAGCATGAGTGTGAGACAAATAATAGGGTGACCATGGTTCAAATCTCTGCATGGCCATGGTAACACATTGGGTGGCCTTGAGCAAGTCACAGTCTCTCAACCTCAGAGGAAGAGAAAGGCAACTCCTCTCTGAAGAAACCTGTCCAAGAAAACCCTTAGGGTTCAATTTGAAGACACACAACAACAAGAGCAAAAGTAGCAACAAAAGTCAAGATAAACTGCAGATAAATGCACTGGGTATCCTTGAAGATAAGGGATGAGATGCCTCTGGGTCATTGATACTGATTATGTTATTTCTATATATTTACAGTAATAAGCATGGCTATGCAATTAATTTAGCCAAATCCTGATTGAAGTGAGTGAAACTGATTTAGACTGATTATTACCAACTTCAGAGTCCACTGGATTGGCCCAACTAAGGCTTGGAGCACAACATGAGCAGGTAAGGAATATACCAGTGTGATATGATGTAGACATGGAGGAGGAAAGCTGTGCTGTGTTCATTGACAGTGGTTTGGGGTCACAAATCTCACAAGCACTGTCCAATCACAATGTTTATGAAGAAGGCTTTATATGATGACATCACTGAATTCATTATATGTTGTTAGCAGATTGTAAAAAAGAAAGAGTTCAAAATCGCCAGCCCAAATCACCAAATGCACCAAAGATAGAAGAGGGGTCTTTTGCAGGGGGTCTCACCACTTGGACTGGAAGTAATAATTAAAAAAAGAAGGCTCTTGTTTATCTTTCTACTTCTTTATATTACATCATTGAATCTCACCAACTAATTTGCTGATAGAATAAAGTAAAAAACATGATCAGTATTTTTATCATAGTTAAACTTTAGCAGTCTTACCTGATGGATATTTTGGGAGAACAAAAGCAACATGAAAGGAATTGCCAAGACTAAGCAGTAAACAACTATTTAAAGCTGCTGTCTTGTTTGCTTCTTTCTTTGTTAATTTTCTGGAGTGCAGAAATTTAACAAGTGCTTAACACAAATACCCTTGAAATTGACTGTCTGATATTATATGGATGCTTGTATACAAATTCTTTATACTTATTTGGCAAGTCAGTTGTGAACTGATAATCTGGATTTGCAAATCTCAATTCAGATTCACAGTTTTAGTGGAATTGATTGGGTCTAGATGTAAATCAGGCCCAGATTCAAAATGCAAAATCTGTCTCCATACCAAACCAATAGCCCATTTAAAAAAAAGTCTTGGAAACAATTATAAAAAAGAATTGATCAGAAGACATCAAGGAAAACAGTTACTTACAGGATGGTATCCAAATGCAAAAAAAAAAAAAAAAAAGCAAGGTTCCTTTGCCCTTAACAACTGTGTAGAAGAGGGAATTTCAACATGTTTACCTGTTTAACCCATTAATACAACCTCTTCTGCACAGCTATTAATCCTTATTTAATTTCATGTGTGTCCATCCAATGGTTTAGCTGATTGATATTCAAAAGAAGGAATGACCCAAGAAGTCTTCTTATCATCACAGTCTTATGGTTATAGAAACCATATATGCCACCGATCTATACTGCTGCCTACCTAGTCTTTTTACAACCAAAAAAAAAAAAAAAAAACCAAACCCCAGTTTGCAGAATGAATTCAGCAGGGCAGCAAACAGAACATTTCCCTTCAATTTTGCTATTTCCTGCTCTTGCAGTAAGTGTTTCCATGCTGGGAAAGCCTTGCCCCCATCCCTCCCCTCACACTCTCCTCTGTCCAGCCCCCTTCCCCCCTGGGGAATGTTTACAGCCTAGAAATATACACCTCTTTTCAAGGTAAGAAACTGAACAAAGACAGTTTGTGCTGCTAGGTCTTGCCCTGCTTTATCGTTCTTGTTCTTTGTATTACTGTATGCACTCCCCTGCTTCTCTAGGCTGTTGCAGCTTCTGCACTAAAGCAGATGGTCAACATTCTAGATCAGCTCTTTCTCTAAGCCTTTGTTGAGTAGGTCAGTAACATCTCCTGGTCTGGTGCAATAGTCAGAAGTAGGATCTCTTTTGCAATTCCTTTTCACAACAGAGGTCAGACATGGAAGAAGGGTGGAAATGTAAACCTATTGCATTTCAATTAACCAGACAACAGACTACCGACTCTCACAGCAGGTGCTGCCCAGTAAGTAAGTATTAGGGGTTTTTTACAACCATACATACATATATATTCCTTACACTATTGAATGGACACATAATTAAATAAGTTTAGAACAGTTTAGAATCATATTTTGAAAAACATAGAAAAACATATACATCTACACTGCAGAATGAATGCAGTTGAACATTGCTTTAAGTGCCATGGTTCAACACTATGGAATCATGTGAGCTGTAGTTTAGAAAGGCACCAGACCCTTTGGAAGAGGAGGCTAAGGACCTTGTAAAACTACAGTTCACAAGGTTCCATTTCGTTCATCCTAGCAGTTAAAATGGCATCACACTCCACTTTTAGTAGGAATCATGAATATGAATCAGTCACCTATGTATAACAGAAATTGTGAATTCCAGCTGACATCTGTTTAATTAGTCCAAAAGCAAGGAGTGTTACCAGCTAGTTTGATGTTCCACTCCCCACATGTCAAACATGAAAACAATACATACCATGGTTTATAATGCATGCTGGGTTTCAACAGTAGAAACAAGTCATGGGACCATCTCTTGAATATGTTGCATTGATGGTCCATTTAATCCACATAGCTTGATAGATGGACACCAATGGGAATCACACCCAGGGCTATCCTGTAAACAGAGGACATCATTCCATAAATTGATTTAAAAGTTTCTAATTCTTCCTGTGTTGGAATTTAGGTTAGAAAGGAAGCAATGGCAGCTGTTGAATTTTAAAATTTGTTTTTAAAAGATTTATATCCAGCCTTATATCTGAGGTTCTCAGATTGACACATAATAAAATAAGTTTAGAACAGTTTAAAATCATATTTTGAAAAACATAGAAAAGCATCTAACACTTAAAACACGACAATTTCAGACCAATTAAACAATTTAAAATATTCATAAACTATAATGCATGTGTGTTAGGTAAAATCAATAAGGCTCAAAGGCTTTAATAAAAAGTCATGTATTGACTCAGCACCAGAAAGAAATAAGAATTGTGCCAATTTGGTTTGGAAGGGGAGAGTATTCCATAACCAGGTTTCCACAGCAGAGAAGGTTATCTTCCATGTCCTCCCATATAGTATGTTGTCCCACAAGAGGACTGCTCCAACTGACCTCAATTCTCAGGCAGGTCTACATAGGAAGGCATATTCTTCCCAGAATCAAGGCCCTGGGCCACCCAGGGCTTAAAATGTTATCACAGTACCTTTTCTTCAGTGTCAACATGGCTGTTAATCCATACTGACTTTTCACCTGGCAGTATCCAAGGGACATAATGAAGTGGTAATTAATATAAACTATAACACCCTTCTGATGAAAGTAATGGATGACCAATGTAACTGATATAAAAGCTATGTAGACTTCTCTGGATACTTTAGCCCACACAAACATTCAAAATGTTGTGCCCTAAATCCATTGAACTCTCCAAATGTTCATGCATAGCATGTTAGAGTGCTTTCATTACATCTGGATTAATCTTTCACTTCTTTACCTTTATCAGTTCTGAAATCACCTCCAGACACCTGTTCAGGTTTCAACAGCCTGCCTGGGATTAACAGGCAGGAAAGAGAAGTAGTTATATGTTATCTAGATGCTGACCACACCTTTAGCCCAGCCCTCTGAAGTACTTCTCCCAGAAGTTTCTGAGAGACATTTAGGGTTGTGAAGGATAGAGCTGTAAGGCAACCCAAAGACTCTTTGGATCTGTCCCATCAACTGAATCACTACCAAGGACTAGGGCCATCATAATACTGTATTATCTAATCCTATTCCAGATTGATAATCCCAAAGGATAACATTGTGGGTGTTACTAAAGGTCACTCAAGAGGCCTGAAAAACATCAAATTACATTAAAATTTTACTCCAACAAGAAGATCAAGGCTATTTTTATCCTGAAACCAAATCAGAACTGAGAATGGAACAGATTTGAATCAATGTAATCCAGTCCAGTCCATTCATTGCCCTCAGGCTTTCACACACTAACAGAAGCCCAGTTCTGTCTTTCCTTGAATGGCACATACATTCAAATCTGAATAGCATATAAACAAAGTCTTTGAAGAGCTGCTAAAATCTACCAAGCTTCCACCCATATCATGCCAATCGCAGTGTCACACTCTGAAATCTAGTGAGCCTGTCTGAAACAAAATGACACTTTCCCTTTCCTCCAGCCTGGTTACTGTTATACAGTCCGTATGCCCTTCCTTCCAGGATCTAATTACAGGTGGCAATGGCCTTCCCATTAGCTGACCTTGGCATGAATTGGGGACATCTTTGAACCTGAGAGAACCAGCATTTACTGAACCTGTCTGATACGTTTGAAGGCAAAGTATCACCTAAGTGCCAATTTCTCTACAGCTAACATGTCCAGCCTATATTACCAAAACACCTTCTGCTCCTTATGGCAGCCTTGCTCTCATGACTTTCTAAGCACATGCTTCCTTCAGTGAGCTTCAAGCTACTTGCTTTAAATTAAGAACCAGCAACCAAGATGTGGAAATGTATTTCTTTGATTGATTGAGAAAGCTGTACTCTTCCTTCCACAGAGAAGCTTGAAACTCTTGTTATTTGTCTTCATACAGGGCTTAGACGTAGTGCTCAGTCCATTGCGCACCTGTTCACCTCAATTATCCTTGCAATGTAAGATACTGGTATGACTATTCATACATTACAAATGTTGCCTGATACATATACTAACATTTGCTATTGTTGTTAACTGAAACTACAAGTGAAACTACAACTCCCATGGTGCTATAGCATTGAGCCATGGCAGCTGAAATGGTGTTAATTCTACAGTGTATGTGAAAACTAAGTCAAGGTGGGGGATATGCAGTTCACTTCACATACAGATATTTATGCTACATTGAAGGGACGTTGAACTGAAACACTGAGATCCAACACTGAGTACTAATTTTCCAAAGATCTACAATGACCCTTTCCTGTTCGTTCTGATTTGTTTTGTTTGGATGTTCATACTCTAGATTCTCAACTCAACAAAAGAACATGCCCTCCCATTATATTGAATACTGTAAAAGTGAGCTTTTTGGCTCAATACACCATTTAGACTACTAATGAATTAGGTCACAGTTATAATATAATATATTCTGGTATTTTGTGGCTTGGTTTGGTGTTTTTGTTATTGTTTTTGCTTTTGTTTTACATACTGGTAGAACACTCCTACCCATTTTTGGGTATCCACTTATCTTATTGCAGCTACAGCATCATAAATTCTGCTGAAGAACAAAAGGCATACGCCATAGCATTACAAGTTACCTTGTTGTAGCCTGGACTGTATCTATTATTGTAGTGGGAACTATATACATCTCTGAGAATGACAAAGAATAAAAAATGGGTATTTGTGCTGTGTTGTTATGTGCCTTAAAATCACATCTGACTTGTGGGGACCCTAAGGAAGCCCTACCAATGGATTTTCATAGCAAATATTTGGTCGGGGAGGTTTGCCATTGTCTTCCTCTGAGGCAGTGTGACTTGCAAGGTCACTTATTGGATTTCTATAACTAAGTGAGATCTCCCAGTCTTAGTCAAACACTCAGACCATTATACTACAGTAGTTGTCTACAGCATTTTTGTATTTTCTGCCTGCAATAGACAGAGTTATTATCAGGATATTAATATTTTTAACTCAGTACCTTCCCTGTGACTATTTTATTGGCACACTGGGCCTGCATTCAATTCCCTGCTGCCACTGGCACCCCACCCAGGCTTTATTAATCAGTCTGGAGAAACTTTTAGCTGAAATGAAAGCCCATCTTCCAGGCCTCTTGGTATTCTCCTGTTCTCTGTGTTTACAGTGCCAGAAAATACAGTACATCAAATGGTGTGCTGAACAAGACAGGCCCCCTGCCAATTCTCCAAACCATTATGGTAGTTTGTCTTTCGTGTCTGTAGAACAAACTAGTGTCATCTTTGTCAACGGCAGAACATCAAGAGAGAAGTGGGAAGCTTCCATGAAGAAGGAGAGACAAAAAGAGGGTCTTTGGCTGTGTGGAGGGGGTGCCAGCAGGAGGCCTCCATTCATTTGGGCATCGTGAAGCTGAGACAAGGTCTTCTGGGGAGTTCTCATTAAATTCAATTGGGCATCTCCAGGATAAGGGCTTTGACTATTGCAAGACAGGCAGTGGAAACATGTCCACGTTAAGATGCTCCGAGACTCAACATAATGCCAAACTTAAGGAGGCATGTAATATTTGCCCCCTTTTTAAAATGTTATTTTTAGTTTGTATGTGTACACGTACTTTAAAGTTAATGTAGGGTGACCTCATGAATTTCATAAGGTTTTCTTTAAACAAGGAATTTGCTCAGAGGTGATTTTATCTAGTCCTTCCTTCATAATATTAGCCTACTGCACCTAATATTCATTAGTGGTCTCCCATCCTAGTACTAACCAGGGCTGATTGGATTCATCTTCTAAGGTCAAACAGGATCTGGTGCCTTTGTGGTATTTGGGCCTGGGATTCTGTTTAGATGCTCTTTGCATTATGGAGCATCAAATTTTAGCTTGCTTAACCTGTGCATAAATCTGGTACTAGGTGGAAATACACCCCTGGGGAATCCAAGGGCTTTACTTCCAAGTGACATATATAGGAGTACAGTACTACACTGAGTCACCTTCACAGACTTTTGCAAGTTTGTATGTCTACTCAGCCATGATACATCTAATAAAAAATGTTGTGGTTGCTTATAACAGTGGATATGTTAGTAAGTCATTTAAGGAGAAACAGTCTGGATTCCAAGTACTTTGGTGGTGCTCAACAAGTCATAATCCCCCAAAAAAGTGTAGTGTACATGACAGAATTTTAGTATCCAGAATTCTGGTGTATAAAATGCTACACTTATACTAAACCAATGCAGTTCTCAAGCATCTACAGGAAGAACAGTACTTCCATTTTTAATTCTGAGCTCCAAACCACCAGATTTCAAGCGGAAGTCTATAGGCTTGGTAGAAATGGTTTGTTCCATATTTTACCTGCTTCATTCATTGAATCGTTATTGTCAGTTTCTTTCTTCAATTAAAGACCAAGCACATTTCAGCACAGGAATTTTTGTTCATGAGTCAGTGCAACATGGGTTTTGTTGTCAGGTTCTGCACAAACACATACCAAGACTGCAACATTATGCAATTTTATAAACAAACTTTGCTGAATTCAGTGGCCTTTGTTGTGAGTACACATATGATTTGGAAGCAAGCTTTCCAACATTTACACAAAAATAAGTCTCATACAATGTGACTCAATACAGAGAGAGCTAAGCAAGCATATGCTTATGTTTGCTTATGCAAAACACTGGGACTTTTTATTTAATCACTTGCATGAGCATTTATTTCACACTAAACACTTGTTATTAGTTTTGTTTTTGTAGTACTTGGCAAAATTTGTGTGTTGCATACATTAGGTTTACTCTAGATTTTGTGTAATATTATGGGAGTTCATATGATTGTATTGTCCAGATCTAAATGGAAGACTTTAGCCACATAAACAAAGATCATCTGAAATAACAACAGGCGGCATTGAGGTAAATCCATTGAGAGAGATGCTTGTGCATAAATGCCTTCAATTTACCTATTTACTTATGGTAACCCCATTAATTCCATGGGGCTTTCTTAGGCAAGGAATAGTTGGGTTTGCCGATTTGCAGCTTGGGAGTCCTCTTGGATTCATCGCTGAGCTTGGAACCCCAGGTCTCGGCAGTGGCCAGGGGAGCTTTTGCACCATTAAAATTTGTGCCCGTACCTTGGGAAGTCTGACTTGGCCATGGTAGTCCATGCTCTGGTTACATCCCAAATAGATTACTGCAACGCGCTCTATGTAGGATTGCATTTGAAGACTGTTCAGAAGCTGCAACTGGTCCAACAGGCCATAGCCAGATTGCTCACCGGAGCTGCATAAAGGGAGGGGAGCTGCATAAAAGCCCCCTGTTGCGCCAGCTCCACTGGCTGCCAGTTTGCTACTGAGCACAGTTCAAAGTGCTGGCTTTAACCTAAAAAGTCCTAAACGGTTCTGGCCCAGTTTACCTGTCCAAACATATCTCCTTCTATGAACCATCTCGGAGTATCAGATCATCTGGTAAGGCCCTGCTCTCAGTCCCGCCCTCTTCACAGACGCAATTGGCAGGGACGAGAGACAGGGCCTTCTCGGTGGTGGCCCCTCGGCTATGGAACTCCCTCCCAAGGGAGGTCAGATGAGCCCCCTCCCTCCTGATCTTCTGCAAAAAAGTGAAGACATTGAACTTTGACCAAGCCTTTGGAAATCTGGTGCAGTATTAGATATGAAAGATATGGAACTGACCAATGGAATGGCCCGGACTATGCTCTTGGATCATGTGATTTACTCTGTTGTTAGAGTTAAATGTTAATTGTTTTAATTGTATTTTAATGTTTTATTATTTAAATGACCACTTTTATATTTTGTTTTTAAAGGCATTGAATTATTGCCACATTGTGAAGCCACCTTGAGCCCCCTCCAGGGTGAGAAAGGCGGAGTAAAAGTATTGTAAAAATAAATAACTACCTAAATTCCTTCCTCTGAACTACTATAACACTGCTTCTTAAACTGTGGATCTCAACCCCAAATGAGATCCCATTGGTTCAATATTGGAGTCACAAAAATTGGCAACAGAATGCCACCCATTTACAGAAATCTGTGACCAACAAGTGGAGTGTTTACAGTGTGCTCTGTAGAATATTATTTAACTGTATTCCATAAAAAAAAACAAAAATCTGTACATTTAGCAAGCCTTGCAAATGCTGATTTATTATCAGTAAATGATTTAGTTTTATATCTATTTTATATACCTATATATTTTATATACCTATATACTTTTCATGTAAAAATTTCTTGGAGCAGAAAGGGGTTATGAGTGGAAAATGTTTAATAATCCCTGGCCTGTAGCACCTGGTCCTACCAAGTCTGATATAAACCAACTAGGCCAAAATCAGGTACCCAAATCACAACAGGGTTTCTATTTTCTATTAAAGTTGATCAGAATCTCCAATCCTTTTGAGCACGGAGTGAGGACAGTCAAGGCTTTCTGGGCATTAAAGTCTCCTTCACCTACTTCCTCCTCCTCCTCCTCCCCAAACCTTCTCCCGCAGAGCTGCCCTTAATCCGAAAACTCAAGTGTCCGTAAGTAAAACTTGGAGGGGGAGGGGGAAGGAGAAAAAGTGATGGAAGCTGGCAAAATACAGGGTGACAAATAATCAATAAAAGCCCCGTTCAACATCCCTCATTGTTTTCTGGCCCTAACAGCAAGTAATGAAACCTTGGCTGGAAGGGAGGAGGCTCTTCTGCAGTGGGATGGAGGAGGCTGGAGCTGCTGGCCCCATCAACCAGATTAATGGCCTCACCTCCAAGACAGATTCTGGTCTTCTCATCAACTTTAATTAAAATCATTTTTGAAAAAAATAGCCCCCGATGTTAGGGCTCTCGCTTTATTGGGGAGGAAAGAGGAAGGGGCTGTGGGCTTCCTTTGGAAATGACTCACTTTTTAATTGGGATAAGTCACTCAAACCTTCCTCCTCCTTCCGCCAAAGATCTTGTTGACAAACGCCAATGGGCAACTTGAAGGCCTAACGGAAGGGACCTTGTTAGCAGAAAGCAAGGGCCGATGTGGCGCTGGAGAGGGAAAAATCAACCAGAGTATGGTTGCTGTTTTTCGGTGCATTCCACTTGCATTCTGCTTTTTGGCAAAACTTATACTTTAAACACCCACACAGACAACATGACCTCCATATCCATGGAATTGGTACCATTTTATTTATCTACATCCAACAAAATTTGTCCTCTCTAGGCATTTTCTACATCCTCAAGTGCAACTCTGTTGTATTCTTGTGCCAAATGTTCTTTATTTCAATAGGGTTCATTATCATTCACAGTTTCGAATATCCATGCGTAGTCCAGGAATGGAGCCAGGGATCCTTCTCTATGGATGAGTGCATGTGAGATATATATAGTTGTTGTATTCAAGTCATTCCATACCTATTTTCTTGGCAACATTTGTTCAGAGGGAGTTTGTCATTGCTTTTCTCTGAGGCTTAGGCCCCTTCCACACAGCTGAATAAAATTCCTCATTATCTGCTTTGAACTGGGATATATGGCAGTGTAGACTCAGATAACCCAGTTCAAAGCAGAGATTGTGGATTATCTGCCTTGATATTCTGGGTTATATGGCTGTGTGGAAGGGCCCTAAGAGAGTGTGACTAGCCCAGGGTTGCCATCTGGTTTTCCATGGCTGACTGGGGATTTAAATCCCAGTCTCCTGGAACCCAGGACTCAAACCAGTACACCACACTGGTTCTTTATCTCTATCCATTTATGTATGCAAGGGCTTAGAAGCACCAACCAGATCCGGTCTGATCTTGGATACTAAGGTCCCTTCCACACAGCTGAATAAAATCCGGTATTTTCTGCTTTGATTTGGAATATATGGCCGTGTGACTCAGATAATGCAATTCAAAGCAGATATTGTGGGATTTTCTTCCTTGATATCCTGGGTTATATGGCTGTGTGGAAGGGCCCTAAAATGAGTCAGTCCTGGATAATACCATCAATGAATACTAGGTATTGCAAACTATATTTCAGAGGAAGGAACCAACAAGATTACCTCTGAGTATTCCTCTTCTAAGAAAACCTATATGAAATTCATGGAGTCATCAGACATTGACAGTTGACTTAAAGACACATGCACACATCTATCTATGTTATGCACACACACTTGCATGCCATATATATAGGCCTATAGACCTACTGGAGGGGGCAATATAGTGACATTGCCTCTCAATAGGAATTTTCATCCTCCCCAAAGTTTTCCTTCTGTCCCCAAATTTCTTGCATTGTAGTAATGCAAAGGGGCCTCTGGTGGCACAGAGTGTTAAAGTGCTGAGCTGCTGAACTTATGGACTAAAAGGTCCCAAGTTCAAATCCCGGGAGCGAAATGAGCGCCCGCTGTTAGCCCCAGCTCCTGCCAACCTAGCAGTTCGAAAACATGCAAATGTGAGTAGATCAATAGGTACCGCTCCGGCAGGAAGGTAACGGTGCTCCATGCAGTCATGCCAGCCACATGACCTTGGAGGTGTCTATGGACAACACCAGCTCTTCGGCCTAGAAATAGAGATGAGCACCAACCCCCAAGTCGGTCACGACTGGACTTAACGTCAGGGGAAACCTTTACCTTTTAGTAATGCAAAACTTCAGTTGTGGATTTCGAAATACAGTTTAAGTATCCCAAGTGAAAGGGGCAAGAAAAAAAAAGAAAGAAAACATAGCAAATAGAAAGATTCCAACCCCTGCCCTGTAGGAATTCACAACTAAAGCCCATCTGAAAGACATACTTTTTTAATTCAATATTTTGAATTTTGATTTTTTTTCCTGTCAAATAGAATTTGCTGTACTTTATTTCAATTTGTTGTTAGCTGCTTTATATAAAAAGAAAGGTGATATATAAATCAATAAATGTGAAGGGGTCATTAAATATCATACTAAGAAGTTTTTATTTTCTACTAAAAGTCCAATGCATTTCACTTCCAAGTACATTGCTAAATTGTGTTTGGTGGGAATGCAGGAAAAATGAAAGGGTTGATTTTATATCAAGGCTTTTCCATTTTAGCACTGAGCTGTTCTTAATCGGTGCTTTCAAAACAACTTTTTATACAGCTATTAATTGTAAAGGTAAAGGCAAAGGTTTCTCCCTGACATTAAGTCTAGTCGTGTCCAAATCTGGGGGTTGGTGCTTATCTCCATTTCTATGCTGAAGAGCCAGCATTGTCTGTTGCCGGCATGACTGCATGGAGCACCATTACCTTCCTGCCAGAGCAGCACCTCTTGATCTACTAACATTTACATGTTTTTGAACTGCTAGGTTGGCAGAAGCTGGGGCTAACAGTGGGAGCTCACCCTTCTCCCCGGATTTGAACCTCCGACATTTCGGTCAGCAAGTTCAGCAGCTCAGCAGTTTAACCCACTGTGCCACGGGGTAATTGTAGAATCAATTGATTATTTTAAAATTCTTAACTTCCTGTATGGTTTTAGCTATACAGTCAGCTCTCCACATTCACTGAATTTAGGAGCACACCACCCCTGTGAAAGCAAAAAAAAAACCCGCAAATTTAAAAAATGCTATTTCTTAACCCAAGATCCCTTCCACACTGCCATATAAAATCCAGATTATTTGCTTTGAACTGGATTAGACTCATACAATCCAACATGGATTATCTGCTTTGATAATCTGGATTATATGGCAGGGTAGAAGGGGCCATAGAAATTCCTAGAGAGGTGTTCCCTCAGGTTAAAAACATAGCTTTCTTGAGGAAGTTAACAACATAGGTCCCTTCCACACAGCTGAATATAATCCCACACTATCTGCTTTGAGCAAATATTGTGGTTATTCTGTTTTGTTATTCTAGGTTATATGGCTGTGTGGAAGAACCTAGAGATTCCAAGAGGAAACATTTACTGTATATACTCAAGTATAAGCCTAGTTTTTCAGCCCTTTTTTAAGACTGAAAAAGCCCCCCTCGGCTTATACTCTGGTGAGGATCCTGGTTGACTTATATTTGGGTCAGCTTATACTCGAGAATATATAGTACATTTATTATTTTTCTCTATTATTATTGGCATTATTACATTTATTATTTTTCTCTATTATTGTTGCTACTATTACATTTATTTACTCTATTATTATTAATAATAATAATACATTTATTATTTCACTCTGATCTTATTATTATTGTTGCATTTATTATTTTACTCTATTTATTATTACTTGTATTATTTTCCTGTATTTATTATTATTTTTTATTTTTATTATTATTATTATTACATGTATTATTTTACTCTATTATTATTAAAAGGATACGTAAGCACATTTACACTGAAGATAATGATTTGATCAGAGTTAGACAGTCTTACCTTAAATTTGAGCTTTATGTAAATATTCAAAAACATTTAACCTACTGATGCCTCAATTAATGTAATTTTATTGGTATCTATTTTTATTTCTGAAATTTACCACCCTCGGCTTATACTGGAGTCAATGTTTTCCCAGTTATTTTGTGGTAAAATTAGGTGCCTCGGTTTATATTTGGATCAGCTTATACTCGAGTATATACGGTATATTCCAATATTCAGATCTGCAACAATCAAACCTACAAACATGAAGGGTCAACTGTATCAACTGTATGTGGTTTTACTTACATCTCTCTTTCTCCTATAAGTGTCCTTGAATTCCACTTTTGGAGAAAAGAAAGGATATAAATAACATGATTGACTGAAGTTAGGTAGAATCACATGAGTGAATCCACATAAGAAAGTGAATGAGGCATAAAGATGTGTGCATGCAGATGCAAGTGTATATTGTAAGCAAAGACATGTGTAGTTTCTACAGGAAGGATCGCATCAGCAGGTTCATCTCCAATATTTATTCACATGAAAAGCAAGATAAATGCACACACTCTTCACTAGATTTACACTCCATTTCAGAAACTGTGTAGTATTTCTCATCAATATGAATGAAGCCTTTTTCAAAATGGAGCCATTATCATTAAAGTAGGAGCACTCTGCCCTACTACCGTGTTTCCCCGAAAATAAGACAGTGTCTTATATTAATTTTTGCTCCCAAGGATGTGCTAGGTCTTATTTTCAGGGGATGTCTTATTTTTCCACGAAGAAGAATTCACATTTATTGTTGAACAAAAAATGAACATTTATTATATACTGTACAGTAGTTGTCATCACAAACCAGCATAACCAGACAAACTGTGAATCCTATCAAGAATTTCTTGTTACTACCATTATTTCCATGTACAACTGGTATGTACATTTACCAATCCTGCATGCTCTGGTGTTCTGTTTACCAGGCACTGGGCATGGTTCCAAATAAAAACTTTGCTAGGTCTTACTTTCGGGGGAGGCCTTATATTTAGCAATTCAGCAAAACTTCTACTAGGTCTTACTTTTCGGGGATGTCTTATTTTCGGGGAAACAGGGTAGTTCAGTGCAGATCTGCTCTCAGAAAGGGAGAGATCATTGAAGAGACACTCAGGGCCCCATTGCACCACTTCCCAAACTACTACCAACTGCCTAGGATGGGCTCTGGATCATTGACTTCACTGCCTCATTGCCATCTGTGGTTTTTTGTTGTTGTTGTTAATTATATTCAAGTCAACTCTGACCCTATGAATCACACAGGGCTGTGGCACACTCAACTGCACATCTGTGGTCTTCCTCGTTTGCTACTGCCTTGTACCACTCTGCAGGCACACAGACACTGATGGGATGAAAACAGCAAAAGAGTTGATCTGATTTTTCAACTGTCTCCACAATGCACATTGTGCAGATTTCCAAAACATCCATCCCTGAATTGGTTTCACCATGTGATGGAGTTTATGCATGCTGATACATATTACAAGCCCTTTTTCAAAGCAACCCTGGTATTGCTTATCCAGGTTTAAGGACTCTGAGCCCCCTTCTACACAGCTGTAAAAAAAATCCACATTGGATTATAATGGCAGTGTGGGCTGAGATAACCCAGTTATTGTGGATTATCTGCCTTGATATTTTGGGTTATATGGCTGTGTGTCCCAATTAGTCTTTTTACAAACCTGTTTTTGGGCTGTCTTCAAATCACATTAGGTGGCCAGTGTAGATATGCCCTAAGGAATATAATTCAGGTAGATCTGATTTGTGGGATGGGCTTACTTTGTGGAATTAATGCAGTTTGTCACCACTAACATGGAGCCATGGCAGTTCAATGTTATGGAGAAAGAGGGAGAGAGAAGGGGGGGGGGGAGAGAGAAAAGAGAGAGAGAAGAGACAGAAAGAGTATGTTGAAAATAGCAACCTCCCAAGCCTTTCACTATTTATTTGTTAATATATATATTTGCTAACTTGTATTTTATGTGTATGTTGATTTGCCAATTTGACTGACATCTTTGGTGTGAGAGGGGATATAGACATATGATTGTACTGAGCATGTTCAGACTCAGGACTCCATTTTGTACTCAGTGTCTGCTATCCCCTCACTGGAGGTGGATGCTTGTCTGCTATCCACCACAGTGGAGGTGGATGTATATCAGTTATCCCCTCAGTGGAGGTGGATGCCTGCTTGTGTCAGACCTCAGTGGAGGTGGATGTTGCTGTTTGGACTTTAGTAGAGAAATATGATTTATGGACTTCAGTGAGTACAACTATACCTAAAGACAATGGATGGTATCCTTGAAGTGACTGGCTTGACCTTGAAGGAACTAGGGGCAGACTGGTCCATGAGGTCACGAAGAATCGGAGACGACTGTGTAAATGAAGAAGAATGGACTATTTATTAAGAATGATACCCTGTGTACTTAACACAGAGCAAGAACTACATCATATCTATAACTGAACTTTAAATAAGAAATGTGCATGTTTGGTGAATTAATACAAGATATTTGTGAGGAAACAAGATATGTTATTTTTCAAAGAAGACTTTGTTTTTTATCTCAGAGTGCATGTCTTAAACTAAAAGGTTTTGAGGGAGTGTATATCTTTTGGGCAGCTGCAACTGCAATTTCAACTTCAAAGAAACAACCACCCTCTGCTAACCAAATATATTTTTGTAGTGGGGTGTCTCTGTCCTTGGCAGTTCAAAGACATGGTTCTTCAGTTTAACAGCTGAGTTACCTGTGTGCCATGACATGAAATCTTATAAATATCGCTTGTTCAAAGGGTTGACTTCTAACAAGGTCACGCTTTTCTTGACTAGTGTTTTTCAAAAGATGGTCATGGGGATTCACATTTACCAAACGGATATGACATCATTTTTCCTTTTCAATAAGCTTATGATTGCCATTGATTTCCAAAGGGATATGTGCCCAAGAACTGGGTGCAGTTATTTCCAATAGATGAGGCATGGGCCACCTTCAGCCTTCCTATTGGGAATTGTGGGCGCTGAGGTCCAAAACACCTGGAGGGAAGACGGTAGTTGGCCCACGCCTGGTGTAGATGCAGCCACGGACAGGCCTTGACCTCTTGCTCGGAGGCCTTGCTTCTCGCTCAGGACAGGCGGGCCCGTCTCCCCGAATTACAGCCCGATCGATCATCTCCGGGGGCTCCCAGGCCGCGGGGTCCGCCTCCTTCTTCGACGGCGGTGGCACAGAATCGATCTGCTGCCAGGGGCCCGAGGGGGCTTCCCCGGAGAGCAGTCACGCGTGGAGACACCTCCAGGCCGGGGAGGGAGGGGGGGAGGGGGCGGGACATCTGCGCCCCTCCTCACTGCCCAGCCTCAGCCAGAGAAGGTCCCTTGTCACCAGTCCTATCAAATGAGTCCTATCCTTTATAACTGAGTCGAGCATTCCGAGGGAGGCAACTCCTGGGTTATTTCGGGTCGAGAGGTGTCGAGCTACAAGCACTGGGTTGTTTGCAAACCCGTCTTGAGTTCATTTCCCCCCAAAAAGCCCGTCTGCTGGGCATAAGCCGGAGGAGCCGGATCTGGGGAGGCTTCAGCCCCGGTGTCGGGTTGCGGCTGCTTTTGCAACCGGGATCCGTTTCGCCTGTGGAAAGGGATCCGGGCTAATTCATAGTTAATGCGCACGGTGTTCGGCGGGCACCCGGGTGTTGTTATCTGAATATTTAAAGGCACTTCGTGTTCGATGATAAATTTATGAAAAGTGAAGTGAACCCGAGGTGAAGAGAAGACGGAACAGGGCAGGGGAGGCCGAGATTGAGGCGAAGGGAGGGAGGGAGGAAAGCCACTTCCAGGAGCGGACTGGAAGGAGAACCTTTGGAAGGCTCATGCCCTTCTCTAGGGGGGCGTCTACACTGTAGAACGAACGCAGTTTGACACCACTTGAACTGCCATGGAATCATAGGAATTGCCATCCTGTGGGTTTCATACCCGGAGGGCTTGTGCTCCTCGGCAATAGAAAATAAAACCAAACCAATGGGTTGGTAAAATATAGACCGTGCTGAAAAGCTTTGCACTGGTTGGAATGGATCCTCTGGTTAAGAGGGAGGACTATGAGCTCCTGCAAAATTTACTGAATCGAGAGAGTTCGCATAGATAGTCTACAGATCAACTGTAGAGTTACTATAACACAGGCTGTGTTGATGGCAAATGATGCAGATGGAGATTCAGTATCTATCTCCACACAGCCAGAAGTAGAACTGGGTGCCAAAGTAATGCTGCTCAGACTCATCTCTTGGTGGGAAATCAAATGAAATCCTCATCACTGGATACATGAGGGTCGGAGTGAATCCCTTTCCCTCTGAGGCCAATGTATCCGAAGCAAACAAAGAAAATAAAAATGCATAAGCATGATCCTTCAGCCCTCAATATCTAGGAGAAGTATGCAAACAGGCTAGTTAATGGAGGGAAATTTGCTCCCCCAATCCGTTCACAGCCTTCTTTCTGTCTCACAGTGAAAAGTGAATGCAGTGAATACCCAACAAGGTCACTAACACAAGTTAACTTTTTGATACCACTGGACATCTCTTAGCATTTCGTTATGCTGTTAACAAGAACTGTAACCTAATTCACTGCAGGTGAGTTCTCAGATGAATCACAGGTGTCTACACAGCTACTACAAAAGCAAATCTATTGGGTGCAAAGGTTTTAAAACCATAAGTCAACAGGCAAATTAAAGGCGCACACACCTGTGCTAGACCTGTTCAATTACAGCACTGAGTTTCTTCTTTAAGGAGGCCAACACTTAGTCTGAAAGCTATTGCTTGATTTCTTCTCTCTGGACCTTCTATGCTGCTGTATAATGCAGTTTAACTGCATTATATCAGTCTACACTGCCAGATGGGGCGTCTCCTTTTTATGTTGTAAAGCTCTCATGCATTTCGTTGACTAGCTCCAAGCCAGTGACATCCATAGGTAAAACACTGGCCCAAATTCTGTAAGTAGGTCTGAC
Organism: Anolis carolinensis; assembly: GCF_035594765.1. Classification (NCBI taxonomy): domain Eukaryota; kingdom Metazoa; phylum Chordata; class Lepidosauria; order Squamata; family Anolidae; genus Anolis; species Anolis carolinensis. Next base: position 275,529,344 of record NC_085843.1, on the reverse strand, counting down.
CAGAGTGGACTCATTAAATCAATGGTATTTGCATAAGTGTTGACTCACCATTCAATGGTTGATTAAATTGGCTTAATATAATCCGAAGTAATCAATAGGATCCAGGATAGTTTGTTTTGACATTTCTTAGGTGGTGACCTCCACGTTATGTTGCAAGTATGAGGAGAGAGAACATTAAAGAGTAACAGTCATGGGGGCATCTTATACATTTCTGGGGTTTGCAGTCCAGTGAGCACAAGAATTTCCCAGCTGGGAAGTCTAAATCCTGCTCTCCAAACTCCATGATTGTTCATTTTTTTAGCCTTGAAGGGTGGGAGAGATATAGAGTTGCAAGAGTAAAATTTCAATTTGCTATTAAATATCCCCATATTAATCATATTCTGCCTATGGGGTAAAAACATGGTTGCCAAAAGGGAAGATAAGGCAACTCTCTCATATCTTTATTCGGTTGTTGCAGGACAATGGGGAGCTGGAGGGAAAGAGGAAAGAAAACTGAGTTGCAGGTCAGCCTTTGATTCTGAATATAAGGAGACTGTTATTTATTGATCAGATTAGAATTGATTGTGTGATTGTGCTTTGTACTATTGTGCATATGTGTTGCACAGGGTTCTTAATGTTTTATTTACTTTTTAGTTTTATTATCCCACATTTTTCTCAATATAGGGACTCAAGACACTTAACAATGAATATCACACAATGCAAATTAAAAATACATAAATGCATCAAAATATAAATATAAAAGATGAAAAATACCCCAAACCTCAGTCACATCATCCCCAGCAGCCTGCTCTTCACCAATGGCAGAATAATGTTTCGACTTACTTGCCTAGGAAGTGTAAGAAGGGACTGGTTCTGATCTCTCTAGGAAAGTAGTGTCCAGTCTGGGAGCAGCCACCAAAAAGGCCCTCTCCCACCAAAGGGGCTTGAGAGGGTGTTGGGGTTGGAAGGAAGAACCATCAACACTTGTAAACAGAGCAAGTAGGGCAGCGAGAACACAGTGTAGCACAGGCCTCTTATCTTGTTTTGCACCTTTGTTTCTTAGATCTGTGTAAGACGTGTGTTCTGCTTCCTGTCTGCATTAGAGATCATTTCCTCCTCCTTCTCAAAAGTAGTTAGTGCTTTATTACCCTTTTGTTTGAGAAGGGAGCATCATGGGGGTTCTCTGCCTCAAGATGCCATACACACAATTATGACAGTCAGCATTAGGGACTCTCCTACCAAAGTTAAGTAATGTTCTGCTTCTGTTTTTGATCTTACAAGGGCATCCTGTGGACTTTCTCTCCTGCTTCCTACCATAAGCTCATATATATATATACATAACAGCATTGGCTATGCTGCCCTGTACTCTCCTATAGAGACCAAATATTCCTACAGGTGGTACAAGGAGAAGACCTTCTTCAAAGTAGATCATGAAGGGAGATATAATCCTGCACATGTTCAAGTCTTTTATCCAGGACATCTACACTGGATCAAAGACTTGAACATGTGCAGGAATGCAAATTAAAGACCTTGAATCGCATAAGCAAAACCGAGGGATTTTACTGTGTGATTGGGTATACTTTCCCTTTGCTTCCATCTCTGCTGCTTTCATCCCGCCTTAAGTGATCAGTATAGATCAGGGGTCCACAATCCTTCAGACTGTTGAGGGGCCAAATTATCATTTAAAAAAAAATACAAGCAAATTCCTATGCACACTGCACATGTCTTATTTGTAGTGCAAAAAAAAAGCAATGAAAGAACAATATTTAAAAATAAAAACAATTTTAACCAACATAAACCTATCAGGATTTCAATGTGAAGTGTGGGCCTGCTTCTGACCAATGAGACAGTCGAATTAGGATTGTTGTTGTGTGCCTTCAAGTCATTTCAGACTTTGGGCGAGCCTAAGTCTAAAATTATTTACTACATTTATTTACTACATTTATATCCCACCCTTCTCACCCTGAAGGGGACTCAGAGCAGCTGTATGTACATACAATATATTATATTATTAGCATAGCACAATATTAGCATTATATATTACTATATTGAACTATACCACTATACTGTAATATTATATGTAATATATAACATATAATTAATATTATTAGATGGTATTATTATTAGTATTATATTGTATAACATTTTAATATTATTATCAATATTATATGTATATACAATATATTATATTATTAAAACTGTTATAATAAAAATATATTATAAAACTGAGGGGGGGGGGGCAGGTAAATGACCTTGGAGGGCCGCATCCGTCCCCCGGGCCTTAGTTTGGGGACCCCTGGTATAGATGTATACACAATAGACAAAAGCCCTATGCCTATGAGGTTCTTTAGCACCACAGGTCTTCCAACCCCCTCCGGGCAACATTCAAATCTTTTCCTCCAAGCTGCTCCGCCAACCTTGAGACTCTTTCTCCCTCCATCTCTCCCGGCCACACTTTAAAAAGACACAGAAGAGAAAGGAGAGGGGTCTCACGAGGCCGAGTTTAGACACTTCTACGGTTTAAAAGAGCTGTAAACAGCCCTGGGGACATGTGTCCTGCAAGAGGGGTGAAATCCCACCCAGGGACCCGGCCACGTCTTTCTGGGGCGGGACGGGGGGGGGGGGCTCTGATCTCCGCCTCGGAGGACGCGAGGGAGAACCACCGGCTCAAAGGGGCCTTTTGTTCCCGCCGTCACTCGATCGTCGTGTGAACCGGCCTCACTTACTATTCCGGGCAGAGGTTTTCGGCTCTCAGTGTCGCCTCCCCTCCCGCGCCCCCCTCCCTCTCTGCTGAGCTCCTCCTTCGGCTGCTGGTTGGCCCTCCAAGCCCTTCCGTCTCCTGGCGACCCTCAATGTGGATTATCTGATTTGATAATCTGAATTATATGGCAGTGTAAAAGGGTTCTTCTACTTCACCTGCGCTATCTTGGTTGAATGTCTTGTGATCCTGGGAGTTTAACAAGGAGTTCAGCCTTCTCTATCAAAGAGTGCTGGTGCTTCCCCAAACTACAACTCCCAGGAATCCATAGCATTGAGCCATGACAGTGAAAGTGTTAGTCCAGCTGCATTCATTCTACAATCTCACCCTAGATCTTAGGAACATGTCCCAGTGTAACTCCCTAGTAAACCTTTTGGTAAACCAATCTTTTGTTGTCGAATGTTGCTGAAGGAGGCACAGATCCTGAGCAAAGTTACTACAAATAAAGCAAATGGATGGTCCGATTGCAGTGGTACTTATAATTAATTGATCACAGCCAACTCTATTATTCTGATTCTATGAATAATAGCACTTGAATATAGAGCAGTGACACGGGGAACCCTCCCCTGCTAGAGATACTAAATATCCCCACAGACCTCACAACCTCTGAGGATGCCTGCCATAGATGTGGGCGAAACGTCAGGAGAGAATACTTCTGGAACATGGCCACACAGCCCGAAAGACATACAACAACCCTATCCCCACAGACTCAAGGAAGGGCAAGCAGGTTTGTAGCATTGGAAAGCCCACCGTGTTTCAAATCCACGTATTTCGGGTCAGGCTGTGACTGGCACAGGGAGGGAACGATTTTTCCAGAATTCCTTCCCTAACTTCCTTTTCCGTTTACCCTGAGTCCTCAAAAAATTTATTCAGAGATAAATCCCATTAAGCGAAATGCAAATGGTTCCTCTAGATAGGACTACCTAGTCCCTGTCTCTGAAACGTGAAGATGTGGGGGTGGGATTTGCACCGGCGACAGTCTCCTCCCCGTTGGGAGTGCTTGGTAGAATAATTAATAGTCCGAATTAATCGGACAAGGAGCAGATTAAGCCGCCTTGATTCCCCCCCAGGGGTTGAGAAAGGCGGGATATAAATATGGCAAATAAATAAATACATTAAAATATTTTCCCCCATCTATCTTTCGCTTTTGCCATCACTGTCAATTCTGTGGGATAGGGTAGAAAAGAAGAAACCATGAAAATGAACAAAATCTGGCCCCCAGTGTTAAAAAAAACCTCTAAAATCAGGACGTTAAATAAAGAACAACACTCAGAAGACAGGAGCACTCCAGACAAGAAACAATCAGGGTCAGCTAACAACCCCCAACAAAGGATTCCCTCAGGAAAGAAGCAGCCAGGCTTTGTAGCTGCTAGGCTATTTAATGCTAATCAAGCTGAATTGAAACATTCACACTTGCCTCAGGAAGACAAGAGTTATTTATCCTAGCCTGAATATTCCACCGATATATACACCCCACTTGCCTAGTTTGCAACACACCTCACATCCTCTGAGGATGCCTGCCATAGATGTGGGCGAAAGGTGAGGAGAGAATGCTTCTGGAACATGGCCACACAGCCCCTTTATCCCCTTTCCTTTGTGGGTCCTGTGTCCCAATCCGGATTATACCAAACACTTGAAAGGAGCTAATTTCTACAAAGGGACACACAAAGAAGTGCAGATGCCGCCTGGGGCAACTCTGCCACCTCACTTTCCTAACTCACCACACACACACACACACACACACACACACACACACACTCGGTTCGTAACAGGTGCCTCTGAAAGCAAGACTATTCGCTCCGGTTCCTCTGAAGGTGGATTATAAACAGAAAGGGAAAGCCCTTTAAAACATATGCACCTCATCCCTAACTAAATGGAAACGAAGAAGGAAAACGAGGCCGGGCATTTAGGCTGGATCCGATGTGCTCCTCCTTGAAACTAGGCCGACAAAACACCCTACTTCTTGGTTGTCTGTGGGCTTTGCTTGGGAGGGAAACATATGTGGGACCGGGGCGTCCGGCTGGTTTAAAGCCGACTCTTGTATCTAAAGAAGGTGTTTCTGGGGAAGTCAGACCCATTTCATGCGGGCGTCATCTTTATCTCATTCCCTGCGAATTTCCCCAAAAAGGTTCAAGGAAGAGGGTGGGGACTGGTGCGTTTGTTACGAACTGCCCCTCAAGTCGACTTCCATTTATGGCGACCCTATGAATGAGGGCCCTCCAAGTCACCCTATTCAAAGGAAAATTGAATTGGGAGATGCATTTACATCACACAAAGAGGGAGAGAGAGATCTATTAAACTCTCAGGATCTGCAACTCTGTATCAGTATCAGAAGCAGATCCTACCTCGGATGCAGATTTTGGAGAATGATATGTCTAATAGGAAAAGGTAAAGATTTCCCCCTGACGTTTAGTCCAGTCGTGACCGACTCTGGGGGTTGGTGCTCATCTCCATTTCTAAGCCGGAAGAGCCGGCGTTGTCCGTAGACACCTCCAAGATCATGTGGCCAGCATGACTGCATGGAGTGCCGTTACCTATTGATCTACTCACATTTGCATGTTTTCGAACTGCTAGGTTGGCAGAAGCTGGAGCTAACAGCGGGTGCTCACTCCGCTCCCCGGGTTTGAACCTGGGACCTTTCGGTCTGCAAGTTCAGCAGCTCAGCGCTTTAACACACTGAGCCATCGGAGGCTCCGATATGTCTAATACATACATATTAAATAGATAGTTCGCTGTCATTTATCACTCCATCCCTGAAGCCACCTTTTGTCTGAGAAGATTGATAGAGAAGAAGTAGATAGATAGAGAAGCAGGATTTTGGTTTGCTGTGAGTTTTCTGGGGTGTCTGGCCATGTTCCAGAAGCATTCTCTCCTGACGTTTCGCCCACATCTATGGCAGGCATCCTCAGGGACCTGATGTCTGTTGGAAAACTAGTCAAGTGGGGTTATTATATGTGGAATGTTTAGAGTGGGAGAAAGAACTTTTGTCTGTTGGAGGCAAGTGTGCATGTTTCATTCAGCCAGCTTGATTAGCATTGAATAGCCTGACAGCTTTAAAGCCTGGCTGTTTCCTACCTGGGGGGATCCTTTTTTGAGAGGTGTTAACTGACCCTGATTGTTTCTTGTCTGGAATTCCCCTGTTTTCTGAGTGTTGTTCTTTATTTACTGTTCTGATTTTAGAGGTTTTTTAAAATACTGATAGCCAGATTTTGTTCATTTTCATGGTTTTCTCCTTTCTGTTGAAATTGTCCACCTGCTTATGGATTTCACTGGCTTCTCTGTGTAGTCTAACATGGTGGTTGTTGGAGTGGTACAGCATTGTTGTGTTCTCAGATAATATCCTATGTCCAAGTTGGTTCATCAACTGCCCTGCTATGGCTGAAGGAGGGAGAAAAAAGAGAGAGAGGCTATAGAAAGAGTATGTCAGAAATAGCAACCTCCCAAGCCTTTCACTATTTCTTTCTTGATGCATATATTTGCTAACCTGGATTCTCTTTGTATGTTGATTTGTCTGTACCTCTTTGGTGTGGGAGAGGTTATAGACATGTGATTGTACTGAGCATGTTTAGACTCAGGACTCAATTTTGTATTCTGGTTGCTTAACACCTCAGTGGAGGTGGATGCATATTGCTGTAGAAATATGACTTATGGACTTCAATATGTACAATTACCTAAAGACTATGGACCACTGATTAAGAATGATACCCTTTGTACTTAACACAGAGAGAACTACATCCTATCCATAACTGAACTTTAAATCAGAAATGTGCCTGTACTGTAAATTAATACAAGATGTTTGTGAGTAAATAAGACATGTTATTTTTCAAATAAGACTTTGTTTTTTATCTCAGAGTGCATATTTTAAACTAAGACGTTTCAAGGGAGTGTATATCTTTTGGGCAACTGCAACTTCAACTTCAATTTCAAAGAAACAACCATCCTCTGTCAACCAAATATATATTTTGTAGTGGCATGTCTTTGTCCATGCCAGTTCAAATACATGGTTCTTCAGTTTAACAACGGAGTTACCTGTGTGCCATTACATTGTGAATATCACTTGTTCAAAGCATTGACTTTTAACAAGGTCATGGTTTTCTTGACTAGTGTTCAAAAAGTGGTCTCCACATGTTCATGGAGATTCACATTTGCCAAAGGGATATGACATCATTTTTCCTTTTCAATAAGGTTATGATTGCCGTGCCCAGAGACTGGTGCAGTTATTTCCAATAGAGTAAAGGGAGGGAGGGGGCAAAGGGAGGCAAGAGAGGAAGAGAGCGGAGAGAGAGACCCCTCAGGCGACCCCGCCCCCCAATGCATTCCGCCACTCTCTCCTCCAAGGAAATAGTCAAAGGCCCATTCTTCGGGCTGGCGGACCACACGGAAAGCCTTAATTAGGCGGATGAGCCCCCGAGCGCGGCTGGATTCGGGATCTCGTCGGGTGCCTCTCCTTCCCTCCCCCCAACTTGGATCCCTCCGCAGCCCGGTCTTCTCGGGGTGCCTCCGTGCTTGGCGAGGGGAGCAGCTGGAGCCTTGAAAGGCCGTCGGGGAGGGGAGGGGGTCTGGGGTGGGAGGAAGCCAGGCGTGTAATTGGGGATATTTAACCGAACTCTTGTAATGATCGGTGATTAAAAGCGCACCCTCCCGAAGGTGGGAGACCGACCCACAACCGCCTTGAGCTCGGGCTCCTTCCCAGGAGCTTTTATTCTACACTTGCTTTTTTAAAAAATTAAATCATCACAGGGCTTCTCAAACTGGAGCCCTCTTTCTCTTCCTCACCCAAAGTTTCGAAAGAAGCTCGGGGCAGGGACTTGTTTTTTCCCGTTTCGTGAAGCCACCTAACTATGGGCAGAAGAAGGAAAGAGAAGCATTTCTGGACATGAAAATGAACAAAATCTGGCTACCAGTATTAAAAAAAAAAACTCAAAAATCAGAACAGCAAATAAGAAGCAACACTCTGAAAACAGAGGAGTTCCAGACATGGGAACCAGGGGCAGCTAAGGACTCTGAACAAAGGATGCCCCCAGGCAGGAAGAAGCCAGGAGATGAAGCTATTCAATGCTAATCAAGGTGATTGACTACAACATTCACACTGGCCTCCAACTGACAAGAGTTCTTCTCTCACCCTGGACTTTCCACAGATACAGTAGAGTCTCACTTATCCAAGCCTCGCTTATCCAAGTTTCTGGATTATCCAAGCCATTTTTGTAGTCAATGTTTTCACTATATCGTGATATTTTGGTGCTAAATTCGTAAATACAGTAATTACAACATAACATTACTGCATATTGAACTACTTTTTCTGTCAAATTTGTTGTATAACATGATGTTTTGGTGCTTAATTTGTAAAATCATAACCTAATTTGATGTTTAATAGGCTTTTCCTTAATCCCTCCTTATTATCCAAGATATTCGCTTATCCAAGCTTCTGCCGGCCCGTTTAGCTTGGATAAGTGAGACTCTACTGTATATATAAACCTTCCTTGCTTAGATTCTCCATACCTCACAACCTCTGATGATGCCTGCCATAGATGTGGGCGAAACGTCAGGAGAGAATACTTCCGGAACATGGCCATACAGCCGGGAAAACATACAACAACCCATTTCTGGACAATTGACCGTCCGAGAAGGAAGGGAGTTCGCACTCATTTCAATTATATCGACTGAGGAGAGCAGCTGTTCTTGATTTCTTCCCATGTATTTGTTAAATACATTTTAATAAATGGTGATTATTGAGAAAAAGATAATTCAGCATTAACAGTTCATGTCAGTATATCCAGTTCAGTTCACATTTTCAGCATCTCAACAGAAAGCCATTGAAATCCACTAGCATGTGGAGAATTTCAACAGAAAGAGTGAAACCATGAAAATGAACAAAATCTGGCTACCAGTATAAAAAAAACTCCAAAATCAGGACAGTAAATAAAGTACAACACTCAGAAAACAGAAGAATTCCAGACATGAAACAATCAGGGTCAGCTAACGCTGCCCAACAAAGGCAGGAAACAGCCAGGTTTTAAATTGCAAGGCCATTCAATGATAATCAAGGTAATCAATTGCACCACTCACACTTGCCTCAAACAGACAAGAGTTCTTTCTCCCACCCAGGACATTCCACAGATATATAAACCCCATTTTCCTAGTTTCAAACATACCTCACAACCTCTGAGGATACCTGACGTTGATGTGGGTGAAACGTCAGGAGAGAATGCTTCTGGAACATGGCCATACAGCTCAGAAAACTCACAGCAACCCAGTTCAGAATTGATTCGGTAATCTATTCTACTTCGCCAGGAAGAGACAAATAACGCTGTGCAGTGTCGTATTCTCACATTCTCGGAGTAGTACTGTTTAGAGTTACGCCGCATTCCCCGTCTGAGGGCGCATCTATACGGTAGACTTAATGCAGTTTAACAGCACTTTCACTGTCGTGACTCAGTGCTCCTTTTTTACAGTGTCTTTAGCCTAATTTGCCGAAAAGGGATCTCCAAATTACAACCCCATGGATTCCACAGTATTGAGCCACAGTTTTAAATCTACATTAAAACTGCATTAATTCTAGAGTGTAGATGCAGCCATACATTCTTTTACTTCAGGGCAAAGAAGCAAACGCGGTATAAATGGAATCAATCGGAGGCCTTTCCTACTTTTGGGGTCATTAGAAGCGTAAAGTCCATTTTCTTCATTACATTGACTTTTGTTTTGTTCCTCCAAATAAAATTAATGATTGTAGTAGGCGCATAACATCATCCTCTCCCCAATCCCGCCCTTGTTATGTTATGCTGCTTTTGCTTTGATTTTGTTCTGTACTGTGCAGTGTTATTCTTGTATTGTTTAATTGTATTTTGATATGTTGTTTTTATATTTTGTTTATTGTATTGTCTTGGGCATGGCCCCATGTAAGCCGCCCCGAGTCCCCGTTGGGGAGATGGTGGCGGGGTATAAATAAAGTTTTATTATTATTATTATTATTATTATTATTATTATTATTATTATTATTATTATTATGGTGATTTGTCGCTATTTATGCCGATGGACAACAGGTGGAAAAAACTTATAAATATGCAATAGATGGGGAAAATCTGTCAGAAGACTTGCTCACCTTAAAAAACTAGTCACAAGACAGTTTTCGGCACTGAAAAACTTCTGAATTGAGGAACAAAAAGATTGCTAACATTTGCCTCTCTCTCTCCATTAAACTATTCTGTATAGCATTAGTTACTCTTTCCTCGGCTGGAAGACCATTCCAGCCATTGATTCTATAGTAGGCATGGGCAAACTTGGGCCTTCCAGGTGTTTTGGACTTCAACTCCCATCATTCCTAACAGCCTCAGGCCCCTTCCTTTCCCCCCTCAGCCGCTTAAGCGGCTGAGGGGGGAAAGGAAAGGGCCTGAGGCTGTTAGGAATGGTGGGAGTTGAAGTCCAAAACACCTGGAGAGCCAAAGATTGGGATGACGTTGAAGCTGGCAGCAACAGGGTGTGTGTATGTGTATGAGGTTGTTGTGGCGAAGAAATGAGGGAGTAAGACGAGCAGAGGCCGAGATTTATATCTTTTGGAAAGGAGGCCGAGCCAGATGGTAATCGCGCCATTAACAAACAAACAGGGGGCGGGATGGGGGGCACCAGTGAAGTTGAAAATGGGGGGAGAGCGAAGGAGAACAAAAGGGGTGGCTGTTGAGCAAAGAGGGGGAGGAGGGGATAAAGTGGGCTCTGCCTTGAGCTGAATAATAAACGGGGGTCCCTCTAACCCCCCCCCCCCCCTTTGAGTCAGAAAGGCCCAGGAGACACTTTTTTTCTGAGTCTCTCTTTGTAGCCTCAAGTGGCCCCAGTGCAGGGGTCCTCAAACTTTTAAAGCTGAGGGCCGGTCCACAATCCTTCAGACTGTTGAGGGGCCGGATTATCATTTGAAAAAAATACAAACAAATTCCGATGCACACTGCATATGTCTTATTTGTAGTGCAAAAACAACAACAACAACAACAACAACAATGAAAGAACAATACAATATTTAAAAATAAAAACAATTTTAACCAACATACATTTATCAGGATTTCAATGGGAAGTGTGGTCCTGCTTCTGGCCAATGAGATAGTCAAGTTAATTAGGGTTGTTGTTGTTGTTGTTGTTGTTATTGTTGTTGTTGTTGTGTGCCTTCAAGTCATTTCAGACTTTGGGTGAGCCCAAGTCTAAAATTTATTTATTATTTATTTACTGCATTTATTTACTACATTTGTATCGCACCCTTCTCACCCCAAAGGGGACTCAGAGTGGCTTACAAATTATATGTACATACAATATATTATATTATTAGCATAGCACAATATTAGCATTATATATTACTATATTGAACTATACCACTATACTGTAATATTATTAGTAATATTATATGTAATATAGAATATATAATTAATATTATTATATGGTATTATTCTTAGTGTTATATTGTATTACATTATAATATTATTATCAATATTATATGTAGATACAATATATTATATTATAAAACTGAGGGCGGGGGCCAGGTAAATGACCTCGGAGGGCCGCATCCGGCCCCCGGGCCTCAGTTTGGGGACCCCTGCCCCAGTGGGTCTTAAATGCCAATCCTCGTGGGAAGGAGGGGCAACAAAGTGGCGACGGGTTCAATAGTTATTTGGGGAGGGTAAACCGAATCAAACCAACTGTGAGGATTGGGGGGGGGGCAAGCCTGCCCTCCTCCCCACAGCAGGAGCCTGCCCCACTGGGCTCCACAGGAGACTCTCTCCACAAGGAAAGCCACTCTAGGGCCCCTTCCATAACAGCTGGGGAAAAGCCCACATTATCTGCTTTGAACTGGAATATATGTCAGTGTGGACTCAGATAAACCGGTTCAAAGCAGATATTGTGGGATTTTCCACCTTAATATTCTGAGTTGTATGGCTGTGTGGAAGGGCCCTTAGTTTCTGATTTGAACAAATCTGCCTTGGAGTAAATCCCTCGTAGGAGAAGAAACCCCTTCCACTGATTTATTTTTTTACTTATTTACAGTATTTATATTCCGCCCTTCTCACCCCAAGGGGACTCACATTACACATATAAGGCAAACATTCAATGCCTTTTAACATAGAACAAAGACGGAGACAAACGCAGGCTCCAAGCTGGCCTCGAACTCATGACCTCTTGGTCAGAGTGATTTGTTGCAGCTGGCTGCAGCTGGCTGCTCGCCAGCCTGCGCCACAGCCCACAGAGATACGCAAAAGTTCCTAATGTGAACACAGTAGATTCTCACGTATCCAACACTCGCTGATCCAACGTTCAGGATTATCCAACGCATTTTTGTAGTGAATGTTTTCAATACATCGTGATATTTTGGTGCTAAATTCGTAAATACAGTAATTACATAGCATTACTGCGTATTGAACTACTTTTTCTGTCAAATTTGTTGTATAACATGATGTTTTGGTGCTTAATTTGTAAAATCATAACCTATTTTGATGTTTAATAGGCTTTTCCTTAATCCCTCCTTATTATCCAACATATTCGCTCATCCAATATTCCGCTGGCCCGTTTATGTTGGATAAGTGAGACTCTACTATACCATTTATTTACATCCAAGAACTGCTTGATAGATCAGTGTGGATCCAGCCTGGGTAGGGCTTCGAGTGGCCTTGTGGCAATATCCAAACAGCACGAGGTTCAGATGTGTTGCTGCTTAATAGGATAGCTAAGCACATAGGCGAAAAGGACACATTTGTGTGAATCATAAAGTGTTGTCCATGGCCGGAATCAAGGGACTGCTGTGAGTTTTCCGGGCTGTATGGCCATGTTCCAGAAGCATTATCTCCTGACGTTTCGCCCACATCTTTAGAGGTTATGAGGTATATTGGAAACTAGGCAAGGGATGTTTATATTTTCTGTGGAAGGTCCAGGGTAGGAGAAAGAACTCTTGTCTGTTTGACAGGTGTGAATGTCACCTTGATTAGCATTGAATAGCCTTGCAGCTTCAAGGCCGGGCTAATTAACACCTCCCAACAAAGGATTCCCCTATGCAGGAATCAGTGAGGCCTTGAAGCTGCAAGGCTTTTCAATGCAAATCAAGATGATGAATTGCAACATTCGCACTTGCCTCCAACAGACAAGAGTTCTTTCTCCCACCCTGGACCTTCCACAGATATAGAAACCCCACTTGTCTAGTTTCCTCACAACCTCTGAGGATGCCTGCGAAACATCAAGAGAGAATGCTTCTGGAACATGGCCATACAGCCCGGAAAACTCACAGCAACCCATAAATTAAAGTGGTGTCAATCTGCATTCTTTCTACAGTGTAGATAGTATATGCCCATAGTCTAACACTCAGTATTGATGCCAAAGTTTCGCTTGGACTCCAATATTCGCAGGATGTGCCTCTACATTTAGAATGAATGCAGTTGGGCACCCAATGCTGTGGTGCCTCACCAAATTACAAATCCCATAATTCCATAGCATTGAGCCAAAGCAGTCAAAGCGGTGTTTTCGAGACACCCCAAAACCATTCAGGGAAACTACTTGGGATGAGAGGATTGTTGTGTGTTTTCCGGGCTGTATGGCCATGTTCCAGAAGCATTCTCTCCTGACGTTTCGCCTGCATCTATGACAGGCATCCTCAGAGGTATACTTGGGATGAGATTTTACTCCAAATACATCTCTTTCGACTCCAAAGTTCAGAAACTGCCCTCCCTCCCGACAAAAACCCATCATTCTTCTCATAGGAAAGGATTCCTCCAGCAACTTTTCCCTCTCTTCCTTCCCGGCCTGGAGCTCTGCATTCAAAGCCCCCGGGACTTATACCCCGGAGGCCTTATTCAAAGGGAAAGGAGTTTTTTGCGTGGGGGAGGGGGCGAGCCAGCCTGGCGTTTCGTCACAGGCCATTGTAAAAGGGGGTTCAAAGCGCCGACCCAACCAGTTGCAGAGTAATCTGCATTCAAAGTCCGGATGGCGAGGTTACAGCTTGCACCTGCGGGGTGTTTGCCCGCCGAGCCCTTGCCGAGCTACAAATCACCCGCCCCGAAAGCCGCTTAAGCCCCCTCCTCGCCGCCCCAAGAGGCACACCCCCCTCTCCCTTTGAAGATATTTGCACATCTTGCTACTAGTTAAAGCTCTTTTAAAAAAGAGACATTAGGATTCCCTCTCCCTTCTTCCATCCCCCCAAAAAACACATGAGTTCATGATGGTTTAAACCAGGTATGGGCAAACTTGGGCCTTCCCTCCAGGTGTTTTGGACTTCAACTCCCACCGTTCCTGACAGCCTCAGGCCCCTTCCTTTCCCCCCTCAGCCGCTTAAGCTGAAGGAAGGAAGGAAGGGGCCTGAGGCTGTCAGGAATGGTGGGAGTTGAAGTCCAAAACACCTGGAGGGAAGGCCCAAGTTTGCCCATACCTGAATCACCACACTGCCCACCACCCAAGTGAAGGTTTTCATACAGGACAATTTCATCCTAGATTTTCTGTTTTTCCTCCACCCAGTGTTTCTTAATCTCTCCATTGGTATGAAATTTGCATAACCCCGCCCACTGCCTCTCCCTTAACCGTTTCCTATTATTTTCTATGGCACACAGCAAACAGAGGAATGGGTCATCAACTAAACATACCCTGTTTCCCCGAAAATAAGACATCCCCCAAAAATAAGACCTAGTAGAGGTACAGTACCTAGTAGAGATACTGTAACTGCTAAGTACAGTAGAGTCTCACTTATCCAAGCTAAATGGGCTGGCAGAAGCTTGGATAGGTGAATATCTTGGATAATAAGGAGGGATTAAGGAAAAACCTATTAAACATCCAATTAGGTTATGATTTTAAAAATTAAGCACCAAAACATCATGTTATACAACAAATTTGACAGAAAAAGTAGTTCAATACGCAGTAATGTTATGTTGTAATTACTGTATTTACGAATTTAGCACCAAAATATCACGATATATTGAAAACATTGACTCCAAAAATGGCTTGGATCGTCCAGAAGCTTGGATAAGCGAGGCTTGGATAAGTGAACTAAGGTATCTTGGATCTACTGTATAAGACCTCCCCCGAAAGTAAGACCTAGCAAAGTTTTTGTTTGGAAGCATGCCCGGCACCTGCCAAACAAAACACCAGAGCATGCAGGATTGGTAAATGTACATACCAGTTGTACGTGGAAATAATGGTAGTAACAATAAATTCTTGACAGGAATCACAGTTTGTCTGGTTTGGTTATGCTGGCTTGTGATGATAACAACTGTACAGTATATAATAAATGTTCCTTTTTTTGTTCAACAATAAATGTGAATTCTTCATGGAAAAATAAGACATCCCCTGAAAATAAGACCTAGCACATCTTTGGGAGCAAAAAAATAATATAAAACACTGTCTTATTTTCGGGGAAACACAGTACTAGAGAGGTTTGGGGAGAATTCATCATGTTTTATAGGAGTTGTAGGTACTGAAATGTATAGTTCACCTACAATCCAAGAGCACTCTGAACTCCACCAACGATGGACCTGGAACTAACTTGGCACACAGAACCCACATGACTAACAAAAAATACTGGGGGTCTTTGGAGTGATTTATAGGAGTTGTAGTTCACCTACACACTATGACCCAAACAATTATGGATCTGGACCAAACATGGCAAACATATAAGATGTGCCCAAATTTGAATACTGGTAGGTTTTTAGGAGAATTGGCCTGGACATTTTGGACTTGTGGGTACTGGGATTTATAGTTCACCTGCAATCAATGAGCACTCTGAACTCCACCAACGATGAGCCTCCATGACCAGCAAAAAATACTGGAGGTCTTTGGAGAAAATTCGCCATGATCTGGGGGAGTTGTAGTTCACCTACATCCAGAGAGCACTGTGAACCCAAACACCAATGGATCTGGGCCAAACCTGGCAGACATACCTGATATGCCAAAATTTGATTACTGGAGGGGTTTTGGGAGAAATGACCTTCCTTTCTGGGAGTTGTAGTTCACCCACAATCAGAAAAAACAGTGACCTTCATTCAGGGCCATAGTCAGAAATAATGGGGGGGGGGGGGTGAAACTTTTTTTTTTTTTTTTGCGAATCATGAAGAATAGTTCCATAACACAAAATAATTTAGAAATCAGGCTCCATCGATAAACTTCAATGGACATTCATGGGGATTTGATTAATCAGTTAAAATTCATGAGTAAATCAGATTTTTAACCTGAAAATTGGGGGGGGGGTTAACCTCTAACTGCCCCCCCCCCCTTAGCTACAGCCTTGCCTCCACCGATGATGGACCTGGACCAAATTTGGCACACAGAACCCCCATGACTAACTCAACCTACTGGAGGGGTTTGAGGGAACTGACTCACCATAGTGGGAGCTGTAGTTTACCCTACAGCCAGAGACCACACTGAACCCTATCCATGATGCATCCAGAGCAAACTTGCCCAACATAGCAAACTTTAAGTACCGATGGCATGATGTGAGTTGTAGTTCACTCACAACCTTATGCATTTTGTACCATTAAAAATTGAATTTTTCAAACAACCTGGGCAACGCATGTTGGGTTATCTAGCAATCATGCATGCACTTTCAATGTGGGATGGTTTATGTAGTTAGTTTTGTTTGTTGCTTAGTAACCTGAAGCCAAAGCTGCATTCCAGAACTGATGGCACCATTTTAGGGGTTTTTGCATTTGATGTGGGAAATGGGAGTATACTTCCTGGAGACATACAGGAAGTTACATATGCCTTTAGAATTTGGGGCACAAAAAAGAGACTTTCTTTTGTTCTCTCTCTCTTCACCTCTTCCTCTTTTTGGCTCCTCATCCAGCCATGCTGCCTGATGTTACTTCTTGTTAAGAGATATGTAGTATCCTGAACTGTATTCTTTTGGAACTAAGATGTTTTTACCTGTATGATCATCATCAGACAAGATTGTGAGTAAACATATTTGTACTATTTTATTTTTGATGTCTCTGATGCTTATTTTATACGCATGACCCTTTAAAGGGAAAGGGAGGCTGGCTATTTTGCTTTTTTCTCACCTCTGCTCACATAAACCCCTAGACTTCTGTATTTTGTTATTCTGCACCAATATCTAACCATATTGGTATCATAATCCTAACAGGTTATGAATATACGTATTCCTAATAACGCAGAGTACCCAAGCTAGCAAATAATAAAATGAAGAAATATCGGAGGCCAGGGTGACCAAAGATTGGTACCAAGATTGTAGGAGGCAGGGCCACATTTGTGTTGGGAATCACCCTGGATTACTCAAGTCTAAATGTACTCAGATAGATGATAGAGTTAGATTGAGGGAATCCTTTCCCTGTTTCCAAAGCATGCCTAGATAGGCTTTACTGTGTTTCCCTCTATCCAGTTTACGTCACCTCCCTTACTTTGAAGTTAGTAGAAATGTGAATCTTCAGGGACACTAACTTCTCATTGGTCAGAATGTTTTATGGCCCCAGTAAACTGGACCATGAGGTGGGAACCATTTAGGTTCAGACTTATCTCTTTGTTCTTCAAGCTAACAGCACCATCTTGCCATTCCTCCTGGCAAGATGTGGCTATCTAGCTGTTTGTTGTCGAAGGATTTCATGGCCGGGATCACAGGGTTGTTGTATGTCTTTCGGGCTGTGTGGTCATGTTCCAGAAGTATTCTCTCCTGACGTTTCGCCCACATCTATGGCAGGCATCCTCAGAGGTATCCTCTGGGAGAGAATACTTCTGGATCATGGCCACACAGCCCTAAAGACATACAACAACCCCATCTAGCTGTTTGTTATTTTTCCTTTCTTATTTTTCCTTAGATACTAGTCTAGAGTAGACTAGACAGCTCCCAAGCCTTTCTATCTACAATGGAGTTCTTTTTACCTGAATAAATGCTTTTTGAACTTTTGCTAAGACTCTGCAGTCCGTTGCAATCCTAAATAGTCAAAGGCTTCTCTTTGCCCACCGCCTGTAAGTAACTGCTGCATTTGAAAGTTTACTTTTGCTACTCTGCTACATTTTTGGTGGAATCTCCCCCAGAGAGGGTTAAATTGAGTCTAACCGCTCAGAGAGTACCACAACAATTTGCTCCCCCTTCAAGAGGAGACACCCCCTCCCTGACCCCTCCCAAAAGACACTTGGGGCGCTTCTCCCTCTTCTCCTTGACTGGCAAAGGGTTAGACTGGACGGTCTTTGAGGGTCTCTTTTCCGACTCTAAGATTGGTTCTTTGGAGCGAGTTGGGAAAGAGAAAGGCGGAGAAGAGGGGAAGAAATGTGGGGCTGAAAGGGGAGGGGGGCTGCCCAAGAAGAGCCTGGGAAAGGGGCCTCTTCTGCCGACCCGCCAAGACCGACCTCTCTCTTCCCCCTTCCTCCTCCTCCTCTTCCTCCGTCGCCGGGGAAACCGAAGGCGTGCTCGCTTTGGGGCGGGGGGGGGGACGTATCGGAACGCCGCCTCCCCTCCCTCCCAGGAGACTTTCTCACGAGGAGGAGGAGGGAGGGACCTGGGTGAGGATCCGGCTTGATGCCCCCCCCCCCCGGCCTTCATCCTTAACACTTTCCTCCCCGCGAGAAGGGCGAAAACTTTTCACACTTGGCTTGTCTGCTTCACTCCCCGCCCCGTGCCTTCGCCAGCCAATAAAGGTCTGTATGTTGGAACCTGGGTGATGATCATCATCATCGTCACCATAAGCATTATTAATCTCGAGATCGAAAGTGTGTGGGGCGTTATTGAACCCCAAGACCCCTCGACTCAGCGCCTGAGTCTTCCTGGTTAAGGCTCTAAAGCAGGTATGGGCAAACTTGGGCCCTCCAGGTGTTTTGGGCTTCAACTTCCACCATTCCTCACAGCCTCAGGCCCTTTCCTTTTCCCCTTCAGCCGCTTAAGCGGCTGAAGGGGAAAAGGAAGGGGCCTGAGGCTGTGAGGAATGGTGGGAGTTGAAGCCCAAAACACCTGGAGGGCCCAAGTTTACCCATGCCTCCTCTAATGGAAGCTAAAAAGTCCTGGGAGGGGGTTTAAAATGAAGATAGATAGAATCGTAAGAGCACTTGATGAACCAACCTGGACAGAGCATATTATTGGAGAACCACTATGTCTGACTGCACAGAGAAGCCATTGAAACCTACAAGCTTGCGGACAATTTCAACAGAAAGGAGGAAAGTGTGAAAACGAACAAAATCTGGCTACCAGTATTTTAAAAAATTCAGTAAACAAAGAAAACAGGGCAATTCCATACAGGCGACAATCAAGGCCAGCTAACACCTCCGAACAAATCATTTCCCCAGGCAGGAATCAGCCAGGCTTTGAAGCTGCTAAATCAAAGTGATTAACTGCAACATTCACACTTCCAACAGACAAGAGTTCTTTCTCCCACCCTGGATCTTCCAGAGATATATACATCTCACTTGCTTAGTTTCCTCACAATATACCTTTGAGGATGCCTGCCATAGATGTGGACGAAAGATCAGGAGAGAATGCTTCTGGAACATGGCCATACAGCCCGGAAAACTCACAGCTACCTAGAATCATAAGAGTTGGAAGAGATCCCAAGGGCTATCCAGCCCAACTCCAGCCATGCAGGAGCACACAATCAAAGCAGATGACCATCCAGCCTGTTTGAATGCCTGCAGAAAAGCAGACTCCACCAGGCTCTGAGGCAGGATATTCCACTGCCAAAAAGCTCTTACCATTAGGAAGTTCTTCCTAATGTGTAGGTGCAAACTCTTTTCCTGCAGTTTCAATCCATTACTCCTTGTCCTAGTTTCTAGAGCTTGCCGCCTCCTCAATATGACCTCCTTTCATATATTGACACATGAGTCTCATGTGCCCACCTCGCCTCCATTTCTCCAAGCTGGACATCCACAGAGCCCTCCGCAGTTCCTGGCTGCTCCTCGTGGGGTGTGAGGAAACAGGTGGCCCCCAGGAAACAGGTGGCCCCCACTCCCACCCACCCCCAAACTGACCGTCTATTAGCATCTCGCACCTTGTTGTCAGTTTGGTCAGTTTCACACGAACTGAGAAGGACTGTGCGTGTGTTAGAAAGATAGAGAAAGGGAGAAGAACAGGTTGCAGCTACTTACAGCTTTACAAACCTGACATGGAATGTGCTGGAAGAAGAGAGCCCTGTAGTTTGAGTGCTGAACTATGAGTGCCATCCATCCCCACTTGGTCCTGGAACCCTCTGGGTGATTCTCTCAGACTGAGAGAATGGCAAGGGCAACTCTCTTTCTGAACTAATCTTGCCAAGAAAGCCCAGCACAGGTTTGCCATAAATCGCCTTGAGGCATCAAGAAGAAAGGCAAGATTCTCTGGGAGATCAGGGCCACTCAAGGGACCCGAAGCCCTATGCAGAGAGGCTTATGAGGCTGGGGATGTTTAGCCTAGAGGGGACAGGATAGCCATGTTTAAATATTTAGAAAGCTGGTCATATTGAGGAGGGGACAAGCCCTTGAAACTGGGACATGGAGCAGTGGATTCAAACTGCAGGAAAAGAGATTCCACCTAAACTTTAGGAAGAACTGCCTGAGGGTAAGAAGTAATAACTGTTTGACAGTGGGATAGGCTGCTTGGGCCTGTACTGGAGTCCCCTTCTCTGGAGGTTTTCTAAACACAAATCAGACGGGGTTGCTTTGAGTTTTCCGGGCTGTATGGCCATGTTCCAGAGGCATTGTCTCCTGACCTTTCGCCCACATCTATGGCAGGCATCCTCAGAAGTTGTGAGGTGTTGGAAACTAGACAAGTGGGGTTTATATATCTGTGCAATGTTCAGGGTGGGAGAAGGAACTCTTGTCTGCTTGAGGAAAGAGTAAATGTTTCAATTGGCCATCTTGATTAGCACTGAATAGCCTGACAGCTTCAAAACCTGGCTTTTTCCTGCCTGAGGGAATCTTTTGTTGGGAGGTGTTCGCTGCCCCAGATTGTTTCTTGTTTGGAATTCCCCTGTCTTTTGAGTGTTGTTCTTTATTTACTGTCCTGATTTTAGGGTTTTTTAAAATACTGGTAGCCAGATTTTGTTCATTTCCATGGTTTTCTCCTTTCGGTTGAAATTGTCCACATGCTTGTGGATTTCAGTGGCTTCTCTGATTGTTAGCATGGTCCAGCATTTCTGTCAGACAGTAATGAGTTGAGATGGCTTTGTGTTTTCATATACTAATAGATAAACACAGATGTCTATTCTAAACAATGTGACAAGATATATAAAGCACAATAATAGTTCAAAACATATGATGTACACAATATTTATATTAGAGCATCATATACATATTACATTCACTAAATCAGTGCCCAGTCCTATGGTATCATATGGGATAAACTTTTGCATTGTTTATCCCATATGATACCATAGGACTTGGCACGGATTTAGTGAATGTAATATGTACTGTATATACTCGAGTATAAGCCTAGTTTTTCAGCCATTTTTTAGGACTGAAAAAGCCCCTCTCGGCTTATACTTGAGTGAGGGTCCTGGTTGGCTTATACTCGATTATATATGGTACATTTATTATTTTTCTCTATTTTTATTGGTATTATTACATTTATTATTTTACTCTATTATTATTGTTAGTATTACATTTGTTTTACTCTATTTTATTATTATTAATACATTTATTATTTCACTCTGATATTATTATTGTTATTACATTAATTATTAATGTAATTTTATTGGTTTCTATGTTTATTTCTGAAATTTACCTCTCTCAGCTTATACTTGAGCCAATGTTTTCCCAGTTTTCTTGTGATAAAATTAATATTTGAATTGGCTTATACTCGAGTATATATGGTATATGATGTGATAAAATTAGGTGCCTCTTTCGGTTGGCTTATACTTGAGTATATAGGTATATGATGCGCTAATATACATATTGTGTACATCATATGTTTTGAACCATTATTGTGCTTTATATATCTTGTCACTTTATGTTTTCATATGCCTGGGTCTGGTTATTGAGGTTTGCTCCGATTCATTTTTAATGATGCTTTTATATTCTACTGTTTTTAATTAAATTGTATTTTGTTCATTATGTTTTAAATGTGTTTCTACCTGTCATATTCTGGCTTGGTCCCCCTTGTAAGCCATCCTAGTCCCTTTGAGGAGATGGTAGCAGGATATAAAAATAAAGTTATTATTGTGTTGTCGAAGGCTTTCATGGCCGGGATCACAGGGTTGTTGTATGTCTTTCAGGCTGTGTGGCCATGTTCCAGAAGTATTCTCTCCTGACGTTTCGCCCACATCTATGGCAGGCATCCTCAGAGGTTGTGAGGCATGGATAAACTAGGCAAGGAAGGTAAATACATATCTGTGGAAAGTCCAGGGTGTGACAAGAGTCCTTTGTCAGTTGGAAGCCAGCGCTAATGTTTCAGTTAATCACCCTAATTAGCATTGGAAAGGTTTGTTTCTTGCCTGGGGGGCATCCTTTGTTCAGAGTCATTGACCACTCCAACAACTATCATGTCAGACTACACAGAGAAGTCATTGAAATCCACAAGCATGTGGACAACTTCAACAGAAAGGAGGAAACCATGAAAATGAACAAAATCTGGCTACCAGTATTTAAAAACTCAAAAATCAGAACAGCAGATGGGAAACAACACTCTGAGGGCAGAGGAGCCCCAAGGACGGCTAATGACTCCCCCAGGCAAGAAACAAACCTTTCCAATGCTAATTAGGGTGATTAACTGAAACATTAGAGCTGACTTCCAACTGACAAAGGACTCCTGTCACACCCTGGACTCTCCACAGATATATATTTACCTTCCTTGCCTAGTTTATCCATGCCACAACCTCTGAGGATGCCTGCCATAGATGTGGGCGAAACGTCAGGAGAGAATACTTCTGGAACATGGCCACACAACCCGAAAGGCATACAATAACAAATTTATTATTACTTTTTGCTCGGCAGGTAGTCTGGCTAGATCTCTCTTAAGGTCTCTTCCAACTCTGAGATTCCAGGACTCAATCTGGGGGCCAAAACTGGAGACTTGAAGCCTCTCTGGGGTTGACAAACCAAGTGAGAAGCACCCAAGGGTGCTTCTCACTTGGTTTGTCAACCCCAGGGAGGCTTCAAGTCTCCAGTTTGATAGGAGGGGGAAAGCGAGGGCTGGGTGAAGAGAAAAGGGAGCAAGGAAACCTCATCCAGTACAAGGCAAGTAAGGGGAGGAGGGTGCCTTTGTGTATGCGCCTTTTTAAAGAGCTGTTCCTCTCCTCCTGCTGCTCCAGAAAGAACCTGCCTGGCAGCCAAGGCGGAGGAGGCACCGGAGTGTGTTTGGACTCCCTTCGGCCAGATTGAGGTTGTTGCTAGGATGTGCAGCGAAGGAAGGGGGAGAAAAACCTCCAAGAAGTGGGGCCGGGGAGGGAGGGAGGGGAAAGTGCCGACATCTGCTGAAGCGCCGTCCACCTCGAGGCTGGTCACTTCCAGGAGCCAAGTTTCTGAAATCTCCACAATTAGGCCGGCATTGTTCTTGGCCCCGCAACACGTCGCGGGAAAGAAAAGGGGCTCTCGGTGGGGGCCCGGTCCCCCCCAAGCCTCGGAGGTTATTAAATAATAAAGCCAGGGCGATTTACATTGTGGCGCCGGGGGGAAAGGCGGCCAATTATCCACTGTTATGTGGCCATAAAGATCATATTAACTCGAATTAGTAATCCAACAAGATGCTAGCATTTTGTTAAAAAAATTATGGAAGGGGTGACAACACGGGTGTCCTTGCCGCATTCCGGGCTGTGGGGTCTGCAGCCCCTTCGCCTTCCTTCCAAATTTAACTTGCCAGGTGATGAGGCTGGAAATGTAAAATCATTCCGAGCATCCTGCTCAAAAGAAGGCTAGGAAGAGGAAGAAAAGCTACTGAAAGAAGGGACAGAAGAGCCGTGTGCGAATCTCTCCAGTGATGATGGTTAAGAATTAATTCCCGTCCCCCGTCTCTCCCGAATCTGTTTCTCGGGTTCCCCTTTGGAAATGTTTTAGGAATTAATTAAAATCCTCCACCGAGTGAAAGGAGGGGAGAGAAGGCAGGCAGAGAGGGAGGGAGGGACAGGGACCCTCAACTCGCACCCTGGCCCTAGATAGCCTCATACCTCCTTTTAAACATATATATATCGAGAATGACGTTAAAATATTTTGTATATATGATAAACCTAATAAATGTGTTCAAGTCATCTATGTAACGTTTATCATGGAGCCCCCGTGGCGCAATGAATTAAAACCTTGTGCCGGCAGGACTGCTTAAAGGTTCCAATTGGGGAGCGGGGTGAGCTCCCGTCTGTCAGCTCCAGCTCCCCATGCGGGGACATGGTAAAACATCCGGACGTCCTCTGGGCAACGTCCCTGCAGACGCCAATTCTTTCACACCAGAAGCTATCTGCAGTTTCTCAAGTCGCTCCTGACACACACAAACAATGTCTATATATATACGAGTATATATATATGTATATACATACATACATACACGCTCCATGCAGTCATGCCGGCCACATGACCTTGGAGGTGTCTACGGACAACGCCGGCTCTTCGGCTTAGAAATGGAGATGAGCACCAACCCCCAGAGTCAGACATGACTGGACTTAACGTCAGGGGAAAACCTTTACCTTATCTATATATAATAAACCTAATACTTGCTTTCAAATCATTATATGTATTCGGATATGTATCTGTATACAGGGCTGTAGCCAAGGGGGAAGATTAGGGGTTCAACCCCCCCTCCCGCCCCGAATTTCTTCATTTTTTTTAAACTCATGAATTTTAACTGGTTAACCAAATCCCCATGAGTGTCCCCTGAAATTTATCTGTCTTGAGTATCCACTGAAGTTTATCGATGGAGCCTGATTTCTAAATTATTTTGCGTTATGGAACTACTCTTCATGATTCGCTAAATAATAGTTTCAACACACACACCCCCGAATTTTTTTCTAGCTTTGACCCTGTGTGTGTGTGTGTGTGTCCTAATAACCGCTTTTGAGTCAATATAGAATATTTATATATATATATATATATATATATATATACCCTAAGAAAATTATATATATATATATATATATATATATATATATATATATATATCCTAAGAAATACATTCAAATAATTATATACCAATGTTTTTATATATACACATGCATACACACACATTATATATAACACCTGCTTTTGTTTATTTATTATTTTATTATTTTATTTATATACCGCTCTTCTCCCGCTTTCAAACATATATGTGTACACACACACATATATCCTAATAACCGCTTTTAAGCCACGTATGCCTTGAAAGCGGTGATTAGGTTTATAATTCGTTTCTCACTTCAGTGGGTGCCCCCAAGTAAGGCGATGGAGAAAGGCTGTCGTGGAACCGGGAGTAGGGCCTGAATAAGGAGGGTCAATGATGGGCACAGCAACGGGACAACCGGTGCTGGCAGGGTCTCCTCACTGAGCCTTGCCTTTCCTTCCTTCCTTCCTTCCTTCCTTCCTTCCTTCCTTCCTTCCTTCCTTCCTTCCTTCCTTCCTTCCTTCCTTCCTTCCTTCCTTCCTTCCTTCCTTCCGTCCTTCCGTCTGTCTCAGCCCAACTCACGTCTAACTGAGAAAAAGGGCAGAGACCCTGCCTGGTGGGGATGCCTCCTCCTTGCCCCCCTCCCCTCCCCTGTTCTCCGTGGGGGTCTCTGAGAGGCCTCGGGAGGCCAAACCCGACCCCCGTGTCACGCCTGGACTCCCTCCTTCTATTCCTCGGTCCCCATCTACACTGACCATTTCGTGCAGTTTCAAAGTGGCACTAACGGGAGTGGTTTCACTGAGCAGACCCGAGGAAATCCTGGAAGCAATTGGAGGCCCGGATGGGGATTACACAAGCCACAGAGCACTGATGCGCATGAAGGGTTTTTTTTCTCTCTCCTGGGGTTTCGTGGGAGTCTGGAGCTAGCTGGAGCTAAGAGTACTTCTGTATCTATTCAAAACCGCCCTTAAGGAGACACCATAACCGGCAAAGCACTGCTTCTTTGGCCCTTTGTGGCGTGTCTGCCAAATAAAATGCAAAACCTGTTCCCAAACCTTAAAATCGTGGAGGGCGTGGGAGGCGTGATCGGGTCCCCTTCTTCTCCCTCCCCCATCCCCCAGTTCCCGCTTCTCCCGGGGCTCTTGCTTCTTCTGCTGGCTGCTGCTTGTCTTTCTCTTTCTCCCTCCCTCTTTCCCCCCTTTCCGGTTACATGCTTTTTCATAAGCAAACGCGGCGCCCTTTCCTCGGCGCGATGCCTCACCAAGAAGCCTCTCGGAAAGGGCGCCTCAAAGCTCCCACGCAGCGGGTTAGGGATTTACTTTATGTTTAACCCGCCTTTCTCCTCCTCAGGCCCTCAAGGTGGCTTGCAGCAAACGTGACACACCGTACAATCCAAAACAAAGCAACTGCACTCAAACCTGTATGGATGGGTGTATATTTGTGTCAGGAAGCATACCAATATTCAAATACGCTTTAAACTACATTTAGAGCCTCCCTTCCCCAATCCCATGCCATCCCCAGTATCCTGCCTCGCCTTCCCTAAACGCCTAAGGGCAGATGAACCCCCTGGTCTTTTGGGGAAGGGTCTGGGGGCAAGCCAGGCACCGAAAAACCCTTTCCCTTGTTGCCACTAAAGAGCTAGAGAGGATGGCAGGACACCGAGAAAGAAGGCTCTCTCCAGATGATTTTACTATTCTAAAAGGCGCATACAGAGAAATACTGTCCTTCAGATAAGCTGAACCCAAGCCAAAATCAAGGCGGTTAAGCTTTGGTCAGATGGCTTCGGGGGGGGTCTTCTCAATAAGTCTGGGATCCAATGAGTAGTTGGAGAAGACGCCAGATACCACTTCTCCCACCCCAATTCAGATCAAAGTGGCTGAGATTCAGATGCAGAAAGGTTCCCAGGGACACGAAATCCTGGAAATGAACAGGAAGCGTTTCAGCGGTGGGCAGGCCCATCCGAAAAACAAACTCCTTGCAAGCAATTAAACCTCTCTAACGACAGGATTTGGTTCTAGAGGTACTTTGTGTTCCCCAGCTGCAGATGTGAAACTGCACGCCATAGGAGAGAGCCTGCTTGCTCCTGAGTAGCTTTAAGTCAGTGGTTCCCAACCTTTGTTTGACCAGGGACCAGGCATGTAGGGGGGGAGGGGGCTTGAGGGGCTCCAGCCCCCCCTCGAAATTCTCAGGGTGGTCTTCGAAAAAGCCTTACATTTATTATTTAAACTGTTATATTTATTCATATCATGATCTGATCACCATGCTCAATATATCCCATATGCATGGGGGTATTCGGATAACATACAAAAGGTTTGCTAGGGTTGATCCCCCCTCACCAGACTCAGCCCCCCCCCCCCAAAAATCCCAGCCCCTCCCGAATCAAAATCCTGGCTACAGGCCTACCAGCGACCATTTTGACCAGGGACCATTTTGACCAGGGACCATTTCGACCAGGGACCACTCTCCAACATTAATACCAAAATGGTTACAAATCAGTTTTTAGTCAACTTTAGATTCGGTTTGGTTATTTGGGGAGCTGATTCAGAAAATTGCATTGGTTAGACCACATCAGCTCTAGTTTCTGATATAGAACATATGCCATCCAGTAGTCGCCATCTGCTCGCCCACAGAAAACCATATTTAATCATCTAGAGCTGATGTGATCTATCCAATGCAATCTTCTGAATCAACTCCCCAAATAACCCCAAGAACAGCCCTAAAAACGAAGACAATAAGACGATTTTTTTTGGTTGGGCTGTGTTATTATCCCTTCTTGCGTACCACTGGTTGTCCACAGACCACAAGTTGAGAACCACTAATTTAAGTGGACCCAAAGCTGAAATCCCAAAATCCATGGAGTTAATGCGATGGCTCATTAGACAATATCAGACAAATCTGAAGCTTGAAATAGAATGAGTTCAAAAAGACTCCTTTCGTGAGACTTACTTCCGAGGAAACATTACACCGAATGGGATGGTAGCAGTCGGGTGTCCCTCCATGTCTAATTGTCTATTATAAATGCGTCCCGGAGGTGTTTCCTGTCAGGGAAGCACAGCCTTAGCTCCAAGTCCCATTAAAATGAAATGATTCCTAACTTTTACTCGCAAGAAGATACATTTCTGATCCAACAACTGCCTCAATGTGGAATACTGTTGGTTAATTATTCCCCATCAGAGTAGACCAATTCACTCCGTTGTTGAATGATGAGTCAAGATGTAGAGACATTCGGTTGATTCCAGGGATTTACTCGAGTCGCCACTAAGAATAGGATTTATACTGGCGTGCCTTAGGAGTGTCTTCTTTTATTAAAGCTTCAGGGCAAAAGAGAGAATCTAGAATGTCCCCATTTTGCTCAAGCATCTCCATGAGAAGAGCTTCTACCAAAATAGTTGCAGAGTCACATCCAGACTTTGCAGGAGTCCTACCTTGAACCTATTACTATATTATTATTATTATTATTATTATTATTATTATTATTATTATTATTATTATTATTATTATTTATTGTATGATACAGCAAACAAGATAGATATGCTGGATTTCGTTTCACAAAATCACAAGTCGAAGACTTCCCAAGTGTCTAGGACTGTGTGATGTATTTTCGGATGATGATGATGATTATTATTATTAATCTGAATTTCTAAGTAAATCCCCAACCTCATCACTGTTAAACCCAGTCAATGGGGACAAATATCCCCCTCTTCCATCCACAAAAGACCTTTATTTTCAACCACCGTCTTTCATTTCCTGGCAAACTTTTACAGAGTATCAACCCGCTTGGTTTCCCAAACTAAAGCTGACCCTGAAAGATGCATTTCTTTCTTCCAAGTGCCTCGCCAGGGGATGGGACACCCAGCATCAAATGAGTTTTATTTGTCTTCGGCCCAAAGGTTCATTAATTTTCTTTTTTTTTCTTAAAAAAAAGCCACCCTGCAACTAGCCAACACTTTGTGAACTCAAGGAAAGAAAAGAGGGAGGGGGTGAGTGTATTTAGGCGATGCCCCGTTGGCTGGCAGTGTGTGGTCTATTGTGGGGAAGGGGCTTTTTCCTCAGAGAAAAACCTCCCCCCACCCTAAAAAAAAAAAAAAAGCCCGAGCACCTGCACCGGCTCAGGGCGCCGCAGCCATTCATTCGGCACATCAGCCTCGAAGACGGCGCTGACAGCACTCAATTCACGACATTTCTCCCTGCTTTTCAAACCAATCCACACACACCGGGTTTCACCACGCAGTGACAGCCCTTCTCTCTCCCCCCTCCCTTCCTCCTCCTCCTTCTCCCAAAATCGTGCCATAAAGTTACACGTGGGGCTCCTCATTTTTTGGGGGGGGGGGGGGAGAGATTTGTTCCTGAAGAAGTTAACTAGCGCCTGTTGGCAACTTTTCTCCTTTTAAAGGAAGGAGAGGAAAGTTGGGAAGACGAAATAGGCAGCTTTCAAAAAAAACTTTATTTATTTATTTATTTATTTATTTATTTAAAAAATTAGAAATCCTGAAGTCCGATTCTTTGGAGACTTTTAATGCGGATGATTTGAAAACTGGAATCAAGTTGCGAGAGTCGAAGTTGGTTTTTGCCCCAGAACTGGGAATCAGGAACCAGATTCAGGGGGCATTTACACTGCAGAATTAAAGCAGTTTGACACCAACGTTGACTGCTACGGCTCAATGCTATGGGATCAGGAGAGTTGTGGTTTGGTGATGCACCGACCTTCTTAGATCTTGTGGGACTACAACTCCCAGCTAAAGTGTTTGCCTAAGACTTAAATTTCCTTTAGGGAAATCAGTGGATGCTCCAGTCTAATTATATACAATAACATAGTAACATGGCATCCTGTACATAAAATGGCAAAACCAAGATCGACTTTGGGGAGAGAGAGAGAGATATCTCCCAAAAGTAAATCTTGGTTTTGCCATTTTATATGAGAGACACAATATATATGTGTGTGTGTGTGTATATATATATATACACACACACATACATACACATACGTGTGTTTGTGTGTGTGTGTGTGTGTGTGTGTGTGAGACATATATACACATACATACACACACCATATATATGGAATACTAACTATCTATCTATATCTATGGGTTCCACCCTTCCCGGGGTGTGTGTGTGTGTGTGTGTGTGCGCGTGCATAAGCCTCGGATGGTGGAAACCGTAGATACAGAATCCGTGGATATGGGGTCCCGACTGTCAACATCCTAATCATTAATACAAAAGGGTTTACATTAAGGATTTTGTGGAGTAGTCCTTCGTAGAGTCAAGATCCCTTATCCGTTTAAAATTTCGGAGCCAAATTCGGATAATAGTTTTTCAAAGCGCTTTTTTTTTTTTTGGAAGGGATTTCTTTGATTTCCATCCACCCCAGAAGACAGGCCCAGAGAGAGACAAGTCCTTCTTTTACCGGATCACAATAGCCCAAAGCAACGCCTCTCTCCATAGCAGGCCTCTTACCCTAGAGTAGAACCATTTCCCATTAAAAGCGACCCTGGAAGACCCTGATGTGCGCATTTTCTATTCATAGTATAGAAAACATCACCTTTGGGAAGAGGAGATTTTGGACAGTTTGGCGTTGGTGCCTTGAGCAAGAAGGAAAGGGAAGGTGAGCATGAAGGGAAAGACTCAAAGAAACAAGAGAAAGTCCCAATTTCTTTATATTGTTTGTGGGACATACAAGCAATGTAGGTGGTATCAACAAATACCAATATTTTGTACAGTTACATTTTTTGTTTGGTATGTGTAGGGTATATATATATATATACACATACATACACACACACTCAAAGAGAATTATGCACATCTATATATATGTATATACATATACATATATACACAGTATGTATATATATATGTCTAGAGATGCATATAATATATATGCATAAGTAAAGAAATCGGAGAGAGGGCGGCGATGACGTCAGAGGGCATTAGCATACCAGGAGGGGATGAAGTCAGTGTGGCTGAGGGTGATAAGGCCCCTCCGGAGGAATTCGCCGCTTGTTTTAATGCGTTAATTATTTTCTCCGCTGTCCCCAAGTTTTGGCAATTTGTAAGGGCTTAAGCCCCGGAGGAAGGGGAGGGGAAGGGAAAGGGAAGGGAAGGGGAGGAAGGGCACTCACTTCCTCCCAGACTTTCTGAAGGGGGCAACAACAACAACGACAACAACAGAGAGCTGGTGTAGTGGCCTAAGGGTTGGGCTCAGGGTGAATCTGCACTGTGGTATGAATACAGTTTGACGCGACTTTATCTGCCATGAGTCAATTTATTCTTTATTTATTTACTAGCTTTATATACCGTCTTTCTCACCCCTGGGGGGGACTTGGGGCGGTTTACAACATATTCATGGCGTCCCCTGAGCAACATATTCATGGCGGAAATTCAGTGCCAATATGATAGAAAAAAATATCATAATAACTAAACAATAACATATAGTTATAATTTAAAATTATTAAAACCATTAAACATATACAGTAGAGTCCCACTTATCCAACACTCGCTTATCCAACGTTCTGGATTATCCAACGCATTTTTGTAGTCAATGTTTTCAATACATCGTGATATTTTGGTGCTAAATTCATAAATACAGTGATTGCTACATAGCATTACTGCATATTGAACTACTTTTTCTGTCAAACTTGTATAACATGATGTTTTGGTGCTTAATTTGTAAAATCATAACATAATTTGATGTTTAATAGGCTTTTCCTTAATCCCTCCTTATTATCCAACATATTCGCTTATCCAATGTTCTGCCGCCCGGTTATGTTGGATAAGTGAGACTCTACTGTAGTTATAAATTAAAATTATTAAAACCATTAAACATATGCATATGCAACATTTAAACACTAAAACAAAGTCTTAAAACATCCTAATATAAATATTAAAATCACATGATCCAAAAAGTCAATGCTATTGAATCCTGGGAGTTGTAGGATAACAAAGCCCAGCAATCTTTGGCAGAGAAGACTAGAGATGGCAACTCCCATTATTCCATAGCACTGAGTCCTGGCAGTTAAAGTGGTGTCAGGCTGTATTAATTCTACAATGTAAACGCATGCTAGGACTCTGGAGACCAGGGTTGGAGTCCCCATTCAGCCACCCACTTAGAGGAGTCCCCAGAGCAAACCCCCTCGAAACATATCCGTGATAGGGTTGCCTCAGGAAACGGCTACAAGTCACACAACAACAACACATTGCAGCTGAGGTGATCCAATTTCCTCCTCTCCTCTCTTCTCCCAAAGAACAGGACCTAAGCTTTGGCAAAAAGGCTTGTAGGCGGAAAGAGACCTCTGGGCATGTGCAGAAAGTTGAGCCCTATCCCTAGCCCCATTGTCCCCAAAGTTACCCCAAAGTACACGTCCCCTTTCCCATCAGAGGCGGAGACCCCTTTCACCTGACCCCCACTCCCTTTCTACTACTTAATTCATGGCGCAGGGTATTTCCTAATCATAATAACAACAAACGATAATAACAGCAATAATAATCCAATTTTCCTCACTTCATGGAGAGCCAAAGAGAGCTGGGCCAAAACTAACCAAATGCATTTCAACAGGGGGAAATGTATGGTACTAACTTAGGCAATACAAATCAAACGCACAGACATAAGATGGGTGACACCTGTCTTGAAAAGAGTCCCTGTGAAAGGGATCTGGGAGTCTGATTAGACCACAAACCGGGTCTGGATCCACAGTGAAATCCTAAATTGCATCAACAGGAGTCAGGCCTCACCTGGAATATAGTTCTGGGCAGCAATTAAGAAGGGTATCTATCCACAAGAGAACCATGAATCCCTATGGGGCGCACCTTGGGGAGAGAAGGTTGAAAGGGGCCTTATGATAGTGGTGTTTAAATAGAAATGATGTCACATCAAGGAATGGGCAAGCTGGTTGTCTGTCTGCTGCTCTGGATGGAGGAAAGGACACACACAATGGATTGAAATTACAGGAAAAAATATTCCAGCTAAACTTTAGGAAGAACTTCCCCCTGGTAAAAGCTGAAAAGGAGTGGGGTCTTTTCAGGAGGCCAAACCCCTCCCACTCCTTCTCCCCCTCCCCACTCCAGCCACAGGTGCCTGGCCTTGCCCTGCGCCTTCCTTCTTCCCCCAAAGGCATCGCTTCCCAGTCCCTCCATTCCGGCTCAACTGGGCGACAGATCGCGTCTGAAAGGCAGCTAAAGGAGCGGGAGGACCGGCTTGAAAAAAATTCCTTTATAATGAAAGGAAGTCTGAATCGTGCCGCTTCCCTTTCCACTTGGATTTAATTCCTGCGCCCCAAAAATTGGTCCAACAAGACTTTGTATCCAGGGTCCCAGAAGATAGTTTTGGAGGCAGGGACTTCTTAGGATGCGTCTGCACTGTAGAATTAATGCAGTTTGTCACCACTTTGACTACCATGGCTCAGTGCTACGGAATCATAGAGTTCCAGTTTTCCAATTTCTTAAGCCTCCTCTGGCCAAAAGCGCTAAAATACAAATCCCTGGATCTCATAGCAACGAATCTTGGTAGTTAAAGTGGTGTCGAACTGTGTGGTGGATGATGCCCAGCCGAAGACAGACTCCAGCAAGAACCCGGGTACATCTGTCTGTAGAATTAATGCGGTTTGACATCACTTCAACTGACAAGGAGGCACTCTTGGGTAGAAAGGGCTAAAGAAGACATGCAAAACTACAACTATTGAGCCATGACGATTAGAGTGGTGTCAAACCGCATTAATTCTACAGTGTGGGTGCACTCTTTGATGGATCCCAGTCACAGCCCAGAAAGGCCCTAAACTCTGCTTTTTTGGGAGCGTGGCCCTGAATGGTTAATGTTATTGCTATTTTTTGATTATTATTATTATTATGTTTATTTATACCCCGCTTTTTCTCTCCACAAGGAGACTGCTTCCAGCGGTGGCCTGGTGTCCCTTTGGGTGTCGAAGGCGGGACAGGGTCACCTCTGAAAGGTGGCAGTTGCTGCCAGAAAGACGCCACAAAACGTGAGAAATGGGGATCGTGCCCAGTCCTTGCAGAGGAGGAGAGGAGGTCTGAAATCGGGGGCACTTCCCCCACTGATCTCCGTGGGTCTCCAAGGCATGCCCTCCACTACACCGGAGAGGTCCAGAAGGCAGCCAGGAGACGACAACCCCTTGCAATAGAAACACCCGTTTCTCACACTGGAAATCAACCTTCCCCTTCCAGTCCCAGGTTATTGGAACTGGGAAAACGGCTTCTCCCTTAGAAAGGCTCATTTCCAAGGCTAGAAAGCCACGGCTCTGCTAAAGAAGCGAGGCCCCAAAAACGCCTGACAGAGTCCATTTCCTCTCCCGGCGCAAGAGAAAGGCAGGTATTTCTGCAGAACGTAGAAATACACAAATGACTGGTTTTACCTTAATTAATCCACGACATTTAAGAAAAGAAATGTACTTCACAATCATTGGATAAAGTAGGTGGATCATTGAAAAGGCTTTCCCTCGTTTCCTTGGCGAGGGAAGGGAAAAAATCTTCCTTCGTCAAGGCATTGAATTTTGCCATTGTCATGTTGTAAACCGCTTTGGGGGCCCCCCTGGGATGAGAAAAGCGGTATATAAATACAGTAAATAAACAAACAAGCAAATAAATAAAAACCGAATCAGATTTTGGCTAAATGGCATCTGCTAAATTATAAACCGCAAAATGTGTCCAAGAGACATCTTTTTAATTCTGCTTTAGGAACTCCCTGGCTATATTTCAGAGAAAGGAACTGGCAATATTCCTTGCCTTTGAAAATCCCAGAATTCATGGGTGTCGCCTTAAATCGAGGTAAAGACAAGGGAGAAGCACCCTCACCACACAATACCACTTCTCGTGTTACTCCTTTGTGAGAGTTTCTCCAAGCTTCTGCAACTAAACCGTATTGATTTATTTCTAAACCAACAGATTATGCACGGAGTTTGTCTTTTCCTCTCCGACTACATAGAAAAAGCAAGCATCTGCTCCAGAAATAAATCCAAAGGCACCCGGATCAACTCCTCTTTTCTTCTGACCCCAAATTGGATGGAAGTGGTATTTGGAAACAAGACGCAAATAAAATAATAATAATAATAATAATAATAATAATAATAATAATAATAATAATAATAATAATACAGTACAACAGCCATCAGAGTGTCTGCTGTGGACTCATCTTGTTGTGTTTCTAATAATAATAATAATAATAATAATAATAATAATAATAATAATAATAATAATAATAATAATTTAACTGCAAAAGGCCACCCTACTGGGATCTGCACGCATCATCCAAAAATACATTACACAGTCCTAGACACTTGGGAAGTGTTCGACTTGTGATTTTGTGATATGAAATCCAGCATGTCTATCTTGTTTGCTGTGTCATACAATATAATAGTAATAATAATAATAATAATAATAATAATAATAATAATAATAATAATAATAATAGGGAACTTGTTTCTTTCCTGAAACAAATGATGACAATGAGTGCTCCAATGCTTCATTACAATGTGGTGGCGGTGGGGCATCTAACGCTTCAAGACAACCACCATCGTTATTTGTATTTGAAAAGCCTCTTTGCCCCAAAAGGATGCCCTTTAGCAGATCTGCCTGGAGGGAAACGAAATCGCTCCCGAAATCTAGGCCAGAAGGGAAAGGCCCGGGATGCGCTTCAGCTGCCAAGGTGACAACTCGAATTACCCCCCAAACCGGGAAGGAGAAGGCTGGGCCCACACTGCCAAATAATGCGGTTTGAGCGGCCTTGTGTGGGTTTACACTGACCATCTAAACAGCATTCTTTGGCAGTGGAGAACCAGCCTCATTGGTCTCCATCCGAAATTCACCCTCAGAAAAACGAGGCCGTTTTCTGAGTGTTTCCTCAAGAAGGCGAACAGCAGCAACAGTGACACTGAGACACAACTATGATTATTACCTGAGCTACTAAATCAAAAGCGGTGGCTTCGGAAACAACAGTAACAACAGGCTGAACGTGGAAAACACAACAGGACAGAAGTCCCAGAACCAAAACTTCACTCTCCGAAGAAAGATTTGTTACCGAATGCAAACTATTCAAAAGCAAGCCCAACACACAAGGAAAAAGTGCCTTTCCTTTTCCTCTTCCAGATGCTAGAGAGCAGAGCAGAGATTGCAAATGGCATAATCGCTCTTGGGCGATCAATCTGTCTAATGGGAAGAAACTGCAAGGTCGACAAGAGAAGTCCTGAAAAGGTGGATGAGTTGGGCTTCTCATGACTACGGCTCCCTCCATACAAACTCACACAGAGACACACACAGCCCATTCCTTATTCATTCAAAACACATTCTTGTCAATCTCACTCTCATTATTATCAATAGTCACTAGCCTATCACCGCCATCATTGTTAGGGATTTTTATTTTATTTTCCTGGCCAAAAATTAACAAAACTCCACAGCAGTTCTAAATCTTGGAAGGATAGTTGAAAGCACG
The DNA here is from genome assembly GCF_035594765.1 of Anolis carolinensis. NCBI lineage: Eukaryota > Metazoa > Chordata > Lepidosauria > Squamata > Anolidae > Anolis > Anolis carolinensis. The sequence goes on along the minus strand of NC_085843.1, from coordinate 275,493,251 downwards.
AAAAGGAGAAGGAATGTGAAAAAACTGATTATCCCCCCCCGCCCCCCAGAAGCAAGTTTTTATTCAATATATTACACCCGTTGCTTTAAAAAAGGGGGCTGTCTTGAGCCAGTTTGGGTTTGTTTACTGATATCATGTAGGATTTAAAGGAGAACGCGTTTAACACCTAGGCCTTAAGCACAAATTTAAGATCAGCTTCTCAAGAAGTTACTTGTCATCCCAATTGAGACTGAATTCAATCGGATTGTCCCCTAAAACTGCATTGGATTAGGTTTTAAGTATGCCCAAGGTCACAGCCTTTCGGATCCACAATTTAGTTAAAATGAAGTCCAAAGTGGAATGGATTTAGGCAGGGAATTTGGTGGGAATAAAATACAGATTGTAGGTCTCGCTCCTGACTCACCCTGAAGGAATGAAAATATATTCTGCCTTTCTCTATCATCATACATAGGATATAATCAGACGCATTACAAAAATATACCTCCAACTGCAACCGGGCTCAGTTCAATGGCGTGCGTAGCAAACTGTGGCTTTTATGGGATGCAAATTAAAGAAGGGATCCATTCATAATCACACACATTTCCCATTGATGGATGGACACTTAAGGGTGGCCGCTGTGTCTTCCTTCGGAAAAGGCCTCCGGGGGACAACTTTCTCCAGAAGTGGCCTGTCCCCGCGCGCCTGGGTTTCCCCATCTATCATCTGCCTGCTCTTCCGTCCATCCCTCCATCCAATTACCGTGAATTATTGCAGTTTATCGCACAGATAAGAGCAAGCCTCCTGGCTCAGGGAACCCCGAGGTCTCCTTACCTTCCTACCATTCTCTTTGCAAGACGGAAACTGAGGTGGGGGGGGGGGGTTGCCTTTAGGAGGCCCCTGCTTTTACCTTGAGTGGATGTGGGGGGAGAGGGGGCTGCGGAGGGGAGAGGGCTCCTCCAGAGATTGCTGTGCCGCAAGAATCTGTCGCTTGAAGGAATAAGTACAGCTATTACAACCAAATCTACTAGCAGTCTAAATAATTAATTGAACCATTGCTCTTTGACCCTGGCGAAGTCCAATAGGGACCCGTTTGTAGTAATAATACCCCCCAAACGAGCCCTTGTCAAATATTCATTTAGTGGTTAATTCGAGCCCTCGCCCCTTGGGAGAGCCGGTAATACCAGCCTCGCGGCTTGCCAAGAAACCCTGTTAATCTACCTCTCCGGGTCAGGGAAATAGTCGCACACCCGCCTTTAAAACGCTGGGGGTAAAAAAAAGGGAAGAAAGAAAAAGGAGCAAAAATCACAGGGGATCCTTCCCCGTAATCTTTATCCCTGGTCTGCCTCTGCGCCGGGTCCAGGCTTAAAGAAAGGCGACACTTGGGGCTCTGAGCCCCACTTCCACCCGTGGGTCTGTCACTGGGGAAAGTGGAACTCTTTGCACGGAAGAAGGGGTGCTCCTGGACATTCAGGTCATAAAAAGAAATATGAACATCGAGGTCAAGAATGGAGCAAAATAGGAGAACTGGTGGAACTAAAAAACGCTGCCTCTTAGGTGAACCGTATTTTTAAAAGAGAGCGAGAAAGCCGATCCGGATTTGCATGCATAACGGTTGGTTCAGCCAATTTTCCTATGTGCCAGTGTCCTCTCCACATCCGCTAAAGAGAGAGGATTTCCAAGACATTTTCAGAAATAATGATAAAGAGGAAGAGGAGGATAGAAGTTTTGGTCTGAGAAAATAAGGGAGAAAGTTGGCCAAATATATGAATTCTCTTTCGTTTCCTTGCGCCCGCCTAAAATCGTTTAGTTTTCGAAGCCGGATTCAAATGCTGCCCAGCCAGGGCAACCCCCACTTCCAGATAATTGACTTTTTTTTTGAGGGGGTCACATTTTCAAATAAGTCAAAATGCATGAAGGCAGAGGGTGAAATCTTTTGGAAAGTCTAGTCTGCTTTGGACTCCTGAGGAAAAGGGAAGAGGGGTTGGATAATGCGGATAATCCCCCCTGGACGTAGGAACAGATTAAAACCCTTCCTCTTGGATTCTTTGCATCCAAGGCCCCTTCCACACAGCTGAATAAAAGCCCACATTTTCTGCTTTGAACTCGAATATAAGGCAGTGTGGACTCAGATAACACAGTTCAAAGCAAATAGTGTGGGATTTTCTGCCTTGATATTCTGGGTTATATGGCTGTGTGAAAGGTTCCCAAGAGAGGCAGGAAATGGTGGGGAGCCCCTCTTAATTCGCAATAATACTCCCCTTTCCATCCAGAAAGAAGCCAAGGCAAGGGGCGCAAAGGTGTTGGCCTGGGCTAAACCGAGGCCTACAGCAAAATTGGATTTCCCGCCAATAGCCCCCAAATCCTCTCCAAAAATCCTAGACCCATCTCCGAGGAATCTGCATTCAAGCCCCTTCAAGAAGAAGGACAGAACTAAAAATCTAACAGGAAACAAGTCGTTTGAGATCTGAAAGGAACTTTTTCCAGTCCCAATCCCTCCGTTTCCAGCTACTACTATTAAACGGTCAAAAATCCAGTCTGAAAAAACAGACCCTACAATAAACGGGGAGGTTAACAGAAAGAAGTAAGTAAGTCAGCAAATCTGTAAAGAGGGCACGGAGTAAGTCGTCGCTGAGGAAACAACAAGCAAACATTTGTCTTTTTTTTTTTTTAAGGAAGTACATATTTAGCCCCTCCTGTTCTGCTTTATACTTTTTGAAAGCTCACCAGACATAACCACCAATCCCGAGTTTGATTTGTCTCATTTTAGGATTTGTTTTCAGGTCAGAGGCCAGGTTTAAGGGGCTTGATCGATCCTTCCTTGCCCTCCAGGCGGGGCATTCGTTTGGAAAATAAAAGCAGGCATTTGGGATCAGGAGCCCGGGTTACATGGCGTTGGCCCGCCTTAGGGAGGGAGGAAGGGAGCCTGAAGACACGCTTTACTTTGGCCTTACTCTCAGGAAACTTCCCTTCTCTGACATAGAGCATTTGCTCTGGAGAAGGACCCAAACTGAAGTGCTGCGGCCTGGAACCTGGAAGGAAACCCAATTGAGGCAGAGACACTTCGGTTGGGGTCCTAATAATAATAATAATAATAATAATAATAATAATAATAATAATAATAGTAATAATAATAATAATAATAATAATAATAGCTACAGCAACAACAACAACAGGTTGCTGTGAATTTTTCCGGCTGTATGACCATGTTTCAGTCTACCAGAAAATGGCCATACAGCCCAAAAAACTCACAGCGACCCAGTGGTTCTGGCCATACAGCCTTCTACAACACAATAATAATAATAATAATAATAATAATAATAATAATAATAATAATAATAATAATAATAGGTTGCTGTGAGTTTTCCAGGCTGTATGGCCATGTTTCAGTCTACTAGAACATGGCCATACAGCCTGAAAAACTCACAGCGACCCAGTGGTTCCGGCCATACAGCCTTCTACAACACAATAATAATAATAATAATACAGTAGAGTCTCACTTATCCAACATAAACGGGGCCGGCAGAATGTTGGATAAGCGAATATGTTGGATAATAAGGAGGCATTAAGGAAAAGCCTATTAAACATCAAATTAGGTTCTGATTTTACAAATTAAGCACCAAAACATCATGTTATACAACAAATTTGACAGAAAAAGTAGTTCAATACGCAGTAATGCTATGTAGTAATTACTGTATTTATGAATTTAGCACCAAAAATCACGATATACTGAAAACATTGACTACAAAAATGCGTTGGATAATCCAGAACGTTGGATAAGCGAATGTTGGATAAGTGAGACTCTACTGTAATAATAATAATAATAATAATAATAATAATAATAATAATAATAGGTTGCTGTGAGTTTTCAGGGATGTATGGCCATGTTTCAGTCTACTAGAACATGGCCATACAGTCCGAAAAACTCACAGCGACCGCCTTCTACAACACAATAATAATAATAATAATAATAATAATAATAATAATAATAATAATAGTTTGTTGTGAGTTTTCAGGGCTGTATGGCCATGTTTCAGTCTACTAGAACATGGCCATAGAGCCTGAAAAATTCACAGCGACCTAATGATTCCAGCCAGGAGAGCCTTCTACAGCACAATAATAATATTGTTGTTGTCAAAGGCTTTCATGACCGGAATAACTGGGTTGCTGTGGCCATGCTCCAGAAGCATTTTCTCCTGACGTTTCGCCTGCATCTATGGCAGGCATCCTCAGAGGTTGTAAGGTCTGTTGAAAACTAGGCAAATGAGGTTTATATATCTATGGAAAGTCCAGGGTGGGAGAAAGGACTCTTTGTCTGTTTTGAATGCAGCAGGAGAGAATGCTTAAGGAACATGGCCATACAGCCCGGAAAACTCACAGCAACCCATTGTTGTTGTTGTTATTCCCGTCTGGATTTACTTCCGAGGAAAGTATCCCGGATGGTGCCCTTTGATGTCCCTCTGGCATTGATTGACCCAACCAAGAGCAAGGGAAAGAGAGGGGAAAGAGGCAAGGAGAGACGCAGAAAGTGAAAGCCAAGACGGGAGCGACTTCGGAAGGGGAAGGGGCTCCATTTCCCCAACTGCCCCCTTCCCCAACCAAGGCAGAATTCCCGAGACTTTGTGCTTAAGGACCCAGACGCACAGATTAGTTGGGGAAATTGAAGGAGAGTAAGTGGGGCAAGTCACAACCCACCTTCCCAACGCAACACCCCCCTTTTTTTGGCCTGGCGGTGTCGTAACGACCCCCCCCCCTCCGCTCCCTATTTTTACCTCGACCCCTTTTCTCCGAAATACCTGGCTTCCGAGGGAAGACCGCTGCCCTGGTTCAGGAGACGAGAAGTGGGGGAAGCCGCTCTCCTCGGCTGGCCGGGTTTTCTTCCGCGTGGCTCCGCTTCCAGCTCGGCTTCGCGCGTGGACCCCGCCGGGCAACAAGTGGCGTGGAGCGAGGGCCAGTTCGGACTTCCCTGGAGGCCTGGGGTCGCGTCCCGAGTCACACTCTCTCGGCCTCTCTCAGAGGGAGGCCAAGCCGAAGCCGCCCTGAACACGTCTCGCCGGGAAAGGTTCGGAAACACCTCGAAGGCACACAAAAAAGACACACCAGGAGCAGGGATCCCGCCACGGCGACACAACAACACACACAGCGCGCTCTCCCAGGCCAAGGCTTCCTTCCTTCCTCCTTCCCTGGCTAGGCCTTGGCTTCTGTCAGTTTAAAAACTCACTCTTAGCACAAGACTTTTTTCTGAGAAAGACACAGAAGAGAACATTTCCCTCGTTACAGATTTCTGGCAACAAACGAGAAGTGTTTCAATCACACCCGGCTCTAAGGAGTCCTTGAGAGGCAAGGTTTGAATTTCTGAAACCGAATTGCATTCTGCTTTCCAAAAAGAAAACGACGACTCAGGTGGGGTTGCGGTGTCCATATTTCAAAAATTTATTTATCTCAAACTGTGCATAATGGAGTAAAAACTTAAGTCTGTTTATAAGGATGGTATTAGTTCAAATATATGAGTGTGTGTATATATACATATAGGTGTATACCTGGAGATATACACGCGTCTATTTGTATATGTATATATATATATATATATATATACACATGGACTGCCGGCGGACTGATTTCAGGTAATACACAGCCGAGTCTTTAAAAGTACAACTACGGGAAATGAGGAGGGACAAAAAAATAATAATAAAAGAACTTAAAATATCGTCACAATAAATTTACAGAAATATTACAAACCATAAGAAAATATCTCAAACACAATTATTTCAGATTGCTGTTTTGCTGTTGTTTGGGGGAGGGGGAGGGGGAAAAGGGGACAGAATCAGGTTGGGAAACAAAAGGGACTATTTTAAATAAACAAACGTGTGAACCTGCAAGACAATGTTTTGTTTTTAACAATGCGTAAAAAAATTCTTTTAGTACACCCTAAACCTTTGCCCTTTTATTTTAAAAAAAACAGTTCCATGGTATGCAAGTAGTTATTCTATGTCTCCTTATATTTTTTTTTGCCTTTTGTACAATTGCTAAAACAACCCCAAACGTCCAGATCTTTGTTTTAATAATAATAATAATAATAAAAAATCCAACTCCCTTTTTGCATGGTGTGTTTTGCTGCTATAAATCCATCTGCAATTAATTCTCCCAGCGCCTTCAGCAGACCCTGAAGGTGTATTTTAAAAATAATTGGCAAATCCTCAAGTTTTCCTCTCTCTCTCTCTCTCTCCCTCTTGTTTTTTTCTCTCTTTTCATATAAACAATGGGCTTCTCGGTGGCGTGTTCATTTTGATAAATACTGTACAAAAGTTGCTTGCAAATATTAAAACATTTCCCCTTCTCTTCCGGCCCCTCCCTCCCCCTCGCCTCTCCCCCTCCCTCCCCCTTGTTTTCCTACCCACCTTTCTTTCTTTCTTTCTGGAGTCTACCGCTAAAGATTATGGTTTCCTCTCTTTTTAATTAAAATAACAAAACAAAAACACCTGTTTCTGCAAAGTATTGTTTCCGTTGGAACCTGGGGAAAGAAGGAAGGGAAGGGGGGAAAAAACATATTGTGGGTCAGGAGGAGAAAAAAAAACCCATCTGCATTGACCACTGAATGCAACTTCGAACCGGACTTGAAGAAAGAGAAGCATACATAGCAGGTATGGGCAAAGTTGGGCCTTCCCTCCAGGTGTTTTGAGCATTCCTAACAGCCTAAGGAGAACGCCGGCTCTTCGGCTTAGAAATGGAGATGAGAACCAATCTCCAGAGTCAGACATGACTGGACTTAACATCAGGGGAACCTTTGCAGCCTAAGACTCCTTCTTTTCCTCCCTCAGCCGCTTAAGCTGTTCTTTGGCTGCTCTCGCTTATAGCTACTCAATCCTGGGGTTTGTAGTTTGGCAGGGGATAAAGCAGGCATGGGCAAAGTTCCAGGCGTTTTGGACTTCAACTCCCACCCTTCCTAACAGCCTCAGGCCCCTTCCTTTTCACCCTCAGCCGCTTAAGCGGCTGAGGGTGAAAAGGAAGGGGCCTGAGGCTGTTAGGAAGGGTGGGAGTTGAAGTCCAAAACGCCTGGAAGGAAGGCCGAAGTTGGCCCAAACTTGATACATAGGACGCATTGAGTGGCCAGTGGAGAGGGGCCTTGGCTGGCTCCTTTCAACGGCGGGAGGGGTCTCTTTCTCTCTCTTTCTCTCTGTCTCTTTCTCGGCCCCCCTCCCCGTGAGTCTCCGGGGGCCCTGTCCGGTGGATTCTGTACAAAACTAGCGTGGGAGTCCGCTCAGAGTCACATGTGGGAGAGCGGGAGCGTGCCGTTGAGGGCGGGCCCGGGCCCCGCGGCGCCCTGGTAGTGGGGCCCCAGGTGGAGTCTGCTGGCGCTGCCGGGCTCGGGCGCCTCGGCGGCGGGGAGGTACATGCTGATCATGTCCCGGAGGTCCCCGGCCTGGCAGGGGGCGCGCGCGTGGGCGGAGGCGCTGCCCACCGGGGGGCTGGAGGAGCTGGCCTCGCTCTTGACCACGGGGCCCATGGCGGAGAGCGCGGAGGAGGAGCCGCCCTGCTGCGCGTAGGAGGCCGGCATGGCGCCGTAGCCCGGGGAGCCGTTCATGTAGGGCTGGGCGCCGTACTGCTGGAGGGCGCTCACGTCGTAGCGGTGCATGGGCTGCATCTGGGCGGCGGCGGCGGCGGCGGCGGCGTGGGCGTTGAGCCCCGGGTGCTGCGAGTAGCCCAGCTGCTCCTGCATCATCCCGTAGCCGCCGTTGGACCAGCCGTTCATGTGCGCCGCGTAGCCGTCCATGCGCTGCTGGGCGCAGCCGCCGGGGCCCAGCGCGGAGCCCGCGACGCCCACCCCTCCGCCCAGCCCGCCCGAGCCCGCCGCCGCCGCCAGCAGCCCCCCCGGCAGCGTGTACTTGTCCTTCTTGAGCAGCGTCTTGGTCTTCCGCCGCGGGCGGTATTTATAATCCGGGTGCTCCTTCATGTGCAGGGCGCGCAGGCGCTTGGCCTCGTCGATGAAGGGCCGCTTCTCCGCCTCCGAGAGCAGCTTCCACTCCGCGCCCAGGCGCTTGGAGATCTCCGAGTTGTGCATCTTGGGGTTCTCCTGCGCCATCTTCCGCCGCTGCCCCCGCGACCACACCATGAAGGCGTTCATGGGCCGCTTGACCCGGTCCGGGCTGTTCTTCTGGCTGTTGGCGCCGCCGCCGCCGGACACGCCGTTGTTGTTCCCGCCGCCGCCGACGCCCCCGGACCCCGCCGTCGCCTGCTGCGGGCCCGCGGCCTTCAGCTCCGTCTCCATCATGTTGTACATGGCGGCAGGCGGCCTCGGGCGGATGGGCTCCGAGGAGAAAGGAGGAGGGGAGAGGCCCAAGAGCCGGGAGGAGGAGAAGGGGGAAACAGTGGGGAGGAAGGCAAAGAGGCGGCCAAGGAGCCGAGGAAGAACGCAAACCAGGACCAGGCAGCCAGGGAAGGAGGCGGCAAGGCAGAAGTCGGAAGCGTGGCCCTCCGGATCAGGCTGGGCTCCTGGGGAGGGACGGGGGAGGGAGAGGCTGCCCCCCAAGCAGCAGAGCCTCCCTTCGCCTCTTCCTCTCTCTCTCTCTCTCTTCTTCCTCTCTCTCTCTCTGCCAACTTCCTTCCTTCCTTCCTTGGGACGGCAGGCGAGCTGGCTACTCGAGGAGAATCATAACAAAAGCGCCTCCGAGAAAGTCCTGCTGGAGAAACTTCTTCTTCTTCTTCCTCCTGGTCCGTCCGTCTCCCCTCTTTGGGGTCCCTATTCTTTCTCTCCGCTCGGAGCCCCCTTTCTTTCTTTCTTTCTTTCTTTCTTTCTTTCTTTCTTTCTTTCTTTCTTTCCTTCTTTCTTTCTTTCGGGAGCTCTTAAGTCTTAAAGAGCCCAGCAAAGGGAGGAAGCGAAAAAAAGTCTCTCTTTTCCCCCCTGTTTTGTTTTGTTTTGTTTTGTTTCTTTCTTCCCCAACTCACTCTCTCTCCTCGCCTTTCTCTCTCTCTCTCTCTCTCTGCCTTGACAACTCCTGATACTTTTTTGAACAAGTTAATAGACAACCATCCATGTGATGGGGGGCTTGTCAGGGAATAAATGCCTTCGCCTCGGCCAATCAGAGCTCGCCCGGCTCCTCCACTGAGCGCCGGCCTCGGCTGGGAGTTTTGCATGAAAGGGGGCGGGGCTTCTATCTCTCTCTGCTCTCTCTCTCTGCTCCCCCCCCCCCCCAACACTATATCCTGCCGCGCGCGGTTTTAGGCGGGGAGGCGGGACATGGAGGCTGCCACTCAAAAGGGCCCCTCCGAGCTCCTCTTTGCAAAGCAACAGGTCACACACACGCCTCGGGGAGGGAGGGAGCGAGCGCGCAACCGGACGCGTCCAACAACAACAACAACAACAAACAAAGGCAATAGCTTCACTTGAGTGGGGGCCAGAGAGGAGGAAAGGGAGGTTGCCACTTGGCTCCCCTTTTTTTCTTTTAATTTTGGGGAGAGCAAGCCAGGCCCAGAGAGGAAGCCAGGCCCAGAGAGTAAGTGGCCCCACTTACTTCTCCCTAGGGACGCGCGTGGGCTCCTCCACGCTCCGCGGTTGGAGGTCTTTTCTTCCCAGGCTGAAAGCAGCAAGCGAAGGAGAGCTCCACAGCCCTCTTGCCTTGCTGCTTTCAGCCTGGGAATCAAGGCCTCCACGCCATCCCAAACCAACCCCGGGTCCCTTGGCAGGAAGGAGACCCTCTCCTTGACCTTAGCCCCAAACTCTCAGCTCAGCCGAGGAGACCCTTGGTCCACTCTCCTGGTCCCCACTGGGGTTCTCGTAAAGGCCCCAGGACCTGCTTGTTAGCAGAAGGATCCCGGGAAGTCAACCATAGGAGGGCGCAGTTGCCACCCAAGCCTCCTCCTCTCCCCAAACTGGACCCCTCAACCAGTTTATTTATTTACTTACATCATTTCCACCCCGCCCTTCTCACCCTAGGGGACTCAGGGCGGCTTACAACAACTGGCAAAATTCAATGCCAAGCAATCAATAAAAACAGCAACACATCTAAAATAGTTTACAATAATCCATAAAATACAATAATCAAGCATAAAACATATAGTTACTTATTACCATTCTTCCAAGGAACCATTGCACATAAACCTAAGTCCAGACCATATCAATACAGTACTTATTCGTTAAATGCTTGCGCACAAAGCCATGTCTTAACGTTCTTCCTGAAGCCCAGAAGAGTTGGGGCCAGTTCAAGGATAGCCTTTCCTCCAGGGATCGCACAGCCATCCATGAAATAATTAGACGCCTCTTTCTACCCCCCTCAGCATCTTCTTCCTCACGTGAAGGAGGGATTCAGTGCAAAACACACACATAGATACCATCTTAATGCCTTTCTCTCCATCCACAAGCCCTTCCAGTTCCAGCAACCCCCCTTCACATTTCCCCCAATTATTTAAAAGCTATTTTAAAAGGTGCTATTATTTCCCTCCTCAAACAGCCCTGGGAAGCAGGTGCACAGGTCCAAGAACAAGTAGGCTTTTAAAGAAAGAGGTTCTTGAGAAGGAGCCAGGGGTTGCTGTAAGGCATTGGATTAGGTGAGCAGCTATTCAGTCCTGGAAGGAATTTTAATTGATTGGTTGTTTGATTTTATTTTAATACTTGTATGTTGGGGCTATAAAATTGCACTTTTTAAATGTTATGAGCCGCTTTGCATCTCAATCTAGAGATAAAGGCAGGATACTGATGATGATGATGATGATGATGATAAATAATAGAAGAGGGGCTTAAGTGGCTGAGGGGGAAAAGGAAGGGGCCTGAAGCTGTTAGGAATGGTGGGAGTTGAAGTCCAAAGCACCTGAAGGGCCGAAGTTTGCCCATGCCTGATCTACAGTGTCCAATGAATACAGTTTGACCCCACTTTCACTGCCATGGCTACGGAATCACTGTCAAACTACAAATCCTAGGATTCCGTAGCCTTGAGACGTGGCTGTTAAAGTGAGATCAAACTGCATTCATTGGACCCTGTAGATGCACCTTAAGTTTTCCTTCGGAAAGAAAGGGAGAGGAAGGCAGAGAAGGGACTCTCCTCTCGCCATTTCTGCTTGATAAAGTCTTGAAAAATTCGGGATTCCCGTCCCAACCCTCTTGGAAGAAGAAGCAAATGACTTCTTTCTCCATGGCAATTGCTATTTATTTACAGTATTTATATTCCGCCCTTCTCACCCCGAAGGGGACTGGGGCGGATTACATTGCACACATATAAGGCAAACATTCAATGCCATAACATAGAACAGAGACAGAGACAGACGCAATCACGGGTTGGCCTCGAACTCATGACCTCTTGGTCAGAGTGATTTGTTGCAGCTGGCTGCTAACCAGCCTGCGCCACAGCCCGGCCTAGTAGCTTTCAGTTTGTTGCAAACTTTCACCAGGAGCTTTCAGTTTTGTTGCAAATTCGGGAGAAGGGGTTCCACTCTTCTGCCCTTATATTTCGCTGATTTTTAAAGTATCCAAGCAGGTGCTTCCAGCCACATTTGTGTTTTGGGAAGGTCTGGCGAGTGAGGAAAGGCCTCCCAAGCCCAACTGGCTGCACCTACTCTGAAAGTAACCCCTCGGCCCTGAGACACGAAGGCAGGATGTCTCCCCCCCCCCTTTCCTCCCTCCTTCCGTCCCTTAGGTAAAGTTAAGTCCAGTCGTGTCTGACTCTGGGGGTTGGTGCTCATCTCCATTTCTAAGCCGAAGCCGGCGTTGTCTGTAGACACTTCCAAGGTCATGTGGCCGGCATGACTGCATGGAGTGCCGTTACCTTCCCGCCGGAGCGGTACCTACTGATCTACTCACATTTGTATGTTTTTGAACTCCTAGGTTGGCAGAAGCTGGAGCTAATAGCGGACGCTCACTCCGCTCCCGGGATTTGAACCTGCGACCTTTGGGTCTGCAAGTTCAGCAGCTCAGCGCTTTAACACACTTCGCCACCGGGGCTCCGCTCGTTATTCCTGCTTTAAGTTTGTTTCAACTTCAAACGCTGATGTCTGGGGGAAAAAAGGCGATGGAAAGGCTTTGGGAGCCGATTAGAAATTTTGATGGCGTTTGGAGAGGTTGAAGAGGCCTTCCAAATTGACGAGAGAAGAGATAAAAAAGTATTGACGGCGTTTCAAAACTCTCAATCGAATCTCGTCCCCTCTCGCTCTCTCCCAAAGGGAGGGGGAAAGCGGTTGGAAAGTGATTTCTTTGGGAGAGAGAGACACAAAAGGGAGGGAAGGAGAACTCGACGCCCTGGACTCTGAGCGCCTCCAGGAGAGAGAGAGAGAGAGAGAGAGAGAGAGAGAGAGAGGGACGGGCCTGGCGCGCCCCCTCCTGGCCGATCCGCTTAACCCCCCCCCCCCCCACCTCGTCCCAGGAAAAACAAAGCCCTTTCCAGGCCCCCAAATGGAAAGCGGGTGTCCATGCGGGAACCGAGCCCTAAATAGGAGCCATTAGCTGGATTATTCTGTGGATAGACTTGATGGTTATCCCAGATCTCTCGAGATGTGTTGATGTATGCAAGAAATAATAATAATAATAATAATAATAATAATAATAATAATAATAAAACTGCAAAAGGCCACCCTACTGGGATCTGCGCGTGCATCATCCGAAAATACATCACACAGTCCTAGACGCTTGGGAAGTGTTCGACTTGTGATTTTGTGATACGAAATCCAGCATATCTATCTTGTTTGCTGTGTCATACAATGTTGTTGTGTCAATAATAATAATAATAATAATAATAATAATAATTTATTTATATCCCGCCAGCATCTCCCAGAGGGACTCCGGGAGTCTCACTGAACACTCAAGGTGTCACATGCAAAATACAACAAGTGCAAAACAAAACATAGACAAGTCAACCTATCATCATCCCATGCTCCCACATGTAGAGGAGTCCACTTGATTTCTGTTTACTGGCGCTGTAAAGACAAGCAACCGGGGCTCCTTCCCTTCCCTCGTCTGTCGAAGAAGAAACAGTTCAAGCAAAGAAGAAACAGACCCCCCCCCCCTAAAAAAAACCCAGATACAGACAAGTCCTAATTGTCCAGACACCATAGTTAACTCTGAAATTGTTTATACGGTTCGCCTAAACACTTGGGAACGTCCTTCCCTCCACCTCCCAAAAATATCTTATGGATAATTACGTTGGAAGAAAAGGGGAGGAAGCAAGATTGTCGCTCTTAACACCACGATGGAGGGATAGTAGCATTTTTCCTCTCCATCGGAGTAAAGGGAGGATTGGGGGGCGTGGGGTAAGGAAAGGCCCTCTCTGTTTATCCCTCCACCCACGTCGTCATAACAAGATGCTTTTTCTTGCCACTCTAGTTTGTAATAAACACAGTTAAGCGGTGAAAGTTGGGCCTCTTCGTTAATTGCATTCACTCCTAGAACAAGGTACGAAGGCGGCGAAACACTGCCCTATCTCTCGGGGGGGTTTTATTTTCCGCTTTATTTTCACTAGCCTGTTTCCCTTCTCACGGTCGACGGCATAGATACGTAATAAAGCGTTATGGAAAAACAAGGAGAGGGTTTTTCAGGCTCTCGGCCCTTCTACAAACACTCTCCTCCTCTTGCACCTTCTCGGTTTTGCTTTGCAGCCTTTGGTGCGGCTGGATCTCTGCGCGTTAATAAATCCGGCTTCCCTCTTAAACCAGATTTATTCTGACGGAGGGAGAGATGGGCAGAGATACAGAAGGGATCTCTTTTCCTCTTGGCTTCTCTCTCTTCCCCGGATTATGGCCTCCTTCAGAGTAAGAGCGCCCCACTCCCGGCCCCCCTTCGCCCTCTCTCTCCTTCAACGCGCAGAGAAGAGGCATTGTATGGAGAGAGAGAGAGAGAGAGAGAGATTGAGAGAGAGAGAGAGAGGCCTGGAGAGCGACGTTTTAATCTGAATGGTTTTGAGATGCGTTGCCGTTGGTATAATTTATGGAAATGAAATAAACATCTCCCCCTCCCCACATACCATGTTTCCTAGAGATAGAGTCTTAAGGAAGGGGGGTGAGGTTGGGAAAGTCTTGACGGGTGGGGTGTCTTCTTGCCTATAATATAATATAATATAATATAATATAATATAATATAATATAATATAATATAATATAATATAATATAATATATATTTAAACGATTATTATATATATAATATATAATATGATAATATAATATAATATATATTTAAACAATTATATATAATATATAATATGATATAATAATATAATATATATTCAAACGACTGCTTTATTTCGAAAACCGGAAAGAAGTCAATAACCTCCCTTGCCAAAAATGTTTTGGTTTGGGGTGGCAAGTGATGGAGGAATGGATGCTTGTCAAAAAGCAGAAGGCGCCTGGCTCTTCCAGCCCCAAAGATGCCCACCTATCTTGTCTTGGGGAGATGGGAAAGACGGGAGCCCCCTCCTCTTTTTTGTGGTCCTTAGTGCAAATAGAGGTTTAACTTGCAGCAATTAGGCGGGAACTAGCCAAGCATCTTCGTATTATGATGCTCGTTAAAAACCCTTCTTTTCTACATCTGCATTTGAGTGTGTTCTCCTTCACTCTTAATCTTCTTATGGAAATGAAGGCGAGCGGCGGGGAACCAGCGGAGACTTAGAGAATGTCCTTGTTAGGAAGGAATTTCTCAGCATTGTTAATTAGCAGAGTTTGACGACCACCAGGACTGGGCCGGGATGGGGCTTTCTTTGGGGAGGGGGCCACTCTGTTTAACCACTGGTAACCCCTTGGGCGAGGAAGAGCCCACTCTTTCTTTTTCCATGCTCTAATTTGGAGAGAGAAAAGGCGGCGGCCGGGGGGGGGGGGCTCATCCCTGAATGGAGGCTCCTGTTTGACAGCGAGGGGCAAAGAGAATTTTTATCTCCCTGTGAAATAATTACGGCCTTGATAACTCAATTTCCTGCAAAATGTCAACCTACTAACTCCTTTAAAAATTATTCCAAAGAATATATATATATTTAAAAAACATTATTCTAAAAATCTAAAAGTACACAAAGATCCTTTTCACGAATTTGGAGAGGTTTGTGTGAGTAAGAGAGCGACAGAGACAGACAGCGAGCGCCCTGCACTTTTAACACAGGGCTGACGTTTCAAACAGAGCTCCTAACAACCCACAAAGGTTGTTTCAAATCCCCACAAAAAGAATTCTTATCCCAGAGGATAAGAAATGTTTCCAGATCCACATTCCCCTAATACATCTTTGGGAAGAAATGCTCATCCTAAATAGATGGGAAAGGAATGTTTGGTTTCCCGGATTAAAATGTTTCCAAACCTGTTTCCCATCTCTAATCTTCGCTCTCGGCAAATATCAGTAACCTGCTGCCTCTGAAAATATAAATCTGACATCTTAGAAACCACAGAAACAAGGAACGGTGTCCTCAGGGGCCACTCCGGGCGATAAAGGGCAATAAAGCGGATCTAATCTAATCTACACTATCATTCAATTCATCTCCTTGGGGCTATCATGCCATTTTTATTCGGATTCTGTGAAGGGTTCTCCTCCCCGTGCAGGTTAATAATGATATCCAGTGGTGCTCCTGATCTATTGTTTACCTTCTTAGATCAGTTCTGTATTATATTTAAACTCCTCGAGCTAATGGGATGCTCTCTGTTTTAGGGCATGATCACGTTTATTTATTTCTGCGGCTTGAAGAGTTTTGAACTTGCAAGCAGGATGGCCTTCCTTTCTACAGCCAAAGACTTTTTTTCCCAAAAGGAAGAAAATGAGGATACAGACCATTTCCCGCTGGGAGGCGATTTCATATAAAAGTCGACGTTTTCTCCCATGTATTGCTGGTGGGTTGTGCAAACAATGCACAACAGAGGGAAGAAGGACTGTGGAGGGGTGTGTAAAAAGAGTGTGGTTGTGTCCGCTTTCTAGGGGGAAAGAGGGAAAGAAAGTCCGTGATACCAAGTGGAGGCTGGAGCAAACTTGACCCATGGTATTATTTGCACTAAATTAGTAAGAAATTTCAAAACGCACTCTCAGAACTTCAAAACCAGCAAGCCTAGCAATCTTACTCCTTCCTTTCAAATCCCTGTCCAAAAGTGTTTAATCTGTTTGCTTAGTCCAGAAAACCTCTCAGAGGTCGTGTTTCATTTCTGAATGGGAGTTTAACAATATTTCGCCACCAAACCTAAATGGATTCTCAAGCAAGGGAGAACTCCCAGGCTAGTCCTACACTGCCACATAAAGCAGTTGGAACTGCATTGTACAGTCAATGCATTACATGTGTCTACACTGAACATATATTACAGTTCAAATCTGCATTATATGGCGGCGTGGAAACAACCTCCGTTTCTCCTCTTCACAACATCCGAAGGAATGCAGGTCATGCTTTGCGAAAGTACCTTTGCTTTAACTTACATAATTCATACTGCGATTCAGAAGGAAGGAAGGAAAGGAAGAAGGAAGGAAGGAAGATCTCTTCCAGTGAGCATAGTTTTTTCAACTAAGCCATTACACCTCCCTCGGTTTCTAACCAGTAATTCAGAAGAGTTATTCTGTTCTTAGAGGAATGCATAGATTATTGAAAAACACTAACAAATAAACCGAAACAACAGCGACGAACCCGTTAACTTAAAACGGAGAGGATTCTATCCTTTCCCCCCCCTTAAAAGTAGGATTAAGGAAGGCGCAATGCCGCTGAAAAGCACCTCCAAGAGAGGCGAGATCTGCAGGCGGGCCACCTGTTAGGCCTCCGCTTCGGACAGCCCACCTCCACCCCTTTTGCCCGGAAAGGCAGCCAGACTGGGGGGTGGGGTGGGGAGGGGGTGCTGCCGCCAAAGCGGGGCTCGGGTGGCAGGCTCAGCAGCCAAGAGGGCGCGGAAGTCCGGCTCCTGTCCTCTGAGGCCAAGGGGCTTCCGTGGGAGTCACACCTGCACCGTGGGCTTGGCAGGATTGGGCTCATTATGCATCTGCATGAAGAGACTGCAGCCAACGCTCCAATATAACGGACCCTTGTCCCAAATATTCCCAGATCCGAAAGAGCCAACGTCTCATGAGATTTGGGGGGAACTTTATCCCTTCCTTCCTTCCACGCGGGACGATGAGGCGCAGGCGGCGCTTTCCAAACTCTCCTCATTCCCGCTCCAATCCCACTTTCCATCCCAATCCCACTGACTTCACCATTTTTTTCCTCTTTTCTCCGCACAGCCCTTCATCGTTTAAAAACCCAGGGCAAGGCAACCTTCAAACATAACCCTGCTCGCCCTCCCACAGACAGGAAGGCGGCCTGGGAAGTACCCTGGTCCCAGGATTTGCAGCATTCCCGGCTTGGACCTGCCCCCCCCCCAACTCTTTCTACACCGACCATTTAACGCAGCTTCGAACTGTGGAGACCAGACAGCAAACATCCCACAAAAGCGATGGGAGACAGACAGCCTTCCATGCGCACCAGTGCGCTTTGGTTTGTAGATTTACCATGGAAGCCTCAAACTCGTTTTCCTGCACAGCTAAATCACTTTCTTCACCGTTTTGAAACTGCAGTAAATAGTCAATGTAGATGGGACCGCACTCACCCTGCTCCAATGCACACACTCCAACAGTAAATAAGAAACAACTCGGAGACATGGGAACTAGGGGCAGTTAACAAAGAATGCCCCCAGGCAGAAAGTAGCTACGGTAGTAGATGTAGCCATTCAATGCAAATTAGGGTGATTAACTGGAACATTTACCCCGGCGAGAGTTCTTCCCTCACCCTGGACTTCCCACAGATATATATATAAACATTCCTTGCTTAGTTTTTCCATACCTCACAACCTCCGAGGATGCCTGCCATAGATGTGGGCGAAACGTCAGGAGGGAATACTTCTAGAACATGGCCATATAGCCCGGAAAACATACAACAACCCCACACACCCCAACTTTGCTCGCCCCTGGTTCAAGCCCTTTGGTCATTGAAACCCCTGTTCTCAACCCGCCTTCAACCCGCATGAAGTGGCCAGTGAAGGGGTGCTGAGGGTGCCCCTTTGCACACACAGGTGAAATTCCCTCCAAGCAGGGTCCCTTCGGCGTGGCTCCCTTCCCTTGCCTCCTGTCTCCTTGTCTCTTCCGGTTCAGTCTGGCCACGTGAATGATGCCACATTCCGGTGGCCCTAGACCAGGCCCTGTGGCTGGGCTTCAGGGCTGCCCAAAGGAGCCCCCCCCCGCTTCCTGTGTCCCTCCCTCAAGGGGCCTGAAAGTGGGTTCCTTTCCAAGCGTTCCCCTGAAGGAAACTCTATCCATATTTCACTGGGTCGCACCCCAAGATATGAGGCTTTTTTTCAGTCACAGTTTTTGTCTCTACACTTGAAAGGATTGGTTTTATTTGAGAGCAAAGTCAATCCCTCCTGCTTCCAAAATATTGGCATTTCGAGTTCAGCCGCTGTCACTACTCCGAATTCACTTTCCCGGTCCAGCTCCTCCAGAGGTTATATCAGGAATCACTGAGGGGCCGAAACGCGCTGCCGACTCCCCCCCCCCCCCCAATAATCCGGGTCTGCCACCTCGCAAACAAGCCGCTTGCGCCGCGTTGACCTTGATAGGAGAGGAACCAAGCGCAGAACTGCCTAAATTAGACCCTGGAGGGAAGGCGTGAGGGGCCAGTGAACTTCGCACCCACTGGAACAACACCCTATTCATGCAGGGAAAAAAACCCCAGAGCATCCCCATCCCACTTTAAGAAACCGGCCTAGAGCTGTGGACCAAACTGAAGGGCACGTCTACACTGACCATTTAATTCAGTTGGAGCTGTTTGGAGGCAGCCTCTGGAGTCAGTGGAAGCACTATCCGTCCCTAACCGGTTCTAGGGCCGTGCATGTCAAATGGGCTTCCTCTGAGGATGCTTTCATCCCGGATGAAGTGGCCAGTGTGGATGTTCCCCAGGAGACGCTTGCCTACCCACTGGGATGCCATCCATTGGGGAGGGGGGCACAAAGGATCTTCTTTGCCTGAGTGGAGAGAGACCCCTGATGGCGGGGCCTCTTGACTGAGGAGCCCATCATCCCCCTCCAAGGGCGCAAGGCGGAGGCCAAGCACGGCCCCTGAAACACGGCCAGGGACACCCAAAGATAAGGGGATCTCCAACGCTACACCAGCCCTTTGGTCCTGGAAACCTAATAAGGCTGCTTTGGTTTTTTAGAAATACAGAGGATTTCACGTTGAGGGAATGAAGAAAGACGTCAAACTCCAAAAGATCCCAAGAATCAAGAGCGATTCCAAAGGTGTGGGATTGTTAGCCGCCTTAAGTCCCAGTGGGGAGACAGGCAGGATGGAAATGAAGAAAATAAACAAATCCATTAAATAAAATAGAGCGACTGTTCTGGCCATCCAGAAAAGAAGGTAAAGTTAGGAAGCGGTCAAGCACACCACAAAGAAGCGGAGACAGGAAGAGCCTCAGGGGTCAAGAGGACTGGTCTGAAGTCCACAGCATTTCACATTACAGGAGATGTGCTGCCCTTGAAGGCGCCCAGGAGGGTGTGGTGTTGGATATCATCCTGGACTACACAAGTCTCAATTAGTTATGTAGTTGATAGGATCAGACTGAGGGAACCCTCTCTCTATATTCCAAGCATGCCTAGATAGGTCTTTGCTGATTTCCCTCTCTGCTTTCCTGTTTACATCCACTCCCTCACATTGTTGTTATAGTAAGGTGAACCCTTTAGGGATGAGGCAACTTCCTCTATCTAGATAGGAATGTTAATTGCCCCAAAGGCTTGGACCATGCGGTCAGGCATATCTCGTCCTCCTTTGTCTTCTATTTGAGGAGGACACATTTTGCCCTCTCTACTGGTAAAATGTAGCTATTTAGATATTTTGTTATATTCTACCTTCTTACCATCCTTAGTGCTAGCCTAGAGAGTTAGTTAGCTCCAAGAAACCTTTTCTATCCACAATGGATTTCCTTTTACCTCAATAAATGTTTTTGAACTTTGAAAGGCTTCTCCAATCTCACCACACGTAAGTTTCTGCTGCTTATGAATCGTGGTTCTGCCACTCTGCTGTATTTTTGAGGAATCACCCCAAAAGAGGGTTATTTTTGAGACTAACCGCTCAATAGATTCCCAACATGTGGGGTTTCCCCCCAGGAGGAAAAGCTAGGAAGTCTAGGAACACAGACATATAACCCAGAATATCAAGGCAAAAAGACCACAATATCTGCTTTGAACTGGAATAGCTGGGTCCACACTGCCATATATCCCAGTTCAAAGCAGAAAATGTGGGATTTTACTCAGCTGTGTGGAAGGGGCTTCGAGCCTTGATCTAGAGGGGCCCTGATTTCATGGGCGTGGGTTGGAAGAGCTTTAGAAGGCACCCCTTAAACGCCCACTGGCTTAATCTGGAAGGAGCCCCAAGTTGACGTCTCCCTGGAGCATCTATCCGGAGGAGCCAATATTTCATGGGCCTGGGCTGAGAAAGAGGGCCACCCGCAACTCTTCCCAACCCACAGCCATAACATCTGGGCTCCTCGTGCTTCCAGTGTTTAGTGGCCTTCTACACTCATACGTAGGCCAGTCCTCCAGGCTTCCTCAACAGAGCCGGGGAGGGGAGCAAGTACATACACAATGGTGCATCATATTATGCACAGCGCGGAGAGGGTGGTCAGGAAAAGGCTTTCTCTCCCACTCGGGCAATACTTGAACCTGAAATCATCCACTCAGCCTGAATGGTGGGAGATGCAGGACAGACAAAAGGAAGTTCTCCTTCACACCGAGACGAGTTAAACTTTCCTGTCACAGGAGCAGTTGCGGGAAGAGGCCACGTGGAGAGGCTGGTGAGCCCCTTTGGGCCTGACTGAGGACCCGCAGCTCCAGACTTGGCCTCAACACAGAGGGGTCTTTCTGGAAGCAATCCACCTGCGAAAACGGCCCGACTTTCTACCTGCTTGGGAGCCTTCCCTCGAGTTTCTACCCTGGGTGCTTCTAAAACAGGCATGGGCAAACTTCGGCCCTCCGGGTGTTTTGGACTTCAACTCCCACAAGTCCAAAACACCCGGAGGGCCGAAATTTGCCCATGCCTAGTCTAAAGAATTGGCACCCAGAGTAGGATCTCAAATGGACTCCCCTTTACCCTTTATTCTCCCCTTCTTCCTTACTGTCCGATAACTCCTGCTTTTATGATTTGAGAGCACTTTCTAAAATCTATAGTGGAGAAGGGAAACATAAACCCGATCTAGACAACTATAATTCAGGTGGAATTCAGAGAGTGAGTAAAAAGATGGACAGAGGGACACACCCACCTCAGAAATACAATTTTGTCGTGGAACTTCATCTACAAATCTTTGTCTCAGTGTGAATTTCCACCAAGAAAAGGACTCCGGATGGGGAATTACTACTGCCCTGTTACTTCTGATTAGTAGTAGCTTAGGCCAGAGTTTCGAACTTTTTTTTTGCCTGCTGTTAAAACCGCTCCGTGATGCCCAGGATTTCCTCAACAGTCGCCCTAAAACCTGTTGTGAATGGAAGCACCTCTCTGTTCCCGGAGTTTCCTAGTTCCTGGCTGTTTCAATGGCAGACATTAAAAGGCAAATAGTAGGGAGTGGGTGAGTAGACCGGATGAGGAAGTCTGATAGGATCTGAACCTTTATAACATAAACAGGAGAGATTCGTTCATATAAAGCTTTGGGTCCCAGTCCTGGGAGAAAGTTGAGATAATAATAATAATAATAATAATAATAATAATAATAATAATAATAATAATAATAATAATACAAAATACAAAGAGTGAACACATAAAAAAGAAGAGAAAACTGGCAAAACAAGTCTCTCCATGGACAGTTCCTGGAAAAAATTGAGAGCAAAATTGACAAGGAAAGAAATGGAACTTGGAAAAAGGAGACCGAGGGCCTGATTCTTGCAGCCCAAGAACAAGCCATTAGAACCAATGCCATTAAAGCCAGAAAACTAGGAGACAGATCCCAAGTGTAGTCTCTGCAAGGAAGCAGAGGAAAGGATGGATCACATACTCAGCTGTTGCAAGAAGATGGACTACAAGCAGAGACACAATGCCCTTGCTCAGATCATCTATTAGATTAGAACTTGTGCCACAACTACCATCTGCCTGTGACAAAGAACTGGTGGCATCACATGCCTGAAAAAGTTACAGAAAATGAACACGTCAAACAACTCTGGGACTTCCGAATTCAGAATGACAGAGTTTTGGAGCACAAGACTCCTGATCTCGGGATAGTGTCAAAAAACAAAGTAAGGATGTAAATGTTGCAATCCCGGGTGACAGCAGAATCAACGAGAAGGAACTGGGAAACCTTACAGGATAGTGGTGATCAGCACATTGGATGCAATGCCTAAAGTCTTCGGCCAGCACTTGAAAACAATTGGAGCTGACAAAATGACCATCTGTCAGCTGCAAAAGTCCACCCTACTTGGATCTGCACGCATTTTTCACAGTCGCAGATACATCACATAGTCCTAGACACTTGGGAAGTGTCCCACGAGTGATCCAATACAACAGCCAGCACGGTGATCTTGTTTGCTGTGTACTAAATATTGTTATGTATCAAATACTAATACCAATAATAATAATAATAATAATAATAATAATAATAATAATAAGGCACGGCTACTTTGGAAACATGGAGGGGCAACTCTCCGGCTGCAATTTTAGAGAAGATTTTAGAGCGCCCCAAGGAGACTCTTTTTCTCCAAAGAAATGGTCCCGACCTTCTCGTTTTTCTTGGCAAAGCACTTTCCGAAGGAAGCCAGAAGGGGAAGGAAGGAAAGAAATGAAGAAGGAAGGAAGGAAGGAAAGAAAGAAAAGAAAGAAGGAAGGAAGGAAGGAAGGAAGGAAAGAAGGAAGGAAGGAAGGAAGGGAAGAAGGAAGGAAGGAAGGAAGGAAGGAAGGAAGGAAGGAAGGAAGGAAGGAAGGAAGGAAGGAAGGAAGGAAGGAAGGAAGATCGCAGAGGTCCGAGGAAAGGCCCCTTTTCGACCCAATTCCCAATACAAGTTGGTATCTGGGTGGGGGGGGGGGGGCTTTGACAATGCGGTTCTCCGGGCGCAGATTCACCCAGGGTGCCTTTACACAGTCGAATTAATGGAGTTTGACACCACTTTACCGTCATGGCTCAATGCTATTAAAGGGGTGTCAAACTGCATTACTTTTGCAGTGTAGATGCCGCTCAAGGAAAGGGCTTGGCCTCTTGCTCCCAAGGAAGGCCACCCTGGATGCCCACTGCTGTGGGCAAGAGGGAAGCCCACTGGACTCCAGGGCGCGACTTTGGGATGGAGAGAGCATGCTGGAGCATTGTAGTTGATCAACTAGGGATCTAATCTGTTGCAGATAGGGATTTAGATCCTCTTCTGAATGCATTCTTCAAGTAAACAACTTTTGATATGCAATTACAATAAGCACCGAGGGCCACAGGCATGTTCCCCGCTCCTTTGAAGGGAAGGGGACAGATTGGTCAGAACACCTTTATTTCGGAGCCAACGCCAAGGATTTCAGTGCCAGGGGTTTTGCGCAAATCCTTGCCTTCAGGTTCCTCATTGCGTTCCTGCTTGCAATACACGTGTGCAACCTTTTTTTCCCCATTGAAAATGGAATTTTTAAAAAACTCTCTACTTGCTGTTAAGGAGATTTGGACCCATATTATCAAAGCCATGTGTTAACAATAACAGGAACACAAAAACTGAGGAACTGATTAACCCATTGACCTCCTCTCTCTATTACATATCAGCTACAAACTTGCCTCAGTTTAACTTGAACTGCATAACTGGGAAAAGTTGGTGCCTGGTATATTACAGCAACGTTTGGAGAAAGAAATCAACATGGCAGCTAATGTTGTAATGAAAATTATAGAGTAAAAATGCAAATCCAAATATTTATTTCCTGTAGAAGTATCTATATTTCTACAGGAAAGGAACTCATGGGGAAAGTTGGGGCTTCCTTCCAGTTGTTTTGGATTTCAACTCCCACCATTCCTAACCTGATGCTCCATATACAGGCACTTAATGTCTTTTCTTTCAGGAGGAAGGGAGGGGGAAGGCCTCTTATGAATGAAAGGGTTTTAAAAAAAAGAATACACCTTCCAGAAAGAAACGTTTTGCTCCACTGAAAGGGTTGCGGGGCTCAATTCTCCTTGATGCTGGGAGCGCAGTGTGTGGCCCAAGAGTCCCCTTTCCGAGGCTTTGGTTTGAATGGCCGGACTAAGTTTGCTAAGTGGGGCACCCCAAAAGAGCGGCCGACAGGGGGCGCCCTTCACCCCCGACTCCAGGCGGCCTTGGATAGAGATAGAGATAGGTAAATAGATAGATAAAGAGAGAGATTAAAGGCTAAATTCACTCTCTCCCTTTCTCCCCCCCCCCTTTCTCCCTTCCTTCTCCTCTTCCTTTGGTATCAATTTTAACCAAGCACGGAAATGTCGAGCCTTTTTGATATCCTTTGATGTCTCCCTAGAAAGAAACCATTACATCGTTTGCGCAGCCAATAAATCGAGCGTGAAGTGGAGAAAATAATTTAATTAATAAATTATGTTTCTTACAGGCACTCCAAAAAAAAGAGGAGATGCTGATCTTGGCCACCTTTCTCCCTCCCCTTCCTCTCGTCCCTGCTCCCTCAAATTTCAGCCACCGAAGCCCCTTTTTGACACTGGTTGTGTCTGATTTGACTGTCAGGTTCGAATCCCACCTGGGGAGAGCGCGGATGAGCTCCCTCTTTCAGCTCCAGCTCCATGCGGGAACATGGGAGAAGCCTCCCACAAGGATGGTAAAAACATCAAAACATCCGGGCGTCCCCTGGGTAACGTCCTTGCAGACGGCCAATTCTTTCACACCAGAAGCAACTCAGGTTGCTCCTGACACGAAAAAAAAATTGACCCAGAAACAGGCGCAGGAGAGGTTGTGTCTGCACGCGAAAACACATAGATCTCTACATTCAAGTCCTTTCTTGCTGTTGGTTAGATGTGCATACACAGACACGTTCATATATGTATACATCTATATCTTGATTGTGACACCTTTCTTTCCTTTTTAGACTGTCATTAGCCACCTTTTTTCCCTTATGAAGAGCATTTGTTTTGTTTTCAAACGAAGCTATTTCAGTGGGTTGCTGTGAATTTTCCGGGCTGTATGGCCATGTTCCGGAAGCATTCTCTCCTGACGTTTCGCCTGCATCTATGGCAGGCATCTTCAAGGGTTGCGAGGTATATTACAGTCTATGTTTTAAGTTGTTTTAACTTTTGTAACATGTGTTACTATACTGTGATTTTATCGTGTTTTTATTGATGTAATACTGTTTTTGGCTTGTCCCAGTGTAAGCCTCCCCTCCCCAGTCCTAACTGAAGTTTGTATTATTATTATTATTATTATTATTATTGACACAACGACATTATATGACACAGCAAGCAAGATAGATATGCTGAATTTCGTATCACAAAATCACAAGTCGAACACTTCCCAAATGTTTAGGACTGTGTGATTTATTATTATTATTATTATTATTATTATTATTATTATTATTATTATTATTATTATTGGAAACCAAGCGAGGGAGGTTTATATATATGTGGAAGGTCCAGGGTTGGAGAAAGAGCTCTTGACTGTTGGAAACAAGTGTGAATGTTGCATTTAATCACCTTAATTATTAGCATTGAAAAAACTTGTAGCTTCAAGACCTGGCTGATTCCTGCCTGGGGGAATCCTTTGTCCGGAGGTGTTAGCTAGCCCTGGTTGTTTCATGTCTGGAATTCCCCCTGTTTTCAGAGTGTTGTTCTTTATTTATTGTCCTGATTTCAGAGTTTTTTTTAAAAAAACAAATACTGGTAGCCAGATTTTGTACATTTTCATAGAATTCCAGATATGAAACAATCAGGGCCAGCTAACACCGGCCAACAAAAGATTCCCCCAGGCAAGAATCAGACAGGCCTTGAAGTAGCACGGCTTCTCAATGCTAATCAAGGTGATTAATTGCAACATTCAAACTGGCCTCCAACAGACAAGAGTTGTTTCTCCCACCCTGGACTTTCCACAGATATATAAACCTTCCTTGCTTAGCTTTTCCAATATACCTCACAACCTCTGAGGATGCCTGCCATAGATGTGGGCGAAACGTCAGGAGAGAATGCTTTTGGAACATGGCCATACAGCCCGGAAAACACACATGATTCCGACCATGAAAGCCTCCTCTTTTCTTCTCTCTCTCACTATATATATATGGGGGGGACCCAGAACCCGCTTCACCTGTATTTAAATCGCCCGACTTTAATTACAACGGGCCGGGGGGGGGGGGGGAAGTCTGAGGCTGCAATGAAATTAGCAGTCATTAGCAGACCCCTTTAACTCCGTGGCGCTTTTGATCCGCGCTAAATGAGCTTCCCCGTCCGAACAAAGGCGCTCGCGCGCGGAGTGGGCCGTAAAGACGACAGCTCGACCTGCCCTCCACACCTTTTCGCCTGTCAATCACGGAGCCCTCATTCAGCCCCAGATTAACCTCTCTCTCCCAAATTCTCGGTTAAAAAAAATCGACGGAAACGAAATCCGGGGAAGTGGGTGAAGGGGGAGAAGGAGAACTCCCAAATACTGGCTAAACGATAATAATAATAATAATAATAATAATAATAATAATAATAATAATAATAATAATATAATATAATATAAAAAGCAGGGCGCAAGTGTCTACTGAATTTTAAACTACCATGAGCCAGGTTTTGACTATTTGTATCGAGATCTATGTCTATATAGCTTAACCCCGTCACGTGAAGACAGCATATGGATTAAAGGGGGGGGGGGAGCTCCTTCTTAAAGCAGGGGTGGCTTGCTACAGAAAGTTGTGTGTGTTTTGGGGCGAAAACAAGTCTCTTTTTTAACCTGGCGATTGGATAAGCGCCGCTCTCCGTCTGGCCAGGAGGGGGCGCGAAAGAGCAAGAGCCGAGGCTCTTCCCAGGGAGGGAATGGGGAGGGGGATGCTCCGGACTCCCTCCCTTCCTCGCCGCCCCCAAAGCTTCCCTCAAAGCCCCCCTCCCCTTTTCCACTCCTTCTCTCCCCCTCTTCTCGATTTCGCGCCTTCTTCCGTTTACCTGCTTCCCAGAAATTCAACTTATATCCGATTCAGAGGCGACGCGGGGCAAGGTCATGCCCCTCCTGGGATGCTCGCCCTTCTGTTATTGATGATTTCCTTAATTTTCCTCTGTTTTGTTTTGGGGGGTCGTCTTTAGTCTACGGCCAGGACAACGCCGGCTCTTCGAATATCTGCAAAACCATTTCCATTTTCCCTATGATTTTTTTTAAAGGAATACTAAATCCGGATTACTGTGTATGGCCATGTTCCAGAAATAATAGAAATGTATATATTCATAACCTGTTAAGATTATGATACCAATATAGTTAGATATTGGCGCAGAGCAGTAAAAAGAGCAGAAGACTAGGGGTTTATGTGAGCAGAGGTAAAAAGGAAATAAACAATAAGACAAAATATCCAGCCTCCCTTTCCCTTTAAAAAGTCATGCGCATTTTCCCTATGATTTTTTTAAAAAGGAATACTAAATCCGGATTATTGTGTATGGCCATGTTCCAGAAGCATTCTCTCCTGACGTTTCGCCCACATCTATGGCAGGGTTTGTGAAGTCTGTTGGAAACTAGCCAAGTGGGGTTTACATATCTGTGGAATAATGTCCAGGGTGGGAGAAAGAACTCTTGTCTGTTGGAGGCAAGTGTGAATGTTGTAATCAATCACCTTGATTAGCATTTAATGGCCTTGCAGCTTCAAGGCCTGGCTGATTCCTGCCTGCTGGAATCCTTAGCTGGCCCTGATAGTTTCCTGTCTGGAATTCCCCTGTTTTCAGAGTGTTGTTCTTTATTTACTGTCCTGATTTTAGGTTTGATTTTTAAAAGGCCATTCAATGCTAATCAAGGTGATTAATTACAACATTCACGCTTGCCTCGAGCAGACAAGAGTTCTTTCTCCCACCCTTGACAGGACATTATTGCACAGATGTATCAACCCCACTTGCCTAGTTTTCAACCAACCTCACAACCTCTGAGGATGCCTGCCATAGATGTGGGCGAAACGTCAGGAGAGAATGCTTCTGGAACATGGCCATACAGCGGCCATGAAAGCCTTCGACAACACAATACTAAAAAAAAAGACGCAGACAAAAGAGAGAAAGACGCAGACAAAAAGGAGCCACTCTCATTGGGTCATTTGGGTCCAGAAGAGATCCCTTTGGAGGCCAGAACCGTACACACTAGCAAATTATCCCGCTTTATCCTCCCGACGGGGGACAAGAGAGGAGGTGGGCTGAGTCTCCTTCTCTCATGCATTGCATTGGCTTCTCTTTTTTGGAAGAAGGGAAGAAGGAGGAAGGAAGGGAGGGAGGGGGCAGAGAGAGGCAGACTGGAGTTCATGTCAAAGTTGGCTGAAGTTTACTTACCGGTTCCTGCCGGTCCTGGGCTTTGATTGGCAGAAGGCGGCGAGGTCCGGGGGGGGGGGTGTTGTCCCCGCAGCGCCCTCGGCCTCTCGAGCAGCAGCTTCCTTTCCCCGGGCAAAAGCAGCAGCAGCAGAAGAGCCTCTCGGAGAGGCTTGGAGGAGCCTCGCTCTTTCCCTCCCTCCTCCTTCCTCCTTCTTTCTTCTTTCTGCCTTTCTCCCTCTCCTCACCGTCCTCTTCTTCTCCGTCCCCTTGGGTTCCTCTTCCCCGGCTCTCCCGGTTGCCTACACATCCTTCAAGTCCTACTCCTAGCCTTAAACTGCAGCCCCTGGAACAAGGGGGGGGGGGGGGGGAGAGCGAGAAAGAGAGAGGCAGAGAGAGAGACGGGGAGAGAGGGGAAAATCGTTTATGGTATGGCTTAAAACATCCAAATGGCTGATTTCGTGCTTGTGTGTGTGTTATAAGAAGGCACCCACAACAACAAAAAAGTCAATTCTCCCTCGCTTTTTGCTCTCTCTCTCTCTTTCTCTCTACCCCCCCCCCCCCCCCCCCCTTCTCAAATCCACAGAATGGGAGGCTCAAGAATAAAAGCTTTATATTTTTGCAGTGGGTATTCAAAGATAATTTGATGCCATTGTTTCTGCTACAGATGGTTCTTTTTTATAAAATACAATAACAGTGCGCTTTGTGCGCGCCACACACAATACAAATCGAAAAAGCGTTTTCCTGAATAACCATTTTGTTCTCATTTGTATAGGGCCAACAAAAGGCGCCGGGAAGTAATGGGGATTCTGTTTGTTGAAGCCACAGAAAAAGGAAGGGGCTTGATCAAGATTTAGGCTGAGCTGCCTCCTCCATCCACCCCAAGGGAGGGAAAGACTGGGGGGGGGGGGGTGGGAATGGCCCGGGGCCTCGCGAGACCAAGGAAGGCAGACATGGGTTGTTGTTATTATTATTATTATTATTATTATTATTATTATTATTATTATTATTATTATTAACACAACAAGATGAGTCCACAGCAGACACTCTGCTGGCTGTTGTACTGGATCACATGTCTAGGATTATTATTATTATTATTAGTATGAGTATGGCTTCTATCTTCTCCTCCAGTCCAAACAACTTTCAGCCCACTGCTCCTTTCAATCCGGTGAGGCCAGCGTTTTTTGGAGCTGGGTGGAGGGATGAAAAAAATAGAATATCTGCCAATGGGTGAAGACAAAGCGCCCCACAATGCAACACAACACAACATAACACAACACAGGCCTATATGTGCCGGGAATGCACCCAAATGCACACCGCTTTCTGGCAGGAGATATTTCTCTCCCTGGCGATCCCAAGCGCCGAAAGTTGTAGCCAAAGCAGTTGCAGCCACTAACAACCCTCGGCTAGCAGAAGCAATCTCAACTCGGTGGCCACAATGTTAGGCATCCCAGGCTGAGAACCAGCGCCGAAACCTTGAGTTCACAAAAATTAAATCCCCCAAACACACACATACAACAAAAACAAAAACTTTTTAGGTTTCTTGACTGTCCCCCCACCTCACCACTCCCCCGAAAAAGGAAAAACCTTTGAACGGATTAAACACGACTTTTAGTAGAAAAGGAAGAATTGCTCAAAACACTTCTATTCAAAGGTGGAATAGGTCGCCCTGGAAAGGGTGTGGGAGGGGTTGGACTAGATAGCCTTTGTGGTCTCTCCCAGAGCTACATGGGATGGTTCCAAGTTGATGCCACTCCGGAATAAACTCACTCCGCAAGAATTTTCAGGCAGGAGTCGTTAATCCGTGATAAGTACCCCACCCGCAGAAGAAGTATCAACCGGGATGGTTCTACACTGAGCACAGAATACAGTTTGAACTACACTGAGCTGCGTTCTATGTTTCTACTCTGACCATACAATGTCCAATGCAGTTCAAACTGCATTCTGAGGTCAGTGTAGAACCAGCCTTAGAAAGCATCGCTCCGGTTTCACTTTCCCCTCCCGCCTCCCTTGATGGAGAAATCACTGGAGAAAAAGCAGGATGTAAATCCGCTTTAAAGCGTCTTCGGATTCGCTGATCCACCCGCTGCGTGTATTTTCCATTCCCTGTGTAATCTCAACTCAACAGTTAGAATTTAACAAACAGAATTTAATAAACCAGGGCCCTCCAGGTGTTTTGAACTTCAACTCCCGGCCTTGCCATGCCCAGGGTTGGGAAGCCGGAGGGCGCAGTGGGCTGAGGGGGGAAAGGAAAGGGCCTGAGGGCAGGAATGGTGGGAGTTGAAGTTCAAAACACCTGGAGGACCGAAGCTTGCCCATGCCTGTTCTAGTAGTGTCAATCCAGTTTTCCAATCTCAATTTTTGATGCCTGTTTAGTTCTGTACGTTTTAATGGCACTTCTCTCCGTTTGGATGAAAAAGCGGGATATAATGCAAGGAGGGGGGATTGGGAAGAGCGCCATAGCCCAGAGGAGGCAATTGGGGGGGGGGGGGGGAGATCCTGCTTTTCAGTGACCTCTCACTGGAGAGTAAAGCGGAGTAAAGTGGAAAAGGGGAGCCAACTGCGCTCCTCCGGCTTCCCAGCCCTGTGGATGGCAAGGCCGGGCTTCTCCCTTCCGGAGCCTTTTCTCCCGTCTCGTCTCTCCTCACCCGATCCCATGGGAGGGGAAGGGGAGACGCCTTCACGCAACAAGTTTGGGGGGCTGTGAAGCTGCCACGTGGATATGGGGGCTGAGCAGGAAAAGGGGACGCCTTCCTGCCCACCCGCGGCCAGGACGCCTTTCCTGCGGAGCCAGAACTCACTGGGCAGCGCTGGCAAGGCCGGGCGCTCAGGGCTGCTTTGCCCCAAAGCTTTAACTACAACTTGGAACCATCCCATGTAGAGCTAGCTGGGAAAAGGCTATCTAGTCCAACCCCTCCCACACCCCCTCCAGGGCGACCTATTCCACCTTTGAATAGAAGTGTTTTGAGCAATTCTTCCTTTTCTACTAAAAGGGAATTAATCTTGTCGTGTTTAATCCATAACTGAACTTTACTAAGAAATATGCCTGTGTTCATGAAAAATCTCTGAGTGAATATTTTAAACTGAAAGATTTTAAGGGAGTGTATATATTTTGGGCAACTACAACTGCAATTACTCTGCTAACCAAATATATTTTTGTAGTGGCCTGTCTTTGTCCTTGGCATTCCAAAGACATGGTTCTTCAGTTGAACAGCTGAGTTACCTGTGTGCCATTACATGAATGCTTGTGAATATCACTTGTTGAAAAAGTTGGCTTCTAACAAGGTCATTCTTTTCTTGACTAGTGGTCTCCACATGTTCCATGGGGATTCACATTTGCCAAACGGACGTGACATCATTTTTTCCCTTTTCAATGAAGTTATGATTGCCATTGATTTCCACAAGGTTATTTCCCCAGAGAGTGGGTGCAGTACTTCCCAATGGTGGGCTCGGCAGGACCGTTTCCCTGGAGGAAGAGCCTCTCTCGCCCTCCCCGCAAAGGCTCGTGGGCGTTTGGGTGGCGCCCTTTTCCCGAGTGGAGGGGAGGGGGCTGCAGCCCGTCCCGAGGTCGGATCAGACTGGCCGTGGCTGCGTCTCAAACCTTCGGCTGGAGTGCCTGCCAAGTTTCCTTCCTTTCCCCAAAGACTGTGCGGCCGGCAGCGGATCCCGCTGAAGGAGAGCCCGGGCCCAGGCGGGTGCCAAAGAGCACCCACACTGGGATTTGCACCTCGCGCAAATTATTGCTAAAAGGCAGGGATGCTTCGATTCATGGGCCGGTGGCTGCCCTTCTTATGAAGTCGCACTCATTTCTAGAATCAAATGAATGCCCATGCGACATTTGGAACGTATCTTGCTTCCAAGCAAAAGGTGCCAAATCCCCAAAGAAGCCAGACTTCAGCGCAAATTCAGATTAAATGGATTGAATGGGGCGGGAGAATCCCCATCGTATTATCCTGGATGTCCTTTCCTGTGCGACTCATATTTCTAGGCAGGCTTTTTTTTGGCCGTGGTTCAACCCAAGCCAAGTGTCTCCTTCCTCGCCTCTCTTCCCGTGCTTCCCAAGGC
Organism: Anolis carolinensis; assembly: GCF_035594765.1. Classification (NCBI taxonomy): domain Eukaryota; kingdom Metazoa; phylum Chordata; class Lepidosauria; order Squamata; family Anolidae; genus Anolis; species Anolis carolinensis. Next base: position 275,460,890 of record NC_085843.1, on the reverse strand, counting down.
GACACTCGGAGAGAGATCCAGCCTCGCCTGGGAAACGCGCGTCCTGGGCTGGGTCTGGGCCTGTCCCGCTTAAGCCCCGAGGTCCAGGTGTCTCGGAAGTCCTCGCGTTTCCTCAAGGAGGGGAAGTGCCAGGCCTCCCGCCACCCATCATCCACTAACACACACACGCACACACGCAACCCCTTCGCCGCTAAAACAATGCTGGCCTGGCTGCCTCCAGAGGCTGGGAAAAGCGCACCTCATTTGCATGAAGGACAATCGGGGCGTTTTCACCCCAGGCTCAAATTGGTTTGCGCTGAAAACCCGACGGTGCCAGCAAGGCCTGTTTGATTGCTCAGCTGTATTCCGCGCCGCATTAATGGCATTCAGGTGTCTTGGCACCTGAGAGGCTTCAATTACTACCTCCGGGCCCCCCACCCACCCATTCCCACCACCCTCGGATCCACAGTTGGCACCCGGGGCATTTGTCATGCTAATGACCGGTCTGGCCAGTGCGGGCTTTCCAGAGAGGGCTGCTCTCTGCTCCCTAAATGCCTCAACAGCAGCAGCAGCAATGATGCAGTTGGGTAATTTTAAGATTTTGGCCTCTAAGATCTTATACGCCCTCTCCCTTCTGTTTTAAATGCCTTGTTGCAAAGTACACCATTCACATTTCTCTTCTATTCCCCCCCCCCCCCCCCCTTCCCCAATGAATACACCACCACTGCTTCTATGTTCCCGATGCCCCAGATCAAAAAAGCTCAAATAACGCTTTGCCCATCCTGGCAGAAAGAGAAAAACACATTTTCCATCCACTCTTAGGACCATCACAATTACAGGAATTAAATTGATTTTTTTCACCTGCTGCCCTGGCGAGAAAAATAGTTTTTGCTGCAGAAAAGGATAATACATTTTAAAAGCAGAAGCAATACACTGGGCATCTGTAACCACAGCATGGCCAACGGATTAGACCCTTAACCATTTTTTTAAAGACAAAAAGATATTTTGGTGAGAAGTGTCGAAGTCATGGAGCCCTTGGTTGGAGAAAAATGGAATTCACTTCTAATTTCAATATGAAGTTGCCAAGTTATCAACTTGATGGAACCCAATTCCTTTGAGGGATTTTGTAATGCAGTTCTCCAAACAATGACAAGGGATAGAAATATGCAGATATTCAGAATAACATGGGATATCTGCCCTGTAGTAAGCAGTATTAGGTTAAAATGCAAATATATATTTATAAACACACACACATATGTGAAAATTAGGTAAATTGTGAACAATTGATATATTGGGCCAATATGCACAAAACCTGTATGTTTGACAAACTGACCGCAGGAGGCATATGTGAGGAAAAATGCACATAGACATCAATATGAATTTTCATGCAAACCTGTTGCAGAACTAGGGTGGAATGAATACAATATGGAGAAAACTGGATGGAAATGTTCCTTAGTTCCACCATGCCCATGCTGGCTTCTTTGCCTTGGCCACATCATGTGGCACTCTCGAGGTCGTAGTCTTAGTGTCCAGCACTAGCAACATTTTGTTGTTGTGTGCTTTCAAGAACCTTTTGAATATGGTGACCCAAAGACAAACCTTCCTGGATTTTTCTGGGGCTGAGAACATGCAACTCACCCAAGACCACACAGTGGGCTTCCCAAAACGGACTACAAGGAACATCTAGTCCCCATACAAGGATACACAACTAAAGCACTCCTGAAAGTTGCCAATTCAACCACTGTTTAAAGAAACCTTCATTGCGGGGAAGTGACAGACTGGCATCCTGAGATAGGGAACACAACTAGAGGAACAGTCCTGCACAAATTCACCATCTCCATGCAATAAAGTCCTAAGTCATTCTCTGTAAGGCACATTCTAGCTTAAGTAAATGGATATGCATTTAAGCTCTACCTTTTATGCAGTAATTGCAAGATTGGCTTAGTCTGTCCACTGCAGTTATAGTTTTAAGATATCAAAGAAACAGTCTCTCATACAAGGTGGTTGTTAGAGCTTGGGGAAGGTTCTTCTTCTTCTGGATTCCATCTCCCAGAATCTCCCAGTCAGTGTGACCACTAGCTTTGCTGAGGAGGGGATTCAACACCTGGAGCCATGAAACAGAACCACAAGCTTTGGCTGCTATAAGGACTGCAGAGATAATATATGTGTAATCCTAGGGGCACTCAAAAATACTGTGTATATGCCATTTGTTTGTAACGCTGGCTGAATCAAGAACTGAGATAGGCCTTGTGTGCAAGTTCATCTTCGCATTTGGCAGAAATAGTGTTGGGGAATCTCTGAAGTTGTTTTGGACAACCACTACTAAGCTGAATAGGATTCTGCTCTCACCATCCTTTAATATGGATGCTAGTCTCCTGATGCACTTCCTCTTTCACAACCAAAGTATTTATGAAGTAATGCATTTTTCTACTTCTTTTGTAGACAATGAATACAGAATGAATAAATAGCAAATGATTCTGAATCAGTAGATCTGGATTCAAAAATATGAGATCCTCAGGATGCCTGTCTGGTTACCTATATCTCATTCTCCAATGCCACCCACCAACCCTTCCCACAAAGAGTGCAAGAGCTATGAAAATAGCATTTATGAGATCTCTATAATGAATAAAGTTGGCAATGCTGAGGGAACTATAGCTTGGCCTCCACAATTATTCATTTTTCAACCTAGCTTTCTATTAAAACAGTGCACAAAGTGGCTAATAATGGTAAATGAAGGGATGTAGGGCCATGGAAAAGGAGAAGCCTCTGCCTCCCAGGATGGACATCAAGGGAAGGGGAACCCACCACCCATAACAGCAGCAGCAGATACAAGGACCCTGCTGTCACTCTCACCGTCAGAAAAGCACTAGGCTTCCACTGCCACTTGTTGTGGGATTGAAAGGCTGGAGGGCATCATGCTCTGGCCTCTGCCATCGACCCAGGGATTAAGAGCTAATGGCTTTGTGCATTGTGTGGGCACATTATTACAATCTGTGATAAGCCTCCTTGACCATTATTTGATCAAGAGGTGGTGGTATACATTTTTCTCAATAATAACAACCAACATATTTTGTGACCCCGGTTCTCACATTCCACCAAGAAACCCTTCATTTAATAAAGCTTTTCACATTCCACCTCCAATTCAGCAGAGAAAGGGCTGGTTTTGAAACCTCTCCCCATTATAATTCCCCACCCCCTATTAGATTGGTTTTAGCTTGCTTGCTGCCAATGCAGGTTCAAAGCAAGCTCTCAAAATTAAGACGATTGGCATTACATAATGTGAACAGTATAGTGTAGTTACTTCCTTTCATCTTTACAGGCGATCAGGGGGCTTAAAAGTTTTGGAAATTAAAGCACATCTTATTATGAGAGACATATTTCTGCTTATCCTCCCACCCTCAACTTAATGGGTCAATTGGGCAGCCATGCAGCTTCCATAAATTGTCCTTTCTTCATTCATTCTCTGTTCATCTTTCCCTCTCTTTCTCAATCTTTCCCTCTCTCTGAGATATATATAGATACTTAGACAGAGGTATGCCATGGATTATTGTTCAGATTTGAAACCATGGGAAAGAAGTAAAATGGCACAAAATGGCCACTAAATCTGATCACTGCTTTTTCCATACACCACAGAGTTAAAAGTGCTAACTATAAACCACCAAATTAACTTTTCCTCTAGAATGTGCTGGGGAAACTGTTCAGCCAATTAAATGTGATTGAAAGCACCTTCATACAACCAAAGAGTTTAAAGCACAGATTTGTCTTTGTCCTGGCTGCATTTCATGGTCCAAAAAGGAGGATGATTTCAAGACCTGATTGCTAGGCCAATCCTGATATCTAAGAACTCTCTCATTTATATTACAGGGAGAAAATAACTCTCATTATTTAATACAGAATTCCTTGTCACCAGTTGCTATAGTGCCAAAAATACCATGAAAGCAATGTAGTAGCTTACTACCACCCAGGACCCCCTCCTCCTCCAGATAAGACTATGGGATTTAGAGTTCTGCTATTTTTAACTCCTTCAGTACCATTTAGTACAATTCGCAATGGGGTGATTTACCGCTTGGTCAATATAGGCACACAGCAGATGTGTTCTTGGGTATTATTTTTTTAGCAGAAAATTTGACAGAAATAATAGGCAAAGAATAGGGAAAAGTTGCTGCATCACAAACAAGAATAGCAATTGAACATCTTTCATCAAAATCTTTATACAATACTAGCAACAGGTATATGTGAAATGAAGCACCAGCTCAGGTAAACTTTTAATAAGTAAACAAAAACATTTTAACCTTCCAGATACTACATGGGAGTTTCTTCCAAAATGCAGTTAAGGATGAATCAATAATTTCCACTTTTCTTAGGATTTCTATTTTGGTGGCCATACATATCTTAGCTTCTTTAACCGTGCTGGAGTGGAGGAGCATGTGAGGCAGGCTTATCCCCTTTCTGCCTTTCTCTCTGGTTTGCTGCTCCCAGCATGGGATACTGGAGACAACTGCTGTCATTGTAGGCAGGCATGCCTGGCACTCAAGGATCAGGCAGAGTAGAATCTCATTCTTTCCCAGCTTAAATTTGAATGCATTACTTACTGCAGATACAGTGCTGCAACCTAACAAACCATATAACGTTATCTCTTGTTATACCTCCCTATGTCTTAAGGTGAGTTTGGGAGACATTTGTGGTCACAGCAATGGTGCCATGATCATAAATATAAAATCATAAAATCAGGGTATAGGGTTACAATCTGTGTTGGATAGGGTTACACTCTCCTGGAAGACGCAGATTCACAGCTTGGAAGTTCTCTTGGTCTCAGCACTGAGCATGGAATCAAGGTTTCGGCTGTGGCCAGGGGAGCTTTTGGACTATTAAAACTTGTGAGCCAGTTGCGCCCGTACCTTGGGAAACCAGACTTGGCCACAGTGCTCAATGCTCTTGTTACATCTCTATAGATTACTGTAACACGCTTTACGTGGGGTTGCCTTTGAAGACTGTTTGGAGGCTCAATTGGCCCAACAGGCAGCAGCCAAGTTGCTCACCTGAGTGGCGTACAGGGAGCACGCAACTCCCCTATTGCGCCAGCTCCACTGGTTGCTAGTCTGCTACTGAGAAGTGTTAGCTTTAGCCTATAAAGCCCTAAATGGTTCCAACCCAGTTTACTTGTCTGAACGTATCTTCCCCTATGAACCACCTCGGAGTTTAAGATCATTTGGGAGGCCCTGCTCTTGGTCCCGTCTGCTACTCAAGTGCAACTGTTGGGGACGAGAGACAGGGCCTTCTCAGTGGTGGCCCCTCAGCTGTGGAACTCCCTCCGTAGCGACATTAGATCAGTCCCCTCCCTCCTAGCCTTCAGAAGGAAAGTAAAAACCTGACTCTGGGATCAGGCTTTTGGAGAATAGCACAGTGCAATAATAGATTTGGAATATGTTCAATGACCACGGAACGGCCTTAGACTACAATTTCTGGATGGCGTGATTTTAATATTGAATGTAGTGTTTTTAAATGTTTAATATGTATTCATTTTAATTCAATTTATTTTAAGTTTAATGTTTTGTATGTGTTTAAAACATTGGGATAGAGAAAGGCAGGGTATAAACAGGGCAAATAAATACATAAATGTGAACATAGAATAATAGAATTGGAAGAGACCACATGGGGCATCTCGTTCATGTAATTCAACCCCCTGCCATGCAGGAAAAGCACAAAGTACCCCCAATAGATGGCCTTCCAGCCTCTGTTTAAAAGCCTCCAAAGAAGGAGCTTACACGTTAGAGAGTTATGAGGACATACCTAACTTATGACATTGTAACTACTTAACAAGATGCCAATCAGTGCTGATGTCAAAGATGGGATCAATGGGTTCAAATGACAGGAAAAGAGATTCCACCTGAACATTAGGAAGAACTTCCTGACCTATGAGCTGTTCAACAGCAGAACTCTTTGCCTCCAAGCGTGGTGGAAGCTTCTTCCTTGGTAACTTTTAAACAGAGGCTGGATGGCCATCTGTCAGAGATACTTTGATTGTGCTTTTCCTGCATGGCAGGAAGTTGGACTAGATGGCCATGTGGTCTCTTCCAACTCTATGATTCTATGGTGACAATGAGAATAACTTATATCCTACTTTGTCTCCAGTCCAGTACAGATTAAATTCCTCATCATTAAGTCATGCAAAAATGAAATTATAATGAAGCTTTAAAGTGAATTAAAATCTACATACTTAAAACAGCAACAAGTAATGCAGGCAATTCAGTCTGTTATCAAAAGAACGATCAAAGACAAATCAAAACCATTATTTTTCTTCAGAAGGATGCCATGGAAGGTGGCGGTCGAACCTCTGTTGGGAGGGACTTTCCAAGCATGAAGTAGCCATTGAGAAGGCCCTGTTCCCACTAGATGGATCTGTGTGGATGGAGGAGAAAAGACAAAACCTTCTTTTGAAGATTTCAAGATATGGGTAGGCTTATGTGGGAAATACATGCATCCCGCCACATTAGGGGTTTTGTATGCTGGGCCCCCATGAAAGAGGGAAAAACTCCAAATCAAAACCACTTGCTTCTCCAGGAATCTCTAGGTCTTCCCATGCAACTATCATTCTGGAGGACTTATACATACCTAGAGAAGTGTTCTCTCTAGGAACCTCTAGAACAGGCCTGCACAACCTGACCCTTCAGGTGTTTGGGATTCCAACTCCCAGAGGCCCTAACCAGCTTGTCCAATGGTAAGGAATTCTGGGAGGTGAAATCCAATATACTTGGAGATCCACAGGTTGGGCAGGCCTTGGCCTCCAGCACAACTCTATAGTTGTGCAACTAAATTAGATATATATTTTAAAGAGGTAAATGGAACAAAAGTGGCAACTTATGGCAATATTGCTGGAGGTGCTTTCCATCTACTCACTAAATTAAATGGTTTTATTTTTAAAGAGGGCAAATGGAGCAATGCTGCAGAGGTCTTCTCCATCTGTTCACCAGAAATTGAATGGCCTCAACTTGGCAACAGGTAAGTTGAGTGGAGAAAAGTTACACTCACAACATGCCCATGTCACCACCACTGCAACAGCACTAGTTGCTTATTGCACAAGTGTCAATGTTAGAATAAAGCACTTTCAGGAGCCTATTCATGGGTTTCCCTCACGTATTAAAAGGCACAACTAAACAACAGGGGGACCCTGAAATGCATCTCCAGTGATATGCAAGGTTATACAATAAGCAGTGTGATTACATGCTGTTAAACAGTCACAAATGCACCCCCTAATCCTTGTGAGATAATGTCCAAAAAGATCTTGTGGCAAGCAGCATCAGACCTACTTAGCCCAGGCAAATCCATGTTGGTCCAGGGTCTGTATTTGCTACTGCCTTCACAACCTGCAATCCTTTTGGTGGTGTTCATGTTTGTTGAGAACATGCAAGAGAACCTCCCCTGACTAGCTTCCGGCTGTGGAATTCACTCTCGTGAAAGGTTTAGTTGATCTTCTCTCTCCTTTTCATTTGCTGGAATGCAAAGGCCTATTTATTCAAGCAGGTCTTTGGCTTTTAATTTATTAGTAAAGCTGTGGTTTCATCTTTTTACTGTGTCTTACTTATGCCTTATATTTCTTTAATTTTCTATTTTAACTGAACTATTGTTTAATTGTTTTTTTTAATTGTGGGAAGATTGGGCAGGTTATAAATAAAGTTTATATATATATTTAAAGCCACATCGTTTTTTTTAAATGTGTAAAAGTTGTCTTGAACAAGGAGAAAGAATTGATCATGAATAAACAAAAACATAAATGCCTATCACTCCCAGGCCATGTGGTCTAGGACGGCTGCACCACTTGCCAGGATCTTACACAAAAGTTGCTACTGAGGCCTTCCTCTGATCTACAACTTTGCTCCTGAAACCCTTTTCACAATGTAACGGATTTTCTCCTGGGCCAGCCTGCTCAAAGGAATCTATCACAAATTATCCTTAGGACTATTTACTGTACCAAGATGTAAGCTCACTTGAGAGAAGTGTGAATGAGAAAGAGAGAGAAAGAGTCTCGGTGTGTCTTCCCCACTCCAATTAGCAAGGAAAGAGCAGCCCTCAATTGGAAATTCCTCAGGGCTGGAAAAAAAAGTCCCTTGAGTGGCTGGGTTCCACCTGGCCCTTGCCTTCCTTTGTGTTTTCAACATGATTAAGCCATAACAGGAATGCAGAGAGGGTTATTACCAGACGGGTGCTCATCTTCATGGTTTCACTCTGCTTCCTATCCTCCCCCTGACTTCATTACTGTCCTCCATATTGAAGATCTGTTCTAAAGTATGCATTTGTTACTCACAGAGTGACTCAATATATTCCAACATTCACTGGGGCATTTGTGGATTTCTGATGAAAATGTGTTATTCAGTTTATTTCTAAAACATTTCTATGCCACCTCGCAGTCCTAAAAAGAATCTGGAAGGCCATTGACACCAACTGTTTAATCTATAATGGCGGTGGGGGGCACACCTTCAACCACCATTAAAAACATTATTTAAAAAGAGTAAAAGAGTCAAGGCAGAGGTGGCAGAAATATATCTAGCCAGCTTTCTCAAAATTAAAAACAAATTAAAAATAAAAAGCTCAATGACAGCTAACCTGCTGAACTTCCTTTGGCAGGGAGATCACAGCTAACTAGGTCTGTCGTCACCCAGACTTTAGAAAGCTAACCTACTTGGAGAGAACCAAACTGCTGTCAGGAAAATGCAACATGCTACGTATTATCCTCTGGTTTAGAGAGAATTATGTAGGCTTGCATCAAATTCCATCAAAATCGTAACATGGACAACAGTTTTTCAAGTGTGAGATGGGTACCCAAGTAAGCTGATGTCACACACAACTCTACTTCTCCATGTATTACAGTGGTTCCCTTCAGTTGATATATACTCTGCCCTCCATATTTGTGGGTTTAACTTCTGAGGATTAGTACATTCTCTCTAGGAACCTCTAGGGTCCTTCAGCACAACTCTATGGTCAACATCTGCCAGAAGTTGACTATAGACCCATGATCCCTAAAGGATCTAAGAAAGAACATTTCTCTAAGCACTTGTAGGTCCTGCAGCATGATTCTATGATGAACTTCCAGAGGAAACTAAACATAGAACTGGACTAAAGGGCTTAGAGATTCCTAAAGATATGCTCTCAGATTTTTAAAAAATAGCATTTAAAAAAATTAATGGTTTTTCTACTCTTGGGGGTGGATAGTCCTGTACCTCTAATGCCTAAGAAAATGGAGGACATACTGTTCTGGGAGTTAGGTGAGTACCTTCAATTTAATTTAGCCTAACAAGTAGAAATTATGATGGTGTGTGAGAGAACACACTTGATCTACTAGATGAGGAAGTTTCTGTTCTTCACTATCGAAGGAAAAGAGATGCAACCTACAGGCCCCTGGAATGTTGCAGATTGTAACTGTAGTTTATGGTCTTTTTCAAACTTGGTCCACCAGCTGCAATCACTACTGAAAAATTCAGATCTGACAATTGCCACCCATTCAGGTTTATCTCTCTTTTCAGGTTTTCCTAAAGTCCGTACGGATAGAGTATCCTTTATATGAAAAACACTCTGAAATCCAAAATTATCCACTGAAATAGTGATACCTTTGCTTTTTGGATAATTAGATGTACATAAACTTTGTTTCATGAAAAAATTAATAACATATTATGTGTAATTACCTTCAGGCTATGTGCATAAGGTGCATATGAAACAAATGAATTTCATGTTTAGACTTGAATCCCATTTCCAAGTTATCTCATTATGTGAGCATATGTAAGTACAGGGATTCCAAAATCTCAGAAAATCTAAAATACAAAATATTTTTCGTCCCAGAAACATTTCAGATAAGAGATACTCAACTCGTACATAAATTTCAAGGTTTCTCTGCTTAAAATTGTATTTTTCTATTTTTCTACTTGTCCACAGTCTCTCATGTTGCTGATTCACATGTGTTCCAGTTTTCATCTGTGAAAACTTAAAAGATATACATGCAGCCTGTGAGTCCTCCTCTGGCCATCACTGGAGATTTCCTTGTTAGCTTATTGGATTAAAAATGTGTGCACTTGCCTTTCAGTAGGATATGGAAACGTCAGGCAATGTAGAATACCACTGCTTCTGGGCATGCAATTATGCAATATACAGTATTATATTTATGTACAGCTGAGGCCTTTGATACACATACTTTGGAATAGGTCCGACTTAAACCCAATAAAATTTACTTCCAAATAAATACAAATAGAATTAAACTGCACAGTCTCTACAAAAAGGCTACTTTGTTTCTGGACCAATTAAATTTGCTGCCTTTGACCTTTAAAGACCAAACTATCTGTTTCCTGATTATCTCAGAGAATCTTTTTCCCCATTCCATTGCCTGGAGCACTGAGGTCTGCTAATGAAGAACTACTATGGATTCTGTCCTCTCCAGATGAAAGGGGTTATTTTATTTTTTTACAAGTATCAGCGCTTGTTTCAGTCCTGGCCCTGGACCACCCCTTTCTAGGAAGACCATCTGGCTTCTTCTGCTAGTTTTTGGAGACAAGTGAAGATGTTATGGTTGGTGAAGCAGCTGAAGACTAGGTTTGTGGCTTACTCTCTGACCCCCCCTCCCCCCAGTTGCTTTTCTTTCTATTTTTGGAGAGTCTAGTTTTATCTTTGAGAGCCTTTCTCCAACAGTATACAGATATTGGAAATAAAAGGGTATCAACAACTGGAAAGAGTAGATTCAAGTTCACCTTCTTTTCCTTTGGACAAGAAGTAAGCACCAACTTATGGCCTTCCACAAGCCATGGAGGGATTCTACACTGTAGAATTACTGCAGTTTGACACCACTACCTGCCATGGCTCACTACGATGGAATAATGGGACTTATAGTTTTACAAGGTCTAAAGACGTCCCTGCCAAGGAGTGCTGATGCCTCACTGAAGTACGACTCCCAGGATTTGTTAGCACTGAACCATTTTTTAATTCAAAATTTCAAACACAGCCCTCTGGCTTCTCATCTAGCTTCTTATATATTTTACGATAATTCTTTTCATCTTACATTAGTAGTAAAAAATCCTGTTTCATATTCTCCAACATTTCACAGAAGAAGCCTGGATATGTGTGGCCAAATAACACCAAAGTGTGATAAAAATTGGCAAACATTAATAAGAAGGAACACAAAAGCTAGGAGAGGCTACAACAATTTGATTCTTTTTTTATTTCTTTCTCTCTTCTTTTCTCTTTCCAAGTTAATTGCTGTAAACTACTTTAAATTATGTTTGCAGGAATTGTAAAAGATGAGGACTAAGGGGAAAAGTAGCAGAAGAAGAGAGAAATTAGGACATTTTAAAAGCAGCTGAAAAAGCAAGACAAGAGAGGATTAGCTGGGATTGTCCATGCAATCAGGACAGTTGAAGAATCTGCCGAATCCACAAATCACACCACATGCATACACATTGCAATATGCCTGTTTCTTTTTCATTTGGTCACTTTTCTAGATGGGTTAACTATTTACCTTGGGAAACATAACTAAGATCTGTATGTGTAAAATCAACATCAAAAGAATATCTGGCACTTGATTTAACTAAGCAACAGTAATTTTTAAAATCCATTTTCTGGGCTATTTCCTCATACAGCAGCATGCAAACTAGATTACAGGGGATAGGAGACAAAACAGTTGCAGTAGCTAATTAAAGAATTCTGTTGAAGGCAGCTTTAAACATAACGATCTGATTTTTTTAAACAAATGATTGAATACCTATGCAAAGCACCCTATCTGAACATCAACATGAAGAAAAATTTGCAGTGTTGTTGACACCACTAACCTGTTTACGAAGCTAACCGATTTTAATGGTGACCACATGAGAAGAATATCAATACAGAGCTCATTATACAGGATGGATTATATGGGTGAAGATGGTTCTTCAAGTAACTTGCTATCAAGCTGTTCAAGGTTTTAAGGATTAGCACCAGCACTCTGAATTGAGATCAGATGCTTATTGGCATCAAAATCAGAATTCTGCCTTCTGATTTCCAACGTTGGTGGTTGCATTTCATAATGACTGAAAATTTTAAATCAGACATTGGCTTTCTCATCAACAAGCTATGACAGAATGGAATTTGAGTAAAATATCCCTTTCAGCATCAGCTTTCAGGGAGATGTATTGAGTAAGCCAAATGGTTAGTTTAGAACATTAATTAAAAAAACAAAAACAAATAAAGAAGGATGTGTGGGGTAGGAATCAGGAAGCCTCTTCAAAGCAAAGCTGATACACTCACTCCCGGAGTTGATTTTAAATTGTATATCCCCTTATTTCTTTGAAATGTACTGGATTTATTGCTGAAATTTCTGCTACTGCGGATATTCCATATTTCTCAGATGCTGCAAAATAAAAGGAATGAATGAGGTGGCTCTTGGGCAGAGGTTTCTTGTTGTTTATCTGACTTCAACTCTCCCTCCTTAATAACTTGCTCTTCCCTGTCATTCCCACTCTTATTTTAAGAATGTCCTCTTCTATTTCTTTAAAAGCACACTAGAGGTACTACTTAAACATCACTGAGTTAACACACAAAAAAATCGAATTAACAGATTTTTAAAAATATGGAAACTATATTCCCACTTCTGTTTAATCAATCAATGTATTATAAAATAATTCAAAAACAAGAAAGTCCCTATACGATGCTCTAACGCTCATGCCAGCTTTGGAATATGAATGAGGGGCCCCATGGGACGGCCTTGGCAAAACTGTTTCTCCCTCTGATCTCAAGCCAAGCAAACTCTTCCAAAAGTTGACCCTACTAGAGTACCAGTTCTGAGAAGTACGAGGGATGCTTTACCGGGTAAGGGTCAAACTGAAGAGGGCTTTGGTTAAGCCCAGGTTTTACGGCTTGCGGAAGAGCTATGGCAGTTATATTGAAGGAGGAAACTGCTATGCAAAAGCAAATTACCAGGGTCTATGAACTCCAATTACCTCATTATGTCCTACAAAACTCTGCTGTTGCTCTCCTGATATCTCTCAAATTGTTCTTTTTTGTTAAGAAAATCTGGTGGGCTTGTGCCTCACATGCTCTGCTGAAATTATATACATCAGCAAAGTGCACCATACAGTCCGTAAGGGCACATTCAGAAATGTGTGCATATGTTTGTATTTATGTGGCTATACACACACATACAGAGTTGACAACAAGCATATAGAAAGGTATAGTTATTAGAATGCATTGCAATATTAATAGGTAATGTAGAGAGTTTAATTTGTATCTCTATTAAATTAAACATATGGCAAATAGGGTATAATAGATTTTCTATCATTCAGCTGCCAATGTGGCAACAGAAACCAGTTACTCTTGTCAGTGGTTTGTTTATTGGCTTATTTGAATTAAAATAAAGCTTTGCTTCTGCTGACTGCACATCATTATCTATGAGACCATAATCCCGCTAGCAAATCCTATATCTTCCAGAACTGGCTCTTTTGTTTGGGATTACTGAGAGCTTAGCCTATAACAAAGAGGAATAAGGCATCCCTCTCATCCTCGTAATTAAGTGTGGGGAGTAATTTAGAAATAAACCTAGCAAAGATGTACAATTTGGAGCCATGTTTCTTAACAGAACTAAGGAATAGGAGAGGCCAAATGCTGATTATGTTGAACATTATGTTTAAGCCATTAAAACTTCTGTACAACAGGAATCTAGCGTCTTCTCTTAGTTCTTCTTCATCTTTTAAAAACTGAATACCTCTCAATATGGTACTATCTATTGTGATGTGACTTTTTTAATTTTAAAGATACATTAAAAATGTTGGAGCAGATGATCTGCATTTATTTTATGCCTTCTTTGACCTTTAAAAATATTCTAATTCTCAGAAATGAAATTTAACTATTTAATCAATTTGTAGGATAATATTTTAATAGGTTAAATATTGTGGCGATACTTCCAGCAAGCTCAAATTTGAAATTGCTTTCCAAAGATATGTGTGAATCAAGAAAGTCAATTAGTATTTTCAGGCATTAACGTTTTTCATCCATATTTCCACTGCTACTGGCGAATTCTGAGGAGGGCACACCTAAAATTTAACCAGTTATTAGCACATTACAATGAATTCTGTAGAAGTGAAACTATCAAAGATTTTACTTTTATGAGCTATAGTTTTCTGAGATCAGCTTTGGTGGGTAAGATTTTCATTCTGAGTGGATGCCTTAAAATTTGGGGATGCCAACCTGAAGGGTTGTTTTCTGCAACTTCCTTATAATTCAGGGTTGTCAAAAGCTTCATTTTTCTGTCCACATTTGGAAAAAAAATCCTGTTTTATTTTTCTTACTGTCTTTGTTATTTCGATAGGTTTGGTTTTTAACCTCTGTTTTATTACATTAATAGTGTTGTTTCTTTGATTGCACATATCTTTGATTGCTAACTATCTTGCAGATCGTAAGCTTGTGTGTATATAACGAACAAGGGAGGAAAAAAATAAATAGAAGTAGGCAGAGTGACAGTTCAGAACATCTGTTAGCCTTCTGTCTGTGTTTCAGCGAGATGTCGTGGCGAGCACAGCTGTGGGCATTTTCAGCTTCTTTTTTGCACACATCTGCCACAGTAGTGCAGTAATATAGGTAATTAGCAACACCTCATATAAACCATTTGCTATTTTAATGTTCTGAATAAGTAAAATGAACATCAAGGCCCTTAAAAGGGGAGGGAAGGGGGAAATAAGAAACTAGTAAATACACTGTCCGTAGAATGTTTTGGTATGCAGACTGTTTTGTCTTTTAAAAATTATGAATGGTAGTTTTGATCACTTTGTAAAAGTGAGGCTTTTGTAAAAATATACGGCCACAGATGAGCTGAAAGCAAATGTAAGATTTTCCCTGACAACTCGCCTGTCATAAGCAAAGACAAAGATAGGAAGGAACCAGATATCTTGCATGTGCCCTGTGCAAAATCAGCAGCCAAATTATATATTTCCCCACAGCAAGAAAACCAAGAGATCTTCAATACCAGGCAATCTTACTGTCATTTGGTCATCTTTTTGCTCAACCTCTGCAGCTGTGAAAGAAAAAGCTCACCTTGCAACAGCGGCTATGATCTCTACCCGCCGTGGGCAGCTAAAAAATCTAAGTGGAGTAATTACCAGTAGGACATTTCTGAAGCAAAGCCAACACTGTAGCATGCTCTGAACAGGTGAAGAAAGAAAAGAGAGAATATTCAAAGAGACTTTAAAGGCATCTTTTCACATCATTTAGATGCCTCAAAGGAGAGTGCATACAAATATAGCCTGATGATAATATCTAAGATAGGAGTCAAAATGGATTAGTGATGTTGAAACTTTAAACTCTTGAGTGTCTTAAACAAAGACAAGAGATTTTCATGATATTTAAAAGGCAGGCATTCCTATTTTGAATGCGTAATAAATGGGGGCTACTTATATTCCCCAAATACAGGTTGGGAAAATAAATATCCAGAATTCCAAAATCTAAACTACTAATCCAAAGTTGTCCACATTGGTGGTTAGACAGTGACACCTTTACTTTCTAATGCAGATGTAAGAGATCACACTACTCTGCTACGGAAATAGCTTCACTGGTTGCCCATCACTTTCCAAGCCCAATTTAAGGTGCTGCTTTTGCAGTTTAAAGCCCTACACAGCCTTGGTCCAGGCTACCTGAGACAGTGTGTCCCCCACTACACCTCTGGGAGATCTTTTAGATCCAACAAGGAGATTCTAGTGTCAGCAATAGCATCTTCCGAAATACACCTCCAGCTCTTGAGGAAAGGTTCCTTCTGAGGGGCTGTGCCCATCATGTGGAATGCCCTCCCGAGAGAAACTGGATCTGCCCATACCCTACTCCGGTTCAAAAAAAGTCTTAAAACATACTTTTTAAATAAAGGTTTCAGATGACTGGATTTTCTGATATAAGCATATGAGGGCATTCAGATGGCTTCTAGGTACCCTTGATTTTAATTACGGGGGCGAGTTACAGGGAGAGATCTACTCCCCTGTTCAAGGAGCTCCACTGGCTGCCTTTTATTTTCCGGTCCCAATTCAAGGTGTATACCATCATGTATAAAGCCCTAAACGGTTTGGGACCCACCTACCTTTGTGACCGTATCTCCTATCACAAGCCTACACGATCCCTTCGTTCATCAGGGGAAGCTTTCCTGTCCCCACTCCCGATATCCCAGACCCGTCTTGTGGGAACAAGGGAGAGGGCCTTTTCTGCTGTGGCCCCCCGATTGTGGAATTCTCTGCCCGCTGAGATTAGGCAAGCCCCCACACTAGCAGCCTTCAAGAAAGACTTGAAAACATGGCTCTTTCGCTGTGCTTTTGGAGAGTAACCATTTTATATTTCTTTTCCGTTGCTCCCTCTAATATCTATCCTCCAGAATACCCCACTCCCTTATGACCCTGTTCGCTGTGGTTTTTATTTTTATGTCTTTCTCACCCCGAGTTTTAACTTAATGTTCATGTGGTCTGCCCTTGTTTTTATTGTCTCCTTGTTTTATTTTGTAATGGATATTATTTACTGTATTGCTTATTGTATTGTGTTGTGCTGTTCTTTTATATGTTGTTTACATTGTATTGTTTTGGGCATGGCCCCATGTAAGCCGCCCCGAGTCCCCGTCGGGGAGATGGTGGCGGGGTATAAATAAAGTTTTTTATTATTATTATTATTATTATTATTATTATTATTATTATTATTATTTTAGGATGCAATAGTTTTATTGTAATAGGTTAAAGGTAAAGGTTTCCCCTGACATTAAGTCCAGTCATGTCTGACTCTGGGGGTTGGTGCTCATCTCCAGTTCTAAGCCGAAGAGCCGGCGTTGTCTGTAGACACCTCCAAAGTCATGTGGCCGGCATGACTGCATGGAGCGCTGTTACCTTCCCGCCGGAGTGATACCTATTGATCTACTCACATTTGCATGTTTTCAAATTGCTAGGTTGGCAGGAGCTGGAGCTAACAGTGGGCGCTCAAGCTGCTCCCGGGATTTGAACCTGGGACCTTCCGGTATGCAAGTTCAGTGCTTTAACACATTTCGCCACCGGGGCTCCTTTTATTTTAATATTCAGGTTTTAATGTTTATCTTCACTGTCAAATATATGGTTTTAATATGTATTGTTTTAATGTTTGTATTGTTGTATTTTATAATGCTGTTAGCCGTCTTGGGCCCTGCTGCGGGGAAAGGCGGGATTAAAAATGCATAAATAAATAAATAATGGTTAATGTTACACATGTTTATTTCATGCACATAATTATTAAAAATATTGTGTATAAAATTACCTTCTGGCTATACGTATATGAAAGGTAAATGAATTTCATGTTTAGAGTTGTATCCCACCTCCATGATATCTCATATAGAAACACAGGTATTCCAAAATCTCGGGGGGGGGGGGGGGCGGGCCTTAAATCCAAAACATTTCTAGTCCTGAACATTGTCAATTTTTTGTCTGATTTATCCTGACAAGACAGTGTTGCTTGCTTCCTTCTCTTCTCATTCTGCCTGCCTCCAAACAACCTGCAGAGAACAGCAAAGATTCAGCTGGCTACATTGTGGAAGGAAACCTTGCTATGGTAGAAAGGAAGCTGGAGGAAAGAAAAAGAAAGCTGAGGAAAAACCGAGGGGGGGGGGGAGGTTGGGGGGGGGGATTGGGCAAAGGCCATGATGTGGATTTGCCTCTGTGTAAACCCTATTACATTCTGTCTCACTCCTACAACTGGTACCCACCAAATGGTACTTTCTGCCCATGGCTTTAATACCACTTGGTGCTACACTTGAAGAAGTGGGTTTATATTCACAAAAGCTCATGGAAAAATAAAAACCAGCTAGTCTTAAATGTGCTACCACATTTATTCCTGCCCTTCCATCCTTTTTTATAAAAAGGTGGAATGAGAGAGGATCAATTGGAACTGTCCCTGGCAAATCAGGACAGTTAGAGAATATGCGTCACATGCACTCACTTGGCCACTAAAGTGTATGAATGGACTTGTCCTCAAGTCAAAACATACTCTTCTTTCCATCTTTGAAAACTAGGTGCCCCCAGATGGCGTAGTGGACTAAGTGACTTGAAGGTTGGGTTGCTGACCTGAAAGCTGCCAGGTTCAAATCCCACCCGGGGAGAGTGCAGATGAGCTCCCTCTATCAGCTCCAGCTCCATGTGGGGACTTGAGAGAAGCCTCCCACAAGGATGGTAAAAACATCAAAACATCCGGGCGTCCCCTGGGCAATGTCCTTGCAGACGGCCAATTCTCTCACTCCAGAAGCGACTCAAGTTGCTTCTGACATGAAAAAATATATATTTGAAAACTGGTCATTCTTAGGATATAGATCCTGCAAGAGACTGTCTCTTTAAATCTGTTTCAGTTCAGCACTAATTCATGTACTTACTTACTTTACTTAGGCGATCCCTCGACGTTCGAGGACGATAGTCTTCCAACCTTGGTATCTTGGGCGTGTGTTCTTAGGTGACTGAAGAGACCGATTCTTGACCCGCATATTCTCCCGCAGTGAGGACATCGGTTTCCAGGTGGAAGGCGGTCCCGGTCGGGGTTAGCTTGACGCTCCTTCCTCTTGGCACGTTTCTCCCTTAAGCCCTCCGTTCGTGCCTCTTCGAACTCCGCAGCACTGCTGGTCACAGCTGACCTCCAATCAGAGTAATGAACCTCATATGTGGCAAGTTACTGTGGAGTTGCTTTCCACAGAAGAAGAAAACTGCATAGGGTTATATAGAAACAGGCCATTCCTTTAGCCAGATGATGTTTATGGGATTATGCCAGTTTCAAGGCTACATCCTATGTGAGTGTTAAAAGATGATGGTTTTGTGTTCTCAGTTGTTATGTAGCATAGTAATGCTACATTATAAAGGATGCGAAAATGCTACTAGTATGAAAAAACGGTACAACCTCCTGGTAACAACAACTCTATTCAATTCTAGAGATGTCCAATTAAAAAAGAAAAACCATAACTTTGAGCGACTACTTCTCTCCCTCCTTCAACAATAGGCACGGCGGCGCAGTCCATTAGCACTCTTGCATACTCTTTTTTGAAAGAGCCATTGGAATTTTTGGTTAATAGAGTGATCTGATTGGCTGAACATTGTTGGACTTTTTTTTATAATTGATACTTTTTTAGCAGATGCACAAAGGTAAGGACTTTAGCCTTGAATACCACCTACTGGCAATATGCCTGGATGGAGAAAACTAGTGCTAAAAGTATTTATTAAAATGCACACTTTAAAATAGTCTGCTTTTCAGATCTAGTAGTTATGTTACAGTGTGTGTAAAAGGTTTTCTTCTTTTTTTGTAATCAATGGCACATGGGGCACTGAACACACACATACACGCACAAACAGAAAAGCCCACAGAACTGATTCATTTCATCTGGAATGCATCCAAGCTGGTCCCTTTTGGGGAGATGAAATCAAAATACTTCAAGGCCACCCTTGCTTCATCAACCAATCAAATCCAAATATCAAATAAGGGATTTCATGTGCCATTCTTTTTAGAAAAAAGACTACATGCTCTAAGAGAATGAGGGGGCTATTGGAATTCTTTGGCACTCCTATGATACTTACTTGAGAAAGGACAAGAGAAATATGCTTTGGCAGGAATGAATTTTGCAATAGTCAAAACAGGCAGCAGCTACTGCAGCTGCCTACTGGAGAATCAATCCCAAGTGCTCTCAGCTTTTCACAAAATCCCTGGATGGCAGCTATTCACAAGCAAACTAATGGATTAACCCCTTGCTTGTCTTAGAATTACAGGAAGTAGAAGGCACAGCAAGTCCGGGAAGAAACAGTGCCCTTAGAGTAAGGGCAAATCTGCCAGGAAATTCACCCGTGCAAGATCAACTGAATCGCATGGGGGCTGCACAAGCGGTCCTCTTTGAGAAGAGTAGTGCAAGGGAACTTTTACACAAGAACTAGTCTTCAGGGAAGTATGCAGTGATTACTCCATTATTCTGACAGCTTGGAACCAAAAATGTTTTTTAAAGTATCAGGAAATTTAAAAGGGGTGCTTTCCTGCATGGAGTTTGCCACTGTACATTTGGCAACCATCCCAGCATGTGACATGGATTGCTGAGGGCTTGAGCTAGCTGCTAGACCAACAGAAAACATTTGCACCATCCCATCCTAGACTTGCTCTGAGAGTTGTAAGCTCACACAAAGGAAAGAGAAGCACAGTAAGAGGGCCCTTCCACACAGCCACATAACCCAGAATATCAAGGCAGAAAATCCACAATATTTGCTTTGAACTGGGTTTTCTGAGTCCACACTGCTATATATTTCAGTTCAAAGCAAAAAAAAATGTGGGATTTTATTCAGCTGTGTGGAAGGGGCCTGACTTCCATATTCTGTAGGACCAATATCTTTAGTTTCATTTATCTACATTTGACATATTTTATATATCCTCTTTGGGCATTTTCTAAGTCCTCCATTGTGCCTCTATAGTATTCTTCTAACTCATTTCCCTTTTGTCAATGTATTATTGGATGGCTAGGCTTTTATTGTGTGATGTTGTGTTTTTATAGTTCTGTTGTATTAATTTGTTGTAATTGGAATGTATTTTATGTTGTTATATTTTATTGTATATTGCTGGAGCCCCTGGTGGCGTAGTGGATTAAAGCCTTGTGATTTGATGGTTGGGTTGCTGACCTGAAGGCTGCCAGGTTCGAATCCAACCCGGGGAGAGCGCGGATGAGCTCCCTCTATCAGATCCAGCTCCATGTGGGGACATGAGAGAAGCCTCCCACAAGGATGGTAAAAACATCAAAAACATCCAGGCGTCCCCTGGGCAACATCCTTGCAGACAGCCAATTTGCAGTTTCTTGCAGAAGCAACTTGCAGTTTCTCAAGTCGCTCCTGACATGAAAAAAAAAGTATATTGCTGGGCTTGGTCCTCAGGGAGATGGGGCGGGATACAAGAATAAAGTTATTATTATTATTACTACTATAGAATTCTAAAACTGGGGTTTAATAAACAAAAAATGCAACCTAATAGGAGAACAAAAAGCTATAACCAAGTAACATTAGCAAAACTAAAACAGGATAAGCAAAAAGGAAGCAGAAGAATTTTCCCTGTAGTTCATGCAGCAATTGCCCACAGTGCTCAAAAAAGGCAGCAGAAAAACCTTAAAATGAAAAGACGGGTGGATAATGTTGAGAAAAAATTCAATATAAACACTACTCCATTTCTCATTTTCTTCTCCTCCGTTTATGACCTTATTTACCCAAATCTAATGCTCACCTTTTTTGGCTAAATTGTTGGTGTGCATTACATTCACCCACAAATACTTTTTTTGGTTTCAGTGTTTTGAATTCAATTGCGTATTAGACTTGAGTAAATATGGTATGTCCCCTCTCACTCTGCAGATCTTCCTCTTCCCCTGCCCCCAATGTACCTCTACCTCATGTGGCCGCAAAGTACAGGGTTTGACTTCTTCCCAACTCTGTGATTTCTAAATTCTTTCTTCTTATTTTGGTTACTATCATGACAGAGAAGAGGCCAACCTCTCTGAGATGGTAGGCAGAAGGATGAGCTCTAGTTTGGAGATCCAGGAAAGGCTAGACAATAACAGATTAGCATTTGAACAAGAGTAAAACTTTGCCTTTTTGTTGATAAAGAAACTTGGTGGTTAATTCTGAAACCAAGTTCTGGAAAGAATGGATCCCCAGCTCTGTCCTTGGTCTTTGTAAAGATCTTTCCTCTTGT
Organism: Anolis carolinensis; assembly: GCF_035594765.1. NCBI lineage: Eukaryota > Metazoa > Chordata > Lepidosauria > Squamata > Anolidae > Anolis > Anolis carolinensis. Next base: position 275,439,230 of record NC_085843.1, on the reverse strand, counting down.
ATATCCCCTTTCTTTTACTCCATACCTACAAAGTATATTATGTACCACCAAGGCTCTGGATCAATTTTCTAACGTATTTCCAGGGGAAATGTTTATCACAATCTGAATAAAGCTACTGTAAATATGCTTTGCAGGAAATGATATTAGGTGTGTGACCCAAGATTTGCTTTTGAGTCTGATCTGTGGATACTGCCATGACTACAATTTAGACACAAGCAAACTATTAACGTGAACATATAACATAACCCAATATGGCTTCTGTCCTTGGACTTTGAAGTTTTTCAGGGGTAAGTTTTTGAATGGAATTGATGGAGGAGTTTCAGTATTACTTTTGAATCTTTGTGGATATATGGGTAGCTATTGCATTATAACTGCATCACCCAATGGACACCCTATGAGAGATATGGCCATTGGAGTTGATGCAATTAATAATAATAATAATAATAATAATAATAATAATAATAATAATAATAATAAAACTTTATTTATACCCCCGCCACCATCTCCCCAACAGGGACTCGGGGCGGCTAACATGGGGCCATGCCCAGAGCAATACAATATAATAAAATATAAAAACAACATATCATAGCACCATTCAAAATACAATAAATAATAATAAACAGAACATCAAGAAATCAAAAAACAATAAAACAAGGGCAGGCCGCGTGAACACAAAGATAAAACCCGGAGTGAGAGGGACAGAGGGGTACTCCACTATGGGCAGGGACATTTGGAAGTGGGGTAATCTAGAGGATAGATGTTCGGAGGGGAGTAACACGGAGAGATATATTAACAACCTAATAGCTTTCTTTATACCTATAAAGTGTCAGATGTGATGTTGCAATTGGTTGGTTTTGGATTATGTCCCTGACTTAACAGATATTTAAGCCATGTGATGTCACCTACATCTACTCAGTAGATAACCTTATAGGTCACCTAGTGCCGATCATCTGCCTATCTAAACTGTACTGCTAAATCTATAAAATGGGAGAGTCAGGTTCTATCAAGGCACACTTCAACATAATCTAAGAGGACTAGAGTAGTATAGTTTTCCATTTAATGCTTACGGGAATCTATTGAATGCTATCTCATCAAGCTCATGTTATTGAATGCCAGTTCTTGTGGCTGAGGGCAAATCGGACAAACGGAAGACTGGAGCTCTGTCTTGATAAGACTGAAACGTTGCACTGGACAGCTGAGAGCGCCAACAACCAGGAGGTCTGTCTAAGAACTTTGCCTGAGACTGTATTGCTGCCAATTGTATGCTACATCTTCACAATCTTGGAGAAATGATTTTGAATACCCCAGCTGTTGGTAGGCACTCAAGAGACCAGCTGCATCAGATGATTTTATTCTTTATAAGGAATGGAGAAAAGGAAATATCTCTGTTTTGCCAACTTTTTCCATATTAACAAAAAGCAATTTGCAACAGATATTCTGAGCTTTGAAAAGATATACCAATATATTCTTCTATAGAACTAAAATAATCTGACCATGTTAACTGGATATTTTCCTATAGAGAATACCTTGAGAATTTTATGGAGGAGGGGAATCAGACCTCTGTTCTGTGCAGACGCTTAATTGTCTCTTGCTTGCTCTTCCCCAAACATTAGGCAAAAACAATCAGGGACAAAATACATATTCCAAAGATGTAGGCTAGCAGCCCTGGCAGATGTTGCAGTGAAAAATGGCTATGGAAGCAGGGAATATTTCAATGGAAAAGAGACGGAAAAGCAGTAATGTTTAAATACATTCTGGAAATAATTTGTGGATTTTATTCCTTTAGAGCAGAGCATATTGTGCTTCTAGAAAGCATATAATAAGGAAATCCCCTGTGCAGAATCCATTGAAATTAATGGAAAATTGTGTTCCTATTCATTTGGGTTCAGATCCTGCTTATCTTCATGACCGTATCTCCCTCTGAGATCTGCTCTGAGATCTGCTGGGGAGGCCCTTCTCTCGCTCCTGCCTCCATCACAAGAACGGTTGATGGGGATGAGAGAGAGGGCCTTCTCGGTGGTGGCCCCCAGCTCTGGAACTGTCTCCTCAGAGAAATTAGATTAGCCCCCACTCGGTCCACTTTCCGTAAACACTTGAAAACATTGAATGTTCCAATGTGCCTTTGAATAACGGTTTAGCTCCCGATCAGGTCTCTCCAGTCCTAATTTATTGTTTTGGTTTTTCCAGCACTTTACTTCTAGTCCCGGCCCTATAGCCTGTGTTTTGCACAAGCCTCTGCCCTGCCCTCTCAAATCTCAACATGCCCATTTTTTCCGACTACTGGTTGCTGATGTTGATTGATGTATTTTTATGATGTGTTTACTTTTCTGTTTTTAATTGTTTTAGTTATATTGTTTATTTGTTATATGTTTTTAATTGAGTAACTTTGTAATCCCTGTTTATCCTGGGCTTGGTCCTCATGTAAGCTACCGCGAGTCCCCTCAGGTGGCGGGATATAAGAATAAAGTAGTTGTTGTTGTTATTATTATTATTATTATTATTATTATTATTATTATTATTATTATTTCAACAAGGCTGATTAGCAGCTACATTTTAGAGTTAGATGTTTCTAATGACAGTCCCCAAAGTCACACTGAAAGAAAAGGCAACAATGAGTTATTCTGATCTATATACAAATAAACTAGTATTTTTTTTATCTCCACTAAGAGCACATCTAATGGGCCTTAGTTGCACATGCAAGTCCCAAACACCCCCCAAATACTTTACTTTGCAACAGAAAAAAAAGTTTGGCTGCCATTTAATTTTTACAAAAACACTGTTTTGCACAAGATATTTGCACAACATATGATGGTCACAGTCCAATAACCTTTCCATTTTTTTTCTGCAAATGATTTTTTTTTACAAACAAAAGGTACAAAATGTGAAAAATGCTACAGCTTGACTCCTTTTAAAAACCAAGCATCTCAATATACTGAAATGCATTTCTCACTGAGAGCAAGAACATTATCAAGTACTCTTTACGCTTCTAGTTCAGAATCCAGCCTGACATTTCCAATAAGTTGAGCACCCACTCTTTCCATGTCTCCTATTGGCACGAATTATTCTTCAAATTGGCACAAATCATACAGCCACACAGCATACTTATCAAGCTTTTTTGTGGGTCACTGATGATCCTTATGATGAATTTTATTTCAATTTTTTGTACTTCTGCAAAGCCCAGAGTTTTCTTGAACATGTTATTGTTTCTTTGTGACCCCAACTTGGTTCCTTTTCTGTCACACTATGCTATGGGAAAAAGGGAGGAAAATGCTTCTAACCATACCTGTTGTGTTGTGAATGCACCATGTTGCTTTCCAACCATCATGGCGAGGAACCATTGGCACAACCTCCTATAAACACATTTATATATGTCATATAAATACATTTACACAATTGCAGCAGCTGCCACAGAAAGCAACAAACTAGGAGTTTGTCTTTTTCAATTGCATTGTTTTGTCACTGCTGTCATGATCTCTTAGCAGTATCTATTCTGATGTCTGTATGTCAGCTGAAAAGAATGTAAAGCAATTAGCCACTCATTCCTTTTAGTTGTGCCTCAAGATTTATGCTTTCCCTTTTACAGTTTTAGCGTGGCTGTTTAAAACAATGGGGTCTTGCTTATGTTTTACACCTATTATACTTTGCTAGTGATTTCTTGGTCTTTTTCCCATTCCATATATTCTAAATCAGCCTGTGGTATCACTTCTGAAAAGGCAAGGTCAGGTATAACATCTTGTATTATTTTATGAGAGTTCCATGCTTTTTACAGAGATTGTTTCGGAAAAGACCCACCCATGATGTAAACAGTATTTGGATAGCATTGCAGTATTTGGAGTGTAGAGCATCAACATTAAACCGAAAAACCAACTACAAAGTTACTGATGAGCAAGTAAGAAAAAAAAAAAGAGAATAGGAAAGATCAAGAGGTAAACAATACAACAGAAAACCAATGTTTAGTATTGATGAAGGCTGAGACCCTGCACCAGCAGACATAGCCAAAGTGATTGAGTTCTGTTTTTGAGTTATTCTGCCAATGATACTGCTCACATCAGCCTACCTTTTAAGCTAGACAGAACCCCAACTGAAAGGTTTCTGAAATGCTATCATCAGGAGCTGACACTTGTATGACTCTCACTTTCGTTGTGCATTCAGACAGAATTGGAGAGAGCCCTTCTGGGTCCTGCCACAACTGCTTATTTCTACAGACCTCAGACCAGGAAAGCACTGCAGCCATCAAATCCCAGTCAATAGCACCTCAGAAACCCTTCAGCAGGGGGCACTGCCTGTCTTAAGAGGAAGGTCGTGCCAACAATTAGTAGCTCCCGGTGGCACAGTGGGTTAAACTCTGTGCCGGCAGAACTTGAAAGTTGGGTTGCGGATCTGAAGTTTGCCTGCCCAAATCCAACCCGGGGAGAGCGTGGATGAGCTCCCTCTGTCAACTCCAGCTCCATGCGAGGACATAACAGAAGCCTCCCACAAGTATGGTAAAAACATAGAAAACATACGGGTGTACCTGGGGCAACATCTTGCAGATGGCCAATTCTCTCACACCAGAAGCGACTTGCAGTTTCTCAAGTTGCTCTTGACACACAAAAATGTCAACAATTGTGACTATGATCTCAAAGAGACCACAAGTAAAGACTGAACTGGATGCAATTCTTGAAAACATTGAACAGGATGCAAACCCCAATGATTAAAATATGCATGTTTATTATCTCACATCCCTGGAAGAACTTTATTATCTTTTTGTTAATATACCCCCAAAGTTTTAATATATATGATATATCTTCAGTACATCAACCATCATTTATGTCATACAAGCACACCAGACAGGGACTCTACACTGGTTGCATTAGTCCAGTCAAACATATATTTAGTAGGCCACCATTATTAGCCCTTCATAATGCCCACTGAAACAAATGTAAGGGAGATTGTAAAGCAATTATACTTCCTAAGTTAGGAGCCCCCAATGGTGCAATGGGTTAAACCCTTGTGCCGGCAGGACTGATTACTTGAAGGTCAGGTTGCTGACCTGAAGTTTGCCGGTTTGAATCCAACCTGGGGAGAGTGTGGATGAACTCCTTCTATCAGCTTCAGCTCCATGCGGGGACATGAGAAAAGCCTCCCACAAGGATGGTAAAAACATCAAAACATCCAGGCAAGGTCCAGGCACCTCTGGGCAACATTCTTGCAGACAGCCAATTCTCTCACACCAGAAGCGACTTGCAGCTTCTCAAGTTGCTCCTGACACATACACACACACACACACACACAAACTTCCTAAGATTTCCCTGGTTGAAACAAGATTTGAACAGAAGATTTTTAGTATTTTAGGAATGGTTCACCAATACAGTATGGCCCTTCTTCTCCCCCGAAAGTGTTTGTAGGCCTCTTGAGACACTGCAGTGTGATTATCTGGGATGCTTCCAGTCCATGTAGAGTCAAAATATAGGGTTTGCTGTTATCCACAGTTTCAGGTATGTGTATGTGTGTGTGTCTTGGAACATATTTCCCATGGATACAAAGGTCATGATGTATACCCCTGTGTAGTCACTATGTTCATACATCAACTAACTTGGAATGTAAGTGAATATGTTGCATGGAAGATAGCTTATAAAAATAAATGCATGGTGCTGGATCAGACCAATGATCAATCATAGCCAACCTTGGAATCTTGCAAGCATGACCCCAGTGCAACTGTAATGGCATAATGCAGCTCAACATTCCCCAGTGACTGGCACTGAGAGGCAGGCTGCTTCTGATACTGCAGGTGACATATAATCTATTAGACCTGGTGCATAATCACAATGACTACTAGATTACTAGACAGTCTTATCCTCCATGAATCATTTAATCCTCTCTTAAAACCATCCAAACTGACAGCCATCACCTCATCTTCTAGCAGCAAGCTCTATAGTTAAGCAGGGCAAGGAAAAGGTATTCCTTTTTGTTTATTTTAGACCCCCTAGTTCCTCCAGTTTTACTGGATGTAGATAAGTTTGCATTCTAGTATCATAAGAAAGGAGAACAAATCCCATCTCTCTAATTTCTCCACCATGTGTAAAATTTCATGAACTTCTCTCATGTCTTCCACATAGTAACATTTTATTTTAAAAGTTAAAGAATCCTAAAACCCACAACATTATCTCCAATGTATTGGCCAAACATTTGTTAGGACTTACGCATTGAGAAAGCTTCCCTCCTTTTTTAAGTAGCATAATTCTTAACAACTTTATTTTCTCTACATTCTGCTGGGTGGAACTGTCAGTTTCAGTCTTTCCGAACATAAATAGATGGACAAACATTCTCCAAACCCACAATAAGCAATTAAATTATCTTGTCTTAGTGTTTTCATCCTTGGAAGCCTTTTCCCTAAAGATATGGCTTCCAAATGTCAACCGTTATATTCCCCGAAATGTTGTTTAAACAAAGTGAAACATGCAAGGATTGGTGATGTTTGTGTATATGCAATAAATAATTAAAAATGAGCACATTGCCTTTATTTCTAAACCAAAAGGCTTCCAAAACTTAGAACAACATTCTGACTCGTTTTATTGCTCATAGCTATTTAATACTAATTGATGACTTGAAGATGAATTAACACTTGTAGATCAAACAACAGACATCCCCTATAACACAACATTATCCTCTGGATGTGGGCTACATATTCAACTATAAATCATCAAGAGCTGAGTAATCAAGTGGGAGAAATAAAGTGATGCATCTGCACAAGTGTCAGAACCCTGGCAGCAGAGCACCAATAACCTTACACAGAGGCCAGTCTCTATCTAATATCTTTATTAAAGAAATATATAAAATCAATAAAAACAAGTGAAGAATATAGTTCAGAAGCAGACCTTTCAAATGAGGTCAAATATAGTCCAGAAATGTATTGTCCAATAAATGATATTAGAGTTCAAAGTTTTAATCCACTTGACCGAAACACACACCTTGCCAAGCAATAGTGTGGGGAAATAACAGAGTCTTAGAGTCCAATGAAGCTTGACAACAAGGCTGGAAATAAACTTGATTCTTGACTAGATCCGTGACTGGAGACAAGGCAAAACATGAAGCATGAAGCAGGGTCCGTGGTAAAAACGCAAGGCAGGACAAGGCTTGAAGCTTGATCCGGGAAGCAAGGAACTGGGTTTACGAAGTCCACACACGATCTCTCTCCTGAAGGTGATCAATTGACTCCGCAAAGAAACCCTCGCGCCAAACACCTATATTGGGTCTCGTTTTCCCGCCAACAGAACTCTTTCCCTAGAGAACGAGAAGCGAAACCCAACTCTGTCCAGATGTGTGACTCCTTAGAATTTCCCAAGGGAAGCAGGCCTAATCAGCTTGATTTTTGGAAGCGATGCGTAAACTCCTCCGTTGGGCTTCTCTGACTCCCCTTTCTCTAGAATAAGATTCTTTTCTGGGAAACGGAGGGGAGTTCTGTCCAAGGCCTGTTTGGCTGAATTCTTGAGGGCAAACATCAACATCCTGCAGGTGAAGGGACTCCGGCTCTCGCTGAACCGGCGAAAACCCCATGTTTTCCTCTTCGTCTGCCACAATAGTACTAGGAACAGGACTACAAGGCCCATGAGTCCTCACAACAAGGGTGAACCAGGCAGTATTCCAATGCAGCATGTTTATCAGATGATCTGACATATTCTCTCTGCTGCTTATAGTTGTGTGGGAATAAGGGTGCAATACTACTTACAAAAAGGAAGGAATCTTTTCTCTATTAAATTTCCACTACGCCCCATGCTGTTATACAGAATTTTCCTCTTACCCTGCATTTGTTTCATGATAAAAGAGTGGCCAGAAAATTCTAGAAACTTTAAAGGAGAACAGAAGAAGAAATAGGCTAGACGGGAGGCATGATGCAGAGATATGGAATGACAAAAGGGTATTGTGTGTGAGCTGTACTGGGCAGGACTATCAGTACATTTCTCTCCATGTAAGATGTAGACATTCATTTGTCCTGACATTAATAATTTGAACTACACCATCATTTCTCCCTTGTCTCCCATTAGATTTGACTGGAAGATCTCCTTTGCCATGTGGAATTTGTTGAAGTTTCAAAGTGGAGGAAATCAGTGTCTGCACATGGAATGGCTAACTCAAGTGTATACAAACTCTGAGCAAAGTTTGAAACGATCAGGATGACAGTATCTACAGAAATGTATTCTCAGATATCTCATCATAGCGGTGAGCCAAGCTTGGCTGAATGTCTGCTCAATGCTTGGTAACACCTATGCCTGAAGTACAGGGTCTAAACAAAACTTTTATGTCTAAATGTAAACTGATTGTTTTAAATGGCACACAGATTTACAATCTGGAGTTGCAAAAATGTTTATGCAGGAATTCAAAACAAACTCTACCTAATTGCCAAATACACAAACTAAAATTTAATTTACCATGTGTATTCGAATATAAGCCGAGCTTTTCAGCCCCTTGGGGGCTTATTTTCGGGCCATCTAGTCCAACCCTCTTCTGCATGCAGACTTCATGCAGCAAAAGCATGATGAAAGCACCCCTGGAAGTCAGGCAGTGTCGCACCTCAGAATAGTTCACCTTGCTATTGACACCAAGCCACACACAGACGATAGTCTTTTGTAGTTTTATTGAGCAAAAGCAGTATATATATATATATATATATATATATATATATATATAATATCAAAGCAGGCAAAAATATAGTTCCCAAAGTAGTTATAAAATAGAGTCAATAAATCCAATGGTCCATAGGCAAAAAGCAAGAGTCTATTCCCAAAGATACAATAGTCCACAGGTTACTAGGATTCACGAGCAAGAGAACTTCCAAAGCATGAAGACATAGACCATCCACTCTGATGAAGCGAGAATTTGCTTTGACAGAGGTTTGTCTCCCAACACACAGATTTAAAAGCAACTTAAAAATGCATTTCTCTTTCCCTCAGTGGCCTCCTGTTTTCCAGCTAATCTCAGGCTACGCCGAGGCATTCCTTTCCATTGCAAACGATTTGCCTGAGATAGCAATGGAGCTTCTTGACTGTCAAGGTCAAACGGTTCATTATCTTGCACCTGAACAGGAGCCTGGGACAAATCCAGCTCATTATTTCCCATGGGAATGTCTCCCTGGTCTTTATCTATGACAGGCTGGTTCAAGAGTTCATCCACAGGCTGCGCTTCTGAACCAGCCTGTATAACTCCATGATTTCCCATCCGCATGACATCATCCTGGAATTCATCTTGCAACCCATCATCTGGCTCACGCTGCATCTGTAACCCAAAATCCCCTTCCTCATCTTCACTCTGGCTCTGCTGCTGCTGAGTCACAACAGGCAGGCAGGCAGGCAACTGCGAACGGAGGTCCTCCTCTGCTGCATCTGCCTCTGTTCGCTGTAGAGGTGCTGGCTGCGGAGACCTCGCTGCAGAATCCTGTGCAGCCAGAGTAGTTTTCTACAGCCAGCACAGGCTGACATAGCCAGCGGAGGCATCTGCAACCAGCGCCTCTGCAGCAAACAGAGGTGGACACAGCAGAGGAGGACCTCCGTTTACAGCAGCCTGCTTGCCTGCCTGACTTCCAGGGGTGCTTTCATTGTGCTTTTGCTGCATGAAGGCTGGATACAGAAGGGGATTGGACTAGATCACTCAAGGGGTCTCTTCCAAATCTATTGTTATTGTTGTTGCTGTTGTTGTTGAGGCTAGATGGCCATCTTTCAGGCGTGCTTTGGTTGCACTTTTGCACAAAGTCAGAAGGGAGTTGGACTAGATAGCCCAAAGGGTTTCTTCCAATTCTTATTATGATTATTGAGGCTGGGTGGCCATCTGTCAGGGGTACTTTGTGCTTTTGCTGCATGAAGGCAGAAGGTCCTTGGACTAGATGGTCTTTAGAGGTCCTTTCCAACTCTATTATTATTATTATTGGGTTGTTGTATGTCTTTCGGGCTGTGTGGCCATGTTCCAGAAGTATTCTCACCTGACGTTTCGCCCACATCTATGGCAGGCATCCTCAGAGGTTGTGAGGTATCTATCCATACCTCACAACCTCTGAGAATACCTGCCATAGATGTGGGCGAAACGTCAGGAGAGAATACTTCTGGAACATGGCCACACAGCCCGAAAGACATACAACAACCCTGTGATCCCAGCCATGAAAGCCTTCGACAACACATTATTGTTGTTGTTGTTGTTGTTGTTATTATTATTATTAATGTTGTTAAGGTTGGATGGCAATCTGTCAAGGGTGCCTTGATTTTGCTTCCCCTGCATGAAGGCAGAACGAAGCGGGTTGGACTAGATGGCCTTTAGAGGTCCCTTCCAACTTTAGGATTCTATGAAGAGAGTCTTAGATGACCATGAGCCAAACATGAGCCAACAGGGTGATGCTGAAAAGGGCAGTACCGTTCTAGGCTGCTCGAGAGAAGGCGAAAGGTGAAAGGGAACTGATATGACATTTTACCTAGGTTGGTTTTTTAATTAATTTTAATGATAATTATTTAATGCAACTGTTTATTTTAACTTATTGTAAAATGTTTAGTATTGTCTTTTGTTTAAATTTATATGGTTTTTTGTTTATATAGGCATTGAATGTTTGCCTGTTACTATGTTGGAAGCTGCTCTGAGTCACCATGGGGAGATAGGGTGGGGTACAAATAAATTGTTGTTGTTGTTGTTAAGTTATTGTTGATACCATATTGTTTTTGTTGACCCTTCTTCTACACTTACAGAGCTAGTTAACTGTTTTTCTTTGAAATATGGTAAATATTCAAAAACATTTAGCCTACAGATGCCTCAATTAATATAATTTTATTGGTATCTATTTTTATTTTTGAAATTTACCAGCAACTGCTGCATTTCCAACCCTCAGCTTATACTTGAGTCAATAAGTTTTTCCAGTTTTTTGTAGTAAAATTTGGTGCCTTGGCTTATATTTGGATCAGCTTATACTCGAGTATATACGGTAATTCCTGCTTTACAGACAACAGCAAGTCTGGAATTGTATAAACTAGAAGGAAATGCTGTTTTATTTCTTCTTCCAGCGGCTTGGAAAGAAACCAGGGAACATGTCAGCCTGGGATTTTATACAAGATCGTCTGCTATCATACTCATATGGTTTAATATTTGGTGTCAACACAAAAAATAAATAAATCCTGAAATAAGTTAGAAAAAAAGACTGGAGGTTTCTCTTTCCATTTACATAGTTTTAAAAATAAACCCAGTGCATTGTAATATAATTTAGAATAATATTTTAATCATGTGAATTATAATCCAGACAGCTCTCCCTTGCCTTTTCCCTGTTGTTCATCTGAAGGGGCAAAGGAAGTCATGGGTCATTGTTTCTGCTTCAGAGTGGAAATGATCTGCCAGAAACAAAACAAAGAAGACAAAAACTACAATGTCCTTGTGGAGAGAGAAGGAGAAGAGAAAGTCAAGGGCCTGTAAAAAGAATTGTTATGCAAAGAAAACCAATCAAAGCTCTAGAAACCAAAATCAATCTTTGGACCAATACTGATCAAATGGCAAGAGATTAAAAAGCTCTTTTAGTGAGAGCCATGATTCTTTACAATCCACTATATACTGTAAGGATATATGCACATAGATAAAGATAGGTGGAGCATGGCATTAATGCACTTCCTTCTACCTCTCCCATCTATTCTTATGGTATTGTTAATAGCCCAGAATCAACCAATCTGGTTAAAGACTGAAAATTTATCTTCATCAGAAAAACTATACTAGGCCGTGATCCACAATGGACAAGTTAGGAGTGCAATTGCATTTTACCAAGTAAGCACACAAATAAAAACTCTCACAGTGACAATTAAACAAGTCTGGAAAAATGAGAAAATAACTGGAATGCCACTGGTCACTTCATACAAATTAAACAAACATATGATGGCCATTCCAGGAGGAAAATCACCCTTGATGTAATATTTTAGTACAAGGAGTGTCAATATGTGTGATTCTTAACGTCTACAAAAGGGTTTCACTGAGTTGATTCCAAGCTAGGCAGATGCATATAGGCCTGGATTCTGAACATATCTTGGTCATATCCCCGAAAAAGCTTCAGAGAAAACATTTGCACAGTTCTCCCGGCCATTTGGCACTGGTTCAGAAATCTGAGTTTTGAAAACAGACATTTCGAGAATTCAGACTCTGATCAACATTTCTGGGTGACATACCAATCTTCAGTGTCCACCTCTGTCCATTCTATTTTTCTATCTTACTGTCATACATTTTATTCTGTTGTTTCCAACTGTTGTCACATTTTCTGTATTGTTGTTATTTTCTGTGTTGGTGTAATCATAAGAGCATAAGAAAACATGGGATGATAGGAGCTGGTTAAAGTGGTTGGTGCATTGGGGAGGTGCAGGTCAACAATTGCAAAGGAGAAGATAGTGCGTGTATCATATAGATTTGGCAGGCATTCTTCATTGTAGTTATAGATTTGTAACTTAGTTATGGATCCGTAGAGCTTTGGAAAGATTCCATCAGTGTTGCCTTTGAAAAATCCTGCAAATCTCTTGAGGGGACAGGCAGACAAATGTCAGTGGTCCAGAAGAAATAAAAACCAACAGCATTTAAGCAACTGCATTCCATCTGGAAATCTATGTCCTCATTGTGACAGACCATGCAGATCCATAATAGATCTCAGTCACTTCCAGACTCACTGCCCAGACTCTATCCTTGGAAGACAATCATACTTGGTCACAAGTGATTGCCTATGATATCGATTTGTAATCTAGTTATGGATCCATAACTGCTCTATACTCAGCAAGACTATGTAAATACCCTCTGCCACATTAACAACCAGCAGCAGCAACAAGCATATAATTTCCAACCATCTCCACCTGGAAGTTAGGCTACAACAATCAGAAGCAGGCTTCTTGCCACAATTCTTCATTGCATCCTTGCTCAGTTTTGCTCGCTGTTGGGAAGGGGCAGAAAATATCGATCGCCTCCACCCAATCTGAATGCTGGCTCTTAAGATAGGCTGGGAGGGGGGAGGAGTGTCAGGTCAGGACACATTTTAAAAATATAGCTAAGGTATGTGTTCCTCCCCCCTTTTATTTTTTGGCTTCTTCCTTCTCCATCTTTATTTAAAATGATACTTTGAAAAATCAATGTTTAAGGATAACAGTATAAAGAAAAAAACACATTGTACTGAATATATGACAATCTAGCATTTCATGTCTTAAAACAACATCATTATACCTATACACAAAATAAAGATGTTTTTCTTTTAAAATAACCCAGATATAAAACTAAGGTCCACTTGCTCATATGCATGGATTCCAAAGTCAATGAACTGATCAAAATGCCTGTATTAGGCAATTTTAGAATATGCTAACTTAAGAATTAAGAATTAGCCAGACTCATGGAAAGATCCATTTGTTAGTGGCTGAAGTAATGATACTGAAGAATAGAACTCTATGTTAGAAGACATATAAGTTGGCTTATCCACTAAAAGGGACACACAACAGGAATATGTTTATCACCATAATGTTATCAACATTACTTTCCACTGAGCTATCTGACTGGCCCGTTAGAAACAGAATACCAGACTAGATAATCCTGTGGCCTGCCTTATCCAAGGAATTCTTATGTACACTTTTGCTTCTGTGTATTTTGTTACTATATGTATTTATAACTCTTTCTCACAAATACATTGGTTGGTCATTAATACTATACATATTTATAAAAACCCAGAAACTTAGCGGTATGTGGCCTTTTGACTGGAAATCTATCTATCTATCTATCTATCTATCTATCTATCTATCTATCTATCTATTCATTTACTTCATACTTTCTGCTCCAGTCCAGAATTCAAGGCAGTTTACAAAAAATAAAAAAATTCCAGATAACAGCTCACATCAGTAAACATACACAAAAAGTCAAATACTGTATAATTAAACTAACACTAGAATATGTTTGTGTGTGTGTGTGTGTCTGTGTGTGTGTATGAAATGAAACTGTTCATATCCAAGAATTCAGCTCTTATAAGCCAGTAACACTGTATGCATTCGGGATATCTAAAAAAGAAAATGTGCTTTCCAGATTGGATGGAAATTAGTACTGCAAAAATTCTTCAGTGGCATATGTCACCAGGCCTGGTTATGAGCCAAACCCTCTTATTTGTGTAATATGAAAGAAGTGTAATTAGTCATGTCTGTCAAATGCTAGGAGGTATGCAAAGGAGGGTCATCCTATTTTCTTGGAAAGAAGAAAAGATCATTGCTAATTTTTCTGTCTGAGTTAACACATTCTGAGTGTATGCAAACTGAACATTTCCTTATTATCTAAGAGTGAACTAGACAAGAAAGGAAACCAGCTAAAATGTAGAAAAGTTATCTTGGCAAAGAACCTGTTAGCTAAACCTAGAATTTGAACTCATATGTAAACTTCTGATGGGAACAGTGGCTTCTACAGTGTTATAACTGTAGGAGAAGCTTTCTTGGCTCAGCAAGCAGAAGATGAGACACGCTGCACAATTACAGTTGAGCAATTCACCCGGTTGTACTGGTGAGATGATTACTCTATTTTTCACAGCATGCCTCATGGGTAATGACAAGCAGTACATGCAACTTTACATGCGAGTGCCTTGTGTCTGTTTATTCCCAGCAGTGTCAGTAGAGAAAGCTATATCTTGCAACATTCTGAACTGTAGGTCCTTGAGGCTTCAAAAAGCAGCTCTTAGAATTTGCTCTATGTCATTTTTTTCCTCATCCTAACATTATGTATTTTCAACAAGATTCCACATGGCCCATTTCATGGAGAAATCACAGAACACGTTGCCCTTCGAAAAAGGAAAGACAAGGAGACAATAAGGACCTCATTATCTTGTTTTCAATGACATGTCTCAAGTTGCTTTCAGAGTTCATGAACAAAATCTTTAACTGCTTGAGTGTTCCTGGATAACCACTAGACATCCAACTGTGTTAGCACTTGGACTAACTTTTGATAGGTAATGACCACAAATATTGGAACGTAAGCCATTTATTTAAGATAGTGATTCTTTATTTGCCTAAGAATTTTTTGTATAACATCATCAACACATGGGTTGGTAAAACCATAGGGCCACTTTCTAATGGATGGAAGAAAGGAATCTAACCCAGCAGTGTCAGACGGACAGCAAAAAGGGAGACCTTAATGTATAATGAATGGTACATTGTTAAGCGATGAACCCCAAGGTACCTAGCATATTTAAAGTAAAATAAATTCAGTTTGTAACCATTCAAGCTCCAGACCAACAGAAATAGGCGGACTACCATTTTGTTACTTGAAGATGGCATTAATGGCTTTGGAATAACAATATGGGGGCAGTAACAGGAAGAAGAAAAAGTGAGAGGCCAAGCGGAGTGCACTATTCACTATATTCCGTTGGTTATCCAAAACAGACCTCAATAAATGCAATCAAGGAGATGGGACTTTAGAGCTGCCTTTGACCTTGTGCAATCCTTTACATATTTGCTCAGAAGTAAGCCCCATATAATAACTGAGCTTACCAGTTAGCACCATGTGCATGCATACCCAGAAGAGGTAATTGTGCTTCTTTGTCACAAAGCACAAAACATTAGATTCAGTTACTGCACAGCAACAAATGGACAAGAATTATGCAAGTCAATATTTTAGAAAAGTGCTAACTCATGCCAAGGGTATGACAAATGTGGGTAAGACTGCTCTAATTTGCATTTCCTTATTTTGGCATAAAGTGATTTGGTCAACCATTTATAGCTAGCTAGCTAGCTAGCTAGCTAGCTAGCTAGCTAGATAGATAGATATGGAGAGAGATTTTATTTCCTTCTGTAGTGAATTTGTTGTTGCTGTAATTTATTCGTTCAGTCGCTTCTGACTCTTCATAACCTCATGGACCAGCCCACGTCAGAACTCCCTGTCGGCTATCGCCACCCCCAGCTCCTTCAAGGTCAAGCCAGTCACTTCAAGGATACCATCCATCCATCTTGCCCTTGGTCGGCCCCTCTTCCTTTTCTCTTCCATTTTCCCCAGCATCATTCCCTTCTCCAAGCTTTCCTGTCTTCTCATTATGTGGACAAGGTACTTAATCTTTGCCTTTAATATCCTTCCTTCCCTCAGCCATTATTTCCTGGAATATGGACTGGTTTGATCTTCTTGCGGTCCAAGGCACTCTCTGAATTTTCCTCCAACACCACACTTCAAATGCGTTTATCTTCCTTCACTCAGCCTTCCTTATCGTCCAGCTCACACATCTAAAGGTTACTACGGGAAATACAATTGCTTCAACTATGCGGACCTTCGTTGCCAGTGTGATGTCTC
Source organism: Anolis carolinensis (assembly GCF_035594765.1). NCBI lineage: Eukaryota > Metazoa > Chordata > Lepidosauria > Squamata > Anolidae > Anolis > Anolis carolinensis. The sequence continues at coordinate 275,422,961 of NC_085843.1, read as the reverse complement.
TACTCTTTACTATTTTATCGAGGTTGGTCATTGCTCTTCACCCAAGAAATAAATATCTTCTCATTTCCTGGCTGCAGTCTGTGTCTCCAGTAATCTTCACACCTAGAAATATAAAATCTGTCACTGCCTCCATGTTTTCTCCCTCTATTTGCCAGTTATCAGTTAGTCTGGTTGTCATAATCTTGGCTTTTTTATGTTTAACTGCAACCCAGCTTTTGCACTATCTTCTTTTCCCTTGGTTATAAAGCTCCTCAACTCTCCTCACTTTCAGCTATCAAAGTGGTATCATCTGCATATCTGAAGTTGTTAATGTTTCTTCCAGAAATTTTAACTCCAGCCTTGGATTCATCAAGCCCTGCATGTCGCATGGTGTGTTCTGCACATAAGTTGAATAAGTAGGGTGACAGTATACAGCCCTGCCATACTCCTTTCCCAACCTTGAACCAGTCTGTTGTTTCATGGTCTGTTCTTACTGTTGCTACTTGGCTGTTATACACATTTCTCAGGAGACAGACAAGGTGACATGGTATCCCTATACCACCAAGAACTTGCCACAATTTCTTATGATCCAAACAGTCAAAGGCTTTAGAATAGCCAATAAAACAGAAATAGATGTTTTTCAGAACCTCCCTATCTTTCTCCATTATCCAGCGGATATTGGCAATTTGGTATCTTGTTCCTCTGCCTTTTCTGAACCCAGCTTGGACATCTGGCAACTCTTGCTCCATGTATTGCTGAAGTCTACCTTGCAGGATCTTGTGCATGACTTTACCTTGCAGGATCTTGTGGATGTGAAGGATCTTGTGCATGACTTTACCTTGCAGGATCTTGTGGATGTGACTTTACCTTGCAGGATCTTGTGCATGTGAAATAAGTGCCACTGTACAAAAGTTTGAACATTCTTTAGCATTTCCCTGTTTTGGTATGGGAATATAAGTTGATTTTTTCCAATCTGTTGGCCATTCTTGTGTTTTTCATATTTTCTGGCATACAGCATGCATCACCTTGACAGCATCATCTTTCAAGATTTTAAACAACTCAGCTGGGATTCCGTCGACTCCTGCTGCCTTGTTATTAGCAATGCTTTTTAAGGCCCATTCAACATAACTCCTCAAGATGTCTGGTTCTAATTCACTCACCACACTGTCAAAGCTATTCTCAATATTATTATCCTTCCTATACAGATATTCTGTATAGCCTCGCTGCCTTCTCTTGATATCTTCAGTTTCTGTTAGGTTTCTAATCTTCTGGAAGAGGTCTCTTGTCCTTCCTATTCTATTGTCTTTTTCCACTTCCATGCATTGCTTGTTTAAAAATAGTTCCTTATCTTTTCTTCTGGCTAACCTCTGGAATTGGGCATATCTCCCCCTATAACTGCGTTTGCTTTTTGTAGTGAATAAGAGGCTAAATATCAGGAAGTTTCCAAATCCCAGCTCTGCCATGCAAGCCCATTTTTATCCCCCATTTGACTAAATGTTTAGGTCTGCTTCTCACTTAAAGCAAACAATGTGGACATATGACGATATAACTTGAATTCAGGCTCCCATGAACATCAGATTTAAGGTCTCAATACATTACTCTGCAAGTGATGTCTATGTAGAAGTCCATTTCTCTATGAGGAAAATATCCTTCCATACACATGTCTATTATTTGCTGTGTGAGGATAATGAAAGCTGGGCATAGGTGGATCTCCCTAGGGAGAAATGTCTATATATCTCAAAGTACAACTTTAACCTTGAAACAATGCGACCCATTTCTCATGGCATGGAAAGAAACACATAAACATGGCCTTCCTTGCAGATCTAAGGGATAAAGAGAAGTCTCTTAAGGATAAAAGTTTTGAAGGTCACAATAATCAGCTTGAACTGGATCCAGAAACACAGCAGTGGCAAGTGAAGATCAAATAAAATTGATGTCCTAGATAACACATTCCTTTGTGTACCAGTTAAATATTTCATGAATTCTAAGCTGATTGGGCTATATTATATTTTGCACTTTAACCAATTTTACATGATCTAGAAATGTTTGTCTTTGTAACTGTAATATTAGTTAATTAAGTATTAATTCATGGGCTAACATAAAAGCAATGTTACATTCTGTTTGATTTTTAAACGTCCCTGTTTATTTATTCACATCTTCCTTTTACTCAGCCTTTGATCTAGCCATATAATCATTTTCAAAGTACATATATTTAAAACTATTCACATGACAAAAATACATAGTGGTGGCTTTTGCAATGTGTGCACAGAATATTTGACCTCTGGATGCTTTGTTTGGTAGGATTTTGCCTGAGCAATGAAAAAAATGGAATTAAAACCTCTCAAGACACAAACGTTTACCAGCATTAATGGGAATGTCCCCAGGTTCAAGTAGCAGCATTTCTTAAGTAACTCCTTGCTTTCTCAAGGGGTCCAATTCAAGTGCTGTTAAATCTATAAAAATCAATACTGAGTCTATGTATTATGTGGTAGTTCCATCTAAAAATATCTAGTATGGAATATGGGCCAGCTACAATAGAGCAGCCAAGCACAAGTAATTTACCAAACAAATCTAAAGCACTCCCACATTGATTTTTGCAGTTTTCTAGCCCCTAGTCACTAAGAACCGAGTGGGGGGAAAATGGCTCACTCACAGAGCGCTACTTCTTGGGGCTACAACATGTCTTAGTGTCTGTAAAGGAGAGCTGCCATCCAGTTACCACTGCCAATGAATTTCTAGGTCATCTTCCCAGTATGATATATTTACTTTTATGGCCCATATGTATGAATTAAATAAAATGTTTCACCCTTTAGTCTCTATTTGGTTGCTAAAACCACACCAAACAAATATTTGTATGTTCAGGTATATTCAATGGCAACTGTAGACATGGGATGAAGAAAAAGAGACAGAGAGAAGAGGGAGTGGGATAGTTTTTCACAAAGATGACAACAAGAATGAAATAAGAATAATGTTTCAATTATTTTGATGAGCATAGATACCTTTGGTGTATGTATGTAAGCAGAAAAAGATAGACAGACAGAGATAGAGAGCTTTATATGAATCAAGCAGAACACAATTTAGACTTCCTTGGTTATTATCAACACACATGGATGCATTCCTTTGCTATTGCTATTTTTCTTAAAAGGGCTTATGTTTTTATCTGCTTCTGCTACTAACCTCCATGTGTGAAAATATCTACATATGTATCTGAAGAGGATAAATTTCATTACAATTTTAGGCCAGGCAGCAAGGTAAAAAAAGGTTATTGGTTTAAGTTCGTGCAGAACCCTTTTTCTGAGTACATCCGTGACTTAGGCATGTTATATGTAGAGTGGTCTCTCCCATTTTATTACCTTTAAGTATCATTAACACACACAGCATCTCCAATCCCCGTTGCCTTGTATGTCACTCTCTCTCTTCAAGTCTTTAGTAGTACCATGCTTATCTATTTCAGTCAAATGTATTTCTTATCGGAAAAAAAGAGTGAGCAACCTGACAATACACTGTTATCGAGTTTTTTCAGCTGAAACCCACATGTCATTCAGCATGCAGACATGCCTGTGCTTGATTGATGGATGGGTTTGTGACAAATAAAACGAGGATCAACAGCTTTGCACCTTTCCCCCCCATCAGGAACCCAGAGTAAAGCACAACTCTGTAACAATGGCCGGATTAGGGATGCATTAGCTCTCCATCGACCAAAGCCCATCCATTCCCATCAATACTTTGCACTTAATAACCTGAAGCTATGATAAGAAAACAAAAGAAGGAGAAAGGGGCACGAGAAAACAAATCAATAGAAGAAGGGAATGTCCATAAGATGTACTGTCCAAATGAAGAATTTTTTTTAAAAAAACATTTTCCTCTTTTGCTGAATTGGTAGGATAATGCTCCTTGACAAGAGAACAATGTACTGTCAGGGTTTATCAAGGAAAAATTGGCACAGTGCTAAGCACAGGTTTGGCATTCTGAAAGATGGCACTTATTGTAGCTCGAAAAACACATCATTCCCAATGTGTAGACAATACCTGCCAATATCCACCCAGAATTACTAGACATCACAAATTTGTACAACTCATTCCCATGTCTTATGATATAGAAATATGTTTGTTTTCCACCAATTCTGTGCTAAAAACAGTGTCAATCGTGGACTAATTAAAACCTTTATGAATAAACATGTGTGTATTTTATGTACTATGATGAAAATAATCTGAAGGATCACCAGATACACAGGTCTCAAAAAATAAGCAAAGCACTTGGGGGGTTCTTCTAAAATTGTTTTCTTTTAAAAATAAAATATAGACTTTTGAAATGATCATATTTATTCATTGGATTTATATTCCAACTTTATTTGAAAAATGAGACTTCAGCAAACTAACATTAAAATGAACTAAAAGAAATAGAATTAAAATAAGTTTAAATATGGGAGGTTTAAATTGCATTTTAAGACACACCAGTAAAAGAAAACACAAGATCCAACCAACTGAAAGTGCTTCTTTCAGCTACTGATGCCAGTTGCCAAAGGCCTGCTTGAATCACAATTCCTTACCTGCTAATGAAAGATGACAGGGCTTACCTAGCATTCTTTACAAGGAGCTCCAGAGCTGAGGAAGTCCTCCCTCCTTATCTCACCACATGTGCTTCAGGCAAGACTGACTGTATGGCTTCCCTTTAAAATGTCAAACTACAGGTATGTTCATATGGGAGATTTTGGTTATTTGTTTCTGGGATCAAGTCATATGGTGCTCTGCTAGTCATTAATCAGCATCTCGGACTATGACCAGAACCAGACCTGTGGCCAATCTAACTAGGCAGTCACCTACTCCTTGCAAGCAGCCCGGGCCAACAGTCTGGCTGATGCATTATGCACCAAAAGCGTACAAGTGGGCAGCTTGACTTCTGTATCCATGGGACTGGTATCCATAGTTTCATTTATCCATGTCGTACTATATATGTTCTCTCTAGTATTTTCTAGGTCCTCCAGAGTAACTCAATGATATGACCCCTTAATTTTAATACTGAGGTTGTACTGCATGTCAAGATGTCAAAATCCTCTTTCTGCAAATCACAGGACTTACTTGATTCTCATATGGGTTGTAAATAACCTGTTTTTGAACTGCAACATATCAAATGACTCATACGAATGCCACATAACTGAACACTATTGTGGTAGGAAGAGAATAGTGCTCACCTATGCACCTCTAACCTACCTAGTTTCCTGATTTGCTAGTTTTCTACACACAAAGGAAACAATTATATTCCCCTCCAGTTTCTGCTCAGTTGGTGTCTACATCCTCTCTTTGGGTTCCCCGTGTATCCCATAGTAGGATCTCACATTTTTAAAAGTGATATATAATTATAATTGTATATCTTTTAAACATTTTACTTTGAATTTGCCATTCCATTTGATTCACTAGGTGATTTTGCAGCCTATGAATATCAGAGAAACGACAGAGAATGATGGGAAAATGCAGCAGAGAGAGCATTGGTCTTAGAGGTGGAATCCCAAGGTTGAATTTTATTCTATAATGAACATGTCAGTAATTGCCCAAGGAAAAAAACTTGGTGTCTTGGTTTTTAGCCCTGTTCCTGGTATTATTGTACTAGACAGAGCCAATCAGCTCCAGTTTCTCAGATATGGTTATCATGGTTTTCTATAGGTAAGCAGATGAAGACTGGTTTATGGCAGATGTTCTGTATCTCACAACCTAGAGCCGATAGGGGGGAAATAGTGTCATTTTTGGAATCAGCAGGTTAAATATAATGAGAAAAGTTCTAACAATTTAATGTTGCATTTGTGTATTTTTCTGTTGTTGTTTTTTTTACTGTATTTGTTTAAATCTCATTTATTCCCATGTAAATGATGTAGAAGCTCAGCTTTACTTGGCCTAAGGAGGTTTGTACTGTAAAACAGCTTATGAATTTAGTAATTAATATAAAGGCATACCTTGGTTTACAAAGACTCTGACAGTGAAATTCCCCTTTTAAGTCAACCAGAACTGATTTTCTTTCTCATCCCCTCTTTAGCTGGAAGGTTTTTAACAGCACCTATGTGCAAAGATGGTGACAGATGGCTGCAAAAGCACAAACTTTGAGTGTCAGGTTATAGATGCATGTCTGCAGTAGACTATGCAATAAACAAAGCCTGAACTGGAAAAGAGTGGGATTCTATTGTAGCCATGTATGCCTTCATACAATAGGCAAGACAAATTGCAGGTGCCTTCAGAATCCCCTAGTCAGCATGTGTGAAAAGTAAAAGAGTGAGAAAAGGGAAGAGCAAATGCATCATGTTGTGCTCCTCTCAACATGTTGGTTTTTTAAATAAAAAATATTGATCTATAAGTTTTGTCTCAAAATAAAAAAAATGTTAGAAAACTGGAGGCTGATAAAAGAAAAGAACACGGCTTTCCTTGTTTGTTTGTTTCACATGTGCATATTGTTAGCTTGGGGTAAAAAGTTTGCAGAAACATGGTTTTGTAGTGTAGGAACCAATCCTACAGGCACCAAATTTGAAGTTAAATAATAAATGGTTAGATATTAGCTGAAGTATATTAAAATATATACTTATTTTTCACAGATATACTTATGCCTGATGTACATGCCATGGCCTTATATAGCTGCATATTACCCAATATATACTTATCTTTTATGTTTGGTGTTATTTGCTGGGAAAGGTAAGGAGTAGCCCAGGGCAAAAATCCTGGCAGTTTCAGAGAATCTTTGGGCATTTGGATTCCTGAAGAGTTTCTGAAATTGCTATATCAGAACTGAACTGAATCCCATGTTACATGAACACTGATCAGATAGACTACTGAATTCAAGAGGCCAATACATACCTCTCATTGGGATTATAGTTTTCCAGATATATTTAAAATGTCTCCTTAGATCCTGAGACTAGCAGTAATTTAAGAAAAAGCTGATTCTGCATGTTCACAGGGTACTAGGAATATTCTACATTTTGAACATAAGCTAGAACAAATGCTGAAAAAAATACCCTGAACATGCAGGCACTCGAATCCACATCTATAGCCATCTTCAGTCATGGATTCCCTTTTGACAGGAGCTAATGAAGCCTATCAAACTTGCACCTGAGACAATACTGGATTTTTCTGCCTGCAACCTGTTTTTATGATATTTTCTGCAGAAATGGAACATTGGATTTCAGTGGACTTCAACTGCATCAAATATATTGCCCTGGATGGAAGATGATACAGAAATGACAATGAAAAAGAAAAAGAAACAAAAAACCCACACCTACATCTGAATGCATGGTCTGCTCTCCTAGAGGTATTCAATGGTTAACCCAGATTTATTATGTAGTCTGTTTGGTTAGCATCTCATTCTTTTTTTTTTTAAAACCTTTTCCTATCCTATACCTTTCTTCATATTTTGTGACATTCCTAGTTCAGGCTTTCCTTTCATTTTGAAAAAAAGTAACTACATTTTTAAAAAAGATGTATATGGATACTGCCTTTATATACATGTAAAGCATTGAACCATAAACAATGTGATTATGGTAAACAGAGAAAATAATTCAACAGCAAGGGAAAAAGCCAAATAAAATAAACCAGCAATTGAGCGAATGGCAAAAAATAATGAAAAAAATAAAAGGCAGTACATAACTTAATATTTCCATTGAAATTAATGGAGTTTAAATGCAGGTCAGTAGAGAAGCTCAAGCGCACACTGTTACATTCCCAATAAATAGTAAGAAAAAACAACTAAATGTATTTTCATTAGTATCTTTTTCTTGGTGGCTTATTGATGTCTTACATGGTGGAAGAAAAAGCTCAGAAGACCAAAAGGCTCATTTCAAAAGATATCTCAAATACATGAACATATCCATTAAAGGGAACACACAGACACTGCTTTCTACTTCAAAAGAAATGCCATGAAGTTGAGAGGCTCTATTACAATATTCTAACATAATAAATAGGGTTATCCCTGTTGTAAATTATATTCTCAATAGAGCCTTAATTATAAATCCATAATTAATTACTGCTTCTGTTTTCCCCCCAAACATAAAATGATTATCTGCTTGTGATGATACCATCATCTCTAGAGCAACCAATTATATCCTCACTCCTCAAGTGTGAGGTTAATAAAAGCAAGAAAGCTAGAGCAGGTTGATCACCCTTCTAATCTTATCCTGACCTGTGAAAAGGACATGCACAGAGGCATTATATCCTGCTATTCCAGTTGCTTTGAGTGACTTTGAGTTCAGAAAGCCTTGGGGTTTTCTATGCATAGGATAGACATGGGGTGGAGCGGGAGGGGGGAGGGAGACTCTGTGTCTGTGCCTTCAAGTTGCCTGTCAACTTATGATGACCCTATTAATTTAATATGGTTTTCTTGGGCAACAAATACTCAGAAGTGGTTTTGCCAGTTTATTCTTTTGAAATATTGTCTGGTATTCATTGGCAGTCACATATCCTAATAATAATAATAATAATAATAATAATAATAATAATTCTTGATCAAGACCCAAAGTGACTTGTAAGGGTTGATCCTGCTTAGCTTGCAAGATCAGATGAGATGTGGTGGACAGAAAATATAACTACTTGTGAACTTTATTGTTGGAACCAAATATATCACCCATAACAATCTCTTTTTTCCAGTTTAGTTCAGAACTCACAAATTACTCTGTTTTCTCGCAAGCAACCACACTACCCAAACTGTGCTTTATCCAATTAGAATGTCTTGGTTGCTTATAGAAAGCATGCAGAACTACTAAGGTATCAGAAAAATATTTTTGAATTACAATACAATGGAGATATAGTTTATACAGAAGTGTAAGCCATTTTGGGACTGATCTAGTTCATATGAAACTGTCTTATACTGCCTGTCTTATACCAAAGCACTGGGCTATCTAGATCATTGTTCACACTGATTAGCAGTTTTTCAGATGGGGTTATTTCTAATCCTACTAGGAAATGTTGGATGCTGACCTTGGAACCTGACTGCAAAGCATGCCTTTACAAATGATCCTAACGCATTGAACCTTTAGTAACCATGGGAAATAATTTTGTTAATTCAGATCAGAAAGAACTGGCATAATCATAGAATCATGGAATTGGAAGAGGCCACAAGGGCCATTCAGCCTAATCTCCAAAGGAGCTTGCATCATACATTCACACCAGTCACATGTTCTTTAACTCAGGGCTCTTCTACACATGCCCTAAAACCCAGAAGAAACCAAGACAAAAGGAGTGGTGTGGCTAAATGACATTTCATGATATTGCATACTGATTTGGGTGAACAGCTGACAAACACACGTTAAAAAGGTGTGCTTAAAACCAGATTCCAACTTAAAAATGTGTATATTCAAATGGCTGTATATTCTTGCAGTCATGGAAAACAAGTAACGTTGTTCGTATACCCTGGTGTAGACTGCTTCAGCACATATTTGTGTTTTAAAGTCCCAAAACAACTGATCAGAGCTATCAAAAATGGAGCCACGGACACATAGGTGGCTAAATGGAAAGCAACTGCAATTAGAACTCTCAGGAACCATTCCTTTATTCTGATGTTTATGATATTAAACAGAGCTTCAATTTACAGTTGGGTGGGGTGAGATTTCATTTTAAAAAGTAAACTTCTGCCAGATGTTCCTTATCCATCTTGCGGATTTCTAAAATCTGCTACAAACAAAAGTGTCAGGATGGCGAGGGACAGTTTATCTGTGTTTGGACTTGCTGTCAGGTCCCACAATTTTTGTCCCCACTTATTTGATCTGGATTTTGATGCTGTCTGGAAGCACCCTCAACCATACCTAGAAAAATCTTCCAAAATCACAGTGAACTTACACTGTGAGGCTGTTAGGAAGAAACACATGTGTTAGAGGTTTCAGAAGCAAAACACCATAGTTCCTAGTACTAGAATTCACTGACTCAAAACTTGAGGTCTGGAATACATGGTCTGCAAAGAGCACATAGGATATTAAAGACACAACAAATATGGTGGAATGGAGAGTATCACAGAAAAAGCAATGGCGTTTTGTTTTTGTTTTTTTACAGCAAATTGAAGAGAAACTTTAAAGCAGGAAGACCTTACCACCAAATCATTGTAGTGGCAATATGAGTCCATCAAAGTACTATAGGGTGGATATATCCTTTTGTCTCTCCTGATCAAATGTTTGAAGTAATTTTGAGATGAAGAATGAAAGCAATGAGATATCTAAAGAAGAAAGCACTATATAAAATGGGTGACTTCAGCATGAACACAACCAAAGCAAGAACACAAAACCCCAATATACTTGGAATGATGGTAGTTTAGGGCCTGTCTTCGACTAGTTCAATCAGAAGTTGTTCCGGGCCTCTCCTTCTCCCTGGTTATGCAGGAGCTATATCTGAGGTCAGCAAAGGCACCTGGTGATGGCCAGGAGCTCTCGAGTTCTGTGGCAGTCCAGAAGTGGAGGAGGGAGACTGTTAAGATAAGGAGACCATCCAGCAGGGCCAAATCAGTTTCAGCCCCATTGGATATACTGGTATTTGACCAACTGCCACTGTGGGATGCATATAGATGAGCCTTTACTGTAGATGATTACTGAACACCTCAGTTGGAAGACGATTGAGAAACTAAATCTAAGAGGCACCTAGAATCTAATGCAACGTGTAAAGCAACCGAAGCCACATTTAATTATGAGAAATTACCAATAGAGCATGTTGCGCTCAGTTTCACTTAATAGAAGAAACTTTTTTTTAAAAGTGTATGAAGGAATTGGTAAAAACATTGAAAGGGAAAAAAATGAAGGTCAAATGCCTCGTAAATGTTGGAGGGATACCATACGGAAACTGGACAGCAATTTGTTATCTCATGCAGAGAGATTTAAAGCCAGGTTGGCTAAGTAATTTCTGTTTTATGGATTTAAGCCTGTCACATAGAATAAAGTTTTGCTTAAATGTGGAGTGCCAGTTTTCAGTGGTTTGTGTTTATCTTTCCCCTTAAATCACTAATGAATAAATGAATGCTATGTGGGAGATATAAATAAGTTACTTAGCTGGGTTAGAATCTTAATGCTTGTTTGCCTGTTTAATTGCAATGGTGATGTAAATGCAGGAGCTGGACTACATAATCAGTACATCCAAGCAGGAGGGGTGATACAAGGTCAAGAGCTATGCTTTAAACCATGAGCAAGTGTCACAGGATGTAAAAAAAAAAAATAGCATTCTGGAGTTTGTTATGTTCCAGTTCATGATACTCCTTTCTCTAGTCTCATGGAGAATTGTGTGTTTCAATATTTTTATTTGTCCATTTTGTTCCTGATCCTTTTACAATTTACGTGGGTCCTGATGGATCACTTTATCAATTTCATAAATTGTGAATGTATAGAAAGAGCCTCTAATATTGGACCACAGTACTATGTTTTGACAATGTTAGTTATTGTGATAAGATAAAGAACTTCAGCAAATTCTCCCTGGAGACTCCCATCCTGTGGTATACTTTGGGTACATTACACTGTAGAATTAATGCCATTTGACACTATTTTTGTTGTTTTATAAAGTCTTTAGCCTTATCTGTCAGTTACACTGGTGTCACATGGCGTTAATTCTACAGCCTAGATGCACCTTTTGAAGCATGAGTGTTGTGTTTTCTTTCTAGTTATCACTGTCACATTCATACTTTACATTTTTTGGCTCCATTCTTCAATAATTGTTTCATCTTTCCTCTCTGGTATTCTGACCAAACAACTGGGTCTTATTTGGAAATTGTCTCTAATGGTCTGAAATAAAGGGAGGAACTAGCAACTCATCCCAACAATTCCCTTGGCTGCTCAAACTTGCTCTTTGCAACATGTGAACTGTTCAAGATATTTTTCCCCATAATCTTGATTTCACCCTCTGAATTGGATAAATTTTATTCTGTGCTTTATTGTAATTTTAATTATTTTATAAATCATCTTGGTGGGCGATAAATAAGCTAGGTTAAAGGCATAATAGATATTTGAGTAATGTCTCTGCAGCTTTGCCATAGACATCTGTCTAGGAATGCAACAGTTCACAGATCATAGTTCAATAACTTGCAGTCTAATGCATTCTCTAGGTGAAATTATTTACAGTTCTGTGAAGGGTAGCAGCAACATGGATTATGCACCAATTTGTGTGTCAGTTTAACTATGCAAGCACTCTTACTGCTGTTGAATGACTGGAAAGTGATCCTCTCCTCATTGAAGTACATATATTGTCATATGAATATACAGTAGAGTCTCAGTTATCCAACACTCGTTTATCCAACATTCTGGATTATCCAACACATTTTTGTAGTCAATGTTTTCAATAAATTGTGATATTTTGGTGCTAAATTCGTAAATACAGTAATTACTACATAGCATTACTGTGTATTGAACTACTTTTTCTGTAAAATTTGTTGTATAACATGATGTTTCGGTGCTTAATTTGTAAAATCATAACCTAATTTGACATTTAATAGGCTTTTCCTTAATCTCTCCTTATTATCCAACATATTTCCTTATCCAACATTCTGCCGGCCCGTTTATGTTGGATAATCGAGACTCTACTGTAGTCAATGCTATATTTTCTTATAGGCATATAAGGCATAGGGATAGAGGACATGAATCAAGACATTTTTTCATATTAGAATGCCCAGACATCTCTGCCATGATAAAAATTTCTAACAGTACTTAGAGCTCTATTGTTAAAAGCCTTCCATTCTTAAGGCCTGTCTAAGTAAAAAAAGTATTTGCCTGCCAATTACAAATGGCACATCTTCATTCATATTTTGCAATGTAAAAAGTTACAAACATATCTAACCAAATAAATAATAATTTAAAAAGAATGTGTGTGTGTGTGTGTGTGTGTGTGTGTGTTAAGAATCCTAAAACCACAATGCAGAATAATGGTAAGGAGAAGAACATTCTAGCTTCACTAGGGAGTGAGCTCCAAAGGCCTAGGTCCTTTCTTGTGCTCCCAACACCGATACCTGTGAGGGTGGTGGGAATGAGAGAGGAGTCTCTCCTGTAGATTTATTTTATTTATTACATCACTTCTACCCCGCCCTTCTCACCCATCAGGGGACTCAGGGCGGCTTACAATATAAACATACACATTAAAAACAGTTGTCATCAAATTTAAAAATCCATCAAGATTATAAATTACAATAAAATTAAGAATATACATTAAAATATACATAATTATACATTTAAATATACATTTAAGGCGCTTTCCATGTTCATGTGGGGTCTGTCAGTAGGTCATATATTCTTATCTCATTTTTGCTGCTACTCATGCTCAAATGCCTGGTCCCATAACCACGTTTTTGTTCTCTTTCGGAAAGACAGGAGGGAGGGAGCCTGCCTGACTTCAATGGGGAGGGCGTTCCATAGGCAGAGAGCCACTACTGAAAAGGCCCTGTCTCTCGTCCCCGCCAGCCGCACCTGTGAGGCTGACGGGACCGCGAGCAGGGCCTCACCTGACGATCTTAAGCTTCGAGGTGGGTCATAGCGGGAGACACGTTCGGACAGATAAGCTGAATCTCAGGGGTCCAGGAAGGCTCCTCTGGGGAGATATGGCCAGTTAGATAGAATGGACTTAAGCTGTTTAGCTTAATTCCAGCATGTGAACATTTTGTACAGGTAGTAAGTTGTCTAAGAAAACTAAATGGTCTGCAAAGAAACTGTAAAACGGATATGTCTTGGCTGGGCATCCCAAAGAGTAGGTGATGTTATTTAAGCATTTTGGTATCATATTTCAGTCTTCTTGAAGACCCCCCCCCCCCCCCAATATATAGGACTTCATGCACTCAACAAAGCCAAGGCTATAGTTAAGTTTCATTTAAAGGATTAAGTAGTGTGTATTCTATAAACCTTCTGGTGCCATGTGCTTTTTGAGGCAAGCTATATGTGGAATTTAAATGTGAATCAATATTCTAAATCTGAAGATATTCTATAAATGGGGGCACTTTTAATAACTAGTGGTTTCTATTTCAGTAGAAGCAAGGACTTGCTTTTAGTTGGAATTTAACTAGTTGTTATTTTTTTTTATTACTTCTAACTTGCTTTATTTAATGAAAGAAAACTGTCACAGAAGTGACTAGAATAATCTCTTGGAAAACTGATTTTGCAATTACAATGTCGAAATCTTTCATCCCTCCTACCCCCTTCAGCTACAAAAAGGCAAATCTGTTTTGTTCTAATAGGTCAAAGGTATTGATCATCAGCTCCCTATAATATCTCTCAAGAAGCTTTGTTCTCCATTACGATTGGGACTACTATGGATTCACAAGGAGCCTGTGCTAATTACTGCAGGTCATTATTTCTTTCAAAATATAGGAAAGCATTTATATTAATTCTCTCTTCTCAGCTATTTTGAAAGGAAGGTTCAATAGCATTCCATATGTGAATTGTATTTATATGTTTAGCGAAGACCACCCATGAATACCAGGTGCTGTAGGCCATATTTTAGAGCAATAAACTGGCAGAATGACTTTTGAGCATTTCTTGTCTAAGAAAACCCTATGGAATTCACGGGGTCATCATAAGTCGACAGGCAACTTGAAAGCACATACACGCACAGATTGAAGAGTTGGAAACTGTTATCACATGTCATTTTTATCATGTAACAGTATTGAAAAAACATGACTGGCCTTATTTCCCCCTTTTAATTAATTAGAAAAGTTTGTATTCCAAGAGGTAAGAAGTAACAAATAAAATTCTACGCAGTTAAGGAATGGAATACTCCTTGTCTTTTTAAAAGATGTGTCAATTCCAACTGTATGTTCTTATTTTATTCTAATTCCCAAAGCTGATCTCAATAATTTTATCAGAACCACACTGCAGTTATATTAGAAGAGTATTGGGCCCGGACTGTGGCGCAGGCTGGAGAGCAAGCCAGCTGCAACCAGCTGCAATGAATCACTCTGACCAGGAGGTCATGAGTTCGAGGCCCGCTCGGAGCCTATGTTTGTCTTGTCTTTGTTCTATGTTAAAAGGCATTGAATGTTTGCCTATATGTGTAATATGATCCTCCCTGAGCCCCCTTCGGGGTGAGAAGGGCAGAATATAAATGCTGTAAATAAAATAATAGTAAATAATATTATACACAGGTTTCATTCTACAAATGTCTAAGAGATGTTTCTCTTTACTTTTTTAACACATTCCATACCTGAACCTTGGTATGAAAAATATGCTGATGAAACTGAGGACTGGCTCCAACTGAACCGTTGATGCGGAGTGATGAAAATTCACTTATGCACTCTTAAGATACTCTGATTCCCATTTTCCTATTCTTATGTCCGTCCATAAATGAACCTCCATACACTGAAATACTTGTATTTGCATGTGTGTACATAATGAGAGATCTTGGAGATGGAAGCCACATATAAACCCAAAAGTAATGTATGTTTCACATGTACCAGAAGGTAATTTTAGAAATATTTCAAATAATTTTGTGCATGAAACAAACACTAAACCACCAAAAAAAAACAAAGTTATCATTGCCTCAATAATTCATGTGGACAATTCTGGATGTTGGATTTTGGATAAAGATGCTCAACTTGTATTTATTTTAATAGGTTGGTGGTCTTTGCTGTAAACTGGAAGCATTCCATACACAGTTGGAAATAAATCCCATTGCAACATGCAGGCCTCACTTAAGAATAAATCTGAATAGATTGCACTGCACTGCTTTTAAAATAAGGACTGCTTTGATAGATTTTTGAATTTCTTATGTGTGAAATTTGAGCTAGCAAATGAAATCAGCACGGATGAACCAACAATGCAAAAAACAAAAGTGTTTTTGGCATCTCACAGACCAACAGCATTTATCATATTATGAGACTTCGTGGACTATAGCTAATTTCATCAGATGCATGGTGATACAGAACATTAGGTATATATACTACCACCACCACTACCCCCCCCCCCCACCACCACCACCACCACAAACACACACACTTGAAATACATGTGATTGGAACTGGGATAGTAGACTGTAAGGTCAAATGGAGATTAAATGCAGAAAATAATTTCCTTTTACCCTAACTATCTACAATCCTACTTTAACCATGATAACACTTCATGAATCTGATAAAGTGAATTATAGCTCACAAAAGCTCAGGCTATAATAAATTTTGTTTATGTATAAGGTGCCTCAAGACTCTTTATTGTTTTTGCTATAATAGACTTTCATAGCAATCGACAAATGGCTCGCCTATTTCCAAGTCTGCAGTCACAACACTGATACCTACACAGAAATAGTGCATGTAAAGAGATAAAAGTTTTTCAAGTGTCATACATGAAAGCACTATTTTAACAGTTCGCAGTATATTTGACAATTGCTCTGTAAGCATCTAATGCAGAATCAATTTTTTAAAAAAATCTTCTTAAAATGGAACTAAATGCACAAGTTCTAAAGGGTTTAACCAACTTCTGAAGGACAAATATCTATAAGGGATATTTCTCATTTCTGTCTTGTTAACAAGTATATAAATAAGAAGAGACTTCAGTAATTGGCTCAGAGTTACTAATGAATTAATTAACTTCAGTCTATTTTACCTAACCTTTAATAATAAGACTTTTTTTTGGTCTAGCAATAGGCTTGACAGGCTGAAAAAACAGACACACAGCAGAGCTCTTGAAAATTAATGAGAAATGAGGAAAGAATCAATGTACATTCTGCTTGCAGAGGGCTGACACAAAAAAGACACAATAAACCATGAACAAACACAGTCAATTTAAAAAAATAGGTGAGGAAAAGTGGGCAAATTCAATTATAGAAGTAATTAGAAGATATAGGGCAAGGCTGCCATTTGGGACCGTGCCAGAAAACATGAATTAATACGACTGAATAGAAAGCGCCCATGTAGTAATTAAGAGGCAATCACCTATGGCAATGAATACCTGAAAACAGGCTGGGGAGACTAATAATTCAGTGATCAAAAATATTTTTAGATGATTAATATGGCAAATTTGCTTTAAAAGACTAATTTCAGGAAAGATATCAAGACAATGGTATGATGTTTGTTCCTTCTAGCATTTTTATAGCTAATTAAATTTTGTAATTTGCAAACAGTGTTCAAGAGCATTAGCTAAAAACACAGCAAGTGATGCTCATGGTACTAGTTCATTGTGTCAGCTACCCTCAAATCAACAGCTTAAACTAGTGCTCTCTTTTTCTTCGCACACATTATATACACAAACACACACATGCAAAGCAGAGGCTCAAATTGCTTCAACATGTCAAATGATCTTTCAGTTATTGTTTGTGAAAGTTGCATTGTAATTGTTTATAACACAAATTCTCCTGATCCACAATCTCACCTAAAACAGAAATTCTATCTAATTTTGCTCAACAACTGCATGCCTTTAGAAGATACCAAAAACAATGTAAATATGGAAAGGTGAAACTGCCAAAGATTTTGCAATCACATACAAAGGAAGACACATAGGCATAATACATCAACAACAAATTAAGGCTTGCATTGTTGAAGGCTTTCAAAAATTAAGGCTTGCCCTTCAAGAAAGTTATTACCACATGGGTCCTATTCTCACCTTCATATTTATAATTTATTAGTGAATGGAATGAATGGGAACAGGATTACACAAGTACCACTGTCCTTGCAAGCAAATTCCCCAGTCACAGGACACCATCTGCTAATTTTCTTATCCCTCACTCTATTGCAGAAGAAAGAGTGTAGATGTTTTTTCAGGTGGAAGTAGCGATTGAGAGTGGTATGTGTAACCCAGGTTATTGCACATTTCTTGACAGTCTGGTTCATATTTGTCACACCACATGCCTCTTGCTATATCTCAGAATATACTGTATCAGTTCACTTCCAGGTCTATTTATCATTTCACTGCAATATATACAAAGATTTTGGATTCATAAGAATGCCATTCATTACCACTTCATGATGTACAATACAGCTTTGACTCCTAGTTGGTGGCTAACTGGGAACATAGGGCACCAATGTTGTAGGTAAGATAAAGGGAAAGGTTTTCCCCTGACATTAAGTCTAGTCGTGTCCGACTCTAGGGGGTTGGTGCTCGTCTCCATTTCTAAGCCAAAGAGCTGGCATTGTTCATAGACATCTCCAAGGTCATGTGGCTGGAATGACTGCATGGAACGCTGTTACCTTCCTGCCAGAGCGATACCTATTGATCTACTCACATTTGCATGTTTTCAAACTGCTATGTTGCCAGAGGCTGGGGCTAACAGCGGGCTCTCACTCTGCTCCCCAGATGTTAACCTGTGACCTTTTGGTCCTCAAGTTCAGCAGCTCAGCACTTTAAAAAGCGGAGCACCTGGACTCCAATGTTGTATCTTGGTCAAAAACAAAGGCTAATGACAATATGGTTGTATTTTGGGAAAGGAGAGAATTATTGTTCAGTCTTTGCTTAGCAGACCTTACGCCAGTTCAAAACTGGTAAGAAAAAAATCAGCCAATTTTGTCCCCATGGCACAGGCCCATAGCCAGGATTTTGATTCGGGGGGGAGGGAGGCTGAGTCTGAGTGAAAGAGGATCTACCCTAGCAAACCTTTTGTATCATTATCCCAATATCTTCATGCATATGGGATATATTGAGCATGGTGATCAGATCATGATATGAATAAATACGTACCACGTGCCATGTACCAGTAAGGCCTTCTTGCGGACCACCCCGCTACATGCCTGCTATGGCACAACTAATGTTCTAACAGCCCTATAAGCAAACTAAGCTTCCCTAATATATTGGGCATCCTGCCCAAGTAAATGTCTACCTTTAAAGGATATGCTATCTTAGTATCATAGCAATACCACACCCTCTAGGCTTGTGTATATGGCATAGCCTGTTGTAATGGACCATGGCCTTTGAATTCAACCAATTGATCACCAATGGTTAGATATATTTCTGGTCTGTATCACTTTAAAGCTTCCCCAAGCATAGTCCACAAGGTTTCAAAATAGTTTGGTAATGCCGTCATAGACCATTTTTATTTTCTTGCTACTGAACTTCATGTCTCATGGATTCACCAACTGATTCAGGCCCATTCTTCCTCTGAAATAGTAGCACCCTGCCAGTGGAGGTTCACAGTTCCAACAAGACTTGGTGTTATTTAAAATGCACTTCCACTAGGAGCAGTAAGCTGATGTATAGTTTTAGCTCCGTCCTTCAATCCATACCTTTCATGACATCAGTTTTTCTGTATGGTCTTTCTTGGAAATGATCAGATGATTATCTAGTTGCCACCTTTCCAACCCTCGGTCTTCTCTCCCTTTGAAGGCAATAGTTGCACAACCAGTCTCTTCCATCTATCTATCTTAGTAATAAATCAGATATCTTTGCATTTTCACATGACAGTTGTATTTCCCTTTGTTTCTCATCAGTACACTCATGATGATTCACGCAACACTGTGCTTGGTTGTGCATTTTTATTTCACACACAAGTCATAACAGTTTAGAAATTCTGAACTAGATCCCAAAAGCTATCATTGCCCAAAGGATTAGCCACATTAATCTGATGCAGCTAAAACAAGCGAGTGTAGATGAGCTCCCTCTGTCAGCTCCATCTCCATTCCCACAAGGATGACAAAAACATCAAACATCTGGCCGTCCCTGGATAACATCCTTGCAGATGGCCAATTCTCTCACACCTGAAGAGACTTGCAGTTTCTCAAGTTCCTCCTGACACAAAAAAAGAAGCTAAAACAAGAGAATTACCCTGATATAGCTATCCACTATTACACTATAGTCATATTAATATAGAAAATGTATACATACTGGGTTGAACATCTTTGATATCGCACTTCTTGTCAGTAGTGCAATTATGCTGAATCATCATTCAGCATTCCCACAATCATACTTCCTCACACCCTTGTAACTCCTGGCTTCCTGCACTACTGTGATTCCTTTATTTGTTACTGTTATTATTAGTGCAATTGCACATTTTCAGCATTGTTGGCTAGAAATAGGTTAAATTGCTCTGTTTGTTCTAGACTTGTTTGCTGTGGGCTTCTAGGAGAGACAGAGAAGGAAGGATTCAGTTTGTCCAATTCCTAAAGCACATCAAATGTAATTAAATGGAAGATAAAAATACTGAGATTATACTATACCTAAATTAATTCATATTTTAGTGGCCTTGTCTAAAAGTGCTATGCTTTCTAAGAAATTCACTTTCATCCTGTATCTGAATTTTATGGCCATTATGCTTACAGCTATAAAATGTTGCACTCTTGCCATTTTAAACTTACAAAACTTCATAACACATGTTGCAACTTCAAGGGGAAAGATATACCACACAATTTGGCATAGATTTCTAGCAGAAGATTTCTTAGTGGGTTATATTAATGCAACAACTGAAAGTTCTTTCCTCTCAGGAATTAGTTATTTCATGAATGGTATTACAGCTACAATCCAAAGCCCCCCCCCCCCCAAAATCCCCTTAAAACACTGGTAACTCTACCAATGGATGGAATGTGTCCAACCCACTCTCACCAGTAAGTACAGATGTGATGTTGAGTTGTGATTGAATTCCACAGGGATCCCTGCTTCTTCTAGTCACACCACTGATTGATGGCAGAATGGGTTGGGTGTGTGGACTTCGCTCATCAGCACCACACAACTCTGTACCTCAGTACAGCTGCCTGAATTTTAGGATGAGTTTGGGAGATGGATTGGAAAATGGAGAACAGTCAAGATATCAACATTTCTCTTGCAGGATGCTGACTAGATATTTTGAAACATAGTGGGTTGAACTATGGGAGTTATTTTAAGGTTTCACCAGATAAGGTTTCACAAGAACCTGAAAAGCTCACTGGGGTAGCTCTAGGCTGGGATATTTTTGGGAAGATCATTCTGTAATTGAACATTGAACAATAGAAAGAACCACTTGACAATGGAACCAAATACGCAGAGAGATGGTGGTGTCCTTCTCTAGACACCTTCAGGAAGAAACTAGACAGCTGCCTGCTGGGATGCTCCAGCTGGATTTCCTGCATTGAAGGGGGGTGGAGTGTGTGTGTGTGTGTGTGTGGGGGGGGGGGGGGTTAGACCTAATAGCCAAAGATGTCCCTTCCAAATCTATGATTCTACAGTACTGTACAATTGTCCTAGCAGAAGATTCATAGACCACAGAGAATAGTGACTGAGCTTCCGGTATGCATGGAGATGATTTAATGCTGGTGGTTTGATCAATGCATTGTCATCTGAAGATCAATAGGGAAACAATCTTCTTATCCCAAGGTCAGGATTTTTTGTTCATTCTCCCTGTATGAAGGTCAGAGTATTTTCACTTTTTTGTAAGGATGAATTCTATTACCTTTCAGTACTCCTCAGATTAACCTATGAAGTGGTGGGGAAAATAGTTGTCCGGTTGACTGTCTTGTCTGGCTATCTCAATGCTATATCCTGCCTAATATCACAACATCTCTAGACACTATACAAATAAAATCAATTCATAATACAAAACAGTTGTTATAACTTAAGCCATCTAAAAGCATATTAAACAATTTAACAATTAAAACAAACAGTCAAAAACACATATCAGAGCTAGGTTTGGGAAAAATTGTAATACTCCAAAGTGACTTCAAATAAAGTCATATTTAACTTGGCACCAGATAAAGTCAGCATTGGTGCCAATTAGACCTTCTATAGCAGTGGTTCCCAACATTGTATTACATATAATATTACTAACTTTTTTTTTTCCGTGTCAGGAGCGACATCATCCGGCTAAAGGAACATCATCCGGCTAAAGGAATGGCCTGTTTCTACATAACCCTATGCAGTTTTCTTCTTCTGTGGAAAGCAACTCCACAGTAACTTGCCACATACGAGGTTCATTACATGAATTAGTGCTGAACTGAAACAGATTTAAAGAGACAGTCTCTTGCAGGATCTATATCCTAAGAATGACCAGTTTTCAGAGATTTTATTTTTCATGTCAGAAGCAACTTGAGTCGCTTCTGGTATGAGAGAATTGGCCGTCTGCAAGGACGTTGCCCAGGGGACGCCCGGATATTTTGATGTTTTTACCATCCTTGTAGGAGGCTTCTCTCATGTCCCCGCATGGAGATGGAGCTGATAGAGGGAGCTCATCCACGCTCTCCCCAGGTGGGATTCGAACCTGGCAGCTTTCAGGTCAGCAACCCAACCTTCAAGTCACAAGGCTTTAACCCACTACTCCACCGGGGGCTCCAGGTAATATTACTAATAATATTACAGTATAGTGGTATAGTTCAATATAGTAATATATAATGCTAATATTGTGCTATGCTAATAATATAATAAATTGTAGGTCGTCTGCAAGAACTAAAATATGGTCCGTGGCCTCACCGTTACTACTACAGAGAAGGTAGCCCAACCAAAAATTTTTTTTTTGGTGTCTTTATTTTTAGGCCTGTTCCTGGAATTATTTGGGGTGCTGATTCAGAAAATTGCATTGGCTAGACCACATCATCTATAGATTATTTAATATGGTTTTCTGTGGGCGAGCAGATGGCAACTACTGGATAGCATATGTTCTGTATCAGAAAAAAGAGCTGATGTGGTCTATCCAATGCAATTTTCTGAATCAGCACCCCAAATAACTAAACTGAATCTCAAGTTGACCAAAATTATTCATAACACTTTTGGTACTAAAGAGTGGTTCCTGGTCAAAGCTGTCCCTGATCAAGAGGTCCCTGGTCAGAAAAAGGTTGGGAACCCTTGTTCTATAGAAAGGATTTTGTCAAGTGTGGTGCCACAGCAGAGAAGGTTCTCTTTCATATTCTGCTTTTTCATGGCATCCACTGGTGGGAAGCTGAGGAGGTGGGAAGAGGCATGATTTAGTCCATGATATCAATCATTTTACATGTCATCATTAGCTCCTGAATTCAGAACAGAAATGCACAGTCAGCCCTCCACATTCGCTAGGGTTGGGGTAAAGGACCCCTGCAAAAGTGAAAACATATAAATAACAACATTTCTAATTTTTTACCTGAAAGAACACCTCTCTAAGAATCTCTAGATCCTCCAGCATGACTCTAACATCTTCTAGATGTTAATCAAAGAATCATACTGGAGGATCCTAGAGTGGTGTTCTATCTAGGGATTTCTAGATCCACCAGCATGACTTTATAACCAATTCTCAGCAGAATTTCACCTTAGGAGTCATACTAGAGGACCTAGAAATTCCCAGAGAGAACATTTAAAATCTAATCCATGCATAATCAAATCCACAAAAGTAAAGTCCACAGATGTGGAGGGCTGACTGTACTGTCAGTGGTTTCTATTAAATGTCCCAGTAACAGCCTAACAGCTATGTGCTGCATAAACTTTCAAGACAACTTCAACAGCAGCCCCACAGAGATTACACTGAAGTAGACTACTCAGGAAATTATTCAAGTATGAGCCACTACGGCTGGTATATTTGCCCAGAAAAGGCCATAGTTGATGATACAGTCCAAGCAATTTTAAGGTGTTATGAGCCGGAGTCCATCTAGCCCTCCAGTGACAGAAGGGATCCAAGAATACTGTCAGACTATGATCTGCTCCATCAGGTAGAGGCAGGGCAGAACATTTATCCAATTAATGGACATGAGCATCACTAAATCACAGAGCACTGATTTTAATGGGATTAATCTCTAGTTTATTTTGGCCTTAATCCAGCCCATCAGCATACAGGCACTGCTCCAGCATCTGCATATCCTCAGCTGCACCTGACAAGGGGAAGTATAGCTGAATGTCATCAGCATAGTGTTGAGACTCCAATCCCAAACTTATCTGGATAGCAAACAGTGAGGGAGATAGTATGGAACCCTATGGCACCCCACAGTTTAAGATTCATGGTGCTTAAGGCTACACATGAACCAGGCCTGAAGATAGCAGTAGAGGCACAAAAATTCAGTTCTTCCCCTCTCCACCTCCCACAAAGCCAGCTCAGTAAGGTGTCATAATCAATGGTACTGAAAGTTGCTGAGAGATCCAGGAATATCAACAAGGCAGCATTCTTCCTTCCAGATGAACCAAGGCTGTTTTGACCCCATAAACTGATCTGAAACCAGACTAAAATCTATTTCATCCAAAAATATCTGAATTGGCCCAGCTACTACATCCATGAGCACCTTGTCTAAAAGGAGATATTGGTAGGTAATTTTCACCTATCTCTTATTCCATGTAATACTGGCTATTTACAGCAGTCAGAATTCACTGCTAGTACTTCCTGAACATCACATTTTCAGTAGGAAAAGAGGAAAATTGCATTATAGATGGAGTGGTACAATAAAGGAAGTCAAAGACCTGAGTATGCTAAACCTGCACATGACAGTTGGAGGTCTCTCATTTGTAGGATCACCATATGTCAAGGTTGACTTGACAAGAAACAACACCAACTTCAAGATCAACAACAATGCCCTGGAGATTACTATGCTATACAACAAATTCACATGCACTCCTCAGGTACTGCAGTGGTTAACTCATATTAATTAAATTTACCAATAGTGTCCACTGCCAGAAGAAATATTGGCCACCTGAAGATTATATTTGGTAACAGTACAGCCCTACTACTGCAGTCCAGTTTATTCATAATCTCTTAAAATAATAAAGGATAAATACTGGGAGAACACAGAACCAAATGAAACCATTGATAAGTACTATATGTGAGGTACAAAAGTAAAATTCATCCTGGATAAAAAAAGAAACAAAAGAAAAAGACAGCTGTTTTTAAACTACAGGCAGTCCACAAGTTATGAACAAGACAGGTGCTGTAGGTTTGTTCTTAAGTTAAATTTGTATGTAAGCCAGAACAGGTACATTTTTAAAGTGTAACTCCAGCCTCTCTCTCCCTCTCCCTCTCTCTTTCTAGCTTTAGATAACATAAGACAGAGTTAACACCCCTGGGATGTTTGTTTTTCTGTCTGTTCAGAAGATTTCACCTCACTTTCTGTCCCTGTGATAATTCGATTTTGTAATATTTGGCTTGTGCAAACAAGGATTGGTGGGATTGTGGAAACAAGGATTGTGGAAACAAGGATTCAACTGAGACACCTTTTCCCCATGATAACTCTTCCAGAAGTGTATTTCCCTTCTGAGAGGTAGATTTCTTTCACATTGTTGTTTCAGCCCTGTTCTTAACTATGAGTCACATGTAAGTTAGATGTTTGTCTGTACATTGGCTCTCTTCCTATAGGCAACACTCTACTCCTTCCAGAAGCATTCAACAATCTGGATTATTGTTGGCTATACTGCTCTATAATACAGCCTAACCTATTTGAAATAATCTATTATAAATGATCCTGATGATTCTAGAGTGGGAGTATATGTCCTTCAAGCATAATCCAGTCCTCTAGGCCTCTAATTCTAATTGCAGAAACAAGGAGCACCAATTGAAGTGGGGAGCACTTTAATCTAATCATCACCATTATTGTCATCCTATCATTAGGCTTCTAAGCACTGATAAAGCAAAAGCAGCTAACTATTCAATGGAATATTTTGTTATCCTATATTTGAAGCACTTTTCAAGGATCCCAGCAGGACAGATGGGATGTGTTGGGAGGGATCAGCAAGCAAAAACAATCCCACAGCAATGGGCTCCCTCCTCCCCAACATAGTTATTAGTCACATGCATGTTCTTAACTTTTTAAGTATTTTCACACACTGCTCTCCTTTCAAAACATAACACATATGAACAAGGTAACTTACCGCTCATTCATACACAAAATATTGTGATAAGTCAACAAAGTCACTGTCTCTAGGAAGATGCCCATCAATGGGGCATACATTATAATGCCAAAATCCACTTTAATCATGTTCTATATGGTTTGCAATATTCCATCACACTGGTATAACCAGCAATATTTAGGGACTGTTTCATTAAATCAATCTGAATGTTTCGTTCCCAGCTTGTATGGTGCAGCTGTGAAAGTCTTGTAACTAAACAGGGAACCTTTCTTTAATGCTTGCCAAAATTATTCACTGCAAATTTTATGATAGGTGATACAAAAGTTCTGGTTTAATTTGAAAGTGTTTATCTGTGAAATGGACTGACTGTTCTTGATCTTTCATCCTTACTTTATAACATATCATTTTAAAGGCTCATAGCTTGATATTTACTGCTTTCAACAATTCATAGTATCAAATTATGTATTCCTCCAAATATTTCAAACTCAAGTAATGGTGACACAAATACCGTGGTCTTTTTGTGTTCTGTAACTCTAAGCTAGCCAATTTAAATTGGCTGTGCAATTTATTTGAGGTGGCTGTGAAGAATGCTGGAGAGATAAAAACAAAGGTCAAAAGTCACAGTGGATAATAGCTGATGGTTTTGATTGTGCTAATTATATATTATAGCAGTATAAAGGTAGCAAGGGAAATACAGCATGCTAGAATAAAGACAAACATCCAAAATTCTGAATTTAAAAGAAAGAAAAATAAAGGGAAAAACTTTAAATGTCTTTGTAGTTCACTGTCATGAATCAAAGACATAATGAAGCCTGAATTAAAAATGTCAGTTTCTGTGAATGTTGATAACTTGGCTCTTTGTTGTGCAAGTCAAAATGTGTCTATTTGATGGGTTAAAATGACAGTCTGAAAATGGAAGATGTAGAAGCTAAAAATGGGGGGAAGAAAGCCCACCAAAAAGACATCTTAAAAGTAGGCCCATAATGTACTACTTTCAGAAGAAGACCTGTAGGGTAGGAGGCAGTATCTTTAGGAAGTAACCAAGCAGCACTAAAAGGCAATGTCCATGGCCAATCAAAACTATTTCTTTAGCTGCTGGGGCTCTTGCATCTCTGTCTTTACACTAGACTGGAAACCCTTTGTACTAATTGCCAGACTGTACCAGATTTTCTGGTTCAGTTCCATCCTATAATTGACTGACAATGATGGGCAAGGAAGGGGAAAAATTCAAACTCCACACTCCAAGCAGAGGGTCAGAAATGGTTTCATGGGGAGCACATCATTGCTTGGCACTAAATACAGGGGTTAAGAAAGCAACATCTATCCTTGCCTCTAATTCCTGGGGTAAAAGGGGGGGGGGGTCCTAAAAGGACAAGGCTTCATAGCAGAAGAACAGGGTCTTACAGACTGTTAGTCTGCCCTCTGCAAAAACCTTTCGTGACAACAACAAATACCCGCAAGCTGCCAGCATGAAACTATGGTGACAGTGAGGCATTTGCTGTTATGTTTTGCCTGAAACTGCAGGTATCCACACTGACTGCATCCCCATCTGCAGTTCTACAGCTGCAACATTAAAAATGTGCCTTCACCTTAAATGAAAGCAGACAAATATCTACTGGTACTTTTGCTAAACTGAACACAGTCACTGCATATCTTCAAATCATATTATTACACCCATTAGAAAATATCAGTATTTTGCAACTACTTACTTTGTATTGAGGAGGATTCCAATTTCATTCGGTTCTCATCAAAACATAATTGGCAAACAACAACAACAAGCCAATGATATGATTTGTATCAACTGATAGAGAGGTGACAAACAACCTCAAATTATGAGCATATTTACTAGGTAGTAAACACTATTGAATCCAGTAGGACGTTCAGCAATTTACCATCCCTAGTATTCCACTGTACATTGTTGGATGATATTTGTAAACAATATCACATTTGACAGGTGAATAAACAAGCATTTCTTGAAAACTTTGAAATAATCCATACGTCTCACTTGCGATCTTATTTCTCATCCTCTACCCACTTGTTTTGAAAATAACACATCCCACACACATACACCAACATCCACTAACATATCAAATCTCCTATCCCTAGGATCACAATATGCACAAAACCAAAACTAGATGATAATCCAGCTTTCTCAAGGAGAAGTAAAACCACAAAGGAAATAGAATCAAAATCAGACTTAATTGCTGTGCCCTCACATTCACTCCACAGTAACCAGAGGTGAACCTCTGAACAATATCAACACACCTTCATACAGGTGATACAGCAACTCCTTATTCTGAAGGACACATTTCATCCCATCACTTTTTTACATCTCCATTCGGTACCCCACTATATTCCACTTTCGGATACAGAGAGACTATTCTATACTAGACCACCAACCAGAGAGATGATGCAAAGTTTCATAACTAGGCCAGCCAGCTTGGCATTCCATAAGCAAAGGCAGCAGAGGAGTTAAGTAAAAGCTTACCTTTCAGACCCTGAACAGAGCTGTCTTTACTCTTTATGAGACCTACATCAGCTGACATGGTGCAGAATATTCTCAAGCAGTGCCCCAGGCAGGTGAGAGACAAATAAGTATCAAACACCTGAGAGAAGAACTAGAAAACTAGGAAATAAGAAAGCAGACCAGTAAAATGTCTTCCCAGAGACACAGTCAGCTCTTGTGCATGGGGAATTACTGAATGCTCTGGCTATAGACTTTTGTCCAAAGCTGTAGTCCCCCCCTCTCTTTCTTTTCTCTCTCTCTCTTTTTTAGCGAAGCTAGATTAGTTCATACAAAACTCAACAATACAGCACTGAAACCCATTGTTGATATTCAACATTTTTCACATAGCGGAACAGAAGAGACAATATGGTATCTAGGAAACCATGGGCTGGATTACAAAGTGATGCTATCTCTTCCTTCTGGTGGGCCTGTAATCCTTCTTTTAACCTACCACAGCAAAATGAAATGAAATACAGTAATATAAAAATTAAGAACCCCACAAATAATGGAGGGCTATAATGCTTTAGAAAGAAGAAGAAGAAAAACAATCCAGGGAAGATTTAAAATAGAACATCTTGCCCATGAAATCTAAATAGGGAGAAACTGCTGATAAACAAAAAGAGAGAGAGAGAGTAAGAGAGAATCAAATCTTGCTGTTTCATTTGTTGCAACAACACTGCAAAAAGTTACTTTTCAAGTAAAATATTCAAACATTTTCTGGTTGATAATTTCAAGATCCCTTCATGATCCTTCTGTGACTTCATACTTCCATTTATTTCTACTTACAGCCATAGATACAGCAATTCAAACATTCCTCAGTTTTTCTTTTAGGACTGATAGCATGCCAAGTTAAACTTCTGGTCAAGCTTTTGTACTATATGACTATCTTTTACATGTAATTTTTAAAATGGTTGTGTGCTTGTCTCTGGTCCTCAATAGAAACATATGGACTGTTAACTGTATTTTAAACTATTCTCACTGTTCTCTGAAGTTTGAGAGAAGTTTTTGTTTTGCATTTTAATCCTCCACTCTTTTAATGCTACCAATCTTCGAGGCTTATTCCATTTTTGCCTAATCCAGTTCCCATATTTTCCTCTCAACCTCAAATAGTCTAGGTAGCCACTGAAAGTGATTGTTCCTACCAGTTTCTTTTCATCACTGCTGCAATTGACCAATTGACAACTGATTGATGGTTATCTTTTCACTTCAACAATGAAAGAAATTACCATCACTATGGCTATGTACAGTAAATGCCTCCAGAGTAAATTACATGATTCTAAAATTCTCCTTAGCTCACTTAGTGAAACATCAACACAAAAAGTTTCTCTCCCTTTCTCTCTTTGCCTCTCTTCCTGTACTTGCAGATTGGCCTTCCCTGTCAGCACCAAAAAAGAACTTGACAGCTTCTTTAAAAAGAGGAGTATAAAAGAACCTGAATAAGGGATGGCACAAGACCTGCCTAAGGCTTCCATTCTCTGCAAGCAGCTATTCTTTGCAATGAAAAAAAATTAGGCATGTGGGAAAAGATAAGCCATGTCAGAATACCCCAAGAATATTCCCCATGACCTTGGAGTCTTTCTGTTATTCCATAACTCTCTGTGCTGGGAGAGCTTTTGAATCTGTGAACTTTACAAGTCCGATTAGGTTATTCCAATCCACATACTGCTCTTCTACGTCTGTTCCGCCAATAAATTATACTGAAATAATAAATTTACTAGGCATTCACACAGTAATTAAGCTGAGTCTTAAGGAAAAATTAGGAACTGGATTTTTGTCAAATGAAATTTGTCTAGAACTAACCTATCAATATTAAATCAATGCATTCTCTTTCTCGTCAAAATTTCTGCATGGGAGGCATTAATACTGTTTACGGTTGTCTGTTGAACCAAGTATTATATTGTTAATATAAAGGCGGAAAGATGAAAACTGATTTAGTGGGTCATCTTCCACTCTTTAAAAAGCATAAAAACTAAATTCTTTATACAATGAGATAACACATACCTCCAAGTAATGTGTGACTAAAATTCAACCACCTAAAATTACCATAGAAGCAATAGACTGAATACAGACAAAGCAATTACTGGACTCATTGAAATCCATGGGACTTCAGTTAGTCATGATTAATGTAGATTTCATTGACTTCAGTAGTTCCACTCTCAAGTATCACCGAGTTTAATTCCAACTTTACATACACTGATAGTGCCAATCTATAGTTGTAAAGTATGTTGGTCAGTTGAATCACTACAGTCCTAAGGGAACTCTTCTTGCATCAGAGCAGAAACGTTTATGATATAAGAATCATGGTATTGAAAGCATAATATTTTGTCAATATTAAAAGCAGCATCAGTAAGAATGGTTTAGCAAATGAAAGCCTATTCTCAATAGCAAGGTTGGTGGCATGTAGTAACTGGCTGTTAATTAATAATTTGGATAGTGTCCTATGCCTAGGGGCAGCAAATGTCAGGAAAGGTTGGCCTATAATTATGCTGGTTTTTAATTTATATTTTAATTTTTAATTGTAATTAAATGACTTTTAATCTGATGTAAACTGTGTTTCTGATGTATATTGTAAGCCGCCCTGAGTCCCCTGATGGGTGAGAAGGGCGGGGTAGAAATGATGTAATAAATAAATAAATAAATAAATATAAGAAGGGAAGCAGTTACAGGTGAGTCAGGACAGTACAGGACACACAGAAGAAATTAAAAATAATTTTGGATGAAGGAACAGTAGAAAGGTCTCAGCTGTCCAAAACATCTATCATAAGGACCCAACAGACATATTTATTTATTTATTTATTTCATACATTTATAACCTATCCTTCTCACCCCCAGAGGAGGGCTCAGGGCGACCTTACAACTGGCAACCATTAGATGCCAACACAACAATAATAACAAGTACAGTTAAAACAGTTAAAAACATCCATTATAAAACATCATTAAAAATTACACTAGTTCAACATCATAATCCAGAGTCTGTCCATTGTCAATCACAGATATCATTCTCATTAATTATTGCTGCATCTGCTGCTCAAACACTTAGTCTCAGAGCCATGTTTTGAGTTTTTTCCTAAAGGACAGGAGGGAGGGGGCAGACCTGATTTCATTAGGAAGGGAGTTCCACAGACCGGGGGGTCACCACAGAGAAGGCTCTTTCTCTCATCCCCACCAATCGCGCCTGTGAGGATAGTGGGATCGATAGCAGGGCCTCCCCCGATGATCTTAACCTCTGAGTTGGATCGTAGAAGGAGATACTTTCGGGCAAGTAAGCTAGGCCAGAACCGTTTAGGGCAGGGGTCCCCAAACTAAGGCCCGTGGGCCGGATGCGGCCCTCCAAGGTCAGTTACCTGGCCCCTGTCCACAGTTTTAGACTTAGGCTCGCCCAAAGTCTGAAATGACTTGAAGGCACACAACAACAACAACAACAACAATCCTAATTAACTTGACTATCTCATTGGCCAGAAGGAGGCCCACACTTCCCATTGAAATCCTGATGGGTTTATGTTGGTTAAAATTGTTCTTATTTTTAAATATTGTATTGTTCTTTCATTGTTGTTGTTTTTTTGCACTACAAATAAGACATGTGCAGTGTGCATAGGAATTTGTTCGTTTTTTTTTTTTCCAAATGATGATTCGACCCCTCAACAGTCTGAAGGATTGTGGACCAGCCCTCTGCTTAAAATGTTTGAGGACCCCTGGTTTAGGGATTTATAGGCTAAAGCCAGCACTTTGAATTGTGCTCAGTAGCAGACTGGCAGCCAATGGATCTGACACCACAGGGGGTGGTATGCTACCTGTACATCATTCCGGTGAGCAATCTGGCTGCTGCTCGTTGGACTAATTGAAGCTTCCAAACAGTCTTCAAAGGGAACCCCATATAGAACACGTTGCAGTGGTCTATTCAGGATATAATAAGAACGTGGATCACCATGGCCAAGTCAGACTTCCCAAGGTACTGGCACAACTGCCGAACAAGTTTTTGTTGTGCAAAAGCTCCCCTAGCCACCACTGAGACCTGGGATTCCAGGCTCAACAATGAATCTAGGAGAACTCCCAAGCTGCGAACCTGTCTCTTCAGGGGGGAGCATAACTCCATCCAACACAGGCTGTAACCCTATGCTCTGTTCGGCCTTACAACTGACCAGGAGGACCTCGGTCTTGTCTGGATTCAATTTCAATTTGTTCACCCGCATCCAGTCCTCAAAATGCCTCTTAGAAAGCTGTGTGTCTGGTGAGTTGGTGCTATTGAGTCTGAGAAAGTGTGCTCAGCGCGTCTCCTTTAGAGTAGAAAAAAGCTTTAAACAAGAAGCCTCCTTAAAACGCGCACCTGCCTGCAGCCAAGCGTCTCTCCTCTAGAGTAGAAACAGGTAAGAAGCCTCCTTAAAGCACTCGCCCCTTCCTGCAGCTGACACCTCTCCTTTAGAGTAGAATCAAACAGCTTAAATGCCTAAAATGAGAGGAAGGGGAGCCTGTGGAAAATGCCCCCCATTATGGGCTGATAGGTAAAGGTAAAGGTTTCCCCTGACGTTAAGTCCAGTTATGTCTGACTCTGGGGGTTGGTGCTCATCTCCATTTCTAAGCCGAAGAGCCGGCGTTGTCCATAGACACCTCCAAGGTCATGTGGCCGGCATGACTGCATGGAGCGCCGTTACCTTCCCGCTGGAGCGGTACCTATTGATCTACTCACATTGGCATGTTTTCGAACTGCTAGGTTGGCAGGAGCTGGAACTAACAGCGGCCGCTCAAGCCGCTCCCGGGGTTTGAACCTGGGAACTTTCGGTCTCCAGCTCAGTGCTTTAACGCACTTCACCACCGGGGCTCCTTATTTATGGGCTGATAGAAAACAGATATTTTGGCACCTCCAGAGCGAAAACAGTTATCTGCCCTCCTTTATTAGGGAGGCTCCCAAAAATGGATCGGAGCCTCCACCAAAAGCCAGGACATGAAACAACTTGCAGTTTAAACCTGAGAACTACAATAACTGGTTCAGGACGTGCACAGCTTCCTTAATGACAGGTGGAAAGGAGTGACAGAGTTGGATATCATCTGTGTAAAGATGACACCGTACAGTACTCCGAAACTCCTGATGATCTCTCCCAACAGCTTCATGTAAATGTTAAACAACATGGGGGACAGCACTGAACCCTGCGGGACCCCACAAGACAATGGTTGCAAGGCTAAGCAGGTGTCCCCTAGCAACACCTTCTGGGACCGACCCTCCAGGAAGGACTGGAGCCACTGCCGAAAAGTACCTCCAAGCCCCATTCCTGCGAGGTGTCCCAGAAGATAGCGTGGTCAACAGTATCAAAGGCCACTGAGAGGTCCAGGAGAACCAACAGGGGACACATTTCCCCTGTCCAGTTCCTGGCATAGGTTATCTACTAAGGCGACCAAGGCTGTTTTGGTTCTATGCCCCAGCCTAAAGCCAGACTGTGCCAGATCTAGATAATCAGTATCTACCAAGAATCCCTGGAGTTGTGAGGCAACCACACGTTCCATGACTTTGCTCAAATAGGGAAGATTGGAAACTGGCCGATAGTTCACTAATTCAGTGATGGTTTCTTCAACAGCATTTTTATAACAGCTTCTTTTAAGCTGGTTGGAAGCTTGCCTTCCCAAAGGGAGGCATTGACTATCAACTTCACCCACTCTGCCAAACCCCCTCTGGCTTCCTTTATCAGCCAGGATGGGCAGGGGGTCTAGGATGCATGTGGTTGCTCTTGCCTCTCCAAGGATCTTGTCCACATCCTCAAGCTGCAACAACTGAAATGAATCCATCAAAACCGGACAAGCAGGGGCTCGTGTTACATCCTCAGAGACTGCCGTTAACATCGGAACTGATCAGGGCGACTTTGTCCACAAAGAATCAAGCAAATGCTTCACAGTAGGTTGCCGAGTTGTCAGGGATCGCGTCTTGAGAGACGGGGTTTAATAGCCCACTGACCACTCAAAACAGCTCTGACGGACGGTTCTTTGCGGATGCAATATTGGCTGCAAAGAAAGATTTCTTTGAGCTTCTATTGCCTCAGCGTATGCCCTTAGGTAGGCACACAGCTGTGTTCAGTCTGACTCGCTACGCTTTAAACTCCACACGCATTCTAGTTCCCTCTTCTTTCGCTTCATTGCTGCCAGATCCTCATTGAACCAAGGGGCTGGTTTAGCTTGGCAACTTGAGAGGGGACATTCTGGAGCGATCATATCTATTGCTGTAATCATCTATTCCAGAGAGAGACCAGAGCATCAGCAGAATCATCTAATGAGGAGGCGGGAAAATCCCCAAGAGCCGACAGGAATCCATCTGGATCCATAAGCCTCTTGGGACAGATCATTTTAATGAGTCGTTCATCCCTGCAGAGGTTAGGGGGTGCAGTAAGCCTAAACCTGATCAGGCGATGGTCGGTCCAAGGCATTTGAGCGATGGTCAGCTCCACACTGCCACCTTCCTCCCATCCCTGGTAGAAAACCAAATCTAGTGTGTGCCCAGCTCTGTGGGTGGGACCAGATACTAGTTGGGACAGCTCCATAGTTGCCACGGAGGCCATGAAGTCTTGAGCCGCTCCTGACAGGATGGTCTCTGTATGGGCATTGAAATCCCTCAGCACTATAAGCCATTAGGACTCCAACGCCAGAGCCGAGACCACCCCGGCTAGCTCAGTCAGTGAGACTGTAGCCCAGCGGGGTGGTCGGTACACTAGCAGAATCCCTATCCTGTCCTGGTCCTTACCCTCAGGTGGACACATTCAAAAGTGGTTGGCTGTGGGATGGGGCACCTGGTCAGGGAGAAAATATCCCTATAGACTACTGCAACCCCACCTCCCCACCCTCTAGATCAGGGGTCCCCAAACTAAGGCCCGGGGGCCGGATGCGGCCCTCCAAGGTCATCTACCTGGCCCCTGTCCTAAACTTTAGACTTGGGGTTGACCTAAGTCTACCTGGTCTTTGGAGGTCTTTTTGCTTACCTATGGTCTTATGAGATCGTCTAAATGGTCTTTGAAGGTCTCTTTGCTTAGCTACAGCCTTATGAGACCATCTAGATGGCTTTTGGAGGTCACTTTCCTTACCTATGGTTCTATGAGACCATCTAGATGGCCTTTGAGGGCCCCTTTCCTTACCTATGGTCTTATGAAACCATCTAGATGGTCTTTGGAGGTCTCTTTGCTTATTTATTTATTTACAGCATTTATATTCCGCCCTTCTCACCCCGAAGGGGACTCAGGGCAGATCACATTGCACACATAAAGGGAAACATTCAATGCCATAACATAGAACAGAGACAGAGGCACAGGCTGGCCTCGAACTCATGACCTCTTGGTCAGAGTGATTTGTTGCAGCTGGCTTGCTATCCAGCCTGCACCACAGCCAGCCTATGGTCTTATGAGATCGTCTAGATCAGGGGACCCCAAACTAAGGCCCATGGGCTGGATGTGGCCTTCCAAGGTGATCTACCTGGCCTCTGTCTAAACTTTAGACCAGGGGTCCTCAAACTTTTTAAGCCGAGGGCCGGTCCACAATCCTTCAGACTGTTGAGGGGCTGGATTATCATTTGAAAAAAAATACAAACAAATACCGATGCACACTGCATATGTCTTATTTGTAGTGCAAAAACAACAGCAACAACAAGAACAATAACAATGAAAGAACAATACAATATTTAAAAATAAAAACAATTTTAGCCAACATACATTTATCAGAATTTCAATGGGATGTGTGGTCCTGCTCCTGGCCAATGAGATAGTCATGTTAATTAGGGTTGTTGTTGTTGTTGTTGTTGTTGTTGTTGTGTGCCTTTAAGTCATTTCAGACTTTGGGCGAGCCTAAGTCTAAAATTTATTTATTTATTTATTATTTACTGCATTTATTTACTACATTTATATCACATCCTTTTCACCCCAAAGGGGACTCGGAGTGGCTTACAAATTATATGTACATACAATATATTATATTACTAGCTGTGCCCGGCCACGCGTTGCTGTGGCGAAGTATGGTGATATGGGAAATAAAGTATTGAGGAATTGGTGGTAGTTAAGGTAAAAGGTAAAGGTTTTCCCCTGGCATTAAGTCCATTATAAATGGGTTATATAGCTGTGTGGAAGGGCCTTGAGTCTACACTGCTATATAATCCAGTGCAAATTAGATAATCTGTGGATGAGGCCTAAGTGAGGCCTAACTTGGCCTGTCCCCTGGGCTGAGTGGGTTACTAGGAGACCAAGTGGGCAGAGATTAGTCCTCTAACTGGCAGCAATTGGATAAAAACAATTACTCCTTTCCCTCTCATTAGGACTTTACTTTTCTTTTCTTTTTCTTGTATCAACCTAGAGGCGTGGATGATGGGTCGTGTTGTCAAATTTCGAGGTTGGGGGGGCCTGTAGTTTTGTTGTTTTGTTGGTCGCCGTGATGCCATCACTCATTTATATATATAGATTAGCATAGCACAATATTAGCATTATATATTACTATATTGAACTATACCACTATGCTGTAATATTATTAGTAATATTATATGTAATATAGAATATATAATTAATATTATTATATGGTATTATTATTAGTGTTATATTGTATTACATTATAATATTATTATCAATATTATATGTATATACAATATATTATATTATAAAACTCAGGGCGGGGGCCAGGTAAATGACCTCGGAGGGCCGCATCCGGCCCCCGGGCCTTAGTTTGGGGACCCCTGCTTTAGACTTAGGGTTGACCTAAGTCTGAAATGACTTGAAGGCACACAACAACAACAATCCTAATTTTGGACTATTTCATAGTCTGGCCCCCTAACAGTCTGAGGGACTGTGAATCGGCCCTCCACTTAAAAAGTTTGAGGACCCCTGCTCTAGATCTTTGGTTGTGCTGCACGGAATAACCTGGTGGGCAAAGCTGGGTGAGATTAATCCCCCAGCCACATCCAGTCAGGTCTCTGCCAGATCTGCATTTTCTCAAGGATTAAGTCCTGGATAATAGATGACATAATTACTGAAACCAAAAGGGAACAACAAAGCCAGCTCAGAATTAAGGAATCAAGATACATCTATGAGCACAAAAAGCATTGAAAGCTAGATCAAACAGGTTATTGCAAACAACAAGAAATCCCAGCCATTGCTACAAGATTTACAGCCACCTGACCTTGAAGTGTTAGGTGGTTACTTGCTCAGCATTTCTCATTTAATCTTTTGTAATAGGGCTTGACTGTTTGGACACAGCTCCTTTTTCAATGGGCATACTGTAAAATGATGGGGCTTTCTCCTCAGTGTGTGTCAGTTGTGGCTGAGGTAAGCCTCCATCAAATTGATGTTCCAGTAAGGCATCATACAGACATGCATGGAAAGGGCCCATGTCTCTCCCAGGAAGGGTCTCTTCCAACTCTATTATTTTATGATTCTATGTGTGGTGCTTAATGTTTCCTATTTTATTCCTATTTTATATACCTATATACGTTTTTATAGGTGAAAAGCGTTGGTTAACTTGGAAAAGTCACCAAGATGGTTACATGGACAGTATTGAGTGAGACAGTTGTGCAATACAGTATTGTACTCCAATTTAAAACTGTAACCTGTCTTGTTAGGATAAAAATGATTACTCACAAATCTTAAATGTCTGTTTTACTTGTGGACACCAGAACATCAAAATGCATATTTAGATAAGTTGACAGATTATCAGTGCATGCCAAGTTCTGTCTTACAAGCTCTATTAAGCATCAAAAGAGATGACACAGACAAATGGAACCAGCTCAGGGACAGTTCAATGTACTTGGGTTTTATTTATGTGTTTGATCATCTAAGAAATGTGGTTGTACAGCTGTAATCGTATTTCTGCCTGAGAATACATGTGGAATCCAATGGAGTGATTTTCTCTGAGAAACATTTTTCTTGCATTAATAGCTGGAGACTGATCAAGTACTAAAATGGGTTTTGAAGTTTTATCCCTTTACAATTTTCAGCAGAACAAATCACTTAGAATTTTCAAATTTCATTAATTAAATATGTGAGCAAGGACAACCACACAATGGCTGAGGTTTAATATAAATCATACATCTCCTTCAGATTAAGGACAAAACATAAGTAGTTCTATCATTTTTCCTTTGGATAATGAGTGGGAAATGGAACACGTTAAGGCAACAGATTCAATAAATTGTTCTGGAATGAGAAATATGTACATTCCTTGTCCATAGGAGTACTAAAGAGCTCAAGAAATTACAATGCTTGTACAAAGTTTAAGCCACCCTATGGCCTCTAAATGGTTCTTCCTACAGTTTGTGGCTATTTTAGGCATCTTGAATCACCAATGTCAACATTAAGATTCAAGGTTTAACTTTTTATCATTCTTTCCTTCCTTCCATTACAAAAACAGGATTAATGGCAATCTTTGCTTGGAATTTTTTTTAAAACATTTTATTTATAGTTTTGGTGATACAATAAAAAGAGAGAGCCACATGTGACCATATATACAAAGAACAAGCAAAAGAGAGAACACAAAAAAAAAGAATATATATATATATATATATATATATATATATATATATAATAAAATAAAATAAAAATAAAACACAACCACATAATTCCCCTCGGCCCTCCCTCCTCTCTGCGTTACCTTGGAAATTTTACACTATGTGAAGATATAAACACATGCAAGTTTTCTTAAAAGAACATTTTTGTATTTTTATAAGACATCAAAATGTTCATCATAATATGATAATAGGGGCCAGATTCATAAGTGTGACCAAGATAATGGTTGGAAACACTATGATTACCACATAAGGTTTCAAAAGCAGAAAGTCTACAGAATTTTTTTAAAAAAGAAGCTAAAGGGATAATGTCTCTAGCTAGCAAACCAACATCGTATCACAGAATAAATGTTCAATTTCTTGGAAACAGGGCAGTGAAACTAAGGTTACCTAACAACCTTCCAAAACTGATGATGTAATAAAGATGAGCCTAAGAAGAATTCAGTTTGTTATTGCCATGGAAACTGGCAATAGAACTGGTGACTGTTGGTTGCAGTGATCAATGATATCCAGTTTTGTGAGACTGTAGACTCCAAATGCTGGTGAACCAGTGTATTTCTCTTCCAATATTTTGCATCAGATTCACTTTTCTCTTTGACTTTTTTGAAGGATGAGTGAAGAGAGGGTTACAAGTTGTACAGATACTGTTGAAGAAGATACAGATGCTGATGGACAGCATTGCTCTACTGGATGTTTCCAGGTCTCAACTTTATGTTGCTGCATCCCTAGGAGGTAAGTGGTTGTTTTTTGCTCAGTGGATGATTTGTCCAACCAATGCAGAAGACAAATGTTTAGATCCAAATTTAGACATGTACAACTGGCAACCTTCTCTGTATCTTCCTGCCTGCAGAAGGTCTTCCAGCTTACAATTGAGGTTCCAATTTTGTGGAGGATTCTTTTTGTAAAAATAATATTTCTATCCATTCAAGAAGATACTGGATTCATGTTTAGAGGTGGCTTTTCCCAAATAATGGATCCAAGGAATGTTTAGAATGGAGAGGGGGAAATTTGGCAGTCACATACATTTGTATTCCATCCACTTTATCACACAGTCATAGTAGGCAAACCTACTGAAGTCACTGCTGGAGTGTTAAGACATTAGGATTTAGGGCTGAAGAAAGGTTTTTTTTGGACACTGTCACCTTTTCCCAAAATCCTAATTTCTGTCACGTATGTCTTGTAGACGGATGCACTTGCCAGGACAGGACAGGCCCAAGGACAGAAAGAAAAAAAATGAGAAGAAGAACACTGGGGATATATCTTTTGGTGATACTGTACTTGAAGGAAGACAGAAGTTGAGCCAAGACTATAGGAGCGTGACATCTGCCGGAGATGTGGGTGCTATAACAACTGAAGGAGTCAAGCCTGCTTTAAAAGTTTGTATTCAGACCAATGACAAAAAAAATCAAGATCCTCATATATCTCTTATACCTATTACTTTAGCAGATATCTGTTTAGAAGAAAAAAAACAAGAGCACACTGAAACAACAAATGCAAAGCCTTTATGTATTCAAGGTATGGTATGGCAACAAAAAGAAGGAATTAAGAATGTAAATGTTTTATCTATCGAAACAGAAGAGAGATGTTTAGTGGGTGGTGCATCAGAGGGAATGCCTTTTACAGAAGGAAAGGATTCTTTAGTTATGCTAGCCAAAGAAAAGAGACAGTCTGGCAGACCTGAATTGTTGAGTTCACTGATGCAAGGAGCAATCAATGAAAAGGAGCAACAACAAGGAAGAGACCATGTGAGTACTATATTGGAAGGTGTATCTTTTAAGCAGGGACTGAAGCAGGGCCACAAAAGCATGCCATTTCAGGAGCTACAACAGTCTATAGAAGTAGAACTTCATACTAAATCGGTCACCAATGAAAGTACATTTCGAGAAGAACAGAACAACAGTACTTGTGCTGAGCAGAAGCTGTACCCATGTAAGCAGGAGCTGAAGCATGATCATGAAAATGTGTTGTTCCAGGAGCTACAACAGTCTATGGAACTAGAACTTCATAACACCTTGGCCACCAGTGAAAATAAATTTCAAGACACACAAAACAGCAGTACTCATGCTGAGAGTGTAACCTCTTTTCAGGAACTTCTCAACCATTCAAGTGTACTATGCAATGAAAAACAGGAAACTTTGGGGCCACAAGATGTTATGACAGGTATTTCTCATAACACAGAGGGACCAAAGGACTGGAACCAGATGAATTCTGTGTCTAAAGGAGATGACCACAAAGAGGACCAGGACTGCCAAGACATGCTTAGTATAGAGAAAGAGCAACCCACAGAACTAAAATACCCAGATATATTGTCCACCATGTGTGGGAAGTATGAACAAGAACAGCTAGGAGTACAGCAGCAACAAGACTTTGAGACAGAAAATTCATCCAACAAGACTGAGAACCACAACTTAGTGTTGCTTTATCAGGAAGACCAACCACCTGTTGTACCAAAAACGGTTAGGTTTTCATTCCAAGGCACAGGTGGTGAGAAAAAGCAGAAAGAAACACAAGCCATGAAAAATTCGACATCTGATACTGTTCTTACCAAGATAGAAGGCCATCACTATGTTCCCCATCAGGCGGATTTACAAGCTGCTGCATGTGAAAACAATGACACATTATCTTTGGATGTAACTTATACACAGGATCTGCAAAAACGAGCTTATATGAACACTTTGCCTGAGGATGTTGCTGCTCACATTATAGAGCAGAAGCATCATGAGACACCTCAGCTTCTTTTATTGGAACAAGTTAGCACACACCATGAAGAAAAGGAACAGCAAGAAACACTAGGTTGTGCATATTCTGGACCCAAGTTTATTACTTATATTGAAGAACAAGAGAGCCAAGAACCTATTGTATCACAGGACACCAGCATATTTCTTGACAGTGTAAGCCATGAGAAGGAGCCTCCAAGAAAACTGGAATGTGGTGACTCTGGGCCTGAGGACCTTTATGACAAGAAGGATCAGAACCACCAAGGTCCTGTATATTTGGAAATGAAGCAGCCTCTTTTACTTGCAAAGCTCAGCAATTTAACTTTGAATGTAACCCCTGAAGAAGCACTGTGCATAAGTAATGTTGGCAAGCTAGAAATTCACCCACTAGATGAAGAGACAAAAGAACAGGATGACCAGCAAAAAATGCATACAGTCTTATGCTCTAAAGAGAAAACAACAATACAGGAACTAGAAGGGCAACAATCTACTCTCCCTGCACAAGCAGGATGTAGCACAGAAGAAGAGCCACAGGGGTCTTGGCACTTCCAAAAGACTACATCCATCCCAAATGAGGTGCAGCAGGAAAAAGAACAGTTGAACCGGGGCATGACCAGTGAGAAGCATTAGAAGGAAAAACAGGTTCTGTCAAACACCACTTTCCCTTGTACTACTAGAGAAGATGAGGGGCATGTTTAAGATAGACATTTTCTCCATTTGACAAAATCCTTTACTGTATTCACTGCCTTAGCACTTATTCTCATTGAAATACGAAAGCTGAAAAGAGATATTTTTGTTATTTTGTGCAAAAATACAATATATACTGTAGACAAAGGCAAAAAAGTAAAATTGAAAACAGTTGCTGCATTGAGAATATTTATTGAGCCAATTTGTTTTAGAGTACAAGTAGAATTCGAAGGGCATGAAATATTAAGGGGAGTTAGGCAGGTGGACTTCATGGATGGAATCTTTATTCAAGGTATGCATTAACAAATCACAGAAGTCACCAACCCATGTTCTCTAGTATGTGAAGAATGACTGCACACATTGCAGAGTTGCAGTCATGGAAAGGACTCTGGGGAGTAGATAAGCTTTAGTGAAGACTATGGCACTTGAATATTAGCACACAGTCTTGGCTTTTCACAAATTGTATATATATCCACACCCCTGCAGTTCAAGTGTTTGCTTGAAATGACTTATTCCCACAGATATCTGAACTAATGCAAATTTAGTATTGTGACGGTATGATTTTTAGTTAGTCAATCTTTGGATCAAGTTGGTGCAAGTCAATGGTAAAGGCCATGGTAAGTGCCATAGCTCAGTGGTAAGGTACAAACTTTACAGCCAAAAGATCTCAACTTTTGACAGTAGGTGCTAATCAGTGTCAACACCTCTAGGCTAAAAAGACATGACTTATTATACTGCAGCTTTCTGTGTTCCTAAGTCTAGAGCTTGATACAGACTTCATATTGTGAATAAGATCTATCTTGCTGGTGATACTAAATAGGAAAGGTAACCTCCACATCTCTGTTGAGCAGCAATGTGTAACAGTGGTAGGTCTGGGGCTCACATTTGAGGCTTCATGGATTACCAAAAAAACAAACAAACAAAACAAAAAACACAAAATAGCCTTAAGT
Source organism: Anolis carolinensis (assembly GCF_035594765.1). Classification (NCBI taxonomy): domain Eukaryota; kingdom Metazoa; phylum Chordata; class Lepidosauria; order Squamata; family Anolidae; genus Anolis; species Anolis carolinensis. Next base: position 275,380,025 of record NC_085843.1, on the reverse strand, counting down.
CTTATTCTGGTTCTCAAAAACCGATATTTTTATGTTAGATTATACAGGGAGTTCTTGCAGCCTATTTAAAAGGTAAAATTTTGCACCTGGACATCTTGGGTGATTCTGGAGGTAGTGAAGGCCACAAAAATATTCTTGGGGGGGGGGGGCATATGTGGTTCCAGAATCATAATGATTTGAAAGATTAGGGCTTAATCCAGGCATTAAACTTTTGAGCATGTACAAAGGGTCCGTTATCGTATTGATGTGAATGAAAAATACAGTATCATTTGTACCAGATTCTGTTCATGTATCATTCCACTTATGCACTAAGTAGTACAATTACCAATCTTGCCTCACCAGATAAATGCCTAATTTATTCCAAAAATCTAAATGTCAGTCTCTATAAAGAAATATTGTGTTTCCTTGGCTATCAAGCACAGAAATGTTACTCTGATGTCTACTTCTACACAACCTAGAGATCTGACATTCTCCTGTTCAGAGTGTGGAATTAACTGATAAAACCTTAAACTATTATTCCTAATCTGTGAAAATTTCAACAAAATTAAAATTCACTACACACAGTACTTGAAACTTTAAAATCCAATGACATTAGTTTTAAATAATCATCATTTATTAATTAAAATATTTCTTTATCACTACTCACCTGCTAGGGTGATATACACTAGATAGTCTTAACAAATGGAAGCAAATCTAGCCCACAGCTAACATAAAACACAAGGCAGACGGTTTGGAGTTCTACTGTCCCTTGGCCAGCTTGATTTCTAGCAGCAGACAAGGAGGTGCAGAATATCAACTTAATTTACTAGTTTACTGCATTATTATAGTTAGATAACACTGGCCAACACACATTTTGGTGCCTACAATGTTAGACCTTTCTCTGGTTATGATCTGCTTATTCTATAAATGGTAGCAGTTTTCCCCTATCAGCTCTACTTTTTTGAGATACAGTAGAGTCTCACTTATCCAAGCTAAACGGACCAGCAGAAGCTTGGATAAGCGAATATCTTGGATAATAAGGAGGGATTAAGGAAAAGTCTATTAAACATCAAATTAGGTTATGATTATACAAATTAAGCACCAAAACATCATGTCATACAATAAATTTGACAGAAAAAGTAGTTCAATATGCAGTAATGTTATGTTGTAATTACTGTATTTATGAATTTAGCACCAAAATATCACGATATATTGAAAACATTGGCTACAAAAATGGCTTGGATTATCCAGAGGCTTGGATAAGTGAGGCTTGGATAAGTGAGATTCTACTGTAATGGTATTTGAAATATGTGTATGATACATATGAAACATAAATGAATTTCGTGATTAGACTTGCGCCCATCTTTAAAATATCTCATGATGTATGTATATGCAAATACAGATATTCAAAAATCCATTTAACAAAATCCAAAACATTATGGATCAAAGCATTTTGGGTAAGGGATATGCAAGTTGTAGTAAGCATTCCCAAACTAGTTAATAAACATCTAACAAGTACTTGCATTTGCACAATGGAAATATCTCTGCATCTCCTTCACATGCCCTTGCCATCATCTCCCAAAATCTTCTCTGGAGGTTGCCTCATCTTTCAAGAATTAATTATTGAGAACATGAAGTGTGAGTTCAAGAGGAGGAGGTTTGTCTCCTTCCCTAATATGCAGATGGAAGACTCAGAGCCATTTCTGGTAAAGCAAAGGGAGAAGATCAAACTCAGCTGAAACCAGGAACAACAACAAAGAAATGGTCATAGTAAATTTCACAGGGATCTGATAAGAGGAAAGCACACCTCACAAGAAGCTAACAGAGGGGGCTGGTTATGTATTTATTAATTAATATATTTCTTTTCAACCTTCTGTTTGAAGATCTCAGGATAATCTGTGGTGAAAGACAAGGGCACAACTAATAAAAACAATGTAAAAGTAATGTACTGCATATCAATTCAAGAAATCAAAATAAAACTTGAATACAGTAACAAAAAAAGGCCATGATCACTCAAGTTCAGAAGGTGAACAGCCAAATGTTTACTTGGCAGCAAAATGAGAATAATAGAAGGCATGAAAAACATGTAAGATGGGAGGTATATCCAAGAGAATGAAGTGCAGAAGTGTGGAATTAAACTTTGAGGTTGGTGTGGAAAGTGAGAAAAAGTGACAGGAAATGATTTTCAATGAAAGAAGCCTACCAAACACTTCACAGATGAAAAATGGGACACGTATATATCAGAGTGCAGTTAGGTTGGCAAAAATATCAAAGTGTAGTTAGGATGAAGAAAAACAAAGAGGCTACAAGAGGCTATAGACATTTGCTTTTGCCTTTTGGGAAGGACAAGATTATTTCTCTCCTCACTGCTGAGTTAACTGAGTGCAAACTGATTCTGCATTTTAAATCAATTTGCAGAAATTGAAGTAAAATGAGGACACGGGAAAAATGGAGTAGAAGAGGGAAACTGGTCCATTTCAAAATCAGTTGGAAAAATAGGATAACAGAATCAATGGAATTTGCTTCAGCCATATTTATTTATTTATTTATTTACTTATTTTACCCCATTTATACCCCACCTTTCTCTACCCTGAAGAGGACTCAAGGCAGCTTACATATAGCAATTATTCAATGCCTCAAAAACACAAATAAACACAAGCTTAAAATATTTGAATTAAAATTAATACATAACATTTAAAACATTGCATTCAATTAAAATCACATCATCCAATTGGGGATGTTGTGGGGGTTGGGAAAGGATACTGTTGTTCTTATCCCACATATCCATATTTATTCGAGTCTAATGCAACATCAGATCTAGTGTGCACCTCAATTTTCAAAACCCTGAAACCAAAAAAAAGTATTTGCTGGCAAATGTAATGTGTAGCGGCAAAAAGTGCACTCTTTGGCCAAAAAAGACGCACATTAGTTTCTGCTTGCTTAGAACAGATTTTTTAAAAACATCAAAGCTTCCAGCAATGGAAAAGAAAACATTGGGGTTCATCGATGCTATAGAACAAAACCACTTAAACTGCCCTGGCTCAATGAGGAGAAATCATGTTGTTTTACAAGCTCTTGAGCTTCCTCTGCCAAAGAGTGTTGGTGGTTCACCAAATTACAAATCCAAGGATTTCCTAGCATTGAGCCATGGCAATTTAAAGTGAGGTGACGTCCCTCCTGAAGCAGCTTCTCCTTTGGATTTGACTCAGCACTAAGATCACTGTATGACATGAATCTAATATGCACCCTAATTTTGTTGATGTGATTTAGCCAAAAAAGGTGAGCACTAGTTTTGAGTAAATAAGGTATTTACTAGTACTCGTACTTAAGATACATGTAAGTACACATTATACAAAAATTAAAATATAATGAAACTATCAATAAAATCAGAAGCAATTAAAGACATGCCCATTGAAAAGAAAAACAACAAAACCAGGCCTTTCCTCCTTGGCAAGTAGTCCTTAGATGCCTGCTGAAATAAAAAAAAAGTCTGCCTGCCTATAAAAAAATAATGAGGAAGCTCTCTCTCAGTGTATAGCTTTCTCAAAATCAAAGAAGTCTTGTGGTATGTAGTGTGGATACTATAGTCATGGGACCAATACTACGTATGGGTATCTTGACTATTTCATTGCTTCTGTAACACCATCAGCATAATTACTATTAGGATAACACAAAGGCATGTATGAACTAATATCCGTTGATCTATAGTAGAGAAGTGTTTGGTGCAGGTCATGTCAGGATAAAAATAATTGTATCGATAGAACTAAAATAATCCCTTCTGGGCACAGAGAGCTGAGAAGAACACTTATGAATATGAAATGTTTTAATAAGAGTTAATTGTAACAGTCAATTAAAAAGGTACATCCAGTTCACATTTTGCCCTTCAGACAAGAAGCTACCAAGTTCAAACATTTTATTTGAAATAATTTATACATTTTGAAATATGAAAACAACAAAAATTTGTATAATTTCATTTCAGATTTACCCCTGCCAGGTGTCTAAATGCAGGATTATTGGATTTCTTTGGGAAGATTTGTACTCCCTTCAAGTATGCTAAGCAATAGTGATATTGTGAAATTTACAGCTTATCACATAATGTGTTTATTATGGCTATTTCTCTGCCACAACAGTCAAGGAACCCCTTTGAGACTGGATAAAAAGTTTGCCAAAAATAAAATTCAAATATCCTTTGAATCAAAACAAGATAAAAAGAAGAACAGTGCCATTTCCAAATGCTGCCACTTCCAAAACATATGCTCCAATAAAACATGAAAGGGGAATCACATTTTGCAATGCTTCAGTAGTTTACACTTCCTTCCCCTGTGCCCCATCCCCACGATCTATTATTAAAATGCATTGCCTGAATTTGCGTACTAAATGGCATGCTCAATGCACTTCAAATTATTTAAAAGAGCATTATCATCTTCAAACATCGTACTAAAGGAGATTGATTGACAGTCATTTTTATATTTGTTCCTGTTCATGACATCATCTATAAGGACACCCAGTAGACTGAATTTGACATTATGGAGCAATAATAAAATAAAAGTAAAAAGGAGCAACGAGTGCCAGAAAGCTCACAGGGCCAAGGAAATCAAGGCTGCCCCCTCTATTACTGGCTGAGGGCCATCCTTCAGTGCTCAAAACCTCCGCTCAGCAAGGGCAAGCATAGCCTGGAAACGCTTGAGACTTGCTGAATATTTTCTGCTTTGTTTTATGTTTTTGGACTTATGTGCCTGGACTAAAGAACAAGTTGCTGAGCCTGGAGCATCTCTGTCCTCAGCTTTGTCAATTTTATCCCTTTCTATTGAGTTCCACATTTATAGTTTTCAAAAGCTCAAGACTAGTTTTACCCTTAAAGTAATTAATGCACTTGTACATTAGACTCTCAGCTAATTGGTATGACTGGTAGATGTCAGATACAGGTGATTTCTAGTTGCTTGAGAGTTACTATTAATATAGGCCTAACTAATACTACAGTATACCCCATGCTATACAATATCATAAGCTCTGTATTGACTTGCTATTAATATTGAGTTACACTAATTAAAACTAAAATAAGACAAATAGGGATAAACTTAATGTAACACAATTTTACTATACAGTCTTGTAAAAATTGTTTTACTGGTTTCTTGAAACTTCTGGTTAACTAAGAGTCTATTGTATATAGAGTGCATACTGCATCTCCAGAAGTTCTGAAGATTGAATAGCCCCCAAAGAAGGTCAGTTTGTGATAAGCCTAAAATATTAAACTATCAATAAAAAACAAACCATTTTAAAGGAGCGAAACAAAAAAACCCAGCAGATAAAAGGTCATACTAACCTTTATGGGAAGTATGTTCCAGAACTTTGGAATAACTATGAAGAAGGCCTTCCCCTGAGTTCCCACTAGATGGGCCTGTGAGGGTGCTAGCAAAGAGAGAAGGGCTCCCCAGCATATCTCAAAACCAGGGCAATACGAATGTTCCTCTTTCCAAATCGATTAACAGAACAGCCATTATAATTTTCTTATTTAGGATGACCTCAATTTTTATGGCCTTCCCCACATCTATACGGACTAAATAAAAACTACTCACTTCAAACCCACTGTGAACTGTCCATACAATGGATGCTTAGATCTGCAGTGGAAGCACTGCTTCCAGGTGTTAATCCAGCACATGAACTGCAGGTTACTCCAGAGCTTCCAGGAAACTCTGGAATGACCTACAGAGTTTAGGCTAAACCCCTTTGATGAATTGTCACCTTATCAGGGTGAGGGGGCTTATGTGTTCCAGTGAACCGGCGAGTGATGCCATTGGAGTCATGTGCTCCCAGGGAGATTTCCCTGGGCGGCAAGTTCACAGGGGAGAAACCAGAACAAGCACAATCTGAAGTCCTCAATGGCAGAGAAGGCAGACAGTAACATGTTACAACAGCTGTGAACTGATGAGAGGCCGCTAGTTTTCGGGTTAACCAAGCCACTGTATCTCAACCTCTTTCTGCGAAGACTGTGTGTTGGTTGGGTGTGCACTGATCTCCACATATAAAACAAATTCACACACAGGAATTTCCCCCAAAACAGAAAAGAAAACCAACAAAAGTCCCATGGTGATCAGCAAGTGGTGACAGGGGCAGGACTGTGAAATTTGGAAGCTTCTAGCCACAGACCGGCACATGGGTGGTGGATATGGATTCAGTCCTTCTACCTCAAGGTCCAAGGCAGTGGAGCAGTCTGGCAGCTGTATCCACAACTGAGCAGCCCTATTTAGGAACCGCTCTGCTCACCCCATATGGGGAGGGGATAGAAAAAGTGCCCTAAACATAGTCTGCCTCTCTTACCCCTGTGGACTGCTGCTTCCAGAGGGGTCACCACCGGTCAAAAAACACTAATGAATTTTGGAATGTGTACTATATGGGCACTGTTGGATAACACAGACAATGAATGCCCTGAACACAGGACTGCTATTATTGCAAGGGAGCGGAGGGCTTTAACATTAATATAGCAGTGCTCCAAGAGACCCAGAGAACAGTAGAGGGACAACTGAAGAAAGAAAAAGGAGGCTACATCTTCTTCTGGAAGGGACTGCCTGAACAAGAATGAAGAATACACGGAGTCAGCTTTGCTATCAGAAACAACCTGGTGAAGCATTTGTTTGACGCACCTATCAGCATTAATGAATGACTCTCAATCCTCTGAATTAATCTAGCCAAAACTACCAGGTAACTATCATAAGTGCCTATGCACCAACACTAGTTGCTGATGAAGACATCAAGGATAAAATGTACTGTCTGCAGGACACCATCCTTTTGAAGACACCTAAGGAGGACAAAATCATCTTCCTGGTGATTTTAATGCAAGAGTTGGATGAGGATTTCAACCTGTGACCAGGGACTATAGGGGAAGACAACAACTCAATTGACATCCTGCTTCCCATCAAATGTGCGGAACACAACATCTGCTGGAACTCAAAATCATATGCTGGACAAAAAAGGCTGAAGAAATCCAACACCTTGCAGATGTCCATAACGCATGAGGATTCTTTAACACCACAAGCATTATATATGGCCCAACTAATCATGGCATACATCCTCTACACTCATCCAATGGAACTAAACTTCTAAAGAAAAAAAATCAAGTGCACAATGTTGGAAAGAGCACTACCGTAACCTTCTTAACTGCAGCTCCAAAGTGATGTAAGTGTTACACCCCTAGGCAGCGAGAGCACTGAAAACCAACACAGAGGCCAATAACAATATAATATCTTTATTAAAGCAAATAAAGTTCCAAAAGGAAATAAGCAGAAAAGTTGAATAAGCAATTAACCTTTCAGGAAAGATCAAAATTAGTCCAATAAATGAAAGTCTTATGTCCAATATTAAAGTCCAAAGTCCAGAAACCGAAACACACTCAAACTCGGCTTGAGTATTGAGTAGGGAAAAGGAGCAAAGTGGCAAAGAAGAGTTCTCTAGAGTAAATGTCCAAAAACAGGATTTCAGGGCAAGGCATGAACTGGATGTGCAGGAGCTGAAACACAGTCCAAACTTGGGCAAAGAAGTAGACCGGCGCCCGGTCTACGCAAGAGTAAGCGCACCTTCAGGCTGCTTGGATTTCAGGAGCTGGAGACGATGATGCTTCTCAGTAAGAAGTAAAGTTGACACTGCGAAGGAAAGTTCCCAGCGCAATACTTTTATTGAAGTTCATAAGCTCCCCCAAACCAGGTGCCTGACTCCCTAAAACCTCCCAGGAGAACTGAGCTTGCCATAGTCACCGTGCCAGGTGTCTGACTCCCAAATTCTTCCCAAGAGAACTGGGCTTAGCCATAGTCACCACGCTCCGCTAATCTGGCGCTTCTCCTCAAGCTTTGTCTCTGCGATCTCTCTGTTTTCAAAAAAGCCCTGTGATCAAACACTAACCCTTCAGGAGAATCTGGGAGAGCCGGCTCTGTTTCAAGGGTATCCTTAATTGGCTCTGGCTCGGAGATGTCAACAGAAGGCATCTGGAAAGGAGTTGAATCTTGCTGACGTGGGAGAAAACCAAAGTCTTCTTCATCCTGGTCAGTAATGGCCACAGGGTCAGGGGCCAAAGGGGCCCGAGGCATCACAGTAAGAGACCTTCCTGCAAATCCCACATATATTTTATATTGTTACGTCCGGGCTTGGCCCCATGTAAGCCGCTCCGAGTCCCTCCAGGGAGATGGGGCGGGGTATAAGAATAAAGTTATTATATAAAGTTATTATAATAAACCAGAATGAGCTTGCAGCACTACCTAGTTTGGAGGAAGTCAGCAAAGCCATCAGACAATTAAAAAATAACAAAGCCACTGGACCTGATGGGATCCTTGTTGAAATCTTTAAAGAGGGTGGATCTAAGCTGAAACAACAATTCCACCAGCTCATTGATAAAGTGTGGTTGACTGATAAGATCCCAGCAGACTTCACAGATACCATCATCACCACCCTTTTTAAAAGGGGGAAAGAACAGATTGTGGAAACTATTAAGGTATCTCCCTTTTAACTTTGTCTGGAAAAGTCCTCACAGAAATCTTTGTAAACTGCCTTCTTCCTATCTCAGAAGACATCCTCCCTGAATCCCACAACAGCTTCCATCCCTCCAGAGGAACTGTGGAACTGCATGACAGCCCCAATAAAAATATGGGGAACAAAATCAACATCTATACATTGGATTCTTTGACCTTGCAAAGGCATTTGAAGAGTGAATTGTAATGCTCTCTGGACCATCCTCTTAAAAATCAGATGTCCCGATAAATCTATTGATTGAATGATTGATTAGGCGATCCCTTGTAGGCCGAGGATAATGGTCCTCCAGTTATAGGGTCTTGGGGGTGTGTCCACAGGTGGCTGAAGAGACCGATTCTTGATCTGCATGTTCTATAAATATCCTGTGGCTCCTTCATGATGACATGATGAAACAGTCCTGGACATCAGTGGCTCCCAGAGTGATTCATTTAAGGTGGAATTAGGTGTCAAACAGGGATGCGTTACTGCCCCAACCTTATTTTCCATCTTCATTGCTATGATTCTGCATTTTGTTGATGGGAAGCTTCCCACTGGTGGCAAACTAATCTCAGCAGGCTGAAAGCCCCTCTGCAATGCCAGAAATACAGCTTAATGGGGTAACATTGGAAAATGTTGACAATTTCGGCTACCTTGGCAGCCACCTCTCCACAAAAGTCAACATTGTCACCGAAATACCACACCGCCTGAGTCTGAGAATGCAACATTTTTTTTCCGAATGAAGCAGAGAGTGTTTGAAGATCTGGCCATTAATAGCAATACCAAGATGCTTCCTTATAAAGCTATTGTCTTCTCAACTCTGTTATATGCCTGCAAAATGTGGACCATCAAAAAATGTCACTCTCAACTTCTGGAATGATTCCATCAGTGTTGTCACTGAAAAATCCTGCAAATCTCTTGGGAAGACAGGCAGACAAACGCCAGTGTGCTGGAACAAGCAAAGACCACCAGCACTGAAGCAATGACCCTCCACCATCAACTTCGCTGAACTGTCCCAATGCCTGATCGCTATCACCCCGAACAGTTACTCTACTTTCAAGAATGGAAAATGGAATGTTGGTGGACAGCAAAAGAATTTTAAAGATGGCCTTAAATCTAACCTTAAAAACTGTGGCACTGAGAACTGAGAAGCCCTGGCTCTCGAGTGTTCTAACTGGAGGTCATCTGTTACCAACAGTAATGTGGAATTCAAAGTGGCACAAATGGAGGGTGAAAGGGAGAAATGTGTCAAGAGGAAGACGCATCAAGCCAACCCTTGTTGTAACCACCTTCCATCTGGAAATTGATGTCCTCACTGTGAAATAACATGCAGATCCAGAATAGGCCTCTACAGCAACCTACGGACCCACTGCCAAGACTCTACACTTGAATTACACTTGGCCACAAGTGATAGCTGATGATGATGATGATGATGATGGTGGTGGTGATGATTTACGCTGAATACAGGGCAATGCAGTGCTCACATATTTAAAAGACTCAGCACTATTTCACCAACCAGAATTAGCTCCCTGATAGAGCCTTGCTAATGATGCCACTTCTGGTGATCACATGGCTGAACATCCTACTGTAACTTTACCTGGCCAGCCACGTGGACTGTAAAAGGGCTTCAGGGCACTTCCATAATGGTACATGTGGACTTCCTGTCCTGTATCTAGCACAGCGCAAGAGCAGAGTATTCCAGATGATTTTGTTTGGTGTAGAGGCAACCTTAGTCTTCTCCCTATATGTCATCACAAAAATTATGGAAATACTCTTCCAATCCATGCTATAAAGAACTCTAATGAGAGCTGAGCTTGATATTAATGCTGTCTAATCCACATTTTCCCCGTAGTTTTGTGCTACTAACAGATGACCATACAATTGCAGTTCCTCCCCAACACTCCCTTTCCCTATTTCCCCTCTCCAGCCCTAGGAAATCAGGCATTTGACAATGGGTGTTTGATTAATCACAGTTGCATTGAAAGAGGCAAAAAGCTCTTTTAAAATGTTGGTATTTGTTCCTAGGCTACTAAAGAAATGTTTAAACACACACACACACACACATCATGAAGACAAAAAAGCAAAATTGAAAGCAAAACAAAAAACCCAAATCCAAATACTCTAGAAGAATTTTAGTATTTTCTTTTTTGAAAAAAAAAATCCAAGCCTCAATTTTATTTTAATAAATAGGCAGACAATCTTAAGTTTACCTATTCCTTTCATGTCACTGTTACTAATGTCACTGTTACACTGTTACTAATGTTACCCTGTGCTCCCGTTAGACAATGCTACAGATTGCAGAAAGACTTCTTTTTGAAGTGCTAAATGTTAGCCAAAATAGTAAGAAAATCCATTCTATTAGAGTCATGCAACCCTTCAGCAAAAAAGCACTGAATTTAAATGCATCACCTAATTTTATTAAATTCAAATCAGAAGTGAGCTCTGAAAATTGTTATGTGTAGTCTTAGTTCCTTTCAGGAAAAAAGGCATATCAACAACAGAAGGAACTCTCAAATACAATAACATTAACAAAGCAAAGGGAAGTTAACTTATTCAGAGTGACATTGAAAAGCTTCCTACTGTTAACTTTTTGAGATATCTATGCCTATAATGATTTGACAAATCAATCACCCTCTTCTATCTTTATCTAGATAACTCAGGGACAAAAACGTGCTTGCACTTTTTTAACAATAAAAAACAACAGATTGTAAAGCCAAGAATCTGAAAATGAGCAATTGAGCTCTTACTTTGGCTAAGATGCTGTTTATCAGTCATATAGTATAAAATTATGGTAGTGCAGATATAACAAAATTATTGGATGACATCCCTGCACAACTGATCTTTCAATGGATTATCTATTCTGCATATTTTTTCATTCTGCATTGTCTAATTCCTCATCCAACATGAAATGATGCACTTAAGGAACCTCCTGGGCAGCACAGCCATTTGTGTTTACCTTGGCATAACATTACCTCGGCAATTGTAGTGAAGCTGAGTGAAAGTTATTCCTCACAGATCTTAAAATTTGGGCAGGCTGAGAAAGGATAGCTTCTGAACTCAAGAAATGTCTGGTCAAGAAAATGGGCCTGACAAGGATCTCCTTCCTGTGTGGGTGCCCATTCTGACATCAGCAGAGGCACCCACGATAGCCAGGAGCTTGTACAAATCTCTGTGGCACACTAGGAGTGGAAGATGTGACAAATGCAAGGTGACAGCACAGTGCTGTGGATGTGGTCCCCAGCCACCTGGAAAATGGCCCTGGATTTGACATGAATGTGCTAAATCCAGAACTGCTCTGGGGCAGGTTTACACCAAGCTAATCTGCCTGGTGTACATGACCCACAAATGAGATTTGGGCTTTTATCAGGTTTGACCCAAAATAAATTTCAACCTGGTGCATATTATTCATTTTTTAATAAATGTTTTTATATGTTTAACTATTAATTGATATTTGAAATATTAAAATTCCCTAACACATGTACTTCATTGCTAACTGCCTTGAATGCTATTTCAGTAGTCAAGTGAGAAAAGCAATTTAAAAAACCTGAATAGATATACCAAAACAAATCCCAACTTGTGTTGTGGTTGCTTTTCACTGGTATGATTATATTTTAATTGTTTTTAAGTATAATTTAATATAGAATCATAGAATCGTAGAGTTGGAAGAGACCTCACAGGCCATCCAGTCCAACCCCCTGCAAGAAGCAGGAAAATCTCATTCAAAGCACCCCCCGACAGATGGCCATCCAGCCTCTGCTTAAAAGCCTCCAAAGAAGGAGCCTCCACCACAGTCCAGGGCAGAGAGTTCCACTGCTTAACAGCTCTCACAGTGAGGAAGTTCTTCCTAATGTTCAGGTGGAATCTCCTTTCCTGCAGTTTGAAGCCATTGTCCCACATCCTAGTCTGCAGGGCAGCAGCAAACAAGCTTGCTCCCTTCTCCCTATGACTTCCCCTCACATATTTGTACATGGCTATCATGTCTCCTCTCAGCCTTCTCTTCTGCAGGCTAAACATGCCCAGTTCTTTAAGCCGCTCCTCATAGGGCTTGCTCTCCAGACCCTTAATCATTTAGTCACCTTCCTCTGGACTCTTTCCAGCTTGTAAACATCTCCCTTCAATTGCGGTGCCCAGAATTGGACACAGTATTCCAGGTGTGGTCTGACCAAGGCAGAATAGAGGGGTAGCAGAAGTAGCATGACATCCCTCGATATGTGAGTAAATGTTCTTGTCTGCCATAGGTCTAACAAAATAGGATACACTATGCATTGAATGACTAAGGTACTGGATTTCTTTAGACATAAACAGGATGACTTTACTGCTTTTTTTTAAACCCCTGCAAATATGAATCTCTTGCTCAAACCATCTCTCAAGAAATTAAGCAGAAGTCATAAGGAATGACTGCAGTTAAACTGGGTTGATTAACTTACTCTCCTCCCACATCATCTTTTTAGCTGTTCCATTAAGCTAATCTTAAGATTTTGTTAATGAGATTTTTAAAGAATAAAAATCTGATATCTTAAAAAATGAAAAGCATATTTGTATTGCTACAATCAAAATATTCATCAGATTGAACAGAAATATGCAGTGCAAAATTGTGACATTGCTATTTCTGAGAGTCAATATAGTGCAGAAAAGTTTCAGGACAGACAAAAGCAAACTGGGGAAAGAAATAAGGCAGTGGGTCTTATCCAAAGACCTGTTGGTTCACTACAGCAAGGTCAGAAGGAAGGAGGGTCTTTCCTTCCCTAACACGGTATACTTTTAAAAAAATCCATCCAATTGGATTTCACAACCAAAGATCAAATTACCAGGTTAGTTCCATATTGTGTCACCAGTACCCCACTGGAGGAATGAAGACACTTTGGATTTCCGTTCCATTCTTTGCACACGTTGTTTAGGGTCCATTTATGAGCTACTGTTTGTAATCTAGAAGCTTTGCTAAACCCATTGGCCCATCTGTTGTTGTAACAGTAGCCTCCACACTGGGAGACCATCCTCATACAGAGAGACTCCATCTGATGTGAATCCTTCTAATAAACTCAATTCATTAAACAAGATTGAGATATGTATGTAGAGCAACAATTTGGACAAAAGAGGCAACTTATGAGACCCCACCCCCACCCCTGTAAAAACAGCCATTAGAAAGGAGATCATGAGGTGTCAGGCATTTTAATATGAATGATACATTGCTGTTAGTGCAAGAATTCATGCTACACCAATTCATATAATGCTGGAAAATAAACACAAAATTTGACTGCTACTGTGGATTTTGTAGCATCAGAGGATTAAACGTTTTCAACTTTTTCAAGAGGATTAATCAGGACATGTTTACGTAGAACATCCTTTACTAAATGGTTCATAATGATCTAGAAAGATGGCAAATATATTTTAGCTTCTATCATTAACTCAAATATGTGTGGCAGTTCTTAAAATAATGAAAAAAATGATTTATTGGAGCCTGACAAACAAATACGTCAATTAATATACATTATTACAGAAATCCATTACTGAACATGATAGTAATGTGCCATTTGCCAGACATTTCTGAAAGTATGAACAATTTACTCAAGTTTCATTCAATGGAGAAGGTAGTTCCCAACATATTCTATGGTGTTTAGAGATCGCATCATACTACTGAAAATAATGGAAAGGGTCTTTCAAGAACAGCCAATCTTCAATCTACACTGAGTGGGAGGAATGTCTCTGGGATTCTCCAATGGCCATGCACCTTTTCCCTTATCGTTGTGGTTTTTCCTATTGGTTGAACATTTGTTCCTTAGTTTTGGCCCTTGCCTACCCTGGAATACAATCCTCGAAAACATTTGTGAAGATGAATCCAGTCCTTGGGCTGATAGAAGTCATTATCCTTGACCTATACCAGCAGTAGGAAACTCATCCACTCCAGTGATATTTTGTACTTTCAAAGCAAGCCTCCTCAAATGACTCATTAAGCAAACAATGGTTATTCTCAGCAAGTATATCAATTAAATAAGGCAGCAAAAGGACCAACAGTCCATTTAGAGGAGGGTTTTATTGAGCAATTGCTTTGTCTTTCATGCGGAATTTTGAGATGGCATGGGGGAGCGGGGTGGCAGCAGATGGTATTGTCTTCCATTTGTAACATCTTGTGTTTTGCCATTATTTATTTCATCTTTTTTGTCAGACAAAAATCCATTAAGGAAGGAAAAATGGAACAGTACACAATGGTCTTTGGTAGTATTAGAAATCGTCCATCTGGAAGCACCCACACTACAGCCGGTCACTCAAACCATTCATTCATAAGGCTTTGCCTTTAAAACACATAAACAGTAAGGCCAAATCCTCTCAAATAGATGCCCCTGTCTCCTCTCTTACCACTTCTTCTGAAAGATTGAAGGGTCTTGGGTCTCCATGATTTATCTAGTGGTAGTAGAGACGCCAACTTGCCTCAGGCAAAAAATAGTTAAAGCCAACATGGCAACTCATCTAGTACAGACAATTTAGTTGTTGTTACTGCTGTGTGTCTTAATTTGTTTGCAAACATATGACATGGGTGAACATATGACAAGGGTGATAAGGCTGTATTTTTTTGAGCAAGAATTCTTTAGAGGGGGTCTTTCTCTGATGCCGAGATCACAAGGGATTTCCATGGGCAACTGGAGATTTGAACTCTAGTCTCCCAGACTCCCTAGTTTAGCACTCAAACCACTACAACATACTGGTTTGCATCCTCTCTTTAATGACATGGATTGTTGGTTGGCAGGAGATCTCCAGGGTTCTTTCCAACCCTGGCTGAAGATCTCTGGTATTTCTCAGAGGTCTTCATCTATTAAACTGATTAGGTTTCAAAATCAGATACACTTGCACACAGGATAAATAATGAAATCAAACTGGACACAGATGCCTGAATTCTATTGGTAATTCTATCTAGATTTGAACCATTCAGTTAATTGTTGAATGTGGAATCAATGTAAATCCCATTCATTCAATGGCTCTACTCTAATGCAGACTAACAACATAAGAAAGCCATAAACATCCAATCCAGTAGATTTTGATACTTAATTTTGGTAGAAATGCAAATAAAAAGAAAAAACAAAACAAAATCCCTCTTAATAGGATGGATTAAAGGTGGCTTAAAATCACTCAACACCACACACCAGATGTTAGTGTATTTATTCAATGCATATATCATATCATTAGGAAATCAGAAGCCCCTTCGAAATATCCTTTTTGTTTGGTTGTCAGCTCAAACACTCTTATTTGTTTGCAAACACACTGTTTGTGAAAATACTACTGGGAAAGT
Organism: Anolis carolinensis; assembly: GCF_035594765.1. Classification (NCBI taxonomy): domain Eukaryota; kingdom Metazoa; phylum Chordata; class Lepidosauria; order Squamata; family Anolidae; genus Anolis; species Anolis carolinensis. The sequence goes on along the minus strand of NC_085843.1, from coordinate 275,364,271 downwards.
GAAGGATAAGAAGCAACTTGATCTACATATAGCCAACATACACACAGTTGTATTTTAACACTGTATTCACAAATGGGAGATGATATTTTAAAAATAAAATGTAATAACATCCAATGGGCAGTTGTAAATCAATTCAAAGTATTTAGCAATTGACTTTTAAAAAAAATCAGGCCTATATTGGGGTGGGAGGGGTGTAATGTTACAGTTTCCACCTGTAAAGTTAGCACTATAACTGTAGACACAATGGATCAAGTCTTAAAAGTAACCACAGCAATGATGAAAAGAAATCTTTAGTTGAAATATTAACTATTTCACAGACAGAAATTTAACAAAAAGGTCCTTGGGACAGAAGGGAAGGTCCCTCTTTGTATCTCACACCATAGACTCTGTAACTCACAGCTGACTGGAACAATAGCCCTATCCACAGCAAGCTGTGAAAAGCTAAAAAGAGACCTCCCTGTGCTCATCTCAAAAAAAAATCTGCATCCAGATTCACCATCTGCTAGGCCCTCCACAGAGTTAACGTATCTCTGGGCATTCTGGACATCCCTGGGAAAAGAAACACACACACACACAGCAGTGTCAAAATCCTTGGGAAAAATATGGGGTAGCTGGGGGGCCGGAGGGGGGAGGGAAGTGGGAGGACAAACTACATTAGTAAACTTTTTATGGATTTGTGAGCAGCCAAAGACAGAAAGTTGTGGAGTCTCAATACAAACTTATGTGTGCAATGCAGTTGTGATACTATAATCTGCATGAGTACCAATGAGTAAATGTAAATGATAGCTGCTGTGTCCTGAATCCTATTGGCTAGTTCCATCATAGTATACATATTGAGTGTTATTCAATGAAACCATAAATCTACTGATCTAGTAGGTGTACTCTAGTTAATATAAGATTAACTAGAGTACACCTACTCTAGTTAATCTTATATTAACTAGAGTACACCTACTAGATCAATATATAATATACATATATATAAAATATATTATTTTAAATTTATTCTGGAATATAAATAATGGAATAAAAGTGTGTTATTTTTGGTATGTAGTAACCCAACTTTCTCTCTCTATTGATTTACATAAATCCATCTTTGTATCAGTTTGAACGTGGCAATCCTGAATCCAGTCCTCAGTATGTCTCATTTTTTCGTTCAGGTTTACTGTAATCTACTCTAGCTCCATAGTTTAAAGTGTATAATTATAGATTATTGTAAGACTGAATTTGTCATATGTTATAGCTTTAGAAAAATGACTGTATGCAAATATGTCTAATTCAAGATATTTTGGTTAGGCAGAAAAAAACCATAAAGCCCTCCCTGCCGTTACCTCGTTCCTGGTTCCATATGCAGATATCAACTATAATGTTAGATTAATCTCATTTCAACAGTGTAGACAGGAGAGCACCCTCTGCCACACTGGAGGACAGTCGGCTACCTCAGAGAGTGCTGAAAAGACTGCATGAGATACATGCCACTGTCTTCCAGGATGTTACTACTGCTGCCTCCTTCTCTCAACTGCTGCAGAGGAAACTTTTGCACTCAGTTATGGTTCTCTACGATGGGTGTAACCACAGAAGTCATGTACTCCCAGGAGGAGACACAGAGGAGGATCCAAAGACCCGAAAACCTCAACAGCGGAGCAGGAGGAAGATAGCATGGTACGTGCACATATTACAACAGCTCTGAAGGTGGAAGAAGGCTGCAACATATGAGAAGCCATTGTCATCGTGTTAACCATGTCACTGGTTGGAAACCTCATTTTGTGAAGACTGTGTGTTGATCAGCCGTGCACTGACCTCCACACAAGAAAAATAAAACAAAGCCAAAAGTCCCATGACGATTATCAAGTGGCAACGGGGACAGAACTGTGAAATCTGGAAGCCCCTAGTTACAGACTGGCCAATGGGCAGTGGATATGGATTCAGTCATTGAATCTCGGGGGGGGGGGGGGGTAGAAAAGGTGCCCTAAACACAGTCTGCCTCTCTCATCCCTGACCAGATTTCCAGGGGGGGGGTCACCATCTTGGAGCCAAAAAGGAAAGATGAACTTTGGAACATGGAATGTACGAACCTTGTTGGACAACACAGTGAGTGAATGCCCTAAACGCAGGACTGCTATTATTACAAGGGAGCTGAGGCACTTTAACATTGACATAGCAACACTTCAGGAGACCTGGAGAATAGGAAAGGGATAGCTGAAGGAAGAAAAAGGAGGCTATACCTTCTTCTGGAAGGGACTGCCGGAAGAAGAACAAAAAATCCATGGCGCTGGCTTTGTTATCAGAAACGACCTGGTGAAGCATTTGTCTGAAGCACCCATCGGCATTAACAAACAACTCTCAACCTTTCGAATTGGCCTTGCCAAAAACCAGAAGGCAACCATTATAAGTGTCTATGCACCAACACTAGATGATAATGAAGATATCGAGAAAAAAATTACTATCAGCTGGACACCATCCTATCGAAGATACTGAAGGCAGGAAAAATCATCATCCTGGTATGATGTCGGATGAGATTTCAACCTGTGGCCGGGGATCATAGGAAAAGATGGGGTTGGAAACAGCAACCTGAATGGCATCCTGCTTCTCACCAAATGTGCGGAACACCACCTTGTCATCACAAACACATTTTTCTGCCAGAAAAACAAGCTTAAGACATCAAGGAAGCCATCCCCCCCCCCCCCCCGGTCAAAGCATTGGTACCTCTTAGACTATGCAATTATAGGTGCCAGAGACCACCACAACGTGCTCCTCACGAGAGCCATGATAGGTGCTGATGACTGCTGGACAGACCACAGGTTAATCCGATCTATAATGGCCATCAAGATTGCCCCCAAATGCAGACTCCAAGGAAGGAAGATAAAATGAAAAATAAACACCCAAGCCCTTCAAGAGCCCGCCAAACGAGCCCTTCTCCAAACAACACTCAAGGATCATCTACCCATAGAACAGTGGTTCTCAACCTGGGATCCCCAGATGTTTTTGGCCTTGAACTCCCAGAAATACAAACAGCTGGTAAACTGGCTGGGATTTCTGGGAGATGTAGGCCAAAAACATCTGGGGACCTCAAGTTGAGAACCACTGCCATAGAACAAACTGAAAATATTGAGGAACATTGGAACAAACTGAAGACCTCCATCATCACAGCCTGCGAAGAAACCATTGGATATCAAACTAAGAAACATCAAGACTGGTATGGTGAAAATGATATCAAGATCCAACAGTAAATTGATGAGAAAAGGAAAGCCTTTCAAACATGGCAGAGAGACACCATGTGCACTGCTAAGAAAAAGATCTATGCTAATACAAAAGCTGAGGTCCAAAGAAGGACCAGAGAATTCAAGAACATCTGGTAGACAAAAAAAGGCCCAACACCTTGCTGATGTCCATGATGCACAGGGATTCTTTAATGCCAAAAAAGGTCATCTATGGACCAAGAAATCATGGCTTACAACCTTTACACTCATCAGATGGAATCAAACTTCTGAAGGATGAAATATCAATTACACTATGTTGGAAACAGCACTATCACAACCTCCTTAACCACAGCTCTAACATGGCTGAAGAGGTTCTCTCACAAATCCCATAACAACAAACCAGGGATGAGCTTGCAGCACCTCCTAGTTTGGAGGAAGTCAGCAAAGTTATTCAAGGCGTTTTGGCTGGTATCATAGAAGGTTATTGTTCTATTTATATTAAAAATTATAGTAATATGATATCACTTTAACAGCTATAGCTCCACCCTGTAAAATTCTAGGGGTTGCAGTTTAGGGGAGTACTGCAGAAAGAATTTCAATTTTCCATCCAACCTACAAAATCCACAATTCCCTAGGATACAGCCATGTCAGTTACAGTGGTATGAGCTGCAAAAATTATACAGTGTGAATACACATTAATACTGTTCCTGCTTAAATTCCCCATTCTCTTTCATCTGGAAACTCTGGACTGAAGGGGGATTTGAATTCCTGTCTCTTAGGTCAGAGTACCACATGCTATCTGTTCAGCATACTGGCTCTCTTCTCAAAAACAGTCTAGTTCACATTAATGGGAAAAAATGCAACACTAATACTTCAGCTTCAGCGTGGCACACAATGTGATTTAGTTTATCTGACTTTGAAGGTGTTCCACAGTAAAGGAAGAAACTGACAGTTTCCCTGTAACATTTTCCCCAAGTTCACGTTATTTCCATCACCTTCCAAACTTTGGTTGCCCCTTATAAAAAATGAACCAAAGAGAATATCAACTATTTCTTATTAAATGTTGTATACTATTAAAGCGGAAGAGCTTCTCATAAAAAAAGAGGTGACAATTCTAGTTCAGTCCTACAAATATAGCTGAGTAGAATAGTAGAATGTCTGTGCTACTAAAATACATTCATCCTTTCAATAATCTTGGTTTTGGTTTTTGCAGATTTTATTATTCATGGATTGATTTAAAATGTTCTCTCTAGAAATCTCTAGGTCTTCCAGTGTGATTCTATGACCAACTTCCTCCAGTCATGCTGGGCGACCTAGAGTATCATCTCTAGGTCTTCCAAAGTGATTATATGGCCAGCTTCCTTTACAAGTTGACCATTGAGATGTGCTGGAAGACCTAGAAATTCCTAGAGAAGTGTTCTCTCAGGTAAAAAGAATAGCCATGTGGTTTCTATCTGTGGTTTTTCACCTTCATGATGGTTCTGTACCCGAGTGAATGTGGAGGACTGACTGTAAAAATAATACTTTGGTGAGGGCACTTTATTTGTTGCACACATGTTGTATGGAACATTTTAAAGAGAAAAGTACAGCTAACAACAACAACAATAATGAAAGATAATAAGAACATTGCAAAGAAGGATATTTGAAAACTGTATGCTAAAATTACAAAACCATAATTAATGTTTAAAGTAACCACTAAAGTTGTAAAAGTATTTTAAAAAACAAGGACAGATGCCAAAATCATTTGATGATTGAAATAATCTTCGCTGAGATGACAACCATTTCAAATAATCTCAATTTATCCATGTTGTCAATTAAACAAGTGTGATGCTGTTTCCAACCTCAACAGCAAATACTTGGACCCACTCCCTCCCTATCATACTGAAGGTTATCTTCCTGGTAGCTGTGGGGGAAAAACAGGTGACAGCCATTTCCCATGATGCTTTAAGGGCTGTCAAGCTGTCCATCAAGTTGTCACCTGACCAATCGTTCCCATGATTCTTTTAGACTCTGTGTATGACAAATTGAAAGGCGCTATTATCTGCTTGCAGTAAAAAGGAACTGCTTCAGCTTTGATAAGATATCGCAAGTCCCAGGTGAGAGGAGGGTGACAGCACATCAAGACAAGAGAACACATAGAAACACTGAACACAGGAGCCCCTCGGTCTACAAACATCTGTTGTCATTATTTATTACCTTTCTCTCTGGTTTGGGTTTCAGACGTTGTCCTAGGGTGGTTCAAAAGAAGGCACTCTATTTTCTGTAAGCAAGTATTTAAAAGGACGAGGAGTAAAAAGAAGAGGAAGAAGCAGAAGAAGAGACTAAAAGCTAACACAGCTTTTTATTATAGCTACCTACAAGAAAACATGTGCTTATAATGTTGTTGCAAGTCTCACGTAGCAATTATTTCAGAGGAAACTAGACTGCCTAAAAAGGGAGTGTCAAACTGATTTTCATTGAGGGCCACTTGGCCTTATGGTTGGTTCCCTTCAAAGGGCTGTTGAATCCACAGATGGAAAATATGTGGATACAGAGGGCCAGCTATCATTTTTTTACATAGTGGCCAATGCTCTTTAGCTTTTACCCAATTTGTGTCCCCAGAAGTTATTGAACAACAACTCCCATCATATTTATTATCCATCATATGGACTTGGGATAATGGCAATTGCAACCCAACAGCATTTGTAGCACAGTGTTGGGGAAAGGTTAAAGGATATCATAGCCACAAGCCTTGTGTCAAAATTTAAACTACACTATCCTGATTAAACAGAACAAACGGCAATCTTCCAGATGTTCTTGTATCATAACTCCCACCAGTTGAAATCATGATGTCTAATGATGAGGAATAAAAGAGTTATAGTCCAGCATCTGGACAGTCGCATAAAAAGCCATAGTGGGCTGGATTCAGCCAGTGGGCCTTGAGTTTGACACGTGTGCATACAAGAATGCAAGTTTTTAAAAGTTGCATTTTAAATTCAACAATAAATGCTCATAACTATGTTTAATTGGTAATTCTATCTGTCCCGCGTTTTGCTGTTCATCTTTCCCATCCTTAGCCCAAGCCTGAAACTTATTACTGAGAACTCTCTGGCTGAGAACAATGTGTTTGTTGTTTACTGCAAGGTTGTGACAAGGATATAATGTAGCTGGTTGCTAACATCCCCACCTTGTGTACAAACCTTTTCTTGCATGCAGTTTTGTAATGCTATGGAGGTGTATTGAATTATCATTTTGGCGCATGGTGCTGATTGCTGATTTGGAATGGGATTTTTTTGTAAAAGAAAAAAATGGGTTGAGTCACTGCAAAAAGAACATGCACAACTGCAAGGTATGGTGAATGATTAATGACATCAAGGCTTCAGTTACATGGAAGTTGAGTAGAATAAGTTTACACATTCATGTTTCCCATTCTATGATTGTAACATCAAATGATGACATATGAGACAAGGCTTTAATATGAGCTCATTGTGTCAAACACATGTCCTGACTTGGCAGAGACAGTCCAAATTAATCTGTTTTCCCACCTTTCCAGCTGCTTTAAAGATGTCCCAGTTCTCTCTCCATTACCACCCCCTTTCTCCTCCGGTTATTTCAGTTTCTGTAAACTAAGGGTGCTTCCAGGTAGTGCCAAAACACCGGACAAAGAATTTAGTTTTTAAAATGTGGGACCTCAAAGGGAGTCCAAGAACAGTTCCACTGCCGTCCTCATATCTGTTTTTCGAAGCAGATTAAGATGGAGGATGGACAGGGAACATTTGGTGGAAGTTTTTCAAAAATTCACTCCAGATATGCGCATATGTGGTCCAGTACACAACAGAGCAACTGTTTAAAAAAACTTTACACTTGTGCTTACCTGAGCCACCTGTGCCTCCATTTGATAGCTGATCAGCTGTTTCAGGCTTTTCAGAAATGCACGTGCTCTAGAGAAGTCCACACAGGGGGGAGGGAAGGAAAGCTGGGATACGCAGGCATGGAAAGGTGAGTGTTTCTCAGGAAGAATCAGATTTAAGGAGTACGTACCTTTTAAACATGTGTTTTCCAGCCCTTAACCCAATTCCTCCTGATTCCTCTTGCACTTTAGCTAAACATCATTTAGCCACAATTAGATATGAATTCACCTTAGCTGCAAACCTCCAAAAGATGGCAATAGGAAAGTGCTATCTGTAGGTCTAATGTACTTCATAGGAATGCTCGGAAGATAGAGAAGACAGGGCAAAATACATATTCCACTTTGAAGGAAAAAGAAGGGAAATTTAATTAATGGGACTTGCACTCTTCAACATTTATGTGTCAACTTGTATGTAAATCTCCTTGATCCAGCAGGTCTACTGCAGTCAGAAATAATTAGGATTTAGGCCTGAAGAGGCACAATCAGATAGTGGAAGGAGAAATATTGAAGTTGTGAGGGACCAACAAATGAGCATGAGCCATTTGTTGTCTAGGAAATGATGTGTAGGACCTGTCTAGAGAGTTATTAAGTCAAGAAGTTGCAAATGAAGAATGGATGGTGGCAGTCAAGAGGAGAAGCTATGAAGAAGTCCTTAACACAGAGCTGGAGACAACATGTCAGATCTACTCTGATTGGGGATAACAATATGATTTAGAATACCTATTTATTTTCAGCACTTAGGAATTTGTGCTGATGTTCTGTTGACTGAAAGAATATTTGACTTTGTAAAATAGTATAAATGCTTTGAGATTTACATGTGGAAGATTTTCAGAGAACTGAAATATGTGCAAACAAGATTCCAAAATATATTCTGCTTATTGTATCATTGGGTGATTGAAATGTATGCAACTTAAGAAAAAAAACCCGTGCAAGTATATAATTTGCTGTCCTAACCACAAAGAAAAACAGGAAGAAGATAACTAAACAGTAGGAATGTTTCTGTTGGTTGTAATGAAATAAAGAGTTTGAGACTACATTGAGAGTGATCAAGTGAAAGGTGGATAATGTCCAATGGACATAAATCTTACTTTTTTGAGAAATACATTAGAGATGTAGAAATAAAAATTCAATGTAACATGGCATTTTCAAAATATGAAGTATATGAAGTAAAATATGAAGAACAAGGTTATAAATATTCAGGTGAGACCTTCATACTGGAGGGCAAAAAATGATATACCTATGTTGCTCACTCTTAATATTTTTCAGTGATTATGAAGTTGAACCAACAATTTGATTTTTACTTTTATTTGTACTCTGCTTTCAGCAAGTAGCCTACAATAATATACCAGACAAATACTATGTTGATGACAGTTAAACATAGTGTATAAAAATAAGCTAACAATAAAATTTAATAATAACTTAACAGCAAGTCAATATCTAATTAATAATATTGTTAGATCAAATTTCATAAGAACTGTATCAATAAATTACAAATGCACTGTATAAAGTATAATGTAAAATTCATGAAGTTTAGGTCAGATTTCTACAATAAAATATTTCAATCAATGACAGGGGGAAAATAAAACTTATAAGAAGTATTTTAATCAAACTTGAGCAAAACATTCTTGCAGCTCTGCTCAAGCAGCTAATATTTCAAAATATAGGGATACATGAGTAAAGCAACAAATCCATCCCAGATCCAGAAGAAGCCGAAAGAGATGAACAAGCTACATCAGACATGTCCTTTCACTACATGCATAAATTGAGCAGTAAGGTCATATCCTGAATTCCCAGAAATAGTCTGCCTATAGATAGCATTTTAATTAGTGGTCAGTCAAATGTTGTGTTTCCTGCTGAGCTTACTTATAGATTTGTAGTTTTGTTAGTTAATAACCCAGAAGGTGCTCTTTAACAATTCAGCATCTGTTAATTTGAATCACGGAATCATAGAATTGGGAGGCATCTCATGGTCCTTGAGTCCAAGCCCCCACTCAGTGTAATACGACTAGACAAAGCATCCCCATAAGGTAGCCATCCAGCCTCCCCCCCCAAGATTTCCAGAAAAGAAGACTTCTTCACTTCTCAAAGAAATTAGTTCCATTGTCAAATAGCTCTTATTCCCAAGAGATTACTTGTAATAATCATTAGGCCTTTTCATTAGGATGACATTAGGACTTTCCATGTGGTTGACTCAGTTATAGAATCTATTTCTTTAGGGAGATCTCTATGTCCTCATGGCTTGCAGACAATACATATAAGACCCAACAGTGCCTTGCACAACCTTCAAATGTTGTTTATCAAGTGACAGCATTTAGTATTATTGTAGTCTAGGAGGACCCCAAAACATGGTGTCTTGGAGGCATGAAGACGCAGTATGGTGGAATCTTTGGGGGAAAGTTTAAACATTTCATGGTGAGGGCAGAAAGCTCTCCAAGGTCCCTCTGAAGCCAGTTAGCTTAGTTTTCAGTAGGAATCAGCATCGTATAGCTACATCATTTAAATCATAAACATATCTTATTTCTCAAAAGATGGAATTCCCAAGTAATCAGAAGCCAAAGGCCACTGCATGAAAAAGAAGGGTCCCAGTAAAACATTTTGAGGCCAGTTCCATAGGAAGAATCAGAGTCACTATAATGCAATGCCTCTCGTCCATGTGGCCAGATGCATCAAAGTATCATGCTCAATGGTGTTAAAAGACCCTAAGAAGTTCAGCTGAATAAAAATAGTTGCATATATCACATCCATTCCCGAGCATGAGTAATCCAATATGGTAACTCAAAATCAGACTGGAATCCCTGTTATTGTTATTAAAATCCCTATGTTTCTGAGTATGGGACTGTACAAATTCTGTAAAACCTAAACTTGTTCAGTCCAAGGATGTGGACAGGATCCTTGGGGAAGTGAGACCCACCACTTGTGCTCTAGACCCTTGCCCTTCTTGGCTAGTCAAACAGGCTGGGGGAGGGGTGTTAGTTGACTGGGTGGAGAAGGTGACCAATGCTTCCCTCAGTCAAGGCAAATTTCCAGTTAGCCTAAAAATGGCAGTAATGAAACCACTGCTGAAGAAACCATCATTAGACCCCATGGAAATGGGTAATAATTACCCAGTTTCTAATCTCCCCTTTTTGGGCAAGGTTCTGGAGAAGGGGGTGGCCTTGCAACTCCAGAGATTTCTGGATAAAATGAATTATCTGGATCTATTCCAGTCTGGTTTCAGGCCCGGCCATGGAACGGAGACAGCTTTGTTCGCCATGGTAGATGATCTATGTAGAGATCTTGACAGGGGAAGTGTTTCCCTTTTGGTTCTCTTGGACTTCTCAGTAGCCTTCGATAACATCAACCATGGTATCATTCTGGTTCGCCTGGCTGGGATGGGACTTGGAGGCACTGTCCTGCAGCGGCTCCACTCATTCCTGGAAGGTCATACCCAGATGGTGGTGTTGGGGGACACCTGCTCAACCTCACAACCGTTGTATTGTGGTGTCCCCAAGGTTCAGTTCTGTCCCTCATGTTGTTTAACATCTACATGAAGCTGCTGAGGGCGATCATCAGGAGTTTTGAATTTCGATGCCATCTGTACACTGATGACATCCTACTCTATTACTCATTTCCACTGAAAGCTAAGGAAGCAACCCAGACCCTGAACCAATGCCTGTCAGCTGTTGTGGGCTGGATGAGGACAAACAAATTGAAATTGAATCCAGACAAGATAGAGGTCCTCCTGGTCAGTCAGAAGGCAGATCAGGGTATAGGGTGGTAACCTGTGCTGTGAAGACACAGGTCCGCAGTCTGGGGGTCCTCCTGGACTCAACAATAAGCCTGGAGGCCCAGGTGTCGGTGGTGGCCAGGAGAGCCTTTGTACAATTAAAACTTGTGCACCAGCTGCAACTGTACCTTGAGAAGCTGGATTTGGCCATGGTGGTGGTCTCTATTTACAGCTCTATTTGGGGCTGCCCTTGAAGGGTATCTGGATACAGCCAGGTTATTAACAGGTGCTGGACCCAGGGAGCATACTACCCCCCCCCCCCCCCCGTTAAAGCACCTGCACTGGCTGCCAATTCCTTTCTGGGCCTGATTCAAGGTGCTGGCTTTGACCTTTAAAGCCCTAAATGGTTCAGGTCCTACCGATCTGACTGCATCCCCTCATACCAACCTGCCTGAATGTTAAGATCTTCTAGCGAGGCCCTCCACTTGTTGCCACCCCCATCGCAAATGCTGTTGGTGGAGACGAGAGAGATGGCCTTCTTGGTGGCCGCTCCAATTCTTTGGAACTACCTCCCCAAGGAGATTAAAACAGCCCCTTCCCTGACATCTTTTATAAAGCAGCTAAAGACCTTCCTGTTCACGCAAGCTTTTGATGAAGACATTTAGCTGTAATGACAGGAAGGCTAATTTTTAGTGAGTCGCGCTAACTTTACCATATGTTTTGTTGAGTTGCCTAGTTCTACTAGACAAATGTTTTTAAATATAGTCATTTATTTCTTATTGTAAGTTTGTTTTTATAGGTTATTGTTTTACATATGTATGTTAGTTTGTATTGTCATTTATATAATGTTGTGAGTTGCTTTGGGTCCGGTTTAAAGAGAAAAGCGAGATATAAATAAAGATTTATATGTATTATTTATTTTTGTCACTGTCACTGCTTTCAGGGTAAAGATTACATTCAAATAGTGGCATCTGTACCTAGACTCCAAGGCATCCAGATGGGATTGAAAAATGAGTCCTGGCAATTGCATGCCATCAATCAGCATCTTTTGTGTTAGGTGACAATATTTTAGGACTCAATCTGACTTATTTCAAATATTAAGCATGTGCATTTTTAAAAAGGAAAGTTACTTCAGCATTTAAATTAATGTGGAACAGTCACACACACTGGAAATTTTTACATATAAGAATGCAATTTAGTGACATGTACAAACAACTTGGGATAAAACTGCGTTACATTCGGTTTCAGAACAAGATTCCAGCTGTAATAGGGACCCAAGTAGCAAGTTCTATAGTTATTATAGGATCAAAAAACTTGAAAGCATTGGTGGTAATATGTGTATTTTTGATCATTGATAATCTGTGATTGATGTTTTCCTGGATACAGATTTAGTATTTTCTCAACAAATAATCCAATATAAAGATAACAGATAAAGTAGTCAGTGAAGAAGAACATATTGCTAAATTAAATTACATTTGAATAATTGAAGGAAATGCGTGTACCTCAAAATTCTGTAAGAACAGAATTCAATTTTGGATGCAGATTTCAGCATTTGGGCAATATTACTCTTCACACTCTTAAGAATGCACCATTGGTTATGTGAGATGAAATTTTAGAAGTTAGAAATGGAGTTTAAAAAAAGCATTTGCTATAGGTAGGATAACTTTTTAAAAGTAATCCTATCTTTCTTTCTTAGGCCATCCCTCTGTGATCATGGAAACAGGATAAATTGTATAAATTTAGCTGCACAATATTTTGGTTGCAAAATCATACCTTTTTAGAAGGACCAGAAAGTAACATAATGTAACCTCCTTTCCAGGGGATAATCCATCACACATCAACTCCTAGAGTCATTTTAACAGGTTTCCCCTGATACTCTGACCACCAGTACCAGGAGGAAGAAAAAATTGGAAAGCTCCAACGTTGTTGCTGCTAGAGGTATCCTGGGGTAGCACCTTGTGGTTTCACCAAGTCAGAAGCCTTCCAGTCTACTCCATGGCCATTTGGTCAGTTCCAGTTTTGATTTTCTCTGGTGCACCTACACTGTAGAATTAAGACAATTTGACACCACTTTAACTATAATAGCTCAGTGATATTGAATCTGTAAATTGATATGCAACTGTACTGAGTTTAGAGATGGCACTGACAAGGGAATAACTCAAATGCCTCACAGAGCAATGGATTCAAGTTGCAGAAAAAGAAATTCCACCTAAGAGAACTTCCTGAAGGTAAAAGCTGTTTGACAGTAGAAGATGCTACATCGGAGAGTGGTGGAATATCCTTCTCTGGAGGTTTTTAAGCAGGGATGGATGGCTGTCAGAAGGCCTGGATTGTGAATTTTTTTTTCTTGCATGGGGTTGGACCGGATGGTCCCTGTGGTCTCTCTTACAACTCTATGATTCTATGACATACAGCTCTTGAGAAACAAAACTAGGGAAATAAGCTCCACAATGGAAGGCCACTTCAGAACAATGGTACAAACAGGAAACTGAAATCGACTGTAATATGAGCACAAGAACTACCATAGTAAGGGGCTTCACATTTTGTGATAAAAATACAAAATCAAATGAACTTTGAATTTTGAGCCATAGTAGAAAAATCTCCTCCACCTGAGCTCACTATATCTTACATGCAATAGTTTGCCACAAGCACGTCACAAGCCTCTGTCACAAGCATAGCTTGTGGGGATGAGGGAGAGGGTCTTTTCCATGGTGGCCCCACGGTTCTGGAACCCGCTCCCTACGGAGATTAGGCAAGCACCCACCCTGTTAGCCTTTAGAAAAAGTTTAAAAACTTGGTTTCTCCAGAGTGCTTTTGAAGAATGAATAATCAGTCCCCATGACAGGTCCCATCTCAGTGTCAATGATTTATCTGATGCGCTTTATTCCATTCCTCCAGTTGACAATTACTTCATCGTTTATCCCGACCCAAGCCCTTCAATCAATGCAGCACTTTATCTACCTCGCCCTTTGTGCTTATAATTTCACTCCTTGCACCTTGGCCCAGTTCGCTTTTAATTCCTGCTTTGTTTTATACTATGTTTTATTATGTTATTGTTAACATTTTACTGTTTTACCATGTCTCTGTGTATATTGGGTTTTACTTCGTTGCATTTTTACCTGATGATGATACGCATCATGTATGTATTTCATTTTGTTTTATTGTAATTGCCTGGGCTTGGCTCCATGTTAGCCACCCCGAGTCCCTTCAGGAAGATGGAGGCGGGGTACAAAAATAAAATTGTTGTTGTTGTTGTTGTTGTTATTATTATTATTATTATTATTATTATTATTATTATTATGGCCGTGAGTAGAATATTTCTTATCAAAACTCATGATCTGCTGTGATGATTTACCAGTTAGTAGTGAATAATATCACTATGATACCTAAAAAGAAATTTCTCAGTATTTGTTGGCCTGATAAAATGACACTGCTTAATGAATTAACTGAATGCACTGGCAATGAATACAAGTAACATGTATTGTGCAGAAAGAGAACTACCAGCTCATCAGATTATATATTAGGAAATGTTACATGTGCATTTCATATAGCAAACCAATTATGCCCTGAAAGCTCTGAACAAAAATTAATAATGCCGTGTGAACCTTTAAAAACTGTATTTCCCATTGCAATTGGGAACAATAAAGTTTTCTACATAAGCAACTATGTGAGCTGAAGGATGGGAATGTATAATTCATTTTCACAAGCTCAGCCAGAGAAAAATAGGGAGAGAGAGAAGGGGGGGGGGGAGAGAAAATGTATTCTCTTCTGTTGGCCTCCTGTGTAAAAAATTTTCTACTTATCATCTCATCTAGTCATATCTTTCTGCAGTTTGAATTACCCTCTTTTCCTCAATCTGGTAAGGCAGTGAAAGGATGTTTGTTCTGCTAATTAACTTTATTACCCTGATAACTCCCTGCAGCCTTTGACGAAAACAATTACCGTTCCTCTTTTTTCCCCCCACTGGCAAAAAAGCAGGGTGAAAAAAAGAAAAAAGAGACTATTAATTAGAAATGAGGCCCCAGTCCCTGCCATGTTAGCCTACCACGTTCTCAGACCCTCAAGCGGGATAGCATTACATTGTCAGTAGTAATTTAGCTCTCATCTGTCTCTGCTAATTATTGTCACATTCATCAAATTCATCAACAAAAGTGCTCTCAGAAGGATTGCATATTTGCAGTTAATACAGCATAAACTGGTATTACCCATCACCACATTTGTGATGATGAGAGGGACACAACTTATTCATCCCTAATTAGAGCAAGCTGGGTAATTAATTATACATTCCGCCTTATTACTTCTGAGTTCCCAGATATTGTTTGTCTAAAAAGGGGAAGAGAGGGAGAAAGGGGGGAGCCTGAAAATGAAAAAAAAAAAAAAGGGGGGGGGGGAGAGGATTCTTTAAAAAAAAATGTGTGATGTGTTTTGTCACATGTGCTTTGCTATAATTCCCACCTGACAAACTAGCTGATTCAGTAGAAAATTGCAAGTTGTCAGCAGCAGAATAAACTGCTGTAATAGCTGATTAATGATCAGCACCTGTGACAGGTGCTATATGGGACTGTAAACTTGGTTTGATTAACAGTCACTGGACGAATAAATATTAGTGACAGTCACCAGAGAGCAAGTTTACTTGTTTGCTTTCTGTGTTAACAAACCTCACATATTAAAGTTATTGATATTTGCAGTGTGATTTCTAGCTTCAGGGTTTCTTATTTGGAAAATCATCTGCCAACCTCAGTGAAAGGTTTTCTTTTGGGCAGAGGATTTCTGGCCCAAAGAAAGTACTGTTTTGACAAGGGATACCAAACTGTAAATGGCACCAATTAGAAATTTTGTCACTTGTCCATCTATGAATAACAACGAGTTTTGTTTTTAGCTTATCTGTCTTGGAGTGGGGGAGGGGAGTGATGCTCATTTTTGCACAGCTGAGATGCCAGTTCTGTCATCCCAACCTAATTTCCATAGCATAAATTAAGTCAATGCAGAATATTTACACAAATGCATTTCTTTTTCTCTCAACGGAAATTTGACACAGTCTAGAGACTCTGGAAATCATTCTAGCGTATACATAATGTTGTACTTCTGGAAGGCTAGACTTGTCTGTTCACTTAATTATGGGAATTAAGTTTGTCTATAATGTGGTGTAATGATCTGAGTGCTGGACCAGGACTCTAGGATGATACGGTTTGAATCCCTGTTCAGCCATGGAAATTCACTGGGTGACCTTGGCCATATCACAGCCTCTCGGCCTCAAAAGAAGGGAACGACAAACCTTGTATGAATAAATCTTGTTAAGAAAGCCCATGATAGGTTCCACCCTAGGTTAGCATAAAGTAGAAACAACTCGAAGGCGTACAGCAGCTTCCATCAGAGTTAAAAGAAACAGTAAGATCAGAAATCCTATATGTTAACTAGATAACTAAAATACTGTTTTCAGTCACTAAAGCAATAAAAACCCCTAGTAACTCAATTATATTGCACAAATGGGACAGAACAGATTCAGGAATTAAAACTGAAAATGGACAGGAAACAGATCAATAAATATTGAAATGAATTGAAACTTGTCCTTGAAAAGATGGAGGTACTGTTGGAGATGGGGGTGGGGGTTGATTTTGTGGAGAGGTAATGTTCAACTTGTTCTAGATAGGAACTGCATCCCCCACTATAGGAACAGGCAAGCAATCAGGAGGTGATCATAAATCCAGTTTTATAACTTGAAACCCAAGTGACAGACAAGACTATTTGATCAATTAAGACTGGTGTCCATGAGGTCACGAAGAGTTAGAGACGACTGTGTGAATGAAGAAAAAGAAGAAAGACTTGTGTAGAAATTGTTATATTTCAGCTTTGTCCTAGAAACACAAGTGACACAAACCCTTTTATCCAGCTACAGCTATGATTCCTCCTGGACAGAGATAACATTTATTTATTTCGTGTCAAAAGCATTGCATAATAAATAAGTTTAAAAGTGATAAAATAAAGGAATCACAAACAGCTAAATAGTTTTGGACCAAAAGCGGGCAACAGCAATCGCATTGTCCGTAGCTTTAAACAACTCCTCCTCCGTGCATGAGGCAGGGCATTGTGGGCAAGCATACATATAAGGAGTTGTTTGTTCAGCTCCACAGTCACACAAGGTGGAAGATTCCTCCAGGTAGTGCCATCATGCCAGGTTGTCTTTTGATCTGCCCACTCCGCTTCTCAGTCTATTTAGGGACCTCCAAGTTGCCCATTCTTGGTTTGCCCCTGGAGGCAGACTCTCATGGGGGGCCATCCAGTTAGAATTGCCTGGTTTAGCTGCCCAGAGGCACACCCTTGCTGTTGCTGGGGGGACATCAAGAGGAGTGGTGGTTCTCATGAAGCCCTTCCTTGATTTGAGTCTGGTGGGAGGAGGGTGATAGTCATGCAGTGGATGGCTTTCGCAATGTTCAACCTTTTTTCTCTCACAGTTAGCAGCAACTTCCCGTCGCACGTCAGGGGGGGGGCAATGCCAGCTAGCTTATAGAGTTTATCAACAGGTGTAGGTTTAAGGCATCCTGTGATTATTCTACATGTTTCGTTCAGTGCTATGTCCACCTGCTTTGCATGGGCAGACTTGTGCCAAACAGGACAGGCGTACTCCGCAGTTGAGAAAGACAAGGCCAGGGCTGATGTTCTTATTACTTGTGGGTCTGCACCCCATGCACTTCCAGTCAGTTTCCGCAGGATGTTATTGCGTGCAGCTACTTTGTGCTTGGTGGTCATGCAGTGTTTCCTATATGTTAGTGTTTGGTCTAAGGTGACACCAAGGTATTTAGGATGGAAACAGTGTTCGAGCTCTTGGCCTTCCCAAGTAACCTTCAGTTTCCTGTTGGCTTCACGGTTACGTAGGTGGAAAGCACACACTTGTGTCTTGGAAGAGTTAGGCTTCAGGTGGTTCTCTTTGTAGTAGCTGGAGAGATCTTTCAAGGCATTAGTAAGCTGGTTTTCAACTGTTTCAAAATCTTTTGCTTGTGTTGTAAGGCCAAGGTCATCAGCATATATAAAGCTCTTTGTGAGTGGTGGTTGTGGCTGATGGTTCGTGAAGATGTTAAACAAGGTCGGTGCAAGAACGCTTCCTTGGGGTAAACCATTCTTTTGCCTCCTCCATATACTTTTCCTGCCCTGAAACTCCACATAGAAGCTGCGGTTTTCCAGGAGGGTCTGGACTGTTTTTGTAAAGTCAAAGTCCTGGGTAATATGGTAGACTTTATGCAGCATTTTTCTATGTTGCACAGTGTCATAGGCTGCCGTAAGGTCCACAAAAACTGTTCCCGTGATGCAGCCTTTCTCGTAGCCTTCCTCGATATGCTCAGTCAGATGGAGTATTTGACCTGTGCAGTTTTTCCCTGGTCTGAAACCTGCTTGTTGTGCAATAAGCTTAGGTTCGATGACAGATCCTAATCGATTTAATAGCATCCTCTCATAGACTTTATATAGATGACATAAGAGGGAGATTGGTCGATAGTTCCTGGCATTGGAGGCATCTTTACCAGGTTTTAAAATGGCAATGATCTTAGTTTTCCTCCATAATCTGGGAATCTGTTTGTGTGCCAAGCATTGATTGTAGAATTTCAAAAGCCAGTTTTCAACTTTGGGCCCCAAGTGTTTGATTTGTTCCATCATTAAGTCATCTAGGCCAGGTGTTTTACCAGTTTTACATCGCTTGATGGCTTCTCTGAGTTCTTTCAGGTTCAGAGGAGAAGACAACTGGTGGGTTTCAAGTTCTGGCACCCTGTTGATTTTCATCTTTACTCTGCTGCGGTTGGTTTTCCCATTCTGAATTAGCTGGTAAGCTATCTGGTCTGGTGTTACGTTTGCATGTCCATGGTTGACCAGAGGGTCACTATCCAAGCGTCTCAGCAATTGCCAGGCTTTTCAGCTACTCTTGGACATGTCAAGGTTCTCAAGCAGCTCTATCCAGCGGTCTTTCTTAGCATTAGCTATGGCTGTAGATAGTTTTTGGCCTGCTGCTATAGTCACATCACTATATGGATTCTCTTGAAATAGTCTGAAATATTCTTGTAGCTGATTTAGTGATTCTTCATTTAGGCCTGGTAGGTAGCTTGTGCGACAGCCTCTAGGGATTGAGAGCCTCGAGGATCTTTTCACAGCTTCTACAAACAGGTCATAATTTTCTACAGAAGGTTCTATATCAGAAATAGCTGCTTCCAAGGTCTCTGTAAACTTTGTCCAGTTAGCTTTATTGAAGTTATATCTTCTGCGGAATGGGACACTTTTTGGTCTTACAGCTGCATATGCTACGCAGCATATTGGTCTGTGCTGAGTATTAGGTATCAGGTTTAATACCCTTTTAATGCATTGGTGGATTATGCTTTCATTTACAAAAATCAGATCAGGGTTATAACCACGCTTCCATCGGCCGCTATTAAATGATGGTGGTAATTTACTGTCATGAAGGAGGCTCATTCTACTATTGTCGGCCCATGTTAGAACTGCTTCACCATTTCTATCATCTTCGTCATAGCCCCAGACACAGCTATGGCTATTGAAATCTCCCACAATAAAATGGGCTTCATGATTATGGCAGTTGGTTGGGGTGTAAAATAGAAATCAGCCCCAGGTGGTTTGTAGAGTGAAGATACACTGCAACTATCCAGTTCCACAGATAGGATTTCAATGTTGTTCGCTTCTGTGAGAGAGGTTGCAGATATTGCTATACCAGATCGTACAAAAATGGCACTACCATATTGTCTGTGAGGTTGTTCCACTGCCAGTTGCATTCCAAGAATTTTTGGTCTTCTCATTGTGATGTCTCTGTGTGTTTCCTGTATACATAAAATGTCACACGAGATGTCCTCAGACATTTTGGCTAATAGCTCTTCCTTAGCAAGTGACAAACCTTCTATATTAATAGACATTATTGTCAGCAATGGTCTTGATAAAGACCTTTGGTGTTCATCCATTTGTGGAAATATAAAACACATTTAAAATGTTAAAAAAATGTTTAAAAGCAATGCAATGCTTTTAAATGCTGAGATAACATGCTCAGGTAACATTCAGATTAGACCACATTGCATTGTAGTGACGTAACAATGAAATACTTCTCAGACACATCAGTTAGCTCAAACATTTGCTCCAGCTATAGAAACTCATCAGCATCATGAATCTGGGGCCGCACCAGACCAGATTTACATTGGGCTAACCTGCTCAGTGTAGATGAGCTCTAAGCCTACTTCCTCAGGTACATGAAGAAAAGTGCCTAGGAACAGACCTTTATATAAAAACTGTTTGTGTAAATTGCCATAGAAATGCAAAACTTGTGAGTATTTAGTTTAAACAATGGTGGCTGAGAAATAAAGATAGCATGGCAGATGTTGTCTAAAGTAGATAATCCTATATAAATGGTGGAGGAGATGTGTGAAATGTCGTGTGATGCTGGCTGGAAACCAGAAAGGACATGTGATAACTTAACCAAGAGGAGCTTAGTCTGTGTCCCTTGGCTCTAAGGACACAAAATACCACAATTACATTTAGGTACCTAATGTCTTCTAAATGCTATCCTGTGATTGCCCACTTAAAATATTAAATCTTCTGCTAATCAGATGAAATGGAAAGAGCTGATGTTCTGTTTTAGGACTCTGTATAAGGCAGTTACTTCTATCAGTTCTGTCACCCATTTCTGCTAATAGATCTAACAAAGAAGTAAGTATCCACTCAAAGTATATAACTGTAATATGTTATTTGCCCACCTATGCATTATGAAGATAACCATATCAGAAATATAGAGAAAGATAATGTATCATTAGTCGTCTAAGGAGAAAGCAAATGCATATTACAGCAGTTTCCTCTGCCTTGTCTGGAATGTAGGAAGGGTTTCTTTGGGGAGTGGGGAAGAAAATCACTTTGTGGGAAAAAGTAAGTTGTCTAGAATCTGAAAATACAATTTGAAACAGATCTTTCATACATCAATTTGTAGTGGATCAGTGAAGATGCAAGATCAGGGAAAGCGCAGGAAGAGAAAATAAACAAACTCAATTGGAATAGTTTAAAACAACCAGATTTATTTTCTGGCCAGGAAAATAAAGGTGGACAGTCCCTGCTCCTGCAGGTAAAGTGGAACTGCCTACCCAGAACACAGAAATGGGTGGGCTTTTATACTCTTTTCAAAGTTAACTTTCCATTTCCCTCAAACCATATGAATTCTTATAAGTCAGGTGTTTCACTAGCTGATTGGTTGTGGCATGTACATGCGTGGCACATGGTACAGATAAGTGGTAGGCTGCTTTGTAGACCAAACAGATCAAGGGTATTTGCTGTATTCTTAGGCCTCAGTAACTAAAATTTATCTGGCATAAGTGTTACTAGGACACCATCAATGCTAGAAGTACACTAACCAGGGCCGTAGCCAGAAAAAAATTTCGGGAGGGGTTTTGAAAATTTGGGGGGGGGGGTGTTTAACCCCTAGCACACACCCCTCCCCGCTACAAACCTGTCAATATCTGCTTGAGATAGTGCCTGGAGGGACTCTTAATGTTTTGTGTCTCATAGACTTAGCATGGGGATTTGGTTAACCAGTTAAAATTCATGAGTAAACCAGGTTTTTTTTTTATAACCTGAAAATTTCGGGGGGGGGGGGGTTGAACCCCTAAAACCACCCCCTCGCTACAGGCCTGACACTAACTATGCAGGCCACACCATGTGGATACGAGCCTGTATTTGTATATATTTGTATATATGTACAAAATGAGATATTTTGGAGATGGTACTCAAGTCTAAATATAAAATTCATTTACAGTATGTTTCAAATACAGTTTATGCACATAGCCTGACAGTATTTTATATTCAACCATTTTAATAACATTATGAATGAAACAAGGTTTGTGTACATGGAACCATATGTAGTTCAAGAACCATATGGGATCTGCAGGCCACACTGCTCCCCTATTTTAGAAGACTAATTTCATGCTTTTCTCTGATGCCCATCTGATGCCCAGAGTAGACTCATATAATCCAGTTCAAGGCAGATAGCCTAGATTCAGAAACAGGATTATATGGCAATGTACACTGGTGCAGCAGTTCTTCAGAACCAGTTCTGATGGCTCCCATAGTCAAGGCCAGGGTTGAGGGGCAAGTAGTTTTTCTAGCTTTGTCTCAGGAAGGCATGGTAGTTTCTTCCACTAAAGCAATGGTTCCCAACCTTTGGTCTGCAGTTGTTTTGAACTTCAACTCCCAGAAATCCCAGCCAGTGTACTAGCTTTTAGGAATTTAGGGAGCTGAAGTCCAAAACCAAGGTTGGAAACCACTGCACTGGGGAGTATTATATTTGGACATAGCTTGCTAACCAGAATGAGGGGTTGTGAAATGCCCTTAAGGATTGATCAAAATAACACAGATCCCTGTTGTAGAACTCAATTTACACCCTCTGAGAACTAATCAAGAATCAGCAGGTGAAAACATTTAGTCTGGAAAATGTCTTTAGTATTGAATTAAGTTTGTTTAAGGTTTCCTAAATTGATAACAGAAACTTGAAGAGCATCCCAAACATGATGAGATAAATATAAGCTTGGAATAAATGTAGGAATATTATTATTTCTTGCAATTAAATTTTAGTGACTACAATGATACTATTTTAGCTTGACAATAGTATCAATCTAGATATTATATTCAAAACTGCTGTATTAAACTTTACTAGCAACTTGGAGTCAGCACGAATGTTGTATGATAGACTGTGGGCCCTTCCAGCGAGGCCCAAAAGACGGGACCTGTCACAGGTTTACCTGAGGCATTCAAATGACATCTCAGGTAAACCTGAATTAATCTAAAATAAACTGGGATTTCCGGATTAATTAAACATCTGGAAAGATTCGGACCTTAATGTAAGGTCAGGATCTTTCCAGGTGTGAGTCCTGTGGGGACTGATTCCCGGGACCGCTTCCACAATCCTGGGGATCAATCCTCACTGCAATCCCAGTTCTCCAGATTGCAAGGGCGCGAAGGAGCAGCATAGCATTCCCATCCTTCCCTCTCAGCCCCCTATTTACCCTAAAATTTACCTGAGAGGCCTGGGTGCATGCTCAGGTCCCTCTGGTGAAAGCTCCTGGTGCATCAAAATGACACGTCGGGAGGTTGGGGGACGGACTATCCAACATGTCATTCTGTAGCACCAGGAACATTCACCAGAGGGGCCTGAGCATGCAGCCAGGCCCCTCAGTTACGGTTTGAGGGTAAATGGGGGTTGGCTGGATGCCTTTCTGGGTCAAACTCTGGTTGACCTGGGAGGGTATGTAGAACCCCTTCTCCCCAGGAAAAGCCAATGGTTTGGGGTGAGTGTGTGGTCTGAATCCCAGGAGGAACTGGAATTAAATATCCCAGTTCTTCCCAAGGTTTGGTCCTGTATGGAAAGGCCCTGAATGGTGTAGTTTTTAGGCATGTGTGATCCATGAAAAAAATGGTTCAATACTCACTTCTAAAGTAGGGGGCGCTGGGGCTTCGTTTCTGAAACTACTTCCAAAATTTGGCCCAAAAAGTTTTGAAACTTAACGAATATTCGGAATATTCTAAATTAATTCATTAATGGCAGGCGCACATGCGCAGTGGCCAAAAAAAAGCACGGGGGGGGGGACTTTAATAGACTCTCCCACCCTCATTTTTGAGCTATCTTTTTCAAACTTGGTACAGTGGTAGAACACATTTAACACTGCTAGCTCATCAAAATTCAGAAGGTTTCCCTTATCCTCTGATTTTTGGCCAATTTCCATAGTTTTTATAATAAACAATGTTTTAATAATTTCAGAAATCTGTTCCTGATTTGAAAGTGTTATTTCCTGTTTCATTGGGTTGTCTTTACTTTGAAAGTCATTGTTCTACTACAGAAACTTTGTTTTTAGTGGCTGAAACTTTGTTAAATTGGTGGACAGTGTCCCAGGAAACCATAATGTGCTATTATAGCACCTTGTCACTTGTGCAAAGACAAAGTTCAGGCAGTGTCATAAAATTTTGCCATGTTTCTATGACAGAACCAATTAGGAAATGACATTTATCAGAAATCATAGTACACCATCAAATCACTCCTGACAGATGGCCATCAGCCTCTGTATAAGGAAATCTGTTCCTGGTTTGAAATTGTTTCATTGGGTTTTCTGGGGCTTAGAGTGCGTGACTTGCCCAAGATCACCCAGTGGGTTTCCATGGCTGAGTGGGGAATGAAGCCACAATTGTAGGCTAACTCTCAAACCACTATAATATTTCATCTTGTTTAAATTAGTTATTGATTTTTAGAAATGCTTAAATTGTTTATATTATCTGTTTGCCACTTTGAAATCTCATGCTAAATGGACAGGATAAAATATAAAAAGGTAAATACATAAATAAATAAATAGAAATTAAGATTAGGATGTGTCCTGTGAGGCTCTCATTCCATGAGCCTCTTATACACTGTGGTGACGGAAAAGATACACTGCCACAATAATTGTTTCCTACTCACCTTTCCCTAATCTCGGCAGTAATTTCATACACTATCAAGCAATGTCTAAAATTTCCCCATGATTTCATGTGTGCTGTTTGTCATCTACATTCCTTCCTTGACTTCTTTGGGGTTTCTTATTAATTTTTCTGAAGGTGGAGCTTTTATGATGAAAGAAAGATAACATTCCAAACAAATACATACCCTTCCCTTATCTCCCAAGGGCACTGGGTTTGGCACTGGGTTTTCAAGATCTGAGGTAGTGGAGGAAGAAAAGTAAGTGAGTGACTTAACAAGAGGGAACGGTGACTAATCTTTAGTGTAATGATCCGGAACCTTAGACATTAAAGTCATGGATTGAAAGCTTTATGCAAAAGACATGTAAATGTGCCATGTTGTGGAACGGATGCATAACCATCTAAAAAGGCAGCAGTGCTGCCAGCCAAGAGTTTAGGAAAGAGGCCAATCTCTCATCCAGATGCCCTTGATAGAGACACACTGTGAAGCATCTAGGCTTCCAGCTGCTAAGCTCCCCATGATTGTTCTTTTTATTTGTTTGGAAGGACTGGCTCTAACAGAGTAAGACCACTAAGGAGACCAAGGCTAATGTTTAATTGGGAGGAGGGAAAAGGCAACAATGTCATCTCAGTGCTTGTTACCCACTTTAAAGTTCACCAGAACCTTGCAATATATATTTCTAGTCGTCGGCATTAATTACAGCAAAGTGAAAATTCCCTGCTTTGGGCAATTAATTTGGTGGGATTTTTTTCATTGGAAATACATGGGCAATCTAAAGGTTGAGCACCAAAAAAGACCTACTGTGGACACTCAAGGAACCTTGGATGCAAGGCAGCATAGAGAGAAAGGATATAGGATTTTAGAAGTGTTTAGAAACCGGGGCGGGGTGTGTGTCATTTTCTGAGCTCATTATCTGCGTGGAAATGGGAGAAAGCAGGGGAAACACATGACATGGGGTCTGTCAAATTTGCCCCTGTTGAATCGCTTCAGTGATGTGGAGGAATGGGTGTTCCTATGGGTGGTCTCCTACCAAGCATTGACATTTCTCTCCCAAAATTCTGCTTCATGAGCCTGGCATGGTAATTTCTTTTAAATAAATTAAACATTAAGAATACCGCAATTTCAAGATATCACTACTTTGTTTTTTACTGTTATTTCTCTTTCATGGAAACCTTGATTTTTGAAATTTTGCTACTGCTAGCTTTCTAACTTTGTTTTCCCTTTAGTTCTAGTACCTAGTAGGTTTCGGACTTTCATGATTGAGATTAAGGAGAATCTACAAAAAAAATAGAAACCTTTTATAGACTTTGTGAAAAAAAACAAAGATGAACACAACAGGATTTCACAACTACAAATAAGATAAATAATATATGATTATCTTCTGTATTTTGTATGTCAAAACCTAAGAGAGAGAAGCTATCTGATAGGTCAGTTATTAAGGAACTATACAAGACAAAATGCATAATATCAATGATATAGAAATCGTAGAAATGCATATACTCACATATATAGGTATACTAGCTGTGCCCGGCCACGCGTTGCTGTGGCGTTGTCTGGTGGTGTTGGTGAGAAATTGTTGAGGTAGTGGTGGTATTGAATGTCTGTTGTATGGTTGTCTTTATGTTTAGTATGCACACTGAAGTGGATTATATGGCAGTGTGGAGTCAAGATAATCCAGTTCAAAGCAGATAACATAAGATTCTAAATGGGTTATATAGCTGTGTGGAAGGGCCTTGAGTCTACACTGCCATATAATCCAGTTAAAATCTGATAATCTGTGGAAGAGGCCTAAGTGAGGCCTAACTGTGCCTGTCCCCTGGGCTGAGGAGGTTGCTAGGAGACCAAGTGGGCGGAGCTTAGCCTTCTAACTGGCAGCAATTGGATAAAAACTATTATTCCTCTCCCTGTAATTAGGACTTTATTTTTCTTTTCTTTTTTGTTGTATCAACCTAGAGCCGTGAATGATGGGTTGTGTTGTCAAATTTCAAGGTTGGGGGGCCTGTAGTTTTGTTGTTTTGTCCGCTGCCCTGATGCCATCACTCTTTTATATATATAGATATATGGAAGTATTTATGCATGTATATACAGAGAGAGAGAGAGAGAGACAAATTAATATAAAAGAAGGCTAAATGGGCTAGTGGGAACAAAATCTTGAGAAAGAAAAGTTTGAGAGATCTGGCCTTCAGGAGCTATCAGGGAAATTCTTAAAAATGGACTATAAGAATATTATCATACTGAACAATCATGGTTAAATCAGAAGAGTTTTTGAACCCAAGAATTATAGATGGAAAATATATTTGACGTAAATACATAAAGAGAGAGAGAGTATGATAATGATAAAATGATATAAACACTACCCTACTAACAATTTAAATGAAAATTGTAGAACTTTCTTGGTAGATATTAATAATAAATAATTTAAGAAAAGATTTCATGTCAAATAATCTGTTATGAAAAATTAAGTTTAATTTCCATTAAAGAAGAACTGAAAAAGAATATATTAAGACCAGAAGACAATGTGAGAAGACATAAGAAGATACAACCAATGTTAAAAAATGTTAGAATCCTCAATATTTTATGAAATATGTGCAAAAGGAATATTTATTTATTTATTTATTTCCATCATTTATATGCCGCCCTTCTCACCCAAAGGGACTCAGGGCGGCTCACAATAGAGGTGTATCACATTAAAATGGGCATCTAGCTCAACCCCCTTCAGCCAGACGGGAGACACAGTCAAAGCCCTTCCAACAGATGGCCATCCAGCCGCAATGCAAAAACCTCCTGAGAAGGAAACCCCAAAAGGGCATCTAGACCAACCCCCTTCCAGGCTGGTAGGACCAACCACATAGCCAAAGCACCCTTGGATGGCCATCCAACCTCAGTTCAAAAGCCTCCAGAGAGGTTTAGACAATACAGAAATTGAGTACTGGTTGTTCAAGAATAGCTACTGTTAAACTTATAATTTGCACAACTTGTTGATTGCAATGGCCACTAAAATGGACAGGTTTCTAATTAAGAAAAGAAAACCACTTGATAATGATGTTTGTGATGAATGACATGGAGCGGTTCTAGAGAAAACTACACAAGAATCAACATCACAAGAGCAAAGGGAAAATGTCAAAACTTCACTAACACAGTAAAGATTATATGAAAAATTAAGAAAAAAAAAGAGAAATTAGGAGATTGGGAGGGGAAGGAGTGGAACCCAGAGAGGAAGAGGTTCCTGCCTTAAGAACGATGCTTTCTGTCTCCTTATTAGTAATGGTATTGGGAGGAGAGGAGCCCAGAGAAAGGGTGTATGTCTTAAGAACAATGTCCATCTGTCTCCTTGAGAGTAAGGAGATTGGGAGAAAAGAAGAAGAGAAGGGGTGTCTCCCTTTAGGACGATGCCTTCTCCTCTACGGATGGTTGAGCTAGAGGTGAGAGGAGGCTATCCTGTGTGATGGGGGTAAGTAAATTCTCAGTCTTCTTTAAAAATGGAAGCCCACGCAAAGAAATGATTCTAAATGCAAAGAAGATGATTTCTCCCGCTTTACCCAGCTCCATCTCATGGAAGCATAAACAACAAAATCTAATTCAAGTAGTTTCCATATCTGTATTCACTTAGAACACGTTCCCCAATCCATATTGTAAGTCCATCAACTTTCAAGTTTGATTTCTCAGCTCAACTTTTGGCAAACTGTTCTTACTCTCTGTAACTTAGGAAATTTTGACAAGTGTAACCTCTGATGCGAGCCCCCAGTGGTGCAGTGCGTTAAACCGCTGAACTACTGAACTTGCTGACTGAAAGGTTGGCAGTTCCAATCTGGGAAGCGGGGTGACCTTCCACTGCTAGCCCTAGCTTCTGCCAACCTAGCTGTTCGAAAGCATGCAAATATGAGTAGATCAATAGGTACCATTCTGGTGGGAAGGTAACGGCATTCCATGCAGTCATTGCAGCCACATGAACATGGAGTTGTCTACTGACAACGCCAGCTCTTCGGCTTAGAAATGGAGATGAGCACCAACTCCCTGAGTCAGACATGACTAGACTTACCTTTACCTTTACCTAACCTCTGATGAAGGAATGCACAGGTGAAAGCAATCTAAGCAAGTAATGGCGGTAAGGAATAAGAGTAAACAGCAAGTAAGTAGTAAGACTGGCTTTATAGGCCTTGCTCTTTATGCTGTTACTAAGGAAAATTAGGTTTGTGAGTAACTGTGGTAAGATCATTTTAAGGATGCTGCAGAAATCACTTTCCCAGGGTATTATTATTATTATTATTATTATTATTATTATTATTATTAATTCATTTATATGCCACTTTTCTCCCATGGGTGGGATTCAAAGCAGCATACAACATATACAATTTATACAAATACATCTGGCCACAATAAATCAGTTGTGCTAGTCTCTGTCAGGTATTAGAAGTATTTTGTTTTTGCTTTAAAAAAATAAAACTGAAAAAAATGATTAGTTTTATACAGAAAGAGAAGATAATGGGCCAATGCAATAGACAGACAGACAGATATTGTAGAATTCCCCCCTTTGGAGAAACCAAATAAGACAAAACTGGAATTACTTCCTGAGCTAGGGGAACTTCTTAGTGCACTTTCTAAAGGAAGTTGTGATGGGCCAAAGCATGACCATTATGTTATGAGTAAAATCTTGGACCATGTCTGGACCATAATCAGGATGACACCCTTAAGAACATAACCAGGCCCTTGATCTAGTACAATTCTTAAAACAGGCATGAACAAAATGCGTGGAAGCCTAGGTAAAGCAATCACATCTCTCTTGATGAGCTGAATTAGTGAGCTAACAGTTTTGCCTCAATGGGACAAAGAGGAGGTGTAATTAATCAGTACAAATGTGTGGGTGTGGGTCACCTGTACTCACTGGCTCCTCTCATTTGGATCTCTTGAAATTACGCTGGTTCTGACCTTTAAAGCCCTATATGGTTCTGGTTCAGGCAGAGCCGGCCCTAGGTGTTTTTCAAGTGTAGGCGAACAGAATTTTGGCTCCCCCCGCCCCCAAACCAATCACTGAAAAATAAAAGCGTTGGATAAGCGAAAATGTTGGATAATAAGGAGGGATTAAGGAAAAGCCTATTAAACATCAAATTACATTAAGATTTTACAAATTAAGCACCAAAACATCATGTTTTACAACTAATCAACAGAAAAAGCAGTCTTGACTGCACCCCCATATGTTTTGCGCCCAAAGCAACCGCTTAATTCACCTCATTGTTGGACCGGCTCTGGGTTCAGGCTATTTGGTTGACCACATCTCCTTGTACAAGCCTGCCTGGGCCCTGAGATTTTCAGGAGAGGCCCTTCTCTTGGTCCCACCTCCATCTCAAGCTCAATTGGTGGAAACAAGAGAGCAAACCTTTTCAGTAGCTGCCCCTCGACTCTGGAACTCTCTGCCCAGGGAAGCCAGAACAGTCCCCTCCCTGTTGTCCTTCTGACAGCAGGCTAAAAGCTTCTAATTCAGCCAGGCTTTAAAAGAAGGTCTTTATGATCAAGTCAGGGGGTGCTGTGGTTTTAGCTTTGAATATGTTTTTAGTCAGTTTGAAGGATTTAAACTATTAATCTTTAATTAATACCATTGATGTTTAATTCTATTTTAATGTTGTATATTTTTGAATTTTAAATTGTATTAAATGCTTTTAATGTAAGTCACTAAGAACCTCCTTTGTGGAGAGAAAAAGTGGGGTATAAATAACCCTAACAATAACAACAACAACAACAACAACATGAGACATAGTAGTGACAAATTTGTTCTTAGACCACAAGCAATACAACTGCTCTACTATTCATGCCAACTGTGAGTACATCATATACTATATATCATATATCAACATATTTCTTGACTTACTGTTGAGATACTGTGCCTGTTGGAGAGCAGGAGAAAGTGGCAAAGCATCTGGCTATAACTTCGTAGCCAAGTGCAAAATGATTAC
This sequence comes from Anolis carolinensis, assembly GCF_035594765.1. Lineage (NCBI taxonomy): Eukaryota > Metazoa > Chordata > Lepidosauria > Squamata > Anolidae > Anolis > Anolis carolinensis. The sequence goes on along the minus strand of NC_085843.1, from coordinate 275,334,066 downwards.
ACGATCAACTAAGAACCACTGTATTCCTCTGGAGGTTTCAGCAGATTATGTAATTTTGTACTTTTTCTGCATGGTAATGAGGTTGGACTCGATAGCCCATGTGGTCTATTATTCTATGACTTTTATTCTATGATTCCATGATATTTATTTCAAATTATATCCCTTTGGGAGAAGAAAACTAATGTATGTTAAGGCTTTCCATTCAAATAATCATCAGATTTGTTTAAAAGAATCTGTGCCTAGCACTAGTGAAAAAAAATAACAGGTTACGAGCCACTGAACTGTGGTGAAAGAGGAGAATCCCGTTATCAATAGCTTTCATTGTATCTGAAAGGCCTCTGCTTGGGTGAACCCATTTACTTTGATTAGGAAATCACAGAGGTGACTACTGCAAAGTATCATTTATTTTAGCTTTATTTAGTAGGAAGAGTTCACCCTTTTTTGAAGATGGAAATCCAACAATGATCATCCATGCCTTTGTGAACTTGGTAATTAATTTTCTTCATTGGGAATACAATAATGCTGCTGTCCATTTTTTTACACAAGGCCAAAAAAAGAACCCTGCTGCATCAAATCAAAAGGCTCACTTAGGTCACTACCTGATTTTTCAAGAGACCAATCAAATACCTAGGAAGCCACAAGCAAGTTACGAAGGCCGTCTTTCAACATTGTTTCCATGCATATGTTACTCAGGGATCTTGAAGGGAGCCATTATGACTAGCAGTCATACCCATATTCAAAGGTATGCCATCTGTGTCAAAGCATTTGCTTAGGTTACCTATTCATTTTTTGAATTCACTTAAGTCAGTGAACAATTTGATCCATGTCAGAGTTCCCTGTTGGCTGTCGCCACCCCCAGTTACTTCAAGATCAAGCCAGTCACTTCAAGGATACCATCCATCCATCTTGCAACTTTGCCTCCAATATCCTTCCCTCCAGTGAGCAGCCGGGCATTATTTCCTGAACTATGGACTGGTTTGATCTTCTTGCAGTCCAAGGCACTCGCAGGATTTTCCTCCAACATCAAAGTTCAAAAGCATCTATCTTCCTTCGCTCTCACATCCATAGGTTACTATGGGGAATACAATTGCTTTAACTATGTGGGTCTTCAAAACCAATGTGATGTCTCTGCTTTTCACTATTTTATCGAGGTTGGCCATTGCTCTCCTCCCAAGAAGTAAACGTCTTCTGATTTCCTGGCTGCAGTCTGTGTCTGCAGTGATCTTCGCGCCTAGAAATATAAAGTCTGTCACTGCTTCCATGTTTCTCCCTCTATTTGGCAGTTATCAATCAGTCCAGTTGCTATAATCTTGGTTTTTTTATGTTTAACTGCAACCCAGCTTTTGCACTTTCTTGTTTCACCTTGGTGATAAGGCTCCTCAGCTTCTACTCATTTTCAGCTATCAGAGTGGTATCATCTACATACCTAAGGTTGTTAATGTTTCTTCCAGCAATTTTAACTCCAGCCTTGAATTCATCAAGCCCTGCACGTCGCGTGATGTGTTCTGCATACAAGTTGAATAGGTATGCAGCCCTGCCGTACTCCTTTCCCAATCTTAAACCAGTCTGATGTTCCGTGGTCTGTTCTTACTGTGGCTGCTGGGTCTTTGTACAGATTTCTCAGGAGACAGACAAGGTGTGGTGGTATCCCCATACCACCAAGAGCACGCCACAGTTTATTATGATCCACACAGTCGAAGGCTTAAGAATAGTCAATAAAGCAGACATAGATGTTTTTCTGAAACTCCCTGGCTTCCTCTATTATCTAGCGGATATTGGCAATTTGGTCTCTTGTTCCTGTCTTTTCTAAACCCAGCTTGTACATCTGGCAGCTCTTGCTCCATGTATTGGTGGAGTCTGCCCTACAAGATCTTGAGCATTACCTTACTGGCATGGGAAATAAGTGCCACTGTATGGAAGTTTGAGCATTCTTTAGCATTTCTCTTTTTCGGTATGGGGATATAAATTGATTTTTTTCCAATCTGATGGCAATTCTTGTGTTTTCCATATTTGCTGGCATATGGCATGCATCACCTTGACAGCGTCATCTTTCAAGATTTTAAACAACTCCGCTGGGATCCCGTCATCTTCTGCTGCCTTGCTATTAGCAATGCTTCTTAAGGCCCATTCAACATAACTCCTCAAGATGTCTGGTTCTAATTCACTCACCACACCGTCAAAGCTATCCTCGATATTATTATCCTTCCTATACAGATCTTCTGTATATTCTCGTCACCTTTTCTTGATCTCTTCTGCTTTTGTTAGTTCCTTGCCATCTTTGTTTTTGATCATGCCCATTTTTTCCCCTAAAATTTACCTCTGATGTTTCTGATTTTCTGGAAGAGGTCTCTTCCATTTGAATGTTAATTCATATGTACTGATGAAGCAAATACATTATTAGCAACCACTTTGTCAGCCTACACAGAGAAGCCATACAAATTGACAAATACATAGAAAATTTCAACAGAAAGGAAGAAACCATGAAAATGAACAAAAATTTGACTACCAGAATCAAGACAGGAACTAATGAACACCCAGACACAGGAAGCCTCCAGGCAGCAAGCAATGGGGGTAGTGAGCACCACCCAAACAAAGGATGCCTCCAGACAATAAACATTCCAAGGGAACAAAGGCCTGGTTACTTCTAGGCAGATGCCCTCACTGTTGACTATGCAATCTGTCATATGGCGTCAGCCACTGATTGAGGTTCTGGGTTTTAGCCTGCCACTTTTAGACTCTCGCTTGCAGAGGTGTTCCTGCGAGTATCTCTGTAGATCTTAGAAAACGATTTCTTGATTTAAGGCGTTGGCGTGCTGGCTGATACCAGAACAGGGGATGGGCCGGAGATGTCAATGCCTTGGTTCTTTCATTGCTGGCTGCTACTTCCTGGTGGATGTCAGGTGGTGCAATGCTGGCTAAACAGTATAATTTCTCCAGTGGTGTGAGGGTAGACATTCTGTGATGATGCGGCATGTTTCATTAAGAGCCACATCCACTGTTTTAACGCTGTGAGATGTATTCCACAATGGGCATGCACATTCAGCAGCAGAGTAACAAAGTGCAAGGGCAGATGTCTTCACTGTGTCTGGTTGTGATCCCCAGCTTTTGTACGATGTTATTTCTAGCACCCACTTTTTGCTTGATAGTCTTGCAGTGCTTCTTGTAAGTCAGGGTACGGTCCAGAGTAACTCCCAAGTATCTTGGTGTGCTGCAATGCTCCAGTGAGATTCCTTCCCAAGTAATCCTCAGAGCTCGAGATGCTTGTCTGTTCTTACGGTGAAAAGCTCAAGTTTGCGTTTTAGCTGAATTAGGGATCAGGTTCGTTTCCCCTGTAATAGGCAGTAAGAGCACCTAAAACTTCAGAGAGCCTCTGTTCAACCATTCTAAAGCTCCCTGCTTGGATGGTGATGGCACAATCGTCAGCATAGATGAAACTCTCTGTGCCTTCTGGCAATAGCTGGTCATTTATTAAACATGGATGGAACAAGCACGTTCCCCTGAGGCAGGCCGTTCTTCTGTTTTCACCATCTGCTTCTTTGGCCTTGGAATTCAACAAAAAAGTTCCTGTTTTGTAGCAGATTTCCTATGAAGTGGGTGAGGTGGTAGTCCTTTGTGATCTTATAAATTTTTCTCAGGAGAAGATGATGATTTACAGTGTCACCGGCTTCTGACATTTTTAAATTTATTGAGGGGCATGTCCAATTCAGTAGATGTAAAAGGTTCATGAAGGTTGTTCTCATTATCTGGTTGTCTGACTATTGGTTTCTTTTCTACTTTGATGGAAAGATTTGGTTTTCCATTCTTCAGAAGTTGATGCGCTATCTGATCTGCTTTAATGTTGGCATGGGTATTCGTTTGTGAGGGATCGTTATTCAACTGTCTTAATAGGCTCCACGCCTTCTGACTGCTCCTGCCCATGTCGACTTCTGTTATCAGCTTTATCCACTGTTCTTTCTTGGCTTCAGAGATGGAGGACAGAATGCTCTGCACTGCCTGAAGAGTTTGCTCACTGAATGGGTCTTTACTGTGGAGCGTGTAATAGTCTTCCAACAAGGCTGCTGTATCAGATTAATGCCCTGAAGGTAGTGTGTTCTGCACCCTCTCGGTATAGAAGCCCGTGAGCAAGTTTTTACTATTTTGATAAAGTGCTCGTATTTCTTAGGGATTGGGGCAACCAATATGATCTTATCATCTAACATATCTGCCTTTCTGAAGTTGAATCTTCATTTTAATCAGCCTTATAGTTGGTGGTCCCACTGATTTAGTGCACGGTTCTGGTCTAACTTACCTGTTCTAACATATCTCCTCTTATGAGCCATCAAGAACTTTAAGATCATCCGGGGAGGCCCTGCTCTCAGTCCCACCTGCCTCGCAAGCACAGCTGGTGGGAACGAGGGACAGGGCCTTCTCAGTGGTGGCTCCTTGGCTGTGGAACACCTTCTCTAGCAATATTTGGCAGACCCCATCTCTCAGGTGGCCAGCATGACTGCATGGAGCACCGTTACCTTCCCGCCAGAGCGGTACCTATTGATTTACTCACATTTGCATGTTTTTGAACTGCTAGGTTGGCAGCAGCTGGGCTAACAGTGGGAGCTCACCCCGCTCCCCAGATTCGAACTTTCGGTCAGCAAGTTCAGCAGCTCAATGGTTTAACCGGGGGCTCCAGGCCTCTTCTACAGTGCCATATAATCTAGATTATCAAAGCAGATGATCCACATTATCTGCTTTGAACTGGATTATGAGTCTACACTGCCATATATTCCGGTTCAAACAGATAATCTGGATTTTATATGGCAGTGTAGAAGGACTTTAAGACTTTAAGACTTTAAGAAGGACTTTAAATCAGCTATGATAGTCTTATAACTCTTCCACCTGGCATGTTGACATCAGGACCAGAGACAGCTCATTGTGATCTTGTGTGCCCGCTCTGCCTGCTGTCTCAGTGAATCTCTGTCTCTAAGCCCATCTTGGAGTGGATTGCCCGAAAAACAAAAGTTTAGCACATGGCTTCTATATCATATCACTGTGATTTTTTTAATGTGCCATGAAAAATGAATAACTGATCACTGCCTGTATGACAAGTTGATTGTGAACACCTTGAATCCTATTCCAGAAGAAAGGCAGAAAAAAATAAAATTAACTTTTATATATTTGTTAGGAAAAAAATATTTCCTCCCAAGTGCTGTGTTGGGTAAGAGTCTTATTTTCAGACAGATCAGAAATTAAAGTATTTTACATATGATACCAAACTATGTCATACAGCTAATTTTGGATGCAAAAAAAGATAGGAAAGAATCAGGTTACACAAAACAAAGGGTTTAAAAAACAATAATCTGATTATATATTCTAATTCAATCAATCTTGAACATTTCATCTGCAACTAAATACTATATACACTCTCTTGAGAAATCCCTGCATATCAACTGCACTGTAGAGAATTGTAGGCAAGTGATAATGCATGATGCACATGGCATTGCTTGTTGGTTCTAGCTGCCCCCCAGATGAACTGAGAATTGGTCCTACTACATACTTGCATGTCCAATGGCTGCATACTGCAAGATTGAGAGTGGTTAGTTTAGGTGATTCATCACTATGGATATTCCTTTCCAGAGGCCCAATTAGTGTAAAAGCAATGACATAGATCCTAGATAAATACACTAGTTTGAAAACAACAGTTGGGAGGAGATGGGGGTGGAAGAGGTCTTTTGGCCAAGAGTACGTTTTATGACATATTCTTGCATTGTCAATAGATATCTAAAAAGCACTTAAAGGTACTGTGTGAAGAGAACCACACTTTATATCCACTAGAGCCCATCCCTTCTTCCTTCACACTTGGAGGAAAGAAATTTGATACCCAATATTCTCGGTTTACTCAAACAGGAAAAAATTCTGAAAAATACGTAAAACATCTAGACACTTCTGAAAAATCTTTAAAATAAGTTGAAACAATTTCAGCCTCTTTTCACTTTCAATAATAACATTTGAGGGGAAATATTAATTTCCTCCAAGTTAGCTTGGACTTATATGGAAACACCATATGATTATTTAATTATTGCTCAGGAAGTAACAGTTGATGTGAGATGGAAAAGGTGCTAATCCAGTGGCTCTCCTGAGCACATAGGCAGATTTACATTTCCAGAGTTTAAGAGATCCATATGCAACCCACTGCAAGCTTAAGGTCATACTTGCCTTGCCTGTATAGATGTTTTAGACTATCACTGACTCATGAATATAAATAGTTATCATGGGCTAATAACATTTATAGAACCCCAGAGGTGGGAACAACAGTCACACAATAAAAGAAAAGAGGAACCTCCCAGAGATCAACAACTCTGAAAGAATCTAGTGTCACATTCTTGAGGATGTCAGATTAAACTAACATGTGCCAGTCAATATTGGTACACTGTGACCCTTGGAGCTTCCGAAGCAAAACTATTAAGTCCAACATTTTCTCCTGTAAGCACTTATCTGTAAGGATGGCTAGCATGTCCTCTGAAGCAGATATTGAAACTGATTGGACAATAGGTAGACACCAGACAGAGGCCTGGGGGCCGATCTCTAGAAATAGGGTGAGGAAAAAAATCTTAATCTGCAATACAATGCAGCTCTCTTGAAACCCTATCATTTTCACTTCCCATGTGTCTGCTGCCTGGCTGTGAATGGATTTGAAAAGGAATGGTTAGTGGTGAAAATTGGATCAGAGCTAACATTCTCTCATTTTTATCAGCAGCTGCCAAAGGTCATCTGACATAATAGCTGATGAATTCAAGCCCAGTGGATTTCATTTGCAATTTTCAATTTACTGAGGCCTCCAAACCCCACAGTGATAAAAGCTTCCCCTATCGTGGCCTGTCACAAACATCAAGGAAACCTCACAAACCCACAAGAAAAGAAATAGGAGAGAGCTGTGCATCATCACAGCCAAAGATAAGGAGAACAGGAAGACACGGCATCATGGAGAAAGGTGTGTGGTTGACTCTCTAAATGCCAATTGTAATCAAAAGACTATGAAGAGCAATCAAATAACTTGTACAGAAAACATAATTGTATGTGTGTATGTGTGTGTAATGTGAAGTCTCCCCCCTTTTTTAGTTTTAAAATTACCTTCTAATCCCTTCCTTGACATTCTGAAGATAAAAGTGGAATTTAAAAACTCCATGGTAAATATAGGTACGTTAGAATTGATTTATTTGCCATTATTTTGCTATCAATATAAAAAAGATAATATGGATCCAATTATGGCGAAAGGTTCCTTAAGCATCATAAACAAAAGAAAGGTCTCCCAGACATTCAATGTTGTTTTAAATATAGCACTTCAAATCTATACTCATCTAATATCAATTCTGCAAAAATTCTAACAACAGATGCTTTCATATGAAGGGAAGGGACACACATGCTTAAATGTGATGAATTTGACAAGTAGATTCTTACTTAAATTAATCAAGAAGAATTTTCAAGTTCTTAAAAGCATTCCAGCCAGTCAAAATCCCCCCCAAAATGATAGACAAGATTTGAGCATATTTGCTTAAAATTCAGTCCAATCTTAATTCTGAAATTTTGCTATAATTGACATTTCTGCCAAGTGTCATTTCGGTTTAGTTCACAAAGATTTGTATGTAGAAAAGATTGAAAAGGCTTTTTTATTTAATTATTTTTATTAATGTTCTCTGAGAGTTGAGCCATATAAAGAATTGTCATGGGATCATATTTTCTGACATATTCAAAAGCAGAATATCCCAAAGGAGGGGAGCAGATTCCTGTGAAATTGCCAAGTGGTTCATCACCATTTTATCCTACACCTGCCAACAATGTGCAGTGAATGAGATGCAACGGAAGGACAGCAACAATTTGGAACGTGCCTGATGGAAAAATTAATTCCAAACATTAGCATCTGGATCACAAAGCTATTGGATTTCATCCAGTGAAAGTCATATGTCTGAAGCTGCCCTGTATTTATGGCCAAGAGACTGCTATGATGTGCACAAATTCAGATCTAGTGAAAAAAGCTTCATTACCACAGTCCTCATGATCCAAATATGAACTTTCTGTGCCAAAGAAAATAAATATGAAACTAATAGAAATGTTTTAGACAACAATGTTTTGTTGATTATTAGTTTTTGAGATAAAAAAGCAATGTCTATAATCATTTCCATCCATTCTGAATTTCACAGATTGAAAGACATTTAACATAAAGCAGCAGTATAAAAATACTTAAAACTAGATTAAATCAATGAAAGACAACAATAGGATTTTTCTTTGATCTGTGTCTACATTCCTTCGAGTCACCTATGGACTTATGGTGACTTCATGAACTTCATAGGGTTTTCTTAGGTAATGATTACTCAGAGGTGTTTGAAGGAAGTAACACTGGTATGTGCAGGAACCACAGCATAGACTACTCCTATTTGCCCTGGAGTTTCCGATTTTACTTTCCTAACACAAGAAGGAGACTGACACCACAAAGGGAAGGAGGAAAGTGCTCCCAGTACTAAAGTAATCCTATCTGTTTAACATGGGTACTGTGAGCCAGTATGTGGTACTGTGGTTTGAATATGGAACTACAACCCTGGGAGAGCAGAAATTAAATCTCCACCCAGCTATGGGAAACCATTGGGTAACCCTTGGGCAAGTCGCACTCTCAGCCTTAAAGGCAGTTTCAAGCTCTCTCTGAACAAATATTGCCAAGAAAACCCTGTGATAGCAATCACTTTAGTTTTGCCATAACTTAGAATGACTTGAAGGCTGTGCTACACTTCAGTCAGCAAGTGACTCAGGACCCAGGTGGCTGAAATATAAGAGCTCTCAAGGAGCTTGTTCAGTCCAGGCTGGCCACAGGGTATCCAGCAGGATGAAGTGGGAGGCAATAGAATGGTCATCAACTGGCCGAGACGTCCTTCAACAAGTCAGTGGCTGGGAGATTGATAGACAATTGTTTCAAGACTCCGGGTGCCCAGTTAAGTCTGCATCTTCTACTTAACAACCTCTGTTTCTTTGTCACTTGTTGAATAATGTGTCTTCAGTGTCTGCAATTTCCTACTAGGGAGTAGGACTAAGTATGGAATTTTAAAGTATGGACTGATGGTCTATATGTTCTTATAAAATGACATGAGTTTTTAATTGATTTTTGTGTTTTTAACTGATGTTATATGTTATATTTTAATCTGTTGTTGTTCCCTACCTCAGTCCATAGTGATATGATAATGATGATGGCGACAATGGAGCAGTTATGAATGAATAAATCTAGAAAACTCTTCCATATTGGTGGTCACTATTTATTGGCTACTCTCTCATACTGCCGCCACTATGGGGTTAGCTAACCCATAGTTGCTCCTTTCCCCCAATATGTATGTGTGTATGCAAATGATGGATGTTTGGATTACACTGATTAGGTCTACAGTCATCTGCTATGTGGAGTCTTTCTGATGGATAAATAATACATATATTCTACCATTTCCCAGAAAAAAGTGGGCTGACCTCTTTATTATCATTTATAATAAGGATCAATATGCCTAGCCATTACACAATGTTACAAGTACTATTCTAAGCAATTCATTTATTATCTATTTTATTTCTATCCCATTTTTCTTCCAATATTACAATATCAAACACAATGAAACAGGTTATCATTGTTTAACAACCACCAAATTAAAACCATTCAAATCCCATTTAAAAGCATTCGGGGGGGGGGGGGGGATAGCACTCCCCAAGGAAAGCCCCTTCGTGGGAAGACAGTTGCCAAAATGTCATCTTACTAGCAGAAGGAAAACAGGGAGGGGGCCAATCTAGCTTCCTTCTGAAGGGAGTTCAACTGCCTTGAACCCCTTCCACACTGCCCCTATATATCAGGATTTGATCCCAGATTATCTGTTTATCCTAGATTATCTGACAGTGGAGACTCATATAATCCAGTTTAAAGCAGATAATCAGATTCTGAGATATAGGACAGAAGGGGCCTTAGAGCAATCACCAGAAAGGTCTTCTCCCATGTCATCACCAAGTATGCTGTGAAATCAATAGGGCTGAGACAAAAACTTCATCCTAAAATCTTATGACTCAAGATGGACATCTCTCTGTAAGATTAGAAAATGCAATCATTTAAAGATAGCCTGGAATTAGATTTTATAGGCTTTATAGGTCACAGCAAATTATTGTCCAGAAATGGGCACACTTTACAGTAAACAGCATAGATTGACCCCAACTCGTTTAAAGTTGTATATTTTTATCTATATGTCTTTCTGTCCTTTGCCAAGTTCTGTGATTAATGCTAATATAATTGTTCTAAAACATGAAGAATTCAGGCATGACAGTATGTGAAAATTAGCTATAAATTGTGAAAATCTAAAGGTCCTGAGATAGACTTGGGAACTGCTATTGCCTGAGATATCTAAAAAAGTTTTGAGAAATTTTGTGTCCTTATTTAGAGGTCAGTATAAAAATTAAAAAATTAAAAAAATGAAAATGTGAGTCTGAAAATTACTTTCTATAGTCAGTTACAGCACTATGCCTCTGAGCTACAACTGAGCCGATTAAAACATTTACCGACATTAAAACAATGTAGATTAGTACATAGCTGGAGTGCTATTAGCCTAGCATTACTGAACAGATTATCCAACAATAAAGCTCTAGCCTATTTATAGTTATATTTGTATTTTTAAACAGATCTTGTTTGAAACGATGATTTAATTCAGTCATACATCAACCTTTTCATTTTAACTAGCAAATTGCTATGCCAAACATCCAAGCCGTCTCCTCTAAATAAAACTGTAGGAAACTTAGCTCTGTAATTTCTTTTAACTCTAAATTATTTTTTATTTGCAAAAGTTTAAAAGACTGGAAAATCATTGTTCTTCCTTGACTAGTAAAGGGTGGGGTGGGGGCAGAGAGAAGGAGCTAAATCACAAGTGATCAATAAGTGATATGAATGGAGACATTGAACAATTATGAACCTCTTTAGCATACTGAAAATGGAGATTCAGTTTGAAACATATAGGTGTTTAAAGATCTGCTTTGTTTTTATTTTTAAACTCAATAGTGCAATGCTAATTTTATGTGTAAACTGTGTGCGTCATTATATTTCAATAAATTATAATATCTAAATGCATGAGAGATAAGAGACCATTTTCTCCCTTGTTGCAGTCCTTACTTCTGCATGCCTTGTGCCAGGAGATAGAATCAGGCCTACATTATGATGTGTGAGACATTTGCCTTACGACTGATTCAGGTATCATAAACGGGATGCAAGTTTTTGGTGATTTTTAAAATTATTGTACCTTAACTACAAGGGGGTGGGAGGGCACTATTCTGTCTCAGGTGCCAAAACAATATGATCAACCTTAAGAACGAAGCACCTTGGTTTGAATTGAAGGTTAATGGTTGCTATTTCTTGCTCTGCCTTAGGGTGCCCCTAGAAAAGTAAAAAAAAAAAATCTCAGGAAGCATTAAGACTTTCAAATTCTTTTAAAATTATACCTGCATACTCAAGATTTGCATATATACATGCGCGTGCATGCACACACACACACACACACACACTACTCCACTGACTTCCTTAGTTTGATTTTTTTAAAATTACCCCACAATTGCTCAGCTATTATTTATTTTGTTACTTATTTAGTTAAAATATTCTATTCTGCCCTTCTCACTCCGAAGGGAACTCAGGGCAGAGCACAACATATATATGGCAAACATTCAATGCTGGAGCATAAAATAAACAATTAGTATACATAAACCCTAAAATCAGTTATCTTCACATTATTCTGTTAACTTCATTTACTAGGCAATCCCATTCAAATTGACCAGTCCCATTTTGTTTTAATATTTTAATGAAGAACTGAGAAATTTGAAGCATATGATTGCTGGGCACAGCAGAAATCTATAAATTTTCATATATTGAACTGGGTAATTTGTAACACACCTGAAAGTACAAACACTGTAAGTCAAATATAGTCAAACCTCTAGCACAGGCATGGGCAAACTTTTTTTTTGCCTTGGGGCCATATTGTGGGTCTGGCCAAGGGGGAGGGTGGCCAGACCCAAGAGGGGGTGGGCCTGTGGGCAGGTCATCCTTATGCCAGGGAGGGCGAGACAAATGGTGACTGCCTCAATTTTCCTCAATCCTTCACCTGATCCCCCCCCCCTGTCCTTTTGGCATAAAGATGGGGCTGCTCGCTCCGTCCTTGTGCAGGAAGGAAGGTGGGACATGCAGCGGCAGAGAGGGCTTCGGAGCCCTCTTCGCCACTGTCTGCCTTCCTGGGATCATCCTCCCTGCATAAGGAAGGGGCCATTCGTCCAGTCCTTATGCTGGGAGGATAGCCTGAGGAAGGCACATGATAGCTGAAAGTGCTCTGGAGGGCTCTGAACTGCCACCAGTCTTGTCCTCATCTTGGCATAAAGACGGGATGAGTGGCCCCATCTTTATGCTAGGAGGAGGTCCCCAGGAAGGCAGGCAGGGCTCCGAAGCACCCTCAACCACTTCCTGCCTTTCTGGAGCCATCCTCCCGATTTAAGGACGAGGCCACTCACCTCAGTGGAGGGCCCAAGCAAAGCATGCGACAGCTATGGGCACTCCGGAGGGCTCCCAGCGACTGCATGCCTCCCCCCCCCTTTCAGTGTAAGGACACACCTGGCCACCATGTTCTTATGATCAGAAGATAGGGAAAATTAGGAGTGCTGGATATAAGCGCCCAGAGAACTGTGTCTGACCTGCGGGCCTTAGTTTGCCCATGTTTGCTCTGGCACTACCACCATTTGATTAATCACATCTCAACATGCATGGAAACAAAAGCATGGTAAAACCAAAAGTAAAGATTTTCTAGATCAGGCATGTCAAACGCATTTTAATTGAGGGCCACATCAGCCTTATGGTTGCCTTCAAAGGGCCATAAGGGCCAACTATAATTTTTTTACATAGCGGTCGGTGCTCTTTAGGTTTTACCCAATTTGGGTCCCCAGATGTTATTGAACAACAACTCCCATCACTTTTGATTATCTGCCATGAGGTCTGGGGATAATTAATAGAATCATAGAATCATAAACTTGGAAAAGACCGCATGGGTCTTCTAGTTAAACCCCCTGCCTTGCAGTAAAAGCAAAAAGTTTCTCTGTTTAAAGGCCTCCAAGGAAGGAGCTTCCACCACACTCCAAGGCAGTGAATTTCACTGCTGAACAGCTCTTACAGTCAGGAAGTTCTTCCTAATGTTCAGGTGAAATCTCCGAGTCCTAGTTTCCATGGCAGCAGAAAATAAGCCTCCTCCCTCTTCCCCATGACATCCTTTCAACAATTTAAACATGGCTATCATGTCTCCTTTCAACCTTCTCTTCTGCAGGCTAAACATACTGAGTTCTAATGGGAATTCCAACTCAACAGCACTTGTGGCTCTGAGTTTGGGGAAAGGTTAAAGAACATTTTAAAGTCAGACATCATATCCACAAGCCTTGTATCTAAATTCTGTGCTATCCTGACTAAACAGAACAAACTGCAGCCTTCTGGATGTTACTGTATCACAACTCCCCTCAGCTCTAATCATGATGTCTAAGGATGATGAACACAGGAGCTGTAGCCCAGCAGCTGGAGGGCCTTGAGTTTGACAGAAGTGTTCTAGATTATTCACAAAGTCATTTAAAAGTTCCGAACGCTATGAAAACAATTGTTTGACTCACTTAACCATATGTTAGGAAATGGCCCTGTCCAGAGAGAAACCTTGGCATTTAGGCTAGCTGGAAGTCCAGTCCTGTTGCAAACAAACCAAGACCCAATAGAATCATAGAGTTGGAAGAGACCACATGGGCCATCTTGTCCAACTCCCAGCCATGCAGGAAAAGCTCAATCAAAGTACCCCTGACAGATGGGGTTGGGAGCAGGTGATGATGTTTAAGGCTGGCTATACAGTGCCCTATATCTCAGGATCTGATCCCTGATTACCTGCTTTAAACAGGATTATATGAGTCTACACTGCCAGATAATTTGGGATAAGCAGAGAATCTTGGATCAGATCCTGGGATATAGGGCAGTGTAGATCTAGCCGAAGATAGGTTAGCAATCATGTTCTGGAGCAAAGAGACAAGGGTGACAAGACAAAGCAAAACAAGGAGGGGTGATGCATGACAAACCAGGAACAGTCTGCTCAGTAACTGTCTCCGTGACATTAAAGGGACTCATCTTGATATCAGAATTTGTAAAGATTGCTGAGTCTGGATTAGCTAGAGGGATCTGCTATCCAATATTCAGGCTGGTACTGTAGTCTAGAGGGAGCCCTTTACCCTTTGATTTGGTTTGCCTTGTTTGCTGAGGGACCAGGTTGCTAATCATAAGGTTTGTATCTTGTGGACTGTATCTGGTGTGTTCAAGACACCATAACACCTTGAATTCACAGCCAAGGTTGAGGATTGAGTGGAACCATCTGGAGCTCTGTGTGGGGAAAAGCCTGATATGACAAACTGGCTCAGACTGAAGGACCTGGAGGCTGTGTAAAGGAACTTTTGGGAGTTGAGGGTGTGCGGCTTTGGGGGGTTATTGAGCTGGGAACTTGCCCACGTTTTCTTCATTCGTAACTTTGCTGTATAGTAGTAACCTTGCATTAAAGAAATTTCCAAGATTTCCTTGTGAGTGACTCTAATTGCTAACAAGGTTCTGCAATAATCACAGAGACCGGCTTTTGAAGGTCCAGATTTGATTTTCTCTCTCTTTTTCTCTCAGTCACACACACACACACACAACCTAACTCTTACACTAGGTAAAAACATTGTGAACAGGCTTTCAGGAGGAAAAGGGGGAGTTACCTGAAGGAATTGTTTGAAGGCAGCACCAGGAAATTAGTGTGAGAGTTCTGAGTAATGCTGTGGTTTAATAGTTCTTAAATGAAAGAATGAGTCCTTCTGTTATTGATCATGACACAGGGCTTGAAGCAAAAAATGTGTGGAAGGCCCACCAAGATCCCCACTGGTTTCTGAGCCATTAGCAGAAACTGCTGGGTACTTTCAAGTATTTTCTCCGCAAACATGAGGGCTTAAACTTGCTCTTTTCTTTGAATCCATGCTGAGATCCTTATGATTCTATGGAAACTATGTTCTGCAATTTGCTCTATGATTGTGGCCACATACAATTTCACAGCTCCCTAGTTAATGCAGCATTTCTGCCTTTTAATGGTAGAACTAGCTGCATTTTGTATTTCCAATTGCTTATGAAAGGCTGTTTCACATAATCATTGAGGGATCTCAATGGGTTCAATTTGAAAATGTTAATCTGATTATGTGTGTCTAGATCGCATCAAATTGAAATGCCAAGTGAGGTTGACTGATTGAATCTGGGTCACCATAAATCAGATATAACTTTAAGGCGCGCGCGCACACGTGCACACGCTGTATGTATGTATGTATGTATGTATCTCTCTCGCTATACATACACACACACACACACACACAACCTTGTGCAAAGCAGTCCAATGTGGTAGTCAGACAACCAGCTGTGAACTGGATCCCTTGGTAACAAGAACAACTGATTCATTGCTATAAGAGAGTGAGTATGCCCTTTTGAAATCAAACAGCAGCTTCAGAAGCTGCTTTATACTTTGACCACTGTCTGATCTAGTCCAACCAATTTTGTCCTTTGCCTGGTTACTGTTCTCCAAAGTAGAAACTTTCCTTAACTTAGCTATAATCTACAAGGAGAAGAATACTTGTGTCCTAAGTCAGCTTGAATTCCAGGCTTTCCACTTAAGTGAACTGCAGCTCAGACCACCTAATGAGTATAATGCAAATGACAATTTAATATTACTAAAGATTTGTTTATGACATCAAGTATATACTTTACATTTTAAAATTTTAATTGGTTTGCACTAGGAAATGTCTGAATAGTTATAGATAAGTATGTCAAGAAATTACAGAGGAATTATGATACTTTATAAGAGACAAAGGATTGTTCCCAGTGCTTTTATATTTAACAAAAAGGAAGACCTTTGTATAGTAGACTTTTCTAAAGCACAAGAAAAGCAATATCCCACAAGAACATTATCCAAAACAGTAAACAAGAGATTTTATATCTATTCAAATGTTTCTATCCATTTTAGCATCTTAATGACAAGAGGACATAGCCATTCATGATTATAATTATGAGGAGACTCTAACGAAGTGAAAACTGAATAATTCTTTGTAATTTGTAATTTGTGTTTTACAATGTAAGAGAATGGCATCCAAAGACAATTTTAAATTTCACATTTACAACATGGGAAATGCCCCCTCAAAAAAAACAACAACTAACTATCTGACCATTCAGAAAAAAATGGCAGGAAAACACCTTCTGCCAGCCAGATTGCCATTATTCTCTGTCAAGACGAGCCCTAGTACTTTTTACAAAAGTACTCAATGTAGAAGTTTAATAGCTGAACTAAATGCTATCACTGAGTTATGATGTGAGCATGGACAGGGAACTCAACACTCAGTCTTTTAGACATGTTTCCACCATTGCATGCTGGGGTGATTAGTTTGCAATGTTACCATCTCTGTGTTTAAAAGTAGTTGGAAAAAGAATGATCACGATAAATTAAAAAATGATTTGTGACAACTTTTAATACATTCAGCCTATCACTTGTTGATTCTGTCAATGAATGATGTCAGAAGGGTAGGAATTCATCTTTACATATTGTGGCTATTTTCAACTATTGTCTATTGGCAGCTCCCAACCCTGGGCAAACTGTGATTGTGAACTGTTGACCTCACAGAAAAATCACCTTGCGGATCAACAGTGCAGCTCTGCTGACAGCCAGTCTATCCAACCAGCAACCTTTTGCCAAGTTATGTCAACCAGTTCTGCAAAGTTGAATGAGAATATTTTGCCATTGGGGATAGGTTACCTACTGGAAACATGCCTTGAACTGCTCACTTTTTGCATGCATCTCTCTTCCCCTGCCAACCAATAACTCGGCCTTATTGGTATCTATCCAATAATAAGCCCGATTACAGCTAGCCCTAGGAGACATGACAGAAAGAGAGTCCTCATCTCGCATTAATTGCTCGCATTGAAACTATGCCACATCTCTTGAAGCTAGATGTTGCTTAGTATCCCTTTGATATGATAATGACATGCTTCTTAGCAGATGAATATGCAAATGAAAAGCAGTAATTTGGTGGCATGCACCTGCTGACACCGCACTGCCATGCTTACTGGCTCCTCTGTAACACTGCGGCTACACAAAAGCATCACAGAGGTAAAATTAAATTCTAATGTCGTATATATTAAACAGATGCTTCCACTTTTCTTTGTGCGTCTACTTTTTACGGTGCTTGCTGTTGGAATCTCAGTTTTCCCTTTGTGCAATTAGTGGACATTTGTGCGCTCTGCTCAGAAACATACTCAGAGGCGTTTTAAGGACTCTGTTTTTAAAGTGATGACTTACATGTGTGGCACTCTGAAAGAGGAGTTTTGAATACTGATGTGTGGCACTCTGAAAGAGAAATTTTGAATACTGATGTGTTAGAGATCTTCATTCATACACAAAACATTCACAGGAGTTTAGCTGCCTGTCACAGGATATCTTGGCAGCCGAAGGAGATACAACAGCAGTAGAAATTCCAAAGAAGTAGCCATGGTAGTTCTTTGCAGGAGCAAAGGAAAACCACACTGCCTTTTCAAAAGCTGTCAGATGCAACTGGCTTATAAAGTCCTGTGTCAAAATGCTTTAAAATTTAGTATTTAAGGTGCCATATGACTATTTGCTCTCTTTGTAGCCATTTTTCTGCAACGTGGAAGAAAATATATTCGGTTTTAAGGCCATGGGAGTGTGGATCCCTTATTTCAAGGAATAACATCAGTGCAAAGGGAATTCTAAAGTGGCCCATCCATACATCAATCACAAAATCAGATAGCTTCCTGTTGATAAAATAAATGAAATGAAAAGAAAGCAGCTCTGATTGTGGTTTTGGGGCTAAAGAAGTAAAGACCTCATCCAGTGATCAATGAAAGTATAAACAATTTGTGCCTCTTGTCTTTCCAGCTTGCAAGCTTGAAGGCAGGGCCTGTTTCCAACCTTCCCCACTTTATTGATTCAAGCCCCTTCAGCAGGAAAACTTTATCTGAAATTTGGATAAAAATGCAACAAACAAGCACATGAATAAACCAAAAACGTTATTTCCTTTATTAGGCATTTTCAAACTGTCAGTGCTCTCATGGACAGATCACTACTATAAGCAGATTCTTGGGCCCCTTTCACACGACTGTATAAAATCCACATTGAAATGGATTATCTAGCAGTGTGGACTCAGACAACTCAATTCAAAGCAGATAATGTTTATTATCCACTTTGATTTTCTGGGTTATATGGCTGTGTGGAAGGGCCCTTGGTTTCCTGTGTGCCTCTCATTAATTGGTCAGTTTGTTCATTTCCAGTGACTCATGAAAAAGGCAAAATCCTGTACTTATATACAAGTGTGTTCTGCCCACATGTCTTTGATCCATGGGATAGTGGACAGTCCCTGGCTATTAACCTATAAGATGATCCCATTGGATCAAGATAATAGCCCATCTAGTTCAGCATCCCATTTCCAACAGTGACCAACCACTTGCCTCTAGGGCAGTGGTTCTCAACTTGTGGGTCACCAGATGTTTTGGCCTTCAACTCCCAGTAATCCTAACAGCTAGTAAACTGACTGGGATTTCTGAGAGCTGTAGGCCAAAATACCTGGAGACCCACAGGTTGAGAACCACTGCTCCAGGGGGTTTGCAAACAAAGTAGCAGTGCAATAATCTTCTCCAGTTGTTGGCTTACCAATGAATTTTCATTCTCAGTGGCTATCAGTGTTACTTTGGAACTAGCTATGGCTGGATCTACACTACCATATAATCCGGTTCAAAGCAGATAATCTGGATTTTATATGGCAGTGCAGAAGGGGGCTATGTGGTGTAGTGGCCAAAGTGTTAGACAAGGACTAGGGAGACCAAGGATCTATGGAATATAGTGGGGCATCTAGGATCTACTTCCTGTGGTTGTTGTGATATTAAAGTGGTGAAAAGAAGAGTCATATCACCTTAAGATCAATGGAAAAATTGTTGGATAAAGTGTAAAAAATAAGATATTTATTCAGAATGAAATCCTACTAATTTCTATCTGTTGCTGAAATGCTTTATCCTTTTTCTGCTCCTTTCACACAGAATAAACTAAAAATCCAAATAACAGTTGAGTATTTGGAAAATTTACTTGGAAGTTAGTTCCAATGTGTATAACCACTTGAGAGCTGCTCCTGGCTCTGGTCCCAGCTTAGCACCTGCTGAAAATTGAAAGAAAGAAAAGGAGCAAAAGCATCACGTTAGAGATTATTTGTGGTAGACTTGTTTGGGACAAGTCCTAACTGAAGCTTTCTTGCTTTCCATCCTTTCCCACCCGATGGGCTGCAGTGTCGGAATGCAAGTATGTGATGTCGGCTGCAGAAGCAGGAAAGTGGCTCTCTGGCTTTCTGGTTCACCCACCCAAACCCTGAGAAAAGGAACAAAAGGGAAAAAAAGTAAAATGGGCCCAAGGAAGGGGAGAAAAGTTGAGGTGGAAGGTTAAAAGAAATGGGAGAAAATGAGACACGGGGCTGGAGGAAGAAGAGCAGATTGATAAGGACTTTGCAGAGAAAAGGACATGAAAGCCATGTCCAGGGAGGGAGGGGAAGGGAAAGAAAGAAAGACAGACAGACAGACAGGCAGGCAGGCAGGCAGACAGACCTTACAGACTTTAGAGCAGTGGTTCCAAACCTTAGGTCCTCCAGGTGTTTTGGACTTCAACTACCAGATATCCCAGCCAGCATACCACCTGTTAGGAACTGTGAGAGCTGAAGTCCAAAACACCTAGAGGACCAAAAGTTGGGAAACACTGCTTTAGAGTAATATATTGGTTACTGCGGAATATGTCCAGGAAAGACTGGCAATCAAAGACACCACACAAGCAGTATTTCAGCTATGGCATAGTAGTACATCATAAATAGATCTCATATCAGGAGAAAAGCAGGATATAAACCAAATAAAGCAAACACATTAGAACCCAGAACTGTCTCAATTCATCCTATGTTGTTCTACTTTTTCAGCTGATTTTTAAATGCCTCAGCTTCTCCTTCTTCTTCCCACCTTACACCCTTTTCTTTAGCCTATTTCACTTGCTGCAAACAACTTCAAAATATAGAAGCAGTTTAATCTTGCCTGTTCCATTTGGTTCAGGCAAAAGCAAATTGTTGGAACCTCTCTAAGGCCTCTTCTACATTGCCCTATATCCCAGGATCTGATCCCAGGTTATTTTATTTGAACTGCATTATATGAGTCCTCCACTGCTAGATAATCTGGGATCAGATCCTGGGATATAAGGACAGTGTAAAAGGGGTCTCAGTCCTCTGTCATATAATCCAGATTATCAAAGCAGGTAATCTGGATTTTATATGGCAGTGTAGAAGGGACCTTAGTTGATATGTTCCTCTTCAATAATAACATTTGCTATCGTAAGCACCATCTTATATTACTTGGTTCTGATTTTCATGTGTAAAATGTTGGAGGATATGCCTTTGGCAGTGTATCACATGCACTATATGACTATATAAGATTCTTCAGAATAGCAAGGACACTATGATGCACAGTATGTTGTGGATGGATTGATTTTTACTTACTGGAGACCCTAGGCTGTTGCCACAAAATGATGCAGATCCTGAAGAAAGGGATAAACTGGAGACCGCAGAGGCAAAAGCTTTAGAAAGTGAGCCAAAAGCAGAAAGCAATACAACAAAAGAAGGAGATTATGGGTACAATTTCTTGATAACTGAGCTGCAACAAACTTTAGAGACAAAGCAGGTTCTAGAACAGTATTCTAGATGTTCAACTTTAACAAAAGTGTACCTCCTCACAGAGCCGGCCCTAGGTAATTTTCAAGTGTAGGCGAACAGAATTTTGGCGTTCCCCCCCCCCCAAAAAAAACCAATCACTGAAAAATAAAAGTGTTGGATAAATGAAAATGTTGGATAATAAGGAGGGATTAAGGAAAAGCCTATTAAACATCAAATTACGTTATGAGTTTACAAATTAAGTACCAAAACATCATGTTTTACAACAAATCGACAGAAAAAGCTGTTAAATACATGGTAATGTTATGTAGAAATTACTGTATTTACAAATTTAGCACCAAAATATCACGATGTATTAAAAACATTGACTACAAAAATGCGTTGGATAATCCAGAACGTTGGATAAGGGAATGTTGGATAAGTGAGACTCTACTGTATTTATTTTATTACTTTATTTGATTTTACATCTCCATTTGGGCAGCTACTTTCCAATTGTGCAGATGACAACAATACTTTATTCAAACTATTGTTTTACCTCTTAGGTTTCTCTTTAAGAAACTTAAAGAGTTAAAATAAACCTGGAGATCTCAGGCCACTTCCACACAGCTGAATAAAATCCCACATTTTCTGCTTTGAACTGGAATATATGGCAGTGTAGACCCACTTCAAAGCAGATATTGTGGGATTTTCTGCCTTGATATTCTGGGTTACATGGCTGTGTGGAAAGGCCCTCATTTGGCCAATTGAAAAGGAGGGATAGAGTTGGCAACTTTTCTGTAGCAGTCTAGGAAGAATCAAGTTGAATCTGTAGGGATTTGACTGTTGGACAAGGACTCCAGAAGACCAGGATTCAAATCTCGTATTCAGCCATGGAAACCCACTGGGTGACCTTGGGCAAATAACATTCTCCTAGGCTTTCAGAGAAAGGCAATATTAAAACATCTGTGCCTAAGAAAATCCTATGGAATTAATGGAGCATTTAAACACAGAATCCATGATAGCTTACTTTTGTTAGTTTTGAAATTGCCCAGAACTCTCATTTGTTTTTGCTTTACCAGACTAGCAGAACTATGCTTCAGGAATTTATAATAGCCCACTTAATATTTACACCTTGATCCCAAGTGCACTTGTTTTGAAGTAAATCCCATAGATAAGGATGGAATTTCCCAACAGATATGTTCAGGATGGAGGGGTTAGCAAGAGAAATAATATCATTGGTAAGCAGTTGTGCTGGCAGAGAATGAATTCACAACAGATAAACACACTGTATTAAGACCATTAAGCATCAATTAGCATAAACAGCTTAGTTTTAGAGTTGTCACTTATACAGTGACAAAGTGTAACAAATTCCCTGACAGTAGAATCTGTGTACCAATAATCCTCTCCATGGTTTCTTGCTGGGGATGGGGGTTGGGGAACTAAGTTGGAGGGGAAAGCATGTGACCACATTCAGTCACAGAAGTCTGCTTTGTCCAGTGTGACCTCAGATTGTGTTAATCATCATTTCCTGGTCTTTCCATGCACTCACCCCTCCTCTGCTCCAGCTAATTCTTAGTTTTCCTACTGTGAATCATAGTCACCTGATTCCTTGTCACCTTCACTTAACTCATTTTGAGATAAACTTCCCACTTAGGAAGAAACTGACTGTGTGAGAGTTTGTGTATGTATGTGTGCATTTAAAAAGATAAAGAAATAGATTTGTGCCTTGTGTTTCCAAGATATATATGCACAAATGCACATCTTCTAGAAGAAGTACATCTTCTAAATTAACCGTTCATTGTCCTTGTTATTAATTGCACTTCAGTATCATCTGATTTCTTTTTACATGGGTGTGTGTGTGTGATTTTTATTGGATCATTCCAATGCTATCCAGCTTTGACACTGGGCAAATTAATTGCCAGTTTGCAAACTGCCACATGTTTTCATTCACACACACATCCCATGTAAAAAGAGAGGGAGGGAGAGATTCAATACTGGCATGGATCCATAACCCCCAGAATGGCTTTTTCCATGTTTTTCCATTAAGATGAGGAAACCTGTGCTGTGTTGCTTTTTAAATGCATAAGACTGAACATGCAGTCGAGGAGGAGGAGGAGGAGGAGGAGGAGGAGGAGGAGGAGGAGGAGGAGGAGGAGGAGGAGGAGAAGGAGAAGGAGAAGGAGAAGGAGAAGGAGAAGGAGAAGGAGAAGGAGAAGGAGAAGGAGAAGGAGAAGGAGAAGAAGAAGAAGAAATAATCTCATTCCTAATGAGCTCATTATTGATATGCTCAACATTTTGGTGAGAGTTTTTCCAGGGACACAGAGCATATCCAAATTTACATAAATGTTCAGTCTAGTGAAATCATTGTTTGAGTTGACACAGCTTTGAACAAAGGGATTCCCCCTCTACCATGAAAATTAATGCTTGTGCATCATAGTGAGGAATAACTAGGGTTTCCTGAATTAGCTTGAGAAGGGCTGCCTGGCAAAGATATTTGAAGGCTGGGATCTTAATTAGATCTGGATTAAAAGTTTCATTAAGACACTTCAGCCTACGCAGAGAGTGGAATGCTGACAAAGCAGGGAGGCTGACGACTGGGGTGCTGAATGATAGGGAGTCCAGACTCTAGAGAAGCTGAACTGCTTGAAATGTTCAAAGTGCTTATATAAAGTACAAATTGTGACTCATGATCTGGGAAGATTTATGGTCTCGGGGACAACACAGAAAATAACATTATCTCAACGTAGTTTTGCTCGCAATTGATTTCCACTCTTTATCATATAAGAGGGAGCACATGCATTTTCTTTGTAAGGTATGGATATACTGCACAAAGGCTGAGAAACAGGTTATCTTGCTAGAGGAAAATACAAAAGCTCCCCCTTGAAATGTTCCATTGGAAAGTACCAAGGGAACTGGTAAAGCATTAACCTGCTCTGAGTTTTATTCCAGACTTAAAAGGGGGCTGAACCCTACTCCCAAAATAGGTTCAGCATTTGAGATAGCTCATGTAAATTTTGGTCTAAAATCTGGAGTGAATCCAGCATTCCTCTCAAATGGAAGCCACCAACCACCGCTGGAAGATTTTACCTTGGAAATTTGAATCAATGATTAATCTACTTGTTCTTTCTGACATTTGTTGGCATTCTGTTAGTTCCAACTAGAGTACACCTATTAATACAATTGTTGAATGACGAGTCAACATGTAAGTGAATTCCACTGATTCAATTGGTCTACTCTAGCCAGAATTAACAAGATAATTTAGACTTTCATTTAAAAAAAACTCCAGGAAGTCTCATGGCAATTTAAAAAACTCATAAAATTTTATTTGGCACAAACTGTCATGACTGGAAGCCAGTTTCTAGACACATCTGGAGAAGTCTATTAAAGCTCAGGACAACAAAACTACCGTAGTTATCCTTTAAGGTACCATCAGTCTCGTTCTTGTTTCTGAACAAAACAGCTATCCTCCTGGAAATCTATATATATAAAAGAGTGATGGAATTCGGGGACCGAGCAAAAAAACAAAACTAAACACCCTCCAAACTCCAAATTTGACAACAGAATTCATTATCCATGCCTCCAGGTTGAAACAACAAAACATCGGGTCAGAACCTCCACAGGACCCACTCACCCCACAATTCTCCAAAACAAGGG
This sequence comes from Anolis carolinensis, assembly GCF_035594765.1. Classification (NCBI taxonomy): domain Eukaryota; kingdom Metazoa; phylum Chordata; class Lepidosauria; order Squamata; family Anolidae; genus Anolis; species Anolis carolinensis. The sequence continues at coordinate 275,309,637 of NC_085843.1, read as the reverse complement.
TGGGAGAGGGAATGCCCAGCTTTGCCTTTCCCCTCTCTCTGTTATCCCTCCTCCCATGACGTCACTCCCCGGCCTGCCGACAACGGCTGTTCCCCCGCGCACGCCCTGCTCGCAAGCCCCGCCCCCCAGGAGCCGGAGCCCCAGCTTCTCCTTCTGGCTGCCTCCTTCCCCTCACTCGCCGCCATCATCATGATCTCTGACCAGAACACCCTCCTCAGCTTCTTCCCCAACTCAGAGAAAACGCCAGCCAACCACACCGATGACGAGGAAGTCACAGGTACCTCCTCCAGGCCAACTTCAATACCATTGAATAGCCTTGCAGCATCAAAGCCTGGCTGCTTCATGCCTAGGGGACTCCATTGTTGCCCAGCTTCAATACCATTGAATAGCCTTGCAGCATCAAAGGCTGGCTGCTTCATACCTAGGGTACTCCATTGTTGCCCAACTTCAATACCATTGAATAGCCTTGCAGCATCAAAGCCTGGCTGCTTCATACCTAGGGGACTCCATTGTTGCCCAACTTCAATACCATTGAATAGCCTTGCAGCATCAAAGGCTGGCTGCTTCATACCTAGGGGACTCCATTGTTGCCCAACTTCAATACCATTGAATAGCCTTGCAGCATCAAAGGCTGGCTGCTTCATACCTAGGGGACTCAATTGTTGCCCAACTTCAATACCATTGAATAGCCTTGCAGCATCAAAGGCTGGCTGCTTCATGCCTAGGGGACTCCATTGTTGCCCAGCTTCAATACCATTGAATAGCCTTGCAGCATCAAAGGCTGGCTGCTTCATACCTAGGGGACTCAATTGTTGCCCAACTTCAATACCATTGAATAGCCTTGCAGCATCAAAGGCTGGCTGCTTCATGCCTAGGGGACTCCATTGTTGCCCAGCTTCAATACCATTGAATAGCCTTGCAGCATCAAAGGCTGGCTGCTTCATGCCTAGGGGACTCCATTGTTGCCCAACTTCAATACCATTGAATAGCCTTGCAGCATCAAAGGCTGGCTGCTTCATACCTAGGGGACTCCATTGTTGCCCAACTTCAATACCATTGAATAGCCTTGCAGCATCAAAGGCTGGCTGCTTCATACCTAGGGGACTCCATTGTTGCCCAACTTCAATACCATTGAATAGCCTTGCAGCATCAAAGGCTGGCTGCTTCATATCTAGGGGACTCCATTGTTGCCCAACTTCAATACCATTGAATAGCCTTGCAGCATCAAAGGCTGGCTGCTTCATACCTAGGGGACTCCATTGTTGCCCAACTTCAATACCATTGAATAGCCTTGCAGCATCAAAGCCTGGCTGCTTCATACCTAGGGGACTCCACTGTTGCCCAAATTCAATACCATTGAATAGCCTTGCAGCATCAAAGGCTAGCTGCTTCATACCTAGGGGACTCAATTGTTGCCCAACTTCAATACCATTGAATAGCCTTGCAGCATCAAAGCCTGGCTGCTTCATGCCTAGGGGACTCCATTGATGGCCAACTTCAATACCATTGAATAGCCTTACAGCATCAAAGCCTGGCTGCTTCATACCTAGGGGACTCCATTATCGGCCAACTTGAATACCATTGAATAACCTTGCAGCATCAAAGGCTGGCTGCTTCATACCTACGGGGAATCCTCTTTATGCCACCTTCCATGCCACGAAGAAAACCCCACTAAGGACTACGCCACAGCAACGCGTGGCCGGGTACAGCTAGTATTTTATAAATGAGGATGTGCACATCAGGCCATTACTTCTTCAGTGAATTGGTTTTAAAACTAAGAAGTGATATTGTGGGAAAATGTGGGTAGAGAATTCCTGCAAGACAGAGGAAGAGTAGAAATGTTTATAGAGAGTCTACCTTTGAGGTCACATCTAAACTGCCATATAAAATCTAGATTATCTGTTTTGAACTGGATTATATGGCAGTGTAGGATTCTGAGTTCTGGAGGTCATATGGTCAGATGGGGGCTATATGTGGTCTGTATGTTACTTACTCCTAGAGCACAAATTTATTAGCAAGGAAAGAATAATATGTTTACCGAAAAGCACATCATTTTCATAGCAAAGATCTGAAATTCAGACCGTGGTTTCAGTCCTTAGAGGATCTTGTGCTTCGGGAATATCAGTCTAAATATGTACATATGGTTTTTATGGAATAAATCTAAGTACATATTTATGGCAAATATTTTAACAAATTACCACAGAATGGTATGACATCCAGAATTGTGTTTTATCTTATAACTTGACCCTTTTGTCTATGATTAAACTATATAATAAAGAAAAACAGCTGAATTCCAATCAAAATTTCTCAACATTAGCATAAATAGGAACACAGACAATTATTACTATGTATATACTGTAGATACATATATTCTCACAACCACCTATGCAACAAGGCAAAGCTTAATTTTAATTTCTTGTCATACAATGTTGAATGTTGCAATTTAATTTTTGTTTCTTCTGTTTAAATTTTTATGGTTATTGTCTTTGATACCAGCATTGAATTTTTGCTTTGTTTGTTGAAAACTGCCCTGAGTCCTCATGAGGAGATAAGGTGGAATACAAATAAAATTTATTATTATTGTTGTTGTTGTTGACTTCAAGGGGATTGATTTTTGGTAAGCAGTTTTAATACTTCATATGGCAGAACAGTCTGAGAACCACCCTGACAGACCAGTTTTCATTATATAACTGTCTTAATGTTTATGTTGAGTGACACAAACTGCATCTTGTTGTAACCTATCTGTCTGTGATTGCACATTCACAATGATATTGCAACTAATGTACCTGAGGTTTTATATTAAATCCCCAATGGATTGAAGATATAGATTAAAATCTTTGAGAGTTCATGCTAAAAGCATTGGTTTGCTTTAAAGTTGCTTCTGACTCTTCGTGACCTCATGGACCAGCCCACACCAGAGCTGCCTATTGGCCATGGCCACCTTCAGCTTCTTCAAGGTCAAGCCAGTCCCCCTCAAGGATACCATCCATCCATCTTGCCCTTGGTCGGCCTCTCTTCCTTTTTCGTTCATTTTCCCCAGCTTCATTATCTTCTCCAAGCTTTCCTGTCTTCTCATTATGTGGACAAAGTACTTCATCTTTGCCTCTAATATCCTTCCCTCCAGTGAGCAGTCAGGCATTATTTCCTGGAGTATGAACTAGTTTGATTTCCTTGCAATCCAAGGCACTCCCAGAATTTTCCTCCAACACCACAGTTCAAATGCATCTATCTTCCTTCACTCAGCCTTCCTTATTGTACAGCTCTTGCATCCATTGGTTACTACGGGGAATACTATTGCTTTAACTACACGGACTTTCTTTGCCAGTGTGATGTCTCTACTCTTCACTATTTTATCGAGGTTGGTCATTGCTCTCCTCCCAAGAAGTAAACGTCTTCTGATTTCCTGGCTGCAGTCTGTGTCTGCAGTAATCTTTGCACCTAGAAATAGAATAATAGAATCATAGAATAATAGAGTTGGAAGAGACCTCATGGGCCATCCAGTCCAACTCCCTGCCAAGAAGCAGGAAATCACATTCAAAGCACCCCCGACAGATGGCCATCCAGCCTCTGTTTAAAATCCTCCAAAGAAGGAGCCTCCACCACAGTTTGGGGGAGAGAGTTCCACTGCCAAGCAGCTCTCACAGTGAGGAAGTTCTTCCTGATGTTCAGGTGGAATCTCCTTTCCTGTAGTTTGAAGCCATTGTTCCGTGTCCTAGTCTGCAGGGCAGTAGAAAACAAGCTTGCTCCCTCCTCCCTATGACTTCCCCTCACATATTTATACATGGCTATCATGTCTCCTCTTAGCCTTCTCTTCTGCAGGCTAAACATGCCCAGCTCTTTAAGCTGCTCCTCATAGGGCTTGTTCTCCAGACCCTTTGATCATTTTAGTTGCCCTCCTCTGGACACATTCCAGCTTGTCAACATCTCCCTTCAATTGCGGTGCCCAGAATTGGACAAAGTATTCCAGGTGTGGTCTGACCAAGGCAGAATGGAGGGGTAGCATGACTTCCCTGGATCTAGACCAGGGGTCCCCAAACTAAGGCCCGGGGGCCAGATGCGGCCCATCGAAGCCATTTATCCGGCCCCCACGGCACAAGGGCAGAAGGGGGTTGGGCTAAATGACCCAAGGGGTCTCTTCTTCTCTTACAACCCTTATTATTATTATTATTATTATTATTATTATTATTATTATTATTATTATTATTATTAACATTGAGGCTGGGTGGCCATCTGTCAGGGGTGCTTTGCTTGTGCTTTCGGTGCACAAAGGCAAAGGGGGATTGGACTCAATGGTCCAAAGGGTCTCTTCAAACCCTCTTATTTCTTGTTGTTGTTGTTGTTGTTGTTGTTGTTATTATTTATTGCTCGGTGGCCAACTATAGTCCGGCCCTCCAATAGTCCGAAGGATCGTGAACTGGCCCCCTGTTTAAAAAGTTTGGGGAACCCTGATCTAGACACTATACTCCTATTGATGTAGGCCAAAATCCCATTGGCTTTTTTAGCAGCCGCATCACATTGCTGGCTCATGTTTAACTTGTTGTCCACGAGGACTCCAAGGTCTTTTTCACACATACTGCTGTTGAGCCAGGCATCCCCCATTTTGTATCTTTGATTTCCATTTTTTCTACCGAAGTGAAGTACCTTGCATTTGTCCCTGTTGAACTTCATTTTGTTAGTTTCAGCTCATCTCTCTAGTCTGTTAAGATCGTTTTGAATTCTGCTCATGTCTTCTGGAGTGTTAGCTATCCCTCCCAGTTTGGTATCTGCAAACTTGATGATTGTGTCTTCAAACCCTTCATCTAAGTTATTAATAAAGATGTTGAACAGAACCGAGCCCAGGATGGAACCCTGTGGCACTCTACTTGTTACTTCTTTTCAAGATGAAGATGACACATTGGTGAGCACCTTTTGAGTTCGTTCTCTTAGCCAATTACAGATCCACCTAACCGTAGTTTTGTCTAGCCCACATTTTACTAGTTTTACTAGTTACAGACATCAGAAGAGCTGCAAGGCCAAGAACAAGCCATGAGAGTCAAGACAAAGATCCACCCAGAGGAAAGGTGTTCTTACCATACATCAAGGAAACCACTGACCGCATAGGCAAACTGATGAAGAAGCACAACCTAAAAACCATCTACAGACCCACTAAGAAAATCCAACAAATGCTACGGTCAGCGAAGGACAAGAGGGATCCTCTCTCCTCTGCAGGAGTCTACCGGATACCATGCAGCTGTGGACAAGTCTAAATAGGGACCACCAAACGCAGCGCCCAAACAAGAGTCAAAGAGCATGAAAGGCACTGCAGACTAATTCAACCAGAGAAATCAGCCATAGCAGAGCACTTGATGAACCAGCCTGGACACAGTATATTATTTGAGAACACAGAAATGCTGGACCACTCCAACAACTATCATGTCAGACTACACAGATAAGCCATTGAAATCCACAAGCATGTGGACAACTTCAACAGCAAGGAGTGTTATCGACCGCGTTTGGGGGATCGGGCCCCTTTAGAAGGAAGCCGATCCGGTCCTGAGGGAACGGACCTTGGCGAAGCCAAAAGAAGAATATAAGCCGCAATACAACCTGAAGCCTGAAATGAAGAAGGTCCGCCAAGTTGAAGGAAAATCCGCCAAGGAGTTTTATTGAGCAATTCAGCTGAAAAGGACGCTAATAGCGATCATTCAATCTACTAGCGTAACATATGTTTCAAATAAAGTCATATTTATACAATGTTTCGGTCTGACAGCCCTTTGAATTTCCCGCCCCGCTTCCCTGCCCATCTGATCGCGGATAGGCTGAGAGGTTGAACGAGGCGGGCTTTCGTTTCCCGCCTTGCCCTGCTGGCCCAATGGGGAGCCGTTTTTTTGTCCCCCCTCGGGCCAATCAGGGAGGAGGAGGCGGGAGCTATAGAAACAATGCGGTGACCGGACAGGAAACATCGGATTAATTCTGGCCCAGCCAATTTCTAAAGGAATTAATGACACCCATCAAGGATGTCCGGGGTCCTGTCACGTTCGCAGATTTTAGATATGTCTTTGGGGTGTCAGACAGGAAGTGGTGATGGGTGGTGATGAGCCATCATTGACGGCCCCACAGGATGCCTTCCTGCGGCGTCCTGGCCTGAGATGTGACAATGTTTGCCTTGGGGGCGAGTCACCTTTAGGAGTTTGGTGACTCGCCCTATATTGTCCATGCGATCGGAATGAGATGGGATTAAACTGTGGCAGATTATCCTTTTGTTTTTGGGAAGGGAGGTCTGAGTCATGGGGCTAGAGTTCAGGTTGGGGTCATAATATTTCCCATTTGATTTCATGATCTGCCAATTATATGGGATAAAATGAAAATTAAAAATAAAGTTGGAATATAAACCCAGCTGGGAAAAAAACACATATTTTCCGGGGATCCCAAAGAGTATAAATACATATAGGCAGATAGGTAGATAAAGGAGATAAAGGAGAATCCATAAAGGTGGGTGACATTGCATAAAGGGGAATCATGAATGATATAAACAATAGAAATAAGCAATAGAAAACACTTGATAAGGACGAAGTTCACAACATCTGGGGAATCCAATACAGAAGTGGGGTTCAAGCAGCATGATTTCACAATTCATGAAGTTAGCCCAACGATTTGAAATTCATACACAGCGAGTCATGAGTGTGTCCAAGTACATAGAATATGAAAATTCACAAATACATGAGGAGAAAGAGTTCATAGGGAATTCATAGAGATGGCATGGGGAAGGGGCACATATGGGTTAGTAAGTCCTTGGAGGTATAGGATTTCATAAGTCCAAGGGTAGGTCTGGGGAAGAGTGTTCTTCTTCTTCATAAAATCACAAAAGTATGCATGAAACGTGGAGTGCACCCGTCCGTCACCCCCTGGCAGCTGTAGAGGGTGAGGGTCCTTGGAGAACTATGTCTCCCCCGCGAGAGAGCGATCCCCCCATCCCCAATTCACAGAAAGGGGCTAGGGAAAGCCATTCCGCGAGTCGCGGGGAGAGGAAAACCCGGGATAAAGCAGCAGCTTGGCTTGAAAAGGAGCCGTCCGTCCTGTTTGACAGTCAGCTGTTGGGGTGCCGAAAACTGGACCGATTCCGGGTCTGCTGGTTGTCTTCGGGTCAGGAGCCTTAGAAAGGGTTAGGACTAAAAGAGGAGCGTTCTAGGGGTAATTTTGATAGAGATATGAGCCAATTTATATCGACCGCCATGTTAATCTATGGCGGAGAAACCTCAGCCGGAGTTTAAAGGGACGGGAGGGAGAGAGAGATTTGCATGCAAAGGAAAGGAGTCAGAGAAAAGATACAAAATAACCAGATAGAGAGGGTTACTGTTAAAATAAATGCTACTTTTATTGGGGGGATTTGTTACATAGTTCAGGGAAGAGGAAAATGAAGGAAAAAAAGGTCTTTTAATAATAGTCTGTTGCGGTCCCGCTCCGTTCTTTTGGAGAGTAATCTATGGAACTCTCTGCAGCGTTTTCAAATCAATTTGAAAGCGGGGGCGACGGTCATCAGGAGGAAACCATGAAAATGAACAAAATCTGGCTACCAGTATTAAAAAACTCTAAAATCAAAACAGTAGATGGGAAACAACACTCTGAGGGCAGAGGAACCCCAAGGACGGCTAATGACTGAACAAAGGATACCCCCCCCAGGCAAGAGACAAAACCTTTCCAATGCTAATTAGGGTGATTAACAAAAACATTAATGCTGGCTTCCTAGTGACAAAGGACTCTTGCCACACCCTGGACTCTCCACAGATATATATATATTTTCCTTTCCTTGCCTAGTTTATCCATGCCTCACAGCCTCTGAGGATGCCTGCCATAGATGTGGGCGAAACGTCAGGAGAGAATACTTCTGGAACATGGCCACACAGCCCAAAAGACATACAACAACCCTGTGATCCCGGCCATGAAAGCCTTCGACAACACATTTTACTAGTTTGTTTGCCAGAAGGTTGTGGGAGACTTTGTCGAAGGCCTTACTAAAATCCAGGTACACCACATCCACGGCGTTCCCTGTATCGACCCAGTTTGTAACTCTATCAAAAAGAGATCGGATTAGTCTGGCATGACTTGTTTTTGGTAAATCCGTGTATAAATATAAAGTCTGTCACTGCCTCCACATTTTCTCCCTCTATTTGTCAGTTATCAATCAGTATGATTGCCATGATCTTGTTTTTTATGTTTAACTACAACCCAGCTTTTGCACTTTTTTCTTTTCACCTTGGTTAGAAGGCTCCTCAGCTCCTTCTCACTTTCAGCCATCAAAGTGGTATCATCAGCATATCTGAGGTTGTTAATGTTTCTTCCAGAAATTTTAACTCCAGCCATGGATTCATCAAGCCCTGCACATCGCATGATATGTTCTGTATACAAGTTGAATAGGTAGGGTGAGAGTATACAGCCCTGCCGTACTCCTTTCCCAATCTTGAACTAGTCTGTTGTTCCGTGGTCTGTTCTTGCTGTTACTACTTGGTCATTATACAGATTCCTCAGTAGACAGACAAGGTGTTAGTATCATCAGACCACCAAGAACTTGCCACAAATTCTAATGATCCACACAGTTAAAGGTTTTAGAATAGTCAATAAAACAGAAATAGATGTTTTTCTGAAACTCTCTACTTTCTCCGGATACTGGCAATTTGGTATCTCGTTCCTCTGCCTTTTCTAAACCCAGCTTGTACATCTGGCAACTCTCTCTCCATGTATTGCTGGAATCTACCTTGCAGGATCTTGAGCATTACCTTACTGGCATGTGAAATAAGTGCCACTGTACAAAAGTTTGAGCATTCTTTAGCGTTTCCCTTTTTTGGTATAGGGATATAAGTTGATTTTTTTCCAATCTGATGGCCATTCTTGTGTTTTTCATATTTGCTGGCATATGGCATGCATCACCTTGACAGCATCATCTTTCAAAACTTTAAATAGTTCAGCTGGGATCCCGTCGTCTCCTGCTGCCTTGTTATTACCAATGCTTCTTACAGCCCTTTCAACCTCACTCCTCAGGACACACATAGATACATAATTTAATTTATATATAGAGAGATATTATTAATAATGTAAGCCTGACTATAGGCAGTTAAGATCAGACAAAAACTTCTTTTGTGGGCTGAGTTCAGAAATTTCCCAGCAGAACTGCTCTGCTGGCTTTAGTTTGTGACAGAGGAGCCAAAAGAAAAGAAGAAAAGAAAAAGCAGGGTTGATATTTGTTACAAGTTCAATTGAACTTGTGTCATGTCAGCTAACAATCTTTGCCAGTTGGGATTCTGCTGATGCCATAAATTACAGATCACATATGTTCATGTTGTATAAGGGCGTTAATAGGCAGAGTGTAAACAGCAAATATGCCTCCCCCTAAAATAGATGAATCCCTGTCGAATATTGTACTTGTACAATTAACAAATGTATTCAAAATTCAGAACTACGAAATAATAATTTGTCAAAATAGAAGAGCAATGTTGAGTTAGGAAGTAACAAGAAGACATTTTGTTATAAATCTCAGTGCACTACCATTTTTAGTGGCCTTAACAAACTTTTCAGTTGTAAAAAAGAAAATGCTGTTGACATTTCAGACTCTTTTTTTAAATAATAGAAGGCCAAGTTTATTAGTGACCACACAAATATACAATCTTCTGTGTGAAAATGCTCAATTGGCTACAAAACATTTCCCATCTAATTTGAAAAATACCAATGTTGTTTTAATTTTCTTCTGGCCAGTGTGATCTTATATAGCAGACCAAATACTGTATTTTTAAGAAAACAATTCTACAAAGGAGTTAAATGTCGAAAATATACCAATTTATCTTTTTATTAGTTCACATCTCCATCACATTCAAATTGTGTACCCAGAAGCACAAGCATGCAATAAATCTTTTACAGTACAACTCTGGTATTCACAGTTTCATTTATTCATGACTGACAAAATATGTCTCCTCCGGGCATTTTTTAGTATGACTCTTTGGTATGCTTGTATTAAAGTCCTTCACGTCAATAAGGCTCAGTATTATATCTGGTTTTGCATATCTATGTAAGTTTCCTATGGATAAGGAGTTGTAGTGTACTGTATTTCCACTGTTGAAAGTTGCTGTCATTCTTTTTATTGTACGCTATTTTATTCTTCTATCCTGTAATCTATCAAGTTGACTTTTGATTATTACATTGAACTACAAAAAAACCAAAAAACAAAAAACAAAGCTAGAACCAGTATGTTTATTGCTAACCTTCAAGTGATATCCTCAGCTCACAGTGTGAAACAAGGAACACTAGGAAAATGACCCCTGTGTAGTATTTGATAATGTTTAAGGTAGGGATGATTAGGCAAAAAGAAGATTTGGGGCTACAGTAGCTAACTCAGGGATTACATTGCCATATTTCACTGACAATTGTGAAAAGGGGGAAAGGTGTTTTACGGATTATTAAGAAGGGGATAGAACAGCCACTATAATCATGCCTTTGGATAAATTTACAGCATGTATGAAATTTGAAGCAATTTAGATTGAAGAATAAATTTACAGCATGTATGAAATGTGAAGCCATTTAGGTTGAAGAAGCAGTGAATAAGAGGGTAAAATACTGAAGATATTGGAGCGCATGGTCTGTGAAAAAATCCCAAAGAACCTGGAAAACTTTGGTTTACGAACTAAAAGACAGATTCAACTTCAATGTTTTATTTCATTAGCAGCTCATGGGATTTGCTTTTAGTAAACAGCTACAGAATTAGATCTCAGTGATTAGCATAATGCATAATTAACTTATGAAATAGATGTATTCTATTGTGTATTACTGGGCTTGGTCCCCATGTGAATCTCCCCAAGTCTCTTCAAGGAGATGGGACAGCATACAAGAATAAAGTTATTATGAAAGTTGTTGTCACAAGCACTTTGTCTTGACCAAGAGCTCCTGTGATTTTAGAAGGGGGATTAGATAAATTAATGAATCATTGGTGTATCAGGATCTTTTTGGGCATATGTACACTGGGACAAAACCCCATATGGGGCTGGCTGTCCCAGTTTCTTTTTTAAAACTTTAAACCAACATTGGCCCACTTTTGAGATATCAAGGGATACTCTGGAATTTGCTGGAAACTTGAGTATTCTGGACTTTTGGGACAGAATGAACAGTGCATTTGGGTATGATTCAGCTTGATCCCTTGTACATCCATTACTGATCCCTGAGCTCTTTCTTGTTGGTTGTGTGGACACCCCATTGCTACACCAGCAGAGGTGCCTGTGATGACCAGGAGGTATGGAGCTTTGTGACTGGATAGGAGTGGTGGCAACATAGAGGAGGTAATAGCTCAGCACAATGGACGAACTCCTAGACTATCTGGATAAAGGCTCCAGATTCAGCACACAAGTACTGAATCCAGGCTTGTTCTGAGAGCAGAATTACACCAGCCTAACCTACCAGTGTAGACACAGCCTTTACCATAATAACAAATGAAAATCTGAAAGTTCCTTTTATCTATATGTTGCTGGGATAGTGGGGAAGACTAGGGTCTTTCTGTCCTTACAGATTTCTTGGAGGCATCTGGATGGATGGCTGATGGCCTAGACAGACTTTATTTGCTCTTTCACAGCTTCTGTTACATTATGATTAACATGAAATCCACATAATACTATGTTCAGAGTAGCCTTAATGAACGGACTTCAATATAAATTTACAGTACATGTATTTAGATATGTACACCCTATATTTTAATGCAAGCAAAATGTTGGTAAAAGCTTTCAAGAAATAATGTTTAAACTACAATAAACACATAATTACAAGAGGCCATTGAAGAGAACTTCCATCATAGCCATTTTCACCTCTTGGTTCCTTAGCAGCAAGGGCTGGGTGCTTTTCCATCCTTACTAAAACAATTAAACAAATAAAAATCTGCCCTGAAAACAAGGGGAAAGGGAATTATTTTTATGTTGCCATTTTAGATACTCTATTATTCCAATGCTGTTATTATTCTTATTACACTTATGTAAAGTCCCTCCGGGGAGATAGGGCAGAATATAAATAAAGTTTTTTTATTATTATTACAGACCTATTTGTTGAATGAATAGGGCAGATTCTAAACATTTCATGTTGGTGTCACACTTTTTAGGCATGCATCATTTTATGATGTAGTAATTCAGTTTTACTAGCAAACCACCTTATAAGAGATACAGACACAAATAAATTGTAATAATAAAATATATGGGGACAAAACATATCTCATGGAAACGTTTGAATTACATTTTGAAAAATATATGATTTGTAAGGACCTCTTCACACAGGGCTAAAATCGGTGGCTGGTTTAGCCCAGGTCATCCACTGAGCCTGCCGGCTCCTATCAAACGCAGCAGGGCTCTGTGGGTGAGGCTTTCCGTGTTGCCATTGGAATCCATGAGGGGAAGTCACACACTCCATACACGCTCTATGCATGCTCCACGCTCCCCCCCCCCCATGGGATCGCCCTCAACTGGAATAGGGTGATGCGGGTCTTGGGGTGCCAGGTTCCCCATGCCACCCAATGAGCAACACTGGTGGCTGTGTGACAAGGTAGTAAGATAAAGGAATACATTTTCAAGATTTTCGTCATTTATGAATAACAATATGGCACCTTTGCTGTGTAAAAATGCATGCAAGTTTGTACTGCTTATTTCACATAGACTCTGAGGTTTCTCATTCTATTCGGCAACATACCTCCACATTGCAGCCAACACACTAACGTGTCAAGGCACACATTTGGGAAGCTCTGGAATAGGCCTTTAAATAAAACAGTCTCCCTCTTCCTGAGGTCATTAAATGGAGGCTTGGAGGCTCCTTCCTTCCTTCCCCTGGGATGACCTCAGGGGGAAAAGACTACTATTTTCAGCCAAACCTATCATGCCCTTAGGCGCAACATATTTACTGCAATGCCACATCCGCCTAGACCATCATTCTTGCTTTGTCCTAGATTATAGCTGTGTTGAGATGGACAAAACTGTGGTTGAGAATCAGAGCTACTGATCAATAACACAAACCGACACTCCCAGTGTGCTCAGTTCTATTTGTTGCCTCTCTGTAGAGGTTCAATCTTCTTCCATTTGTTAGCCATAATGACATGGTTACTGAGAATGCTTCCATGTTATTGGGATCTTCTGGACTCTTGTCACCCTTTCTTTTTTTTAATTTTCTTTCTCAATTTGTTTTGTGCTTTTGACAACCTTGGGATTCTTCCAAGTCTCTTAATACTTCCTTTTTGAACATTTTCTCCATATAAGGACTGATACTTCAAGACTTGAACTTTTCAGTACCACTGGGATTCCTTTTGAATGTTATGTCACATTTAACATTGGACCACCATGATTCCCACTCCCTCAAACCTGAAAAAACACAACCAAGATGCTCAGTACTGAAAACTGGGAAAGAAATAGGCCCATTTAAAGGCCTAGCAGGATAAGTGGGGAAAATACAATACAATTGGTGTATATTACCTCCCAAAACAAATAGAGGTCCTTGATATGACCAAAGTTTTAGACGTTGTGAATGTGCAACAGAAAATCCAAAGGAGAGAGGGCAACTCTCTCAAGAGAGAGGGAGCAACAAGAGAGGGAATGAAGATGAGACAGTATAAAGGATAAAACTGAGCAAATTATATGGATGTCAACTATACTGGAATCATGGGATCAAAAACATGGTTTGGAACTGGGCCACGCCCTACAACCCTTTTAATTTGAACCTGTTATTTTACTTAAGAGTACTAACATGGTTATAACCTATCTCTGCTTCTAAGAAAGGCCCTTTAAAAAGTAACCTTTCAGACCTGTCAGAATCAAATATTATTTTATTTCAAACAGAAAAAGCGTTTTCATCAAAAAGAAGATTCATTTTATGTTTCCAGACAGTGTGTTGCATGTAATTTAATATACCAAGAACTGCAGATCAATCTGTCTAATAATGTGGCGTGTCGGCGAAGATGGTCAACCAAAGCAAACCTTGTGGCTTGATCTATTAATAGAGAATAAGGATTAATGAAGGATTATGTCATAATGAGTCTGCCTGCAGAGTAGCCTCAATTCTTGTCCTTTGCTGCCAAAATACAGTTCTCATTTCCAGCAAACAAAGTCTATCAGAGAGAAAGCACAGAGCTCCCCTTTAGAAACTGGAAAGTCCGTGGCATAATAATGAATGTCTAACTCTTCTTTTGCCAAAGAGCTTCAGCACTTTCAGTGTCAAAGGGCAAGGCAGTGATTCAGAGGGGGCCTGATCCTTATCTAAGCTCTTGCAACAAAATTAGAATGTGCTGTAGTCCTATTAAAGAAATGTTTGTTCCACCATCAATGGGCTGAAAAGAAAGCAACTCAGTCGAGTTTTTGCAAAATGCTATAATAAATGTCTTTACTTAGCTACTTTCTTTAAAATTACTGAATCATTCCTCATGCAAAACAGCCTTTCTCGTTGGTGTGTGTGTGTGTGTGTGTGTGTGTGTGTAGTTTGGTATGTTTTTAAAGATGCAATGAACAATCTGATTCCATTTGGGATCTGCTCATAAGCATTTTCAAAAATTTATTGTTAGTATCCTGTAACATCTTTTTGCGAAGAAACAAAAATTAAGATTTTTCCCCAAATGGATACATATATAGGAATATGCAGCCATGCCACTGGGAAAAAATGACAAATATATTGTATAATATGAAAAATGTCTGGTTTGAAATGTAAACCTTGTAAACTCAACAATACATGATAAACATGTAATATAAAAACAGTTAACAGACTTTAAGGATGACATCAGGGATTTTTGAAGGATAGTTTCTGAACGGATAGTCTTTGTAGCTTGTATTTTATGAAAGTGCATTATGCAAAGTTTGTTAGTCATTAAGGTGCTATAATATTTCTTTCTGTGTCTTCTGGTTAACATTGGAAAAAATAGGAAATTCATTATGTTAATGTAAATAATTTTATGCTAGACAAGTTCTTACTGTGTATTAGCCAGTTATTTAAACTGGTGGCAAAAAAAACAGAGATAACATTTTTAAAGATTGGGGTTTGCCCCCAATGTTAATCATGAAGGAGAAACGGAAGCCTCTTTCCAATTTGATTCTCATTTTCTAGACTACAGTCCACAAAACAAAAGGGATTTTTTAAAAAGGCAACTAAAGTTGCCCTTTATTTTGGAGAGCTGTCTGATGATGATGTAGCTACCGATAATATTAGTGCTGAAAGGCACAGTACTAATCTGTAAAATTAGAAAATTGGTCAGCCGGCCTATATATCAAGAAAAAGATTTCATCAAAGCATTGTAACAATTCATCCCATGTACTGTTTAGACACAGCTAATCTACATGACTAAATTGACCATTCAATGCCTCAAAATCTGCCATGTAGGTCCCAACTTTTCATAGAGGCTTTTAAATATGTATTCGGTAAGTACAAAGTATTGAATATATTTTCAGCCTTTTTATATGAAGATTTACAACTAATGACCTTAAGCAATATCATGCATGTAAAACAAAATGATGAGACCACCCTGATTTGAACAGGCTCAATGTATAGAATCATACTTCATTCTCATTCTAATTTTTCCTGGATCAGAAGAGAACTAAAAAGAATTCACGGTGATATAGCTAAACCTATTTTATAGTTTTATTTTGTAAAACTTGCTTCCACACTTATATTTTGCCTTATGGGATCAATGTAAGTAGACAATTATCTAAGCTTAATGCCAAATACAAGAATTGAAGGGAGACACTTAAAGTCTTCAGCTTTCCATGTCGACACTTTGTGAAATCATAGCTTTAGATTCATTCAAAACCCAAAGGAGAAAGGCTGATACCCAGATAACTCCACTGGCAATTTGCCATTCCATACCCACATGCACGGCGGGTTACTTTCTATCCCACCACTTGCAATAAAAGGAGCCCTTTTACTTAACGGTGGTGGTTGGCACATTGCCCCTTTCACAGACCAAAGTAACCGTCATCTTGGATGTAACAAATTAGTACATTCTCAGAATAATAATAAGCACGGACCATGAAAACGCTGTTGTTTTTCCCAGTGGCATTTTTTTGGAGGTGAAGGGGATAGCGGTTTTAAGAACAGTGAATAACTACATTTGAGCAAGCATGACGTTTTTCAGATCAGTGCCAAAGTCGAAAATACATCTTAAAAGGAAGAAAAAACAGATGAAATAGTATTCAGAAATGATTTCAGAATCAAAATAATTATCCATTGTTCTACTCTGAATATACATTGCATAAGCAAAAACTGGAGTCTCACAAGAAATCTTGCCAGGTCAGACACACACAATTTTACAAATAATTTTGTATTTATGTAAATAGGAACAGGTTGATGTTTTGAGCTCTTTTTTATCCCAAAGATTAAGGGATAAGAGAGTTTCAGGCTGCTGTGCTAGAAGCTGCTGTATATATTTTAATGCGGAACACAACTAAGTATGCTATTTAAAACTACTAAATCTGTACATTTCAAAATCTCATTTGAGGCATTATGCATTGTTTTATTGGTGCAAAATCAGTATATGATATGATTTTGGAAATAATTACCAACAAGGATATTGCTCTGTAAATATATAAAAAGTTAACAACAATCACAAGGCTGATTATTAAAGGCTTCCATTATACCTAACCTAAAGGTCTTTAAAAATACCTGTCTCAAAATACAATACATAAATATGGTGGCAAGACATTGGTAAAATACAATGTGTTGATTATTTTCTAGGTTTCTTCACATTAATTTCTATGCTACTTCTTCAAACTCGCTTGGGGCAGATTACAATGATTAAAATCTCACAAGGACCCATACTGGTACTATGGCATCCTACCTAAAACAAGATCAGTTTCCCCATTGTTCTGGAAAGTAAAAGATATTCTAGATAGTAGCAGTATTAGGTATGCATTTTGAGTTATTAGAACTTCTTCCACTATAACATCATCTAAACAGTCACAATTCCTCAATAAAACTCAAATGAGGATTTGAATAAGCGTGCCCTTTATAGGTTCTTACCATCAGATAAGAATTAAATTAGTGACACATCACTAGCTATGAAAGATCCTGACGAATACATCTCCAAGAGATGCCAACTGCATCTCCAGTTTAAGTATCTGTTAATATTGACACCAAGTGTTTTGTGGTACTTAAAGATTAATAGATTTATTGTGGCATACACTTTCACGGACTACAGCCCATTTCATCAGATGTACTTTGTCAGAGCAATGTGACAAAGCAAACTCTAGTCCATGAAAGTTTATGCCATAATAAATCTGATAATCTTTAAAACCCATTCTTGTTTTTGCTGCAACAGACAAGGACTAACACAGACTATAATATGCTAATTTAAAAAGTGTTTTAAAAGACTTAAGAGACCAAACCTAGTCACAAAATTATACTTTAAATGCTGCCTCAATGCTAGCTTTTTAAAATAATTCAAGGTATTTAATGTAAAAATGAAACAATTTCAAAAAACTTTCTGGTTCAAATGAATCCAAGAATATCTCATTATAAATGGAGACAATCCTGAAAAGGCAGCCAAGCATGACTAAAAAGATCACTCTTTTACTAAAAAAAATTGCCTTCTTATTTTACCCTTTGTTGGAAAGACATTTGGCCAGCCACACGGGAAATATATAATCTACTTTTATTTGAATAATATATTTCAAAATTCTAGGCATATAAGGACTTTAAAACAATTCTGGGTTGAGAAGTCACAAAATTATGTGATCACAAAAACTATAAAATGGATTGTCAATTGTCTGATCATTTATTTTTCACAGTAATGAAAAGTTTGGTTGGAAGGCAGTGTGTGCATGGAGCTCAGCATAGAGATTGATTCATTCTACACGTAATGCCTCTTCTAGCACTGAAGTGAATTAGGCACACACATAATTGTGTCTTTTTCAAAAACTGAGGTAAATGGAGATCCTCTACCATATTTCCTGTTTTCAGTTTCTAAATGAACTCCATATGTGACATGTAAAAATTGCAGCTATTATTATACCACACTTCAAACAATAATACAATTCCTAAGCAGTTATGGAATTTAGAATTTACACATTTCCTCAAGATTAATAAATTTTCTCAGAAATATTCTCTTTTCTCAAGCATAGCCCATTTATTTATTAGTTTAAAATATATCATCACATTTTTAAAGATAGAATTTCTTGATCATAATTAAACACTAATATATATTTATAGGAGATAGTTAAATCAAGTAACTTCAAAGAAACACAATCCTGTTCTAGCCTCAAAGATTAATTAGTTTCCCTGATTAGTATAAGCTTTAAGTTGTATGTCCACTGTCCTGGAAAGAACTTGAATTTTCTTCATTTTGCTAGCAAAGGTTAAGAGCCATAGAAAGTACAAGCAATTCTCCTATAATTTTAACAAGATTTCTCTCTTTTCCGCTTTCTGAATAGCCAGGATTACAGAGATCAGAGGACTATATATCCCAGAAGAGGAAGGGTTTATAGAAATTTTAGGCCCTTTGTAATTGCTGCAGCATTTGCTGCTGATTTCATTTATTTGTTTACTTTTGTGCAAAATAAGAAGCCCTTTATTCCTTTGTAGTTGTCAGAGTTTCCATGAAACAAAATTTCAAAAATACTGAAAACAAATGAGCCCGTATTCCCCCCCCCCCAATTTTAGGGAAACAATTCTTTGTGAGAAACAGACATTTCCACAAACTCATAGAAAAATATTTCCATCCAAAGATGAACTCCTTTCAGTACCAGAAAGACTAAGCCAAGGCCATTTCACTGGTATTACACATTTATTTTAGATCCATTTTGAATCTTAAATCATGAAGGAAGAATCGTTCAAGTTGTCTTTTCTTTAAGAATGAGATGTGTGGTGGAATCTAAATCTTACGTGAACATTGTATTTTAAAATAAGTTTCTAAAATGTACTCGCCAATAATACCATGCAAGACTATCTGTTCATTCATGCCAGTTGAGTTAGAGCTGGAATAAGATGAGGGACTTTTATTTCAGCCTCACACGGAGTAGAGGAGAAGTAAGTCATTGCAAAGAATTAGATTCAGCAAGTCCTTTATATGATAAAATTTGTATTGTCCCTATTGAATATATTGTTTGATGCCTTCTTGTGTACGTCTCCTGAATCCTCTTCTTCCACCTGTCATATCAACTGTTAAAAGTTGCAGTATGTCACAGGTACCCATGGGGAATATGTTTGGCCAAAAATATTGAAAGCTAAATTTAATTAGGATATATTTCCTTCCCCCACTCCCAAAAGGTAACTGAAAAAAAAGAACATAATGTCCATTTTATCACTCAGTGAGACACAGAACGTGGAGATGTACTCTCACTGTCTTGAATTTAATTACTGATTCACAAGCAGTGATAAAAGATGGAGCTAGAACCTACTGAACAGAAAAAAAATCATCCACCTAATTAATTGAATGTTGCATAAAAATATAGTAAGTTGCTTAATAAACTTTATTCTTTTCATTCCTGAAGGTTTTGCTTGCCTATAAACCAGCTGGAACCCTTTTTGCACATTTCTTTGAGATTTTTTTGGACTGATTTCCTAGTCCTTCTATCTTAAAAAAAAAAAAACTACCTACAGTTTGTGGATTCAGGAAGATGGGAAAAAAGTTTGTATTTTTAATATATATATTTTAAGTGTTGCTTGTCATTCTTTGAGAATTGAATAGTCAAGGCTGTACTTGAGCAGAATAATATGTAACACTCAATATGCCACAGCATTTGAGTGTCCCATTCCTTGATACTCCCTGCAAATTAATTACCATGTCATTCTCTCTCCAAATTCTTTTTCTTTCCTTCAATACCCCCCCTCCAATATTCTTGAATGCTTTTTGTACTGTTTTCAACACAACAGTGTTTAGATGATCAAACTCCATTATTCTACCCCCTCAGAATGTATACATTTGCAACCTTAAAGTCCCTGACTAGATAACAACATTGTCCATCATTTTACCTTAGAGACCGCATCTCCCCCTATGAACCTGCACGATCTCTTCGCTCTTCGGGGAAGGCCCTCCTCTCGCTCCCACCACCTTCGCAGTTGCGGCTGGTGGGGACGAGAGAGAGGGCCTTCTCCGCTGTGGCCCCCCGCCTCTGGAACTCACTCCCGAGGGAGATTAGACAGGCCCCCACCCTGCTTGCCTTTCGAAAAAGCCTTAAAACCTGGCTTTTCCAGAGGGCCTTCGACGACTAATTTTTGGGGGTTGATTTGTCTGCCCATTTAATTTAATTAGAGAGTGTTCTGCCATGATTATTGATACCTTGCTGAATACTTCTGCCACGAAGCTACAGAAGCCCTCTATTTCGGCCTAGAACTGTTTTGTCTCCTTGTTTTTAACATGTGATGTATGTATCGATTGTATGACTGCTGTTCATGTTTGATTTTACAATGTGTAATTTGTCACTGTTTTTATTATTGTTGTGAGCTGCCCCGAGTCCCCTCGGGGAGATGGGGCGGGATATAAGAATAAATTTATTATTATATTATTATCCTATTCTCATTCATGGTGTACAACTGAGTGGCCACAAATAGGTCAACCACTACACATGTTTAATACTAGTTAATCTCTTGTGGCCAAAAGTGAGTGTCTGGGTGTGCCTGGAGTTTTTTTTTTTTTTTTTTTGGTAAATCTCCTTGTCTAGTCACCAGGAGAAAATTCCGACAACCAGAGAAATAGAAGATTTCACTTAAATTATGGCAGCAGGAGAAGAAATAGACTCATACAGTGCAAATAAGACAGTGCAGGATGACCAACAGTATAAACAAATACAGATGTCATGGAGGAAAGAAGGTTAGAGCTCAAAATTAGGCCCCATGGACTCTTGGCACACATTTGCTTGTTGATCTTTGTTCATGAGGTTTTCTTTTGAGGCAATTTAGTTCTTTAATTGTGTAGACAAAAAGTGCCTACAATTTCAGCCACAATCTGCACAATTAGGTAATTGCACACACAAATGTATGCAATTAGCTGATGGGATTTTCAACTAGCTAATCTGTAGATAGAAGCCTACGGTTTGGGGACAACCCCCATTACAGCAGCTCCACTGGCTGCCAGTCTGTTTCCGGGCACAATGCAAAGTGACCTTTAAAGTCCTAGATGGTTCAGGTCAAAGCTATTTGGCCAACCACATCCCCTTGTACAAACCTGCTGAGACACTGAAATTTTCAGGAAAGGGCCTTCTCTCAGTCCCACCTCTATTGGTGGGAACGAAAGAGAGGGCCTTCTTGGTGGCTGCCCCACAGCTCTGGAACTCCCTTCTTTTTCCCAGGGAAGTCAGAAGGGCCCCTTCTCTGCTGTCTTTCCAGAGACAGGCTAATATCTTTTTATTCAGACAGGCTTTTAAAGAATAAGGTTTTAAAGATCAATTCAGGGGGTGCTGTGGGTGGGATTGGGGGAAATATGAGTTTTAAAGGGCATTTTACTGTATTTACTGTATTTTAATTTTGTTTTTATCACACTGTTACTATTTAATTGCTTTATAATTTTTGTATTTCACCTGGAGTGATAGCCGCCTTGAGTCCCTACAGGGAGCAAGGCTGAATATAAATAAAGACAATAATAAATAAAGACAATAATACAGTTAGGGGAAGAAAGGTCTGTTTCTGCTTGTAAGACGGTGGAGATGAAATGTGGCATAATTATATATGTTAAATCACAGATGCTTCCTTTATCCAAACTGAAGTACCCAAGATAAACACTTTGGATATGAGTTTTCACCAAAATTTCAAAGCAGGTAGTTATGTATGCTTTCAATCACACTATAAAATGGGCAACAGATTGGATGCCTCCCAAAAGCTTTTAAAAGTAGTCATAACTCTTGATTTATTACTGGTTCAGACTGCATGTCCTGATAATCTAAGGTTTAAGGGAATCCTGATTTATTACTGACAAGAAGTATGTTCATGTACATTGCCTGACTGTTCTTACTTGGAAGTAGGAATGGCTAAACAAACCATGGGTGGAACTTGGCAATGTGCCCCAGATTGGATCCATCCAATCTGGGGCACATTAGAGAGGTTAGAAAGGTAGAGAATCATGTGGAGGCACAATACAATAAACAAGCAGACTGCAAATCAGGTTTGTTGAGAGATAGTGGTGGCCCAGGGTAGACGATAAATTCTGTGACTAAGTAGAGTTGAACTTGAATCTCTCTGTTTCAGCACTTTAAACATCATTCTGTACAAGTTCTCCCTGATCATTTATAACTGTAAAAATGGTATGAAGGTTGAAACACAGTGGAAGAAAAATGGAACAATTAATGTGCTGAATTTGCACAACTAGAATGCAAATAGAATAATCACATGCAAATTAGATATCCAGATTTGAGGCAGTGGAGTATGGCAAGCCCAACCAAGCCACAGAGCACTGTGATGGGCTTTCTCCAGTCCTAACCCATCTTCTTCCTAGTGTTCCTGTCTTACAGAATCTGCCAAAGGGAGAGCCACTCATGCTATTAAATTCTAACTTTCTGAAATAAATCAAGTCATCAAAGCATGGGAATGAATCAGCATTAATTAGAAAATCTAGTGAGCTAAGCCAAAACACTAGAAAAATCTAGCAAGTCAGTAGCATAATGGCTTAATTAGTCTTTTCCAAGGTCTGCTTGGGAGAGATGATAACCTGGCACTTGGTGCCTTTTTGGAGAGCTTGATACTCCACTAGCAGCAGGACTAAAATGGCATAGTGGAGTCATTTATACTAAGGTGTTAAAGCAAATGTGAATGCAATGAAGAGAGTTTTCCAGACATAACATTTTAGCAGCTAGCCCAACAGTAATTACAAAAAATAAAAGCAGCTTTCATAAGATAATGGTGTCACACTTTCAAATTGAAATGTTTCTCTGAGTTTTAGGCCTTGCAAATTGTTGTGGTAGATTTAACCCAAGCCTAGCAACGATCTCAGGTATCAACAGAAGTTAGCTGAGAACAAAAGGGTAAAGTGAGAGGAGAGTGAAACTCGGATATTAAAAAGAGCTGAAAAAATGAGACAACAGAAGATAATTCTGAGTGTCCCTGTAAAATCAGGACAGGCTCTAGTAGAGAACTAATAATAGAATTTAGGCTATTAATTTTTCCTAGTTTTCTCTCTCTCAAGGAAATGCTAGGGCTGCTAAGAGAGTGATTTGAAAGAAATCACATCAAAATTGCTCTTGATGTAAGTAATAACGGTCTCATATGGTTATGTCAAGGAAAGGATTGCATTCAACTTGCTAGTGCAGCCAAAATGTCCAATAAAGGGCAAATGGGAACGATTTGACGTGTTGACAAGAGCATTTTAAAAATTAGTTTTGAACAGTGTTGAAGAATGTATGCTCACCAAATATTGCAACCTTTAGCCAGCATAATATGTGTGAGGTTTACGACATAACGTTCTAAGCAGATATTTATATTGTTAAATAAAAGGACCCTAAGGGAGAATATTTTTAAATCTGAGAGAACACATCTAAAGAATTTTCTAGGTCCTTCCATTGGAGGCTGACCATAGAATTATGCTGGAGGATCGACAAATGCTTGGAAAAGTGATCTCAAGAAATGTCCAGGTCCAAGTTCCACCATGAGTAGACCATAGAACTGTGTTGGAAGACCCAGAAATTTCTAGAGGGAACATATTAATCAACTGTAAATAATTACATACAAAAAAGTTAAACAAGTAAATTTGGAGAGCTGATTATAATCTGTAAGACTCCTCTGTAGGCTATTAAAAACATCTTATACTTAACAGTTCTGTTGATCCTGTCCTCCTCTTACTTTGCCTTTTCTAACATCTCTAAACATAGCACAGTCTAATATATGATTGATCTAGTCTGTTTGGTGAACTGGTATTCTGTCCTTATTGAGATGGTTATCAGTCATTATTTTCTAGTTCCTATGTATCTCAAAGGGTTTGGGCGGCTTGCAGTTTTTCCTAGAAAGTAAAAGCCGAAGTACCAGAACACAGAGGGATTTTCTTTCATCAAAGATGAAGGAAAGATTATATCCAAAGAGAAAATAAATAGAAACCAATTTATGTTGTTTCTGGGTAGACATGGGTTATCTGGATCTGATACAGCAAATAAACATGTAACATCAACCTGTTTCAGTCTTTGGATTCAGTATAGCAGTATCTCTTTGTGGGTATGCCAAAGGTAACACCAGTACAGCAAGGCAGCTTCTATAAGTAGACTGGAAACAATCCAGGTCTACATCATGACCCATCCAGCCAGCCACCAATGCTGCAACAAATCACCAAATATCATCACTGGAATATGAAGATAATTAACCATGATTGGAATGTAAAAATAATCAGACATAAAGATTTGATTTTGAATAGTCAAAAATGCTTAGGAAATACAATAGAAGGATATTGAAGGAAGCAAGCAGGAGCAATTTACTTTACATTGCTTATTAATAAAGCACAGAGAAATTAGGTATATGTATTTTGAAATGCTATTGTCGATGAGACTAAATTACATTAATTTAACATATTGTTGATGTTACTGTTCTTGTGCCAATATCTAGTATTTGTTCAAGTGTACTCAATCTCTAACTTCCTTCTGTGAATTATGTGCCTTCAAGTCATTTCTGATTTATGATGACCCTAAGGCAAACCTATCACTGGGCTTACTTGGAAAGATTTGTTCAGAAGCCTTTGGCTTCTCAGAGTGTAAGAGTATGAACTGCCCAAGGATACCCAGTGAGTTTCCATGGTGGAGCAGGAAATCAAACTCTACTATCAAAAGATGTAGTTCAACACTCAAACCACTACACCATGCTGGGTCTTAGAATCATAGAATCATAGTGTTGGAAGAGATCTCATGGGCCATCCAGTCCAACTCCCTGCCAAGAAGCTGGAAATCACATTCAAAGCACCCCCGACAGATGGCCATCCAGCTTCTGCTTAAAAGCCTCCAAAGAAGGAGCCTCCACCACACTACGGGCCAGAGAGTTCCACTGCCAAACAGCGCTCACAGTTCTTCCTAATGTTCAGGTGGAATCTCATTTCCTGTAGTTTGAAGCCATTTTTCCACATCCTAGTCTCCAGGGCAGCAGAAAGCAAGCTTGCTCCCTCCTCCCTATGACTTCCCCTCACATATTTATACATGGCCAACATGTCTCCTCTCATCCTTCTCTTCTGCAGGCTAAACATGCCCAGTTCTTTCAGCCGTTCCTTGTAGGGCTTGTTCTTCAGGCCCTTGATCATTTTAGTCAACCTCCTCGGGACACCTTCCAGCCTGTCAACATTTCCCTTCAATTGCGGTGCCCAGAACTGGACACAGCATTCCAGGTGTGGTCTGACCAAGGCAGAATAGAGGGGTAGCATGAATTCCCTGGATCTAGACACTATACTCCTATTGATGCAGGCCAAAATCCCGTTGGCTTTTTAATCTGCCGCATCACATTGTTGGCCCATGTTTAACTTGTTGTCCATGAGGTCTCCAAGATCTTTTTCACATGTACTGCTGTCAAACCAGGCATCCCCCATTCTGTATCTTTGCATTCCATTTTTTCTGCCGATGTGAAATATCTTGCATTTGTCCCTGTTGAACTTCATTTTGTTAGTTTCGGCCCATCTCTCTAGTCTGTTAAAATCGTTTTGAATTCTGCTCCTGTCTTCTGGAGTGTTAGCTATCTCTCCCAGTTTGGTGTTGTCTGCAAACTTGATGATCATGCCTTCTAACCCTTCGTCTAAGTGGTTAATAAAGATGTTGAACAGAACCGGGCCCAGGACGGAAACCTGTGGCACTCCACTTGTCACTTCTTTTCAAGATGAAGATGACACATTGGTGAGCACCTTTTGAGTTCGTTCTCTTAGCCAATTACAGATCCACCTTACTGTAGTTTTGTCTAGCCCACATTTTATAAGTTTGTTTGCCAGGAGTTCATGGGGGACTTTGTTGAAGGCCTTACTGAAATCCAGGTATGCTACATCCACAGCGTTTCATGTATCAACCCAGCTTGTAACTCTATCGAAAAAAGAGATCAGAAATGCCTGGTCCTTTTGCCTGCTGTAGTTTAAAGTTTCAGCTTTAAGATATTGAAGTGGCACTTTTACCAAGATATCTCATAATATACATGCAAGGATTCCAAAATCTGGAAAAAAAAAATCTGATATAAGGAATAATTCTGGTTCTAAACATTTTGGATAAGGGATACTCAACTTATAATCCCTGATTTTGGAAGAATTGGTTCAAAATGTTTTTGTTTACTTGTGAAAGTCTTATCTGATCTGCATATTTCATTTCATATAGACATACCATTAGGTTCAAAGAAAAAGTTTCTAAAACAAATTGAATTGTTCTTCTATTCTGTTGTATCCCTATTCTTTCCATGTCATTTCTGCCTCTGGTACAACATTTTCTGTTTAAGGAATGGCTACGAACCCTTCAATACCTGAAGTATATCTGAAAATGGGTTTTGAGAAGAAACAGTACTACTTAAGATTTGGCTTATAACTGCCATTTATATTTTAGCAAATGTAACAACAGCCGAATGAAAATAATGTGAATAGCAAACATTGCTGCATGGACATGATATGAAAGCAGTGCCCCCAAAATACGTCTGGGAAGCAGGCAGGGATAATATTACAATCGCAAAAGCATTGGTGGGGATATCAACATGTTGGAATTAAATATTTCCTGAAAAAATAGAGGTTCAGATCCTAAACATACATTATTGGAATAAAAACAGACCCACTTTAAAAGGGTACCAGATGACCAGTTTGCTTCCACATGAGAAATAAATCTTTGATCCAAAAATTCAGTCATTTTATTTTCTGTTGTTCAAAATTCTTTGAAACATGGGATAATGCCAATTATTAATGCTAATTAGAAGGAGGGGCAGGTTATTCTTTAACTCTTTCATTATGGTCAATTATTTCCTCTTTTTAATTTCTCATCAACACCACCCACTTAGTGACTGATGAGTCTGCCCCTTTCTTAGTGCTGCCAGAGTGGATGTGGGAGAATGACTGAGTGGGCGAGTGAGGGAGGAAGACTGAGGGGAGTAGAAAGGGAGGGTTGGGAAGGGAGGGGTGCAGGGGGAAAACAGATGAAGAACATGCAGAGGTCAAAGCAAGAAGGAGAGGAAAAATGGTAAATTACAAATTGTAGATTGGGAGGAATCAGAAAGGAGCAAATAGTAGTTGCAACAGCAAAAGAAATATATTTATATTTATATATATAAAGCTTGCTGTGTGCTATATAGTAGTGTGTTGATCCAGCCATGGCATCAGCAAGGTTATTTGTTCCAATTTATTGCCTAAAAACTCCCAGCTACAAATGGCCCATCTAATGCTTTCAAAATCATTGCTTTGAACTACCATATTACCCTATTTTGTTGCTGTGCCAGAAGTCAATTGTTTCTGAATTACAGAGACTCTAAGGAGAACTTATCATGCCAGTCTGTTTCAGAGCACAAAGTCTTATATGCTTGGGTCCAAGTTATATGAAGGACCATATTCTCTCATATCATCCTGTTCTGAGAACTTCTAGGAAGGCCCTTCTGTCTGCTTTGCCTTCCTCACAGGTATATCTGGTGGGAACCTAAGAGAGGACCTTCTTAGTGGATGCCCCCCGGCAGAAAAATTAGAAAGGCGTTCTCCTTGTTCTCCTTTTGTAGATAGAAGACTGTTTTGTTTCAGCAGGTCTTTCAGAGGTGATTGCTTAGAAGGAAAGGGCTTTTTTACAATGTGGTGTACTGTTCCTATTTATTGTTTTCTTTGTCATGGTTAAACTTGTAAAAGTTTTTAATTGTATGGATAGTTTAGTTATAATGTTTGTAATCTGCCTCGAGTCCCAATCTGGTAAAAAGTCATAAGCAATAAGAATAACAATTATATAGGAGTTATCAATTTCACTCCATTTTTTTAACATTAATAAGCAGTATTTTTCATCATTTTCACATTTCTCCCTAAAGCTGTCAGTTGTAATGTTTAGGAAGAGTCTTGAAAGATCCTATACTCATTATTTTTCCTACAAATTAGTCTCAGAGAAAATCCAGAGGGGTGCTCTATACTTTCCTCTGAGGGACTGTTGATCATTGGACTGCCTTTGTATGGCTGACTTTGCCAAGATATTTCAGTGTATTAAACATTTTCATCAAAAATATTTCATTCCAAAAGTGATCTTGCAAGAGGAATTTTAAAGAACAATCAAATTCCTTTTGGGGGCAGCGAGGGTGTGTGTTTTTCTTCCTTGTAATGTTTCATATGTATGTCTGTTGTTTTTACATACTGGTTGCCCTACTTCTGATAAATAATTTTGTTATTGCACCCTTACAACATCTACCATGTTTCTTCCACTGATGTGAAAAACAAATTTGTTATCCCAAAAATCATGGGGCGCACAAACTGGATAAAAAGCTGGAATAGTTGGGGAAAACCACTATATGCTGGCAAGCGTAGGTAGTCATTAAGATAACAATTTAACTGCACAATTTCTTCAATATGGATGCTGCAAATAGTTTCAGGGGACATAGATTGGAAAGACATAGCATTTTGAATACAAGCAAAATGAAGAATGAAAAATCTCGTCTACATTTCACCTTATCCTCATAGTAGATAGGTGACACCTTGGGCAACAATCTGGAGCAAGACATTAATCCGGGGTCAGGATCAAAGAGGCAGCAAGATTAAGCAGCAGAACAGGAGAACCAATCTGGATGCTACAAAAAGAGAGCGAGAGGAAGGGGAGAGAGAGAGACCGAGACCTGAAGCATACCGCCTTTCTTGAGTAAGGCACCACTATCACAGAACATTCTCTTATACTTTTTTCTTCAGGAAGAGCCAATGGCAAGATTTCCAGTGCTGGAAAGTTCTTTGTTGAAAAGCTTTATAATCAATTCAGTCACCCACCATACTGGGACCAGTTGCTCTCAACATTTTTCTGAGAGTCTGAAATGGTGTGATTTGATTGATGGGGCAGTATTTCGTAACTCATGACATTTAATGGGAATTACTAGAAGCATGGTTTCCACAACTGAAAGACATGGATTCAAATCCAAAATTCCAGGTGCTCTAATCTGTTGCCACTATTCAACATCACTTTCCTCCTGAAGAGGTGATGAAATGCCTGTTTAAGGGTCTATTTGTGAAAACAAATGATACAGTATATTCCTTTAACATGTCTACTTATCATATTCAATTTAAAGTATAATTACCTAAAAATATTTTATTGTATACCAAAACCATCCTCTGGGAGGCATATCCATGGAAAGGAGAAACATAAGTACACATTCTACATCCCAAACTCCCCCCCCCCCCAAAAAAAAACCTAAACAGCATCAGATCCAGATTCATCCATGCAGAAAAATAAAAACCATAGTGATTACATACACACACATATATAGACACACACCACACACATATATACTAAAAGTAGTATTTGAAGTTTTTCTTCTTTTTCTGAAAGGGGAATTAAACTATTAAAGGACACCTTGTTAAGTAATTATCTAGCAACATCATTGCACAATTAAATAGCCATCAGTCCCTGCAGCTGAGAAATTTCAGGTAATTATTCAAAGATAATTTAATAGGAGAATTACTGTATTCAAGAAAGCATTAGCTAGTAATCTACCTCAATTAAAGCAGCCAATTAATTTCAGCACCTTGATAATAGTTGCCTTTTGCCGAATCATCCTTCCACCCCAGACTTGAACACAACATTTTAAAATATTCTTATAAACATGCTAAGCTTAATGCAATTTGCCAGCTGACATTTTGTATAGGTCCATTTTTGAACAGTTCCAATTCAGAAATATATTGTTGAATGATATGTACGCACAGGCTCAGAATGATGAGTACATACATCAAGTTTGTTGTTTCTCTTCCACTTCAGCAGCCACCTCACCATATAACAGTCAATACATTTGGGGGGCAACATGATGTAAAAACAACAGATATGTTTATTATCTTAGAAAAGCAGTATAATCTGAATGGAAAGCCCACGCAGAACAGAATATTAAACTCATGTGACTATCTCCTTGCCCCTGAATGAACTGGTAAAATGGGATATTCAGATTTTCCAGTTTGAATGACAGCTTTAGTCCCTGATCAGGTCTGCCCAGCCCTAATTTACTGATTTATTCAGCTCTTCACCTCCAGCCCTGGCACTATAGTGTGTGTTTTGCACAAGTCCTTGCCCTACCTTCTCTAATCTGATCATGCCCACCATATTCCTGGTTACTGGTTGTTGCAGTTGGTTTAATATATTTTATGATATTTTACACTCTGCTGGTTTTAATTGTTTTAATTAAATTGTTTATATGTTATTATGTTTTAATTGTATCTTAGCTTGTAAACTTTGTTTATGCTGGTCTTGGTCCTCATATAAGCCGCCCCAAGTCCCTTCAGGGAGATTGTGGTGGGATATTATTTGGGCTCGCCCAAGGAGACTTATGGAACCTAGTAGGTTCCGGAATGCTCTGAAGGATCTGGAGCTTGTCAGCGACTCAATCGATGT
This sequence comes from Anolis carolinensis, assembly GCF_035594765.1. Classification (NCBI taxonomy): domain Eukaryota; kingdom Metazoa; phylum Chordata; class Lepidosauria; order Squamata; family Anolidae; genus Anolis; species Anolis carolinensis. The sequence goes on along the minus strand of NC_085843.1, from coordinate 275,279,221 downwards.
GCAGGTGAAGACATGGAACATCAGGCTATCCAATGCACTCGACGAGATTGCCCCTAGACGCCCTCTCCAACCCCGCCGAAATCGGTCTCCTTGGTTCACCGAGGAACTTCGATCGATGAAGCGGGAAAAGAGACGGCTAGAGGGCGTGTGGCGAGAACTTCATGACAGAGCTTCGAGATCAGCTTATAGGGCATTTATGGAGTCCTATGAGCATGCTATCATCGAAGCAAAGCAGTATATTATGCCTCTTTGATAGCATCCGCCAGCTCACGCCCGGCAAAATTGTTCAAAATAATTAGATCTCTAACGACGATTCCTACCAACCCAAAAAGTGATGATCAGGCCCCTTCAGCCGAGGCTTTCCAAAGCTATTTTGCTGACAAGATCTCACTACTACGCCGGGACCTCCCCGCCACAATTGATACAAGGAGAGAACTTGAAACTCCATGGCCACTTGCTGGGCCCACCCTCAACCGGTTCATCCCACTGGACGCAGAGGCTGTCGATAGGCTCATAGCTGCAGCTAGACCGACCACTTGCTCCCTCGATCTGTGTCCCTCCTGGTTGGTAAAATCCTGCTTGGAGGGATTACGTAACCCTCTGTTGAAGATAATAAACAGCTCCCTTGAGCAAGGAGTCTTTTCAGAGGGTTTAAAAGAGGCGGTGGTCTCTCCCCTGCTGAAGAAACCAGATTTAGATCGTTCGGTTCCCTCCAGCTATCGCCCAGTTTCAAACCTCTCGTTCCTGGGCAAGGTGATTGAGAAGGCAGTAGCGGAGCAATTGCAACAGTTCCTAGACAACACAGCCGGATTAGATCCCTTCCAGTCCGGCTTTCATGTGGGGCATGGGACAGAGACTGTGCTGGTCTCCATCACGGATCATCTTCGATGCCAGCTTGATCAGGGCGGGTCGGTGCTGCTCGTGTTATTGGACCTCATTGCAGCATTTGACACATTCGATTATAATCTTTTGACCCACCGCCTTGCCGTTGTTGGAGTCAGGGGAACAGCTTTAAATTGGCTGGCCTCCTTTCTTCACAACCGTGGACAGAGAGTGGAGAGGGGAGGCCTGGTCTCTGAAAGGTCCCCTCTACTTTGTGGGGTGCCTCAAGGGGCCATTCTCTCCCCTCTGTTGTTTAACATTTGCTCAGCTGGTTCAAGGTTTCGGACTCAAGTCCTACCAGTACGCTGATGACACTCAGCTTATGTTGAAGATGGAAGGCCGACCGGACTCTGTACCCGATAACTTTCATCAATGCCTCGAGGCTGTTACTGGATGGCTGCATGCCAGCAGGTTGAGGGTGAATCCAGCAAAGACGGAGATCTTATGCCTGGGTCGACCGGGCAGTGGGGATATCCAGTTGCCTACCCTGGATGGTGAGGCGCTATGCCCGTCATCATTGGTAAAAAGTCTGGGAGTCCTTTTGGACCCTCTGCTGACGATGGAAGCCCAGGTCTCCACCATTAGTAGAACCGCCTTCTTTCACCTGCGGCAGGCTAGACAGCTGGCCCCCTATCTGTCAAGGGAATACTTAGCTACAGTGATCCAGGCCACGGTCATCTCAAGGCTAGACTACTGTAACGCCCTCTACATTGGCCTTCCTTTGTCGGTGATCCGGAAGCTCAAGTTGGTACAAAATGCAGCCGCTCGACTTCTTGCGGGAGTCCCGATGAGATGTCATATAACACCAATCCTACTACAGCTGCACTGGTTACCAATTGAGCTTTCAAAGTGATGGTTACCTTTAAGGCCTTACATGGTCTAGGGCCAATGTACCTGAAGGACTGCCTCACCCCCTACCAACCCCAGAGATCCCTCTGTTCCGAGGACCAAGATCTATTGGAAGTTCCCAGTTTTAAGACCTTGCGCCTAACAGCAACTAGATGTAGAGCTTTTACATCAGTGGCGCCATCACTCTGGAACACTCTGCCGCCTGAAGTTCGTGCCCTGCGGGACTTTTCAGTCTTCCGCAGGGCATGTAAGACACACCTGTTTCGGCAGGCTTTTGATCTCCGCTATTGCTGTTTTTTAAATTGCTTAGATTTTAGCTGTTTTTGTAAGCCACTCCGAGCCCTGGGGGAGTGTTTTAAAGATTTTTTTAAAAGATATTTTAAAGATGTTTTTAAATTGTTAGATTTTAGCCTTTCTTGTAAGCCGCCCCGAGCCCTAGGGGAGTGGCGGCATATAAGTTTAAATAATAAATAAATAAATAAAATATTTTTTAAAGTTGTTGTTGTTGTTATTATTAATCACTGACGTTTGCATTTTATGCCCAAAACTGTCATGTATAATGAAAGATGCACTGAGTGCTTTAACACATGCCACCGTGGATAAGATTCTGCCTGTCAGGATGTCCCTGTAGGGTTGCCATGGTTCTTTGACAGTATCCTAAGACAGAGGTTCTCAAAAATTTTCAGTTGTGGAGCCCTTTTTGAAGCAAAAGTTTCGTGTGGAGCCCCAACAAATGTTTATATATTATATTATATATTATATTATATACAATGTATATGTATCAGGCAAGGGCAAACTTTTTGTGTTGGAAGTAGCAACCATCCAAGCCACTCACTATTTATTTGTTAATGTATATATTTGCTAACCTGTATTCTATGTGTATGTTGATTTTCCAGTTTGTACCTCTTTGGTGTGGGAGGAGTTATAGACATGTGATTATACTGGGTATGTGCAGACTCAGGACTGCATTTTGTATTCAGTATCTGCTTAGATTTCAATGGGAGCAGTCTTGCATCAGACCTCAGTGGAGGTGGATGCATGCATGTGTTTGATCTTCAATGAAAGCAGGTTTCTATTTGGACTTCAGTGGCAAAGTCTGTTTAATACTTTAATAGGGAAGTATATGACTTATGGACTTCAGTGAGTACAACTATACTAAAGACTATGGACTATTGATAAAGAATGATACCCTGTGTACTCAACACAGAGAGAAGCTACATCCTATCTGTAACTGAACTTCAATAAGAAATGTGCCTGTATGGCGAATTAATACATTGTTTATAAGTAAACAATATATATTATTTTTTAAAGAAGACTTCATTTTTTATCTTAGAGTGCATGTTTTCAAGAAAGAGATACTGTATATCTGTATATCTTTTTGTCATTACAACTTCAAAGAAACAAACATCCTCTGCTAACCTAATATATTTTTGTAGTAGCAGTTCTCTAGGTAGGAGCACAGCTACTCTAAACTCTAATCTGGCTGAGCTAATTCAACAGGATACAATCATCAGCTATATCCAAAGCCATTGAGAGATACAGGTGGATGCTCAGGGTAGCACTCCGCATGTTGCTCCTCCCCATCTATTTCATGCAAAGCAGATTATTAGAGCAACCAGTTTGTTTTAGCATCAACACCAGCCACAAACTGGATAGAAATTACTCCAGATAAGCTGTTTCCACAAAGAAAGACAATAGGGAAAGCATACTGAACGCACACTGCAGTGCACTTTAAACCTATTACTCCAATAAAAGCAAAGTTGGGGGGAAATCCAAAATCAAGCCCATAGGGTGCATCTGGGTGCTGTAACATAAACCACATCACATGGCGAAATTGGCTCTGCAGAATGCATATTTCTGTTTGGACACCCAGAGAATTTTCCTGATGCACATATGCACATTCCAAACAGAATGCATATTGCTGTTTGGACACCCAGAGAACTCCATTGATGCACATATGCACATTCCAAAGGGTGAGTTGAAAAAAATGCATTCTCCTCAGTTTATTTATTTATTTATTTACAGTATTTATATTCCGCCCTTCTCACCCCGAAGGGAACTCAGGGCAGATCACGTTATGTACATATAGGGCAAACATTCAATGCCCATAAACACATCGAACCGAGACAGAGACAACAGACAGACAGACGCAGAGACAATTTAACCTTCTCCTGAGGGGATGTTCGATTCTGGCCACAGGGGGGAGCAGCTGCTTCATCATCCACTCTGATGGCACTTCCTCATTCCAACGTTGTAAATTAGTTAAACTTGCCTCCCCACTTTTATAAGTGGTACCTTATTTCCTACTTGATAGATGCAACTATATTTCGGGTTGCTAGGTCAGCAATGAGCAGGGGCTATATTTTTTTATTTTTAATTGACGGGTGCTCACCCCGCCACGGGCTGCCCTCGAACTCATGACCTCATGGTCAGAGTGATTTATTGCAGCAGCTGTTTACCAGCCTGCACCACAGCCCGGCCTGCCACAGTTGTCAAGCTGCGGATCCTGGAAATGGCTTGCGGCCAGCCTCTGCTGTGTCTGTATTTATTATTCTTATTCTTATGTTTATCTATACTCCAGAATCATAGAATAAGAGAGTTGGAAGAGACCTCATGGGCCATCCAGTCCAACCCCCTGCTAGGAAGCAGGAAATCGCATTCAAAGCACTCCTGACAGATGGCCATCCAGCCTCTGCTTAAAAGCCTCCAAAGAAGGAGCCTCAACCACATTCCGGGCCAGAGAGTTCCACTGCCGAACAGCTCTCACACTCAGGAAGTTCTTCCTGATGTTCAGGTGGAATCTCCTTTCCTGTAGTTTAAAACCATTGTTCCGCGTCCTATCATGTCTCCTCTCAGCCTTCTCTTCTGCAGACTAAATATGCCCAGCTCTTTAAGCTTCTCCTCATAGGGCTTGTTCTCCAGACCCTTGATCATTTTAGTTGCCCTCCTCTGGACACATTCCACTTTGTCAACATCTCCCTTCAGCTATGGTGCCCAGAATTGGACACAGTATTCCAGGTGTGCTCTGACCAAGGCAGAATAGAGGGGAAGCATGACTTCCCTGGATTTAGACACTATACTCCTATTGATGCAGGCCAAAATCCCATTGGCTTTTTTAGCTGCCGCATCACATTGTTGGCTCATGTTTAACTTGTTGTCCACGAGGACTCCAAAATCTTTTTCACATGTACTGCTGTTGAGCCAGGCGTTCCCCATTTTGTATCTGCATTCCATTTTTTCTGCCGAAGTGGAGTATCTTGCATTTGTCCCTGTTGAATTTCATTTTGTTAGTTTCGGCCCATCCCTCTAGTCTGTTAAGATCATTTTGAATTTTGCTCCTGTCTTCTGGAGTGTTAGCTATCACTCCCAATTTGGTGTTGTCTGCAAACTTGATGATCATGCCTTCTAACCCTTCATCTAAGTTGTTAATAAAGATGCAATGTTACTGCTTTTGACATATAAAGATACTCCCCCTCATCTCCCCTTTGTTCTATTTCTGTGAAAGAGGTTATAGCCCTCAATGGCTACATTCCAGTGATGGGAGTGTGGGTGACCGAGAAGATCCCAGCAGACTTCAAGGATGCCATTATCATTGCCCTTTTCAAAAAGGGAGAAGGAGCAGACTGTGAAAACTATTGGGGTATCTTTCTTTCAACCTCCGCCAGGAAAATCCTCACAAGAATCCTCGCAAACCACTATTTCGCAAACTACTTCAGAAGACATCCTTCCTGAATCCCAGAATGGCTTGTGTTCCTCCACAGTGGTTCTCAATGTGTGGGCCACGATAATGAAAATCTGGTCTGCGAACTTCCTTCTTCTTTTTTTATTTTATTTTATTTCTGCTCCTTTCCGCAGAGCTGACCATTGCACTGGATAGACCACATCAAGCAGATGGCGATTACTGGATGGCATATGTTCTGTATAAGGAAATAGAGCTGATGTGGTCTATCCAATGCAATTTTCTGAATCAGCACCCCAAATAACCAAGCCAAATCTAAAGTTGACCAAAAACTGATTTGTAACCCTTTTGGTATTAATGTTAGAGAGTGGTGCCTGGTCAAAGTGTTCCTGGTCAAAGTAGGCCCTGGTCAAAGTGGGCCCTGGTCAAGTGGGCCCTGGTCAAAAAAAAGGTTGGGAATCACTGCTCCAGAGGAACAGTGGATATGATCTTCACTCCATGACAGCTCCAAGAAAAATGCAGGGAACAAAATCAACTTCCGTACATGGCATTCATCAACCTTGCAAAGGTCTTCAATTCAGTGAATCGCAATGCACTCTGGTCAATCCTCCTAAAAATTGGATTTGCTAATAAATTTATGAATATCCTGTAGCTCCTCCATGGTGACAACAGTTTTGGACAGCAACGGCTTCCAAAGTGACCCATTTAAGGTGGGATCAGGTGTTAAATAGGGATGTGTTATTGCCCCAACCTTATCTTTCATCTTCACAGCTATGATTATGCATCATTCACGGGAAGCTTCCCACTGGTGTGGAAATCACCTATCGGACAGAAGGCAAGCTCTTTATCCTCAGCAGGCTGAAAGCCAAAAGTAAAGTCACAACAACTTCTGTTATAAAACTCCAATATGCTGATGATAATGTAGTCTGTGCTCATTCAGAAGAAGACCTACAAGCCACTTTAAACACCTTTTCAGAAGCATACAAAAACATGGCCTGTCACTGAAATTTTCAAAAATCCAATGTGCTCTTTTGGCAGGCCCCAACCAATCCCTCTGCAATGTCAGCAATAAAGCGTCATGGTGTAATGCTAGAAAACATTGACCATTTTGGACACTATGCTGCTACCTCTCCACAAAAGTTGACATTGACACTGAAATACCACATTTTTTTTCCAAATGAAGCAGATAGTGATTGAAGATTGGGACATCCATAGGGATGCCAAGATGCTTATTTACAAAGCTGTTGTACTTTCAACTTTGCTGTATGCCTGCAAACCATGGACTGTTTACAAATGTCACTCTCAACTTTTGGAACAATTCCATCAGGACTGCCTTTGAAACGTCCTGGAAATCTCCCAGGAAGACAGGTGGACAAACATCAGAGTTCTGGAAGAAGCAAACACCACCAAATTCCTATATATTTTTTTCTATTATTAACTTTATGCTGACAAAGATGTCAAGGAAAAGTTCTACCATCAGCTGGATATCATCCTACCTGAGATACCTAAGGAGGATGAAATCACCTTCCTGGGTGATACAAGAGTTGGGTGAGAGTTTGACCTATGGCCAGGGAACATAGGGAAAGAAGGGGTTGAAAATAGCAACCCGAATGGCATCTTATTCCTGACCAATTGTGCAGAACTCAACCTTGTAATCACTAACACACTCTTTGGCTAGAAAAAATTAAAGTAAGACATCACAGAAGCATCCTTAGTCAAAGCACTGGTACCTCATAGGCTATATAATTATACATACTAGAGACCACCACAATGTACTTCTCACAAGAGCCATGACAAGCACTGATAAAATGAACACCAAAGCTCTTCAAGAGCCCTCTAAAGGAGCCCTTCTCCGAACAATACATAAGGATAATCTACCCACGGAACACCCTGAAAATGTTTAGGAACATTGGAGTACATTGGACCACCAACATTGTAGCGATGATTCTCTGCCAGCGACTTAGCTGGACTGGCCACGTTCTCCGAATACCTCATCACCATCTTCCAAAAAGTTACTTTACTCTCTAGAGCAGAACATGGAATGTCAGTGAACAGAAAAAGAGATTTAAAAATGGAATCAGACAAGTTCCAACTCTTTTGGGCTTTAGAAGAGCCCTAAAAACATGGCTATGTGCCCAGGCTTTTAACAAATAAACGATAAAGATGACACAGACTGACCTATGGATAAGGCACGAGGTTTTCGGATGAACGGATCTGAGCATATATATTTTAAAAATTTATATACTGTAATTTTATGTTGTATTTAATAGTTTTTAACTGATTCGCCCATGGTGTTGAGATGCAAATAAGGCTCAACTCCACTTGCTACATAAAATATACTCTTTGAATATGCCCTTTAAAATCACCACATCTGAAGTCATAATTGTGTATGCCATTCCCCCTTTCCCCAGCAGTTGCATCTTTGGAAAGGGCCTTGTTCATATTGTCCAGGGTGATTGTACACTGGGCCCTTCAGTTATAGTCTAAACCAAAGCTTTGCAACATTCTCCCAAAAATAGCCAAATGTTCCTGTTTTATTAGTTTTACAGGTGGGAAAAATATCTAAGGTCAATTTGTTTGGCAACTAAGTGAGAAAGCAAATTGGGCCTGTTATCCCATTGCCTGTTTTAAAACTCATTTAGAATGTCTATTTTAATAAGTTGATTTTTTAAAAAGAGCCAGCAAAGTTTTAAACATTGGACTAGGATTCTGGAGACCAATTTTGTCTGTCATGAAAACCCGCCAGGTGACACCCTCTCAGCCTCAGAGGACAGCAAAGGCAACCCCCCTCTGAACAGGTCTTGTCCTGACAAACCATGGTAGGTTTGCCTGAAGTTTGTTGTACGTTGGGAATGACTTGAAGGAACACAACAATCTTTTTAAAACACACACACACATTTTTTTTAAGTTATACTGCTACTTCCAGTTTTGCTAAAGTCTCAAATAGTAGCAAAAACAGAAAACCAAATGCTTTCATACAAATGGGTCTTTTAATGTCAGAAATTTGTGGCACCTTCAGTGCTAAAACTTGATATGAATGACACATTGGCGGGTGGGGGGCAGTCTTGCCACTTTTATTATCTATACAATTATTACGGGAATAATTCAATCTGAAACTCTAATCATAGAGGAGACTGTTTTATTCTCTGATCAGGTAGTAGTCATTTGAATCTCCTTATCAACAAAGAAGGTATATATCTTAAAATGAGCCATATTAGGGTCACCATCCATTTAGAACATACTATAATTTTGAAGGATTTAGGATTCTTGAGGCAAGTGCGATAGAAAAGATGTTTTGCCTGATTACAATAAATCTAATGGATTTTTAAAAAAAATTGGTATAGTGCTGATGGTTTATGCTCCCTTCTCTATGTGTGTGTGCGTGCGCGCGCCCCTTTAAATGTAAGCCTTGCATCAGTTGGTTATAACTTTGCATGTCCCCAGGATGCTAAAATAATACTCTTTAGAAAACAGCAGGTGTACTATTTTAGGCTTCAGCTTTCTTTTTCCAACAAGGGTTTTTTAAAAAGGAATTAAAGATGCTAATCACAATCTCAAATTGTACATTGCTGAGTAGTAAAAATATGAGACCACAAACTGACATGACAGCAAAGCATTGTGCTGCTACGAAGGGACATAAATAGGTGGGAAACTCAAGATGTGAGGTCTGACTGAGCTTGATGTATCACAAAGGTCAACATAATTGGCCACATACATCAGAATTATCCCCTGCCTTCTCCCCTTAGCAACTTGGCTGCAGGGGAAGCCCTGTCTCCCTACAGGGCTAAGTGATGCCCTGAAGGAGAGGAAATGGGGGCTGTTGAAATATTAGATGTAAAAATTAAGAAACTCTGAAGGTGCCATCAAATTTAGCTGTTAAGATGCCATGCAACCAGCTGTGACACTGTGACTGCAATCCACCACCTACTCACTCTGGTGGAGTCCCATTGACCTTGTTTTGGATTGCCAGACAGGGAAAGACAGGGAGAGGACCTGCATTTGTTTTGTTTGGCAGGGGGAAAGGCAAAGGAAAATTGTTTATTAAAAGCCAAATGCTTTATAAATCCATTGCTGATAGAATTTGTTTACATAAACTAAACTTTTATTCAGGATGCTCAATGGTACTATCTCATGTGAGTATATGCATATATACACAAAATATGTATCTATAAAATATTATTTTAGCAATAAATACAGATGTTTAAAAATAAATACAAAAAAGAATACTGTATAGGAATCTAACATCTTCTCTGAATGGGAAGGATACACATTTAACAAACCAAAATCAAAACATAAACATAAATGGCACAAATTAAAACACTCTCACTTCAGCCTTTCTAGATGGCTCCTACCTACAGCATATAACTGACTTTTCCTACATCTCTTCTAAAATGTTTTTATTTCTGCTGGTTTTCTTCTTATTTTATGCTGGAGCTGTTTTTGATTTTATGCTTTCAAAAATATTTTAAGATCTAAAATATTTTCTCCTGTGAAAAGTTGGGTGACATTTTGCTAATTAATAACTTTAAAATGCTGCAAGCAAGAGAGTGGGTGAGCAAACAAACAAGCGAGTGAGCAAATAAACAAACAAAGTGAATCAAGCCTTCAACAATACAAAATGAATCAAGCAATATCACGTTTGTGGAGGAACAAATAGCTCACACAGCTTTAGCATTTTAGCTGCCTGGATGAAGTGCCCAACATAATATTGACCCTGTTAGAGCCATTTCCTTCTTTAGGTAGACCACTTCACATTTTGATAATGCTATTTCCAGAAAAGCACTAGCCAAAGTGCATCCTGTAGTACAGACCCAGACGACACCAAATCTACTGTAGTTTATCAGATCCAGAGGTCTTAATCATCTAAAACAGTGGTTCTCAAATTTATTTGGCCTACCACCCCCTTTCCAGAAAAATATTACTCAGCGCCCTGGAAATTATTTTTTAAAAAAATTAATAGCAATTAAACAGAAATATATATGTACCTGTGGCCATCACTGCTCCCCTGGATTGCTGCAGCGCCCACCAGGGGGCGGTAGCGCCCACTTTGGGAATCACTGATCTAAAACTTTTAGAATTCTGTTAGGAACCACAGATTGGCCCAGCTTGTTCTTGCTAATTAGAACTTAAACAAAGGAGAGTCCCTTGACATTTGCCACTGTGGGGAACTGGGCTTTATATAAAATAGGAAGTAGAAGGTCCCCATTTACACTTTTCTAGAAAATCATCAAGTAGGAAAAGGAAAAACGCAAGCCTGAGAGTCCTGACAATTGCCCCTCGTGATCCTCCAGTCTGTGACTCTAGAGCTCGTGTTGGAAAGATGTTGATCTTATGACCTCAGAAGTATATTTCCATTCTCCCAAAATTGGAGAATTTTTGTCTGTCAAAAAAGTTCTTAATGCTATCTCTTCTCAAACTAGATGTCTTTCTTAGAGAGGGCTGAGAAATAAGTCTGTTCTTTGGTTTATTATTGATTCTATATCCCAACTTTTTCCCAATATAGGATTCAAGGTGTAGTGGTTTCAGCAAGGACTGTGGTTAAGAGATCTGTGCCTGGTGAACATCTGCTAAACCGGAACAGCCAGGACAGAGAAACAAACTCCCTAGGTTGAAGGCAACACAGTCTGAGGTTTGTTACTATTCAGCCAAAAAGGATGCAAGTACAAGCAATTTACTTCAAAAGGTACAAGCATAAACTCACAGAAAAATACAGGGCATCTTATACAGTTCTGACAGCTATTCAGACTTTCTGTTTTTTCCCATCATTGGTTGGAAAAGAGGCTGGCTAGGATCCGTGTCCAGATTTCCTGGGGGTTCCTTTAATCTCACAGCCCATAGGTGGGATTTCTATGGCGTGAAGGAAGACATCTGGGCATTGGATAATTCAAGGAATCAATCCATTGCAGGGATGCCCCTTGCAAGGGCACAGTTTATGAGGAAATGGTGTTGTGGATATGCTGATGAGTCCCTGATTAACTCAAGTGTCCAGTTCCATGTGAGACAAAGGTGCTTCTAGATATTCAAGGGCTTGGCTGCTGGCACTGACAAATGAATGTATCTGTATTTACTAAGTCCCCTCTTCTGTGGGAATGGCAGACTCTCAGCTTCAAGCTGAATGAACAGACATCCCAAACTCATCTTGTTGACATAGGGCATCATCTATCCTCATATACACACAAAGGCTTGGTAGGTATCTGGCTTGAGAAATGGCTGGAGGGATCCTGGCCCCTTTCTCAAGGGATAATGTAAACTGGGGCATGGAGAGGTGGCTGCCTTCAAGTTTCATTTTGCTATATATATTAGAAACAGTTTGTACACTTCATCTAGTAGGAAATGACCCTGTACACAATATATAAAAGATACCAGTTATACAAAATCATCAAATTGATACATTTCATTAAGAGGTTAGAACTGATAGAGTTTGTAAAGTACAGCTGCTGCTAGGTCCATTCCGGAACTTCTAGCGCGTCAGCATTTCACAACTCCAGGTCCACAAAAAAGGTTTTAATAAAAAAGAAAAAAAACTCATATTATTTGCTTGAAGTTGCTTAGTGTACTATAAATCATTGGGAAAGGGTGTGTGCCATGGCCCGATGACAAAGGCACCTAAAAGCACAGGCGTGAACATATTTATAATTACGATACCAGTTCTGCCATTTTATTGAAAGATTCTTACTGGTATTTTTTTTTTTAAAAAACAACAACCTTCATTATGAATATGCAAGCGATTATGATGATCTCTCATTTAAAAATCAATCAAGCCTCTGGTCCTGATCCTAAGGGAGAGAAACTAGATAATATGTGATACTGGCTTGGATAACTCTGAACATTAGAAGGATATTTATCTTCTCAATCATGTGGAAAGCATCTTTATACCATATTTCTTTCACAGGGTAATCCTATATATGTCTACCCAGAAGCAACTCTCAAGCAAGTATGTAACAGATTTCAATCTTAAATAAGCAAGATTGTAATTTTGTGCCAAGCAATTTGTACAAGCATATTAATGGATTTATATCAAACACAACTTTTCGAAATATTGTACATCATATTAACAAAACACTGCAATTGTTAAGTGATATATACTTTAAAAAAATTTTTAAGTGCCTTGTACTCATGGATTTCTTTTTCAGCACTTCTTGAGAAGTACAGACTTTCTTTTCTTCTCATGAAGAGTCATGAGGACAAGTAACTAGCAAGAGAAGCAGGATATTTGAGGTCCCTTCAAGTATGTACATAGCATAGCCCAAATGTCAGAAACCACATCAAAAACACATACTATCTAGTTTCCCCCCATTAAGATGAGGACCAGAGGCTTGATTGATTTTTAAATGAGAGATCAGCTATCAGATTATCTGGTGAGAAGCATTACTCTGTTTCATAGTCATGCAGATTCCTCATTCCTCTAAACGAGCTGAGGAAACACATTAAGGAAAGAAAATGACAGTTGGTGGGTAGGGAAGAAGAACTTCAAGGTCTTGAAAAAGAAACAGAATCCTCATCTTGTTTTACATCATCCAGAAAAATAATACATCCATTTAAAAATTAATGTGCAGGTTCCTCACCCCACCCCATTTTGATATTCTTTTTAATCAGATTCTTTCTCCTTTTTTTAAGCTAAGAGAAATACAAATGCAAGGGACAAAAAAGTACTTCGCCCTGCAGGAATACAAAAATTGTGAAAGCCCAGGCAGCACTACAGAGAAGCAGTGCCATTCACTCACAAAGAATTTTGTGCATGTAGATGGCTGATTAATTGTTGGCCTGCCTAGACGAAGCTGCAACGAGCCAGATACTGTCAGCATGCCATCTGTTACCATGGAAATGCACAATGTTCCTGTTTCCGACAGGCCCTTGAATACTGGATAGACTGTGCCATATGTAAATAAGGCAAATTAGTTTTCCTATATCTTCCAGACAAGGTTAGACTAAAAGAAAATAGATCTGTTTTTAACATTCTCTATCCTCCAAGGTGTTATGAACCTGGTGAACCTTTCTTCTTTCTTGAAAAAAGAAAGAAAAAAAGAGGAATTTAGATTATTACTAATCTTGAAAGGCAAAATTAATTCTTAGCAATCACCAAGGCTTACAAAATCCAACATTAAAAAGGGGGCACAGTGTGTTCTTTCACTGTAGCGATTAACATGGTCATCTGTTATTTAATCAAGGAGCTGATTACTTAATGATTCTTCTAATGTTAGAGAGCTTGCCATCAACCTGAAAACATCAAGTTTTCTTTAGACCTGTTTCCACATGGTGGAAAGACTGATAATCTGGTGGAAACAAATAAAAACCCATGGATAAAATCCAGTCACTGTAGGATATGAACTTAGCCTACCAGCCAATACTCCGTTTCCCAAATGCTACCTATCTTTTCATTCCTTCAGTTAGGGTAATTTTTTTGAATATAGTTAACAAGCGATTTTTTCTATCACTTTCAGGCAGAATGTGGGTAGACAGAATGTAGGTACTGAGCCCAGAAAGTATGTCAGTAAGCAGGGCATCTTATATTGATCAGAGATCATGAATGTCTAGCATACTAAGGTTAATATTTCCTAAATTAAAGCTCTATGTGTCCTGGCTTAACAGCTGGTAAGAGCCCGTCCCACTGTTTTCAACTGCGATGACCTGTCCCATTGCCTGACTGAGAAGCATAGGACATTTTCAAAATCAGCAACATAACATTTAAATATTAAAAGATTTTCACCATTTTCCTAAAACTTCATGGATAAAAGAAGGTGGCATGGATTCAGAAGTACAGATTTACTGATGCCATGGTCCAGAAGACGATAAATAAAAGAGTATACAAATCATTTAGTTTGCTGTCGTCATAACACAAACAGAAGAACCACCTTAGGTTGAATGGAGAATAAAGTGACACTCAAGGAAAAATGTTGGAGATTAGAAGGGAGAAGATCTCAAGGAGTCTTTAAAAAAACAAATGAAAGACCACCCCTCCATCCCAGCTGCCACTGCTCTGGCCTCCAAGGAAGAAACAAACTCTACTGGGCTTAATCACTTTGTTTACTGCCATTCTCTTTTCCTTCTCTGTTGAATCTTATTTAAATTGTAAGTCTGAGGGCAGATCAACTATTTTTAAACTGCTCTGAGAACCTTTGTAGTGAAGAGCAGGGTATAAATATGCTAAACAAACAAACAAATAAATTCTTTGCCTGATGAGTTACATGTTTAGCTCACGGCCTCTAGCTCTATAAGGATCCTAAGGGCTAAACAAAACATATTTAGCCAATTAGAATTACAGGTAATCTTTTCACTATGTACATTTTGGAGAGTTGAATAATAATAATAATAATAATAATAATAATAATAATAATAATAATAAGTTTATTTGTATCCCGCCTCCATCTCCCCTGAAGGGGACTCGGGGCGGCTTACAGCAAAATCAAAATACAAACAATGATAAAATATAAAACATCAGGACAAAAACAAAACCAATAAAAAATATACACAATAAGTTAAAAAACACAAGGCAGAATTAAAACATCAGGTTAAAAACAATGAGGTTGCAATAGTGGATAAGCAAAGTGTACGGTGCACATTATTGGTAACAAATTCATAAATAGATAAAGTGCATTAGAATCATTTAAGGTCACATTAAGTACGGTAGGGAGGAGTCCTGAGTAATATCAATCAATCAGGAATCGGGAAGAGCGACCAGTGCAAAAAGTCAAGGAGCATAATAATTGTGATGGAAAAAAGATGAAAAAAGATGAGTCGAAACCAAACCATATACAGATTGAATATCCCTTCTCTAAAATGCTTGGGATCAAAAGTTTTTTTTTGGATTATCAGAGTTTTTTTTTTGGATTGTGGAATATCTGCATTTGAATTAATTTCATAATGAGGTATCTTGGATATGGAACCCAAGCCTACACACAGTCTAAAGTTAATTTTACGCACAACATTTTTAAGAAATGAGTCTACCGGATACCATGCAGCTGTGGACAAGTCTAAATAGGGACCACCAAACGCAGCACCTAAACAAGAGCCAAAGAACATGAAAGGCACTGCAGACCAATTCAACCAGAGAAATCAGCCATAGCAGAGCATTTGATGAACCAGCCTGGACACAGGATATTATTTGAGAACACAAAAATGCTGGACCATTCCAACAACTATCATGTCAGACTACACAGAGAAGCCATTGAAATCCACAAGCATGTGGACAACTTCAACAGAAAGGAAGAAACCATGAAAATGAACAAAATCTGGCTACCAGTATTACAAAACTCCAAAATCAAAACAGTAGATGGGAACCAACACTCTGAGGGCTTGACTGAACAAAGGATGCCCCCAGGCAAGGGACAAAACATTTCCAATGCTAATTAGGGTGATTAACTGAAACATTAATGCTGGCTCCCAGTGACAAAGGACTCTTGCCACACCTTGGACTCTACACAGATATTCTTTCCTTTCCTTACTTAGTTTATCCATACCTCACAACCTCTGAGGATGCCTGCCATAGATGTGGGCAAAACGTCAGGAGAGAATACTTCTGGAACATGGCCACACAGCCTGAAAGACATACAACAACCCTGTGATCCCGGCCATGAAAGCCTTCGACAACACATTTTTAAGAATGTTGTACATGAAACAAATTGGTTTACACTAAACTGTCAGAAGGCAAAGGTTTCAGTACCCCAGCCATCCATGTAGATGATTTTTGAGTATTTTTTTTAGTATTTTGGAATTCCAGACAATAGGTAATAGATATTCACCCTGTACAGATACCATATTTCTTCAATTCTAAGATGCGATCAATTGTAAGATGCACGCTAATTTCAGTACCACCAACAGGAAAAAAAAAAAACACACACACACACACACACACACAAGTTCTAAGATGCACCTCATTTTTAGAGATTTTTATGTAGGGGAAATTAATCTTAGAATCAAAGAAAAAGGGTGATTTCGAAAAGCAAAGTATGTGTCTTAAGATTAAACCCAGAGAGACCACATCACTGCACTCTCATTACTGCAGCGAAAAATATAAAGTAGTTAAAAGAGCTTGCTTCCACAGTAAGTGTTTAGTTTGGAATTGCAACACTTTATTTACTCACATTTTATAAATCTTCATGTCATCATTATCAATTGGTTACCTGCCTATTGTTTCTCCATCCTTTTGCCCTCCAGACTGCAGAAAATTAAAGAGAGACAAGAATGGGGAGAAAAGGAGCATAATGGTAGTGGCATAATCTAGCCCAGTACAAATCACCTTTGCCCTATCATTCCAATATTCTTTTTTTAAAGAAGGAAGGTTTTGAAATATGGAGTGGTATGTTTTTCTGTTTCCATTTTAGGTACAGTTCCATTATCAGGGTGGAGACCACTAGGGGGCACTAGAGAGAAGGATGGTCCATTTTATGGGGGAGGAGGATGGGTTGAAGGGGGAAAAAAAAACAACTTAGATTGAACACTAACGTTTAGGAAATACTGTATGAATACTAAGCACAATGTAGCTGCACAAAATAACATCATGCGGAAATGGACTGGCAGCGTATGGGTGCAGACCCAAAATTAATAAGAACATCAGCCCTGGCTTTGTCTTACTTAACTGCTGAGTATGCCTTCCCTGTTTGGCACAAGTATGTCCACGTGAAGCAGGTAAACATAACACTGAACGAAACATGTGGAATAATCACAGGATGTCTTAAACCTATACCTGTTGATAAACTCTACAAGCTAGCTGGCATTGCCCCCCCCCCCCCGATGTGCGAGGGGAAGTTGCTGCTAACTGCGAGAGAAATAAGATTGAACACTGTGAAAGCTATCCTCTGCATGGCTATCACCCTCTTCCCAGTAGATTCAAATCAAGGAAAAGCTTCATGAGAACCACCACTCCTCTTAATGTTCCCCCAGCAACAGCAAGAGTATCTCTCTGGGCAGCTAAACCAGGAAACCCCATATGGATGTCCCCCCCCCCCCGCTCCCACGAGGGTGTGCCTCCAGGATCAAACCAAGAATGGGCAGTTTGGAAGTCTCTGAACAGATTCAGAAGTGGAGTGGGCAGATCAAAAGACAACCTGGCAAAATGGCATACCTTGAAGAATCCTCCATCTTGTGTGATTATGGAGCAGAACAAACAACTCAGCACCTATATGCTTGCCCACAATGCCTTGCCTCATTTACAGAGGAAGAATTGTTGAAAGCTACAGACAATGTGGTCACTATTACACATTTCTGGACAAAAATTATTTAGCCACTTGGTTCCCTCTATTTTTTATCAGTTTTATACTTATTTATGCAATGCTTTTGACACGCAATAATAAAAACCACCAAAAAAGTTCATCTTTATTGTCCTTCCACTGCCCCTGGAGCAATGATGATACAGAAACAAGGTCTTCCCCAAAGATCCTAAAATCCATACAAGCTGATTTGGGAGAAAGTAGCTTATTCATAGGTCATGCAGAGCTTTAAAAGTTTGAATTATGCCCAGAAACAGTCTTGCTCACACAGTTATAATTCCACAGCAACGCAACATCTCCTCCAGGTCTGCTAACAATGTCATTCAAGTAATCCATGTGGTTGACACTTTTACATGTGAATAAATTTTTTTTAGTACTTCTATAGGGTCTTTCAAATGTTCAAACTGCTTCAGAAACATGTAATCTAAAGTAATCCCATTATTGATAAAATGTGGGAACTCATTACTTGGAAGCAGTTATGAGTTAGCACCATGCAACTAAGGTAGAATGCATGTTTTGTATTGCCACCACTACAATATATTTTCTCCTGTGCTTCCTGCCAAACTTTCAAAGTGTTTGCTCCACTGAAGTTATCATCGAACTGTATAATTGCAGACAGAGTGTAGCTCTCAACAAAATCAGCAGGTAGTTGCTGATATTATTTTTGTTGCAGGGAAATCATAGCATTATGTAGCTATAGTAACAATAGGTTTATGTGTTTACTAAATATAGTATATATTTAATGCATTTTTACACTTTGCAATGCCTTTAAAAATACTACATTGCATAAGGTTATTCTCTTACCACATATATACCTTATCAAAATGAATGTAATGCAAGGGCAGAAGACTGGTATACTAGAAAAGACAGAAACAACTCTTGTGAATTAGTCAGGTATTACGATGCTGTTTATTTTCTTATGTTCATACAATATTCATCCAAACACATTCAGAAGGCATACCCTGTGGGTTACTAGGTCAACTACATGAATAGTTTAACCTGGTAGATGCTTGACCATATGGAAGTCACTGTGGTATTCTACTCCTCAGACCAGATATAGTTTACCAAATCAGAATGTTAGTCTATCATAAGTTTGCACTCTTTTTCACTTTAGATACACCTCTCTTTTCCTCCGAATATGGCATAAGTAAAAAATACATGCATATATGGGAAGTTGTAGCTGAGCATGTAAATTCAATAACCAGAACTCTCATCTAGTAGATGGTAGTAACATACTTTCCAACATTTCACAGACAAAAACTTGGACATATGTGGCCAAACAACATCAGAAGGTGGTGGCAAAAATTATTAATGAAGAAGAACACATAGCTAAAAGAGGTTGCCGCTGTTTGCTTTTACATGAATCTACTGAGACAGCATTAATCTACTCTCCTGCTGCTGAATTAATTGAGTACAAACTGGTTTGCATTTTGAATTCAGTTAATAACAATGGAAGTAAGCTGAGAAGAAAGAATGAAAGGAGGAAGAGGAGAGAAAGAAGCTTGTTTGTTGTTTATTCGTTCAGAGAGCATTAATCTACTCTCCTACTGCTGAATTAATTGAGTACAAACTGGTTTGCATTTTGCTTCCGATTCTTCATGAACTCATGGACCAGCCCACGCCAGAGTACCCTTTCGGCCGTCGCCACCTCCAGCTCCTTCAAGGTCAAGCCAGCCATTTCAAGGATAACATCCATCCATCTTGCCCTTGGTCGGGCCCACTTCCTTTTTCCTGCCATTTTCCACAGCACCATTCTCTTATCCAAGCTTTCCTGTCTTCTCATTATGTGCACAAAGTACTTCATCTTTGCCTCTAATATCCTTCCCTCCAGTGAGCAGTCAGGCATTATTTTCTGGACTATGGACTGGTTTGAGTCCAAGGCACTCACAATTCAAAAGTGTCTATCTTCCTTTGCTCAGCCTTCCTTATGGTCCAGCCCTTGCATCCATAGGTTACTATGGGGAATACCATTGCTTTAACTATGCGGACCTTCATTGCCAGTGTGATGTCTCTACTCTTCTCTATTTTATCGAGGTTGGTCATTGCTCTCCTCCCAAGAAGTAAACATCTTCTGATTTCCTGGCTGCAGTCTGCATCTGCAGTAAAATACAAAGTCTGTCACTGCCTCCATGTTTTCCCCCTCCATTTTCCAGTTATCAATCAGTCTGATTGCCATAACCTTGGTTTTCTTGATATTTAAGAGAAGCTTGGATATTTGAAAAGCAGGACAACAAACAATGATATCATTCAGCTAGATCACCCCAATTCTGGAAAACTGGTTCGTAAACAGTTCAAGACTTGGCTCTGATCTCCTTTTCTGTACTGTTGCAGAGACCTGTCTTCTTCACTTTGGAATGTTATTTCTCTTCCAGGAAATGGCGCTTTCAAGAGGAGCAATTTTCCAGAGGAGAAAGAAAGCACCCATGAAGATGAGCAGCAGAAAAAGAGCACTCATAGCACATCCAAATCAAGCCAAATGATGATAGATGATCAGCAAGTAAAAAATATAAAGAAAAATAAGCAGAACCAATTGGCAATTATTTTGAAAAATACCTCCAACAGAGGATCTACATGATTATGTGCAGTAGGTTTCGCAGTAGGCAGGGATGGCCTCACCTTAGTGAGGCTTTGCATGAAAATTGATCCAACTATGGTGGGAGACTTGTCATACCCAACTGGGGGATCCCATATGGGTCACTGAGGTGCACGCTAGAGGGGTCATGTCCAGCTTAGAGTAGATGACATATAGTTCAACTTCCCAGTTTGCATGGGGATCCACAACGTTGCTTCTGCCTACATGGAATCTGACTACTGCCTCTCCAGATGGTTCCCAGCTGCCTGGTTCAATGGTCAGTTGATTAGTTGATGGATTTTCATCCAAGGCATGGCCAAGGCTCTACAGTTGTAACTAAAAAAGTTGGGGCATTTTATATTCCAATGATTTGTTTGTGTCTGTTAATGCCAAAGTGAAGTCCTTCCTAAAATTGGCACTGGACTAAAATTTCTGGCCAACCAAAGGTTTTCAATAAAAGCTAGCACGGCCAATGCTAAGTTATTGTGTGAACTATAGTCAAAGACTTATAGAGCTCCAAAGTATCCCACTTCCAGTTTAGTCCATAGGCAGAGCAGTCCTGAAAAAAGGACATGCTGTCCCTTATTCCCTCACAGGTAACCTAATAAGTCTTTTATTGACTGGGTCTTATCTCTGAAATCCTCAACCACAAAAGCTCATTAGTCTTATTTAGTGAAAAAAGGAAAAACAAAACTGAACAACAAATCCTTAATAAAATGCAACATTGGTGAAGATCTGACAATAGAGAACTTATCTTAATGTCCTCCCATCCATTCTCTCTCTCTCTCTCTCCTCTCTCTCTCTCTCTCTCTCTCACACACACACACAATGCTTTCTACGTTTGCATACAAATTTAAGTCAGCCACACCAAGGCACATAATCAAGGATTTCAAATGCTAGAAGAACATGAGGAAAGCTTGAAGAAAGAAACTTATGGAGAGTTTGAGGAAAGGTGGTATTCATGCAAGAATCACAGCCCTATAGCCTGCAAAATTGTCGTGACAAAAATCCTAAAGTAACAAAGAGATGAAATAATATAATTATATACACATGTATGCATACACATTACATAATTAATGTAAACGAGTGAATGGAATATATTGAAGACGATGGCTATTAATTCCCATGTGCTCTGTCAGTTTCTATGTGTCCAAGTGGTATTGGCATATACAGAGTCACATACATGTCCACATAAAATAATTAGTGCTGATCCCATCTGATCTAAACAGGCTCAGTCAAGATTAGTACTTGCATGGAGACTGCCAACGTACATGAGGTGTTATAGCTTATATTTCAGAGAAAGAAACTGGCCAAGTAATCTCTGAGTATCATTTGCCTGGGAAAAAATCCTTTGAAATCCTTAGGGTTGCCATATATTGGCAAGCGAGATGAAGGCAGGTGTGCATACACACACAACCTATTAATGAGAGGCCTAAAAGACACCCTGTTATTACCAGCCATGCTATGATATTGCAAACTCAGGGCAATGGCTCCCTTAACTGAGTCAATCAATCTGTAATGCAGTCTTCCTTTATTTTTACTGCTTGCTATTTTGACAAGTATTATTATTATCTATTCTAATGAGACATGTCATCTCATGATATGGCCAAAGTAAAATAGCTAAAGGGTAGTAATTTTGGCTTCTAGGAAGAACTATAGCTTGATTTGCTTTTGGGCCCTTTTGTCTGTCAATCTATGGCATCCACAGAACTTTCCTCCAGCATAACATTTCAAAAGAATGGATTTTCTTTCTATCACCTTTCTTAATTGACCAGCTTTCACAAAAACTGGAAACATACGGCATGGATAATCCTAATGTAATCAATGAAATACTGATACACTCAGTTGAAGTCTGTGATAAAGAGACAGGAGGAAAAAAAAACAAAAGAAGAAATTGAAAGGGCCCAGAGCATTAAAATGGAAGCCTTTTTCATTCAAAAATAAAACTTTGGGGAAACCAGGGGAATTTTAGTATGGACACACTGTTCCCCTATACACTTCTATAGGGTTTAGACTCGAGGAAGTGAGGTTTATAATAAGCATCTGCATGGAGACATTTTTCTGTAATGATCTGACTAATATGCAACATTGGGGGGGGCTGGGAAATACGTTGAATATTGAGTAATATCGAGGCAAAATGCATCAGGAGACATTTTGCTGAGGCATTTCTTTTTTGTTATTCTCCTAGACGTTGACTGCCATTTTGGAAAACTTCCCTGCCCCCACCAATTTTCTGCTCTATTTCATGGTGGCCTCCTCCTCCTCGCCCCCCTCCTCCCCCTACTGCCTCCAACCACAGTTCTCCATATACTGACACTGTGGAGAGGTCATTGTGGAGGATGCAAAATGGTGGCTTAGCTGTCAACATTGTTGATATCATTGACACTTGTTTCAGCCAGGTAAAAAGAAAACAAACTCAGGAAAAATGAAAGAACCTGTGCTACAATTACTACTGATAGTGAAATGCTCTTCTGATACATTGTTGGAGATTTTCCTCTTTCCTAAGTAAATTCAGTGAAATGGTCTTTCTCTCATTTCAAATGGTGCTTTGAATGCGATTTTCCTGCTTCCTGGCAGGGGGTTGGACTGGATGGCCCATGAGGTCTCTTCCAACTCTATGATTCTATTATTCATCTCCAAAACCTAATTTATTTGCCCACAAACAGGGGGCCATATGTGAATAGTTATAAAAATAATATAATCATCTTTATTTTTTTAAAAAAAACTTGAAATATACAAGAGTAATTTCAATCTTTAATTTCATAATAGAGCAAGCATTTGTGCTGAGGTAAGGACTAATTTATATGAGCCTTCTGGTATGCTGAAAACACCAAAGCATTCCAGCTCACCCATATGTGTTCAGAAATCAAGCGTGGTTTGATTTTAGCTTTATTTATGGCTACATTTTGGCAATTTTACCAGTTCATTTCTATGCATGTAACAGCACAGGAAAGATAATTACTTGGCTTCAGAGTAAGGGCAACCAAAAACGGTTGGCCATGATAGCTGGAAATGTACCATGAGCACAGGAGATTCTTCAGTCTCTTAGCTGTTGGTTATAAATCAAAATGCTATGGAAGCCTCAGCCTACTTAAAGATTCTTGACTACTAAGTTGTCCAGAGACAGCCAACTGACGACACAGCCATAGGTGGTTTCAACACAACTTGTACTCAGTGGTGATAATGGGAAGACTGAACAGATGCACAGCTATTATTAGATTACCTGATTGCTTCAAAGAGTCTTTGTTTTGAAAACAAAAATTAAAAGGAAAAATTTATAATTTTGAATATCACTCCCATTTTTAAAAGATTGTGATAAAAATGGCTGTGCCCAGTGTGAGGCCTTAGTAACTTCCTGCTGCTATTCTCTGCTTTCCCATAACCATTAAGGAGGAGGACGAGAAGAAACGGTCTCAAAACTGATTTCAGAAAGTTTTCCAATAAAATCACCTTAAAATAATAAAGGAACATGAAAGTTTAAAAACTTTAAAATACATTACATAGTTTTTAAATTTAAAAACAGACAATTAAAAATATTGAATAACATAACTATAAAAGTATCAATTTAGCTTGAAGGCTTCATCCTCTAATATATCCTGATCTGAAACCAGATTGAAAGGGGTCCAGATATTCTTTTTCGTCCAATAACATTTAAAGCTGCACTGCCACCATACATTCCAATACCTTGCCTAAATACACAATATTAGTGATGGGGGTTAGTTATCTTCATATTTCCTAGGTTGAAGGCTTGCATATGTACCCAAGTGATGGTAAATGCCTCACTACATCAGGGAGAAAGGCCTGCATACTACAGCTTCCTTCAAAACAGCAGACAGATGCTCCGTGAGCATCTAGGACAGGGTGAGAATCATGTGAACAGAAGGCCAGAAGTGAGGGACTCCAAAATCATTGGACCCACCTGAATCCTCCATACATTTTGAGCAAAATATAGGATAATGTTTACTTAAAGTTTAAATGGATGTCAAGAAAAAGGTCATGCTAAATCAGACAGTAGTAAGACTGCATCTTAATTTTAGGAATAATTTGTCAAGAATCAGAATCATAAAATAAAACCATAGACTATAGTTGGAAATCCAATCCGCTGCTCAATGCAATTTTTCCAGCTGCAGCATTCCCAGCAGGTAGCAGCATAGACCCTTTCTCTTCAGAGTTCTTTCAGAGAAGAACACCTAACCATCTCTCTATACCAGCGGTTCTTCAAAGTGTGATCAAATAAGTAAGGAGGGAGACATAGAGCTAGGGACTGTATTGGTCTGAAATCCACTGTGGCCAAGGCGAAGAAGCAGTTAACCAGATCTTTAGAGAAAAACAGAGCGGGATATGTTTCTAGATTGGGGGAGGAGGGGAACTGGGATGGTTTGAAATTCACTGTGGTGAAGGCAAAGAGGTACTATCACAGGCTTGGCTTACTGGAATGAGGGAGAGGGCCTTCTCTGTAGTGGCCCCTCGGCTCTGGAACTCCCTTCCTAAGGAGATCAGACTGGCCCCAACCCTGTCTGTTTTTATCAAACAGCTGAAGACATGGTACTGCCAGCATGTGTTTGAATAACCACCATTTTGACAGACCCCTACAACTGATGCATACTTTCCAGCACTTTATTTCCTTCCTAGTTATCCTACTGAGAACAAGGCCTCCACAGCCGATCTTAAAGCTCATGTTGGCTCATAGGAGGAGATACATTTGGACAGGTAAGGTGGACCAGAACCATTTAGGTATTTATAGGTCAAGACCAGCACTTTGAATTGGGCTTGGTAGCAAACCAGCAGCCAGTGGAGCTGGCACAACAGAAGAGTGGTGTGCTCCCTGTATGCCACTCCAGTTAGGAATCTGGCTGCCGTCTCTTGGACTAATTGGAGTTTCCGGGCCATCTTCAAAGGCAACCCCATGTGTTACAGTAGTCTAAACGATATGTAACAAGAGAATGGACCACTGTGGCCAATCTGTGATATAATAGTTCTTCTTGGCAAGACAGTAATATGTGGAAGCCATTCAGACAGACATTCTGGGAGTCAGTGAACTGAAATGGACTGGAATGGGCCACTTCACAAAAGATGACCACCAGATCTACTACTGCGGACAAGAGGAACACCGAAGAAATGGAGTAGCCTTCATAATTAATAATAAAGTTGCTAAAGCAGTGATTGGATACAACCCAAAAATGATAGAATGATCTGAATTCGAGTTCAAGGCAAGTCGTTTAACATCACAGTGATTCAAATATACGCCCTAACCACAGCTGCTGAAGAAGCAAAATTAGATCAGTTCTATGAGGATCTGCAGCACCTACTGGATAATACACCAAAAAGAGACATTATTTTCATTACAGGAGATTGGAATGCTAAGGTGGGCAGTCAAATGACAACCGGGATCACAGGCAAACATGGTCTGGGACAACAAAATGAAGCAGGATGTAGACTGATAGAATTTTTCCAGGAAAACTCACTGTGCATAACAAACACTCTCTTCCAACAACCTAAAAGATGGCTTTATACATGGACTTCATCAGATGGTCAACACCGAAATCAGATTGACTACATCCTTTGCAGCCAAAAGTGGCGGACATCCATCCAGTCAGTGAAAACAAGACCTGGAGCTGACTGTATTTCAGATCATGAACTTCTTATTGCACAATTTAGAATCAAACTAAAGAGAATGGGGAAAATACACAGACCAATTAGATATGATCTCACAAATATTCCTAGTGAATATGCTGTGGAAGTGAAGAATAGATTTCAGGGACTAGACTTGATAAATAGAGTCCCAGAACAACTATGGACAGAAGTTCACAACATTGTTCAGGAGGCGGCAACAAAGTACGTCCCAAAGAAAAAGAAGATGGTTGTCTGCTGAGACATTGGAAGTAGCCCAAGAAAGAAGGAAGGCGAAAGGAAACAGTGATAGGGGGAGATGTGCCCAATTAAATGCATAATTCCAGATGTTAGCCAGAAGAGTCAAGGAACTATTTTTAAACAAGCAATGTATGGAAGTGGAAGAAGATAATAGAATAGGAAGGACAAGAGACCTCTTCCAGAAAATCAGAAACATCGGAGGTAAATTTCAAGCAAAAATGGGCATGACAAAGATGGCAAGGACCTAACAGAAGCTGAAGAGATCAAGAAAAGGCGACGAGAATATACAGAAGATCTGTATAGGAAGGATAATAATATAGAGGATAGCTTTGACGGTGTGGTGAATGAATTAGAATCAGACATCCTGAGGAGTGAGGTTGAGTGGGCTTTAAGAAGCATTGCTAATGACAAGGCAGCAGGAGATGATGGGATCCCAGCTGAGTTGTTTAAAATCTTGAAAGATGACGCTGTCAAGGTGATGCATGCCATATGCCAGCAAATATGGAAAACACAAGAATTGCCATCAGATTGGAAAAAAATCAATTTATATCCCCATACCAAAAAAGGGAAACGCTAAAGAATGCTCAAACTTCCATACAGTGGCACTTATTTCCCATGCTAGTAAGGTAATGCTCAAGATCCTGCAAGGTAGACTCCAGCAATACATGGAGCAAGAGTTGCCAGATGTCCAAGCTGGTTTCAGAAAAAGCAGAGGAACGAGAGACCAAATTGCCAATATCCGCTAGATAATGGAGGAAGCCAGGGAGTTTCAGAAAAACATCTATTTCTGCTTTATTGACTATTCTAAATCCTTCGACTGTGTGGATCATAATAAACTGTGGCATGTTCTTGGTGGTATGAGGATACCAAGTCACCTTGTCTGTCTCCTGAGAAATCTGTACAAAGACCCAGCAGCCACAGTAAGAACAGACTACGGAATAACAGACTGGTTCAAGATTGGGAAAGGAGTACGGCCAGGCTGTATACTTTCACCCTACCTATTCAACCTGTACGCAGAACACATCATGCGTCATGCGGGGCTTGATGAATCCAAGGCTGGAGTTAAAATTGCTGGAAGAAACATTAACAACCTTAGGTATGCAGATGATACCACTCTGATGGCTGAAAGTGAGGAGGAGCTGAGGAGCCTTATCACCAAGGTGAAAGAAGAAAGAGCAAAAGCCAGGCTGCAGTTAAACATCAAGAAAACCAAGATAATGTCAACCAGACCGATTGATAACTGGAAAATATTTATTTATTTATTTATTTATTACATCACTTCTACCCCGCCCTTCTCACCCATCAGGGGACTCAGGGCGGCTTACAATATAAACATACACATTAAAAACAGTTGTCGTCAAATTTAAAACTCCATCAAGATTAAAAATTACAATAAAATTAAGAATATCCATTAAAATATACATAATTATACATTTAAATATACATTTAAGGCGCTTTCCATGTTCATGTGGGGTCTGTCAGTAGGTCATATATTCTTATCTCATTTTTGCTGCTACTCATGCTCAAATGCCTGGTCCCATAACCACGTTTTTGTCCTCTTTCGGAAAGACAGGAGGGAGGGAGCCTGCCTGATTTCAATGGGGAGGGCGTTCCATAGGCGAGGAGCCACCACTGAAAAGGCCCTGTCTCTCGTCCCCGCCAGCCGCACCTGTGAAGCTGACGGGACTGCGAGCAGGGCCTCATCTGACGATCTTAAGCTTCGAGGTGGGTCGTAGCGGAGAGGAGGGAGAAAACATGGAGGCAGTGACAGACTGTATATTTCTAGGCGCGAAGACACACAGACTGCAGCCAGGAAATCAGAAGACATTTACTTCTTGGGTGGAGAGCAATGGCCAACCTCGATAAAATAGTGAAAAGCAGAGACATCACACTGGCAACGAAGGCCTGCATAGTTAAAGCAATGGTATTCCCCACAGTAACCTATGAATGCAAGAGCTGGACCATACGGAAGGCTGAGCGAAGGAAGACAGATGCTTTTGAACTTGGGTGCTGGAGGAAAATCCTGAGAGTGCCTTGGACTGTAACAAGATCCAACCAGTCCATCCTCCAGGAAATAATGCCTGGCTGCTCACTGGAGGGAAGGATATTAGAGGCAACAATGAATTATTTTGGCCACATCATGAGAAGACAGGAAAGCTTGGAAAAGATCATGATGCTGGGGAAAATGGAAGGAAAAAGGAAGAGAGGCTGACCAAGGGCAAGATGGATGGATGATATCCTTGAAGTGACTGGCTTGACCTTGAGGGAACTAGGGGCGGCAACGACCGACAGGGAGCTCTGGCATGGACTGGTCCATGAGGTCACGAAGAGTCGGAAATGACTGTGTGAATGAAGAAGAAGAAGAAGACTCACATTTTCCTTGAGTGGAGTGCTACAGTTCTTTCTATTTTGTGATTTTAACACTTTGCAGAATCAGGTCCCTAATAAGATTTATAGAGTCAAAACAGCCAGCTAATCACAGTGCACATGGAAGACAAGGAACCTTTTTCCTATACACTTGTTTCTCATGAAAACTGGATCTTTTGTACTCTTCACCTCCATTGCCAAGTCTACAAGTTGTCTGTGTAACTACTTAATCTGTAGATGGGGGATATTCACCTGTTTTGTTATCTGAGTTACCTAGTCCTATATTAGTACTGCTTCATTGTAATTAGATCACAGTAGCCTATTTTTCGTTATGAGATTTGTTGCAAGAAAATTGAGAGTGACTTCTTTTAGCCACCTGATGTATTCAGCTCAGATTCACAACTGACATGACAATCAATTATGGGACAGCAAACTCAATTATATTCAGCTAAGCTGCCTGCAGCTTAGAAATCATTTTAATTATGATGCATCATCTGTTTGCTTGCACTATGGAAAGGAAAAGTTAAAACTACAGTTGATTGCAAGAGTTTAATGAGGTGTTTATTGAGTATAGCTTGTTGCTGTCTGGACATTTCAGAAGTTCTGTGAAATACTTTCAGCCAAGTTGGGGGCTGTATTGGTTTCAAATATTACTGTGAACATTAGCAAGTGCTATTACTTTTTCAGGATTTTTTTTGGAAATTGACACAAAAACTGTTTCCTATTCAAGAAGGAGCTGTTCTTGCTCTGAACATCTTTCATTTGACCTTAATGCTGTCAGTAAATAGCCAGATCTCAATGAACATATGGAATTGTGACATTTAACGTATGTAATTATGATAGACTATGTTTCCTGGTCTTCCGTGTGATGTGTCTGAAAGCATTGCCCTCACTGACTTTATTTACTTTGAATAGTATTAATCTTTAGCTATCATGGGAAAAATAGCACAGTGACAATATTAAGTTTGTTGTATGCCTTCAAGTTATAGTGTTTCCTTGATAAAATTGCTTTACAAGAGGTTTGCCATTCTTTCTCTGAGGCTGAGTGAGTGTGACTTGCCCAAGGTCACCCAGTGAGTTTCACAGCCGAGTGGGGATTCGAACCCTTGCCTCCAGGGTCACAGTCCAAAGCCCAAACCACTACACTACACTAGTTTAGGTTTATTACAAAATCACAAATTAGTTAGCTCTAATCTTACCAGATTAGAGATTTAACTGAGAAGTCTGTTTTACAGTCTTTCTTATCCAATTTTTTCTTGCATCTCTCCTGTAAGACAGGCAGTATGATACAGTGGTATTGGACGAGGATTCCAGGAGGACAGAGTTCAAATCTCTGTTCAGCAATGTAAACCCAGTAATACACTGGGAAACTCACATTCTCTCAGGAGCAAAAGAAAGCAACAGCAAACCTCTAAATAAATCTTGTCAAGCAAGTCCTAGGATTACCTCACCATAAGTCAGAGTCGATTTGAAAGCACATAAGAACAGCAAACCTCCCTCTGTCTGTGTATTTCTTTTAAAACTTCACTCATTCACTTTCAATGTGTGGATGGCTGAGAAACTGAGTTCTTCAAATTTATGCAGTAGCAGTCCCTTTATCTCCCAAACTTCAAAAAGGGATAGTGTGAGAAAGAATGACACATAGGCAATTCTCGACTTGCATTCCAATGAAGTTTTTAATGCAGTAATGCAAAATAATGTAAATTCCAAGTTAGAAACAGTAAATATCCCCTTTTAAACATAAATGTAAAGTGCAAACAATGGGATTTTAAAGCTTTTTATGTAAGTGTAACATAGTGGTACTTTTCCCACTATCTTCCATATTCCCACAAAACTGAAATGAATGAACATTCTACACATATTAGTTTGGCCCCAGGTATTCAATGGCTGGACACTTGCAGTTGACCATTTGAATAGTGAATCTTACAGTTCCCTAGAGCAAATTTCATGTCTTACTGTGCTCTATACACTCATTCTGTTTGCAGAAATTTGAATAATAATTTATCCCTGCAATGAAATCTGCAAATACCTCTTCTCAACATCTATACAATTGTTTTAAAATATGGTAACATGATTTATATAAGCTATTGATTATAAATTCTAGTTATTTTGACTTTTTTTTATAATAGGCTATACTTATTTTAACCATCACTAACTGGAGAAAGGAAGATATAACACTGTCACAACCAGCCATGATTCTGTGTACTCAGAGCAGAAAAGCAGTAAGTATATTAGCAGTGATACAAGAAATAGTTAATGTAATAACACAAATACTAACATAGCATTTCACACACCTTTGCCACCCATGCTGATGTTTTCATGGCACCCTGACCCCTGCACAGGATGCCCTATTCGAAGTACAGAGATTATATAAATGCAATATCAATATCAGTATTATGTCCACAACTATCCCAAACAAAGTTCACAAGGATCTACCAAATAGTATCCATGGATACTATAACACAGTTTATATGATGATAGCTGTTAACACCCACACTCACAGGCTTTCCAGTCCTTCCCCAAAGCAGTAGTTTCAATGGTTACAATAGACAGACAATTCCAGAACTCAGTAGATTAGACCAGATTGACAAATATAGGCTACATACTCGTAGCTCTATAGAACGGTCATGTAAATTATTCCTATGCACCTATTATGCATAAAAAAGTGAGAGCAGTGTGGAGAGTAAAGCTCCCATGGGTGAGAAAAGAGAGAGCATTATGTCAAATGGCAAAATTAAATTGTAAAAAAGAAATTAGAAGTTACCTTCTTTCTGACTTCTTGAGAAATGAATGTTCTCTGAGTAAGAAAGAGGCAGTTACTTTGCTGTTGCTAATGGAGTTGAAATTTTATTATCTGCCTTTATTGTTTTATGTCTCTGGTCTTGACATGGGGTGTATTCTACCAGCACTGATATCCCTCTCTAGACCATCTTAACTGACAACAGGAATAGCACTGGAGACAAAATGTACCCTTGTGATTCTAACATCATAATTTTTTTTGTCCTGTGTGCTTTTTAACATTTTTGCCTGATGTTGGGGATTGGACTGGATTGTCCTTGTGATCTCTTCTGACTCTATTATTCTATGAAGAAGTTAGCGAAGCTTTAAAAGTTTACATGGTGCCTTCTCTTGCATGTTGGTTGGCCAGTGAAGGTATTACTAATTTGTGCACTATAGATTTTGTTGTGTTTTGCTGCCTGACCTTTAATACAGTTACCTTTAATAAGTTTCCTAGAAGTTATATTGCAAATGAAATCTAGGTCTCAACAATATGCTTTAATCCAATATTGCAATTAAGCATTATTTATTCAGTTAGTGTGAGTATATTATTCTATGACCAATATGTGCTCTTTAGTGCCACCTAGTGCTCTTCCAAGTTAATTTATCCCCCTATCTGTCAGACTCATAACAAAGACAGCTGAGACAGCTGAGAAGTAATCAAATCAGCAGGAGCTATGATTCTTTCACACCCCAGGGAGAAAGAAGAAAAAACCCAAGCCATATGTTTATACCTAACAATGGAACTGGTTTCTAATTGATTTCATAAACTAGAACTAGCTATTGCATGTTTATATTCTCACAGTTGAGTTAGAAGTTCTAAACAAGATTGTAAGAACAACGATACAAAGAAAACAATTAATTGTTTTTTTTTAAAAAAAATCGTAATAGTACTAAAACATTTGATGAAGCATCCCTAACAAGAAAAGTGGACACTGAAAGCCAGAATCAATTATATCTGGGAACATTATCAAAGTTCTAAAGATAATTAATCAATTTGGAATAAAATGACAGAAATATTAGCTGAAGCAGAATCCTTAACTAATCATATAGTGAATAAAATGCAATTGTTCTCAGTTTGAAAGTGTTTTATTGGAGGAACTAAAAAAGGATTTGATATTGGTCGGATCAACTTATTTCAGCTGACAGAAATCAGAAGTGATACCTATTTCATGTTGTCATGCTTATCCAGTGCTATCCAAAACAGAGGCTTAATGTGTACTTCCTTAGTTGTTCATTGCGTTCCTCTGAAGCCTAGAGGGTGTGATTTCCTTAAGGTCGCCCAGTGTTTTTCCATGGCAAAGTGGGGATTCAAACCCTGGTTTTAGTCTGATCTTTAAACCACTATTTCACACTCCCACACTAGTATAACTATAACTTGCACTTTCAAATTAAAAGGGCATGGATTCTACAGAAGCTTGAAGAAGGTTATTTTTAGAAATTGATCACATAGTAGGGGACATACCTCTGTAACACCTCAGGCTGTTAGATTAGATAGAGTTAGTCTCACTTTTTAAAAATAACTGATCAACGTTTCTTTCATTGACTTTCATAGTCGTTTCAGAATTTTGTCAAATGGAGGTAATCTGTCAGTATAAAACATGTGAAAGTTATTGTTCATATATGCCAGGGAATCTACACAGAAAACCAATACAGCAATTCTCAATAGGAAATGATGGGCAGCTTTAAAATGTTTTAGTAAATAAAAATAAATTTATTTTGCGTTAGGGTATGTATATTTGTATATGTATATTTGAATGAATTATTTCAAATGCAAGATGGAATTAATTTGTGATTAGGTAAGGCAGGCCTGCCCAGCACTCCGGGCGTTTTGGACTTCAGCTCCCAGAATTCCTAACCATTGAACAAGCTGGCTAGGTGTTCTGAGAGCTGGAGTCCTAAACATCTGGAGAGCCACAAGTTATGCAGGCCTGAGGTAAGGGGACATTTTTGGAGCAGAATCACATAAAATCACCCATCTCTGTTGAGGATGGATATCCTATTGCAAATTCTGAAAGCTCCCCACAAAAATTGGAGGGGCCAGGATATATAGTAGAAGAAAAGCTACTCCTCCATCCACTATTCATCACCCTTTAATTTTTCCTGCTACTACAGCCCCTCCATATTCTTGGGAAAATTGGCTACCAAGGAGAGAAATAAATATCACTGAAGGTCAACCAGAAGATACTCCTTCACTCTGTGGATGTATTTCTTCCTCTTCAGGCTTGTGTTTTCCTGGGTTAGGGCATCTTTCATGTGCATAGTGTACCATTTAGGCAGGATCTGGGTCCACTTCAAACTATGTACAGTAATTCCATGATCTAGACAAATAGATGGCTTGAATAGATATGTGAGTAAAAGGGTTGGGACTATCTATTTTAACAGTAGCATTCATCAGGAAGACAGAAGGAAGGGGAGATTTATATTTAGTCCTCAACCTGGAGTCTGAAACTGTCAAAGCAGACAATGCCACATATCTCTTTAATGGAACCTTAGTCAACCTAGATCCACATGCACAGCCTTGAATGTTTAAGGAAAACCACCCCACAGCAATCCTTCAAAGTCAGATCTATAGGAGAATTCTTGCATTGAGGATTAGCTATGAAGGACATGGAGTCTAGAGATGCCAGTGTGTAGTGGTTTTTAGTGTTAGTCTGGGACTGGGACACCCAGAGACCTGTAATTGCTTGGCCACTGAAAGCTACTTGGTGACCTCAGTCAAGTCACATTCCTTTGATCTAAGGCCCCTTCTACACTGCCATATAATCTAGATCAAGCATCCTCAAATTCTGGCCCTCCAGCTGTTTGGGCCTCCAACTCCCCAAAGCCCTAGATAGCTTGTTCAATGGTCAGGAATTCTGAGAGTTGGAGGTCTAAACAGCGCGGGGGGGGGGGGGGGGGCAGAGTTTGAGGATGCCTGATCTAGATTACCAAAGCAGCTTATCTACGTTATGAGCTTTGAGCTGTATTATGAGTCTACACTGCCATATAATCCAGTTCAAAGCAGATAAGCTGCATTTTATATGGCAGTGTAGAAGTGGCATAAGAGGAAGGCAAGGGCAAATTCTATTTGAACACATTCTGCCAGAGAGATTCACTTTAGGGTACCACAGATCAGTAATTACTTGAAAGCACACACATGATGAAGAACAAGGGCCAGTTTTTAAAATAAAAAAATTAGGAAGTGCAGTAGAGTCTCACTTATCCAAGCCTCTCTTATCCAAGTTTCTGGATTATCCGAACTATTTTTGTAGTCAATGTTTTCAATATATCGTGATATTTTGGTGCTAAATTCATAAATACAGTAATTACAACATAACATTACTGCGTATTGAACTGCTTTTTCTGTCAAGTTTGTTCTATAATATGGTGCTTAATTTGTAAAATCATAGCCTAATTTGATGTTTAATAGGCTTTGCCTTAATCCCTCCTTATTATCCAAGATATTCGCTTATCCAAGCTTCTGCTGGCCCGTTTAGCTTGGATAAGTGAGACTCTACTGTAGTTTTTTTCCTTCAATGTATAACAATGTATTTTAAAAAACCCAAACCCACTTCCTTCTGTCCTTTTGTCTCAAATAGCCAGATGCTAACACTGGAATTAACTGATTGCCTTTGCATCTCTGTATCATATACCAGAAATATGCATAACTTCAAACCATAGAACTAATATAGTTCCTTATTGGTTGCCTAGAAAGATAGTTGTCCCCTAGGTTAGATGGTCTATACTGAAAGCAGCCTGCTGCCAAAGATACTAATATTTTCAATTAACAGTTAGTCAATTTAAACTGCATTTTATTTTCTTTGACAAGTGCTGTTAGATCTTCTGCATCAGCACATATACCAGAGGTATTTTATTTTTATTTAACTACAGAATTACAATTATATCAAAAGTGGAGCTTCCAAAAGATAGAAATTTTTAAATCTCTCAGAAAACGTAGTACAGGCTGAAGAGAACCTATAGTTGTAAAACCACATGCAGGTCATAGATCAAAACTATGTGGAGGTTCGCAACATGCAGAGCTTTAAAAAGTGGGGGAAATGTCACATTCTTTCATTTTCAGTATAAGAAATGGCCAACTTGTTCAGGGCAAATAATTGTTTGAACTGAGGATTTTATTATTAATCTCTGAAGACTGCTGAATTTAGGGTCACAGTAAGGGTTGATTAGGTACAAGGTGCACAAAGCTCTCCTCTGTCGATGCTATTGAAAGAAGCAAGTAATTTAGATTCAGAATTGGTCTTGGATTGAAGCTCACTCCATTACCGACCATTTTCAATTTCAGCTATACAATAAACATCAAGCTCAGCAAGGAAATTAGTACATTTGGTAATGCATTGGGGGAGATGGGTGGGTCTTTCACAAGATGACACTTATCACCAAAGCTTCAGTTAATGAAACCCTTGAGTGGTATCTGCGTTTGACATATTTTGACATTTTTTGAAATCACATCCAGCGTTTTCTCTCTCTCCCCCACACCAACTCCAACCACACAATGTTCTGCTTCATGCAGGAGGGGGGACTCCATCTATCTTTAAAATAAGTGCAGAAGAGCTGAAATATTATTTGGGGGGGGGGGGGGGGATAAGGAGAGCCTGACTGCACCAGGAGACTTTCTCAAAATGTACAAGATGTTTCTGGATAAATGTTCAGAATACAAATATGTCTAGATGGTTGTGTCTGCACAGGGAGGTTTCATATTATATCCATGTTATGGATATTATGTTTGCTTTACCAGCTAATAGATATCTTGCTTAAATTGCAACAGCAGTCTAAATCCATCAGCAGAGATCCACTGACACAGCTGCCCTGTCACTGGACTGGGAAAGGAAGACCCCCCCCCCCCCCGCTTCTCTGAAATCTTTGAAAACTTGCTCTAGAGGGCTTTAAATCCCTCAAAGTTTGGTTTTGAGTGGTGCTGAAGAATGAAAGTAGGTGGGGAGGGGAAGAAACATTCTGTGGTTGCCCTGCACTCCCAGTACAACATTGGATTTAGGTATATGGGCCCGGGCTGTGGCGCAGGCGGGAGAGCAAGCCAGCTGCAATTAACTGCAATGAATCACTCTGACCAGGAGGTCATGAGTTCGAGGCCGCTCGGAGCCTATGTTTGTTTGTCTTTGTTCTATGTTGAAAGGCATTGAATGTTTGCCTATATGTGTAATGT
This sequence comes from Anolis carolinensis, assembly GCF_035594765.1. Taxonomy (NCBI): domain Eukaryota; kingdom Metazoa; phylum Chordata; class Lepidosauria; order Squamata; family Anolidae; genus Anolis; species Anolis carolinensis. Next base: position 275,242,853 of record NC_085843.1, on the reverse strand, counting down.
GATCCGCCCTGAGTCCCCTTCGGAGTGAGAAGGGCGGAATATAAATGCTGTAAATAAATAAATATATTGTTATTGATTATTAGTAGTTCATTCCTAAGAATGACACAGCCATTTTAAAACATCCAAAAATATAAAAGGAATACATATTAAACATGCATTAGTTAACTGTATATCTGTGTATGTTTTCCAAAATTACACTAGAGTCACAGAAACTGATCTTTCCTAACTTTGTTTTTAAATTTCTATCACTTATGGCTTAGGAGATGATGGTGACATGACTTATGGAAGCATGTCTAGTGGGTACTTTGTATAAACTGGAGTTTGGTTTCATGGATATTAAAATCTGTGGATGCTCATGTCCCTTTATAGATAATAACGTAGTAAAATAGCACCCCTTATATAAAACATGTGCCACAGGGAACCTGAAAGTCTGTAAAATGGTGAAAGGCTATAGCAGGGTATGTATTGCTTACACATCACTGGAGTGTTTGACATAGCTAAATCAAAGTTTGTTTTTTGGATTTAAAAAATGAGATGTGGTTGTTAAATCCATGGATGCAGAACTCATGGATACAAGACAACAAAAGACATAATGCCCTTCCCCCCCCCCCCCCTCTATATATGTATATATAAAACAGATGTAGCTGTCAAACTTGAGATGTAGAGAATCTCCTGACACACGACCTGGAGTTAGGGGTGAATAGGTTGCTGATGTCCCTAAATTACTCAGAGCAATAAGGATAAAAATGGATTGTGAAGTCCTCCAAATAGATTGTGAAGAGTTCCAGACTGGGGAAATGGCCCTGCGGGAGATAGCCCAGGCCCTCCCGGGGGATAGCCCAGGGCCAGCCGTAGGGCCTTTTCCAGAGGTAGCAGGTCCTTGCCTACCAAGAACCCAATGGAGGGCAGCGCTTGGACCCTGTTTCCACCGTCATCCCTATCGAGGGCTGGAATATTTCTTGGGGCTCCATCAGAAATGTTTCCTTCAAAAAGGGTTCTGTGGCTGACAATTTTTGAAAACCCCTGCATTAAGTAGGCGAATTGTAAGGTAATTAAAGTAATTATGCTGAAATCTTGCAAACTAAGGGCCATGCTTCCTTGGTTAAGGGCCTGTCTTCATAAGTCACATGCCTCGAAGCTGATCCAGACTGGGGTACAGCGGAGCTATGGGAGTCTGCATGACCACCTGCTGAGTTGGTGGTCTATTGTCTCTGCAGAACTCTCTTCCCATACCAAATGAGTTGAGAAATTATAGAGATGAATAACATTATGCATTTCTTATATTACTGAAATCTATAATTCAGACCAGATAATGTTTTAATACTTATTATTATTATTATTATTATTATTATTATTATTATTATTAGGGCTATTTGAGAAATGTTTCTCAATTGTTCTATTTGTTTATTTAAATTTTCCATTTGCTATTCTTGAGCTGTATCAAGAGTAGCAAATGTCATGTATTCCTTGACATTGTTTATTTGACTGTCTGTAATTTGATGTGTTTTGTTATGTTTTTTTTTTTTGCCATTGAATGCTTGCCAATTTTTGTTGTAAACTGCCCTGAGTCCCTTTTGGGGGAAAGGGTGGGATAGAAATAAAGTTGTTGTTGTTGTTGTTGTTGTTATTATTATGTTTGTGTTTATTTATACCCTGCTTTTTCTCTCCACAAAGAAGGTTCAAAGCGGCTCACATAAAAGGGTTAACTTCACACAACACACTGTGGAATTCAAAATGTAGGGAAACCTGCCAATTTTAAATCAATAACTTAAAAAGGAGGTTAGATAGTCTGGATAATTTAAAATAACTCAATATTCCCACCCCATAATGCTACTGGGAGGGCTTCAACCATCCATGTCCCCAGATCAACCACTCTTATCCCCAGTTTATGAGCATGACAGTGTACTGTATTGGTAACAAAATGGTGCTACAACATGACACAATATCTTCCCTGGTCAAAGTTTTGAGGGCAGTTGTTTTCTTTCAGAGTTCATGAGGAATGGGGATGAAACTCTCTTGAGAAGTTGTAAACCCTTTCCCTCTGAGAAAGTCTGTGTAGCCTTAGAATCATAGACTCATATAGATAACACAATAGCCACACTATATGAAAGACCATGCAGGTCAAGAATAGATCTGTACAGTAACTACGGACCCACCGTCAAAACCCTACACTTGGAAGGCAATGATACTCGGACACGAGGGATCACCAATGACAATAGCCATAGCTATATAAAACATTTAGTGCACGGACTGAATATTCCTAGGTTGAATATTTTCATCAACTCTCAGTGTGACTGTTGGTAAAATTGATTAGCTAGCAGATATTGTCTTGATCACAGCAACTGTAAAAAAAAAAAAAAGACAAGGTAGAACCACAGCAATTGCCTACCAGCTCAGTGTATGCAATGCCCACCTCATACTAACACATGGGGGAAAAAATTATTAGCTGGCCCTACAATTTCACAACTTTTAAATGGGCCATTTCAGGCATTGTGATTCCTAAATGCAGTTTGCCAACGGTTCTTTCTTATAATTAATTGAGACTTTTTTATAATTTGTCACACCATTTCCCAGTAAAAACACGTTGCATTACTAACATGCTTAGGAATCCTGGCCCTGGTTTCTTACATATAACAATTCCCACCGAAAAATATCAGGAATTGCTGTGAGTTTTCCAGGCTGTATAGCCATATTCCAGAAGCATTCTCTCGTGATGTTTCTCCCACATCTATGGCAGGCATCCTCAGAGGTTGTATGGTGTGGGAAACTAGGCAAGTGGGGTTTATATATCTGTTGAATGTTCAGGGTGGGAGAAAGAACTCTTGTTTGGGGTTGTTGTGTTTTCCGGGCTGTATGGCCATGTTCCAGAAGTATTCTCTCCTGATGTTTCGCCCACATCTATGGCAGTCATCCTCAGAGGTTGTGAGGTATGGAGAAACTAAGAAAGGAAGATTTATATATCTGTAGAAGTTCCTGGGTGGGGGAAGAACGCTTGTTTGTTGGAGGCCAGTGTGAATGTTGCAATTAATCACCTTCGTTAGCATTAAATTGCCTTCCCAGCCTCGCATCCTGGCCTGGGGGAATCCTTTGTTCAGAGTCATTAGCTACCCCTGATTGATTTCTATCTGGAATCAATTGGCTAGCTTGATTAACATTGAATAGCCTGGCAGCTTCAAAGCCTGGCTGTTTCCTGCCTGGGGGAATCCTTTGTTGGGAGGTGTTAACTGTTCCTGATTGTTTCATAGTTGTGGTCAAAATGTCCAGAGAGAATGCTTCAGGAACATGGCCATACAGCCCAGAAAACCCATAGCACCCCAGTGATTCCGGCCATGAGAGCCTTCGACGGCAAATATCAGGAACTTTGTATGCGAGCACCAAAATATTCAGTCTTAAAATAAATGTTATTTGTTCTTGTTGTGCCTGCTCCACAAAAGCACCAAACTATTAGTCATATTGTGCTATTAATGATATAACAGCTTTTATTGCAGCCTGGAATGTTTTATTTTATTTTGATTTGTGTCCCTTGCAACATTTAGAAAAGGAAAAGGGGGGCATACTGTTTCCTTGTTGTTTTGTTTTTAAATAGGAAGAGTGAATAAAATGACAGCATGAAATCTCATAACTTTGGAATGTCATAACCCTGAATACACAAAAGAAAGTTAAATATGTATAAAATTAGAAAGAGGGTAGCCTAAAAGTAGCTGAGAGAGAATCAATAATTGCTGGTCTAAAATGAGTTCTAACTAATTCATCATCCAAACACACCACAACCGGATCTCAGGTCATTTAAATGTTACTTTGTTGCTGCTAGGACCCAAGACCAGCTTTAAAAAAAGAAATCTGGCATGGATGAAACCGAAGATTCAAAGTTTAGTCATTCTATGGGATTTGATATTTACTCTTTGGCTCCCCTGAAAGAAGAGGGAAACGATTATAGATTCATATATTTCAAAATCTCACACAGCTCTACCATTGTTCATTTCTCCTTTATTTTGCTCTATTCAGAAGACCGGGAACAATTAAAACAAAAATACAAAAGATCCTAAATAGGCCATTTTTGAACCTGACTAGACCTACCAAGATAACATGTACAGCTTGAGTTCCTAGCCGGGTGGTCCTTCCTAAAGATATGTCACATGTGGGAGGTCATCTTGAAGATTTCAGGGATGAGAACTGTATTATACAAGATACCTACTCCTGAAGAGTCGCATTGTGCTGTGTGGTATATTATTTAATTTAAAACCTTGCCCTCACATGACACTGCTCTGTGCACTTCCCATGCTTCCTTCAGGCAAGGTTTAAGGTGCTGGGGGTAAGAACCTTGGGTATGTCTGCTCCTGTGAAAGCTCAGAGATGGAACAATAGAAGTTAGATGTCTTCTGAACCAAAAATAAATCCTATATGACAAAAGAGTTAATACTTATTTCTCCAGTGCTGAGTATGTGGTATTCTTCCTTTCACTTTCTCTCTATGCAATTTTCCACAATAGAATAGTCCCACACATGCTACTTGTTTCACCCACTATATTTTCAGATTTGTATTAATAATACTTGGCTACTATAACAGATGCTTCAATTTTGCCAGGAAGGGAAACTGAGCATTTGAATAAATAGCAATCCAATTTGAAAGTATCCCATATATGTATATGTGAGAGTCTGTGTGTGGGTGAACAATTAAGTGCTTTAGAAATAATTTGGTAACCATTAGAGCTGTTTAAAAGCTTCCATTGAAGAATTAAAGGAACCGGCCCGATTTTAACCCATTTGTATGAGCTTTGGATCATCCAATTCAAATCCAGAGCAGATTAGAATCACATGGTATACGCTCGCTGTCATGTGTCATGTGTAAATGTATTGTTTTTTCTAATTTGGAATTTTTATTATAATGAGTATGTTATCATTATTTTATTCTTTTGATATTAAGTGAAGTAGTTGTGGCATTGAATGTTTGCCATTTATATATATGTTAACCACCCTGAGTCCCTCTGGGGAGAGAGGGAGGTCTAGAAATAAAGTTTTATTATTATTATTATGAACCACTTTGTACTGATCCAGAGATCTAGGGTGAATCTATATGGGTATGAAAATCCGGACTTATCGGGAATCAACTCCTGGTTATCATTGTGATGTTCCAGTACTTACAGTAAACAATGAAGGTGATCCTCAGTGAAACTGGCTTCAGGCAAAGCCAGGGGATGTTCCGGGGCTTTGGGGCGGTGTGAACAGCTGGACCAGGTCCTATTCAGACCGATCCACTGTCCAAACAGGGCATTTATCAGCATAGGAAAAAAGGCAAGGATTGTGCTTATGTTGCCACCACCGTTGCTCCCAGCTGGATAAAGAGCTCCATATGAGCTCCTGGCATTTGCAGGTGCCCCATTCCAACATCAACAGAGTCCAGTGGCTTGATCGAAAAACTAATTACAGTAGAGTCTCACTTATCCAACCTTCGCTCATCCGACACTCCATATTATCCAGCGCCCCCATACCCCTCCCCCAAAAAGCATGCACAAATCGGCACCGCTCACCCAGGAGCACCACCGCCCCCACCACTCTTGGCAGCAAGGCACACTGTGCAAAAATCAAGCGTAGCGGGTCCACCGGGCGCATGCATCTGGCCTGCGCCAGCTGTCCTGCCCCTCCCAATGGATGGCAGGTTCATGGTTCTGCTGCCACTGCCGCCACTGCCTTTGCTGTTGGGATCCGACTCTGTGTGTGAGCGAGTGAGGGAGGGAGGGGGAGTGTCAAATTTGTAAATACAGTAATTACTACATAATGTTGCCATGTATTGAACTACTTTTTCTGTCGATTTGTTATAAAACATGATATTTTGGTGCGTAATTTGACGTTTAATAGGCTATTCCGTGATCCCTCTCTATTATCCAATATTTTTGCTAATCCAACGTTCTGCCAGCTCATTTATGTCGGATAAGTGAGACTCTACTGTATTGCCATTTAGCAGTCCATGATATGTTTCTGTTTGTAATGGAGACCATCTCCATTACAATGTAGAAATATGAACACTGGCTTCTTCACTTCAGGTCTACTGAGGGATCAGCTATCCTTCTGATTCTCCTTGAACTGTCTCTGTGTCAAATATGAGAATGAGTCATGAACTTTTAGAACTGGTCTCAGAGTCTAATAGTTTCTTCTCCTGCTACATGCCATATCTGTGTCTCTGAAGCAAGAGGCATCTTCTTTTTAATCACTGCATAGGCCCCTTCCATGGAGCTCCCCATGTCACAGCAGTTTAAACCGCTGAGCTGCTGAACTTGCTGACTGAAAGGTTGGTGGTTCAAAGCTGGGGAGCGGGATGAGCTCCCACTGTTAGCCCTAGCTTCTGCCAATCTAGCAGTGAGTAGATCAATAGTACAAATGTGAATGTGAGTAGATCAATAGTACCACTCCGGCAGGAAGGTAACGGTGCTCCATGCAGTCAAGCCGGCCACATTACCTTGGAGCTGTCTACGGACAACGCTGGCTCTTCAGCTTAGAAATGGAGATGAGCACCAACCTTCAGAGTCGGCTACAACTAGACTTAATGTCAAGGGAAATACCTTTACCTTTAGGACCCTTCCACGCATCTGAATAAAATCCCACATTATCTGCTTTGAAGGGTAAGATATGGCAGTGTGGACTCAGATAACCCAGTTCACCTTGATATTCTGGGTTATATAGCTGTGTGGAAGGGCTTATAGTGACTATTAAAAAGATTAGGTGGAAATCACCACCATTGCCATTGGAGTTAGTGAAGGAGACAGAGGCAACATAGAACATTACTTTCTCCTAAGATCCTCCAACATCCTTTGCTTTCAATAAACAAAAATTCTTTACTTCCTCCACAGGGCCAGCAGCCACAAATAATGTAATATAATAAGAAGTAGGCCAGGTATGAAAAGAAAAGCTGATCCTGTTTATTGCTCCCCAAATACTGAGAGTTAATATTTTAGAGAGATGTTTTTAACCAGGGTTCCACAGAAAGATTTCAGGGAGTCTATAAGCTTGAACTGATTTTTTACATTTTCTCTGACCTCTAACTGAAATTTAGTATTTCCTTCACTTACGAATGTATGCAATAAATTGCAGTAGTATTCATTTCATATCACATTACAGCTGTTGCATATCTTGAAAAATAGCTTATGTTCATCCAAACTTTGAAATTATAGTACAGTAGAGTCTCACTTATCCAACATTCGCTTATCCAACATTAAGGATTATCCAACGCATTTTTGTAGTCAATGTTTTCAATACATCTTGGTATTTTGGTGCTAAATTCATAAATACAGTAATTACTGCGTAGCATTACTGCATATTGAACTACTTTTTCTGTCAAATTTGTTGTATAACATGATGTTTTGGTGCTTAATTTGTAAAATCATAACCTAATTTGATGTTTAATAGGCTTCTCCTTAATCTCTCCTTCTTATCCAACATATTCGTTTATCCAACGTTCTGCTGGCCCGTTTATGTTGGATAAGTGAGACTCTACTGTAGTTGTTAGACCTGACGCTAGATCACATGTGATCACAATCCTGCTGTATACAAACTATTGTGCAACCTAGTTGGCCAATCATCTGGAAACAGAAACTATCTGGAAACAATCAGAAGGAGATCAAGTATTGAAATTGTGGGAAAGTTGTAAAATGTAATTTTGAATAAGCCTAAAATTTAATTTTAGGACATGCTGTTGTTGAGTGCAAACATTATCTGCTGCTACATTCTGAGAAGGATTTCATGGTTTTCACCTCACTGGAAAAGAGGTTTGTGGAACAAAAATGAGTAAAAACCCCTGTTTTAGAAGCATAATCTCTTAGACCCGTATGCCTATGCTGCTCTTGCACCCTCTGCGCTTTGCAACTGCATTTGCACTTTGTATTGTTGGAGGAGAGTGGGGGAGGCTGGAGGGTTATGGGGACTGTAGGGTGGGGGAAGGGAACGGGTGTGTAAGGATGCCAATCTATAACAGGAAACTAGTAAACCAAATAACATCATTTGGACCAGGGGAAGAGAAAGAGAGAGGACAGCTGGATAGGGGAGGAGGGTGTTCCGATGGGTGGGGAGCCTCTATAGAGGTGGTGTCTGGGAGGGGGAGATACGGGAAAGGGAGACCAAATCATTCAATTCGGCCTAGGGTTTTTGGTAGGACGTTAATAGTTCCAAAACGGTCTCCTGACGTAGCTAACCTGGGTAGCCAGGATGGCGGTCCCTCCAGGTTAAAGGTGGTGCTGTTTAATGCCAGGTCAGTGAACGGGAAAACATCTTTCATCCAAGACCTCATCTTGGATGAGCATGTAGACCTGGCATGTATTACGGAGACCTGACTGGACGAGATGGGAGGAGTTAATCTCACCCAGCTCTGCCTGCCGGGTTATTCCGTACAGCACCAGCCGAGATCTGGAGGGAGGGGAGGTGGGGTCGCGGTGGTCTATAAGGATTCCATCCCCCTGACCAGGTGCCCCGTCCCACAGTCGACCATGTTTGAATGTGTCCACCTGAGGGTGGGAGACCGGGACAGATTAGGGATTCTGTTAGTGTACCGACCACCCCGCTGCACTACAGTCTCCCTGCCTGAGCTAGCTGAGGTGGTCTCGGGCCTGGCGTTGGAGTCCCGGCGGCTCATAGTGCTGGGGGACTTCAATGTCCATGCCGAGGCTAACCTTTCAGGTGCAGCTCAGGACTTCATGGCCGCCATGGCAACCATGGGGCTGTCCCAACTCGTATCTGGTCCCACCCACAGTGCGGGGCACACACTAGACCTGGTCTTCTGTCAGGGATGGGAGGAAGGTGGTGGTGTGGAGGAGCTCACCATCGCTCCTTTGCCATGGACCGACCATCACCTGATCAGGTTTAGACTTACTGCGCCCCCCAACCTCTGCAGGGGTGGTGGACCTAAAATGGTCCGCCCCAGGAGACTTATGGATCCAGAAGGATTCCTGACGGCTCTTGGGGAATTTCCCGCCTCCTCGGCAGGTGATCCTGTTGATGCTCTGGTCTCTCTCTGGAATGGAGAGATGACTAGGGCAATAGACACGATCGCTCCGGAGCGTCCCCTCTCGAGTAACCGAGCTAAACCAGCTCCTTGGTTTACTGAGGAGCTGGCAGCGATGAAGCGAAAGAAGAGGGAACTAGAGTGCGTGTGGCGATCAGAGTATAACGAGTCAGACCGAACACGGCTCGGCTCCTATCTTAGGGCATATGCCGCGGCAATCAAAGCTGCAAGGAGAGTCCACCTTGCGGCCAACATTGCGTCTGCACAGAACCGTCCGGCGGCGCTGTTCCGTGTTATCAGAGGGTTGTTAACTCCCACCAATCAAGGTGGGAGCCCTGATAACTCGGCAGCCCGCTGTGAAGCATTTGCTCGGTTCTTTGCGGACAAAGTCGCTCTGATCCGTTCCGACTTTGACACCATATTAACGGCAGTCTCTGAGGATGTAACGAGTGCACCTGCTTGTCCAGTTTTGTTGGATTCATTTCAATTGGTTGAGCTCGAGGATGTGGACAAGATCCTTGGAGAGGCGAGACCGACCACATGCATCCTAGACCCCTGCCCATCCTGGCTGGTGAGAGAAGCCAGAGGGGGTTTGGCCGAGTGGGTGAAGGTGGTGGTGAATGCCTCCCTTTGGGAGGGCAAGTTTCCAGCGAGCCTAAAAATGGCTGTGATCAAGCCGCTGTTGAAAAAGCCATCATTGGATCCCACTCAATTCGGAAACTTTCGGCCTATTTCCAATCTCCCCTATTTGGGCAAGGTCTTGGAACATGTGGTTGCCTCGCAGCTCCAGGGATTCTTGGTGGACACTGATTTTCTGGATCCGGCACAGTCTGGCTTCAGGCCGGGGCATGGTACCGAGACCGCCTTGGTCGCCTTAGTCGATGATCTTCGCCGGGAACTGGACAGGGGGAGTGTGTCCCTGCTGGTTCTGCTGGACCTCTCAGCGGCCTTCGATACCGTCGATCACGGTATCCTTCTGGGACGCCTAGCAGGAATGGGACTTGGAGGTACTGTCCTGCAGTGGCTCCACTCATTCCTGGAGGGTCGGTCCCAGATGGTGTCATTGGGGGACGCCTGCTCGGCCCCACAACCGTTGACTTGTGGGGTCCCGCAGGGTTCTGTATTGTCTCCCATGTTGTTTAACATCTACATGAAGCCGCTGGGAGAGATCATCAGGAGTTTCGGGGTCCGGTGTCATCTGTACGCAGATGATGTCCAGCTCTGTCACTCCTTCCCACCTGTCACTAAGGAGGCTGTTCAGGTCCTGAACCGGTGCTTGGCCGCTGTGTCGGACTGGATGAGGGCCAACAAATTGAAATTGAATCCAGACAAGACAGAGGTCCTCCTGGTCAGTCGGAAGGCCGAACAGGGTATAGGGTTACAGCCTGTGCTGGATGGGGTCACACTCCCCCTGAAGGCGCAGGTGCACAGTCTGGGGGTGATCCTGGACTCATCATTGAGCCTGGAGCCCCAGGTCTCAGCGGTGGCTAGGGGAGCCTTCGCACAATTAAAACTTGTGCGCCAGCTGCGACCGTACCTTGGGAAGCCAGACTTGGCCACGGTGGTCCACGCCCTTGTTACATCCCGTTTAGACTACTGCAACGCACTCTACGTGGGGCTGCCTTTGAAGACTGTTCGGAAGCTTCAGTTAGTCCAACGGGAAGCTGCCAGGTTAATAACTGGAGCGGCGTTCAGGGAGCGTACTACTCCTCTGTTACGTCAGCTCCACTGGCTGCCGATTAGCTACCGAGCACAATTCAAGGTGCTGGCTTTAGCCTATAAAGCTCTAAACGGTTCCGGCCCAGCTTATCTGTCCGAACGTGTCTCCCGCTATGACCCACCTCGAAGCTTAAGATCGTCGGATGAGGCTCTGCTCGCGGTCCCGTCAGCCTCACAGGTGCGGCTGGCGGGGACGAGAGACAGGGCCTTTTCAGTAGTGGCTCCCCGCCTATGGAACACCCTCCCCATTGAAGTCAGGCAGGCTCCCTCCCTCCTATCCTTCCGTAGGAAGGTAAAAACTTGGTTGTGGGGCCAGGCTTTCGAATAAGAATCAGCAGCATTAATTACTATTATGTATACTGGAACTCAATTGACAGACCCAGTCTTTTAAACTTGTACACGCCTATCTATATTTTATAAATGCATTTTATGAATGTTATATGTAAGTTAATTTTTAACTGATTTATAGTGTATTGTACTGTTTTTAAATGTCTGTTTTATTGTAAGCCACCCTGAGTCCCCTGTTGGGTGAGAAGGGCGGGATATAAATATTGTAATAAATAAATAAATAAATAAATAAATAAATAGTACTTTTTAATGCCATTTTGAAGGCATGCTCTAAGACCACACAGAATTGTTTGAGCAGATAAAGATGTTGCTTATTTTGCAGATTAATACTGTCTTCAGTCTTTTTGTCTGTATTATTGATTTCAAAACATTGCATGGCAATGGCCTCGGTGATTGTAAGAATGGAAGAAAGATGACATCTCTTCAGCCATATCTTTGGCATCCTAATTATCTCTGAGGTTGCTGCTGCTGATACATACATAGAAATTAGAAGGGCAGCTTTTCCTGTTTTGGGTTTAGCAGTCACTGGGGAGAGGGGTGGACAACTCATCCATCCAACCTGATGAGTCTCTAGCTAGCCTCTGATATAAAAACATTTAAATAATTCTCCCAAGGTCTCATTGCCCCCCCCCCCCCAAATGAAATTAATTTTCCTTGGGCTGCCTTTCCATATTTAACTAATTGGGAAGGTACATTTATTCAATTTGGGTTAAATTCTTTGTTCCAATTTATGTGAAATTTTGTTACTGCTGTGATTCTGAAAGTAGCCATGAAGGGATTAAAAATTACACCCTAATTACAAGTATCTGCTCATTGCTCCCATGTTGTTATTCTTTAATTAGGGTAATTAGCTTTCCAGTTGTAACCAATGCCCAATACATCACTAAAAAAAACTGAAAGGAGCTGCAAGACAACGCAACTTCACTTTTGCAGCTAGTTATATTTTTCCATGCCATTGTATCTTTGCAATAGGTAGGTAGATTTGCAATATTTCCTTGCAGGGTTGTCATTCTTGTTATATATATATATATTCTGCACCAAATTAATCTTGTGTTGCTGTCTCATTTTAGTGATGTATAATAAAGTTTTGCACAGAAAGTAACCTTTACTCAGAATACATTCAAGCATATGTTTTTATGCTTCCTTTATCTAAGGAAGTTCTGCTCATGAATAAGTGATATATTTTGCAATGTTAAGGGCTGTGAAGTCAAATAATAATAATAATAATAACTTTATTCTTGTACCCCGCCTCCATCTCCCCGAAGGGACTCAGGGTGGCTTACATAAGAAAAACAGTACATAAATTTAAAATACACTATAATAACATAGTTATAAAACAACATAGCATGACAATTATTAAAACCAAGACATCAATTGCTATATACAAAGAGTGATCAGTGCAAAACTCTGAGTAAAGTCTATGAGTAAAATAGAGATGGGCAGGGGAGGACAAGGAGCCAATCACGTTAAAACACTAAAACCTATAAAAAGGGGGGGGGGCAATATTAAAGTGCAGCACAGTTTGAAAACAAGATACATGGCTGGTGACCTCTTCACCCAAAACATCAGAACATCCATGTTTTTAGACTCTGGCAGAAGGTGGACAACGAAGGAGGCAGTCTAATCTCCCTGGGGAGCAAGTTCCAGATTTGGGGAGCCACTACTGAGAAGGTCCTCTCTCTAGTCTCCACCAACCATGCTTGAGATGGAGGTAGGAGCGAGAGAAGGGCCTCCCCGGAAGATCTTAGAGGCCCATGCAGGTTCATAGGGGAGGAGACGATCATAGAAATAAGCAGGTCCCGAACTGTTTAGGGCTTTGTTGGTGATAACCTGCACCTTGAATTGGGCCCGGAAACTTATTGGTAGCCAGTGGAGCTGCTTAAGCAAGAGGGTTGACCGCTCTTTGTAGCTAGCTCCAGTTATTAATCTGGCCGCTGATCTTTGTACTAGCTGTAGTTTCCGAACTGTCTTCAAGGGCAGCCCCACATAGAGTGCATTGCAGTAATCCAGTCTGGAGGTAACTAAGGCGTGGACCACCATGGCCAAGTCAGACTCACAAGGTACAGTCGCAGCTAGCACACAAGCTTTAACTGTGCAAAAACCCTCCCGGCCACTGCCGATGCCTGAGCATCAAGTGTCAGCGCTGAGTCCAGGAGGACCCCCAGACTGCAGACCTGCGTCCTCAGAGGGAGTGCGACCCCGTCAAGCATAGGTTGCCACCCTATGCCCTGATCGGTCACACGACTGACCTGGATGTCAGGACCCAGACTGCGGAGCACCAATAACCATGCGCAGAGACCAGAATCTATCTAATATCTTTATTAAAGAAATATATAAAGTCAATAAAAACAAGTGAAGAATGTAGTTCAGAAGTAGACCTTTCAGGAAAGGTCAAATATAGTCCAGGAAAACAATGTCCAATATGAGATATTAGAGTCCAAAGTTATAATCCAATAACCGAAACACACACTTTGCCAAGCAAAGTGTGGGGAGATGACAAGGTCTTTAGTCCATGGAGGCTTGACAACAAGGCTGGAAAACAACTGGATACTTGGCTAAGCAAGACTTGATACGAGGCTACAAAGAACAAGAACTAGGTCCGTGGCAAGGTCCGTGAAACAAGGCGGCTTGAAACTTGGTCTGGGAAACAGGGAACTGGAGTATGAAGTCTACACACGATCTCACTCCTCAAGCTGACGAATTGACTCCGCAAGGTTTCCTTCGCGGGAAAACACCTAAATAGGGTCTCGCTTCCCGCCAGAATAACATTTTCCCTGGAGAACTAGAAATGAAACTCAACTCTGTCCAGATGCATGACTCCTTAGAATTTCCCAAGGGAAGCAGACCTAATCAGCTAATTGTTTGGCTGCGATCCTGGCGCTTCGGCGATTCGCCTCCCTAGCGCCTCTATCTTTATTATAATTGTCCTTTCTAGAAAACGGGGGAGAATTCTGCCCAAGGCTTGTTTGACTAACTTCTTGAGGGCAAACATCCTGCAGGTGCAGGGGCTCTGTTTCTGGCTGAAACGGTGTAAATCCCATGTTTTCCTCTTCGTCTGCCACAATGGTACTAGGAACGGGACTACAAGGCCCATGAGACATCACACTGGAGGACCTCTGTCTTGTCAGGATTAAGCTTCAGTTTGTTGGCCCTCATCCAGACCATCACAGCGGCCAGGCACTGATCCAGATTCCTACGGGCTTCCTTGGAATTTGGTGGAAAAGAGTAGTAGAGTTGAGTGTCATCCGTGCAGAGATGGCACCGAACTCCAAAACTCCGGATGACCTCTCCCAGCTGTTTCATGTAGATGTTAAAAAGCATGGGAGATAGAATAGACCCTTGTGGGACCCCACAGGTCAATGGCCAAGGGTCCAAGCAGGAATCTCCCAGCTTCACCAACTGGGAACGGCCCTCCAGGAAGGAGCGGAGCCATTGCAAAGCAACGCCCCCAATACCCATTCCGGAAAGCCGTCCCAGGAGGATACCATGATCGATGGTATCGAAAGCCACTGAGATGTTTAAGAGAACCAGCAGGTTCACACTCCTCCTGTCAAGTTCTCTGAAGAGGTCATCCATCAAGGCGACCAAAGCCATCTCCGTACCGTGACCAGGCCTGAAGCCATACACAGTAGAGTCTCACTTATCCAACATAAACGGGCCGGCAGAATGTTGGATAAGCGAATATGTTGGATAATAAAGAGAGATTAAGAAAAAGCCTATTAAACATCAAAATAGGTTATGATTTTACAAATTAAGCACCATAACATCATGTTAGACAACAAATTTGACAGAAAAAGTAGTTCATTACACATTAATGCTATGTAGTAATTACTGTATTTACGAATTTAGCACCAAAATATCACGATTTATTGAAAACATTGACTACAAAAATGCGTTGGATAATCCAGAACGTTGGATAAGTGAGACTCTACTGTATTTGTATAGTTCTACTTGTGACACAACCCATAACATGTTGAAGGATAAGTCAAGGCTATTTGTCCTAGAACAACGTGACTAGAGCTGAACGAAAGGTTCTGAGATTTGTATTTTTCTCATCCCCACAATAAAAAACACTTTGAAAAAATATTCTATACTAGTGTAGGTACTAGGCAATGCCCGGATAAGGGATTCTGTAATGATAATGACTAGAAGTAGTCATCGTTTGTTTTGGATTTTATGAATGGGCCCATTTGAAAATGAATAAGGATGTGAGTAAATTACAATTCCCATCATCATCTGTCATTGCCCTCCAACTATACCAGTAGTTAAAGTTGGCCATGATGGAGAAGTATGCCAGATTTGGTCCAGATACACCATCAGTGAAATTCAGTGGGCTCTCTGGATGTGGGTGGACTGCAACTCCCATCACCCTGGGCCAATCTCCCTGAAACCCGACTAGTATTCAAAGTTGGTCATGATGGGTATGTGTCCCTGTTTTGGTCCAGCTCCATCATCGGTGGAGTTCAGAGTACTTTCTGGATGCAGAGTGAACTACAACTCCCCCCCAGTGGGTCAGTTCCCCCAAAATCCTCCAGTATTTTCTGCTGGTTGAGGTGGGTTTGTGTGCCAAGTGTAGCTCAAATTCATTGTGTGCGGGATTCACAGTGCACTTACCATCTAAGTGAACAATAATTTCCATAACCCTGTCATAGCCCCCAAACCTGACCAATAGTTAAAGTTGGTCATGTAGTCAATGTGTGCCACCTTTGGTCCTGGTCCATTTTTGTGGGATTCACAGTGTACAGTATGGGTGAACTAAAACCCTATCGTCCTCTGTCATTGCCCCCTAAACCCTACTAGTACTTAAATTGGTCAGTGTGGTTCGATGTGCCAAGTGTAGCCCAGATCCATTGTGTGTGGGGTTCATAGTGCATTTTCCATCTGGAAGAACTATAATTCCTATAATTCTTTTTCATGTCCCCCAAACCCCGCCAGTACTAAAAGTTGGTCATGAAGGCAATGTGTACCACGTTTGGTCAAGATCCATTGTTTGTGGGGTTCATAGTGCTCTCTCTGGAAGTCCTTCCTGGATGCAGGGTGAACTACAGCTCCCAAAATTCAAGGTCAATCCTCCAAAACTCCTCCAGTATTTTCTTTAGGTTACAGAGAGTCTGTGTGTCAAGTCTGATCCAGATCTGTTGTTGCAGGGAGTTACAGTGCTCTCTGGTAGTGGGGGGCCATCTTGAAAATTACATACAAACAAACATAGATTCATAGAACTAGACACTCACTTTTATAATATACTAGTTTGGGGACCCGGCAATGCCCGAGTTATTTCATAAAGCCATTGTTTGCCTGTATTACAAATTTAGTCTAGATCCAATGTCAGCTGGGTTCAGTGGGTGTGGGTGAACTGTAACTCCCATATGAAAATCCCATTGTCCATGGTCCATACCCCTCCAAACAGCACCAGGATGTAGAGTGGGTCATGGGGGTTTTATGTGCCAAGTTTGGTCTTGATGAGTCATTGGTGGGGGTCGCAGTGGTCTCAGGAAGTGAGTGAAGGTATTGCAAGTCCCATTGTCCATAGTATACCCTGCTCCAAACCGCACCAGTGGGTCATGGGGGCTCTATGTGCCAAGTTTGGTCCAGGTCAGTCATTCCTGGTGGTCACAGTGGCCTGTGGAAGTGACAGCCAATCAGAAAGCTGCCACATACACAGCTGCATACATACAAAATACACACACACACACACACACTGACTTTTATTAAAAGATATATAGATATAGGTAGCCAGAGATGCCCAGGTTAGATAATTAGTAACACTGTCTATTTGAAAAAGTCATTGCTTTTTTGGATTTTATGAAGGATCCCATGACAAAAATGCATAAGGATGTGGGTGGACTACAACTCACATCATGCCCACAATCCCTCTTGAACTCCACCAGTACTTAAAGTTGGTCATGTTGGGTAAGTGTGCCACGTTTGCTCCAAATAAAAAGATATTCAAAGCTAAAAAAAAAACACACACACTAAAAATCTTCAGCAAGTGTGAAAAGAAAAAGAGAACAATTCTGATTGGACAGCATTTTTTGAAACAATGCTATTGTAGCAGGAGAAGAATCTGGTGTGATATTGCCCCAAGAAACAAAGAATTGGCATCGGCATTAAGTGGAAAGTAAAATGGGAAGTCAACTTCTCTTCTCATGACAAAGTAACATGCACTCACCCAAGTCCCAAGATCTACAAAGAAAGAAATTACTCAATATCCACTCTATCTAGTGGTGAACAAATTACAAAATATAGAGGGATCAAGTATATTGGTTATATGCCCTCTTATGAGTGGAGATACTGCAGTAGAGCTATGAATGAGGATATCGGAATTTTGGATCTCTGATAGATCCCTTCCATAGATCTGTTTATCCTGAACATTTGTAAAGACAGCAGAAATTCAACAGGTAAAACTCTCACCTCACCCTCATGATAAGATCTTTATGCAACAAAAGGCTTCACGTTTCTCTCTCTCATATCAAAGTTACAGGAGTCCTGCCAAGAAGGAAAAGGCTGCATGTCCTATATCAGCCATAACAACTCACCTCCTTATTCCTCACCTGTTAGCTCATGATTGCCTACAGCTTCTTTATCCCATCCATCGAAATCAGACAAGAAGGTAATTCTGTATTCTACATTGTTATAGAAATAATATAGTTCTGACACTTTGTTGTCAGAACTATATTACTTCAAAATAGTAGATTCAGGAGGACTTCCGGTGTGTGGACATGGCGGAGAGTCAGATCCTCTGAAGCTCCTGCAGAGGACCAGCCTTTCCAGTACGGTTGGGTAGAGCGATCGCTCCCTCTCTCCTGCGATTTATCGCGGGGAGACTGCGAAACCCACGGCCCCGGCCGATGGCCTATAGAGAGGTCTCTCCATCAAGGAGGGGTCTCTAGAAAGGCCCGGTATTTAGGGAGCCCAGGGTACGGCGGACCGTGGAAAAGGGCGAAGACTTCAGCTTGTCTTCACAATCTCCAGCCCCACACATTTCACAGATCGAGAATGCGCCTCGGAAGAAGCGACTATAAGAGAGAGCCTCGCAACACAGAGGTAAAAGAACTTTTTAAATCTTGCAGGTCTTAATAAAGCAAGAAAGTAAGAAAAAAGTAAGAAAAAAGAATAGGAACGGAGGTAGGGGATAAGGGGACGTTTAAACACAGAAAAAACAGTCTAGGAAAGTAAAGATTCTACCATTTCTTTGGGTGGCTGGTCTCACGGAGAACGGAGCGGGCTGCTGCAAAGGAGGGGAGGATCTGGCAAGACGGAGGAACTGTGGAGGAGCCTCACGGGCAGGGCAAGACGGAGAGTCAGGAAACATGGCGAACCCGAGGGGCTGACCTTGGAAACGCCGACGGAGAAGGAAGAGGAGTGGAGATAGCGAGGGCGCATGGTCCTGGTCGGAGAGGCAGTCGGCCGGAGGGACCCAGTGGACATCGAAGGGCGCACACACACTCACGGACTTCAGTGCGAGACTGGCTAATCCCAAAGAGACTAGTGAAATAACGCGAGACCCCAACGAGTCCTGGAGGAACTCGCTGGCGGCGCGATACAACGAAAGCGAACCTTAACGTAAGGCAGCATCAGGTAATTAAGCCATAAAGAAGCCATAAAGAAAGCCATAAATTAAGCCATAAAGGAAGCCTACACAATCTATTTACTTAGTAAAGTCACAACGATAATTGCAGCTAAAGGAAATAAGGAAGGAAGGAGGTGTAGGTAAGAGAGATTGGAGGAAAGAGAAGATACAAATAAGGGGTCTGCTTTTGATTAATTAACAGGTTCTATTGACTTATAAATAACTCTTTTGTATTTATCCCACTGATTAGGACAAAAAAAAAGGAGAAATTTATAGGCATAATAAAAGGAGACTATTTGGAAGCCTAGCAAACAGGTCAAAAACCTAAAGAAACAAAGATGGCATACAGACTTAGAAGCGAGAAGGATCTAAGAGATACCAAAACATCACAAAAAAGAGCCTCCATATCAGAGGAGCCTCAGCTAAAGGAAATGACTGACACTATCTTAAGAGAACTACAGAGAATGCAGGAGAAACAGGAAATATACCAAAAAATCGCCCAAGAACAGATGGCAGATCTTAGGAGGGAAATAAAAACGGAACTGAAAGGAATGAAACAGGAAATTGAAGGGCTGAACCAGGAACTGAAAGAGTTAAAAATAGACAAAACAGATCTCCAAAATTCACATGAAAGGCTCCAGGGCGAGGTGAGAACCTTGGACTCTAAAACAACGAAATTAGAAGTCAAACAAGAATGGCTGGAATCGAAGGAACTGGAGTATCAGCTAAGATTTCGCAATGTGTGGGAGGACGCGAAAGAGAATATAAGGAAGATTATAACGGAAATAATTGCGGACTCTCTCCATTGCACAATGGAAGAAGCTGATGACAGAACTGACCGGATTTATAGAATTAACACAAACTACGCAAGAAGGAACAAGACCCCGCGAGACATCATAGTGAATTTTACAAAAAAGATTTTCCGAGACGAAATGTTGAAGGCGAATAATGAACATCCAATAGTCTATAAAGAAAAGAGGATTGTGGTCTTAAAGGAATATCCGACGGAAACTCTCAACAGAAGGAGAAAATATCTATTCCTAGTGGATGAATTAAAAAAACAAAACTTGAGATTTCGGTGGGAAAAAGCTGAAGGTCTTATGACTACTTACAAAGGTCAGAAATACTGGATAACCTCAGAAGGGAAAGCAGAAAACTTCTACAAAAAAATAAAAAAGGACAGGGAAGAAAGAGGGAAAGAGGAAGTCTGGGGGAAAGTCGGAGGATCAGAAGAACAAGAATACAGGTGGAAAAAGGCAAACAGGAAAACATGTGAAAATAAGGAAGAGGAGAATCTGGACACACTAAATTTGAAAGGAGCCACTAAGCAGACTATGGAAAGAGAAACACAAAGGAGAGACAAAGAAGAGTTAGAAGTTATGGAGACTGAGGAGAACCCTACTTACCTCACAGATGAGGAGGAGAAAGGGGGAAGTGGAAATGAAACTGACTCAACATGATAAAACAACTTAAAATTTATAGTAACAATGTAAACGGGCTGAATGGCCCCCAAAAACGTAATAAAATATATAATAAATTAAAAAATCTGATTATGACATAATTTCTCTACAGGAGACACATATCAAATTAGAGCATGCTGACTATTTAACCCAAAATAAATTAGGACAAGAGTTCCACTCATTAGATACCCAGAAAAAGAGGGGGGTAGTTACGTATATTAGTTCCAAAATCCCAGCGCAATTGTCCTTTAAAGATAACGAGGGAAGGATACTAGGGGTAACTATTACCATAGAAAGGACCAAAATTTTGCTCTGCAACATATACGCTCCCAATGGGAACAAATCGGCATTTACCAAAAAATTAAAAGATCTAATATCAAACAAGGAATTTGATAATATGATTATAATGGGCGATTTTAACGGAGTTCTTAACTATGAGATAGATAAAAACCCAGGGAAGGGACATAGGAAAAAAACATACAAGGGAACTCTACCAAAAGACCTCCAAAACTTCAAGGAAGAATATAATTTAGTCGATATATGGAGATTACATCATGAAGGGGAAAGAGACTATACCTTCTTCTCTGAGAGACACAAAAGCTGGTCTAGAATTGACATGATCTGGGTGTCAAACTCCCTATCAATAAGAGTGAAAAAAACGAATATATTGCCAAGATCTCATTCAGATCACTGCCCCTTGGAACTGACCCTTAATCAACATAAAAACAGTTGGAGATGGAGATTAGATAGTAATCTATTGAAAAAGAAAGAGGATATAGAAATCAACAGGAAACTAATAGAGGAATTCTTTATTATAAACAATAATCAAGAAACCCCCCCTAATATTATATGGGATGCCAGCAAAGCGACCATGAGAGGGTACCTCATACAGCAAGGTGCCCGAAAACAGAGAGAGAGACAAGACCAGTCCAATTTGATAATAGGGAAAATCATACAATTAGAAAAAGAGCTAAAAATTAACCCCAAGAACCAAAAAATACTAAAGGATCTCAAACTGTATAAAAAAAAACGAGAATACCTCGAGTTAGAACAAAGAGCCAATCAATTAAAATTTCTCAAACAAAACTATTTCGAGAACGCAAACAAACCGGGGAGATGGCTCTCCAGGAAATTGAGAAGGAAGAAAGAGGCAACCTATATAAATAAAATTAAACTAGAGGGTAAAATCTACGTGACAGAGAAAGATATCCTAGATCAGTTCCTTAAATTCTACAGCAAACTATACGAGAAGGATGAGGTGGAAAAAGAGAACATCTCAAAATATTTGGGTAAACTCTACCTACAAAAGATTAAAGAGGAAGACAGAGAAAGGTTAAACAAGGGAATTTCAGGGGAGGAAATTCAAAAGGCTATTAAAAAATTAGACGGGACAAAATCACCGGGTCCAGATGGTATATCCGCAATATACTACAAGACATTTGAAAAAGAATTGATTCCACACCTACAAAAAATAATGAATTTGATAAGAGAAGGGGGAAGTATGCCGGACTCTTGGAAAGAAGCTTTAATAACGGTAATCCATAAGGAAAATACTGACCAAGAGGACATTAAAAATTATAGACCCATTTCATTACTTAATGTGGACTATAAGATCTTTTCAAGTATTATGGCTGACAGATTAAAAATTCTTCTAGCAAACTGGATTAACCAAGATCAAACGGGTTTTCTGCCTAACAGACAAATCAAAGACAATGTCAGGATGGTAATTAATCTATTAGACTATTACGAAAAAAACATCCAAAGGGAGGTACTATTTATTGCGATTGATGCAGAAAAAGCATTTGATAGGGTCAATTGGGATTTTTTTAAACTCCTAGCACAAGAATTAGATATGGGTCACTACTTCCGAAATTCATTAGAAGCCATCTACCAAAATCAAAGTGCCAAAATTAGAATTAATGGACAAGAAACCAAACCACTGAACATCGAAAAAGGAACGCGGCAGGGATGCCCCTTATCCCCACTAATCTTTATCATGACATTGGAAATCTTGTTAATTAATATAAGAGACAATAAAGAATTACAAGGAGCAAATATACAAGGGATAACCTATAAGGTGAAAGCGTACGCAGATGATATTATCTGCTTTGTAGAAAATCCAATGAATACAGGGAAAAAATGGATGGAAGTCATTAAACAATTTGGCGCACTAGCAGGGCTAAAAATTAATCTGAATAAAACTAAGGCGTTAGCAAAAAATATATCCAAGAGGAGGCAGGAAATAATAGCTAATCAATTAGGCATCCAGCTCTCCACAAAACTAAAATATTTAGGAATAATATTAACATCAAAAAACATTCAACTTTTGCAAAACAATTATTTAAAAACGTGGAACGAGATCAAAAAGGATTTAGATCGGTGGAAGAACTTAAAAATCTCACTCTGGGGAAGGATTTCGACCATCAAAATGAATATCCTTCCAAGAATGCTGTACCTATTCCAATGTCTACCAATCTTACGAAATCAGAAAAACTTTATAAACTGGAATAAAGATTTAAGTAAATATATTTGGCAGGGGAAGAAACCACGAATTAAAATGCAAAATTTAACAGACGATAGGAGTAGAGGGGGCTTTGCAGCACCGAACCTCAAAATTTATTACGAAGCTTGTAATCTACTATGGATAAAAGATTGGATTCAACTCAGAAATAGAAAGATACTAAACATTGAGGGTTTCGACCTACGGGTAGGTTGGCATGCGTACTTATGGTACGAAAGAACAAAAATAGAAAAAAAATTTTATAACCATCCCATAAGGTCGGCACTAATAAAAACATGGCAAAAATACAAAACAAGAATGTACAGTAGGACACCAAAATGGATTTCTCCCCTAGAGGCAGTGCAAAGAAGGTTAATGGGGTGGGATAGCTGGCCAAAATATGAAGACTTACTGAAGAAACAGGGCCCAGAGTGGATATTAAAATCACATCAAGAACTGTTAGAAGGGAAAATCAAGGTATCTTGGTTACAATATGGCCAACTCAGGGAATATTTCAAAAGAGACGGACCAATAGGCTTCATGGATAAAAACAGTTTATGGGACAGAGTATTATTTACTGACGGGAAACTTATCTCCAAAATTTATAAAATATTATTGGAATGGGAGACGGAAACAAATTATATTAAAAATTGCATGACCAAATGGTCCAAAAACATTGGCAGACCAATCCTTTTAGAAGAATGGGAGGCATGCTGGACCAGGAAACTGAAACTAACATACGCCCTTGAACTAAAAGAAAATTGGATGAAGCTATTTTATAGATGGTATATGACACCAAAAAAACTTGGTTACATAAACAAAAATTTAAATACGAACTGCTTGAAATGCGGTAGGGAGGAAGGTGGCTTTTACCATCTATGGTGGAAATGTTGCAAAGCAAAAGAATATTGGTCTATGGTACACAACAACATACAAAAAATATTAGAGGTGAAATTTCTCCAATTACCGGAGACCTACTTATTAGGTATATCAAAACTACAAGCAGGGTCAAACGACGAGAAACTGATGATCTTCCTCACCACAGCAGCTAGAATAGTGTATGCCAGACACTGGCGACAAAAGGAATTACCCACAAAAACAGAATGGTTAGTAAAAGTTCTCGAAATAAAAAATATGGATAGACTAACATTTCTGTTAGCAAAACAAAAAGGAACTCCAAGAACAGAAACTAAGTGGCAACAGGTGGACAGATACATTAGTACAAACGAATTAAAAGAATAAAACAGAAAGGAGACGCAATTTAAATAAATAAATAAATAATATATAATAAAATAAATGTAAAGAGGGAAGGGAAAAGCTCGAGTCGAACCTGAAGGGATTCTAGTTTTCCACATAACTCAAAATAAATAAATAGAGGATAAACTACAAAAAAAATTAAAAATAAATTAAAATAATTAAGAAAAAAAATTAATTATAAATAAATATATAGACATAGGTATAAATAAACAGATAACTAAACACCCCAAGCATACTATAACAGACATGGAGGAAAGAAGAACTTGTAAGGGAACAGAAGAAACGAATGAAGACTGCAAGAAAAGATGGACTAAGCAAAATCCAAACCTCTATGATGCGTCGCGGAAGTTCCTTCTGTTTTTAATCCTCCTCCTATTTTCTCTCTTCTTGTTTTTTTTTTTTTTCTTTTCTCTTCGGTACGTCTCTTATAGTAGCGTACAGCACTCTCTCTATCCTGGTTGCACTCGCCCATACAACCAGACTCACCAAATTTTATTGTATCCCATGCTCCCCTAGCACCCATTTCTCCATTCTCCAACACTTATCCAACCCTTCGTCTTATGTTTTATGTTGTATTTGTCTTTTTGAAAATCTTAATAAAAACTATTTAATTTAAAATAGTAGATTCAGCAGTATTCACAGGATTCATTCAAAATCTCTGAGGGCACTTTCTATTATACAAATGTCTAAGGATAGATTCTATGTTACAGTCTTGATTGTACAACCTCAGTGTTTTTCTTTTTAATGAAAAAACCCAAATATATCTAAAATTGAAACAAATAGGAAGCAAATACTACTGGAGAAAAATACAGAAAAATGTTCATATTTTTATAAAATATATGCCTCTACATATTACATCAAAGTGGAAACAAGCAAAATATAGTGCTTCAAACAGGTGGACTTCCCACTTCCCCCTTGAAAAAAGGCAGGATCCCTAATTATTCTTATCCTGTTGAAATTATTTTAATTTTGCATCTCAGCAGATCCACATTTGTATGCTGAAAACAGGTGTTCATCAAAAGGAAATGATAAAGAGATGCCGCAGTCAAAGCTTGGAACCTTGCCGGCATGGTGTGATGACAGATAAATTAGAAAAAAATATCCTGCTCAACATCTCCCTTCTTCAGAAGGAGATTACACCTTTTTAAAAGGCAAAACATGCAGTTCAATTACTTATTGTCTTGGCATGTGGTTGTGATGAAAGAGGCAGTCTTAAACATCAATAGAGCTAAACTAACATTCCCAGATGGGCTTCGGAAGAGGAAAACCTACAGCAAGATCCACCTGCATATGAAGTAATGTTTTGTTGCCAATGATTTTTAAGTGTAGAAATATTTCTTCATCTTCTCATTCAGTGCCCCTTCATCTAAAATGACCATCTCACATGGAAGTCTCTCCCAGATAAAAGAGGAAAAAGTGTTCCCACCTCTAGGATTAGATCTTTTTCTCCTTAATGATTCTATTACAAAATGTAATAGAGATAATGAGAGAAAAAGAAACTGAGCAAGTAAGATACAAATTCATATCCATTATATTAAGTGAATATAGCTTGCATGGCACAATCATACCCAAAATCGAAGCAAACTGCAAGCAGAATATATCCTAAAAGAACAGAGCAGGCAAGCCTGACTATACAAGGCTCTGAAAGAACATCATGTTATAAAAAAAAATACAGGCATTCATTTCTTAATAGGTAACTATTTCCAAGCTGAACAATTTCCCCTTAAATATTAATATAGCAAGAACTTCATAGAACTTGAGCATTTTCAGAATTTTATACAGTATCAGTGTTCCAATAGATGGTTTAGTAACTAATTGTGATTTTATTTATTTATTTTAAATAACCCATAGCAAAATTAGCAGGGTGGCTATCAACAGAAAAACACATGCCTCTTAAGCAACATGGATCTCAATATCTGTCAATCAGTAGGAAACTCAAACCACAGTTCTGGATAACAAGAATAAATTCCCTGTTCTCATGTCACTATGACATTCACAACATGCACCTTATTTCAATATTGCACAGGATGTTATACTTGGTTCATAAGCTATAGATAGCTACTATAGAATGCAGGACATTATTTGATGGAATACTAAGCCTTGCACATATCATACTTGTGCTGAAATAACTACTTCAGGTAACTGCTATTGTCAATATTTTGTTGGCATACTTATGTCCCCCTGTATATTAATATGCAAAAAGCTAAGCAGCAGTGGGCCTGATTAGTACTCGGATGTGAGAGCACCAGGGTATATCAGGAATTTTCACATAGGGTAAGAAAGAATCTTGTCTAAAACCTTGGAACTGCTATTATTCAGCCAGGACAAACAATACTGGACTAGATGGACCAGTATAAGGCAGCTTCAAATATTCCTCTACATAGTTAACCAGTGAGATCACTGATACAAGGCTTACTGGTCGTACTGCAAACATGAGTGCCACTGGGCTTCACAAAGGTGGGTTCCCAATAATAGCACCCATTGTTTAGACTCTCTTCTGCATGAGCTTTGAGTTCCTTTGAGTCCCATTTAGGAGAAAGGCAGAATATAAATCAAATAAATAGGGAAGAAACTGTTAGAATTCAACCACACACTGCTCAAGACTGCAATCCTCAATGAGAAGCAACTAGATAGCATTAGACTAGGCTATTCCACCCCCCCCACCCCCCACCCCGCTCCTGTTGATGTATCTGTTTTTCCCTCTCTCTCTCTGTCTCTGTCTCCTCCCATCCTTGTTGAGGATGTAGAATGGCATTTCTTTAGTATATATGTCCTTTTGTTTTAGGTCGCACTTGTCATTTTCCACCTTTTCATTCAGACCTCTCTATATTCTGTGTGATTGAGAGAATGTGATAATAATAATAATATATAATAATAAAAACTCTGCCGCTAGCAGGACCTCAAGATTGAATTTCAAAGATTCTGGCAGAAACCAGTACAGGTGGTCCCGGTGGTGATCAGCACATTGGGTGCTGTGCCAAAAGATCTCAGCCGGCATTTGGAAACAATAGACACTGACAAAATTACGATCTGCCAACTGCAAAAGGCCACCCTACTGGTATCTGCACACATCATCCGAAAATACATCACACAGTCCTAAACACTTGGGAAGTATTGAACTTGTGATTTTGTGATACGAAATCCAGCATATCTATCTTTTTTGCTGTGTCATTCAATGCCGTTATGTCAATAATAATAATAATAATAATAATAATAATAATAATAATAATAATGATAATGATAATAATAATAGGTGCCATGCCAAAAGATCTCAGCTGGCATTTGGAAACAACAGACATTGACAAAATCACGATCTGCCAACTGCAAAAAGCCACCCTACTGGGATCTGCACGCATCATTCGAAAATACATCACACAGTCCTAGACACTTGGGAAGTGTTTGATTTGTGATTTTGTGATACGAAATCCAGTATATCTATCTTGTTTGCTGTGTCATAATAAAATAATAATAATAATAAGAAGAAGAAGAAGAAGAAGAAAAAGAAGAAGAAGAAGAAGAAGAAGAAGAAGTTGTTTATTTATACCCTGCCTCCATCTCCCCCGAAGGGGACTCGGGGAGGCGTACATGGGCCAAGCCCGGATAAAAACAATAACAATATACAATACATCAATAGAAAAAAACATACACAATTATTAAATTTAAACATTAACCTATAAAAATAAAGAACAGACTTAATAAAACATGAAATTAAAAACAGCAAGGTTGTAATAATAGACTAGGTAAAGTGCACATTGTAAAAATTGTAAACTCGAGGTAACTGATAAAGTGCTGCAGATCCGTGGGAGAGCAATTTGGGATGGGAGAAACCCTGAGTCAATGTCAAATTAACCAGGAAAAAGTGCAACCGGTACAGAAATGGTCATGGAACATGATTGTGATGGAGATGGGCAATCTTTATCCAAAGGCCTGTGTGAAGAGCCAGGTTTTCAAGCTCTTCCTGAATGCAACCAGGGTGGGGGCTTGCCTAATTTCCCTGGGGAGCGAGTTCCAGAGCCGGGGGGCCACCACGGAGAAGGCCCTCTCTCTCGTCCCCACCAACCGTGCTTGCGATGGAGGCGGGAGCAAGAGGAGGGCCTCCCCGACGAAGAGATCATGCAGGTTCGTAGGGGGAAAGGCGATCACAAAGGTAGGAGGGTCCCAAACCATTCAGGGCTTTGTAGGTGATCACTTGCACCTTGAATTGGGTCTGGAAGATAAACGGCAGCCAATGGAGCTCCTTAAGCAGGAGGGTTGACCACTCCCTACAATTAGCTTCAGTTAGAAGCAAGGCTGCTGAGTGTTGGACTAGTTGAAGTTTCCGGGCCGTCTTCAAGAGCAGTCCCATGTAGAGCGCATTGCAATAGTCCAGTCTAGAGGTAACTAAGGCATGGACCACCATGGCCAGATCAGACTTCACGAGGTAAGGTCACAGCTGGCGCACAAGTTTTAATTGTGCAAAGGCCCTCCCAGCCACCACTGACACCTGAGCATCAAGCGTCAGCGTTGAGTCCAGGGGGACCCCGTCAAGCACAGGTTGCCACCCAATACCCCGATCGGACATATGACTGACCTGGAGGACCTCTGTCTTGTTGGGATTAAGCTTCAGTTTATTCACCCTCATCTAGCCCATCACAGCCGCCAAGCACTGGTCCAGTATCTGAGAGGCTTCCTTGGACTTCAGTGGAAAGGAGTAGTAGAGTTGGGTGTCATCCACGTAGAGATAGCACCGAACTCCAAAACTCTAGATGTCCTCTCCCAGCGGTTTCATGTAAATGTTGAAAAACATGGGGGATAGAATGGAACCTTGTGGGACCGCACAGGTCAATGGCCAGGGGGCTGAGCAGGTGTCGCCCAGCTTCACCAACTGGGAACGACCCTCCAGGAAGGACTGGAGCCACTGAAGAGCAGTACCCCCAAGGCCCATCCCAGAGAGCCGACCCAGAAGGATACCATGGTTGATGGTATTTGGAGGTTATTTCCTTTTGTTTGAAACTTAGAAGTAATCGAGTTCGAGAGAAGCTTAGACCCAATCTTTTCTATCAAGAAATGTAGTTCTTATTTTTTTAAAAACAAACCTTTTGAAACTTTAAAGATTGAACTCTGCATCTTTGCCTCCTTAGCTCAAAAATTCTTGCCACAACATTACACCTTCTGCTTGCTGTGAGCTAACTGCTCAGTTAAGTATCCTGTTTTGTGTTTTAAATACTCTGCTATTTTGGAGATTTGTATAACAGAAACAGTATCCGGTTTCAAAGCCTTTTGAAGACATGTCTATTTGCCAGGCATTCCCTCATTGATAATTTTTCTCATAATTCTTTTTTCTTATATTTTATTGAGATTTCAATACGATCAATCACAATTTTAAATGTACTTAAAGCAGTTTTCATTTTAAATTACACAACTCTTTTTTAAGACAACCCCTTTTCACATTATCAAATAATACAGAAATATTATCATACACTTACTCTGGTTTTCTTGTTCACTTGCTTATCCCATGCTGCCTTCATCAAATCACCTGCTAGTTCCCTTTATTTCCTAACTAGTTGATAAATCTGACTAGGAAGACAAACAATGATGAAACATGCTTGGCGGAAAATGCCAGAAATTGTTTTTAAATACTGCATTCAAGAATTAATGTCTCATGATAATCACAATAAGAGTTGTGGCAGTCTGGTACATTTTACACTAGAATAACTTTTAAAGTGCTGCCAGATTATCTGGTATGAATGCTGCAAGACTGCCTGGATGGGTACATTTATTTATCTGGATGGGTACATTTTTTATCAAAGCACTTTTCATCACAGGATCTCAGGATGTAAAATGTAAGCAGTTTAAAACATTTCCAGATAAGATCTTTGATGCTAATTGGAAACAACCCAACTGCTCTCATCTATTAAATATAAATGAATTAACTGGACTAAATGGATGTTCTCTTGGCTAGGCAGAGAAGCCTTATGCAAGAGAAGAGATCTGACGGCTAAATCATCTGTCAACATTTAAGACACAACTCAAAACCAATCTCTTTTGGCAGGCCTACTCAGTCAATTTTAACTTGTACATTTTAATCTGCATTTATTTGTGAATTTTAACCTGCATTTTAATTGTGTGTGTCTTGTTATATGTAGTTTAATACTCCTCTGTCTTATCTTTCCGTTTTAACCATGTTGTATCCATCTCGAGCTACAAGTGGAGGTGGGTAATAAATTTATTGTTGTTGTTGTTATTGTTGTTGCGATAGCCAAAATGACTTAATTACCAAAAATTAGTATTTTATTCCAAATTTTCCTTGTTTTCATTAATAACAGTCTGGAAGGGGGATCCATCACGGTGTGACAAGCTCAAGGTCTCCCAGTGGGTTTCCATGGCCATCAATGATTTGAACATCGATCTCCAGAATCATAGTCCAACTTTCAAGCCAGTAGCTCTCACATACTTTCTACCTAGAGCCATTTAATGAAATTGCTAAAAAACACAGAACAAGTTGCCACCTGAGTGAAGTCTTTTATCTGAACATATGGGAGTCAATACAGATTTCCTGCACAAAACTTTGATTTCTTGCCTTTTGCCTTATAGACAACTGTTATCATCATACTAGGTTTTATATTGGCTGCTGCTACTGAATTGAATGCAGAACTGTTATTATTGCAAGGGAACTGGGATGCTTTAACATTGACATAGCAGCACTTCAGGAGACCCAGAGAGCAGGAAAGGGACAGCTGAAGGAAGAAAAAGGAGGCTATACCTTCTTCTGTAAGGGACTGCCTGAAGAAGAGCGAATAATACACGGAGTCGGCTTTGTTATCAGAAATGACCTGGTGAAGCACCTGTACGAAGCACCCATTGGCATTATCAAACGACTCTCAACCCTCCGAATTAACCTTGCCAAAAACCAACAGGCAACCATCATAAGTGCCTATGCACCAATACTAGATGCTCAAAAGACATCAAGGAAAATTTTTACTGTCAGCTGGACACCACCCTATCAGAGATACCTAAGGAGGTCAAAATCATCCTCTTGGGGGATTTTAACACAAGAGTTGGACAAGACTCCAACCTGCGGAGAGGGACCATAGGAAAAGACGGGAATGGAAACAGCAACTCGAATGGCATCCTGCTTCTCACCAAATGTGCAGAACACAACCTTGTCATCACCAACACGCTCTTCTGCCAGAAAAACAAGCTAAGACATCATGGAAGCATCCCCAATCAAAGCATTGACACCTCTTAGACTATGTAATTACACATGCCAGAGACTGCCACAACATGCTTCTCACAAGAGCTATGACAGGCGCTGATGACTGCTAGACAGACCAAAGGTTAATCCGATCCATGATAGCTATCAAGATCGCCCCCAAACACAAACGAAAAAAGCAAGGAAGAAAGATGAGGTGCAAAATGAACACCCAAGCCCTTCAGGAGCTCTCCAAATAAGCCCTTCTCCAAAAAACACTCAAGGATCATCTACCCACAAAATACCCCAAAAATGTTGAGGAACAAACTGAAGACCTCCATCATCACAGCCTGTGAAGAAACCGTTGGATACCAAACTAAGAAATATCAAGATTGGTTTGATGAAAATAACAAAGAGATCCAACAGTTAATTGATAAGAACAGGAAAGCCTTCTAAACATGGCAGAGGGACACCAACTATGCTGCTAAGAAAAAGATCTACGGCAATGCAAAAGCTGAGGTCCAAAGAAGGACCAGAGAACTCAAGAACAAAGAAGTGGACAAAGAAGGCTGAAGAAATCCAACACTTGGCAGATACCCATGATGCTCAATGATTTTTTAAAGCCACCAAGGTCATCTACGGACCCAGAAATCATGGCATATACCCTCTACATATTCAAATACTTATATTTTTATGAGTTCAGTGAAGGCAATGGCCTACAGTTCCCAAGTAACAGTAAAAACGAAAGTACTAAGGAGATTTTTATAGGCTTGCAAAATCAGACCTCACTGAATGTGTTGTTAATGCAATCCTGGACAGGAGCAACAACAGCCTTCCTCCCTTGTCCCTTAAAAATTACCGTCTAATTTGTATAAGAAACCCAGTCACATAATACCTAATGTAAGCTCTAAAATGTTGGCTAAGTTTTTTTTCCATGTGCCTTTACAGCTGGTTTAATTAGTGTATGGCAAATGACCTTGTCTGCAACCCCATGTGACTTTCTAATTTTAATTTCTAATTTCTTGTGTTTAATCACTGCAGATACATTTAAACATTTTAGCAGTTGAACAAGTTTAAATTGCAGAATTCATGTTTAAATTATCAAATTACAGGTTGTAATTACAAATTAGTTTTGTGTCAGGATTGACATAAACAAGAAAAAGGGCAGGTTAAAGTATATATCTTCATCAGTTTTCTCTACATTTAGGACTCATTATTATTGAAAATGTTGTTTGAATCTACGTCATCCAGTAATTCAGTTTATGTTATGTTTCCTTCTCTTGTTCACAGTGAGGGTAAATGTGTAGTTGTAGCAGGAAAATTATCTCATTATAAAAAAGGAGGAAAAGATTGCTTCAGTTTAAAGAAATGTCTCATTTACAAACAACTGTAATGAAGGAGTCATCAGGAAGGGAACTTTAGGGTGCATTTGACTTATGCTGAAAGATGCATCTTAAATACTTAACAAAAAATAATAATAAAGTAAACTACATTGAGGCAAGCATTACCAGTGTGGCATGGGAAAGATTGTGAGGATTTACTTAAGTCAAATGTTCCCTTAGTAAAACATTAACTGCTCACTATTTGGGAAAGACACTCCTAGTTCACAGTTCCTATTGTGATCATACCATTATTAGGACAATAGAATGGTACAAAATTTATTGTGTTAACTTTTTAACAGGCCCTCCAGGCCATCCTCTCCTCCATCCCAGTGGTCTTTTTTCTTTTCAGATTCGTATGTTATTTGAGTGATTATATTCCTTTTGTTTATGTGATTGTTTTAGTCAATTGTTATGTTTTGTTTTTCGGCAGTTTATCGGCTGTTTATCGAATGGCATCTGTTTTTCAGCAGTTTATCGGCAGCCAGCTCCACTGGCTGCCGATAAACTGCCGGGCCCAATTCAAGGTGCAGGTTTTGACCTATAAAGCCCTATACGGCTCGGGCCCTACCTATCCGTGATCGCATCTCCTCCTATGAGCCAGTGCGGACCTTGAGATCTTCCGGGGAGGCTCTTCTCGCACTCCCACCACCGTCTCAAGTGCGGCTGGTGGGGACGAGGGAACGAGCCTTCTCGGCAGTGGCCCCCCGGCTCTGGAATGCACTGCCAAAAGAGATCAGGCAATCCCCTACATTATCCAATTTCCATAAGGAACTGAAGACCTGGTGGTGTCGGCAGGTTTTTGAGTAATTATATTGGACTACCACCAATTTCTGAGCCTGAATATATTGCACAAGATTTCCCTAGCCTAAAATGATACATTTTAAAATATTGGGTTTATGGTTCCTGTCCCCTTGATCTGGTCATGTACGTGTGATTTATTGTTATAATTGTATTATTTTACTTTGTTTAATAATGTGTATTATGTTGTTATGTAATGTTTGTGTTGCTTTTATGACTGTAAACCGCCCTGAGTCCCATCCAGGAGATAGGGCGGTATATAAATAAAGTTTTATTATATTATTATTATTTGTTTTTAATTCTTATAGCATTTTATAGTGTTTTCAGTGTTTTATTGTACAATGTTTTATGCTGATTTTATATTGAGTCCCTTTCGGGAGAGAGGGCGGTATACAAATAAACTTTTACTTACTATTTACTTTACTACTTAAACTTTGCATGTACATCTAAAGCCTGTCCTCAAGTGGTCAGCCGTTAGCATATTAGAAAACATTTAAATAAAAAGTTCTAGAAAGGATACACTCTTTTACTTATTCCCAGTGAAGATCATCCACCAGGCTAAACCCAGAGTATGTCCAAGTATTTAAGTATTCAGAATTTGTCCATGTATTCAGGACCATCCAGAACTACCATGAACTATCTTGTCCTAAACATGGAACGTTGACAGGATAATAAACATTAAGATCAGAGTGTTGTCAACAAGTGTTATATTGTTTACAATTTACTGCACCATTGCCGTCTTCATGGAGCAGGAAGCATAGGTGGTATACAAGAGAAACTGTCAGAGACAGAACGCCAGTGAGTAAAGCAAAACTCAGTTTATTGAGATTACAAAACTAAAAATGCCCGTAGGAGACAAAAAACAGGGCAAACACTTGACTTCAGTGTGATATTTATTTATTTATTTATTTAATTTATATACCGCTCTTCTCCCCCAGGGGGACCCAGAGCGGTCTTACATAATGGCAAGATTAATGCCCCATATAATACAAAATATAGTAAAACAAACGATCGTAAAAACACACTTAAAAACCAATATTATACCCCATTTAAAACAGTAAAGCACTGTGTGGCCATTACAACAGGGCCAGTAGCATTGGGCCAAAAGTCAGAGCCAGTCTGTATTCAATTACACATTAATCCAGCGAATACATCAGATTATATCGACCGTATCTTAGGATGGGCCAAAAGCTTGGTCCCACATCCAGGTAACAAAATGATAGGTAACAAAAAACAACTCAGATTGAGCTTAAACAACTCAAAGGGAAAAAACCGGGTTAAACAGAAGTATAATCCGGATTAAATCAAAAGTGCTTACTTCAGCCTGGCAAACAATGCAAACAAAGGAGGATCAACAGGAGTCAGAAGGTAAACAACAGACTGGTAGCAGATTCCTCTCTGCTACTCAGAAACAGCAGGAGACTAAACCAGGCTTGTTTATTCCTCCCTGCAGCGAAGGAAAACGTGGTCGTAGTCAGGATTCAATTTAAGGTTCAACAGCCAACGATATCCAGGTCCAGGCTCAGCAGTCAGGGAAACGGCAGTCAGCAGGGTCCCAATCCGGTCCAGAGGTCAATAGCCAAACGTAGCCGTCTAGGAATCCAAAGGTCTCACCGATAAGCAGCAGAAGGGATAATCCAGAATCGAAGTCAGTCAGTCCAGCGTCAATCCAGTGTGAGTAGGTATTGCCCGTCAAAAAGACGACGGAGGTCCAAGCTATTGAGATTAAACACAAGTTGCACAGAGAAAAACCCCGCACAGTTCCTCCCGCCGTCGATGCCCAGTGTCCTTGGTAAACTTACATATCCAGCAACGAATCACACCCGTCTTCAGGAAGTTCCCCAACAAAAGCCCAAGCGTCCGTCCAGATTACCTTGCCCAACGCAATTAGACATTGATCCCAAACCCCAATTTATCCCAGTTCAAGCTCATCATCGCTGTCAGCTGCCATCCCAATTCCAGGCGCCCCAAACTCATCATCCTCATCAGAGCTAAAGCACCTTTGACTACGCCCCACAGCATCCCCAGCTGTGGATCCCGCTCCATCCCTCCAGCCAGTCCATGGGTCTGATCCTGCAACCCGCCACTCACCTCCCATGCTTTCATTGCCTGTTTCCCCAACACCCAAATCCT
Source organism: Anolis carolinensis (assembly GCF_035594765.1). NCBI lineage: Eukaryota > Metazoa > Chordata > Lepidosauria > Squamata > Anolidae > Anolis > Anolis carolinensis. The sequence continues at coordinate 275,207,527 of NC_085843.1, read as the reverse complement.
CCCTCACACGAGTCCATTCCATGTCATCCTCCTCCGAGCTGGCCATCTCTTCCTCCAAACCCTCAGAAAAACCCTCAAATGAGTCCTCATCTGTCAGGTCTGTAAACAAATCCCGGAGCCGTTTTCGTTCACGCTCCTCGAAAGAGTCTGACTCTCGAGGAGTCTTATGCCCCCTTCTTCTATTATCGGAGCCCGAAGGCTCAACCATAACAGAAACTGAGTGTTTACATTCAAGCTTCCTGAGACAGTTTTAATTAGTAAGGAAGGACATGGACCAAGGACACAGAGTATGTTGTAAAATTTCAAATTGCCCATCTATGTATTCCATCTGAGCAGGAAAGAAGCAATCGGAACTATCTGTATCCAACTCTGATTTCACTATAGTTATGGGATCCAGATGGAGAGGCAGCTAAAACTGATGAAGGGGTTCTGCAGCAAAATGTCCACCAAAAGAATGGCAAGTTATATAGAAACCAGCAAACAGATGTTGATGTTTGAATTCTTGCATATGACAAGTCATATGGCAATTGTATAACATCTTGTTAGTAAATTGCAATTTTGTGCAACCCAACGTGTATAATGTCAGTAAATGCATGTAACCATTGTACCGTATTTCTCCAATTCTAAGATGCCATTGATTGTAAGACACTCACTAACTTCAGTACCACCAACAGAAAAATGTTTTATTTATATATTGATACACATATATAAAAAGCACCTGCAATCCTAAGATACCCCCCCCCCCTCATTTTTAGATATGTGTATATGAGTGGAAAGGTGCATCTCAGAAACAAAGAAATACAGTATATATGTATTAATGAAGTCTTAGGAGCTAGCTTTTTACTGAGCTTCCCCTTCTTTATCAGGAGTGAGTCTGCTGTGTCACAGAAGGAAATGGCATTTTAAGGGGTATACATTCATGTTACATATTACTTGATCCAGGGGTCCTCAAACTTTTGAAGCAGAGGGCCGATCCACAATCCTTCAGACTGTTGTGGGGCCAAATTATCATTTGAAAAAAAAATACAAATTCCTATGCATACTGCACATGTCTTATTTGTAGTGAAACAACAACAACAACAATGAAAGAACAATACAATATTTAAAAATGAAAACAATTTTAACCAACATAAACCTATCAGGATTTCAATGGAAAGTGTGGGCCTGCTACTGGCCAATGAAATAGTCAAGTTAATTAGGATTGTTGTTGTGTGACTTCAAGTCATTTCAGACTTTGGTCGAGGCTAAGTCTAAAATTAATTATTTATTTACTGCATTTATTTACTACATTTATATCCCACCCTTCTCACCCTGAAGGGGACTCAGAGCAGCTATATGTACATACAATATATTATATTATTAGCATAGCACAATATTAGCATTATATAATTCTATATTGAACTATACCACTATACTATTATATGTTATGTAATATATAACATATAATTAATATTATTATATGGTATTATTATTAGTATTATATTGTATAACATATTATTATCAATATTATATGTATATACAATATATTATATTATTAAAACTAATAAAAAATATTATATTATAAAACTGAGGGCAGGGGCCAGGTAAATGACCTTGGAGGGCCGCATCCGGCCCCGGGCCTTAGTTTGGGGACCCCTGACTTGATCATATTGTGAGGAAAAACAGGCATTATACCTGTGCAGTCAGGGCATATGACTGCTTTAACTTTTATGTCCACAAAGTCTTCTTATCCACCAATCCTTCTAGTCCCATTTCCTCTTTGATAATATTAGTATGGTTCCTCAGAGGCCCAGCTACCTGCTAAACAGCCTGAAGCTTGTAGATACATAGAAGGCCTCGTCTTTATCTTGCTATTATACCTAGCTGCTGTAAGCCAATAATGCAAAGCACTGCTGCAAAACTAGTTGCCAAGCATATCAGTCAAGCAGAAAATGAAAACTAGTTGATGTTTCCTACTCTAAACGCTTGTGTACATGTCAGAGTCATGGAACACTGGGAGAATACGAACCCATTTTAAATAACGCAAATGGAACTGCTAATCAGTACATTCATGTTAATTGAAAAACGACAGTCATCTGAGAACCAATTTTCAAAACCTGTTGTACTGTCAAATATTGTGATAAGATAGAGGGTAGCATGCACCAGGCTGAACACTGTTCGGCAAACAGGTTCTGAGTCACAAAATAAGCATGCAGATATCAACTAATTTGAAGTTGAAAGTGTTACCACCTAGACCTGTTATTGAAATGAAGTGATTGAGAGTCATTCATTTAAAACTAATAGGCAAACAGATCCTAGTGCTTCTAATTTGTTAAGGCTGAGAACATTGTTTCTGAGTATTATTCTTGCTCAGAGCATAACAAATAAAAAATAAACACAGTTTTCCCCAAAGCTGATGTAAAGCAATATTTCTTGCATGCCTGGCTACTCTGATAAACCAGCATCACCACCACCCTATTCACTGGAATTTTCAACTCTAAGAAGGGAAGCAATATTTCCCATGCATCAGTAAGTACTACATTTACAACATTTTAGAAGGAGGTTCACTGAGGTTCACTCAGGGGGCCTTTACAAAGTAGATGCATGGCTTTTTCCCTCAGCCTGCAGTGACTGGAGGAAAGGGACAAATACCATTCTCCTCAGTTAGAGACAGTTGTATTTTCCCTCTGTAAAATGTGTAAGAAAGAAAAGCGATAGGAATGTTTTGCTGACTTTAAGGATTTTTAGTAAAAAAAAAAAACACTTCATATAATTTCAATTACTTTTAGTCAACCCATGCAGAAGAACTAATGAAGTAACATCCTTTCTCCAGAAACATGCACAAGGTGGAGGACTTTAGAGTGACTGATCCCAATCTATGCTTCATTGCCTGCTGATGATGATCACAGATGTCATGTATCAAGTAGGGACAATGTCTAGCTAATATAATATGGAACATATTGTTTACTGTTTCTTTCAGGTGTATTCAAATATAAATGTTAAATAATGTATTATATTATTTGGTGCATATTATGCTAGATTTTTAATTTCAGAAAATGTGGTGCAATGTGAAAGCTCATTATTATGACTTGTTCACAATCATGATAGGAAGTACCTGTGTTCATAATACATTCAGAAAAGTGCAAATAATGATGATGATGATGATGATGATGATGATGTGGTGATCGGCACACTGGGTGCCATGCCAAAAGATCTCAGCCGGCATTTGGAAACAATAGACATTGACAAAATTACGATCTGCCAACTGCAAAAGGCCACCCTGCTGGGATCTGCGCACATCATCCGAAAATACATCACACAGTCCTAGACACTTGGGAAGTGTTCGACTTGTGATTTTGTGATATGGAATCCAGCATATCTATCTTGTTTGCTGTGTCATAATAAAATAATAATAATAAGAAGAAGGATTAAGGAGAAACAACTGGAAAAGTTGACACGATATGAGGATTTAAAGATCGAACTACAAAGACTCTGGCACAAGCCAGTCAAGGTGGTCCCAGTGGTGATCAGCACACTGGGTGCAGTGCCTAAAGGCTTTGGCCTGCACTTAAACACAATCAACGCTGACAAAATTGCCATCTGCCAGCTGCAGAAGGCCACCTTACTGGGATCTGCTCGCATTATTCGCTGATACATCACACAGTCCTAGACACTTGGGAAGTGTCCGACGTGTGATCCAATATGACAGTCAGCAGAATGTCTGCTGTGGACTCATCTTGTTGTGTTTCAAATAATAATAAAAACTTTATTTTTATTCTGCCCTATCTTGCCAAGAGGACTCAGGGCGGATTCCTACATACAACTGCAAACATTCAGTTCTACCATAAAACAAACACTGACAACAAAATCCTAGAAATACTGACACAAAATCCTAGAAAAACCCCACATATGAAAACAGCAATTAAAACCTAACATCAAATTAAACCCAACATCAATAAATTAAACAAACATATGTGTTGTTGAAGGTTTTCATGACCGGACTCACTGGGTTACTGTGAGTTTTTCGGGCTGTGTGGCCACGTTCCAGAAGCATTGTTTTCTGACGTTTTGCTCACGTCTATAGCAGGCATCCTCAGGGATTGTGAGGTCTGTTGGAAATAGGCGAGTAGAGTTTATATATCTGTGGAAGGTCCAGGGTGGGAGAAAGAAATCTTGTCTATTGGAGGCAAGTGTGAATGTTGTAATTAATCACCTTGATTAGCATTTAATGGCCTTGCAGCTTCAAGGCCTGGCTAATACCTGCCAGGGAGAATCCTTTGTTGGAAGGTGTTGGCTGGCCTTGATTGTTTCATGTCTGGGATTTCCCTGTTTTCAGAGTGTTGCTCTTTATTTATTGTCCTGATTTTAGAGTTTTTAAATACTGGTAGCCAGATTTTGTTCTTTTTCATGGTTTCCTCCTTTCTGTGAAAATTGTCCAAATGCTTGTAAATTTCAATGGCTTCTCTGTGTAGTCTGACATGGTAGTTAGAGTGGTCCAGCATTTCTGTGTTCTCAAATAATATACTGTGTCCAGGTTGGTTCCTCAAGTGCTCTGCTATGGCTGACTTCTCTGGTTGAGTTAGTCTGCAGTGCCTTTCATGTTCCTTGATTCGTGTTTGTGCGCTGCGTTTGGTAGTCCCTATGTAGACCTGTCCACAGCTGCATGGTATACAGTAGACTCTTGCAGAGCTGAGAGGATCCCTCTTGTCCTTTGCTGAACGTAGCTTTTTTTAATTTTCTTAGTGGGTCTGTAGATAGTTTGTAGGTTGTGCTTCTTCATCAGCTTTCCTATGCGGTCAGTGGTTCCCTTGATGTATGGTAAGAAAACTTTTCCTCTGGGTGGATCTTTGTCTTGATTCTCATGGCTTGTTCTTGACCTTGCAGCCATTAAATGCTAATCAAGGTGATTAATTACAATGTTGACACGTGCCTCCCAACCTGGACATTCCACAATATATAAACCTCCCTTGCTTAGTTTCCAATATACCTCACAACCTCTGAGGATGCCTGCCATAGAGGTGGTTGAAACATCAGAAGAGAATGTTTCTGAAACATGGCCATTCAGACCAGAAAACTCACAGAAACCCAGTAAACCAACATAGTCAGACAAAAATTATATAATGACTTATGTTATGATTATGAAAACATAAAATTATAGTAATGGGATACTATAACTTGAGTATCCCATATCCAAAATGCTTAGCACTAAAAGAGTTTGGGATTTTTAAAATTCTTTATTTGAATTTTGGAATACCTGTACTTGCCTGTACATGAATAACAAGGTATTAGAGTTATGAAATCTGGCTAAACCGTTAACCGTTTCGTGTCCAGGCTTTCGGTGGGGGCACGGATTCGTTTTTGGGAGCCTCCTGAATACAGGAGGGCAGATATCTATACCGAAAGATCAATTTTCTGTCAGACCATTATTAGGGGGGTGGGCTTCCCAGGCTCCCCTTCCCATCATTTTGGGCATTTAAGCTGTTTGTTTCTACTGTAGAGGAGAGGCACTAGCTGCAAGCAAGCACACATGCTTTGAGGGGGCTTTTTGTTTAAAGCTGTTTTTCTACTTTAGAAGAGATGCGCTCAGCTGCAGGCAAGCACGTGTGCTTTAAGGAGGCTTCTTAGCTGTTTCTACTGATCCCGCAGCCATTGCTGATCAAACTGAAGAGGATTTGGGTTTTTTCCCACCTTAGCAAGATTCAATCCCTTTCCAGATGTCTCCTGTTGACATTGCCATGCCAGAGCCAATTAGGAATGCCCTTGAGATGTTGCCGGCTCTTCCCAGATCTCCGGAGAGTTTAGAGTTTGATAGAAGGGCTACTTTCAAAACAGACCGCTCTCAAAGACAAAGTTTAAGGAGAAGTGTGAGATTAGCAGAGCGAGGCGATTGTGGCTAAGCCAGTTCTCTTGGGAAGAATTGGGGAGGCAGGCATCTGGCGCCTCATTATTAGCAGCTCGTTTCTCTTGGGAAGATTTGGGGAGTCAAGCACCTGCTTTGGGGGAGCTCTTGGACTTCAATAAAAGTTCTGCGCAGAAAATCTCTGTCGCAGTGACAACTGAACTTCTGATTGAAGAATACATCGTCTCTTGATCCTGAGCTTCCAAGCGGCCGCTTACTCTCGAGTAGACCGGGCGTTGCGTCTCGTCCCTTGCCAAGTTTGGACTGCGTTTCAGATCCATCACGAACAGCCTTAGCCTTGCCTTGAAACCTTGCTCTGGACTATTACTTCAAGTATTTTCCTGAGGAACTTTGCTCCTTTTCCCACTCAAACATCCATTAAGTTTGAGTGTGTTTCGGTTATTGGACTTTGGACTTTGGACTCTAATATTGGACATAAGACTTTCATTTTTTGGACTAACTTTGATCTTTCCTAAAAGGTCAACTGCTTAACTATCTATTCTGCTTGTTTTTGTTTGAAACTTTTATTGCTTTAATAAAGATATTAGATTGTTTATTGACCTCCGTGATGGTTCCCAGTGTTCGTGCTGCCTAGGAGCTTTACACTTTATTCTTAAAGCTGGTTTCTATTCTAGAGGAGGTGCTTGGCTGCAGGAGAGGAAGGCACATATGTTTTCTCTCAACAGCACCATTGTCCTAGTCTCCAGGGCAGCAGAAAACATCTTCCTTCATCTGCGGTGTCCAAAGTTCGATACAGTATTCCAGGTGTGGTCTGACCAAGGCAGAATAGAAGGGTAGCATGACTTCCCTGGATCTAGATCCTAGATACCTATTTCTGAAGGCCAAAATCCCATTAGCTGTTTCAGCTGCCGTATCACATTGTTGGCTCATGTTTACTTGTTGTCCACGAGGACTCCAAGATTTTTTTCACACATACTGCTGTCGAACTAGACATCCTCCATCCTGTATCTTTGCGTTTCATTTTTTCTGCCTAAGTGGAGTATCTTGCATTTGTCCCTGTTGAACTCCACGCTGTTAGTTTCAGCCCATCTCTCTAATCTGTTAAGATCATTTTGGATTCTGCTCCTGTCTTCTGGAGTATTAGCTATCCCTCCCAATTTGATGTCGCCTGCAAACTTGATGATCATGCCTTCTAACCCTTCATCTAAGTCGTTAATAAAGATGTTGAACAGAACTGGGCCCAGGACGGAACCTTGTGGCACTTCACTCGTCATGTCTTTCCAGGATGAAGAGGAAGCATTGGTGAGCATCCTTTGGGTTCGTTCACTTAAACAATTACAAATCCACCTAACCATAGTTTTGCCTAGCCCACATTTGACTAGTTTATTTGCCAGAAGGTCATGGGGGACCTTGCCGAAGCCCTTACTGAAATCCAGATATACTACATCCACGGCATTCCCAGTATCGACCCAGCTTTTAACACTATCGAAAAAGAGATCAGATTAGTCTGGCATGACTTGTTTTTAATAAATCTGTGTTGACTATTAGCAATGACTGCATTCCTTTCTAAGTGTTTGCAGGCCACTACATTAATTATCTTTTCCAGAATCTTGCCTGGTACTGACATGAGGCTGACCAGATAGTAATTGTTTGGGTTGTCCTTTTTTCCCCTTCTTGAACATAGGGATCACAATGGCCCTCCTCCAATCTGCTGGGACTTGCCCCGTTCTCCAAGAACTCTCAAAGATTATTGCCAGTGGTTCCAAAATGACGCTAGTTCCTTAAGTACTCTTGGATGTAGATGTTGTAGCCCTGGGGACTTGAATTCATTTACAACAGCCAGGTATTTCTGGACAACTTGTTTCCTTATTTGGGGTTGGATTTCCCCTCATCCATCATCCATTCCATATTGCTGAAGTTGAGGATGGCTTTCTTTTTGTGAGAAGACAGAGGCAGAGAAGGCATTAAATCGTTCTACCTTTTCCCTATCCCCTGTCAGCATTTCCCCATCTTTTCATCGCAGAGGCAGTATCGCCTCCTTGTTCCTCCTTTTTCTATGGATGTAAACAAAGAAGCCTTTTTTATTGTTTTTAGTGTCCCTGGCAAGCCTTTGGCAGCAACAGCACTCCTCAGAAGTAGTTGGCTGGAGTGTGATGGGAGCCATCGGCCTTTGTGGCCAAAGTCCAAAAATGCTGTCAAGCCACGTAAAATTAGGTACATGTGAAGAGATCTTTTATCAGTAAACTTGGCCACTTCAATGCTCATTACTAGTGTCAAGTTATTAATGAACAAGTTTAAAAGCATAGTGCCAATACATATTCCTACAAGACATGCAGCTGCAATTCTCCTATTAAACCTGAGATTTATTCTGCATTCTGTTCTTTAACCAATTTCCAATTCTTAAAATGTGGTTATGCAGTGACCACTGTCATAAGGTTTCATTTATGTGGAATTTTGTCAAAAGTGTTTTGAAATTTCAGGTAAAGCAATTCTATTCATATGGTTGTGGGTACACTCAAAGAATCATAAAAAGTTAGTGCAGTGATACTTGCCTTTGCAAAAACTAGTTTGATTATTATTCTTTAGTAAGACCTGCCCATCGATATGATTTTATGTTTATAATGTTTTCTAGCAGTTTACCGAGAACAAATGTTTATCCTGGTAACTGAAGCAAAACTGGTTGCCTCTCTCTCTGTCTCTCTCTACCAGAAAAAACTCCTACCAATGAGCACCAGTTAAGGTTAAAGCCTGACACATACAGTCAATTTTCATGTGTAAATGTCCCACTTGATATCACCAATGTCCACTGGGATAACCCGGGAATTAGATAGTCAACCTCAAAAGTACCCCTCTTGTGAGTCTTTAAAATTTGTTCTGGACTTCAGAAATACAGGGTTGGTGTCTTACCATACTACAACTTCCAGGTTCCTAAAGCATTGAGTTATGGCAGTTGAAGTAGTGTCAAACTGCATTAATTCTACAGTGTAGGTGCATCCAGAGACCAGGAGTGCTTTTTCCCCGATGAAGCTGGTGCAGCAACTATGCCCATTCATGTAGAGGGCAAATGTGGTTGTATTACTTCAGGGTTATTATAATGTGCTCTAAAATAGGGCTACTATTATAAAGCCTTTAGAAAGTGTGATACATCTTGTTAGGGCTAAGAACAGGACTTTTCAGTATCTGTAGAGAAGCTCTGGAAGTCTGTTCCAAGACAAGCCCATCTTTTCAGTAACAACATTCCGAAAGCTGCTGTAGATCTTTCTTTTTAGGACACTTGTTTTAAAATTTTGATTTATTGTTTCATATGTATTTTAAATACCTAGCTTGTTATTGCACTGTGATTTTCTGCTACTGTTTTTGAATTCCTAGTTACAGTACATTGCACATTTGGAGGATGTTTTTAACGGTTAAATTGTCAACATGCAAAAGCTATCTGGATAAAAGTCAAGTTGCAGTTATTTACAAAGTAGTTTACGTTAATGGGGTTTGTATAATTTATTTTGAGAGCAGAATGTATATTTTCCAAATACAAACTCTCCTTGCCTCAAGAGTTCACAAATCTATCAAGGTCACTTGATCAATCAAACCTTACCATATTTAATGCAAATATCATCCAATTCAATTCTTAATTGATATGCAGGATGAACAAGCTTATATATTTTGAAAACACATAATTTGCCAAGATAAAAAGACTGTTGTTAAATGAGGGTTTTTTATGTTTTGAAAGGACCAAAATGCAGCATAATCTAATACGATTTAATTGCAAAAAATTTTTTAACCAATATGCTTCTGTGTCAATCAATGTTGTCTTAAACCTGGTAGACACTTATATTTTTAAACAAATATGAAAAACAGGAAAGTCTTCTAACAGCATTCATTTAGAAAAGGAAATAGCATTACTGTCATGTAGAGCCAATAAAATGACATCTAATCCTTTAGGGAAATCCAAACAGCAATGAAGTGAAAGTGAGTGCAGATTAACACATCGTAAATCCATTTACAACCAGGCATTGTTTACACAGTGATTTGCTGCTGCCTGCTACTCTTCGATCAATCTTTAATTGAAACAAGCTTTCTTGCCCAGAGTATCATCCAAACAGATTATCTTTAATTCTCATATGTTATATATATATTACAAGACATCTTGAAAACACAAATAAATCAAGTGCAGCTGTCCAAACTAAGATAGCATTGGTAAATCTTTGTGTGTTTGTGTGCATCCACATTTGCATGTGCATGTTCTACAGGATATTCCAAATGTTTCCATGAGGAAGAAGAACTTCCCAATGAACTGTAACTTTGATAAATTAAAAATAATGAAAATAGCTTTGCCTGGTGCATAATGAAAAATCTGCTGTATTTCAGTGGAATCTTGATCCCTGGCCACTGCCCATTGTGCTCCATCTGATCTCCGTGGAGAGTAGAGGTAAGTGTATCAAGTTATAGAAATAAAACTGTGATTGTCCACTGAATAAAGCCAAAGGGTTATCAGAATGGTTTGGTTACACAGATCCTATTTGTACCTATTTATGCTTTTGCAGAAAAGAGAGCAGGGAGGGTTGAAAAACAAGAAAACAACATGTTAAGTGGGAATAGAGAACTCACTGCAGATTTACCATTCAAATATTTCACTTTATTTCAGTTTCATGTCATGGAATCTACACCAGAATTCTGAGTCAGTGCTGAGGCAAGTGCTAATCAGGAAGTTAGGAACGTCTCACAGAAAAGCTTGTATAGGCATAACTGAATGTAATATTTCCAAGAGGATTTCTATAAAAAAGGAACTTCTATAAAACCTCCAGCAGAAATTATCAAGAATGGAAGGATGTAAGACAAAAAAACTGAGTTTCCCCCCACATCTATTCATTAAAATGGAGAGGTATACATAAATGTTGCTAGTGAATTATTATTTAGGGAACTGAAATTGTACACACACACACAAACACACACACACACACAAATCCCATTGCTATTACTATATATAAATTTAGCAAACCTGAGCAAACTGAAAATCTGGTATACTCTTTAGAAAGCTATTTACTGGAGTTGTCTTCCCTCTAAGTGATCACTTCTAATTATACAAACGACACTCACATGGAGACCAACAGCCAGCAAAAACATATTGCCATTTTAACGCCTTTAGATGATCAAAGCATTAGCTTAATATAATCAGCTCAAATCCATTTACCAGTGAGCCTACCACTGTGCCAAGGGACTGTTTTCCTTTCCAGCCCTATCTATTCAGGAACAGGTGCTATAATAGTAAATTAATTAGTCTGTGGAGGAGCACCTTGTTCTCCATCTCGGCAGGCCTCGCGTGGGTCAGGGCCTTGAGGAAAATGCCATCTGGGCAGAGTTTTCCCCAGAGAAACAATCAAAGCTTGCAGATTGCAAACTACAGAGGGAGGGTTCATATGACAATTAACCTTATTAGTCTTTTTAAAAAACAGTTTATAGTGTGTCAACATGTTGGCTCCAAATGATCTGCTATGCAAAATTCATCAGTGTAACTCAGTCAAAGAAATGCTATTTTCTTTCCTTCCTCTGTGCAAAATCTATGGACTCTTTCAAAGGGAAAAATACCAACTAATGTTTATATGGAGACAATAAGATTCATAGGTAATAAAGGGTTTATTGTAATTTATGTGAAGAAAAAGATGCAACATGTCTCAAAACATAAGTTCTAAAAACAAATTGTAACGCACCACGTTTTATTTTTCATGACAAAGACTACAATCTATTTCTCAATTCTCTCATTTTGCAACCCCTTATCAAAATGCTTACAGTCACCCAACATGAACCTGAGCTAAAACAGTTTTAGAGAGAGGGGATTAATTTGACCATGACCATATTCTTTAACACTGATGGTAACCTGCCTACATCAGTGGCGAATTCATAGTAAAATCAATCAAAGAACTCACAATCTTTGTTATTAAAGGTACAACTCTTGGAAGTAAAGAGTTCTAAAATGGACATGAGAAATACATGAGAATCAATGTTCAGAATTAGTACATTTTTTAATTCTTTTTATTAAGCCATATAGAATATTTCTAAACTATCATTTATTTAGATAGCAATTAGGTAATTTAAACAATATAATAAATACGATAATAAAAATCCAAGTATTACAATAATACAAAGAAAACCAGCAAACATTCTAAACAGAAAGAATCAGAGAATTTTAAAACAATTTCAGTAACAGCAGGTTTTGAGATGGAATTCTCCTAGCTGTTCATCCATTTCCAGGCAGAATTCAAAATATAGGGGATTACTTATAAAGCTCTATGGTTTAGGTCCAGGTTATTTGAAATATTGTAGAGGGCTTATCGACTTACCCATGTTTTGAGATCTTTTTGGGAGGCCCTGTTCTCAGTCCTGTCACCCTTATAGATTGGATACACGGGAGTGAATCTTCTCAGTGGATGCCCCCAAGCTCTAGAATTGACATGCACCCTTATTACTACGGGACTGTTCCACAATCAGGTTAAAAAAAAACCTGTTATGCCAGCAGGCATTTTAATTTTTCAGGGGAAGCAGGCTTTGCATAACATACTAGACCTTTATTTATTGTTGTGGATTTCATTTGTCCCCCCCCCCCCCCAAAGTATATATTGATAATTCACATTATTTTTTGCTCTTTGTGTGAGCATGGAGCTCGCCTATGTTATCTTTTACTTTGAAGGTATTACCCTGTGCACCCTGCACCTGTACCTTTTTGTCTTGAGCTAGTACAATAAACTATTTGATTGATTGATTTCATGTGTTTGGTTTTCAATTTTATGATCATTTAATGGCTTTTTAACTTTTTTCTGCTGTGATTTTGTAATTATCTTGATTTTAATTGTGGCAATCTACTTTGAGGCCCAAGCTGGCCAACATACCTACATACACCCCATATTTCTGGTGCAACACCTGAGAAATCTCTCCCCCTTGTTGATAGGTAGTATAGCCATATTAGTCAAAAGAGATTATCCTAATGTGAGGAGAATGAACTAAAGCCCCTCCCACACAGCTGTATAAAATCTACATTGAACTGGATTATATGGCAGTGTATGGACTCAAGACAATCCCATTCAAAGTAGATATTGTGGATTATCTGCCTTGATATTCTCAGTTATATAGCTGTTTGGAAGGACTCTAAGCCACAAGAAGACTGAAGTATAAAGATAACACTCCTGTAGATATTAGGATTCCAAGCCATTTAGGATTTATATGTAAGTAGAAGCATCTTACATTAGACTGTCAGTTCTTTCATAGGTGAGAGAGGACTCGAACCCTGATCTTCAGAGTTGTAAGTCAATGCTCATACCACTACACCACACTCTCTCACTTCCTCTGCATGTAGAAGGTTTGAGGTCAAAGATCTAAGGGCACATCTACACTGACCACTTAGGTTGGTTTGGAACCAGTTTGGGACAAGCTGGTTTCACTGTGCGGGTGGATTAGACTGATATGTCCAGCACTAGTTTGAGGCCAGGAAGGTGATTAGATTAACCACGTAACCTGATCTCAAACCACCATTTCCAGGATAGATGTGCACCAGAGCTTTAGAGGCATACAAGGTAGGGAGAAAAAGGAAAGTGTCAGTTAGGAGTGGAGATTATCAATTATCTTCACAGGGCATCAATTAGTCCTTGGGCCATATTTGGCAGCCCATCCACCACTCCAAGTTCCGAACTCTCCAAAGCACTTCAGTGAGGGCAGGTGTCTACAATGTGCTCCACATTCTGTGGTGCCGATTTTGCCCTGTAATCTAGAATATAAGGATATGCTGCAGTGTATAAAAGCGGTTATTTTGAACTTTTTTGTGACTTTCTTTTACGCATCGTAATGCCTGTATTCTGCACAGCAGCATGCATTGGCAGAGTGTGTTATGTAGTCACTGTAGTTTCAAGGAAATTGTTAGTATACTTGGGGCCTAACATTCATACATTTTTCTGATGCACATTTGAAGCCACACCAGCGAGACTACATCATCACATCTTATAGCTGTGTTGCCATTAGTATATATTAATTTCAGACATTCTTTTCATTTCTTGAATCTGCAGTTCTAATCAGTAGATGGCACAGAATTACATGAACCAGTAGCCATATAAACACCACCTCCTTTTATGAAGTCCTCACTGTACACTATGAAAAACAGCCTCTTCCTAGCTCTCTGCTTATTACTTCAAAGCTTAGGTAGCTGTCTTGAAAGTCTGTGAAAAGCAGTTTCAGAAAACATATCGATCAGGACCACTTATCAATTTCAGAGTTAACTGGTATGAATGCGAATCTTGAGAAGAGTGCCGCATCTGGCTTCTTCGCCATGAACAGGGGCATTTAGATTTGTACATTACTACCAACTCAAAAATAAGCCATCTGAAACAACTTTTATTTCTGAAAAAGGAGAAAGAAATTGAATCAGTATGGGCTGATGCAGGATTGTTGTTGTGTAGTCAAGTCATTTCCAACTTACGGTGATTCTAACGTGAACCTACCCCGCTTTTATTTTTTTGGCAAAAATTCTTTGGAGGGTGTTTGCCTTTACTTTTCTCTGAGGTTGAGAAAATGTGACTTGCCCAAGATGCCACTCATAAAAGAATTAGATTGGACTTCTATATAGAATCATAGAATAAAAGAGTTGGAAGAAACCTCATGGGCCATCCAGTCCAATCCCCTGCCAAGAAGCAGGAAATCGCATTCAAAGCACCCCCGATAGATGGCCATCCAGCCTCTGCTTAAAAACCTCTAAAGAAGGAGCCTCCACCACACTCCGGGCCTGAGAGTTCCACTGCCAAACAGCTCTCACAGTTAGGAAGTTCTTCCTGATGTTCAGGTGAAATCTCCTTTCATGTAGTTTAAAGCCATTGTTCTGCGTCCTAGTCTCAAGGGCAACAGAAAACAAGCTTGCTCCCTCCTCCCTATGACTTCCCCTCACATATTTGTACATGGCTATCATTTCTCCTCTCAGCCTTCTCTTCTGCAAGCTAACCATGCACAGCTCTTTAAGCCGCTCCTCTTAGCTTGTTCTCCAGACCCTTGATCATTTTAGTCGACCTCCTCTGGACACATTCCAGCTTGTCAACATCTCCCTTCAACTATGGTGCCAGAATTGGACACAGTATTCCAGGTGTGGTCTGACCAAGGCAGAATAGAGGGGTAGCATGACTTCCCTGGATCTAGACACTATACTCCTATTTCTGAAGGCCAAAATCCCATTGACTATTTTAGCTGCCGCATCACACTTGTTGGCTCATGTTTAACTTGTTGTCTACGAGGACTCCAAGGTCTTTTTCACACATACTGCTGTTGAGCCAGGCATCTCCCATTCTTTGCATTCCATTTTTTCTGCTGAAGTGGAGTACCTTGCATTTATCCCTGTTGAACTTCATTTTGTTAGCATCCCTCTAGTCTGTTAAGATAGTTTTGAATTCTGCTCCTGTCTTCTGGAGTATTAGCTATCCCTCCCAGTTTGGTGTTGTCTGCAAAATTGATGAGCATGCCTTCTAACCCTTCCTCTAAGTAGTTAATAAAGATGTTGAACAGAACCAGTCCCAGGATGGAACCCTGTGGCATTCCACTTTTCACTTCTTTCCAGGATGAAGAAGATGCATTGGTGAGCACCCTTTGGGTTTGTTCGCTTAGCCAATTACAAATCCCCCTAACCGTAGTTTTGTCTAGCCCACATTTTACTAGTTTATTTGCCAGAAGGTCATGGGGGACCTTGTCAAAGGCTTTACTGAAATCCAGATATACTACATCCACGGCATTCCCTGTATCGGCCCAGCTTTTAACACTATCGAAAAAGAGATCAGATTAGTCTGGCATGACTTGTTTTTAATAAATCTGTGTTGACTATTAGCGATGACTGCATTCCTTTCTAAGTGTTTGCAGACCACTTCCTTAATGATCTTTTCCAGAATCTTGCTTGGTATTGATGTGAGGCTGACCGGATGGTAATGTTTACATAAAATTCTCATTTTATATTACTCTTACTTGGCTATAACAGTACAAAGCCATTTGTTTTCATACGTGTTATCTGGACCATTTTCTAATACATGGTATCTTTAGAACTAGTGGCCACATTATCAAATGAAGTAAATTTGCCAGGTCAAAATGGTTCTGCTCCAGCAAGTTTTTATCATTATGTACCTTAACTGGCGATTGCAGGGGAACCTACCAAATGAGCTACCATGAACTTAAGAACTTTTCCAAGTTCACGTCCATCATCAACAAAATGACCAGAGGACTGCTTCCTCTCTCATGCTGACTGACTCACTGTATAAGAATATTTCTCGTAGTAGAAGGTTTAGGGTAGAAACAAACTTTTATTATTATTATTATGAGGGTTTTTCCTGCCAAAAAAAAAACCCCCTAAAAAGGAGTAATGCCAGGCTTGGCATCTTTTAAAATACTGAGGAAAAATCTCCCAATTAGAGAAGATGATTTAAAACAAAACTGGCTAAAAATGCATGTTGAGGTTTTCCCTTTCTTTCTTTCTTTCTTTCTTTCTTTCTTTCTCCCCCTTGCTTTCAACGGAAAAGTAAAGCAGCACCCTGCAGACCACGTTGGCCTAAAATAAAAAGAACAGAAAACTAAGTCTGGCTTCCAAACCTTGGGAAATGCTTTACACCCTTTTGTCTGCTTCTAAATCCTTAGAAGAATCCTTACAGTCTTCCATGGGTGACTCTGATGTCCTTATTAGGTTAATAATGTGTTTAGATGCTTTGTCTTCCTAAATACTGCTTCCACTGACTTACATTTGGGTATAAAGTATTTGCAAACTGCAACTGTTTGACATTGAAGTCCAGTAAGCTATCTCTAAGCAGCAGCCTGTTTGATTATGCATTAAGGTAGTCCCTGTTGGTTAAATGTGAGCAGGGTAAGGGATTCTCTGTCTAAGGATGAAGAGCCTCAGTAAGATATAATATATCTGCAGAAGTATAATAACGTTCAGAAGGCCAAATTATGCCTAATGACGCAGGTCTTGAGTGTGAACTTCCTACTGAATTTAAAAAGAGCTGAAGGCACAAATGCAATGTACGTTTATCTTATATGTATATGCATTTCTAATATCTTTAGAGTGCAGGTATTCAGTAAAGATTTTCATTAAATCTGAACATGGTGGTGCAAACTTATCAGGGTAAGGTTATAATCAAGTGGTTCCCCTGGGACAGAGATTATGTTCTTGGCATTCTCTCTTCCTGAGAACCTATCCTGCTTTGCCTCACAGAATATTTAATGTTTAAAGTTTTCTTTTCTACAGTTTTTCTGCGGTGGCCATTTTGAATTTCTGTGTGCCTCCAAATCGGGACAACTGAAGAGATGCCATTTTTAACATGGTATGGTGGGAGGGACCATGCATCTCTTTAATTGGCTAGAAATCCATCTCTGCCTTCAAAGTAGTACAATAAACAAATTCTTTTTTCAGGTACTTAGTAGCATAATCACACATTATTTTTACTTAACAGAACACAGTAATCAGTTTTTTCATTACTGAACATTAGTTGTTGGGATGAAATCCACATAACTTTATACAAGCTAGTTCTATCTCATTCCATGTGTAGAAAAACTTAAGAAAACAGTCATGTGGATTAGCCCCCTCCCTTTTGTTGACACACAACACCTTTTCTCTTCCCCAATTTTTGCCTATTTGGTAGAGGAAAAAAAGTGCATGAGCATAGTTAAACTCTTTCCAGCGTCTATCTAATGTGAGCATTTCGAGGAAGAAACGTGACTGGAGGGGAAATGTTCATGTAGACCTACAATCTCTCCACATGTTATTTCAACTGATTGAGAGATTCATATACATCCCACTTCTGTGCTTCACATTCAATGGTATCACTATGTCACTGATCTCTATATAACCAAAAAAAAAACACCTTTGCACTTGGAATCAAAAGAAATGTAGTTGGTGCAGCAGAGTTCTAACCCCCCCTCCCCCCCATCATCATGACCAGTAAACAACTGTCAAAAAGAAACCTTAGTCTCTAATATGGTAAGAAGAAGCGAAATCTGGAACAGAAAATTATGTACGTGAACAAAATATCCATACGTTTCATCAGATTTTGGGGGTGTATCAATGGCCTAAGTTGGTACAAAGACTATACAGCATAAAGGCATTTCTTTTGCTGAGTCTTACATAGTGTTTTCTTTTCTTTTCATTCTGGTATCTTTGCTCTCACCTTAGCTCCTCACCAGCATTCACTATATAATGCTCATGCAATTGTAGTACATGATGAGGTGAAGGCTAGTGTGGACTGGCAATCATGGTAGATACATTGGGAATGTTTAAATGTTCTCCATGCAGAAAGGTCATTCAACCATTGGAATCATTTTCTTTATATGTTATCATGCTAAAGCAAAGCAGCAGGGGGGGTTAACAGAGGCATCCACAAGAGAAGAGATATAGTAAAGAAATTCAGCCAAAAAGCCGTAAGAGATGAAAAATGAGCATTTTCAGCAAAGTAACTAAAAAGGAAAAAACTGAGCTTTAAAGAAGGTAAGCAACTGGGAAGCATGAGCTGTTGCAATACAGCTAGAAAGAGTCTTCAATCACTAAACTCACTTGACTTTCCTTGTATTCCTTGCACTGTATAGAATCTAAATCTTTTAAAACATCACACTGTTACTTATTTATTAGATATGTATTGCAAATCTTTGTAGTCTGCCTTTCCATGAATTGATTACTGGGAGGGGCTAACAACAGAAATACATATAACAACAAACAAACAAACATTAAATGGACCTAAACAGAAAATCAATGATCAGGTGTACTGACTCCCTCTTAGACAAAGAGATAGGAATGGAGCCCCCGATAATGTAGAGGGGTAAAGCCTTGTGACTTGAAGGTTGGGTTGCTGACCTGAAAGCTGCCAGGTTCGAATCCCACCCGGGGAGAGCACGGATGAGCTCCCTCTATCAGCTCCAGCTCCATGCGGGACATGAGAGAAGCCTCCCACAAGGATGGTAAAAACATCAAAACATCAGGACGTCCCCTGGGCAATGTCCTTGCAGACGGCCAATTCTCTCACACCAGAAGCAACTCAGGTTGCTCCTGACATGAAAAGAAAAGAGATAGGAATAGTATTTTAAACAAGTGAGAGAAAATCTGATGAGGAAAATTCTTGATCTGATTATCAATTTTCGCAGTTAGGTACTTATTCTGCACAACATTTGCATGTGATTGTTTTGCGCAGAAAATAAAACATTCTGCAGAAGAAAACAGTGTCCATGAAGCTAAAAATAGTTCGGTGAATATTTTCTGTGAAGAAATATTTTTTCTATACAGAAAATGCTGTTTTCTGTGCGAAACAACCACAAGTGCATCCTGTGTAGAACAAATCTCAGACTACAAATATCCTTCAAATAGTTTTCAAATACTTTATTGCATTGAGAAGAAAATTACTAAAAATTATTCACTGCTTCTTATAAGAAGAAAATTAGTGAAGAAGTACATCTCAAATCCACACTCTGGGGCCAAGGTGTCTTTTCTCACCAAGCACAATTAATGCTGAATTTTACTGTAATCATACGTTTTGCATTACTATAGGTATCTGCACATAATCTCTGCCTATAAAGGTCTATTGCTAGGCACATCAGTCCATGCATCAGCTAGACACAGTCTATGAAAACAAATGCTACCAACTCTGTTCTCTTAGTAAGCCTCTAAGGTGTTAAAAGTTCAATTGGCATACTGATATTCCAGGCCAACACAGCTATGTCTTTGAATTTCAAAGACAATTCAAATGTGAGAAACATAAGAATTATCTGTTCAGATGATCCTAGCAGTTTAGCAGACCAGGCTGAAATTAATGTATTACTCATTACTTATTGACCACTGCTTTTGCCCCAAATGTTACTTACAGTTTTCAAGGAATGCTAAACAAAATGCATTAATAACACTTTTCAATGTTTTTGCAAAGGTTCTTACAAAGGGTTGCTCTTCTTTAGTCCCATAATCTGCTGCACTACCACAGACTACCCATCTTCTTTCTTCTTTTTCCAAAAGGGAAGCCATATAGCCACACATGGTTGCTTTATAAGCCTAAGCCTCCTAGAAGTGCTAATAGTCATGTGAACAAAGTTCAGAAGTGGTCGGTTATCCATGAGACTTGCTTCTGTTCAGTCTAATTTCCAAGATTATATAGAGCTTTACCAGTATAGTATTCCAGTTAAACAGCTCCATAGGCTCATGAAAATTCCATCAGAAACACAATACGCATTAAAGATCATACATACAGCTACCACAAGGTGATTCAAATTGCAGTTAGTCTTCACACAACTTTGTATTTAGTTTAAGAAGAAAGTTAGCTTGAGACCCCACTTCAACTCACTGTGGTCTAATTAGTAAATATTATTCATGTTCAATTATAATAATGTTACTTTTGGAAAAGTAAAATTCAGAATTCATTAAAGGATTACATCTTTATAAGTTTGTGGAAAACAGAACTAAGCAGTTTTGCAATGTCAATATACAGCAAGGGGCTGCTGTGACTATATATGGGAGCTAGTGAAGTGACCTATTCGGCTGAAGCACATCAATGCGTAATGGTAATGATGAACAGCAGGACCAATGCGTGTCAGGACACCAGTGTGCTTGGGACACTCTTCCAAGTATTCTGTTATACATCTTTGCAATTCACTAACATGACTTCGTAGTGTCGCTATTATATAATTAAGTAAATATATAAAAGTTACATAACATAAATGGTGATAGAGAACTCCAGCTGATTTCATTAAGGATCATTAATTGAATATATAATTTGTTATTATAACTGATGTTATTACACATAATATATTGCTTCAAAACTCTGAAGTAGACTTAGGCTGCATCTACACTGCCCTATATCCCAGGATCTGTTCCCATATTATCTGCTGATTCTAGATTATCTGGCAGTGAAGACTCATATAATCCAGTTCAAAGTAGATAATCTGGGATCAGATCCTGGAATATAGGGCAGTGTAGATCTAGCCTTAAAATCAAAGAATCATAGAATCGTGGAGTTGGAAGAGACCACATGGGCCATCAAGTCCAACTACCTGGAGACAAGCAGTCATTCAGATATTCTGGTTCTAAAGCATTTAATCATAAACAGCATTTTGACTTGTGCTTGGAAACAAATCAGAAACCAGCCTAATTGTTTTAACAAGGGAATAACATAATCCCAGCAGATTCTGTTTAAGAAACTGACAGCTGTATTCTGCACAATCTTCCACACACGTTTCAGAATGTAAGCATGTAACTAAAGTATGCATTACCAAGTTACAAGTCCATTATCTATTCATACTGCTAATCTGAGACGAGTTATTTTATAACCAGTATAACTAGTCTATAAAGGTCCCCACAGCACCTGTTTTCACCTCTCAACCTATCTTAAAAGAGTTAAGATTCCTCAACTTATTTAGTCCAGTTCCATGAACTGCCACAGCTGGATACCATTCTGAAAAACTGCTGCAAAACACATGAACCATCAAAATCCAAACATAGTTTTCAAACATCTGTACCAGGCACAGCGTGGAAGCTAAAAGCACAGCAGGAAATGCCTTACAGAAGAGCTACCACTATTCATTAATGTTTTGGCACAATGGTAGTTTTTTCTCTTGCGGTAATTCTGCTACTCGAGGTGGCTCAGAAACAAACATGTTGTCTAGAACTGTGGTTTGTGATGTAATAATCACTCACACTCATCTAGTAAAATGTTGAAATGTGTAGTTGTAACTATATATCTGATAGCAATAGTTGTAGCATAAAATAGCTATTACAGAGACTATAATTCAAATAGTTGGCATCATGTGGTTTTATGTTAAAATCCGTTTTAATTTTGATTTTTAAAGATTTTTCACAAATCCCTATAATGCTTTTGCAGAACAGAGTTTTGGAACTGCTGATTAAGGTATGATCCTCCAATTTGCGTGGGGGACCAGTGTGGCTCCCTACTCTTTTTGGCAGGAATATACTATAGTTTAATTTTAATTTTTTATAAATGTTCACAATTTCCTTTACCATCAAGAGACAACCATTGACACTTATAAAACAACTATAAAATGCCAGATAATATGAGGGTTATTCAGAAAGTACATTATGTTTTGGAATTAAAAATGAACAAAGTATAGGAGAAAACATTTACCATATGCAGTTGAAAGTCACACCCAAATACCACATCTCACGTAGTCGCCATTCAAATCTAGGCACTTATCATAGCGATAAATGAGCTTCCCCACTAAATTCTGCCACCTCTGTCCTCAACCACTTCTTTCCAACAATGGGGACGTGGCTGGCAACACTGCGCAGCTGCGAGAAGGGGGAAGGGTTGACGACGGAGGCAGCAGAATTTAGTGGGAAAGGAGTTTCCAAGCTCATTTATCGCTAAGATAAGTGCCTAGATTTGAATGGTGACTACGTGAGATGTGGTATTTGGGTGTGGCTTTCAGAGGCGGCTCTAGGTTTTTTCTTTATGTAAGCAAACCTAGGGCTGCGTCCCCCCCCCCCGAAATTACACCCCCACCCAACATACTGGTGGCGAACTCTTCAGCCGCGGAACTACGAAGGCTTCCAGGAAGGCCTCGCTTTCTCATGAGATTTCACGAAATCTCGCAGAAATCTCGTGATATTTCACGAATCTCGGAAATCTCACAGAAATCTCGTGATATTTCGTGAGATCTTGCAGAAATCTCACGAGAAGAGCAGGGACTTGCTCGTTTCGCGGCAAGCGACCCAATGGTCGCTGCCGCCGCTCCTGCCTAGAGAGCGCCCCCCCCCCAAGGGCTGCGCCTGAAGCGGTGGCTTTAATGGCCTCCATGATGAACCGGCCCTGGTGGCAACTGCATATGGTAAATGTTTTCTCCTATACTTAGTTCATTTTTAATTCCAAAATGTAATAGCCCTCATACAAAAAAATGGGACACTTGGAGAGAGTAGTATAATTGCTATGTCCTATGGATAGTGTACAAAGATGTGTTGTTCTATTGCTGTTCGGTTTCCCAAGCTAACTCTCCTCAGGTACCCTATTCTCAGCAAGAACAAAATTGGAAACTCACAACAGAAGGTGTAACAGTAAACAAAAAGGTATTTAATTGTACTGAAGATCAGCACCCTAACTCCTCCCAGGGTCTAACCTGGTTTCTTCTTGACTGCTTCCAAAAAGATCCTTTTTCTAGCCTCTTTTCTGTGTCCTTTGTCCAGATTTGACTTCTGTCACAACCTCCTGTTTAAGCCTTTTTTCTTCTTTAAACTGTAGATTTGGTTCCTTAATACTTCAAACTTGTTTTTCCAAGCCTTAAATTTAGTTTCCTCAACCTTTGATGTGGAAGATATTACAACCTCTAGGCCTCTTGGCACCTTCAGAATGACTAGCTGCAGAGGAATTGCTGAGGAGGACTGCAAGCTCTGCGGGGGGGAGGGGGGTGTCTTAAAGGGACAGGTCTAATTAAGGTTCCCTCCCACGGAAAACTATACAAAGAGGAACTAACCCATTCTAGATAAAGAGATAACAGAGGCTCAACAAAGAGTTCACTTTTTTGAACATGTTATTTAAATGAACTGGAATCCTTGCAAATAACATTTTAAGACTAAAATCTCACTTACTATTTACTTGCACGTGAAATAACCCTTTTAAAAAGGTCAAGAATGTACTGTATTCTTAAACACTAGAAAACATTCTTCCTCACTCCAGAAAAATATTTCAGCTAGTGACAGACAGAAGTAACATCTTTCTGTACCTCCATCATTTCTTAAACATTTACATGCATACATATTTAGCATTTCATATAAGAAGCATTAAAATAGTCAGTAACCGATGAAGGGATGCTAGCACAGGCCTTGGCAAGAACTCCTGTCACCAGGCCTCTTGGGCCCAGAGATCAGCGTTCTTAAAATATTAGGATTTGATAGAGTTAACACTAGCCCCCTTGAGCAGATGGTTGGAAAGACTCTGTCAACATTGCTTGTGATTACTGCAAACAGATCCTTGTTACAATGATAGTTCCTCTGGGACACCAGCAAAATGTCTGCTAACCTTGCTATTTCAGAGGTGGAATGCCTGCTGTTTTCAGGCCCTCGTTCAGTCTGACTGATGCTTCAGAAAAAGAGAACCATAAATACTGAAATAGTGGGATCTCTATAATCCACAGCTGTTCAGATGGATGGAAATGCACTTTAAGCCTTGTACTTCACTTGGACTTTTTATTTTAAGCTGTTCACAGTGTCTCCTTTAATATGAAATCTGAGACTACTCCAAACAAGATGTGTGAGATACGCTGCAGGCTCAGCTAACCTAAAAAACTGCCTAAGTGCAGTTCTAGGGGAGAGAGTGGGAACATTACTGCCACACAAGAACATTTACTTGAACAGACAGAAAATGGAGGTCAGTACAATGATTAAATCTGGTACCAAGGAATACTAAAGTTTGCCATTTCAAGCAAAAGCATCGGTTATCACAAACACTACTGTGCTTTTTATAGAGAGGACTGTAAACTGATGAAGAGAAACATAAAGATACCCTAAGAAACAATAATTGAAAAAAAAAAGGTGAGATACAAAATTGTAATACTAATGACGATTAATACCTACAGGATCACCTTCTCCTGTACAATCCGCTCTGCACATTTAGGTACTCTGAGGGGCAGCTACTCCAGCCTGCTAATATCCAACTGGCCACCGTCACTCAAAGGACTTATTCATCAGCTGCCCCAAGACTGTGGAATGATCTGCTGGAAGAGATTAGATACCCTGTTTCCCCTAAAATAAGACATCCCCAGAAAATAAGACCTAGTAGAGGTTTTGCTGAATTGCTAAATATAAGGCCTCCCCCAAAAGTAAGACCTAGCCAAGTTTTTGTTTGGAAGCATTCCTGCCAAACAGAACACCAGAGCATGCAGGGCTGGTAAATGTACATGCCATAGATTGTTGTACATGGAAATAATGGTAGTACAGTAACAAGAAATTCTTGATAGGATTCACAGTTTGTCTGATTATGCTGGTTTGTGATGACAGCTACACTACAGTATAGAATAAATGTTCATTTTTTTGTTCAACAATAAAAGTGAATTCTTCTTCATGGAAAAATAAGACATTCCCTGAAAATAAGACCTAGCGCATCTTTGGGAGCATAAATTAATATAAGACACTGTCTTATTTTCGGGGAAACACGGTAGCTAGATCAGCTGTCGGAATTTAAGACACTACTGGAGACCCATCTCTTCCGGCAGGCCTACCCGGTCAATTATAAATTGCGAAATTTAATCTGGATTTTATCAGTGGATTTTAACTTCTTTTTAAAGTCTGTGTATCTTGTTATATGTTTTTAATAGTGTTTTATCTCTTGTTTTAATTATGTTGTATCCTGCCTCGAGCACAGGGAGAGGTGGGTAATAAATTCATCATCATCATCATTATCATCATCGTTATTATATCCATTTGGATTATTGTAATACAGTCAAAATGGGGTTTCCTTTAGAGAAGTTTGGAAAGTGCTGTGGCCAGGCTGGTCATCATTTTGTAATTATTTCAGAATCTCTGGCCTCATGAAGCTAGTTGAGCAGTCACAAGGCCTGGAGCACAAGTGTGCAACTGTTGGGGACTATACTCTTTCAGGGGTACTCTGTCAGCAGCTGCTTCCTGTTGGTGCAGGCATTGGATCAATAGTGTATGGAACCAAAAGCAAGCTCTGTCAGAGCAACCCAAACTACACATCTCCCATAGTGGTGAAAAAGTGCCTTTCAGTGCTTCCCCTCCACCTTGGGAGTAATGTGGGCAGGGCCTGCCACGCATTGTGTGATGGTGCACAACAGGCCTCATCCTTGCCTCAAAAGTGGCAAAACAGGGCAAAAATGATGTTCTCTGAATTAAGACAAAACACTTCAAAAGATATGGCCAAGAACCACATGAAACCCTAGAACATTCTTGAAATTTGTCCCTATCTTGTAAATGATCTGCCAAAAAAGATATATTGGCACTAAGAATTTGACTGTTTTAGGTGATGGCTGCAATTTTTTTGGTGCTTCACACACACACACACACACTCCCTTATGTACTTTCTGACATTGTAAAACATCTGTATTCAGGTTACAGTTGCATAAACAGGGTTCTGCAAATGCAATACTTATACATACACCTGAGCACTCCTGGATGGTGCATACCTATGGTCAATTGTTTCAATATACTGCCTGATTCACTAGTTCACTGGTGAAAACCACATTGCACAGTGATACAACAAGCAAGCACAAGGTTGCAAATTGTTATTGTTCAGCAGAAAGGTGGTGTAGCACTATCACTACGTAACTACGCTAAGCCCCCAATGGCGCAATGGATTAAACCCTTGTGCCAGCAGGACTGCTGACCAAAAGGTTGGTTGTCCGAATCCGGGGAACGGGGTGAGCTCCCATCTGTCAGCAATACCTCCCCATGTGGGGACATTAGAGAAGCCTCCCACGGGATGGTAAAACATCAAACATTTGGGTGTCCCTTGGGTAACGTCCTTGCAGACGGCCAATTCTCTCCCACCAGAAGCAACTTGCAGTTTCTCAAGTCACTCCTGACACGAAAATAAATAAATAAATAAATAAAATACATG
The DNA here is from genome assembly GCF_035594765.1 of Anolis carolinensis. Lineage (NCBI taxonomy): Eukaryota > Metazoa > Chordata > Lepidosauria > Squamata > Anolidae > Anolis > Anolis carolinensis. The sequence continues at coordinate 275,181,133 of NC_085843.1, read as the reverse complement.
ACCATAGGTTTACACTATGAAAGCATGATACAGGATCTTGGCCAGTATGTCAAACATGACACTTTAAGAATATGTTTGGTTAAAGGTACTAACCTACACTAGGAAAGCTGGATTTTAAAAGTATATTGGATTTTAAACATTAGAACAAAAGTGGGCAGGGATGGAACGAAAAGGAAAAATGAAATGAGGAAGTGGAAAAGGATACAAACACTAGTTGACATATGCCTTTATTATAAACTGATCATATTTCCAAGAAAACATCTCTTGAACTTGTCATCTATAAAATACATCTTCATACATAATGAAAGAGGAACTTCTAACTATTTAATGATAGGTGACAAATGTTTACCTTTACAAACTTGGAACATTTGTATCTATAAGTGCTAAATACACAAATGTAGTGTTGCAATATATCTTAAGAAAAAGAGGTAACACTGAACATGTCCATAACACATGTCACAAGGAACTGTTATGTGTACTTTAGTGCTAATATTTAATTGATGGCATTCAATAAAAATATTTTTAAAACATTTTTGAAAGGACAGAATTTAAAAAATAACTACTTCATTTCCCATGTCACAAAAGAAAGTGAAAAGCTACTTTAAAGCACATCTATGAATAAGGCAAATCACAGCCATTGGCACAAAATACAATCTAGTAGTCCTACAACACCTCCAGCATCCATGACAGTTCAAAAGGTAGCAGTAAAGGCACACCACAAACTGATGCTTGAACCATGCAATTGTCTTCCTCCATAATTGATTAACATCATATCCCACGTTACTTGTAAGGTCTATTACAATGAAACACAAACCTAACTACCTATCAATCTACCTGGTCATTGAATGGTTTAATAAAGCAGATCCAACTGAAAACATGGTATATCATCCTGACAGAACAATTAAACATAGGATTTTACTAAAACAACCAAATTAATAGTGATTTTAAACAAGCTAAGCACACAACAACCCTCAATAAGCAGCAGGCACCCAGTCAATTGACAAAAGCCTGTCTGAATTGAAAGAGAATTCCATAACCCAGGTACAGCCACTAAAAAAGCACTTTCTTTTGTCCCCAGTGGAATGAAAATTAAGTGAAGTTATCTCAAGTTATAATCCTTATTTGATGCAGTTAAACCTCACATATAAGGAACAACTGTATTTCATCGCATAATAGTCACACTTCCCCTCCCCTTTTTAAAAAGGGAGTGTGCCTATTATGCAAGGGGGAAATTGCCTTTGATTCTCTTTTTTTCTGATGTTTTTGGGAAAAAAAGGGGAGGAGGAGGAGGGATGATCCAGCCTTCAACAACTCAGTTTCTGTTTGTTTGATTTTTTTAAACTGCATAGCCATTTGGGGCTGACTTTTCCTTCCTTCCCTCTTTCTCCAAAGGCAGGGCAGTTTAAAAACTATAAAATGGAGGTCTCTGAAGCTCCATTCTTCTCTCCTTTCTCCTTCCTCCAAGGCTGAAAACTCAGGTTTCTGGAACTCGGATCTTTCCTCCTTCCTTCTTTCTCCAAAGAACTCCATAGTCACACCTCCAAAGAAATGAGGGTTTGACTGTTATGCGAGGAAAACAGAAAATACAATTTTGGCACCCAAAAATGGGAATGCAACTATTATGCAATTGTAATTATTTTTACATGTGGTTTACCTGACTTATGTAGTTATTTGAAATTTTATGTGCTTCCAAGTTGTTTTCGACCTAAGCTGAACCTATCATGGGTTTTGCTTGGCAAGATTTGAGTGAGTTAGATCTTGCCCTCCTCTAGGGGTGTAACTACACTGTAGAATTAATGCAGTTTAACACCACTTTAACTGCTATGGCTCAATGCTATGGAATCCTAGGATTTGTTTTACAAGGCTTTTACCTTTCTCTGCTAAAGTCTGATGCCTCATCAAATTACAGATTCCAGAATTCCATAGCATTGAGCGATGACAGTTAAAGTGGTGTCAAACTGCATTAATTCTATAGTTTAGTTGCACCCTGAGAGAGTCTGCCTTGGTCAAATTCCCCTAGTGGGGTTCCATAACCAAGATGACATTTAAGCTCTGGCCTAGGATTTAAGTCCTAGTCCAACATTCTACTCCATGGATTCTCTTATTTGTAACTAGTGACTTTTAAACGCTGGGTCTAATGTGCACTTGAGTGAGTGGATTAATGGATATGAATACTGCTCATACAAACTGCCTCCCCATTTGATCTTTGTCTACCAGCTTAAATTTCCACTGTAGTAGTTTTAGTAGTAGCAGCAATAGTTCATCATCATCATCATCATCTCCATGTGGAAGCACTGGTTTGTGTCACAAAATTACCTTAAAATTTCAGGCCACTTACAAGTCTTGCTGCAAGATCTTTCCAAATCCTTTTATGACACTAGATGATCTTGTTGTGATGCTTGCAGCACCTGCACTACTTAATTATTTTCTTAGCTTCCAAGTTCCTCCTCCTTTTTAATATGAAAAAATTAACAAAGTAAAATTTGTTGACAGTGCACGCAGTTGGCCAAGCAGGGGGCTCTACATATACGCTGTCACATCTTCTGCAGGTGCTAAAACATGCTGACAACAACATATGTTACCAATCTTAAATGTGTATGTGTGTGTGAACATGTTTTGTGTGTATTAAATAACCTTGTAATTAATGAAAGCTCACAGCTTGAAAGAATAACACAGGTGAATGCTGCCTTTTGCCCAATTATTTCTCTCCTCCCCCCCCCCCCCCGTGATTATTACGATGAAATAAAAACAAAGTCTAAAAATGTGACATGCTCAAAAATCTATCAGCTTTCTTTGATACTCCTCTCCGATGTTTCTTTCCCTCTCTTGTGAAAAAGTCTAATTTTATTTGTTTCCCTCTCTTAACATAATCTTCTTATCCTTGCCATGCATGATAGACATGTTCGCTCCAAAGCCCATTTCCTACAGATATTATATAGTCTATAAATGAATTCAGTGCATAAACAAATATTTTACAGTAATGTTGACCATTCTTTTTGTTTGTGTACTGAAGGGATGTTATAGTATTATTCCTCAGAATCAATACAATATTGAGAAAGACTAAACACAAGCTAGAAGATAGCACACACACTATATATATATATATATATATATATATATATATATATATTAAAAAAAACATAAATCTATCTGTTTAAATGCAGGTATTTGTGTCTTCTCAAAAACCTTCAGTTAAATAAAGTACCGGTACATAAAATAAATCTAAAAGATAAGTTAAACAACTGCAAAAGAAAACAAATACAATTCCTTTTTACTATAAGTCAGCAATGGTGAGATGAATAACAATGAAAGCTAATTCATATAAGAAGAAAATAAATTCAGTTATGTCACTTTTTTTATATTTCACTGCAAATGAATTTATAGTGCAAATTTTTGTTTTCTGAGAAGTAATTCTTAATGTGTTCAAGTAAGCTTATTTCTACATAACTGTGCATAGGATTGCTCCTGAAAAAGGCTTTTGATTTCATGAATACCCATTTTGGTGGTATACAAAATTTCTGCTTTCTTTCTCTAAAAAATTTCTTTGATCTAGAAAAATCTAATCTGAAAAAAAGATGAGGATGGTGGACCATCAGTAAATTGAAAGGACGAAATAGGATATTGAAAAGTAAAATGGAAGGTATGTAGAGATTTCTTTGGTTCAAGTCAATATTCAGAAATAAGTCCAATTGACATTCGCTATTTCACAAAATAGGTCTCAAAGCAGGACTGTCATTTAATCTTTATCAATAATGTTAGCCTGCTCTTTTCAAATAATCAACTTTCAAAAACTGAAGAATATAGTTCTTCACAAGTTTCCTTGTGCAATTCTTATTATAATTAATGAGATCGATTCAACAGTACCGTGGGCTACGACCTAAGTGAATGAATATCAAAAAAATATAAAATAAAGTCCTTCATTTAGGATAAATAGCCTCTGTGTAATTTGTTTTTTTAAATGCTGGATTTGAACATGACTTACATGTATTGTTTAATGTACAGTTACCTGACTTTCCATGTCAAAGTATAAGTAAAAGTGAATATATGAATTCATTCATTTTTGCTTAGCCTTGCATAATAAAGCCTAGGAATGGTACTGTGCTGATTTGCAAGTCCACCACCCAAAACTTCTGATATGTGGTATCCTCCACCGGAAAAAAAAATCCCCACTTTTCAGCATCTAAGTCCTCCTTCCAGTTCAAAACAGGCTTGTAGTAGAAGCAGGTGGGAAATTCTTAACCACAAACTATGGACTTATCTACACCACTAAAATAATCCAGCTGCATTTCAGAATAATTATCTCTGGAACTGTCCCGAATTCATCCCATAGGTGCCACATGATATGTCCCATTGAATTCTTGTGACTGTCCACACACCAAATCTGGAAGAGTACCACTTGGTTGCCCCCATTTGCCAAATAGAAAGAATGGGGTGGGAAGCTGGATCGGGCTTGGAAGTGTGACTGTAGAAGGTAAGGATCGGGGTTAAGCCTTGGCACTATGAAGAGGAGAAAATCAAGGGAACAAAATGACAACACTTGCCACCCAGCAAGTCCTGCCACTTTTTCTCAAAGCCAGCCCAATCTACACTCTACACATGTAGCAAAACACTGTAGCAGACCATACCATATTTTCCCAGAAAATGGGGACCAAGATATGAGTTTTCATAGAATCATAGAATCATAGAATAGTAGAGTTGGAAGAGACCTCAAGGGCCATCTAGTCCAACCCCCCGCTAAGAAGCAGGAAATCGCATTCAAAGCACCCCCGACAGATGGCCATCCAGCCTCTGCTTAAAAGCCTCCAAAGAAGGAGCCTCCACCACGGCCCGGGGGAGAGAGTTCCACTGCCGAACAGCCCTCACAGTGAGGAAGTTCTTCCTGATGTTCAGGTGGAATCTCCTTTCCTGTAGTTTGAAGCCATTGTTCCGTGTCCTAGTCTGCAGGGCAGCAGAAAATAAGCTTGCTCCCTCCTCCCTATGACTTCCCCTCACATATTTGTACATGGCTATCATGTCTCCTCTCAGCCTTCTCTTCTGCAGGCTAAACATGCCCAGCTCTTTAAGCCTCTCCTCATAGGGCTTGTTCTCCAGACCCTTAATCATTTTAGTTGCCCTCCTCTGGACGCTTTCCAGCTTGTCAGCATCTCCCTTCATCTGCGGTGCCCAAAACTGGACACAGTATTCCAGGTGTGGTCTGACCAAGGCAGAATAGAGGGGGAGCATGACTTCCCTGGATCTAGACGTTATTCCCCTATTGATGCAGGCCAAAATCCCATTGGCTTTTTTAGCTGCCGCATCACATTGTAGGCTCATGTTTAACTTGTTGTCCACGAGGACTCCAAGATCTTTTTCGCACACACTGCTGTCAAGCCAGGCGTCCCCCATTCTGTATCTTTGATTTCCATTTTTTCTGCCGAAGTGAAGTATCTTGCATTTGTCCCTGTTGAACTTCATTTTGTTAGTTTCGGCCCATCTCTCTAGTCTGTCAAGATCGTTTTGAATTCTGCTCCTGTCTTCTGGAGTGTTAGCTATCCCTCCGAGTTTGGTGTCATCTGCAAACTTGATGATCGTGCCTTCTAACCCTTCGTCTATATTTTGTTATATCTCTTTGAAACCTAAAATAAGTGCTTTCCCTGCTAAACAAGTTGTGTGCTGTGTGTCAGGATCAAGGCACATACGAGAGGAATACAGGGTTTTTTTTACTGTAAAGACAGGCCTTCAACAAAACAGCTACTCCTGAGATGTGTACATACACATATACATATAAATTGGAGTACAATGTGCCTCTACCACAATTTTTATCTAAACCATCATCATATGTAATCACAAGGTCAAAATAGGTATTTCAGTGCTTTTTAGTATAATGTCATTAGTTTTAGAAAACTACAATTTCAGTCTCAGCTCACATCCTCAACTTATGCACACACTACAGTAAAAACAAAGCACACAGCATTCATTTCCCAGCACTAGGTACACTTTTTCAGAAAAAAAATGAATCCTTCAAAAGGGTTAAAATGCAGATGATATGAATACGGCATCTAATCCTTAAGGCCTTGAAGCATTAAGACATATCTCTTCCTTAGGGTCCATCTCTGACCATAATCAATTTCTTCCCTTGAGAACATTAATTGTCTCTAATGATAGCTTTCCATCAATACATCCTTGATCTTAAAAGGCCTGTACAGCTCTTCCCTTTATTCAATCAAATCATCTGTACAATTGCCCTTCCTTAGTAAGATAATACCTTTTTAAGCCTTGTATTTTAAAATAAAAAAAATAAGAGGTAGAAGGAAATTCTAATGGAAGTGCCAACATTTGAGAATTAGGATGATGGCTTCCATTATCCTAAATAATGTTTGAAGATTATAGGAAGCACTATGTTTTAAAAGGTGAAAGCTAATCCACCACTTTCAAATAATTTCCCTTGACAAAAAAACTGTTGTAACATTAGCATGAATTTTGTGTGTGAGAATTGCTACAGAAGTGTATATTTAAATATCTGTATATAAAGGTTGGGGCAAAGAGGGAGAGGGGGGTAAATAATTACTATTTATAAGCAATAAATGATGAATAATTTGAGGAACTGGTAACCTTAAACACTGAGGCCTCTTACTTTTTATTCTCCACCTAAACTACCCATGTGCTGTTCATTCAAATCACTATAACAAGAAATTCCTAAAATTACTTAGTTCCATGGTAGCATCAACATTCTGTCTCTATGACCTACAAAGGGGTTTTGCTGCCCCCACCCTTTTCTTTTTCTGGTACATGCTTTTTCTAAATGGAATGTATTTCTTTTCTTTAAAAAAAAAAACCCCACATCCAACGGTTTTGTTTCCATTCAGACATAGGACACTCCCTCTGCCTCCCCCTTCCATATGTTTAACGTAGATTGCCCACCATCAATCTGTGCTTTTACCTATTGAACAGCAGCCTGCCTTCTTTTGGAGAAAGTGGACTACTATTTATAATGACTCAAGGACCTATGGAGGAAATGTGGCTGGGACAAAGGATTCAAGCTCTCCAGAATTCTTTCCTTGGTAATTTTTTACATCCAGCATGCAAACAATGTCTTTTTGATGTTATGACTACTCAGCGTTATTTCTGTGTGAATAAGGCTTTTCTATATCACTCGAGAAAATGAGTATTTGCTGTTCTGTCTGAAAATTTGAATCTATTCTTTCTATCTGAAAATCGGGCTCCTCCCTCCCTCCTCTCTCTCTCTCTCTCTCTCTCTCTCTCTCTCTCTCTCTCCCCCCCCACACACACACACACACACGATGGAAGAAGACTTCAGGAACTCCAACAATTCTAATTAAGGGCAAGTTCAAATCAATTAAAATATTTCTTCAACATTACAACAACAATAACTTTCAGCTCTCAAATAATTGTACAGATTTTGCTTTCCTCTATTGGCATAAAATAACATTCATTCACTTCTGTTATCAACCTATTGTAGTCTTTAGTTTTTGTTTTTAATAAATATATTACCAAAAAAAACCCTGTATAAATAAATGATACATATTTATGCTCAAAATATGGGAGAACGAAAGTAATATATAGGACAGGTAGATACAATCGACCTAAGAGTTACCAAACAGAAAAGAGTGCCTGTGAGAAAGAAGGAGAGAGAGTGCAGTTAACAACCCTGATAAGAGATGAAAATTGTCAGTGAGGCAGATTGAGTTTATTCAGTGTCCTGATAAGCACCTATTTGCTCTTCCACATAATGCTCTCTCAGTATTTATAAATTATCATTTAATTATGCTGGCAAGTGGTAATTGTCAAATAAAGCTCAGATAGGCATAAGCCTTCAGGCTGCACATGACAGAAAAATATCTGTTAAAGCTGGGCTGATTCACACGCTTAGGAAATCATTCCCTTTCTTCTTCATTTTTTTATCCTTGTCAACAAAATATATGAACCAGAACACTTTTGTGCTCTCTATGCATTTTAAAGTCTATTCAAATTACAGGAAAGGAGGGGAAATACTAGTTTCAGTATCTACCATCCTAAATTATTTGGCTGCTTCAAAACACCATGTTCTTTTAATAAAAGGGTGGAAAATATTAAGGAATTTGAGCATTGCACCACTTAGAATTTATGCTCAGGGTCATTTTCAGTTGATCAAATCAAGATTTGGGGACACAAGAGATTTAAAGCAAAACAATATTTTTTAAAAGTGACATTTATCCCATTAGGATAAAAAGGACAAAATCCCTTACCCTTCTGTTCAATTAATAAAACGTATTCAATCTTCTAGTATTACACATTTTAAGCATTTTTTCAAGTGTTTTCTGATGTGTTGAACATATATGCAATTACTATAATGCCCACTGCCAATGAAGTAACTTTCTGCATAAATAAGGACAAACAGATGTTTGATTAGAATTTTGAATTCCATGATTTATTTTATATTTCTTTGTGAAATACAACAAAAAAAGATGAGCTGGGGAAGAGGGCAAGGGAGAGATCCGTTTATAGCCGCAGTGCACAATTTATATGTACAATCCCAATCAAAAAAATCTAGGGCATCAAAATGAATGCTTTCAATTTCTTTAACATTATTAATGGTACTACAGGGTAAAAGCATTGAAAAGTAAGAACAGGAGTCATATTTTAAAGTTCTGCTCTTCGTTCTCCTAGTTACATCTAAATTTAGCTACAATGGCACATCTCACTGTGCTGTGTTCAGAAATAATAACAACAACCTGTGAGCCTTGTAGTGTTTTATAAGACTCCATTCAACTCAGACATATGCATGGTGATCTCAAGCTAGCTAAATGTTTCCTTCTTCTCTAAACAGGTAGAAGTTGAAACCTACCTACCTATCTACCTATTATGCCTCCCAAAATGGCAAAAAGAGCTACTAGAAAAGTAACACTCAGATTGAAAAAAACAGACATCAAATGGCTCTCTGATGGGTGGGGGGGAGAAGAACAACAGAGAGGGAACCAGTAGAGATTCTCTTTGAAAAGTTGTGTCCTCATCAAACATTTCTCTAAGCATGCATGTCCCATCAAGATCTCTAGACCAAGGCTGCCAAAAATACGGACCTCAGATCCAAGAAGTATAGGGCTTTATAAATCATAAGCAGCACTTCAAATTGGACCTGGCAAGACTGGCAGCCAGATGATAATGATGATAACAACAACAAGTTTGATTTTTTGCTCTTAGCTGTTTGTAACAACAGTTGCCCTCAGTACCGTAGTTCAGGCACCTATCACTGTAATCCAAATAACACCTATGACTGTAATCCAAATAAGATGTGATTATGGCATGTTTTAGCATAGTTGGGTTCAACATCTCCAGGATTTTACATTAGTATACTAGTTTTAACTATCCAAACTCCTTTCTGGTTACGAAACAATTTAACCAAATGGATAACTAGGTCCAAGAATTTACCCAAATTGTCAAGCTGAGTCTTGAAGTGGAATGTGATGCCCACATAACAAACATTCAATCCTTATTCCCTGGTCTGTCCTTTGACTGGTGAAGAACATTTCTATCTTGTCTTGAGGAAGATTTAACCTGTTTAGATTTTTTATCAGTATTCATTATCAGATTTATCATCAATATCAATCACTGATCCAGATTCAGAGCTCATTTAGAATTATTTGATTTATAAGTAAAGAAGAAATAGAGTTGAGTTGTAATATTAGAAATAATAACTTACAAATAACTTCTAACTTGACCCATTTTGATAACAGTTGGCAATTCTGCTTTAAATAGTGAGGAAGTATGAAGTTACTTTATTGATGTAACAAGTAGTATTCACAGTTACTTTTAAAAATTATTTTGTGGGGCACTCTAGAGGTATTTTAATACTATTATTATTAGCCTTAAAAATAAGTTTCTTCAACCGCCACCCCACTCCACCCCAATATAAATAGCAGCAAGCAGCACAAGTAATAATCCAATGAGTTGCTTTTTTCAACCAAGCATCTAGTAATGGCAATGGCTACTTTCTTAAAACTGCAGTGAGCAACAGAAATGAATAACTTTGTAGAAAGTAACTTTTCAAAGTGTTGTTCAAGCATATTGGTGGAACATACCCACAGAATCCAAATTACCTCTTCCAGTAAACAACATGCATTTGGCATATCCTATCTCCTGTACAGGTTTGCCTAGGCTCTTAGGAGCGGCCCTTCTCTATCTTACCACTATCACAAACATGATTGGTGAGGACACGAAAAAAAGTCTTTTTAGTGGCTGCCCCTCAACTCTGGGGAAGCCAGAATGCCCCCTTCCCTGTTGTCCTTCCAGTGGCATACTAAAAAAAACTTTTTATTCAGAAAGGCTTTTAAAATAGATTTTTTAAAAGAATGGGCCAGGTGTACTGCATGACCTTACAAACTGTTCTTAATAGCTTTTTTCTTATTCATTTTAATGAGATTTTAACTGAATAGCTTTGAAAATTATAACATTTAATTCTATTTTAATATTTATATTATTATATATATAATAAATATTATAATATTTATTTTGTAGGTTCTTAATTGGATAGTACTTAAGGTTGTGAGTTACTTTGGGACTTGGTCCTGAAAGAGAAGTGGGGTACAAACAAATATAATTATGATAACAACAACATATATCTGCCAAAAAAATAATCTGTCAAATAGACCAGACAGAGCCCTAAAGGATATGCTGATGGCTACAAAATAGGAGTTCTCCAGCACCACCTTCTGGACTCATTGCTTTAGGAAGCACTGGACCTACAACCAAACAATGCTATCACAGACAGGTTCCCCAGAAGGATGCAACAGTAAGTTGTATGAATAGCAATCAAGAGTTTCAGGAAAACAAAAGAGACATGCTCCTTCTTGTATTTGTTAAACTACTGTTTGTTGTTAACTGCCATCAGTCAACTTTGATTTATGGTGACCCTATGAATAAGAATCCTGCAAGTCATCCTTTCATCAACAATCCTGATCAAGTTGTGCACATTCAGGGCCATCTACCTTAGCAAGCATTGTTTTTTCTAGTGACATGTCTTTGCATGATATGGCAAAAATAGTCTGTTTAGTCATCTCGGCTTCTAGAAAGAGTTCAAACTTGATCTGCTATAGAAACCATTTATTTATCTTTTTAGCAATCCACTTTTCCAGCACTACATTTCAAATTAGTTGATTTTGTTCAAATCAGCCTTCTTCAGTGTCCAGCTTTCACAATCATACAAAGAAATGAGAAATACAATGGCATGGTTTCCTAGCACTGAAAGTCCTTGCAGAGATAATAAAATACATTAAAAACAGATACAGAAGAAATGGACTAACACAAGTGAATAACATTTTACTCACTGCATCATCACCCAATATACATTTGGAAAGGCTGGCAGTGGAGCAATGTGAACTGGGAGGCCAACCCTACTTGGCTTTTGTGGGCAACTACTCAAAAATACCTATATACTATTTCTACTTGATATATTTAGTATAGTTTGTTTTCTCTGACATTTCAAATAAATTAATGACTGCAAATGCAGTACCTTCACATGGTCTGAACTAAGATTTATGTCTGAGGATCTTGAATGAATGGATTTAAACTTATACATGTTTTTAAATTTTGTATAATGTGTTTTTACTCTGTATTGTTATTTGATTTGTATGAGCTGCTGTTTTTAATGTATTGTTTGGGGCATTGAATTTATGTAAGCCGCCTTGAATCCCCTCGGGTGAGAAAGGCGGGGCAAAATGCTGTAAATAAATAAATAAATAAATTTTGACATAATATCACAAGCCACAACTATCTTCAGGCAAACAGAGAGGCAGAGAGTATACTGCAGACTGGGAAAAATGAACTCGAGAGAGAATGATCTTATATTGCTTTTTTCAGTAATAGATCATCACCACTAATACCTGCTGTATATAGCCCAGCAGAATTGTTAATGGAAAGATACATCAGAACAACCATCTGAACTCTTGAAAAGAATCTCATTCCAAAGTGTCCTGAACTGGGAAAAGTTGCAGCTTTAGATGAAAGAAAGCTAGGAACATTTCTATAACCAATACAATTCAGTATAAGAACATTTAGAGCCAGGAAAGCAATCACACTCGATAGAGAAAAAACATGACAAGACTCCAGCTATTGTAAAAAAAAATAATAATAATAGCAGTTGGATCTATCAAGACCAAATGTACAATAGAATAATTAATAGAAGCTGACATCTTCCAATTTCTAAAAAAGTAAAATCACTACTACACAAGTCCATGTACTAAGAACATGCTTGAATTGAATTAATGGGAGAAATTAATTTGGTGCATACTTTACTTTATTTTTGAATCAATATACAAACCAAAATACTATTACCCTTTCAAATTTCCTCTCCAAATTTTGCTAAAGTTTTTTTTGATGAAAATTCATACAAAAATGTATAATAGTAGGGAAAAATGCACATAAGAATGCATATATTGTATGAATGACATTCTCATATAATCTACTATATTAGAAAAATCACCTGCAAACACAGTCAGCATCCAAGTGAGGCCTTGTACTAACAAAAATCCATCAGCAAACCATGGAGGAAGCTATTTCCTCCCCGTTTTCCTATACAACATGCAACTTCATGTAACAGGATACTCTCTTTTACTCCCTTCTACTTCCAGCTTTCTGCACCCTACAAAAGTGAAGATGCACCGGGTTACATAGGAGATGGCATCTGGTCCTCTGGGTTTTGCTGGCAGAATTCTTCCATCAACATGACCATTGGTAATGTGTTCTTTGGATACAACTGCATACTAAAAATTATGTATTAGAAGGAAATGGGTGCAAAAGTCACACAATTTTTCATGTAATAGTTTAAAATATCCTCAAAAGGAGACAAGTTTAACATTTAAAAATTACAGTTAGAGAAAAATTAATATCCACATCAATGTCTGCATAGTTGTCCTGTAAGACTGTCATAATATTAGTGACTATCAGATTGTCATTTGCTCTGGGTAAATTATTCGGAAATCTTTGAGATTTAGAGATAACTGAATGAACACGTGATTTGGAACATCCTTTATTTTATTGCTCCCCCGCCCCCACTTCTTTACACAAGCCATGAGTATTCTTTTCAGATGTGAAACCAACATGTGCTACTAGTGATCGATCCGCATATATATATACACAGATTCATACACATAAGCTTCTTTTTCCTCTCACATAAACCTAATCAGAATTGTTATTTCCCTGACACAATTAATAGCACATCAACAGAAATCCCACCAGCTAAAGCATCTGGTTGGAATGAAGAGTTTCCAGTTGACTACACTATTCGTGTTTTCTGGAGACAATAACATGTCTGTCTTTCTGTATGATGTATCTTCTTGGCCTTCTATAATAACACCCAAGTCCAGCGAAATACATAACAAATCACAGCCTTTCTTTGAAAGTTGTGACCAATTTTCATCAATGTGCCATAGATTCCACTTGGCTGTAAAATATGACACCAGTTGGCTTTTTCTTTCCCTTCACCAGCTGTCTGCTTGTGCTCTCTGATGCATCGCTCAACTTCTGTTCCACAATTCCATTAAGACCTATCACTTTTGCCCCAGTAAGTAAGCAGAATATATAGCCTAAAGTCAGATCTGAGAGCTGACTAACCACTGACCTATTATGAACAATGAGTCTTCTTCTCTAAAGGAAGGCCTCATCAGGATTAGTGGCTTTTGATGAGGTAATCAAATATGCGTTTTTTGCGGCCAAAATGCTGCCATGCTGGCAAAATGATCTTGCTGGGAGGCAGGCTATAAGCTTCACTACCAGGAAATGGACAATGACAGATAGCTTGCATTTACATTTCACATACCTTTAATTGCTACCAGAGAAAGAGACATGCCAAATACTGACACAACAGATTCTTCAAAACAACTAATGTATTCGTGTTTAGCTTTATTTGTCCAAGCTGCAAATAACAGTGCTCTGCTCCCCGTTCCTAATTACCCAATTGTTTCAGTGTAGTTTTTAAAGAGGATTTTGACAACTGATGTCCTTTTAGCTTTTCATAGTTATTTAAGTACACATTCTCAATTCACAATTTTTATTCTTTTAATTAAGAAATCTGTAAGTTTTGTTTATTTATATCCCAAGAATCTGAAAAATGCATTTAAAATGCAGGCATTTTAAAATTGTTTTTAAGAACAAAGCACTCTCTCACACACATATGATGTCCTTTTAGTTATTTAAGTATACATTCTCAATTCACATTTTTGTTCTTTTAATTAAGACATCTGAAAGTTTTGATTATTTTATACCTTTTCGAAGAAAATGAAAACAATTAAAACAATTTAAAGAAAAAAGCTCTCTCTCTCTCACACACACACACACATAAACACAATATAAATGTATATAACTCTTTGCCAATAAGCATGTGTTTTTAAACTAAAAAAGTTGCATGTAGGAGACAAAGTAATGACAGCTCTTTTTATTAAAATGCAAATTCTATTTTAAAAGCAAGTTCCTCAATATAGCTCTTTTAAAGGTAAACAAGATTTATTTATTTATTTTATGAAAAACATACCACAAAATACTCAAATTTTAGATGCTCCAATAAAGAAGTACTGCTGAATTTTTATAATTGGATTATATAAGAGGGTTACATTTGCATTTTGGAGACTGTAAATGGAACTGAATTGATGCATATTTATTACTGATTTACTGTCAATGATGATTCCCTCCCACTTTGTCCAATCAACCCCACTTTTGCTGGCTGGACCGCTTAGCACAGGATATATAGCGAAGCAAAAGTAAAATCTTGAAATATCACATCTTGAACAGAAAAATAATCATAAACCCATTTTACACAGAGACAGGCGCCAAAACATCTACAGGTCTTTCTTTGACTAGCTTTAACGTTTGTCTTGCATATACAAAAATTGGGGTCATTCAGTCATGAATTGTAATCATCAGATCCACCAGAACTATGACTTTAATTCTAAAAAAAAACAGCTCCTGCTCCTGATTCTTTAAATGAACAGGAACCCTAACTACAGAAATTAAGCAACTTAATAACATCTCCCTCCCCCCCCCCCAATATTCATATTAATAATTTTAAGTTGTATAATACACATTACTTTTTATTATTTAAAATAAAGCCAACATGGTGTCACAGATTAAAAAATGAAAATAAATGTCATGAGAAAGAACTCAACAAATACAAAACTGAAAAAGTGCAATAGTAGAAAAAAACAGACATATTTGTCGTCGAGCAAGAAAATATATGTATAGCAATAACAAAGGAATGAACAGTAGTGTTAAAGTATAAAAAGTGAGACAGATAAAACAAAAACTGTGTGGCAAAAACACAATTTTGCCTGGCATGAAAGAGAAGCTCTCTAGGAAAGATGTTCCATAAAGCTTGTACAACTCTCAAAAAGTTCCAATGACTGGTAGAAGTCCATTGTACCTCATTCAGAAGCAACACTTGGACTAAAGGCTCAGATACTGAAGGGTGCTGACATGGACATTTTCATGACACAGCACTTTATGAAACCTGTCCCTGCTGGTTTGCTTTTAATTACTCTGATTTTATCTGCTTGGATTTTAATGTATTGTCCATTATTTTATTTTGTGTATCGTTGGAATGTTTTAAGTTTTTGTCAAATATGTTGTGTTATTGTTTTGGGCTTGTCCCTGTTGTGAGCCGCCCCAAGTCCCTTCGGGGAGATGGGGCGGTATATAAAAATAAAGATGATGATGATGATGATGATGATGATTATTATTATTATTATTATTATTATGGACACATATATAGGAGATAGAACTTTTAATCTATTTTAATATTTTTAATCAATATTTGTATGTATGTATTTTTATCCTTTTTTATCTTGTAAATCGCCTAGAGCATCGTGGATGGAGGGCGATTAATAAGTAATTAAATGATGATGATGATGATGAAGATGATAGTCCTTCATCTGCTCTGATGAAGTATCCTAACAAAGAGAGAAAGACATTGAGAAAGCATCACCTGCTTAGTTTCAACATCTCATATTTCTATTAAATGTGTGCCAGCCCTGACAACTTCATACATTGTGGCTCAGAAAGCTTTCATGATTGCTGTGGGAGATGCCCAAGAAATCACATGACATTATTCTAAAAGTAAAACAAAAGGAATGAAATTATGACAAGTATAGGCTGAGTATCTCTTATTTGAAATGCTTTGGTCCAGAAGTGTTTGGGATTCTAGATTTTTTTTAAAAAAAATGTAATACTTGCACTAATATGACAAATATACACAATGAGATATCTTGAAGATGAAACCAAATCTAAACAAGGAATTCATTTGTTTCACATACACTTTATATACATACCCCAAAAGCAATTTTACACAATATTTTAATACTTATGTGATTGAAACAAAGTTTGTGGATACTGAACCATGAGAAAGTAGAGGTGCCACTATCTCAGTTACCCATGTGGATATTTTTTGACTTTGGAGTATTTTGGATTTTGGAATGCCAGGTAAGGAATGCTCAGCCTTTACAAATACAGTAGAGTCTCGCTTATCCAACATAAACGGGCTGGCAGAATGTTGGATAAGCGAATATGTTGTATAATAAGGAGAGATTAAGGAAAAGCCTATTAAACATCAAATTAGGTTATGATTTTACAAATTAAGCATCAAAACATCATGTTATACAATAAATTTGACAGAAAAAGTAGTTCAATACTCAGTAATGCTATGTAGTAATTACTGTATTTATGAATTTAGCACCAAAATATCATGATGTATTGAAAACATTGACTACAAAAATGCATTGGATAATGCAGAATGTTGGATAGGTGAGACTCTACTGTACCACACATATACCAGAGACATACCATCCCAATATTGGCAAAAGCCATTTCGGAAGAGTCTAAAAACTTGGCTTTTCACTCAGACCTTTGGTTAAGATCATCTTTTTCCCATCACAATTATTATGCTCCTCAACCTTTTGCACTGGTCGCTCTTTCCGATTCCTGATTGATTGATATTACTCAGAACTCCTCCCTACCGTACCTAATGTGACCTTAAATGATTCTAATGCACTTTATCTATTTATGAATCTGTTACCCATAATGTGCACCGTACACTTTGCTTATCCACTATTGCAACCTCATTGTTTTTAACCTGATGTTTTAATTCTGCGTTGTGTTTTTTAACTTATTGTGTATATTTTTTATTGGTTTTGTTTTTGTCCTGATGTTTTATATTTTATCATTGTTTGTATTTAGATTTTGCTGTAAGCCGCCCCGAATCCCCTAATACAAATAAACTTATTATTATTATTATTATTATTATTATTATTATTATTATTATTCTGTCCTTCAGAAGCAATCCAGAAACTAGACGTGCATTTTGTCACCAGAACAGCTCACGCTCCTCAACTCCATTTTGGTATGTTTGGAGTAAATGCTTCTCAGATGCAATAACATAATCCTCTATCTTTATCCATCCTAGTATCTCTATTAGAAGAAGCAATGCAAATGCCAAATTTCCCTGCCCATTATCTTCATCCACTTTGAGTCTCTTTGTAGAGAGAAAAAGCAGAGTATAAATAAACATAAAAATAAACATAATAATAATATGCTGCTGGCAGCAAAACATCAATATCATACATGCAGCAATATGTAGGCGAAGATATCAGATCTTGTATACCATTTTTTTAAAAGATGACATAATAATCCATAGAGTTAAGTGCAAGCAATATAGCTGCAAAAGCTTAAATGAAAGAAGAACTTATGAATTAGTTATGATCTCTCAACCTTAAAGGAATGCCATGTTAGGCTCTCTCTAAACAAACTCTTATTGCGTCTTAGAATCAACTTCATGACACACAGCAATAAGAAATTAAAAATTACAGTAGAGTTTCACTTATCCAACATAAACGGGCCGGCAGAACATTGGATAAGCAAAAATGTTGGATAATAAGGAGGGATTAAGGAAAAGCCTATTAAAATAAATTAAATATATCAAACATCAAATTACGTTATGATTTTACAAATTGAGCACCAAAAACATGATGTTTTACAACAAATCAACAGAAAAAACCGTCCAAAACACGGTAATGTTATGTAGTAATTACTGTATTTATGAATTTAGTACCAAAACATTGCAATATATTGAAAACATTGACAAAAAAACATTGGCTACTAACGCATTGACTACAAATAAAGATAGAATTGCATGAAATGAATTTACAGTAGCAACACTGTTGGAAATTAAATCCATAAAAAATTCAATCCTTGCTGCCTAGAGAAACAGCTGTAGACTGGGGCAGGAGGCAAACTGCGTTGGATAATCCAGAATGTTAGATAAGCAAATGTTGGATATGTGAGACTCTACTGTATTAGGAAAGCTGAGAACAAAGAACATGGCATTATCTGCTTTTAAGCTTTTGATGCGCTTTATAGAAAATTTGAGCAATTGACAAATATGCTTTTATTATAATAATACTAAAATAATAAAACTTTATTTATATTCTGCCCTATCTTCCCAGGGGTTATTTTTAAAAAAACCAATTTGTCCCCTTCCAAAAAAACAATGGGCAATCCTTTGGTTTCTTTCCAATTCTGAAGCCTGGTATCTTTTTGGATAGTTTACCAGAATAGATCTAAGCCTTTGTTACAAAATACACTGTAGTTGCTAGAACTTCAACTTAACATATTTAAGAAATATTCTTCTGTCTTTACAATCTGCCACAAACTCTCCAAGCAATCTCAAATCATACAGCTGTGTCCTCTTAATAATACCATCTGTATATAATTTATGTTAGAACATCTATTCTATACATAAAAGTGTTTTGGGGTCTTCTTGGAAGCACAAAGCTCCCTTTCTAGTATAAAGAACCCCTGAAGTAGTTTTACTAATGGTTTTTAAAAGCATCACTGATCATCTAAAGGCTTATCTGCTCATTATGGCTGACGTGTCATTCCAGAATTTTGTTCGTAGAGCTGGTCTGGTGATCCTCCAAAGCCTATCTCCTTCTTCAAAAAAACCTCACTACTATATCCATAAAACTGGTCTGCTAATTTTCTGAAGCTTGAGCTGCATATGGGTGGCCAAAGTTAACCAGCTGAGAAAGATTCATACTACTTGTCACACTGTGTTACACATACTTAATAATAACTGAAATTAAGAGGACGCATTGCACCTAAGTTTCCACTGCTCTGTGTATTATTTATTCTGCTGCCCAGTTTTCATTTCATTTGCTTATTTTTACTACATGTACTACAGTATTTATAATAAAACTCGCTTTTCACTGATAACCGCATAGGCCAGTCTTCATGCTTATAATTGGCATGTACTTTCCTAATATGGGCCCCCAGTGGCACAGTGTGTTAAAGCGCTGAGCTGCTGCACTTATGGACCAAAAGGTCGCAGGTTCGAATCTGGGAGCGGAATGGGCGCCCGCTGTTAGCCCCAGCTTCTGCCAACCTAGCAGTTCGAAAACATGCCAATGTGAGTAGATCAATAGGTACCGCTCCGGCGGGAAGGTAATGGTGCTCCATGCAGTCATGCCAACCACATGACCTTGGAGGCATCTACGGACAATGCCGGCTCTTCGGCTTAGAAATGGAGATGAGCACCAACCCCCAGAGTCGGACACGACTGGACTTAATGTCAGGGGAAACCTTTACCTTTTACCTTTACATTTTTTTCCTAATAACATTCAGACGCAGTTGTATTGGCTATAAAGCAAAATACAACAAAACCCAAAATTCACAAAAGAGTGATACCTTTATTGACCAAAAATTGATTTCCAGTTGCCAGAGGACTACTCAGCTCATGTGATCAGTCTAGTTTGGGGCAAATGAATGTTCAATAATATTCTGAATAAGCAGCAATGAATATGAAAGCTGCCTGCCACAAAGTACTGAGGATTATCTTCATGCAAATGGATATGAGAAAAGAGAAGAGATTGTTATGATTGAATAAAGACACTTGAGTTTGCTTATACAGAAAATCTTATGTTTTTCCCATGTAGCTATATGGGAAGAGGTGTTCACATGGATTCTCACAGGTGAGAAGGACTATTAACCCCTCTTCTTTCTTCCTCTAAGCTCCTGTCTTGTGATTTGTCCTGCTTTAATTGGTGAAAAAATGGATGGTGAAAACGACAAGCTGACATATACATGAAAACATTACCGGTATATGGAAAAATGAGTTTCCAGCACTGTGGTAGGAAACCCCAGTGGCACAGTGGGTTAAACCCTTGTGCAGGCAGGACTGCTGACTTGAAGGTTGGGTTGGTGACTTGAAGGTTGCAGGTTCGAATCCAGGGAGAGCCCCAATGAGCTCCCTCTATCAGCTCCAGCTTCATGTCAGAC
This sequence comes from Anolis carolinensis, assembly GCF_035594765.1. Classification (NCBI taxonomy): domain Eukaryota; kingdom Metazoa; phylum Chordata; class Lepidosauria; order Squamata; family Anolidae; genus Anolis; species Anolis carolinensis. The sequence continues at coordinate 275,160,844 of NC_085843.1, read as the reverse complement.
ATGAGAGAAGCCTCCCACAAAGATGGTAAAAACATCAAAACATCCGGGCATCCCCTGAGCAACATCCTTACAGATGGCCAATTCTCTCACACCAGAAGTGACTTGCAGTTTCTCAAGTTACTCCTGACACGAAAAAAGCACTGTGGTATGTTAAATAAATTATAACCTAAGTGTTAAATAAATATTGATCAGTGCTATTTCTGGGCTTTCATTTCTGATCGTATCTAAATTTAGACTTTCAGAAGAATCTCCTACTGCTTTAATGGGAACACCCTCCCCCCCCCCCCAAAAAAAAAAAAACAACTGGGCTATATTAGGCTCATTCTTTACATTGGGACAAGTATTTTATTGTCTTTTGAGGAGTGAACAATAGTTTGTGTAATTCATTCAATGTAGAGAGTTCCTCGTTCATAATTCCTTACATCTCTCTCTGGTAATTCATAATTCTCTCCTTTGGTCCTTTTTTCTTTCAGGAGGGGGGCTGTGTCACTGTTGTCTAATTATGCAAATTATGCAAACACTAAATCTTACACTGAAGGAGAAAATGTTAACATACATTGAAAAACTCAAATGCTTAGAACTATAATCTGTATGATAAAATGTATTACTCTGTTTAAAAGGATTGTTTTACAGAAGCAATTAACAATCAGCAATCATATAGTTCAGACCGGTGTTTTGATGCCATCTGTTGGAATAAGGTTTTTTACTCCCTAGAATGAAGCTATAATTTTCTGTTTATGATTTCATTGCATACAGTAGACCAGCTACTGAAAAGGGAAGAAAGGACGTTTGACTATACATTTTATTTTCTTTCTTTTTAAAAATGCTTATACAGTCATTCCATTTGTTACTGTTTATTTTTAAATTTAAATAAATAAATAGTGTTGGGAGATTTAGGATGCAGACCAAATAGCTATGCTTCCATGCAGTCTATTCACAGTGGAGTTTGAGGGAACTGAGGAACCTTAACTAAATTAATGAAGACCAAAGCAGTGCTGATTAGATTGCATACTTAGGACAGAGTCCAAGAAATTTACTTTTTTTTTAACCTTTGAATATTGAGAACAAACCTCATTAAGCCAATATAATTTATGATGCATCTAAAACATTGTTTGATCAATCCAGAGAAATTAGGCTTGACCTTTATAATACATCCAGGGCCATAGCCAGAAAAAAAAAATTGGGGTTGGGATTTGAAAATTTGGGGGGAGGTGGGTTTAAACCCCTATCCCCCCCCCCCCCCCCCCGGGCTACAGGCCTGTTAATATCTGCTTGAGATAGTGCCTGGAGGGACCCTTAATGTTTTGCATCTCATAGGCTTAGCATGGGGATTTGGTTAACCAGTTAAAAATTCATGAGTAAACCAGGTTTTTTTTAACCTGAAAAATTTCAGGGGGGGGGGGTTGAACCCCTAACCCCCCCCGACTCAAGCCCCTGCATCAGCTCTCCTAGTAAATGGTGATAAAAATACATGACATATGGTTACAAATCCCACCGAACCCCCCTCCCCTTGTTGATGGAATATTTATTAATAATTTCTATAATGAGCTACAATGTTATCTCAAAATACTTGTAATAATAGTAAGATAGGTTTAAACTTTAGATTTTCATCAGAAGGGACATGACTTGTCAATCATAGGGGCAGTATGCAGTGGAGTCTGATCTACTGCCACATGAGGAATACTGGCCTGCATCCTAACTTAAACTAGCCAATGATGTGGCACACTTTTCCCCTAGAGCAAAGTCAATATGGAGGCTGAATACTGAACCAACGTAAGAGACTATTTTTCAATTTGGTTAGACCTGAAGTGGGAGAAGTGCTGAATTCAAGGTCCTTTTTAGCCCATCATGGCCTATAGCGTTCCCTCCCCGCCCGCAATTGTTACTTTTTTCAATTCTTTATGCTAAATATGGGCCTTATGTTTTTTATTTTAGCTAATTGGTTAAAATGGCGCAATTGCATTCTTTTTGGCTTCCCGGGCCAAGTTTTTTTCAACAGGATTTACATGTAAGCCTGAAAGGAGTCTTTTTTTCTCAACAGAAAATGAACTAGAAGTCGTCGTGAGGCGGGAGGTTAAAGAACCCCAGGAAATACCATATATGGGCAGAGATGGCGACGGCTAGCGACCCGGGTGCATAAACTCACAGAAACATGTGATTTCTGGGAAATCATGTGTTTCTGAAGAAATGAAAGCTAAAGATAAACAAACAGCGCCTGCGCACGCAGGCGCTCTGAATGATTGTGAACACGGCACAGAAAGAGTGCGGCCAGACCGCTGGTCAGCGCTGATTGGGTCCAAGTCAGGCAGCGTCACAACTCTAAGCCAATGAATTTGCTTGTGGGCGGGCATAACCCGAACCCTGTAGTGTGTATAAATATTTACTCAGCCCGCCGCTGGGGGTTCTCCCTGGGAAAAGCACTTATTTTGTGCGAGGGGGAACCCTAGTGGCCACTAGCCAAATAAAACTGCTTTCTTGGAATTACTCCAGTTGTCCGTCTCCAATCCCTCCACTGCGCTCAACAAGGACCGTAGCACAAAGGTTCCGCTACATTTTCTGGTGACCCCGACGTGATTTCCTATAAGACGGGCCAGGAGGTTGGAGACGGATCCCGTTGGCGGGACGGCCCCAACTCAGCGGTGGGGGCCGGAGGCAACTACCGTGAGACGAGAAGGGGCCCCTGAATATTGCAAGACCGGCTGCGGTGCTTGCCTCTGATGCCAACGCCGACTGACGGTGGGAGCTGCAACACCAGCGAGGTTCCATAGAAACCAGCCAGGAGGGAAAAGGATCCAGGGAAAAGTCCAGGGGCGAAGGTTGGTCCGACGTCTACAGAAATCTGGCAAATATAGTGGTTGCATGAGACATTAAGGGAACACCGGCGCCGGGAGGGACACAAAAAAAGTTCCCAGGGAGGTAGAAAGGGGCTCTGTCTTGTGTTTCCTGACGCATGCCGTTGAGCGTCCGGGTGCCCAGGCCAAGGCAGTCCCCTCTATTAGGCAGGATGGGAGGGAAAAATTCAAAGAGCTCCACTTCCTTACAATGCATCTTAGATAATTTTGGCTCTTTTGCTATCAGAGCCGTAGCAGGCAATCCAAGGGACCTGAGAGATTATAGACTGAGGAATTTGTGTCAGGGAGAATGGCCAGAGTTTGGGTTAGGTTGGCAAGTAGAAGGGACGTGGGATCTGAAACTGATCCGAACAGTGGAAGAATATTGTGCTGTGAATCATCCGAACCAGTGGGTCTATATTGCTACTTGGGAACGGGTAGTTAGAGAAGATCCAGGTTGGGTTCGACAGTGCAGGAATGGCAAATGTATGGTGGTGAAGAAGGAAGGGAAAAAGAAGGAAGTTTTCCAATCCAACGAGGAGGACTACCCAGATTTACAGTTGAGTGTACAGGCTAGACAACAGGAATTATTGCCGCCACCCTTGCCACCGCCCCCACCCCAGGGAACAGCCCCCGGTGCACCTACACTAGGAACGAGACCCCCACCCTACTCTCCAGAGTCAACCGAAGCAGCCAAGAAACACTATCCTAGCCTAGAAAAATATCAGGAGGAAACAAAGGAAAAGAAGAGGTCACAACGGATGCCCAGTGATGCTTCTCCGGCACAAACTCGGAGACATGGAGCTCCGGTGTGGCCTGGTGATTCACCGACCGGACCGGCCCTCCAGATGCCCTTGAGAACGGTGCCTGTGATAAACAACAGGAATGAGATAGTTCAAGCATACCAGGTAGTGCCTTTCAGTAGTAGTGACATTTTGAATTGGAAAAATAATACTCCACCTTATAGTGAAGAACCCCAAGCTATGGCTAGGCTATTGGAAGGGATTATGGCAACCCATAATCCCACCTGGCAAGATTGCAGACAATTGTTGAATATGTTGTTCACATCAGAAGAGAGAAGAGCAGTGTTGAATAATGGGGTAGCCATAGCCCAGGTTGGGGCCCCACAAGATGGTGATGCAGCCGAGTGGGGAGCACAGAGGTTTCCTGTGGAAATAGATCCCCAATGGGACACCGCAGAAGAAGGACATTTGCAGAGACTGAAAGGATTCCAGCATATATTGGTAGAAGCGGTAAAGAGGGGCCCGCCGCAACCCGTCAACATTATAAAAATTCAGGGAGTGGTACAGGAAAAATCTGAGTCACCAACAGCCTTTTTGGAAAGGCTGGAGGCAGCATATAGAAAGTATAGCCCGTATAATTTGGAGGATGAAAACGGTAGGAGGGCGATTCAACAGTCTTTTATCAGTCAAGCGGCTCCTGACATCCGGAGAAAGATTCAAAAGCAACCAGGATTTCTAGGAAAGACTATGAATGAATTGTTGGCACTCGCAGATCAAGTTTATATGGCAAGGGACCAGGTAGAAGAAGAGAAGAAGGACAGGAAGAAGAAGCAGGAATACCAAGCATTACTCACCATGATGGAACAGAGGGCAAGTGGACAGAGAGGAAGAGGAGGATATGCCAGAGGGGGACAAGGAGGAAGAAGAGGGCCCCCTCGGAGGTTAGGTCGAGACCAATGTGCTAAATGTAAGAAGTTTGGACACTGGAAAGGTGAATGCCCAGAAGGAAGAGAAGGAAGTCAGGAAGGACTGAGAGAAAGAGGAAGGCCTGAGAGAGGAAGAAACCCAGGAAGGGGAAGAGGACGTGGAAACTACGTACCTTTTCCTGCGAGAGAGGTGATAGCTGCAGCAGCTGTGATGGAAGAAGAATGGGAAGATATGGATGGAGGAGAGGAATGAGGAAGCCAGGCTCTTGTTTTGTTGGACCCCGGGGAGCCGATGGTCACACTTGAAATCGGGGACCAACAATTGGACTTTTTAGTGGACACAGGTGCCGAAAAATCAGTAGTAAATACAAAAATTAGTCCACCAACTCGGGAAACTACGAAAGTAATAGGGGTGTCTGGGAAGACCCAGAAGTGCCCCTTCCTCAAGGAACGCACCTGCAATCTGGCCGGACATCAGGTCAAGCATAAGATGTTATATCTTCCAGACTGCCCAGTCCCTTTGTTGGGAAGGGACATTTTATCAAAATTACAAGCACAACTCCAGTTCATGAAGAATGGACAAATGGAACTATCATTTCCCATGGAAGAGGAATGGAGACTGTTTCAAGTTAGGATTTTTACTGAAGAAATACAATGGCCATGGCATGAGACTCCTTTAGTGTGGGCAGAAGATAATCCTCCAGGATTAGCTAAATATGTTCCACCGGTGGTGGTGGAAGTGAAAAGAGGAATGGGACCCATATGTAAGCCACAGTATCCCGTCAGTCGAGAGGCGGTGCAGGGGATCAGAAAGCATCTAGAACGACTTCTGCAGCATGGGATATTGGTACCATGCAGTTCCCCGTGGAACACGCCCCTGCTCCCAGTCAAGAAACCTGGAGGACAAGGAGAATATCGCCCAGTTCAAGATTTGCGGGCTGTAAATCAAGCCACCGTTCCCCTAACCCCGGTAGTGCCAAATCCATACATCATGATGAGTCTAGTACCAGCATTTGCCAAATGGTTTACTGTATTTGATTTAAAGGATGCATTCTTTTGCATTCGATTGGCCCCTGTATCCCAACCGATCTTTGCTTTCCAATGGGAATCTCAGCAGTCAGGGCAAAGGACCCAGTATGTTTGGACACGCCTTCCTCAGGGGTTCCGGGACAGCCCGACCATTTTTGGTCAAGCCCTGGCCAAAGACTTACAGGATTTTGTAATACCTAAAGAAGAAGGAATTTGGCTTCAGTACGTAGATAATCTGCTTATCGCTTGCCGGACACTAGGGGGCACTAGAGAGCATACTTTGAGATTACTCAAGAAATTGGAAGAGAAGGGTTACAAAGTGTCAAAGAAAAAGGCCCAGTTGTGCTGTCCCACAGTGAAATATTTGGGGTTCCATCTGACCAAAGGAAAGAAGATGTTAGGAGCTGAAAGAAAGGAAGTTGTGTGTGCCATCCCCACTCCCAGTACCCGGCGACAGGTGCGGGAATTTTTGGGATCAGCAGGATATTGCAGACAGTGGATCCCCAACTACGCCGTGTTGGCTAAGCCGCTGTACCAGGCTACGAGAGGTGGAAGAGAAGATCCGTTTGAGTGGACAGAAGAATGTCAACAGGTGTCACGACCCGGCTGCAGGGCACCAATAACCATACACAGAGGCCAGAATCTATCTAATATCTTTATTGAAGGAGTATATAAAGTTAATAAAAACAAGTGTAGAAAATAGTCCAGAATTAGACCTTTCAGGAAAGGTCAAAATTAGTCCAAGGAAACAATGTCCAATATGAAATATTAAGGTCCAAAGTTGTAATCCAATAACCGAAACACTCACTTTGCCAGGCAAAGTGAGGGGAGATGACAAGGTCCTTTAGTCCAAGAACTTGAACGAGGCTAGGAAATAACTTGACTCTCGGAAAAACAAGGCTTGAATACAAGACAGCAAGGAACGAGGAACAAGAACAAGATCCGTGGTGTTTACTTGGCAAAATCCGGGAAACAAGGCAAGGCTGGGTCTTGGAAAGCAAGGCAAAATCCGTGGAAGAACAAGGCTGGAAAACAAAGGCTTGAATCAGGAACAAAGGCTTGGAAGCGGAGTAGCTGTCCACACACACTACTCCAGTTGCTGACGAATTGACTCCGCAAGATCCCTCCGGGAGCAAGGAACCTAAATAGGCCTTGTTTTCCCCACCAGAGAACACTTCTCTGGGGAACCAGAAACGAAAGTCAATCTCTGTGTCCAGATGTATGACTCCCTAAAATTTCTCATGGGAACAGGCTTAATCATCTGAATGCTTTGCTGCTATTCTCAAACTCCTGCGATTAGCCTGTTGCACTCCTTTCTGCTGGAGAATGTAATTACGGCGCGAAAAAGGGGGAGAACTCGACTCCGGGCTTGTTTGGGAGATTTCTGGAAGACAAACCTCCTGCAGGTGCAAAGGCTCAATTTCTGGCTGAAATGGTTCCCTTTCTGGCTGAAATGGAGGAAAACCCAAGTTCTCCTCTTCGTCAGTCACAACAGCACTAGGAATGGGACTACAATGCCCATGAGTCATCACACTATCCCCCTCCTCAAGCCCCCTCTCAAACTGGGACTCTCTCCCCGAGGCGCGAGGCCGCGGCTTGGCGGGATAGGTCTGATGGAAGCGGCGGGTTAGATCAGGAGCATGAACCGTGGAAGCGTCTTCCCAAGAGCGCTCTTCGGGGCCAAAACCCACCCAGTCAATGAGATATTGTAGGCGGCGGCGGTGAAAGCGAGAATCCAAAATGTCCTGAACCTCGAACTCTTCTTCTCCGTCCACCAAAACAGGGGCGGGGGCCGGCCGGTCTGCATCAGGGCGCACACCATCCGCCGGAAGGAGCAGGGAGCGATGGAACACTGGATGAATGCGCATAGAGCGCGGAAGTTGGAGTTTGAAAGTCACGGGGTTAAGTTGCGCCACCACTGGATAGGGACCAATGAAACGGGCATCTAGCTTCCGGCAGGGACGGTGGGAGGGCAAAAAGCGAGTGGACAGAAGAACCCGGTCTCCTACCTTGATTTCGGGGCCCGGCTGGCGATGCTTGTCAGCGTGGCGTTTATAGTCCTCCTTGGCTTGGTCCAGTTGCTGGAGCAAAAGTTGCTGCACTGCTGTGAGTTCCTGCAGCCAGTCCTCTGCTGCGGGAACTTCTGAGGTTTCAATGACAGGAGGAAAGAAACGTGGATGGAAGCCATAGTTTGCAAAGAACGGGGTTTCCTTAATTGAAGCCTGGACCCCATTATTGTAGGCAAACTCCGACAGTGGTAACAGGGAAGCCCAATTGTCCTGTTGGTAGTTTACATAACAGCGAAGGTACTGTTCCAAAGTGGCATTGGTGCGCTCAGTTTGCCCATCTGTTTGAGGATGATGAGCCGAAGATAAACGAGAGTCTATGCCCAATAGTTTTTGTAGTGCCTTCCAGAAGCGAGAGGTGAATTGGGACCCACGGTCAGTGACCAAACTCTTGGGCAATCCATGCAATCTGAAAACATGTTGGAGAAATAGATCTGCAGTCTCTTTGGCCGTGGGAAGGCCTTCACAGGGAATAAAATGGGCTAACTTGGTGAAAAGGTCCACCACCACTAGGATCGTGGTGAATCCACAGGAAGGTGGTAGATCAGTTATAAAATCCGCAGAGATTATTTCCCATGGGCGAGATGGGGTAGGAAGGGGATGCAGAAGCCCTGAGGGCTTTTCCCTTCTTGTCTTGGAGCGCTGGCATACTGGGCAGGTGTTGACATATTTTTCTACATCCTTACGGATCTTGGGCCACCAGAAATCTCTTAGGATCAAATGCATAGTTTTGAATAGCCCGAAATGCCCTGCTGGCTTGCAGTCATGACACAAACGAAGTGCCTTTTCCCTGCCCAGTCCTGGGGGGATGTAAACATGATTTCTATAGCAAAGCAGCCCATCCTTAAGCGAAAAGGGGAAATGTAGTCCTTGGCGAAGTTGATCCTGCGCCCAGGCATCTGCTTGCTGACTAGCCCTGATTTCTTGAGCACAAAGGGGCCCTGGAGTAGAGGGAGTTGATTCAATGGGAGTGGATTTGGTGTTCCCCACTGTGAGCGTGGCAAAGTTCCCGGGTTGTAGCAGCTGGGACTCAACGGTCTCCTTGCGTCCTGCAGCATATTCCGGTTTCCGTGACAGAGCATCTGCTTGCTTGGTCTGGGCTGGGGTTACATAATGAATTTGGAAGTTAAAACGTTCAAAGAATAAAGCCCAGCGTTGTTGTCTCTGATTTAGCTTGCGGGCAGTTCTTAGATGCTCTAGATTCCGATGATCAGTATGGACTTCAATGGGAAATTTGGCCCCTTCTAACCAATGTCTCCAAGTTTCAAAGGCTGCCTTTATGGCCAATAGTTCCTTTTCCCAAATGGTGTAGTTTCTCTCTGGTGCGGTCAATTGACGGGAATAGAAGGCACAAGGATGAAGATGATCTCCCACCGGTTGTAGGAGTACAGCCCCAATTGCCACATCGGAGGCGTCCGCCTGCACAACAAAAGGGGTTTCAGGATCTGGGTGCTGAAGGATTGGTTGGGACGTGAATAATTTCTTTAGTTGCTGGAACCCTTTCTCTGCTTGATCTGTCCAGCGGAAGGGCTGTTTCCCACGGATGCAGCTGGTGATTGGATCAGACCAGCGGGCAAAATCTGGAATGAACTTGCGGTAATAGTTCGCGAACCCCAAGAATCGTTGCACCTCTTTTTTGTTGGTTGGCGCCCGCCATTCCAATACTGCTGAAACCTTAGCCGGGTCCATGGAGAGCCCTAGTGGCGAGACGCGGTAGCCCAGGAAATCTACCTCTTGTAGATCAAAAGCACATTTTTCCAGCTTGGCATAAAGTCCATGATCCCGCAATCGTTGTAACACCATTCTGACGTGGTTCTCATGTTCTGATTGTGATCTAGAAAACACCAAAAAATCGTCCAGGTAGATGATCAAGAACCGATCTAGATAATCCTGAAAGATGTCATTGACAAAATGCTGGAACGTTGCGGGAGCTCCACATAATCCATAATTCATAACTCGGGACTCGAATAATCCGAATTTAGTCTGGAAGGCGGTCTTCCACTCGTCCCCTTCTCTGATGCGAACTAGATTATACGCTCCCCGAAGATCCAGCTTGGTGTAGACCTTGGCTCCTCGAAGTCGGTCTAGTAGGTCCGAGATTAAGGGCAGGGGATAGCTGTTCCGCTTAGTGATATTGTTCAATGCTCTATAGTCCACCACCAAGCGTAATTCCCCCCGACTTCTTTTTCACAAACATCACTGGGGAAGCGGCTGGGGATTGAGAGGGTCTGATGAATCCCTTGCGAAGGTTTGACTCTATGAACTCCCTGAGAGCTTCTTGCTCCGGTTCAGTCAGGGAGTAGAGATGTCCTCGCGGAATCGGGGCCCCCTCCACCAAGTCAATGGCACAGTCATAAGGTCTATGTGGGGGTAATCTCTCGGCCTCTTTTTCATTGAATACATCCCAATATTCTGAGTACTTCTTGGGCAAGGTGATAATGGGTTCAGTGTCTGTGGCATGGCAGATCTTGGCTACAAGGCAATGGTTTTGGCAATATTTTGAAGCAAACTGCAGTTCTCTGTTGGACCAGGAGATGCTTGGGTCGTGAAGTGTCAGCCATGGAATTCCCAAAATCACAGGGAAATGGGGAACCTCGGTAACAAAGAAGGAAATCTCTTCCATATGTTCCCTTATCCACATTCTGGTGGGTTCCGACCACTGGCTTACGGGACCCGTCTTGAGGGGGCGGCCATCGATGGCTTGCACCACACGGGCATTCTTGAAGTCATGGTATTGTAATCCCAGAGAGTCGGCATACTCTCTATCAATGAAATTGTTTGTGGCTCCTGAGTCTATCATGGCATGGACCATGACTGGCCCCTTTTTTGCTGACCACAAGGTGACCACTAGAAGAAATAGGACCCTGGTTGGCGGCTCTTGAGTGGGTTTTTTGACCGGGTTGGCGAGCCTCTCTACGCCCGGTCGCTGGCTTCCCCCGCCGGCTGTGCGCCAGCCGCCTCAGACGTCTTCGTCTCCGTGGAGGACGCCGCCGCTAGACGGGCGGGGGGCTTCCCTTTGGCTGGGCACTCTCTGGCGAAGTGGCCCCCGTTTCCGCAGTACCAACAGAGATTTAGGCGTTGGCGGCGGGCCTTCTCGGCGGCATCTAACCTGGGACGCACATTACCCAACTGCATCGGCACCTCCTCGCTCCCCCTGGGGTATGGGGCTGGTGGCGGGGGTCTCCATACTGGACGCGGCTGGACGCTGGTGGGAGCGGGAGATTTCACCCCAGCTCTACCGCTCTGGCCTCGGACCCATTGTTTTCTGTTGGCAAGCATGACTTCAGCTCGTAAACATTGATCAATGAGTGCTTCAAGAGAGTGAGGGGGATCCACTTTGGAAATTTCTTCCAACATCTCGATGTTGAGACCCTCCCGAAATTGTCCTCTGAGGGCTATATCATTCCATCCGGTGCTGTGGGCCAGCACTCGGAACTCGGCTATGTACTGGGACAAGGGTCTGTCCCCCTGAGAGAGGCGCCGGAGTTTATGGCCGGCTGCCTCCAAATTGTCTTCGATCCCCCAAGTCGCCTTAATGTGATCCAAGAAGTGTTGCGCTGATCTTAGGTGTGGGGAAACTTGGTCGAACAGTGCCGTCGCCCAGTTGGCCGCTGGCCCGTCTAAAAGGCTGTAGATCCACGCCACTTTGATGTCTTCTTGGGGAAACTCGGCATTGCGGGCCTCTAGATAAGCTTGGCATTGGCGACGGAAAACATGAACCTTAGAAGCTTCTCCAGAAAACTTGGTTGGCAATGCCAGGGCCGGGAGTCGGATTCCGCGTTCCTTCAATCCCTTTATTTCTCCCTCCTGCGCATTGAGCTTATCACGGATGCGGTCCACTTCCTCCTTGTCGATGGTGTAGCTGAGCGGCTGGCCTCCCGGTCCGGCTCCGGTAGACATTCTGGCCTAGGTGCTTAGGGTGGCGGAGTCAAACTGTCACGACCCGGCTGCAGGGCACCAATAACCATACACAGAGGCCAGAATCTATCTAATATCTTTATTGAAGGAGTATATAAAGTTAATAAAAACAAGTGTAGAAAATAGTCCAGAATTAGACCTTTCAGGAAAGGTCAAAATTAGTCCAAGGAAACAATGTCCAATATGAAATATTAAGGTCCAAAGTTGTAATCCAATAACCGAAACACTCACTTTGCCAGGCAAAGTGAGGGGAGATGACAAGGTCCTTTAGTCCAAGAACTTGAACGAGGCTAGGAAATAACTTGACTCTCGGAAAAACAAGGCTTGAATACAAGACAGCAAGGAACGAGGAACAAGAACAAGATCCGTGGTGTTTACTTGGCAAAATCCGGGAAACAAGGCAAGGCTGGGTGTTCCGTCCCCCAGGACGATGGTTTGCCTTACCTATTGGTCGTTTGTTTGTTTTCCCTCCTTTGCATCTTGTTTCAGCCTCTGGCTGCAAAGCCCAGGAAAAGTGGCTTGGAATCTGCAAAAGCTGGCTGCAGTTTTCTTTGCAGTGATTGGTCAAAGAGTGCAACATCTTAGGACCGCCCTTTTTACCAGGGTCTAGTCTCCATTTTGGAGCTTCATTCTGGCTATAGTTTTCCAACGTGCTGGAGCTGTGCAAGGCTAACTGGGACAAATCATCCTCAAAACCAGGCCAATCTAAGCCTATCCAAATTAGATAAGTATTGAATTATATTGATCTGGAATAAGAAATCTAGTTAGAGGAGCAGGGTTATTCTGTCGCTTCTAGAACTAATCTTTGCTGTAAAGATAGGGAAGGAAAGAGTTTCTCCTTCTAATATAGGCAGCGTGATTAGGGTATAGTGGTTTTATAATCACCTTTGCTTTCTGGAACCAGGGATAATTCTGTACCTAAAACCTATAGAAATTTGTTTCATTTTCTGCAACTTTAAGATCTGTGCCAGGTTTACAACCTTGTATGAATAAACATTCTTTTTTGAAGTTATCCAGACTCAGTCGTTCAATATCTATAGGACAGCTTATAGGGATTTGCAGTTCGCCCGGATAAAGGACAGCACGTTTCAGTTTTATAGCTTTTTATTGTCCGGCGGACGGCACAGTTTTGAGGTAGATCAGCGGTTTTTCCGCTTCAGCTAGCTTGCACGGCTTTATAGTTTTTTATAGTTTAGGAAGTTTTAGTATAGGCTGCGGCTTTTCCGCCTGAGCTCAGTCTGCATACCTAAAGACTCTACCAGCGTCTGAGGCAGTGGAGCCCGCTCTCAGACCTGAAGGAGTCAAATAGTGGGGCTCTATTTCCTTGCTATTTGGCTCGCGTGTGCGCACGTGGCCCAGTGGCTTTCTGGGTTTGCACAGGCTGTGCAGTTCCCAGCAACGTCCAGGGCTCCCTCGGCGGTAGACCTCGAGCCGCGGAGCACCAGCGACAGTTCTTTGGCTGGCTCTGAGGCGTGAAGCCCACCAGAACCAGGCTAGAACCTGGACAGGCCTGGCAACGCTGCTGCGAGTTCGGCCGGAGCACTCGGCCGGCTTCGACCTGCCTCATCGTCCTGCGGTGGTGACCTGCCTCATCGTCCTGCGGTGGTGACCTGCCTCATCGCCTGGCGGTGGTGACCTGCCTCATCGTCCTGCGGTGGTGACCTGCCTCATCGTCCTGCGGTGGTGACCTGCCTCATCGTCCTGCGGTGGTGACCTGCCTCATTGACCTGCGGTGGTGACCTCCCTTCACAGCGGGGAGGAGGCATCTCTTCTCTCCTCCTTTCCAAAGCCAGCCTCGGTGCTCCTTCGGCGGCAGGCCTCGAGCCGCGGAGCACAAGGTGCTTGAAAATTTGGCGAAGTCGCCATTTTGGCAGTTTACGTCACTCGGGCAAGGGAGGTATCAAGTGGCAAGTTGCTGTCAGTTGGCATTTTGCAGCTTGCCTACCAAAGTTTGGCGCCAAAGGTCACAATCTTTGTAAAGTATAGTTACTTAGTGATATATACTGCTATGGTTAAGTGTTGTGCATTGTGTTATATGTTGTATTTGCTTTTGTTGTAAATTTACTTGCTATTAAGAATACATAATGTCTATGCAATTTCAAGACGATACAGATGGTATACCTCCTTCTGAGGCTGAAAGTAGGAATGAAAGGCCCCAAAGGATAAAGCACCCTTCAGCCAAGATGCTAGCCCATCTAATAGATGAAAAGGAGCTCCTCCATGTGAGGTTAGGTTCGGCATGGGAGCGAATTGTAACATTGATGGACAGAATTGAGAGCTTGGGTATTACAAGGGTGCCATCCATATTACAGACAGACCTTGAAGAGACCTTCGGTCTCTGGAGGGGTTTGGTGTCTAAGATAGTCCAGGTCCTCGAGCGCATTAACGCCAAGGATTCAGAGTTAGAAATAGTGAGTGTCTTAGCTGACACTAATGAGAAAGAAAATAAGGTGAGGGCAATTCTAGATGCCTTGGAATTTAGTTCTCCACCTGTTAATCTAAGGTCTGAGCCAAAAGGAAATCAGTCTTCCTTATGCAGCCATGAGACCAATCTTTTAAAATCACCTGCTGTGGCACTTAGTCTTAAGTCCAACCGCTCTAGCCAGGTATCTAAACTAAGGGAGTGTGCATCATCTAAACATAGCCACTCTAGCAAGTCTTCTGCTGCTGGGAGTGCCATCTCTTCCCTAGCTGCCTTGCACATTAAGGAGGCTGCACGTCTGGAGCTAAAGAGCAAGGTAGCGGGGGCGGAGGCTGATGCTAAGGCAGCTGATCTCACCCTTCCCTTTAAAGAAGAAGAGCAACGACTGCAAATAGAACAGGCCCGTAGACAAAGCGAAATGCAAATGGAACAGGCCCGTAGACAAAGCGAAATGCAAATGGAACAGGCCCAAAGACAAAGCGAAATGCAAATGGAACAGGCCCAAAGACAAAGCGAAATGCAAATAGAACAGGCCCGTAGACAAAGCGAAATGCAAATAGAACAGGCTCGTATAGAGATGCTTAGAATAAAGATGGATGCCGCAGCCAAAAGGGTAAGGGCTGAGACTTTGGCCAAGGCCCTAATTGAGCCACTCACAGAAGAAAATGTAAGCCAGTTACCAATACAGGATCCTTCTGCCAAAGTGTTTGCGCACCTTGGCAGCATGAACAGCCAGTTTTCGGATGAGGAACAGGGAGACTTCTCTCCTTACCCAGAGCAGGGCCCCAAAGTCACTTTTGAGTTTCCTGCAGAGCAGAGCGTCATAGCGGGGAGCTCACCCTTGCTCGAGCTACCTGTGCCTCCTGCTAAAACCCTAGGTCAGTCAATCAGGGCCTCAAGGCCGAGTGCTAGTTGGCCCCTACAGACAGCTGCACAGGGAACCATCGATTCGTCAGTGGTCGATGTCATCCCTCCAAGAGGCCAAAGGTTGACGCAAGGTACACGGTGGGAGTCCACTCCACAACAGCAAACTCCTCAATTGTTCCCTTCGACGCCGGAGTCCCAGCTTGTCTCCATCATCAGAAGCCCCAGAAGAGATCTTAAGGACAAGGGTGTCGAAAAGTTTTCGGACAAGCCTGAGGAATTTCTTCTCTGGAAGGCCACCTTCCAGAGAGCAATCAGAGACTTAAAGTTATTGCCTGAGGAAGAACTGACTCTTCTGGCTGCATGGTTGGGCCCAGCCTCATCCTCACAAGTTAAGAAGATCTACGCAGCCCACGTAGCCGATCCCGACAAAGCCCTGGAAAAGGCCTGGGCCAGGTTGCAGCAGAGGTATGGGGCCAGCACAGAGATTGAAGCATCTCTTATGGACAAGCTCCAAAGGTTCCCAGCTTTGAAACTCAAAGACTTCAAACTCTTGTGGGACCTCAGCGATCTCCTTACGGAATTAGAGTCGGCCAAGGAGAATCCAGAACTGCCCGGTTTGAAGTGCCTCGATCAGCACCTGTCCCAGAGGCAGATCTTGACCAAGCTGCCCTTCACTTTGCAAGAACGCTGGGGACAGGAGGTCTTCAACTACAAGGAGGCCCACTCCCAGGCATACCCTCCATTTTCTCATTTGGTCCAGTTCATCACCAGGGCGGCCAGAGAAAGGAATGATCCGCAGACGGGCCTCCCCACCTTATACCAAGGGACCCAGCCAGAGAAGGCATCTAAAGTGGAGAAAAAACCATCCAGAGAGGCCAAAAGACCGGTTAGTGTTAAGGCTGTTGAAACTCAGCACAGGGCCAACGAATCCAAGTCAGAGGTGAAGGAGGTGCTCTGCCCCATTCACCAAAAGCCTCACAGTTTGGCCAACTGCCGGGAATTTGGCAAGAAGCCTTATAAAGAAAGACAACAGATTGTACAGAAGCTGGGCATATGTTTTAGATGCTGTGGAGCAACTCCACACTTTGCATCCAACTGCAAAGAAAACATCAAGTGTGAGAAATGCAACAGCCTCAAGCATTGCACCGCAATGCACAACTCCAATATCATCTCCCACCCCAAAGAGAACGCTTCACCAAAAGAAAAGTCAGCAGTCGAAGACACCGACAAGCCAGCCGCACCAGAGATGCAGGTGGAAGTTTCAGCAGTCGCCTGTACAGAGCTGTGTTCTGACTCGCACCAGTACAGAGTTTGTCATCCTATCTGCCTAGCGGATGTATATCCAGCCAAGAGCCCTTGGCTTAGAAAGAGACTCTATGTGGCCCTGGATTCACAGAGCGACGCCTCCCTGGCTACTCCAGAGTTCTTCCGCATGTTTGACCTTAAAACCAAGATGGTCGACTACACTATGACTACGTGTGCAGGAAAAAAGAAGTTGCAGGGTCGCATAGCATCTGGCTTTGTTGTCTCCTCTTGCGACCAGAAGAGACAGTTCAAGTTGCCAGACCTGATTGAGTGTTCCTCCATCCCTCGGAACAAAAAACAAATTGTAACTAGAGAAGTTGTGGAGGCTCATCCACATTTGCGACGGTTAAAGAATGCTATACCAGCCTTTCGGCCAGATGTGGACATTGCCCTTTTGCTTGGCTTGGACTGCCCGAGCTTGTTCTGTGTGAACGACCAAGTTAAAGGACCTCCAGGTGCACCTATCGCACAACAATTGCGATTAGGCTGGACAGTCATAGGCCCAGTGTGCATAAACAAGATGCACCCACCATCGTCGTTGGACTCCAATCAAGCACAGGTGCTTAAAGGTGGACGTCCTACACTTGTGCGCAGTTGCCTAAGTCATATCTCGGTCTACTGCCAAGCAATAACTCCAGAGTATTCCTCCATCTTCAAAGTCTCTGAGAGAGACGAAGCCACAGCGCTCTCGAAAGATAAGCAAAGGTTTTCGGACATTATGAATGCTCAAGTCTCACGAAGTGCAGAGGTGAAAGCCTGCAAATCAACCACAGAAATCAAGATGGGCCAAAGATCTTGCCTGGAACCACACCGTTTTGAACGTTTTTCGGAGTGGCACAGTCTTCTTAGAGCAGTTGCTAGGCTTATACATCGCTTAGTCTGCAAAGATAGTCAGCCTTTGCAAGTTCAGGACATGTTGAAGGCTAAGGGAGTAATATTCAGGTCAGTTCAGAGGCATGAGTTTAGTCTAGAAATAGCCAGGTTAGAACAAGGGCTTGACACCCCCAGTCGGAGTTTCTTGCGTGAGTTAAACCCATTTCTAGGCAAGGAGGGTATTTTGAGAGTTGGAGGAAGGTTAGCCAAAGCTAAACTCAAGGCGTGCATAAAAAACCCCATCATCATACCCCCTAATAGTCACACTGCATTGCTGCTCGTTCGGCATCACCATGAAAGGATCCATCATCAGGGTAGAACTCTGACTGAGGCGACCCTTAGAAATGAAGGCCTGTGGGTGGTAAATGCTAAAAGTTTGGTCAGCAGTGTTATTTTTAAGTGTGTCAAATGTCGGCGACTCAGACGTAACTGTCAAAGTCAGTTAATGGCAGAACTACCTCAGGATAGGACTTTGACAGACCCACCCCTTTCCCATGTGGGAATCGATGTGTTTGGTCCTTGGGAGGTTGTCACTAGGAAAACCAGGGGTGGTGTTGTAAATAACAAAAGATGTGCGGTTTTGTTTACTTGTTTGTCAGTACGAGCTGTCCATATAGAGGTTGCAGAGGGAATGGACACTTCATCATTCATAAACGCATTGAAAAGGTTCATAGCCCTCAGTGGGCCAATTAAGTCAATTCGATCGGACTGTGGCACCAATTTTGCATGTGCAGACCTTAGCCAACCACTTCTGGAAGAGGTGGAAGGCCGAATACTTAAGCCAGCTTCCAACCAGAAGACTCTGGCAAACCCCAGAGGACAATTTCAAGGTGGGAAACCTTGTGTTGCTAAAGGACAAAGACTTGCCCCGCTATGCCTGGCCTATGGGCATTATACTAAAGACCTTTCCTTGCCCTGACGGTAAGGTTAGAAAAGTTCAGGTAAAGACTCATAGTAAGGACAAAATGTCTGTCCTGGACAGACCAACCAGCAATTTCGTGTTGCCTGTCCAAAGTGTGTAAGTTTTATACTGTTTTATTGTTGTGTATACAAAGGTGTTTGTATGTTTTTGATTGGTAAATTCCCACATCCTGGGAATTTAGCGGGGAGTGTTCCGTCCCCCAGGACGATGGTTTGCCTTACCTATTGGTCGTTTGTTTGTTTTCCCTCCTTTGCATCTTGTTTCAGCCTCTGGCTGCAAAGCCCAGGAAAAGTGGCTTGGAATCTGCAAAAGCTGGCTGCAGTTTTCTTTGCAGTGATTGGTCAAAGAGTGCAACATCTTAGGACCGCCCTTTTTACCAGGGTCTAGTCTCCATTTTGGAGCTTCATTCTGGCTATAGTTTTCCAACGTGCTGGAGCTGTGCAAGGCTAACTGGGACAAATCATCCTCAAAACCAGGCCAATCTAAGCCTATCCAAATTAGATAAGTATTGAATTATATTGATCTGGAATAAGAAATCTAGTTAGAGGAGCAGGGTTATTCTGTCGCTTCTAGAACTAATCTTTGCTGTAAAGATGGGGAAGGAAAGACTTTCTCCTTCTAATATAGGCAGCGTGATTAGGGTATAGTGGTTTTATAATCACCTTTGCTTTCTGGAACCAGGGATAATTCTGTACCTAAAACCTATAGAAATTTGTTTCATTTTCTGCAACTTTAAGATCTGTGCCAGGTTTACAACCTTGTATGAATAAACATTCTTTTTTGAAGTTATCCAGACTCAGTCGTTCAATATCTATAGGACAGCTTATAGGGATTTGCAGTTCGCCCGGATAAAGGACAGCACGTTTCAGTTTTATAGCTTTTTATTGTCCGGCGGACGGCACACTGGGTCTTGGAAAGCAAGGCAAAATCCGTGGAAGAACAAGGCTGGAAAACGAAGGCTTGAATCAGGAACAAAGGCTTGGAAGCGGAGTAGCTGTCCACACACACTACTCCAGTTGCTGACGAATTGACTCCGCAAGATCCCTCCGGGAGCAAGGAACCTAAATAGGCCTTGTTTTCCCCACCAGAGAACACTTCTCTGGGGAACCAGAAACGAAAGTCAATCTCTGTGTCCAGATGTATGACTCCCTAAAATTTCTCATGGGAACAGGCTTAATCATCTGAATGCTTTGCTGCTATTCTCAAACTCCTGCGATTAGCCTGTTGCACTCCTTTCTGCTGGAGAATGTAATTACGGCGCGAAAAAGGGGGAGAACTCGACTCCGGGCTTGTTTGGGAGATTTCTGGAAGACAAACCTCCTGCAGGTGCAAAGGCTCAATTTCTGGCTGAAATGGTTCCCTTTCTGGCTGAAATGGAGGAAAACCCAAGTTCTCCTCTTCGTCAGTCACAACAGCACTAGGAATGGGACTACAATGCCCATGAGTCATCACAACAGGCGTTTAAGGCATTAAAAGAAGCATTGATGTCATCTCCAGCATTAGGACTGCCCGATTTGGAAAAACCATTCACTCTGTTCGCTGCAGAGCGGGAAGGAACAGCGGTTGGAGTATTGACCCAACCACTAGGGTCATGGCAAAGGCCGATTGCCTACTTGTCAAAGCAATTGGACACAGTGGCTCGTGGATTGCCACCTTGCCTGAGGGCTGTGGCAGCATCAGTAGATTTAATCAAAGAAGCGAATAAATTGACCCTAGGACAGCCACTGACAGTTAAGGTGCCCCATAGCGTTAAGGCACTGTTAGACACTAAGGGACCGCGCTGGCTCACAAGTGAGAGGTTAATGAAATACGAGGGATTGTTGTGTGACAACCCACTGGTGACCCTGGAGACTTGCTCCACTCTGAATCCGGCC
Organism: Anolis carolinensis; assembly: GCF_035594765.1. Lineage (NCBI taxonomy): Eukaryota > Metazoa > Chordata > Lepidosauria > Squamata > Anolidae > Anolis > Anolis carolinensis. Next base: position 275,141,068 of record NC_085843.1, on the reverse strand, counting down.
ACCTTGCTCCCGACTCCAGGAGACACCAAGATCCATCAGTGTGCCCAGGTGATGGATGAGGTATTCTCCAGTCGACCGGATTTGAAGGATGTGCCACTGACTAAGGTGGACGACACTCTGTTCACAGATGGAAGCTCCTTTATGGAAAATAATCAAAGACACTCAGGTTATGCGGTTGTCCGGTGGGGGGGGAGAGACGCTGGAAGCAGGGTCACTGCCCCCGGGGACTTCTGCCCAGAAGGCCGAATTGATTGCCCTGACCCGAGCGTTGGAATTGTCAAGCGGAAAGCGGATTAACGTCTACACAGACTCAAAATATGCCTTCACTACCCTCCACGCACACGGAGCACTGTACAAGGAGCGCGGGCTCCTCACGTCTGGAGGAAAGTGCGTGAAACATGCTGGAGAGATTGTGGATCTCTTGGAGGCGGTTTGGAAGCCAAGGCAGGTGGCTGTGATGCATTGTAAAGGGCACCAACGTGGAGACGATCCCGTAGTGCAAGGAAATAGGCAGGCTGATCTGGCAGCCAAAGAGGCAGCTAGGCTGCCCTATATTGAACATCAGGTAATGGCCCTACAGGTAGAATTAACTGAACATAACATTACATATACACCAGAGAAAGAAGAATGGGCCTTAAAGGAGAAGGGTCAGTGGTCAGGAGAACTCATAGTGATGCCAGACACCCGTGTCTACGTCCCTAAGGACTTGGCATGGCACTTAGTCCAACACATGCACCAAAACACACATTTAGGAAAAATGGCATTGGCAAATCTGCTAGGACGACAGTTGTATATCGATGGATTACATAGCCTAACGGCAGCAGCAGCCCGAAGATGCTGGACATGTATCAAAAATAACCCCAGAGAAGGACCCCTCAAGCCACCAGGAGTCCAACATGTGGGTGGGGTACCCTTTGAAGCTTTAGTCACTGACTTTACAGAAATGCCCCCATACAAAGGATACAAATATTTACTGGTGTTCGTGGACACATACACAGGATGGGTGGAGGCTTACCCTACAAGGACTGAGAAGGCTGTGGAGGTTTCAAGAGCTCTAATGAAAGATGTTATTCCCAGATTTGGCATACCCTTAGAAATTGGATCAGATAATGGCCCTGCATATATTCAACAGGCCGTGCAAGGATTATGTAGAATTTTGGGCATAAAATGGAAGTTACATTGTGCATATAGACCCCAATCTTCTGGAAAAGTGGAAAGAATGAATAGGACATTAAAGGCTCAGCTTGGGAAACTTTGCCAAGAGACAGGATTGCCGTGGACGGTGGTTTTGCCCATGGCATTATTAGGAATCAGATGTACACCACACAAACGGACAGGACTCTCCCCTTTTGAAAGACTCTATGGACGACCCCCTTTGAACTTGAAGGGAGCCTTAGAGACAGGAGCTGAGCAACACCTCATAGGAGAGAAACAGACATTGGCCCAGGTTCAAGCTTTGGGCAGACAAATGCAGCAGTTAGAAAAATACATTTCTGAATTGAACCCACCATTCCCTACCACACCTCTACATTGTTTTTCACCAGGTGACGAGGTTTTGGTCAAGGATTGGAAGATTGAGCCATTGGGACCCAAGTGGCGAGGACCCTATGTTGTGCTCCTGTCTACCCCCACTGCAGTGAAGGTGAAGGAGATTAAGCCGTGGATACATTACACTCGTGTAAAACTAGCGCCTGAGGAGTGGCGGACGGAGCGAGTTCCTGGTGAGGACCTGAGACTCAGGATCATCCGGCAACTCCCTGAGGGGTCAACAAGGCCATGAAGCTGATCCCTTCGGGTGCAACGGAGCGTCGGTGGTCAAGTATGTCGCAGCATGGCCCAACAAAGGCGCTCTCTGGGAGATGGTGGCTAGACATTTTGAGAGGAAAAAGTGGGAGACAAGTTATGAGGAGGGGAGGAAAGCATACTGTGTTTGGTATATTGTTTGTGTTAAGTTTTGTTTCCTTTTTGAACGGGGTACGTGCCAATTGGATAAAAAGACATGCCAATTATATGTTTGAGCAGCACGGGAAAGAGGTAGCATTAATATATGAACACCCCCTCACCATAGGAGATTTTTCATTTCTTCCCGATTTAATTGATGAACCACAGATTATGTTGGAGGGGTTGTCCAAGGCTCAGGAGGGTCCACCTACTGTGTTTTCTAGCATACCGCAAGAAATAAATCAAACTCGGTTTCGACGGCTTAGATACCATACCTCCACCAGGGGTTTGTGCTTCTGTTGTGGAGGATCGGGAATATGGAATTCTGAGTGGAGACACTGGGGAACTAGGCAGGCGTTCTTTTCCCGATTAGGCAATTACTCCCATTGTCGAGACCGGTTCTATCTACATGGACGATTTAATACATCTTATGTCTCGCGATTAAATCTAACCGCAACCGAGTGGGCTAGCATGTATCCAGATTATCCTACATTTAGTGTGAATGATTCTATTGAGGGCCTAAAATCTTATATGAACATACTGCAACAATTAATCCAACTGAGCCTAGGTCAAAGCCTCTGTCCGTTATGGCAAATTAGGGATCCAAATCTATGGTTTTTCTTTGATAAATGGGCCACAAATTATCACCCCGGCAACTACCAGTGTGTCGGTGTGGGTTATTTGACATTCCCAGTTCAGGTCTTACACAAAAGGCATCAGCGCCTGAAACGGGACATTGTGCAAACAGGCCCTCTAGGACCAGAATGCTCGGATGAGGTCATTATTAACAAGGCCCTGTCAGGTTCAGAAGCCTCCCGTGTAGGAGGAGGCCTGATCACAGGCTTGTTGACCCTGGGTGCCTACCCAGGGATTGTAGCTCAAGCAAATCGTAGAAGTGTTCTAGGCCTGACTTGCCGCCTTGAAAAGTCCATAAATGCCACTGGTAAAATTTTCCGGGAAATCCAGTCTGAAGTAGAAGAAATCAGCCAGATGGCCCTACAGCATAAGTTGGCCCTTGACTACCTACTGGCGGCCAGGGGGGGGGGTTATGCGCCATGGTTAGAGGGCGTTGTGTAGTGAAATTTCATAACTTGAATAGTACTATTGAAGATGACATTGAGTCATTGCAAAAGCTAATTTACAATAATGTCCAGGAGGTAGAAGGTTGGTCTCCCTTCTCCTGGGTGACTAGCTGGTTACCCTCAGTAGAATGGTTGAAGGACATATTGTTGGTAGGGATTTTAGGATTGTTCATTGTTCTCATAGTTATGTGCTGCACTCCAATAATGATGCAAATGTGTACTAGGTGTGTCACACAATCTTTACCTGGAGAAATGATAGCCATACTCCAAGCCAAGCGGGATTGGATGGAACCATAATGCTTTGCTTCAGCTTTTGTACATGCGCTTCGCAAAAAGAAAATGGGGGAGTGAGGCGGGAGGTTAAAGAACCCCAGGAAATACCATATATGGGCAGAGATGGCGACGGCTAGCGACCCGGGTGCATAAACTCACAGAAACATGTGATTTCTGGGAAATCATGTGTTTCTGAAGAAATGAAAGCTAAAGATAAACAAACAGCGCCTGCGCACGCAGGCGCTCTGAATGATTGTGAACACGGCACAGAAAGAGTGCGGCCGGACCGCTGGTCAGCGCTGATTGGGTCCAAGTCAGGCAGCGTCACAACTCTAAGCCAATGAATTTGCTTGTGGGCGGGCATAACCCGAACCCTGTAGTGTGTATAAATATTTACTCAGCCCGCCGCTGGGGGTTCTCCCTGGGAAAAGCACTTATTTTGTGCGAGGGGGAACCCTAGTGGCCACTAGCCAAATAAAACTGCTTTCTTGGAATTACTCCAGTTGTCCGTCTCCAATCCCTCCACTGCGCTCAACAAGGACCGTAGCACAAAGGTTCCGCTACAGTCGTCTCATTTATTCCCTTAAAACGGCTGACCTGGATTGCCCCAAAATGTGACAAAATCACTTTCACATCTTTATGGACAATTTTTAGTCAAAAATGAAGTTAAGAAGCCACATTTGGGAATATTGCTATATTTCCTTAGTATTCTGAAGAATCAGTATGCTCCCCACCTATTGGCAGTTGCTCATTCTTGAGATCTAGAGTAAATGTTTAAAAACTTCTTAAGACCTTGGTATTGTTACAAGAGAGGAGAAATGAGACAAAAACAGACATCTTTAGCTTTTCCTTTGGCGTATTTCCCATTGGCCACCCTGCCTTATCAATCCCAATAGGCACTAGGCATAATGGGTAGTGTGTTTAACTTTTGGGAGCTGAACAGTTATTTTTATTTTTGTGCAATGAAAGAAATGAATAGATTCAAGGATGACTCCCCAATAGCAGCTAGCTGGCTTCTATTGGAACCTGACTGCTGGACTATATCTTTCACCCTTCAGTGCAATTCTTATGTTTTCAAATTGAGATATCAGTCTATGAAGCCTTTTTAAAATTGTGATAATGACACAATACACTTTTACATATATATTCATGTCAAGAGTGGTTTTATTTAAAATCAGTATTTGCTTACATCTGTTGATGTATTTTTCAAAAGCTGCAATTGTTCTAAAAAAATTTTTTAAACCAACATCCAAATATATACTGCTCTTATGAGAAGAATTTTTTTCAATATATACAGAAATCATTGTTATCAATGGATTAAATGCTAGATTAACCTTTTTGTTTTTAATACACTAGAGGGAGCTAGATCTCTATATTGTACATATACAATTAATTGGAAAAATGTTTAGCACAGTAAATAAGTACCCAATTTTTTTTTAAAAAAAAAAAATCTGACATACTTAAAGGAAATAGATTTCACACTTCTCATTATGGCAATTGAAAGTTAACATATTTGATCTGATAAAAGCTCATTCCGTTACATTTTGGATTACTCTGAAAACAATAAAGTGTCTATTTTTTAGGCTATCCTTCCTATGCAAAAGATCTACACTCCATTATCTACAAGGATCCTGATGAAAGTATAATCACCCATGACAATGCATGACGTACTGCAACAATTAGTTTCAACTATTTATTTGAGCAGTGTATCCAGAGGCATAGCCAAAGGAAGTGTTCCCTCACTTATTACGGGGTTTATGTCCCCACGAAGTAGGGACACTATATTTATTTTAATATTTATACATTATTTTAGTAGTTATACACTATTCTAAATCTTTATCAACCAATCGTGTGTTGATAAATCGCCTCCTTCTCCTCCTGTTGCCACTTGGGCTCCTTTTCTGTCCCTTTGGCTTCTCCTTCCTCCCTTCCTTAGGCTGTAAATTGTAATTTTTTAATGATTTATAATATTCTTTTAGTTTATTGAAATACTGCGAAACAGTGAACCCATGAAAAGTAAACTGTGAAGTAGTGAGGGAGCACTGTATATTGGATCCACCCGATCCATAGGAGTTTGGTTCTAAGGACCCAGTATACAGAAAGAGTGGATGTTCATACCACATATTACTGCAGTTCTTGGATTCTAAGATACACCCCAACATATAAACATCTCTAAAAAAAAATGGTGTGTCTTAGAATTGTAGGTGCTTTTTTTACATATATAAAGTTTTTCTTTTAAAAATACTTTATTTAAATGAATTAATACAAAACTTACATATAAACGCACAAACTAACAAAAATAAAGTTAAAATACTTTTTCTAGAATAAACAAAAACATTACTACTACATTCGAAGCATCAGAAAGCATTAACTACATACAATCTACATTATCTAAGTTAAGGGCTATACATTCTCTGTCTGATGGCTATAGTCTCTCAATATTCTACACCTATTAAATAAATCACTGATACATCCTTTCTCTACATAATAAGACTCTTCAAGTCCAAAAAAAAAAAAAAACAGTATTGGAGGTCTGGCCTCATCTTTGCGAGAGGAACACAATGAATGGGCCCCAATCTCTCCTTGATTAACATAGTAAGTTGAGCAAATTGTCTTGTGTTGGAATCACTGAGTTTTTCTATCTTTGAGTACAGATAATTCTTGCTGCCGTAGTCATGTATAGCAATAACCTTCCACATTTTCTATTGATCATGTAACATCACAAGCAGATACGAGTTGAGGTTTAATTTCAATTTTAAGTATAACAATTTCTTCTAAAATCATATGTATTTGTGCCCAGTATTTCTGGGCCCTTTTACATGGCCACCACATATTTCCATTTTATTGCATAAAAACTCTCTTGTGAAGGCTTTGCTAGCATCAATTCCTTTATTTAATTTTTCTTCAAAAATTGTTTTAGCTAAGTCATTCTTTTCACAGACACTTTCTCATCATGCAATAATGCTTCATTAAGCCTCCAGCTGAATGTCTGTCTTATGTTAAACAGAACTAATTTGTGATGGCACGCCTGAGCCTTTGGGAAAACTGAAGTGTCTGGCTTTACTCAGGGGCTATCTGTATATAGTAGCTTCTGTTAAGATCAAGACCCTTAACATACAGAGGCACTTTAGGCAAGGTGAAAACATAACCAAATGAGTTTATTGAAAACATGATGAATAAACGGGTAACTCCACCCAGGACTATTTTAAAATAGCTTAAAATAATACATTACAAAATGAGATTTTGCTGGTTGCAGTCATCTCTCTGGAGTCCTTAAAGGTCTTCTGCCTCTGATGCAAAGCTATGGTTCAGACTGGTGCTTAAAAGTCTTATCCATATCTCCACTGAGCACTTCACAGGGAATTTTCAGAAAATCAATAAGGGTATTATTTTATTGTATGACACAGCAAACAAGATAGATATGCTGGATTTCGTTTCACAAAATCACAAGTCGAACATCATCATCATCATCATCATCATCATCATCATCATTATTATTATGTTTATTTATATCCCGCTTTTTCTCTCCATATGGCGACTCAAAGCGGCTCACAACTAAAAGCATTGGAAAACAACTTAAAATATACAAATATATAAGTATTAAAATAGTATTAAACATCATTAAAAGCATACAAAATCACAGCAGCCCCTGATGATATGTATTGTTTGTCTCCAACTCATTTTAGGCTACAGCAATCCAGTCAAACACCAGGGGTCTCTTTAGTGTACCCTTTCCAATAATCCTAATAAATTGTAGTAATCCAATCAAACACCAGGTGTCACTTTCATATGTCTTTTCCAATAGACCAGAGGAGCATTTCAGCTGGTAGCAGAAGTTACTAATCAATTTGATAAGTAAATTTGGTAAACAAGATCAAATCTTCCCTCTTGAAACAGTTCTGTTTTGACTAGGGAATAACAACTTTGGAAACAGCACTTTTAACCCTTCATGCAGTTTATTTTCCAAAGTCCTGTTTCTTAAGGATTGTTAGTTTTAAGGTTTTTAAGTAGCACAATTATCTCATCCTGAGAGCTCTCTTTTCACCAGAAATTATTGTCTAGACAATAATGCATGACAAAAGCACAAGGTTTTGACCAAATAGCCACCTTGTAGAGCTGTCAGAAGAAGTAGCCATGGCTCATGTTGAGTGAGACCACAAATGTAGAGAATGGGGCCTCTTAGTGAGCTCATCAACAAAGTCACCTACTTTGAGAGTCTTTGCAAGGAGAAGGGGACTACATCCCTGTCACCATAGCAGAGGAAAATCTTGGGTAACTTTCTCATATAGGCGGTTCAGTAAATGTAGTAGTCTAGTGGTCTCCTTACATTCAAATAGTGTAGCATGTGCTATAGTTATCAATCTAGCTTTTGGGTTTAAAAAACTGGTATGACAATATTCTAATTAAAGTGGAATGACGAAGCAATTTTAGGGAGAAAAAGATTCACATGAAGGACTAATTTATTCTTATAAAAAATAAGATATGGGTGGTCAGCTCTCCAGCTGCAGACCACAGTAATTCTCCACGCAAATATAATTGCCACCAGACACACTGTTTTGAAAGTTACCAGATAGATGTCTGCTATGACCATGCACGGTCTAGAGGACAGTTTTGATTACACTAGGCAGCAACCAAGGCATTATGCAATCTCTCAAAGGAGGATGTAAGTGCGAAAGGCCTCGAAGTAAGCGCTTAACCACATCACTCTTGAACTGGAGGACTGTTATATGAGTTGATGCCAGTTAGGCTACTATGGTGGCTAAAAGAACTTTCAGAGATGAAATTGGGTCTTTTATCTTTCAGGTGTAGAAGGAAGGTTAACTTTATCTGCTCCTCAGGTGGCAAGGGAGAAAATTCTTTATCCTGAGTGAAAGTAAAAATATGCTCTATTTAGTCCTGCATAAGTACTGAGTAGAGTGCTTTTGAGAAACTCGTAGGAATAACTGTAAACATTCTTCTAACAACTCCTGATCTTCCTTTGGTGACAGATCCATATATGTGGTATGAAAGAAACATTGACAACCAGGGTGCCATGAGAACACAAGCCACTGCATTTTCCCGATTTTTTGAATAGACTCCTAGCTGCAAGTGATATTAAGAGGAATAGATAGAAAAAATGAATACATCTACTATTACAATAACATCATCAGCCATGTCTGCTCTGCTGCAATAGTGGGTGCATTTCCTGCATCCTGGAAATGAACACAATGATCAAGGGTTTCCCCATTGTTGAACGAAAGCTAATAGGAAGAGAGTATACTCATTCGAAAGTTCTGCTTAAATCCGCCAGTACCTTGTCTGAGCCCAAGGCATGAAATGCTAGGAGAAGCACATGGCAATGCATGCACCAGTTCTGAAGATCCATTGCCAGAGTATTTAGTGAGTGAGATCTCATTCCTCCGAGTTTATGCAAACAATTAGGGGCATGTTGTGTGCAGCTACCTGGATCACACTTCCCTTTGAATGCTGAAACAGAGTTGGTAACTGCTAACACCTTGACAACATTGATGTGGAGACAATGTTAATTGCTGGACCATATGCCATTAGGCTAGAGCAGTAAGCCTCCCAATGCATTAGAGAAGCATTTGATGTCTGCCGAACAGTGGGTTATAATGGCTGGAATGGGCTTCCTCTGAATAGGTTGAGGGGTAGAGTCACCACAGAAGGGAGCAATGAATAAGATTGTGGAATGTGAAGCAACTGCCAGGGATTGTCTCCTCTGAGATGGAAGTGCACTAAAAACGAGTGTTGGAGAAGATGGAGTCTCAACCGAGCACATGGTATGACTATAGCGGATGCAAGAAATCCCAGCTGCATGATTCAGTGAATGGATGATATCTTTGTTGTGAAATATTCAGCAGGTTGATGCCTGAGACAGAATGCCCTGCCACATGAGAGTCTCATCTTGGTCTATGAAGAATAAAACCCTTTGGGGGAGATGAAGCGGGGAATAAATATAATAATAATAATAATAATAATAAGAAGAAGAAGAAGAAGAAGAAGAAGAAGAAGAAGAAGAAGAAGAAGAAGAAGTTGGTCTAAGATCTAGGTTGGACTAATGACCTCATCATATGAATTTCCCCATATGAGTTTTCTCAAGTATCAAGATAATTCTCTCTAAACCCCTCTGCTGTCAGAGGTATGACCAGAGTTTTGTTTTACAGTACTTATACACATTCATAGGCTGCTAAACACCACAATGATGATAAGGTACAGTAGTGTAGAACATGAAAATTGTAATAATACAAATTACAGACTAAAGATCAAACATACAGAAATTAATAAAGCCAATATACATAGTTGGCTCACACTATTGGGAAAGCCTATGTGAACACATCTGACTGTTGATTTTCCTCAACATTAATTTCAAGGTGTTGTTATTTTCTGCTAGTATCACCTGCATATAATACATTGTTCGTTTTCCTTCTTTCAGTTTCCATGCCTTCTTCCTCTGAACTGAATCTTGCCTTCCTCTGAACTGAATCTTGCCTTCTTTATTATGAGATCATAATAAGAAAGTGAATGATAAAATGCAGTATTGTCATACTCCTTGCCAACCTGAAACCATTCTATTTCTCCATATTATAGTAACCTTGGGTTACAGGATATCCATCAGGACAAACAAATGTTGTAGCACATTTATTTTTTAAGAGCAATCCCTAATTTTTCAACAGTTATATTAGGAGAGTATTATCTGATTTCTGTCCCAAATTTAGCTCTGCCTAGTAGAAACTGAACTGTAGCATTCTGGTTCACAATTTGCTTCCCTGAGGCAACATTCAGACCAGAGTTTTATAGCAGGTGCACCTGTCATGCTAAAGTCAAAAGTTACAAGTTGTCTGTTTACCTAATGTTTGAATGCATTTATACAAATGTATCAGCCATGTGACTACTCTATTTAAAATTATTCCAATATATCCTTACTTATCTGATCTAAATAGAAATGCAAAAACACAAACTCCTATTATGAATAGGCAATCTTGGCCCATGTAGTCCAATAAGAACTTATACTACGCAGACTATCAACCATTGAAGCCGTCACAGGAGAACCCATGACTGTAAATTGAGATGTTTGTTTTCTGAAGCATGAATTCATATACTTTTGACTGCCTTTCATTTAGAAATTGCCTTAGATGCCTCCAAGAAATATTTCAGCAATAAATGATTTAAAAGAAAAAGTTTTCCATATCCTTTTTGTGGGGTGAACTCATAAGAGAAAAAGTCCTTTCCCTTTAATTAAAAAAAGAACTTTATCATCATTCTGCCATTCACCTAGCACATTTGGGAGGAGACCCTAAACGAATGAATGATTTCCCCCGCTTCATCCTCATGAGCAAACCGAAGTCATGTTGCCAGAGACTGTGACTAATCCAGTATATCAACATTTTATTCACTCTTTACATGAATATTTAAACAGGAGACATTTTTCCTCTCCACATCGAAGACTAAATAGAAAAGCTCTTATCTCCAATAGTAAAAGCTGCTATTTTTTTTATCCCCCACCCAAGAGGTTTAAAGAGACTGCACAAAGATAGTTACACAGAGAGAGAGGGAGATTCTCAAATGAGAGGCCACAACATATACATATAATTGGTTGCTTCTTTCTTTGCTTCCGCAGTCTGTAAAATATGTGAAAATGGCACTTGTTTCAGACTACCCATTAAAAGGCAGTGGCCATACTGTGAAGTGAGGTGGGGGAGATAGGGAAGTGTAGAAAATAGCCAGAACTGACTGATATCTGATAAACAGTAACAGGAGTCAGTTTATTGCACCAATCGTTAAATAATGGTGTTGATTATAAGTCTGCTAACTACAGATGCTGTAATTGTCTGTCATATATCTTAGTCATTTGTGACAGGAGCACAAAGAAAGAGAGCATCTGCTTGGGGGCAAATGACTTTTGATAAATATCAGCTCTGCTAAAATGTACTTGGATGTGTCTCAATATTTTTGAGAGCCATTAAGGGTGCTTCCACAAATGTGAAGTTATTATTGGTTTGTATTGATTTTGCCACCTCTCCCCCCCAACCTCTTTTTAAAGAGGCAGACTCAAAATGTGAGACTGAGAGTAACTGTCTGTAGCTCAAGACTGCCTTAAATAGATTCATACCTCTATTCATTCCTCTTAAATTCAGATTGAGGCAAGGGAAAAAAATAATTACATCTGCTCCTCTCACAAAAGTTATAAATCTTGAAAATTAATATGTAGGCTTTCTATTATCCAAGTTTTGAGAAAGAAAAATAATTTCAAAACATATTGTGATAAATGTAAACATTAACAAATTTTATTTGCCATAAGCTTTTGTACACTACAGGCTACAAGACTGTAAGTACATCAAAATCTTTAATTTTTTAAATAAGAGGGCTAAAAAGGAATCTAGTGTGACCTTTAAGATTTAGTTTTAGGTTAAGCTTTCAGGAACTTCAATTAGATGTACTGACAGAATTCAAACTGAATTTTTATTCTCTCAGCACATCTGAGGAAGTAGTTTGAACTCCACAAAAAATCATCCTAAAATAAATCAATTTGTCTTAAAGGCAGCATTAGGTTCCTTCCCTGGTTTACTTTTTATACTGAAGAAGACTAACAGAGCTACATCTTTGAAGAATTGTTGTTGTTTTTGCTTCAATAAACTAATATAGATACACACACAGAGATTATGTTTACAATGCTTGAAATAAAAGATGAGATTATCTCACCAAGAAAATCAAGTAGAAAACAGATGCAAACGAGAAACCATATAATAGCAATGACTTAATAAAGAAGTGACTTCTTTCTTTCCTTCTGAAATTAAATGCTGTCTTGGATCCTATCACAGGAATAAGGCAGGGTATAAATCCAGCAAATCTATATCTCTATCTATCTATCTATCTATCTATCTATCTATCTATCTATCTATCTATATATATATAATAAAAGTCAGTGTTTGTATGTATGTATGTATGTATGTACGCAAGTATGTGACAGCTTTCTGATTGGCCGCCACTATCACAGGCCACTGTGACCACCAGGAACGACGGACCTGGCCCAAACTTAACACACTTAACCCCCATGACGCACTTTATGTCCTGGTGCTGTTTGCAGGACGATGGACCATGGATGATGGGATTTGTAGTACTTTCAATCGCTACAATTCCCACAAGCCACTCCGAAGCCCGCCAGTGACAGAACTTGACCAAACTTGGTACACAGAACCACTATGAACCCCTTTCCATCCTGGGGCAGATTGGGGGAGAATGAACCAAGTAGCTTCACTCACTTCTTGCTCTGGGAGTTGTAGTTCACCCTTATACAGACAGCACTAAACCCACCCGACTTCGGATCTGGACCAAACTTGGCACACTGCCTCATCATGCCCAACTGAGCATACAGGCAGGGTTTTGGGGTGATTGTCCTTTGGCTCTGGGAGTTGTAGTTCACCCTTATATAGTCAGCACTGAACCCAGCCAACTTCGGATCTCGACCAAACTTGGCACACTGCCCTATCATGCCAAACTGTGCATACAGGCAGGGTTTTGGGGTGATTGACCTTTGGCTCTGGGAGTTGTAGTTCACCCTTATACAGACAGCACTGAACCCAGCTGATGATGGATCTGGACCAAACTTAAGTGATATTTCCTCCCATTCCCAAACAACTCAATGCTGTCTACTAATAACCCAGGCACCGCCAGGTCCCCAAGCTAGTCCATAATAAAAGTGAAAACCTGTATGTGTGTATGTGGCATGGGTGTCTGTTCACACAGACAGCCTCCAGCCTCCACAAACAGGCTATAGTTCCCAGTGCTAAGGAGCCACCAAGTCACTCTTTTCCACTGACATTATGGTTACAGCGAGCGCCATGAACATGTATCCCAACCCCTGCCAATGTCCTTCCCAAACACTACGGCCCACCACCCAAGGAATGCTTTCGTTTGGGGACCATTTCATCCTAGATTGTGCATTTTCCTCCACCACAGGCAGGCATCCCAGGGTTCTCCATTGGTGTGAAATTTGCATGACCCTGCCTACTGCCCTTCCCTTTCAAATCTGTCTGCAGAACAAACACAGCACAACTACACTTCCTAGAGGAGTTTTGGGGATTGACTCCACATGGTGGAAGTTGTCGTTCACCCTGCATCAAGTCAGAGCACTGTGACTCCTACTGGGGAATGTAGAGGAGTTGTAGTTCACCTACACCCAGAATGATAGGAACCCAAACAATGATGGATCTGGACCAATGTGTTGTCAAAGGCTTTCATGGCCGGGATCACAGGGTTGTTGTATGTCTTTCAGGCTGTGTGGCCATGTTCCAGAAGTATTCTCTCCTGACGTTTCGCCCACATCTATGGCAGGCATCCTCAGAGGCTGTGTGGCATGGATAAACTAGGAAAGGAAAATATATATATCTGTGGAGAGTCCAGGGTGTGGCAAGAGTCCTTTGTCACTGTCACTGGACCAAACTTGGTATCTATACCCAGTACGCCCACATTTGAATACTGGTGGGTTCTGAGGGGAACTGGCCTGGACTTTTGGGAGTAGTAGGTACTGGGATTTATAGTTCACCTGCAATTGAAGCCCACCGATGATGGACCAGGACCAAATTTGGCACATAGAGCCCCCATCACCAACAGAACATATTGGACAGGTTTGGGGGAAAGGGAGTTATAGTTCACCTGCATCCAGATAAACAGTGACCCCCACTGGCAATGGACTGGAACTAAAAACAGAGAAACTGCATGACCAACTGAACATACTGCAGGGCTTTGTGGGAATGGCCTTGATTTTTGGAGTTGTAGTTCACCTGTATCCAAAGATCACTGAACCCAGCCAATGACGGATCTGGACCACACTTGGCACACAGACTCAACATAGCCTGCTGTGGATACTGACAGATGTTATTTGAATCTTGGTAGGATTTGGGGAGGATTGACCCACAATTCTGGGAATTGTGGTTCACCCACTCCAATTCTCTGTAGTTCACCCATTCCAAACTGAGAATACCTAACATTCAAATACAAATAATGCCTTCTTCAAATATCCCAGGCATCGCCGGGTCCCCAAGCTAGTAAATAAATAAAAATAATATTTAGATATTGCTTTTCTGACCAAAAATGCCATTAAAGACCACAAACAGTGATGAAGTCAGGTAAAAATCTTCATTAAATCACATTTTAAAACACATTATCAACCGAAGTCCCCTTCATTCACAACATAAGAGGTCAAAGGCCTGTGAATAACAAAGAACTCTATTTTTGTAGGGACAGTCAGGAGGACGCCAATCTAGCGTCCCTTGGAATAAGTTCACAAGTGTAGGAGAGGCCACCCAAAAGGATCCCCTCTCCCATTTTCATCAAAAATGCTTTAGATGACAGATTTTAAAAATGGCTTGAAAAAGTTCAGATCAAGACCTGAAGATGTTATGCGCTACATCAGCTTGCATGGAAGAGCACAAATTCCTTGTGTTCAAGCTGAATACATACAGGGCCATAACCAATATTTTAATTCTATCCAGAAAAAGAACAGCAACCAGTTAAGTCTTATAATGGGCAGGGTGCTTCCTGTAACTATTTTTAGCCAACAGCGTAACAATAATTTCTGAATACTGAAAATTCCAGAACATGTGAAAAAGAAGCAGGCACAGTTCCATCATGCCCATAAGCAGATGAAATGCCCTGTCTCCATCCCAATTGCCACTGCCCTAGCCTCAGAAAAAAAGGAAGAACCAGCTGTATCTGCTAGACTTAATCCCTTCCCCTCTGCCATTCCTTGTGAGAGAAAAGACAGTGCTGTTTTTACAATATTAGAATTAAGTTTATTAAGAATATAGAATTAAGTTCATTGGAGATATAGTAGTAACAGAATAGGTTCATTAGATATATGTTGGTAAATAAGGTAGCTTACTGAAACATATATTGCATTTATTAATATTTGTTATAAAACATTTATTTTCTGTGTCTGCCAGTTCATAAGGGAAATTCCTGACCGTGTTAAATAAGGAAGCTCATGTGTTTGCTAAAACGTACAAGATAAATGAGAGGAAAGGGAGATTAGAGATGCAACTGCTGTAAAATGTAATTAGAACGGAACTAATTACATATGTTTTTAAGTTTTATAATTTACTAGCTGTGCCCGGCCACGCATTGCTGTGGCGTTGTCTGGTGGTGTTGGTGAGAAATGGTTGAGGTAGTGGTGGTATTGAATGTCTGTTGTATGGTTTTCTTTATGTTTAGTATGCATTTGGTTGTTTGTGTACTGTGAAAGTGGTGAGGATAGAGGGGGTCTATGTCCCTGTGTAGTATTGTATAGTATTTATACGTTGTCCATGTGTTGTGAATGCTTGGATTGTGTCCTGCTGCAAAGTAGAAAGGGTTGGGCTGGATGGCCCTTAGGGGTCTCTCCAAACTCTTGTGCCTGTCCCCTGGGCTGAGTAGGTTGCTAGGAGACCAAGTGGGCGGAACTTAGCCTTGTAACTGGCAGCAATTGGATAAAAACAATTATTCCTCTCCTTCTAATTAGGACTTTATTTTTCTTTTCTTTTTGTTGTATCAACCTAGAGCCGTGGATGATGGGTTGTATTGTCAAATTTCGAGGTTGGGGGGCCTGTAGTTTTGTTGTTTTGTCCGCTACCCTGATGTGATGTCTCATGGGCCTTGTAGTCCCGCTCCTAGTGTCACTGTGGCAGATGAGGATGAAAACATGGGGTTTTCTCCGGATCAACAACAGCCGGAATCCTTCCAGATGCCTGATGTTGATATTCTCGCCCCAGAACCAATTAAGACAGACCTTGAGCAGCTCTCACCTCCCTTCGCTAGGAGACAGTCCTTTGCTGCAGACAGGGGAGTGAAAGAGCGGGTTCGCAGAAGCTTGAGAATTGCAGCCAAACAAGACACTGATTAGCCATGTTTCCCCTGGGAAAATCCAGGGAGTCTCACATCTGGAGAAAGCTAGGTTTCGTTTCCCGTTCTCTAGGGAAAGAGAACGCTGGACACCTGCTTGGCGGGAAAACGAGACCCAGATATAGGTGCCTGGCACGGTTGGTCCGGTGCGGAGTCAACAGAGCAGCTTCATGAGTGAAATCGCGTTCCAGCCTTGTGTGGACTTTGCAAAGTCCGCAAATCCAGTTTCCTTGCCTTGCTCATTCAAGTATTTCAAGAATTGCCTTGCCTTGTTCTTAGTCACGGACCTTGTTCCTAGAATCAAGTTTTTGTTCCAGCTTTGTTGTGAATTATACCTTGGACCTTGAAAGACCCTGGGCAATTCCCCACACTATTGCTTGGCAATAGTGTGTGTTTCGGTTTATTGGATTTTATCTTTGGACTCTAATATCATTTATTGGACAAACTATTTCTGGACTATATTTGACCTCATTTGAAAGGT
Source organism: Anolis carolinensis (assembly GCF_035594765.1). Lineage (NCBI taxonomy): Eukaryota > Metazoa > Chordata > Lepidosauria > Squamata > Anolidae > Anolis > Anolis carolinensis. Next base: position 275,124,415 of record NC_085843.1, on the reverse strand, counting down.
CTGCTTCTGGACTATATTTTCTACTTGCTTTTATTATTCTTATATATTTCCTTAATAAAGTTATTAGATAGTTTATTGGCCTCCGTGTATGGTTCTTGGTACTCCGCTGCCTTGAGTGTGACACCTGATGCCATCACTCTTATATATATATAGATTTTAACAGTTTTAACTGATTCTATGCAGTGTTCTGATTTATAATTGTGGTTTAGGCATTAAATTTGCCAATTGTTGTAAGCTGCCCTGAGTCCCCTTGGGTGAGAAGGGTGGGGTATAAATGCTGGAAATAAATAAATGAAATGAAATGAAATGAAATGAAATGAAACAGCTGTTGTTTTGCCTTATGACATCTGGGAATGGCAGCAATTCAAAGTATCAAGATGACCAGTTGTTTGGAAGTTGAAAAGCTGAGAAAATGAAGCCCAGCTAAAAGGGGAATAGGCCTGTCAAACAAGAAAAGAAACTCTTAAAAGTTTTGGGCTGTCTCAATGCTACGCAAAATATGATAAGTTGTAGGCTCTATGATGCTGCTGCTGATCTGATCAGAGGAGAGAGGTGAGACTTTGTGAAAAGAGTGGGGATAAACGAGCTCACACGCTGTATTTCCGTGTGCCTTTCTCTCTATATATTTTTTTAAAACCATACTTGCAAGTATTTTGATAAGAAATTTTCTGCTTCATCAAATCTTGTGTCCAGAGTATTTCTAATAAAAACGCTCCAAGAGACCTATTTTTAACCCTTGTATTCTATGTCTTAGATTGTAAGCTTGAGGGCAGAGAACTATTAAAGTATCAATTTGTCAGCTGCTCTGAAGAGCAAGGTATAAATCTTAAACAAAAAAATAAATATGGGTCTAACTATGACATCAGCATTGTAGCCTGATCCAGCATCTCTTGGAACAGGAGCAATTGGTATACTAACTTTGTGCAGGAGTCAGCCCTGCAATCACTTAAAACATACTTTATTTATTTATTTATTTATTTAATTTATATACTGCTCTTCTCCCCCAGGGGGACCGAGAGCGGTCTTACATAATGGCAAGATTAATGCCACATATAATACAAAATATAGTAAAAACCAACAATTGTAAAACACACTTTAAAACCAATATCCTACCCAATTAAAACAGTAAAACACTGTGTGACCGTTACAACAAGGCCATGTATAGAAAATCAGTCAGTCAGTAAACTTATTGGATTCTTAGGTGACCTTTACTAACTTGAATTATAAAGATAATATTAAATGTTCATGAGGGTGGCCACTTCTTTCAGCAGATATTACTTTATTACTGGGGTAGAAAATTACATATAATATCATTAATATTAGGCATTCAGTTGAATAAAACAACCTTTTCTTCAGGGCTTATGTGTGTTCACTACTGAAGACACCTGGCTGGAATGTAATTTTAATAATCGTTAGAAGAATAATTTCTGTATTAAATAGTCATTTTGAAATGTTGGTTCACTAACACAGAAGAGATGGGTGAGGAAGATGGTAAGAGTAGTCTGGAAGTGAAGAGATAGGTTTCCACAGCAACGGGAACATTCTGATCCTCAAAGCTTTGGCTTGCAGGGACAACCAAAAAGATAAGATAACGCAAGTTGCAAACTGAGAAAATAATTCCTTCACTGAGAAACTTGGACATGTGCAGAGAAGGGACAAGAGAGGAGGTGGGGCTGGGAATTGAGACGAGATGGAACTGGGTGGAGCCAGAGGTGGACTTAAAGGAGGAATATGGGGTGGAGTGAGCAATGTGTGTCTGTTTGAACATGCATATAAGGCCACCTATTTTGTGAAGGGATGTGGCAATTCTGGCATTATAGAGCCCACCATGGGTTTGGCTTCTGCAGAAATAAAGCTTCTATGTTTATAATTTCCTCGTTCGTGATCTTAATTGGGAAACAAGGCCAATAAAATATATTTTAAAATATCTGTCATCTTATCTGGTGCTTTATCAAACTGGGACTTGAGACATTCTCAGTGTTTCCCTGTGAAACCTTCTGTCCATCAGCTGGCTTTAAGTTGCAAGACCGGGAAAGTCAGAAGTGCATGCTCCTGCTGAATTCAGCAGCCTGACAACATGAAAAGGTAGACTGACCCTGATGGAGGACTACAGAGGATGTGAGAGGAGATTTTTCCCAAGAGCCAAAATCCAGAGAGAGCCACATTCTCAGAAGGCAACTCTGCAGAGCTCTGGGTAAGCTGAAAGTGAAGTGAGGACACCCAAAAGGGGCGTGGGGACACTCACAAGGGAAGGAAGTTCCTAAGGGAAAGGCTGGGTGGGAAGACCCCCAGGTCAGGACGGGGCACCCAGGGAACTGAACTCTTGGATGGGAAAGCGATTCACACGCGCGCACGCACACACACACACACTGAGGGAGGGGGTGTTGTATCCCAGAGCAGGAATCCCTCTGACCTTAAACACCACATCAATTGAGTATAAACAGCAAGCAGTTTATTGAATATATGAGAGCAAAGAAATAAAAATGATGCTAACAATATAGTCCAAAAGGTATCTTAAATAGGCAAGAATTAGTCCATGAATTTCCATGTACAAAGATAAAACACAAGGAACAAGGTTGCAAACTCCACAAAGACATGGCAGCTTAAGATCCCAAAACTCAGAACAGGAACTTGGCAAAACAGAAACCATGAAACTAGAAATCCAATGAGAGATTTCCTTGCAGTCAACACTGCCGCAGAGTAAGTATGTAGGCACATACCCATGATAAAGCAAGGTGCACGTTTAATAACTATATGTTAGCAGTATGGGTTTTTCTAATATGTAGTGATTAGAGATGTGCATTTTTTCATTTACCTTGTAATTCGGATCAAATTTGTTAAATTTTATACTTATGAGGCAATATCCAACATGTGGGCATGGCCTGTGTCAAAAATGTAAGAATCAAAACTTACCCCATACTTTTTCGTTTTAGTTTTGTAAATCTCCCAAAGGCTCCCAAAAAGGCTGTCTTAATGCCTTGTTTTGACTTTTCTCTAAGTTAATGGAGTCTCAGCATTAGGCATAGAAAGAAGAGGGAACATGGTTTACAGGGAATAGCACGGTACTCAGGGAAATGTAGTTTGGGAAGGGAGAAGCTCTATGCCAGGAAATTCAAAAGGTCCTGCCTTAAACTACATTTCCCAGAATGCATTGGCATCAGAAAGAACCAATCAGGGTAGCGGAGAGAAAAAATTGTTCCTAACAGCAGTCAGAAAGAGTTCCAATCAATGATTGAATTTGCAAAGAGGAGGACTAATGAATACTTCTAGTAAGTAAATCCCTATGCTGACCTGGGAAGAAATTCCTAAATTGATGGTACCCATACTATAGGGGAAGCATATTAATTAGTTTAGAAGCTGGATGGCCATCTGTCAGTAGTTTTGATGGTGCCCTTCTGTCTGGAAGAAGGGGGTTGGACTAGATAGTTCTTGAGGATCCCCTCCAATTCTAGGATTGTGAAAATGTAAAATTGGTTAATACTGATTTCCATTGGTTAATGTAAGAGACAATAAATGAGATAGCTGTAGTGGCTTTTTAAATAAAGTTTTTATCAAACCCTTTTAAAAAAAATCTCTAAAATCAATAGATGTATTAATATTTCTGAAAATTGGAAGAATGATCCTCTGTTATCTCCTGTCACTGTATAGAAAATTTAAGGAGATAGCTCATGTAGTTTTTTTGTTCTGTTGTTCGTAAAAACTTTGAAAATTCCCCAAAAATCTATGGATAATTTAAACGTTTTGAAATTTAGTGGGCTAACAGTGGTAAATATATTCATTGTAGCAGGTTTACCCCAAGAGCTTTACAAACGAGGGAGAAAAGGGCCCCTGAAGTTTCCTCAATTATAGTAATTTTATGCACAATTACTGCAATGAAATAGTAACAAAATTTCATTACTCTCATTATAGTAACTATTTTTTCACTAGCTTTATATAGAAACACTTTAGAAATGAAAGCCCAGTGCCCCACAATTTTGCAATGACTTTTGAACCTTTTTTTAATGGAACGCACCTCCCTAGTAGTGATATTTGACATGAGTATATGGAATAAGCTGTTTCTACTGATAAACCTCAGAAGTGAAATAGGTTGCTGTAATCGACACAAAATCATCAAAAGAAAGAAAGGTACAACAAAAATGCTTCAAATAAATGAAAGACAGACTGTAATCATGATATGAACTTCTGTGTGACTTTAAAACTGAATAAATGGGTGAGATGGCAAAATTCAACACCAACCACAAAAAGGTTCAAAATTAGTGAGGCTAAAAGACTGACAATTCAGGCAAAGACAGGGGAGATGAGCGGTATATACATTAAATAAATATATATATTGTATGGAATCTGTCTGTCAATTCAAGATGATAAGGTGTGCATTGAGACATGCCCTTGCAAATAAAACACATAAAAGAAGTGAGGTGTATGAATCATGCAGAAGAGGCAAAAAAGAAAGATATGGCAGCATTACTAGCAGTCATGGAGTGCAAAGATGTAAATCAGTTGCCATTTTACAAACATATTGTAGTGGGTTATATAGATGTACAAGAAAACGGTGATGAAAATCCCTCAACTTTTTATGATTGAATATTGTGCATATTATGCAAAGAAAAAAATGTATTAACAGAAAAGTGGCCTTTTACTGAAAAATTAACTATATAGAAAGGAAAATAAACAAATAATAAAACATGCTCTGTAGTGTAATGGATCTTCTTCTACATGTACGTATAGAATCATGCCAAAATGTGCCAAAATCCAATTTATTTCGTGAATAATTCCATAATAAAGGGTGAATTATCTTTGTGACATATGTAAATTGATGTTTAGCATGGAAATAATATATGTGCAAAGACTGACTGAGGTCTCTTTGACTACATAGCTTCACCACCTTTTTTCGATTCCTGTAAAATTTCTCCAAAAATCAAAGCACTAACATTTAGCCAGCAGGACTGGCTTTGATAAGTGGCCAGTAAGAATTTACAGACTCCTTAATCATTAACATTTAAAATGAAAACCACAAAGCTAGTAAGACTGACAAATACATAATTAGTTGAATCAATTGAATTTTCAAAAATTCTCAAAAAAATCTTTTAATTCTCCATATTGGGAAGTTTAATTGTACTTATATCTCCCTTACATATTTTCAGTAAAAGCAATGTTATTCTGTGCTAATTATATATTTTATATTTTGTACCATAGAACTGGACATTATTCCAGTGAGGGCTGTGAGAATAAAATGTGGCCCCAATCACACAGTATGCATTACAAGATTTCTAAAATGTGTACAACTGTCATGAGTATTCATTGTTAAATACATGGGCGAGATGGGGAAAGCCAACTTCAAGCGGTTCTGCCAGAATCAGCACACAGTCTTGCTTTAACTGAAACTTTCAAGGGACAACTCAGTGATGCACAGATTTTGTAGGAGACTAATTTTCCCCACTCAATGCAAACACCCACAAGATTCCAAGTTTGCTATATAGATCTTATTAGATTGCCTGGGCACTTGCTTTCTTGACAGTATGCAACATAGTGAGGGTATACAAGGGGTTAAAAGCATTGCAGTGCACATTAAGCATATGTTTCAAGCCAGCAGGGTGCCAGTCTAAGATGTCCTCAAAGCCTAATTTGATAGATATTATGCCATATGCTACAGCAAGCCATTAGTAATAAAGAAAGTAAAAATTTTATGGATGAGCAAAATAGGAGCTCTTACGGATGGAGTGTTTTTAAATCAGGTTTATAATTTACCCAGCGTCAGACCACATGTAGAGTGCATTACTCAATTGAACTTGCAAGCAGATAAGAAAGCAGTTTCTTCTAATAAGCACTTCAACTTATTGGCTCCACAATTACTTGAACCAAATTACCAGCAGCTGCTGCCTATTTGGGGGATTTATCTTAGACAAGGAGATACATTAGTTTCTAATCAACAAACCATTCAAAGCTTCTGTAGAATTTTTTTGTCTTAATCCGTCTGAATTTATATAGAATTAATTTTAAATCTCTAATATTTCTCTTTCTATTTTGATCAGTTTTGTTTTCTAAACCCTTTCAGCCCTAAAAGCGTGAGATATGTGAACATCAAAGTACATGTTCAGTACTGGTCATTTCCAAAGCTCAGAGGACCATGATTTAATTATTTAGATCTCATCAAATGCTCAAACTTTAACTTCTCAAAAATGTGAGCATTTTTCTTATCTTTGGAAGTTTAGAAAAGCTGAAAATGTAGTACAACTTTTCAGTAGTGGGAGAAGGAAAGAACTTCTTTCCAGATTGTATCTCCATTGTAGAAAAAACAAAAATGAAACCATAAAATGCAATTGCAGGCACACAATTCTACTCCTCCACTACCCACCTTACATTAAAAAGGAAGGTGTAACAGAGCTATAATACATTAATTAGAAATTGTTTTTTTTAATGATAACTAATATTTTTTGTTCACTTTGAATAGTCCCAATTTACATGGCTGCTCCTCCAATGTTTTGAAATTTAGAAGCTGCTAGAGACGCTGGAAGGCCCTAGCAGCAGCTGTACCCTGAACTCTATCAAATAATAAATCATTTAATAAATGTATAAAACTTATAATTTCATGTAACTTGTATTGCTTGTATACTGGATCAGTTTCTAAATGTATAAACTTGCATCTAATGTATCCTGAAGGTATCCGCTGTCCTCGTGTCCCCTGTTTGCATTAGCTCCTGGGAATAGAGATCGCTACACAATTAACAACTGAGTTCTTTCTAGAAATCTCCCAAGTCAGATAAAGTCAACCCTTTTGTGTCCCCTTCGTCCCCATGGAACTGGACACTTAAATTAATCAAGACATCATCTGCATACCATGTCACCAGTTCCCTTTGTTTCACCCCTCCAAGTAGGCATCTCTGCAATAGACAGGGTCTTTGAACTGACCAACCACCAGCTGTTCTTCTTCCCATCACAGGGATCTCCTCCTTTTGCTGTGACATCAAGGGAATCTCTGGCCAATCCCTGAACTGATCCTAGCCAGCCCTGCCTTTCAGCCAAACAAGAGAGGGAAGTTTGAAAGGATGTCAGAACTGCATAAACTACACTGAAATGAATAGTGATAATCTGTTTCCACCATATACGTCAAACATGTGCCAGTTAGCTGGCACATATTTGATAATGTTTTTATTTAAAGATAGGGACACCATTCAAATATATACTACCTGTTTTTCAGTCACAAGTACTATAATTTAGGTGAAGCTGTATTATATCCTATTTCTGGACCCCCTCAGTTGTTTTTTCCTCTTCTGAGAGATAATCACTTCTACCAAGGCCTTCTATGTTAAAGAAAACATGGATATCTTTGGAAGAGTAACACTTTTCTTTTTTCCTGGCAAATAAGAAATGAAAACATTTCTGTAACACAGTTAGATGCCAGAGCCACCGACCTCAGACTGACAAAGTTCAAAAACTCACCCACTCATCTTTATTCACTTGAACCTGCTATTTTACTAATTATCCTTTTCTCTTTCAAAATGATCTCTTTCACAGCTGGGAAAAATCTAACCCTCTCAGGACCCAATCAGATGCTCACATCAATTTGTCTAATTGGTGCCAGGCTTAATATACCTCTTAATTATGACTGTAAACACTTTGTTAAGGTAAATCAAACTTAATGCCTACCAAAATTCTTTCCCTAATTATTTTAAAAACAACATATTATTTTATCATATTTATAGAGCTTCTAATGTATTTTACAACATTCATCTTGTCCTCTCTTACAGAAGTCTTGTATTTATTTATTTATTTATTTACAGCATTTATATTCCGCCCTTCTCACCCCGAAGGGGACTCAGGGCGGATCACATTACACATATAGGTAAACATTCAATACCTTTTAACATAGAACAAAGACAAACAAACATAGGCTCCGAGCGGACCTCGAACTCATGACCTCCTGGTCAGAGTGATTCATTGCAGTTAATTGCAGATGGCTTGCTCTCCCGCCTGCGCCACAGTTTCTATTTACAAAATAGAAACTGAGGCCAAGAATGGCATTTTTATATATCAAACTATACAATGTTTTCATAGGTAAGCAGTCATGCCAACTAAAACAATACACTGAAGCACCCAGTCACAAGGATATTTACTACAGTAGTGATCATCAATGTCTTGCTTCCATAGAGGCTTTTATTATTTTCTTTGTCCCCTTAGTTAGAATGGGTTCCATTATTTTCTGTATAGTGTTCTGTGGGAGGGAACCTTAGTTAGATCCTGTCCCTTTAAGAACCTGCCCAGAGGCAGAGATTACAGTCTCTAGTCTTCCTCAGCAGCCCTTTACAGCCATTCTAGTTAGTTAGGGTACCAGGAGTCTATTGGCAGCAACATATTCCATGTTTATAGTTTTTGGAAACTCAAGTTTATAGTTTAAGAAACTCCAGCTTTTAGTTTAGGAAACTCATAGGTGGTAACAGAGGATGAGGTCGGATAAAGGAAACAGAAAGAGGGCAGAAAAATACCCTTGTGACTGGTGTTCCTTTAAAGTTTTTGTTTCAGTCAGACTCTGGGAGGAATTAGGGTACTGATCTTTCTTATAATTAAATTGTTATTTTGTTTACTGTTACACCTTTTTAGTGTGATTTTCAAATTTTGTTCCCACCAAGAATTGGGCACCCAGAAGTTATCTTGAGGCGCAGAACAACTATCATTCCAAAAATGATGAGCCCAATAGTTCAAACTAGTTTCAACAGTTCTATGGTTACTACATTTTGATGCTTCACAATCATAATTAGAATCCCAACTTTATATAAATGAACACATCAGTATGTTTCACAGTCATTCATTAGACATGTTTTGTTGTGTTTACAAAGTGAAGAAGTTGGTCAGATGTATCCTTAAAGCAACATTTCAAAAGCCTCCTATGGAGCACGATTTAGCTACAGTATTCCTTCCCTGCAGAGTTCCAGATTCCATTTGATTAACCCATAAAACCTATATTTCTGGCCTGTTTATGAGGATCTAGACACCAAAGGTAATATCCAAAAGAATCATTCTACTAGTGTGGAATTGGCAGTTTTGGTGAATCCAGGGACCAATTTTGGTCCCTTCCTGCAATCTGCTGTGAGCTGTACAAACACAACTACCACCATAGAAATTTGCCAGCAAACTGTGGAAAGTCTTCAAACAATCGATGAATAATCCTTTAAAGGACTGTTCCTATTTTACTACTGCAAAAAGCAAAAATGTTGCACATTTTAACATTCTTTGAGCAGGTTACCACCAAATTTCATCAACAGAGCTTATGAGGGGGCCTTGGGAGCCATATGCAGTCCATATGCCATGTGTTGCCCACTTCTATGGTTGTGCAAATGGTTTTCTGCCTGTGAACACTTAAATCTGAATTATGTACAAGGGGAGAACTAGTTGCCTAAGAAGTTGTGCATCAAGGCATCACAGGAACAAAATCTGAACAATTTTTAAAAACCAGCAAAACTCTTCTACTACTTTTTTATTCTCTGCCAATTGTCGTGCTACTGTTAATACAGGCCAAGATCTTGTATCATAGGCTACTATGCTAACTTTACAATGACATAACTAGATCAATGATTTAATATGAAACTAATCCATGAATTATGATGCTTAATCGAACACTGTGCAAGCTGTCTTATCTTATAATGGTGTATCCCATCACACCATAAGGCACCCTGAAAGATGGGGCACTTTTCCAGCCAGCTTGAGGGCATACATGCATTTCTATTACCCTCCATTCTGAACGTCCAATGGCTTATTACTCTGTTGAGGGAAATTTCCCCATCTTCTTGCACTGTCATTTCACAAGGGAAGCCTGTTCTGCAATGTACCATATTATTATATATCCTTTGAACATGCTTTCTTGCATGGCAGGAGGTTGGACTACATGGCCCATGTGGTCTCTTCCAACTCTATGATCCTGACCATTGTACAATGGCCATGTTACTTGAATAATGGTTCTAATGGCATAGATACAACAATGTTCCCCTCCTGGGAACCATTGAGCAATGCTGCAGTTCTCAACCATATGGTCGTAGGCTGGTGTGCAACATGAGCATTGCCAATGGGATGCCAGCCAATGGGTTGAAATCCGCAGACTATTGTTATGAATAATTATATGGGGATATATTGTGGTAAACTTTATTATGCACAGTGCACATAAACTATCTGAGCAGAAAGACATTTCAGGGACTTTAGACAATACATTTCTGAGTTCATTTTATTTTTATGTGTGGTCAACAAGATGGCATAAGAGAGTGAGGAAGGATGAGGGAATCACCTTTAAAGGAAATAAAGCATACTTCCTTAATCCAACAGAATGGCTCACGACATGTTGAGGCCCATCAGCTGAGTGATTATGTGGATGAAGAGTGGGGTTGGGAGAAGATAAAAAGAGAAGATGAGGAGAAAAGGGGGCAGACAAGAAAGGATGGGAGGAGATGCCTTTCAACCTTTCTGTGGGGAAACTGCAATAGACTATTGTGAGTACAGGATCTTGATCAGTTTACCTGCTTTTGCTTGACGACTGTTTTTCTGTGTTTACGTTACCTACACAGCAGAGGAAGAACTTTGATATGAATGCCAGAGCTTATGCCGTTCTCTTCCAATGGAAGAGGAACAAAATGCTACAGGTGTTTATTGGAATTTTATATTATTTTTGTTTATTTACAATTTACAAGTAAGCAGGTCAACAGTTGGAGATTAGAACACCATGTACTTTCCTGAGCTTGTGAGGAAGGAATCCTCCTCCTCCTTGGTACTTGATAGGCAGGACTGTTATCTGTTAATCACTATCACCACTCTAAGTCGAGAGCATCCCAAAACAAGTTAGCTCTCCTAAAAATACAGCTGGACAAATTCACCTTACACTGAGTGCCCACATTGAAAATTTTAGCTGTAATTGATGCTTGTCAGGAACATAAGCCATTATAGTCTTTTAAGCAAAATAAACCAAATCCAGATTGGCATTCAGCATAAAGGCTGAAGACTTTGCTAACTTATTACCTCTCTTTTTGAGTTTAGTCACCTCCCTGGGGGTCAGAAGCAGCAGGTTCTTAACTTAGCTAGTAGCTGTTTTGGCAAATAATGAGGTAGCTAAAGCAATTCTGATAGCCAAAGAATTCACCTCTTCAGACCTATGCAGCAAAGCATCCAACCTTCTATCTTCTAAGATTTTTAGAAGTACCATTTGCATCTTAAGGAAAAGGAATTTTCAAAACTTACCCTGCCAAAGGGCATCAATTAGGGGTAGCTTCAATTCCTCAATGATCTAAAGAGTAAAAATATTTAATGTAGACTGGAGCCATCCAAAACATACCTAGATGAAACCATTCCCTTTCCATAACATAACCAATAGCAGTTGGAGAACTTATGAACAAGACCCCTGCTTAGCCTTAAAAATGACTTTTAGTACCCCTTCAGCTATATCAGTCAAATGAAGAGTTTTCCCCAGCTTTCAAAGAAGGATGTGAAACTCATCTTATTTCAACAGGTGGTGCAGTGGGTTAAACCCTAGTGCTGTCAGGACTGATGACTTGAAGGTTGGGTTGGTGACCTGAAGGTTGGTGGTTCGAACGCGGATGAGCTCCCTCTAACAGCTCCAGCTCCATGCAGGGACATGAGAGAAGCCTCCCACAAGGATAGTGAAAACATCAAAACATCCAGGCATTCCCTGGGCAATGTCCTTGCAGAAGGCCAATTCTCTCACACCAGAAGTGACTTGCAGTTTCTCAAGTCAACCCTGACATGAAAAAAAAGCTAAACTGAAACATGCTCTGAAGAAAATTCCCCCTCATTTAGCTACCGCACTCACTTTTTCTTATCTTAATCCATCAAAGAGACTGAGGGATGCTTCCTCTTCTATTTAGATTTATGAGGGGAACCATGACCAGAGTTCCACCAGTATGCTCTCCCTCCCTCTCCTTGGAAACAGAAGAAAAATCAGAAGACTGGCATTTCCATGCCTGTTTTGTATGCTTGCTGCCACTAGAGGGACTCAGCTTTGTATCCAGCTCCTTTGGCAGGCCTGCAATGTTTTTGGAACCTAAACTTTTCATGCCCAAAAGACCACCATTGTGAGCAGCCTCACCTTCAATTACTAGGGTTGGGAGAGAAGCAACCAAATGCCCATCATTTTACTCACACAGCTGAAGCCATACCATCCAGAATATGTACCCAGTCCTTCTTGCTGTGCACCCCATTGACACCTGCCGTCATGGCATAAATTGGCTCTAAATCAGGGTTCTCATAAGTGTTGCTCACTCCTCCCCAGGGGCCTAGCCAGATTGAGCCTCAACTATTGCCCAGTCAGAGGACAGATCAGCACTAGAGGTGCAATCTATCCCAAATAAGCAATTCCCTCTAGAGTGGCAATTTGAGAAACAGAACAGATTTCTCTTAGAAGAGAAAAAGGAGAAAGATATCTTCACAGATCTCCGCAGAAATTGCCGTCAGAGTATTACTGCTCAATAGTCCTTTAACGGCGATCTTTCACAATTTGTGATTCTAAAATTAAAACTATCTCGGTTATGAAAGTAGTTCTCAGTAGTACCTCAAAAGAATCTCACCCAATCCAATTTAGCCAGAGTGCTAAAGTCTCATTTAATCCGCAGCTGAAGCAGAATAAAACTGGAAAGGTGAGGCTTGCTTTCCCCTTTGGAGTGATTGACAGATAACAACCCTGTCTGTCAAGCACTTGGGGGGAGCTGGAGTCAGCATGAAGGATTGCCTCCCCACATTGCATGAAAATTGCTGTTTAACATTCCAATAAACACAGCATTTTCAAGAGTTCCAAAAATGTTCTATGACATTCAGCCTGTGTCTGCTTCAGTTCCAAAGTAGAACTACTTGCTTTATAGAGACTTTTGTTTTAACATATTCTACACTTCAGAGATGGGAGAAAAGCTAATTAACAAAGTTGACCGGTTTCATCCCTGGACTGCACAAGTCTTTGCGTCATCAAGTTTCTAGTCCTCAATGACTAGAGACAGTGCTAAGCTCAGGGATTCCTTTCCCCACATTCCTATGCATGTTTCCTAAAGGGCTTAGAATCATAGAATCATAGAATAGTAGAGTTGGAAGAGACCACATGGGCCATCTAGTCCAACCCCCTGCTAAGAAGCAGGAAATCGCATTCAAAGCACCCCCGACAGATGGCCATCCAGCCTCTGCTTAAAAGCCTCCAAGGAAGGAGCCTCCACCACGGCCCCGGGGAGAGAGTTCCACTGTCGAACAGCTCTCACAGTGAGGAAGTTCTTCCTGATGTTCAGGTGGAATCTCCTTTCCTGTAGTTTGAAGCCATTGTTCCGTGTCCTAGTCTGCAGGGCAGCAGAAAACAAGCTTGCTCCCTCTTCCCTATGACTTCCCTTCACATATTTGTACATGGCTATCATGTCTCCTCTCAGCCTTCTCTTCTGCAGGCTAAACATGCCCAGCTCTTTAAGCCGCTCCTCATAGGGCTTGTTCTCCAGACCCTTAATCATTTTAGTCGCCCTCCTCTGGACGCTTTCCAGCTTGTCAACATCTCCCTTCAACTGTGGTGCCCAAAATTGGACACAGTATTCCAGGTGTGGTCTGACCAAGGCAGAATAGAGGGGGAGCATAACTTCCCTGGATCTAGACGCTATTCCCCTATTGATGCAGGCCAGAATCCCATTGGCTTTTTTAGCAGCCGCATCACATTGTTGGCTCATGTTTAACTTGTTGTCCACGAGGACTCCAAGGTCTTTTTCGCACACACTGCTGTCAAGCCAGGCGTCCCCCATTCTGTATCTTTGATTTCCATTTTTTCTGCCGAAGTGAAGTATCTTGCATTTGTCCCTGTTGAACTTCATTTTGTTAGTTTTGGCCCATCTCTCTAGTCTGTCAAGATCGTTTTGAATTCTGCTCCTGTCTTCTGGAGTGTTAGCTATCCCTCCCAGTTTTGTGTCGTTTGCAAACTTGATGATCGTGCCTTCTAACCCTTCGTCTAAGTCGTTAATAAAGATGTTGAACAGAACCGGGCCCAGGACGGAGCCCTGCGGCACTCCACTTGTCACTTCTTTCCATGATGAAGACGACGCATTGGTGAGCACCCTTTGGGTTCGTTCGCTTAGCCAATTACAGATCCACCTAACCGTAGTTTTGTCTAGCCCACATTTTACTAGTTTGTTTGTCAGAAGGTCGTGGGGGACTTTGTCGAAGGCCTTACTGAAATCCAGGTACGCTACATCCACGGCATTCCCTGTATCGACCCAACTCGTAACTCTATCGAAAAAAGAGATCAGATTAGTCTGGCATGACTTGTTTTTGGTAAATCCGTGTTGACTATTAGCAATGACCGCATTTGTTTCTAAGTGTTCGCAGACCACTTCCTTAATGATCTTTTCCAGAATTTTGCCTGGTATTGATGTGAGGCTGACCGGACGGCTTTGTTTTTGTCTTTACTGCTAGCCACTGTCTCCTCCCCTTTTGATGACGTAGTAATGGAATTCTGTGAGGTAACTTCTTCTCAAGTTTAAACTGTCCCAGGAAGGCCAAGCAGTCTCCACCATGTTTTCAGATGTTCTGCTTTTCTTTCTCCCATTGAGGACGCATTTTGCCTCTCTCTAGGCAAAATGTAGATGAATGAATTTTTTATATTTTACATTCTTTAGAAGATGAGATTTAGAAAGATAGTTAGCTCTAAGACTTTTCTATCAATAATGTATTAACTTTAATAAATATTTTTGAACCCAACGTTCTGGCTTTGAAATCCTGAGCCATCCTAAAGATTATAAAGCTATCCCTTCTCACCACACATAAGTTTCTGCTGGTTATGGAGTTTATGCAACAGTGTAATTCATTTGAAGATGCAGGAATGAAAATTGGCTCTTGTCTACCACAACCTAGATATTGAGGGATATACATAATCCCTGTGATTAACCTTTTTTTCTCTCTTGCACCCTGAAATGCATGTTTCAACAGTTTAGCAAGTTAAGCCCATGTTTACCATCTAACAAATAATTACAAAACAAAACACTATAAGTAGCTGAGGAAAAATAAGCATTAATACAAAAGGATGTTCTTCACCACTTCTCCAGAATGGACTTAGCCTGAGGCTCTGTTTTATAGTGGCTCTATTCCTTTCTGGAGGAATAATCCCAGAAAGTGGTGATGGAGGATTCTTGTTTGGCACCCTGGCCTCGTAGGAGAATTTTACAAGTTCTTTAGCCTCCTTTGTCAGTGCTAGCGCCTCACCATTTCCAGACTCATTTCAAAATTGGCTTTGACCTATAAAGCTGTATACAGCTTAGGTTCAGACTGTAAGAAAGCTGGTGTTTTCTGATACAATCCTGCTCAAGTCTAACGATCTTTAGAGGAGATAGATCTTTACCTTTCTCTCCTTTCCACCAGTCTCAGCTGATGAAGACATGGAAGAAAGCCTCCTTTGTGGCTGCTCCTAGGTTTTGGATCTTCCCTTCCAAGGGAGATTTAATATGACCCCTCTCTGCTGTCTTTTGCCAGCAGGCAAAAAAACTTGTTAAAACAAGCTGTCAGCCTTGGTTGATCAGGATATAGTGGTGTGCAAGTGAGTCTGCTGTTTTGAGTATGTAATGTTAATTTAACATATTTTAATTGTTTTTAGTTTTAATGTTTTAAAGGTGCATTTAATTGAATGTCTGCTTTAATGCTTATAAAACTTTTGTAATTCATATTCTTTTAGATGTTCAGTTTTATTTTATATCGCTGTTTTGCATTCCATGGAGTATGTGTGCTACAAATCAAATAAATAAAATAATTAATTAAATGCTCTTTTAAAACATCTGCATATATCCCATAGCCAGCTTTAGATCTTGCTGTGAATCTTACTCTTCACAGTCTTAAATGATGGCCAATTATTCATCATAGTAATGCTGAATAACGTTGAATATAATGGCATGCAGGAGATTGTGTGAGAGAGAAAAGGAGTTTAAAAGAGAGAAACATATCATTTGAGTTAAGAATTTCCGCATATAATTTTTCACATCATCTGTAATAAATTCCACTATGAGATATAGTACAGCAAATTAATACAAAAGTTACACAAAGATTGTCACATGATGCAGAATCTTCCAGATGAATGTATAGGTGAACTAGTTCAAGCTCAGCAAACATTTACAGAACATATACATAGGGTCTTGATCACAGATAGACAGATGAATTTGATATTTAAAATGGAACAAACTTCCCAACATTTTAATGATTTAACTAACCTCAGAAAACAGTTACACTGACTGAAAGGGCCAGTATCCAGTTCTGTCAATGTACTCAACAGAAACAGTTTTTGAGTGTGGGTGGGGAATCAATGTCCTCCTTATTGGGCAGTGGTTCTCAACCTGTGGGTCTCCAGATGTTTTGGCCTCCAACTCCCAGAAATCCTAACAGCTGGCAACTGGCTGAAATTTCTGGGTGTTGTAGGCCAAAACAACTGAGGAGGCCCACATGTTGAGAACCACTGTTATAGGGGAATCGGTGTACTGTATTCCCCAAAATGTTATTTTAAAAATCCTGCAAAAACTCCACACAAGGGATGAAAACTTCAATGAGTTATGTTTGGATTTAGACCAATTTTCCATCTCAATATGATTTCTATGCAATTTTGTATTAGATTTACTTTCCCAATAATCATGTATAATAATGGTATACTTATTCCTTGATCAATAATTCAAAGGATAAGATTTTTAAAAGCATGCTGAGATAACAACAAGCAGTTGGCTGGGTTTCTATAGTATAGATCACATCATCCAGGGGCATTCAAGCGGAGACATACTGATCATAGCCTGACAAGCTCCAGCTAATTAAGTAGTCATCGTTGATCAATCTGCCACAAGTTAATATTCTCATCTATGCTTAAGCGTGCAATGTAATCAGTATTGTTACCAAAAGAGCTTGATACAATTAAGGAATAATACACATGCTAAACATGCAGATTATTTAAAGCAGTTGGAGCACAAGAAGTTACACAGAAGCAAAGTTTGCTATACAAAAAAAATTAGCATTAAATTATTAGTACCAGTGCTGAAAAATAACTCTTTCTCAGGGAGTGGCTATAATTTAAATGTATTTAACAGAACTCTGTTTTCAACACTCTGGGTTTGATCACGTGCAAACTAGCTTAAAGAAGTGTTCTGCAAAATTGTGAGCAGTTATTGGTCATTGCCTTGGTGGTGAAAACATGAGAGAAAAGCAATAATAATGAAAAAGATTTCAAAAGGATGTAGAATTATCTTACTTTAAAAAATCATATTATAGGCAAAACTCATATTTTAAAAAGTATCCTGGCAGTCTATCTATTTGTTATAAATTGTGCATTTTTCCCATTTTTGATAATCCATTCCCTACAGACATATTGGCATGAAGCTGCAAGAAAATTATATTAATGGAAGAC
The DNA here is from genome assembly GCF_035594765.1 of Anolis carolinensis. NCBI lineage: Eukaryota > Metazoa > Chordata > Lepidosauria > Squamata > Anolidae > Anolis > Anolis carolinensis. The sequence goes on along the minus strand of NC_085843.1, from coordinate 275,107,038 downwards.
AATTCCCATGTGTATCATTTTAAATTTTTGTTGCACAGGATTAAAACTATTTCATTTTCCAAAAGCAACATTTTCAAAATTATTCATCTTTTTTTTAATTTGCACTGGTGTTTCTGTCTTGCAGCTGATTAAAGAGCCAACTTCTTCCTTTAACACACTTTGACGTATCTTTCCATTGCCAGATATAGCAGTATCTATTATAGACATGGTTAATAAGGTAAGCTTCTCTCAGAGTGATTTCACCCTTTAAAATGGGAGCTTTTTAATAATGACGGATTTTTTTAAAACTGGAATTAATGTGCACTGCATATAATGTGTTGTAAAACAGGCAGCGCATCATTATCACCTCCCACTCAGAGCCATTTTAACTATAATCTCAGTATTTGGGTAGCTCAGTTAATTAACAACCTGGTATTACTGTAAAGATGAGATTGTCATGTTATTTGAAGGGCTTTTTAACATCCTCTTTGAGTGCTTGCTACTAAATTTGTTAACAGTCGGCACTATTTTAAGGGGAGTAAATTATATAATTTTTATGAGACTAGAAAATGAAAGAAAATATCTAATTTGATTAAAAATTAAAATTTACATTTTAATAAAGTTTCTGATTTTTTTAAAAAACACCTATTTGCATTTATGGTTCGCATTGGTTAACCCAGGAATACCACAAACACAGAACAAGATGCAACTTGGCTAACATTCAAAGTACTTTTTAAAAAATAATAGCTCTACTTGCTGTTTTTGTCTTAAGTATTTGCACAGTTATACTACGTATATTTATACAAATAGTAAAAATATTTGTGATACAGATACTACAAACATAATCAATTGGGAACAGAACAAGCAGCTGTTTAATGCATTTATATTTTGTCTTTCCTCTAAGAAGTGCATGAAGGCATATAGCACTCTGCTACCAATCCCCAACCCTACAGAGGTTTGGGTAAATGTGTGTTCATAACCAAGATTGTCCAGAGAGCTTCCTGGCTGAATAGGAATTCAAACCGACCCAATCCAGTAGCTGTTTTCTGTTAGATGTGCACGCATGGCTAGGTGGGCGCCTCCAATGACCTCTGTGAATGGACTTGTCTCTCAGATACCTAGACCTATACTATTCAGGACCCTCTTAGTCAATACTATCTGTCCAATGCAATTTTCTGAATCAGGGCTTCAAATAACCTCAGGAACAGGTCTAAAAATCAAGATACCAAGAAAAAAAAATTGGTTGGGCTGTGTAGTCTATGAGTCACTGTGACCAAGCTATCACTATCCTCAAATGAACATGGCTGGTTGAAGCTATTCGAAACAACTGTGGCCACCTAGCACCCCTTCCCCAAGCTATCAACATATACTTTCAAGGTAAGTGCAACTTCAATATAAAATAAGTAAACTACCAGCTCCCAGACCAGTAAATCACTGACTTACAGAGCCTCCATTTTAGCAGGATTCAGCTTCAGTTTATTATCCCTCATTTAACCTGTTAGAGGTGGTTCACGGATTGCTTCAAAATTTACATAACTACACTTATGTTAGATGTAATCTAAACACATAATAAAAGTGAAAACTGTGTATGTGTGTATGTGGAGGAGGTGTCCACTTACACAGACAGCCTCCTGCCTCCACAAACAGCTATAGTTCCCACTGAGCAGGAGACACCAATGGCCCTCCCTCCACTGACATGCAGGTTATAGTGAGTGTCATGAACATGTAGCCCAAATCCTGCCAGTGTCCTCCACAAACACCAATCTGCCCCTTGCCCAAGTGAAAGCTTTCGTGTGGGGGCAATTTCATCCTAGATGTTCTGTTCTTCCTCCAGAATGGACATCCCAGGGTTCCTTAATTTGCATGACCCCAACCACTGCCTTTCCCTTAACCCTTCCTACCCTTTCCTATGGTACACAGTTAACAGAGGAATTTATTAGCAACTAAACAAGAGGTTTGGGGAGAATTCACCATGATTTACAAAAGTTGTACTTGACCTACATCCAGAGAGCACTGTTAACCCAACCAACGATGGATCTGGACCAAACTGGCCATGGATAATGGGACTTGCAGTACCTTCACTGATACTGTGGCCCACACCAACAACAGACTGGGACCAAACTTGGCATAGAGAAGTCCCGTGAACATACTGCAGGGGTTAGTGGGAATGGACCTTGATTTTGGGAGTTACAGTTCACCTGCATCCAGAAAGAACTGAACCCAGCTGATGTCAGAGCTGGACCAAACCTGGCACAGAGACCCAACATTGCCAACTGTGCATACAGGCCTGGTTTGGGAGTGATTGATCTCAAATATGGGAGTTGTAGTCCACCCTTATCCAGAGAGCCCTGAATCCAGCCATCAACAGATCTGACTAAACTTTAGTGATATTACCTAACATCCCAAAACTAACAATCCCTTCTTTTAATAACCCGGGCACCACCGGGTCCCCAAGCTAGTATAAAAATAAAATCAAGTGTCATCAGCATACCAAGGCAATGTACTCCCAATTCACTAGCACTTTTGTAGATGTATTATTTATTTATTTGCTTCATTTATACCCCGCCTTTCTCACCATGTAGGGAATTCAAGGCATGTAAAAACCATCAGTAATGATAGCACTCTGTGGCACCACACAATGCACCTCTAAGGTATAGTTATCAAATACTATTATGTGAAATTGGCCCCTAGCCAGAAACACTGTGTCGACAATTCCTAATACATAAAGATGGTTCAGGGTGGTCTAAAGGTTAATAGTGTTTCTACTAATCAGTAGGTATTCCAGTCCTCTGGATCATGGATCAGTTTATTCAGAAAAAAACAAACTGACATGTGCCTAGGAACAAAAAGTACTGAGAAAGACTGACTAAAGAAGAGTTTAGCAATCACACTAAAGTCATATTAACGCTAGAAGGTTATCTGAAAGTAAGATGAAGCCATATACTGACATCTCAGACATTTTGAAGCCAGTCATCATGAAGGAGAAAGAAAATACACATACAGTATATGCTGGGGTCAGGAATGCAGAGAATCCAGAAGCAAATGAGAGCATTCACCAGTTGGTCAGACAGTTGCATTCAACAAGAATTTTGCATAGATGATGCAGTATTGCTTGACATACTAAGTGGTTAATTGCCCGGTGTTCTGTACTAAGCCTCTGCAAGGAGCACTGACTATTTTGAAACTGCTGTTTATTATTATTTTGCTACAAAAGATAATATCATCTCCACAGAATTTATCAGTTTTAGTTGAGGTGGGAAACTCTCCTGTCCAACGTCCTGAGGTGGGAAACTTTCCTGTCCAACGTATTTACCCCCAGATGCCCATTTGGAGTTACATCTGTCCTGTCCTCTGGAACCAGAGGTCTCTCCAACGTTCCACAGGTTATATCATTCACCACCATTTAATATAATTTGGGCATAGACTTTCACCAATACAAATAAATTTCCACTTGTGTTATACTACGCAATGAGAAAATGTCTGGGCAGGCTTTTACAAAATTTGGCATGTTTGATTCTTCTTCTTCATCATTCGGTCAGTCGTTTCCGACTCTTCGTGACCTCATGGACCAGTCTACGCCAGAGCTCCCTGTCGGCCGTCACCGCTCCCATTTCCTTCAAGTTCATGCCAGTCACTTCAAGGATACCATCCATCCATCTTGCCCTTATTTAACATCTTCACAAACGATCAGCCACTACCACCACTCACAAAGAGCTTTATATATGCTGATGACCTTGGCCTTACAACACAAGCAAAAGATTTTGAAACAGTTGAAAAGCAACTCACCAATGCCTTGAAAGATCTCTCCAGCTACTACAAAGAGAACCACCTGAAGACTAACCCTGCCAAGACACAAGTGTGTGCTTTCCACCTACGTAACCGCGAAGCCAACTGGAAACTGAAAGTTACTTGGGAAGGCCAAGAGCTCGAACACTGTTTCCATCCTAAATACCTTGGTGTCACCTTAGACCGAACACTAACATATAGGAAACACTGCATGAACACCAAGCACAAAGTAGCTGCACGCAATAACATCCTGCGGAAACTGACTGGCAGCTCATGGGGAGCAGACCCACAAGTAATAAGAACATCAGCCCTGGCCTTGTCTTTCTCAACTGCAGAGTATGCCTTCCTGTTTGGCACAAGTCTGCCCATGCAAAGCAGGTGGACATAGCACTGAATGAAACATGCAGAATCATCACGGGATGCCTTAAACCTACACCTGTTGATAAACTCTACAAGTTAGCTGGCATTGCCCCTCCTGACGTGCGACGGGAAGTTGCTGCTAACGGTGAGAGAAAAAAGGTCGAACATTGTGAAAGCCACCCACTGCATGGCTATCACCCTCCTCCCACCAGACTCAAATCAAGGAAGGGCTTCATGAGAACCACCACTCCTCTTGATGTTCCTCCAGCAGCAGCAAGGGTGTCCCTCTGGGCAGCTAAACCTGGCAATTCTAACTGGATGGCCCCCCAAGAGGGTCTTCCTCCAGGGGCAAACCAGGAATGGGCAACTTGGAAGTCCCTGAACAGACTCAGAAGTGGAGTGGGCAGATCAAAAGACAACTTGGCAAGGTGGCACTACCTGGAGGAATCCTCCACCTTGTGTGACTGTGGAGCTGAATAAACAACTCAGCATATGTATGCTTGCCCACAATGCCCTGCCTCATGTACGGAGGAGGAGTTGTTTAAAGCTATAGACAATGCGGTTGCTGTTGCCCGCTTTTGGTCCAAAACTATTTAGTTGCTTGTGATTTCTTTTCTTTTTTATTTATTTCCATTATTTGAAATGTATTTGCTGTACCAATGCTTTTGACACGAAATAAATAAATAAATCTTGCCCTTGGTCGGCCTCTCTTCCTTTTTCCTTCCATTTCCCCCAGCATCATGATCTTTTCCAAACTTTCCTGTCTTCTCATGATGTGGCCAAAATATTTCAACTTTGCCTCCAATATCCTTCCCTCCAGTGAGCAGCCGGGCATTATTTCCTGGAGGATGGACTGGTTGGATCTTCTAGCGGTCCAAGGCACTCTCAGGATTTACCTCCAGCACCAAAGTTCAAAAGCATCTATCTTCCTTCGCTCAGCCTTCCTTATGGTCTAGCTCTCACATACATAGGTTACTATGGGGAATACCATTGCTTTGACTATGCGGACCTTCGTTGCCAGTGTGATGTCTCTGCTTTTCACTATTTTATCGAGGTTGGCCATTGCTCTCCTCCCAAGAAGTAAACGTCTTCTGATTTCCTGGCTGCAGTCTGCATCTGCAGTGATCTTCGCACCTAGAAATATAAAGTCTGTCACTGCCTCCACGCTTTCTCCCTCTATTTGCCAGTTATCAATAGGTGTGGTTGCCATGATCTTGGTTTTCTTGATGTTTAACTGCAGCCCAGCTTTTGCACTTTCTTCTTTCACCTTGATGATAAGGCTCCTCAGCTCCTCCTCGCTTTCAGCCATCAGAGTGGTATCGTCCGCATACCTAAGGTTGATAATGTTTCTTCCAGCAATTTTAACTCTGGCCTTGGAATCGTCAAGCCCCGCGCGTCGCGTGATGTGTTCTGCATATAAGTTGAATAGGTAGGGTGAGAGGATGCAGCCCTGCCGTACTCCTTTCCCAATCTTGAACCAGTCTGTTGTTCCGTGGTCTGTTCTTACTGTGGCTGCTTGGTCTTTATACAGATTTCTCAGGAGACAGACAAGGTGACTTGGTATCCCCATACCACCAAGAACATGCCATAGTTTATTATGATCCACGCAGTCGAAGGCTTTGGAATAGTCAATAAAGCAGAAATAGAAAATGGTTTCTGAAACTCCCTGGCTTCCTCCGTTATCCAGCGGATATTGGCAATTTGGTCTCTTGTTCCACTACCTTTTCTAAACCCAGCTTGGACATCTGGCAACTCTCGCTCCATGTATTGCTGGAGTCTTCCTTGCAGGATCTTGAGCATTACCTTGCTGGCATGGGAAATAAGTGCCACTGTATAGAAGTTTGAGCATTCTTTAGCATTTCCCTTTTTGGGTATGTGGATGTAAATTGATTTTTTCCAATCTGATGGCCATTCTTGTGTTTTCCATATTTGCTGGCATATGGCATGCATTACCTTGACAGCAACATCTTCCAAGATTTTAAACAACTCATATGGGATCCCGTCATCTCCTGCTTCCTTGTTTGATACGACCTACGTAATGTATATTTTGGGAGCCCTGAGGGACGTCTCATATTTTTAGGTATACAGCGCATTAGGGTTATTTGTCAAGACTGTGACAAAAGATTTTGACAATCTGTATATCAAACTTACTTAAATCTTTTAATGTTTGCCATAACAGTGTAAATAGTTATTTATTTCTGTATCTGTCCATCACCACCGCTGGGCAGAATATCACCAGATTTGGAGGGGATGTGTTAAGATGGTCTCATTTAATATATAGGTTATGTGCAGAGCAAAGTCCTGAAAGATATCTCATTTTCTTTGTCTATACACACATACATACATAGTAGTGTGTTCATCACCCAACTGGGAGAAGCATGTTCTTGGGAGGGTAGCTGAGACTGATGTTCAATCTAACGTACTTCTGAATACACTAAAGAAATAGTCATCCTTCAGTTAATTGATAACCAAACTATCATCAATGACAGACAATGATTTCGTAAGGTATCCCAGCTAGTTCATTTTACAAAGGAGAACACTCCATGAAGAAGATGAACATAAACTCAAATAGATTTTGAATTATTCAGAAAAAACAATATATACCAGAGTTTACAAAACAAAAGACCAAAATGATTTTTCCCTAAAGTTTGTTTCAAATTTAAAATTTGGGCTTTTAAGGGTTTACATTTTAGCTTCAAGGTAAAAAAAACTTGTACCTTCCAGTATTTTTTTTAAAAATCAGTTGAATTTCAGAACCACTTTGACAATAAACCTTGAAGCCCCTCTGTTTGTTCAAAGTTGTCAGCTACTAATGTCAAAAGTGAAGTGCTCTTTTTCATTCTCCCTTTAATATATATACATGCAGTACATTTCTAACATTGAATGGTCAAAACATTTAGAAAAAAATCAGACATGGATAAATTGAACAGAATTTACAAGGGATGCTGTTGACCTAGGGTTGTATGAGTACCAATAGTGAATGGAGAGTTTCAGATAATAGATGTTTGGATAATGAGTATTCCACTGTATTTATTTCTAAGAAGTTCATCTCCTTAGGGGGAAAAAGTCAGAAGAAACCAAGATTATTACAGGCATTCCCTGTATTATTACCTGTCTTTACATAAACAGAAATAGCACGTACGAACATAAAGCTGGTTTTAAAAAATATTTTTGTAATACCAATGTTTATTTCCATTGATTTGAACTTTGAGGAATAAGGCTTTTGAAAATGATGTAACAGACATATCTTTCTCAGTGCATCCATTCTGTGAACTATTTTACTGGTTTGTGTTCTGTGTTTGGTTTGTATTCTATGTTTGAGCAGTTTATAAAGATAATAGGAATTTCACATATCTTGCTCAAGTAAGGTGGCAAGGAAACCAAGCCCACATTTTGTAAAACAAGAAGTACAGCCCAATCCTGGATGTAAAGTATTGACATACAAAAGGCAGAATATTAAACAAATATAACTGTAGCTTAATGTATTGCTTGGTCAAGGATGGCACTGAAAAGGTAGTGAGTTATAAAACATTTTTACCAGCAAAAATAATTTTGTTCAAATAAAACTCAGGAAATTCCTGTTCATCTTTTCAGGTCTACAGAATATATTACAAATATAGCACTCAAATATCCTGATCTGTTTTTCTAATAAGGGTACAGTTCAAAGTCGGGCTAAAAGCAGAAGTGGTAAAAAAAATGATGAAAACGCCAGGGCATTGGACAAGGCAACCCTCAGAAGAACTCTTGGCACTTTCTGCTATTACTCCTAAATATCTGGACAGTGAAGGCACACATGCAAGACAGTGGAGGTGAAACAAGCCCTGATATGGATAACGCCAACAAGAACAGAAATTACATCTTACTCAAAGAAAGCAGAATAGCAAGTAGACTAATTAAAGATAGGACATTTAGCTAACACAAATGAGACTGTGGATGTCTGAATTTTTCTTTTGGTCTTCTAGCATCACCAACATTTGTCTTGGAAGTAATTTGTGGGAATTCTGCAAGCCATTATGTTCCCTACTGAGGAAAAAAAATATTCAGACTATAGTCTGATTCACATCAATCTTGTGTAAGCTTGTTTTCTTCCATTTCCATATCAATCTGTGTGATTTTAGAATGCTCCCATCACAGTTACATAAATGTTATTATAAGTATTTTCTTGACAAATCATCCAATGTCAGCTGTCAAAGCTGGATTCAGAAAAGGAAGAGACACTACAGATCACATTTCAAACGTGCATTGGATAATAGAGTATACCAAAGAATTCCAAAAGAAAACCAACTTGTGGTTTATAGATTTTAGCAAAACCTTTAGAGATCAGTGGTTCTCAACCTGGGGTCCCCAGATGTTTTTGGCCTTCAACTCCCAGAAATCCTAGCAGCTGGTAAACTGGCTGGGATTTCTGGGAGTTATAAGCCAAAAACATCTGGGGACCCCAGGTTGAGAACCACTGCTTTAGATCATAAAAGCTATGGCTCACTGTTAAAGAAATTGGTATCTCACAGGATTTGATTGTCCTGGTGTATAACCTGTAGTAAGGACAATGTTAATTCAGAATATGGGGTAACAGAATGGATTCCAATTGGCAAAGATGTCAGGCAAGGGTGCATTTTATTACCTTATCTGTTTAATTCAGTCGTTCCCAACCTTTGGGCCTCCAGGTGTTTTGGACTTCAACTCCTAGAAATCCCATCCAACTTACCAGCTGTTAGGAACTGTGGGAGCTGAAGTCCAAAATGCCTGGAGCCCAAAGGTTGGAAACCACTGGTTTAACTTGTATGTTCAACATATACTTAAAGCAGGATTAAATTCAGAGGAAGAAGGCATGATAATTGGAGGAAGACACATTAACAATTTAAGATATGCAAATGACACAATACTACTAGCAGAAATAGCAAAGAATGATTATTGAAGAAAGTGAAGGAAGAAAGTGCAAAAGGAGGTTTATAGTTGAAAATCATGTGCAAAACTGACTACAGGTGATTTGTATATGGAGACATTGATATTGTTCAGAGTTTTCCATATCTTGGCTCAGTCATTCAGAATGTAGACTGCACTCAAGAAATGAGAAAACTTTCTCCTTAGCTGCTTTGAGTCTCCTTTGTGGAGAGAAAAAGTGAGATATAAAAATAAGTTTGTGTGTTTGATGCGGAAGTACCATGATTTGGAATTGTGTTCGGATGTTTAGCACTTTTGAAATGAGTTCAGACATGCCTGCTTGCTGCCCCCCCCCCCCCAATATTAAGAATTTGAATCAAAAGGAGTCTTCAATTCTTAAGCCTCAAATGTGCTCAGATGTAGCTGTGATGGAGCTAAAATTCACAGGGCAACCAAGCCCTGCTGAGAAGTGAAGCCAAACCTGTTGGCATGCCTCTCCAGCCAAACAGAGCTGACGAAGAAGGGAGGGGAAGACAGAGGTGGCGATTGCTAAAAAATGTTTTTTAAAACTTTGAAAATTCCCAACAAATCAGTGGATGAGTGAAACGTTATGAAACTTGATAGGCAAAGAATGGAAAATGTGTTTCACCAATTTAACCCAGTTTCTGTCACAAAAACAAAGTTTCAGGAATAAAACAACTACTTTCAAAATAAAGACCACACAATGAAACAGGAAATAACATTTTCAAAACAGGAATAGATTTTCTTTATTATTAAAAACGTTTTTTTAAATAAAAACTTGAAAAATTCACCAAAAATCTGTGGTGAGCTAACAACAGTAAATGTGTTCTACCACTGCAGCAAGTTTCATCAGGATAGTTCAAAAAATAAGGGAGAGAGAAGCCCGTTCAGTTTCCACACTGACAGTAATGTTTTCCACAACTGCCATTAACAAGGTACTTATGAAGATTCGTAAGTTTCATTCAAGTTTCAAAATTTTGACCACCAAACATTCATAAAGACTTTAGAAACAAAGCACCAGCACCCCCTATTTTTGGATGGAGTTTAGAACTATTTTTTATGGATCTCATATGCCTAATAAATAAACATAAGAAGAAGAGGAGGAAGAGGAAGAAGACGACAACTCAACAAAGACTGTTGTACTTTGGCCATATCATGAGAAGACATGAATCACTAAAAAAGATTATGCTTGAGAAGGCAGAAGGCATTAGGAAAAAAAGGGAAACTACATTCCAAGGAAAGCACAGCCCTGAGCTTGCATGATCTCAGCACAGATAATGATACAGTGACTTGAAGGTCTCTCATTCTCTCTTATTCTCCACAAATCAAAGCCAACATAACAGTAGTTAATAACAACATCCAACATTCAAGAATGAAGGATTTGGAGCAGTTTTTTCCAAGGAAAGACTATTCAAGTACATTTTGTGGGCTTTATTTTGAAGTTGGATTTTAGTTTACACACTCACATAACAGTAAGACAGAATGTTTTGATCTGTACATATTATGTTGCAGTTGTAAAATGACATAATGTGAAGCTATAAAAACAAATAGGAAATATTCTAAATGCTTGTTATAAGTCTTACAATTATTTGTTAAAATATAGGCAGCTGCAACAATGAAGAGATTTACTTACAGTATATCAATGTTACATCCTTATACTCTTTAAATACCACAAGCACTGCCGCAGAGATGAGAGTGCAAGACTGTTCTATTGTTGTATTTATTATTTTATTATTATTATTTATCCCACTTTTTGTCTCCACAAAGAAACTCAAAGCAGATTACACTAAAATAATTTTGATACAATTTAAAATATACAAATGTTAAAACAGAATTAAACATCATTAGTATTAAAAACAATTATGTCAAAATCCATAAAAACATATTCAAAACTAAAAACCACAGCAGCACCTAACTTGATCTTAAAAACTCTTTTGATGCTTTTTTTCCCCTTTGGTAATGAACAGAATTGCTACATAGTTCATTTTATCATTTTATCCATTAATTTTATACTGTTATATTATCTCACAAAATCTGATTAAATACAAGGTAATATATGAGTGTGTGTATGAGAGGGGTGGGGGAGAGAGAAGGAGAGAAAGAAGCATTAACAATTTCTTATTTGGGAGATCACAATATCTGAATGAATTCATTATTCAGTATAAAATAAATGCATCATATTGCATTTTATATTTGCCAATACTGACACCTGCTGGAAAACCCTGAAATCCAGTTTTTAGAATTTCTCCCCCCATCCCTTGTTACCGCCAAATCTGATTTTTTTAATCGAATTGTTCTGTTACTATATTATTAATTAGTAAGTGGTTATGTTGCATATTGTGCTATATTCAAAAGTAATGTTACATTATGTTTGCTAGTGTGTTCCTTTTCAATTGTTTTAAAAGAAATGCTTAACATACAAAAATTTCTCCCTTAACCTATCAACAATAATAATTTAGGAGTAGCATGAAAATACATTCATTGCTGTAAAATTCTAATGTTGATACCAGTTCTTACATTATTTTTTAAAAAGTAACATCATCATTCATTATTCTTCGAAAGTAAAGCATTACCTGATATTGTATCCTACTCCTCCCTATTTAGACAATATTCACCTTCATTTCTTACCGATGACTCGGCTCCTATCCACCTATCCATACAGGTAACTTTCAACAGCCACTCTTACTACCCATTCGGTACTATGCACAAACAGACATGCTGCAACTGAGTTCAGGTAAAGCCCATTCCTCCTACACAGGTTCAACTTGTCACAAAACATTTCTTAATGTCAAATTTCTTTAAAAATCCCAAGGCACCACTGTCCTGAACACTGAGCAGGTAACCTTTTAGAAATATTTTGGTAACCTCTGAGCAAATGTAGTAATCATATGCTTAGAGAGATGGTAGCTAGTTAAAGAAAATGAATCAAAATAGGAATAAATTGGCTGTCCTTTTAACAGAAGGAGGTACACGATAGATACCCTCAAGAAATTGTATTAAGAGTGAAAAATCTTTAAACTTGTTCATCAGTGATTTGCAATTAGGAAAACTGATTTGATGAAGATGACACCACACTGTTTGAGGAGATAAAAACAATAAATCATTACAAACATGAAATAATGAGTATTAGCATGACAAAAGTCATTCAGTGCAAGTAAGTGTAAAGTGATGCACATTGAAGCAAAAATCTGCTCGTCATCTCTGCTCTTATCTTATGGACCTTGTGACAACTGACCAGATCATGAGGTAGCAAGATGAAAAAAAATTCCATTGTATAGATGTGGAAGGGAAAGGCAAATACAATGCCTTTATATAAACTGTGCCGTCCGCCGGACAATAAAAAGCTATAAAACTGAAACGTGCTGTCCTTTATCCGGGCGAACTGCAAATCCCTATAAGCTGTCCTATAGATATTGAACGACTGAGTCTGGATAACTTCAAAAAAGGATGTTTATTCATACAAGGTTGTAAACCTGGCGCAGATCTTAAAGTTGCAGAAAATGAAACAAATTTCTATAGGTTTTAGTCACAGAATTATCCCTGGTTCCAGAAGGCAAAAGTGATTATAAAACCACTATACCCTAATCACGCTGCCTATATTAGAAGGAGAAACTCTTTCCTTCCCTATCTTTACAGCAAAGATTAGTTCTAGAAGCGATGGAATAACTTTGCTCCTCTAACTAGATTTCCTATTCCAGATCAATATAATTCAATACTTATCTAATTTGGATAGGCTTAGATTGGCCTGGTTTTGAGGATGATTTGTCCCAGTTAGCCTTGCACAGCTCCAGCACGTTGGAAGACTATAGCCAGAATGAAACTCTAAAATGGAGTCTAGACCCTGGTAAAAAGGGCGGTCCTAAGATGTTGCACTCTTTGACCAATCACTGCAAAGAAAACTGCAGCCAGCTCTTGCAGATTCCAAGCCACTTTTCCTAGGCTTTTGCAGCCAGAGGCTCAAACAAAATGTAAAGGAGGGAAAATAAACAAACGACCAATAGGTAAGGCAAACCATCGTCCTGGGGGACGGAACACTCCCCGCTAAATTCCCAGGATGTGGGAATTTACCAATCAAAAACATACAAACACCTTTGTATACACAACAATACAACAGTATAAAACTTTAAACATCTCCAATAAGCAACACGAGGTCACTAATTGGTCTGTCCAGGACAGACATTTTGTCCTTACTATGAGTCTTTACTTGAACTTTTCTAACCTTACCGTCAGGGCAAGGAAAGGTCTTTAGTATAATGCCCATAGGCCAGGCATAGCGGGGCAAGTCTTTGTCCTTTGGCAACACAAGGTTTCCCACCTTGGCATTGTCCTTTGGGGTTTGCCAGAGTCTTCTGGTTGGAAGCTGGCTTAAGTATTCGGCCTTCCACCTCTTCCAGAAGTGGTTGGCTAAGGTCTGCACATGCAAAATTGGTGCCACAGTCCGACCAAATTGACTTAATTGGCCCTCTGAGGGCTATGAACCTTTTCAATGCGTTTATGAATGATGAAGTGTCCATTCCCTCTGCAACCTCTATATGGACAGCTCGTACTGACAAACAAGTAAACAAAACCGCACATCTTTTGTTATTTACAACACCACCCCTGGTTTTCCTAGTGACAACCTCCCAAGGACCAAACACATCGATTCCCACATGGGAAAAGGGGGGGTCTGTCAAAGTCCTGTCCTGAGGTAACTCAGCCATCAGCTGACTCTGACAGTTACGTCTGAGTCGCCGACATTTGACACACTTAAAAATAACACTGCTGACCAAACTTTTAGCATTTACCACCCACAGGCCTTCATTTCTAAGGGTCGCCTCAGTCAGAGTTCTACCTTGATGATGGATTTTCTCATGGTAGTGACGAACCAACAACAAAGCAATATGGCTATTGGGGGGTACAATGATGGGGTTCTTTATACACACTTTGAGTTTAGCCTTAGCTAACCTCCCTCCCACTCTTAAAATGCCCTCTTTATCCAGAAATGGGTTCAGCTCACGCAAGAAACTCCGGCTGGGGGTGTTAAGCCCTTGTTCTAACCTGGCTGTTTCTTGACTAAACTCATGCCTCTGAACTGACCTGAGTATTACTCCCTTAGCCTTTAGCATGTCCTGAACTTGCAAAGGCTGACTATCTTTGCAGACTAAGCGATGTATAAGCCTAGCAACTGCTCTAAGAAGACTGCGCCACTCTAAAAAATGCTCAAAGCGGTGTAGTTCCAGGTAAGATCTTTGGCCCATCTTGATTTCTGTGGTTGATTTGCAGGCTTTCACCTCTGCACTTCGTGAGACTTGAGCATTCATAATGTCCGAAAACCTTTGCTCATCTTTCGAGAGCGCTGTGGCTTCGTCTCTCTCAGAGACTTTGAAGATGGAGGAATACTCTGGAGTTATTGCTTGGCAGTAGACTGAGATATGACTTAGGCAACTGCGCACAAGTGTAGGACGTCCACCTTTAAGCACCTGTGCTTGATTGGAGTCCAACGACGATGGTGGGTGCATCTTGTTTATGCACACTGGGCCTATGACTGTCCAGCCTAATGGCAATTGTTGTGCGATAGGTGCACCTGGAGGTCCTTTAACTTGGTCGTTCACACTGAACAAGCTCGGGCAGTCCGAGCCAAGCAAAAGGGCAATGTCCACATCTGGCCGAAAGGCTGGTATAGCATTCTTTAACCGTCGCAAATGTGGATGAGCCTCCACAACTTCTCTAGTTACAATTTGTTTTTTGTTCCGAGGGATGGAGGAACACTCAATCAGGTCTGGCAACCTGAACTGTCTCTTCTGGTCGCAAGAGGAGACAACAAAGCCAGATGCTATGCGACCCTGCAACTTCTTTTTTCCTGCACACGTAGTCATAGTGTAGTCGACCATCTTGGTTTTAAGGTCAAACATGCGGAAGAACTCTGGAGTAGCCAGGGAGGCGTCGCTCTGTGAATCCAGGGCCACATAGAGTCTCTTTCTAAGCCAAGGGCTCTTGGCTGAATATACATCCGCTAGGCAGATAGGATGACAAACTCTGTACTGGTGCGAGTCAGAGCATAGTTCTGTGCAGGCGACTGCTGAAACCTCCACCTGCATCTCTGCTACGGCTGGCTTGTCGGTGTCTTCGACTGCTGACTTTTCTTTTGGTGAAGCGTTCTCTTTGGGGTGGGAGATGATATTGGAGTTGTGCATTGCGGTGCAATGCTTGAGGCTGTTGCATTTCTCACACTTGATGTTTTCTTTGCAGTTGGATGCAAAGTGTGGAGTTGCTCCGCAGCATCTAAAGCAGATTCCCTGCTTTTGAACTAGCTGTTGCCTTTCTTTGTATGTCTTTCTACTAAACTCCCTGCAGTTGGCCAAGCTGTGAGGCTTTTGGTGAATAGGGCAAAGCAACTCTTTTACCTCCGACCTGGGTTCGTCAGTCTTGTGTTGAGTTTCGACTGCCTTTACGCTGACAGGTCTATTGGCCTCTCTAGGTGGTTTCTTGTCCACTTCAGGTGCCTTCTCTGGCTGGGTCCCTTGGTATAAGGTGGGGAGGCCCGTCTGTGGATCATTCCTTTCTCTGGCTGCCCTGGTGATGAACTGGACCAAATGAGAAAATGGAGGGTATGCCTGGGAGTGGGCCTCCTTGTAGTTGAAGACCTCCTGTCCCCAGCGTTCTTGCAAAGTGAAGGGCAGCTTGGTCAAGATCTGCCTCTGGGACAGGTGCTGATCGAGGCACTTCAAACCGGGCAGTTCTGGATTCTCCTTGGCCGACTCTAATTCCGCAAGGAGATCGCTGAGGTCCCACAAGAGTTTGAAGTCTTTGAGTTTTAAAGCTGGGAACCTTTGGAGCTTGTCCATAAGAGATGCTTCAATCTCTGTACTGGCCCCATACCTCTGCTGCAACCTGGCCCAGGCCTTTTCCAGGGCTTTGTCGGGATCGGCTACGTGGGCTGCGTAGATCTTCTTAACTTGTGAGGATGAGGCTGGGCCCAACCATGCAGCCAGAAGAGTCAGTTCTTCCTCAGGCAATAACTTTAAGTCTCTGATTGCTCTCTGGAAGGTGGCCTTCCAGAGAAGAAATTCCTCAGGCTTGTCCGAAAACTTTTCGACACCCTTGTCCTTAAGATCTCTTCTGGGACTTCTGATGATGGAGACAAGCTGGGACTCCGGCGTCGAAGGGAACAATTGAGGAGTTTGCTGTTGTGGAGTGGACTCCCACCGTGTACCTTGCGTCAACCTTTGGCCTCTTGGAGGGATGACATCGACCACTGACGAATCGATGGTTCCCTGTGCAGCTGTCTGTAGGGGCCAACTAGCACTCGGCCTTGAGGCCCTGATTGACTGACCTAGGGTTTTAGCAGGAGGCACAGGTAGCTCGAGCAAGGGTGAGCTCCCCGCTATGACGCTCTGCTCTGCAGGAAACTCAAAAGTGACTTTGGGGCCCTGCTCTGGGTAAGGAGAGAAGTCTCCCTGTTCCTCATCCGAAAACTGGCTGTACATGCTGCCAAGGTGCGCAAACACTTTGGCAGAAGGGTCCTGTATTGGTAACTGGCTTACATTTTCTTCTGTGAGTGGCTCAATTAGGGCCTTGGCCAAAGTCTCAGCCCTTACCCTTTTGGCTGCGGCATCCATCTTTATTCTAAGCATCTCTATACGAGCCTGTTCTATTTGCATTTCACTTTGTCTACGGGCCTGTTCCATTTGCATTTCGCTTTGTCTACGGGCCTGTTCCATTTGCATTTCGCTTTGTCTACGGGCCTGTTCTATTTGCAGTCGTTGCTCTTCTTCTTTAAAGGGAAGGGTGAGATCAGCTGCCTTAGCATCAGCCTCCGCCCCCGCTACCTTGCTCTTTAGCTCTAGACGTGCAGCCTCCTTAATGTGCAAGGCAGCTAGGGAAGAGATGGCACTCCCAGCAGCAGAAGACTTGCTAGAGTGGCTATGTTTAGATGATGCACACTCCCTTAGTTTAGATACCTGGCTAGAGCGGTTAGACTTAAGACTAAGTGCCACAGCAGGTGATTTTAAAAGATTGGTCTCATGGCTGCATAAGGAAGACTGATTTCCTTTTGGCTCAGACCTTAGATTAACAGGTGGAGAACTAAATTCCAAGGCATCTAGAATTGCCCTCACCTTATTTTCTTTCTCATTAGTGTCAGCTAAGACACTCACTATTTCTAACTCTGAATCCTTGGCGTTAATGCGCTCGAGGACCTGGACTATCTTAGACACCAAACCCCTCCAGAGACCGAAGGTCTCTTCAAGGTCTGTCTGTAATATGGATGGCACCCTTGTAATACCCAAGCTCTCAATTCTGACCATCAATGTTACAATTCGCTCCCATGCCGAACCTAACCTCACATGGAGGAGCTCCTTTTCGTCTATTAGATGGGCTAGCATTTTGGCTGAAGGGTGCTTTATCCTTTGGGGCCTTTCATTCCTACTTTCAGCCTCAGAAGGAGGTACGCCATCTGTATCATCTTGAAATTGCATAGACATTATGTATTCTTAATAGCAAGTAAATTTACAACAAAAGCAAATACAACATACCAGCAAGTAAATTTACAATAAAAGCAAATGCAATATATAATACAATGCACAACACTTAACCATAGCAATATATATCACTAAGTAACTATACTTTACAAAGATTGTGACCTTTGGCGCCAGACTTTGGTGGGCAAGCTGCAAAATGTCAACTGACAGCAACTTGCCACTTGATACCTCCCTTGCCCGAGTGACGTAAACTGCCAAAATGGCGACTTCGCCAAATTTTCAAGCACCTCGTGCTCTGCGGCTCGAGGCCTGCCGCCGAAGGAGCACCGAGGCTGGCTTTGGAAAGGAGGAGAGAAGAGACGCCTCCTCCCCGCTGTGAAGGGAGGTCACCACCGCAGGTCGATGAGGCAGGTCACCACCGCAGGACGATGAGGCAGGTCACCACCGCAGGACGATGAGGCAGGTCACCACCGCAGGACGATGAGGCAGGTCACCACCGCAGGACGATGAGGCAGGTCACCACCGCAGGACGATGAGGCAGGTCACCACCGCAGGACGATGAGGCAGGTCACCGCCGCAGGTCAATGAGGCAGGTCACCACCGCAGGACGATGAGGCAGGTCACCACCGCAGGACGATGAGGCAGGTCACCACCGCAGGACGATGAGGCAGGTCACCACCGCCGGACCATGAGGCGGGTCACCACCGCAGGACGATGAGGCAGGTCACCACCGCCGGACCATGAGGCAGGTCGAAGCCGGCCGAGTGCTCCGGCCGAACTCGCAGCAGCGTTGCCAGGCCTGTCCAGGTTCTAGCCTGGTTCTGGGGGGCTTCACGCCTCAGAGCCAGCCAAAGAACTGTCGCTGGTGCTCCGCGGCTCGAGGTCTACCGCCGAGGGAGCCCTGGACGTTGCTGGGAACTGCACAGCCTGTGCAAACCCAGAAAGCCACTGGGCCACGTGCGCACACGCGAGCCAAATAGCAAGGAAATAGAGCCCCACTATTTGACTCCTTCAGGTCTGAGAGCGGGCTCCACTGCCTCAGACGCTGGTAGAGTCTTTAGGTATGCAGACTGAGCTCAGGCGGAAAAGCCGCGGCCTATACTAAACTTCCTAAACTATAAAAAACTATAGGCTGTGCAAGCTAGCTCAAGCGGAAAAACCGCTGATCTACCTCAAAACTGTGCCGTCCGCCGGACAATAAAAAGCTATAAAACTGAAACGTGCTGTCCTTTATCCGGGCGAACTGCAAATCCCTATAAGCTGTCCTATAGATATTGAACGACTGAGTCTGGATAACTTCAAAAAAGGATGTTTATTCATACAAGGTTGTAAACCTGGCGCAGATCTTAAAGTTGCAGAAAATGAAACAAATTTCTATAGGTTTTAGTCACAGAATTATCCCTGGTTCCAGAAGGCAAAAGTGATTATAAAACCACTATACCCTAATCACGCTGCCTATATTAGAAGGAGAAACTCTTTCCTTCCCTATCTTTACAGCAAAGATTAGTTCTAGAAGCGATGGAATAACTTTGCTCCTCTAACTAGATTTCCTATTCCAGATCAATATAATTCAATACTTATCTAATTTGGATAGGCTTAGATTGGCCTGGTTTTGAGGATGATTTGTCCCAGTTAGCCTTGCACAGCTCCAGCACGTTGGAAGACTATAGCCAGAATGAAACTCTAAAATGGAGTCTAGACCCTGGTAAAAAGGGCGGTCCTAAGATGTTGCACTCTTTGACCAATCACTGCAAAGAAAACTGCAGCCAGCTCTTGCAGATTCCAAGCCACTTTTCCTAGGCTTTTGCAGCCAGAGGCTCAAACAAAATGTAAAGGAGGGAAAATAAACAAACGACCAATAGGTAAGGCAAACCATCGTCCTGGGGGACGGAACATAAACCTATCATTCAATCACATTTGGCCTTGGACTATTCATGAAGTTTTATTATTTGAATGTTGACTTATGAATGTCTATTAATCAGAAAGGCAGTATAAATAAATATACAAGGCTATCCAAGGTTTTCTGTACCAGCTCAGCATGATATTGTACAATATTTGCAAGTACCTGCCAATTAAAACCAATCTCAAAATCTTTTAACAACAAATAATTTATAGTATGTGGCTGTGTAATGGAGCACCACACAGCCTATTAGTTGCTTGCGTACCTATTAGTTGCCTAGTTACATCTCTATAGCATAGGTGACATCCCAAGCAATTCAAACATAATTCCACACTTGTGTATTGGTGGATAGTGCAGGAAATCCTACACCATAAGTATATTTTAAAAGCATGATTTGGAAAAGCAGTCTGAAAGATATATGCAATCTTCCAAGGGTGATTTTTAGAGTCCCAAGGGTTCCACATATACCATTTCCATATATACCTGTGTAGACCTGGAATAAACCTGGATAATCAGGTTTATTCCAGGTTGAAACTGATTAGCTTGAAATATCATCTGGATGCCTCAAGCTAATCAGTTTTCTATCCCACATTATGTAACTGTGTAGATTGAGCCAAAGATCCCCGAAAAGGTCCAAATCTTATTGAAAAATATGGACCTTTGCAGGTATGGAGGCAGTCGGGACAATTTCCTGGGATCTCCATTTGGGATCCAAGCATGCAGCCCCCACAGCCATCCCTCCCCAACCTTCATTTAGTCCTTTAAAAGAAAAGAAAAGTAGAAAACACTAAGCTTGACTTACCTTCCTGGGGATGGAAAATAAAACTAAAGAGCTTTGTATTATTTAGTTATTTAGTTTCATTTTCAAGCCACAAGAAGATACGGCAATAATAATAATAATAATAATAATAATAATAATAATAATAATAATAATAATAATAATAATAATAATAAATCACACAGTCCTAAACGCTTGGGAAGTGTTCAACTTGTGATTTTGTGATACGAAATCCAGCATATATATCTCGTTTGCTGTGTCATGTCTTTGTGTCAATAATAATAATAATAATTTATTTCTACCCTGACACCATCTCCCAAAAGAGACTCAGAGTTGCTTACAAGCACTCGTAATGTAACAATACATGTGGTGCAATAAATACAGATACAGTAATATCAAAGAGAAGCCTTCTGGCTCCTATGGAGGCTTTTCTTTTCCTTTTAAAAGCGGGGGGGGGGGGGGACAATTTCTATCATGAATTGGCAGGAGTGAACAATCTGAACACCCCACCAGTCAAAAAGATGGGGATTTGGGCCACCGACTGGCCTCTACAATAAGTAAAACTGGCAATTAAAATGTTGGTTTCACTCACATTTTAGGCCTGTGTGGAAGTGACCTTAGGCAGCAGTTGCGGTATATAGTTAGTGATTGCTAACTCCATCCCCAAGCAAGTCACTGACTCAGAAGAAGCCCTGCCTTCTTTGACTATGTGCTGAGGGACAGCACATGACCAAAAACAATCACCTTTCCTCCAAGTCTTAAAAAAACAGTCAAGGTGTCAAGGATTATCCACAAAAAACAGCTCACTTTTTGCTCTCTCTTCAAAGACTAAGCTCGAAGGGCAGCAGTTGCATGGGAATGGGAAATCAGTTGGGCTGCCTGAAACAGAGACTGATGAATTCATCACATGGGGCTTTTTTAGCATCCTAGGAAACTTTCCTGCCAGTCCAGCAACAGATGGGCATGCTGCCCATCACACAACATCACTGGACTTCTGGCAGAGGTCCCACCACAACCAGAGTGGAAGCATCCTAGTGGGCTTCCCTCCAAACACAGGAACCAGCACAGATCCGTGCCACTTTAGTGATGCTTTCCCCATGTGTTGGGGAAAGCATCGCCATGACGAAGCAGTACGTGAGGCAACAGAATTGTTCTTCATCCCTGGCATTTCGCCACGGAGGCTGGCAAAACAGCACGGGGGGGGGGGGGGGGGGTCCCCCATGTGATTAAGTCCTGAATGTGAAGAAAGCAAAAGGATTCAAGAGGAAAATATTTCACTGGGCCTATAAATAGTGTCTAGTCTACAATACCAGTAGAAGAAGGATAGAATGACAAAGTCTAGATCCCTAGTTTAAAAAAATAACAATAAGAAAAAGGGTGGTTTTGAGGAACAGAGCTAAAACTGTTTTTACAGAGAAAGAAAAGATACTTTAAGAATTAAAAATGTTGCAAGTAAGTCATAATGAAGATATTCCACCAAAAATATATCACTTATAAAGGGGAGTGGATGATGTGTATTACCTACATTTCATAATATTTTTACACAGTTCCAGCCAATATATGGATCATATGCAAATGCCCGATTTAAAATGAGATTTTGCATACTAAGAAGTCTATTTTCCCATCAGTGTAGAAGTGATTTACACACATAAGTCCCATGAACATTAATGGGGCTCACCCACATAAATCTCCTACACACAGATAGACCCTAAGGATTTACATCAAAATGGTTCCTTTAGAACCATTTGCAATGTAAACCTTTTCCCAGGATTTTACGTATTAACAATACTAAGCAATACGCTCAAATCTTAATGTGCAAAATCCCAGCTATCTCCTCCCCAAATAGGCAATTGTAGGAAAATACCAGGATTTTATTTTACCTACGGTATATTCCATTTTAATCATAGTCATTGTTGAAAATTTATTTCTGCTTTTAAAAGTTATGATTAAGACATAACTTTTGAGTTCTAGTTCTTTCTTGCTCAAAATCTGCTACAAATGAACAAATCTACATAATCCCTCAATTGCTTTTATGGCCTGAAATAAATAACTTCCAGCATGTGAGAACATGTTTTAATGAAGAAAACATTGATGAGAACACATTGACTTTATGGACACACTGAAACTCAGCACAGATTTCTTTCCAAGCGTTTACAATCTTACTAATAATTTTTTACATGGGTTACTGGGCCACATAATCCCTTTCTGTTCAGTTTATCTTCATCATTCTATTCCTAATAGCAACCAGGGCTTTTACAGAAATCATAATTTTGCACTCAATGCAATGCCATTCCTAAAGATATGATTTAAATTTGTTTTGTTTTCTACCTACTACAACCTCTCTTCACTGAAGCACTAAAAGCTGTAAACGCTACTTGACATTTCACCTAGGTGCCAGCATTGCCCTTCATTCTGTATATACTTAGCAATTCACCATGCATTTTAAACCTCATGATGTTTATCTTCACAACCCTGGAAAAAGTAATGTCTTCTCTTTGCTGTGTGAAAAAGTTTGAATCATAAAAAAGAAGTGCTAGAGAGAAGCTCAGACCAACTGCACTAACATAAAAGCAATTGTCCCAACTACAAATTCTTGCGTGACTAAAGTTTAAGTTACAAGAAACACTGCCTTCTTCCACATGATTTTGCCAGAGTTTCTGTTCTTTATGTGAAATCCATTTCCTTAGGCCATCCCAGCCATGGAAGGTTTGATTGATAGTGACTTGAAAGGGATCCTTGATGATTACGACTTCTATAAAATGTTCTCCTCCAAAAGCTGGCCTGGCCCTAAAGCTTGTCTTTTGTTCTTCTGAAATCTGTTGTTCTTCTGATTAGGGTTCTGATTGGTCCTTTCCTTTCAACTGTTTATTTTGCATGGTTTTTTTTTTTCCTCCCTTAGCTCCAGTACTCATTCTGCCATTCTCTCTGGTAAGAATTTGATAGACCATATGTCACTGAGACAGTGAACCTGCTCTAGGTTTTAGTCAGCACTTTAAAAGGGTTATTTAGCATGCTGAACTTATTGTGGTTCATTATTTAGAATAGCTTATTCAAGCATGGAAAAGCTCCAAAGCAGATTCACCAGCAGATTGATCATTTTTTGCTCCAGACTGGACCCAGATTTACCAACAGTGTAGACATGGCCTAAATCTTCTTTCTAAAGGAGATGAGGAATGGTACCAATTAGGGCCTGCAGGCTACAGTTAGATTTTAATTAACTAACATTAATAACTACGGGCGCTTCCAGATAGCACTAAAACACGGATTTTAAACAGGAGCAAAAAATCCCAGGACTTCAGAAAAGGTCCACATATAGACCTTTTAGTCCTAGGATTTCTGCCTCCACTATCCAGACTTGCTGCTTTGTTCCGGGATTTAGAGGTTCCCAAGATGGCTGCCATGGGTCTTCCACCGGAAACCTTGGCAATTTTTTTTAAAAAAAACTGTCGAGATGCAGATATGCGGAGATTCGGATATGCAGATCACTGCAAAAGTTCAATTTTTTGTCCTGGCCAGAGAAACTGTGCCCTCCTGACATTTCATGAAGTATCTGCCACGCAAACAGTGATAGGGTCACTTCTGCCCAAGTCAGCAGTACAAAATGAAACTGGAACACACACTTTCAAGCCAGGAACAGAACTTTGTCATTATTGACACTTTTTAGAGCCTGGCTGCTTGGCCATCTGTCCAGACAGATTTAGTTGTGTACTTGTGCCATCAAACAACAGGGTGCTATTCCTGGGTTATACATGGCTTTTCCTATTAGCCACCTGCATGACCTTGGCTCTCAGTATTTACATTCCCATGTCCCAACAGCCAGTAGTAAGTCTTTGCCATTTTCTAAACTGTACACATGTTGTCAGCATACACCCAATGAGGAACCAATATGTATAACCTGGCAACATCATCCTGTTGTTACCTGGCACAAGTACACCACGAAACCTGTCTGCACAGATGGCCATACAACAAGGTCTAAGTAATTATAGTAATGATGGCATTCTCTTCCTGGTTTGAAAGTGTCTATTCCTGTTTCATTGGTACTACTACTTACTGTGTACTACTTACTGTGAAAGTCCTTGTTGCACCCCAGGAACTTCATTTTTCTGCCACAAGCTTCTTTAAACATGTGAAGGACAAAGTTCCTCTTCCCAGGACAAGGTTTTTGCCTTCTACTAAAGTGTCACCTTTTTAGAAACTGACCAATCAGGAACAAACATCTAAAACTTGGGAACAAACCCAGATAAAAATTTCTGTGATTTCCAATTGCAGGGACATACAAACATGCAAAGATCCGGATATTTGGCTAAAAACCACGATATTCCCTCTCCTGGAAATCTTGTGTTCTTTGCCTTTTGTAGCGATTGCTTCCAGGTTTACAGGGAATGGCATCTGGCCACCCTCCTGATTGCTGCAGAACCTCCTGGGATAAAGGTACTGTCTGGACGGGCCCTAAATTTGAACATAAAGTAATATCTGATGTACACACAGCCTTGAGTCTGCTTTACATCCATGCCAAATCCTATGTTACTAGGCGTTATGATCTTACAGATTTTACAAACCAGGCGACTTGGGCTTTTTATATAAATGGAGTTTGACCAAGCAAATTCCAAGGAGGGAACAACTATAATAACAATAATACTTGTAATACTTTATTTGTACCCCACCCTATCTTCCCGAGGGGACTCAGGGCGGTTTCCAACAAAAGTAACAAAATGGCAAACATTCAATGCACCAAACAGACAATGATAAATCAAATCAAAATAATAGATAAAACACTCTCAAAATAAATTTATAAAACTAAATTAAAAAAAATCATAATTTAACTTAAATAAACATAATATAACCCATCACACACAATTTCCACAGGATGAAGTAGGTATCCAATATCTAGGTGAGGATATATATAAAGTCTTTTTCCTCTCCATATGCTAAGATGCATAAATGAGTTTTTAAAGCTTTTTAAAGCAGAGGAGGGTGGGGGGGGGGGGGCTTTTATTTCTTTAGGGAGGGAGTTGCAGAGGAGGGGGCGACCACAGAAAAGGCCCCCTCTCTTATCCCTATCAACTGTGCTTGAAACTATAAAGTTGAATTCACAAAGCCTGGGAGGTCTTCTTCTATTTTAATGTTTTATATGTTGTATTTGTAGAAAATCAGCTCACTGGGTGGATACTGGTCACTCTGGGACTGTTACAACAGCTGGTAATGAGAGAGCCAGCTGAAGTATTGAGTAGTAGTGAGAGGGCTACCAAGAACCACCTAGTTCGCTACAAGGTAGTCCCTTGGCGGGAGTAAGGTGTTGAGGAACAGCCAGCTAATCGGCCTGATTGACTGGAAATATGACACTGTGTTGAGTTGTTGCACTAATGTCTTATCATTTGTCTTTTCTCCTTTTTTTCCCTTTTTTGCTTCAAGTTGTTTGTTTGTCCCTGTATTGTATGGAAACTGGGGTGGCAATACAAATCGTACAGGGCAGAGGGAGATATGGCGATGGGAAGGTCACATGTCCTTATTGAGAAAGAAGAGAGGTGTTTAATACCTATTTCACTTTCCAGTTACCCTGCCAGACTGAGGAACTTGAAGAGTGAGCCAAACCACCCACAAAACCTCATCTTACTCTTAAGTAATGCCAGGTCAGTGGAAAATAAGAGTCATGTCATCTATGATCTCCTCAAAGATGAGGAAGCTGTCCTGGCATGCTTCACTGAAACTTGGCTGGAAGATGATAGTGCTCCAACCTGGGCCCAGGCCTTCCCAGCTGGGTACTGCGTCAGTGAGCAGGTGAGGGAAAGCGGGCAGGGGAGGGTGGGGAGGTAGCTGTGGTCTATAACCTGGCCAGATTACCTATTAGGGACCTGAATCACATTGAGTGTGTATACATGAGTTTGAAAAACAGGGCTAGATTAACAGGGATTCTGTTAGTGGAGGACCTATTAAAATGGTCCGTTCTCAAAGGCTAATGGATCCCTTTGAGACTCCAGGAGGCCTTAGAGGATTCCATGGCTGGCATCACCAACCAGTTGAATCACCAGTTGAATTCCTGGTCAGCAAATGGAATCAAAATCTAGCCAGGGCTATTGACACAATCGCTTCCAAACATTCTCTCCAACCTGTCGGAAATCAGGTTGCCTGGTATACAGAGACCTTCAGGGAAATGAAATGGAAAGAGCAGCTAGAGTGCAGATGGGGGGAAACTCAACTTTTATGTGACAAGACATGGTATAGAGAGCACCACTATCAGGTGGCAATATGTGCAGCAAAGGAAACTTACTTCTCTGCATGCTTTGCATCAGCTAAACTGTTCTGAGCAGTGAAAGGTTTAACTCAGGTACCCCCCCCCCCCCCCCGAACCAATTGCTAGAACCTTGCGATGCTTTTAACACTAATTTTGCAGATAAAATCTCTCACATAAGAGCTGACTTAGATGTTGTCATTGGAGCAGAGGCCAACAATGAGGTGTCCAGAAACCCTGTGAGTGGTATTACAGTTTAATTGGTACAGTAAGTACTGTTGATGTGGACAAGCTGCTGGGTCAAGTAAGGAGGACAACCTGCTTTCTTGATCCCTGTCCCTCTTGGCTAGTAATCCAGAGATGCAAGAGATGCAATTCGATCTCAAATGCAACAAATTATTAATGCATCTCTCAGGGAGGGGAACTTTCCATCCTGTTTAAACGAAGCAGTAGTTAGACTGCTCCTGAATTCTCTGGACCTTAATAACTATAGACCAGTCTCTAACTTTCCACTTTTGGGCAAGGTGATTGAGACGGCAGTTGCCCTCCAACTTCAGGCAGTCTTGAATGACACACACTTCCCTGATCCATTTTAAACTAGCTTCAGAGCTGGATAAGGAGTTGAGACTGCTATGGTCACCTAAATGGATGATCTCTGTCTTAATACAAGGGGTGTGAATCCCTGTTGGTGCTGCTAGACCTCTCAGCAGCTTTCGATACCATTGACCATGGTATCCTTCGACACCTGGAAGGGCTGGGAATCGGAGGCACTGTGTTGCAGTGGTTCCGGTCATGCCTCTCAGGCAGATCCCAGATGGTGGAATAGCTGCTCCTCAAAAAAGAGCTGTTACATGGCATCCATCTCACAAGGTGCCATTCTATTTCCCAATACAATTTACATGAAACTGCTGGGAGAGATCATCCAGAGGCATGGGGAGGGGTGTTATCAGTATGTTGATGATATCCAAACATATTTCTCCATGCCTTCAAAAACAGCCTCAGCTAAGGATAGTGTGTCTCCTTTGAATGAATGCCCGATGGAGGTAATGGGCTGGATGAGGAAAAATAAATTGAGACTGAATCCAGACAAAACAGAGATGCTTGCCATCAAGGGGATAGAGGTGTGTCTGTGGATGGGGTTACACTTCCCTTGAAAGACTGTGTTCACAGCTTGGGAGCGCTCCTGGATCCGTCTCTCCAAATGTCAGCCCAGGTAGATGCGATGGTCAGGAGTGCTTACTAACAGCTTTGGCTGATATGCCAGCTCCACCCCTTCCTAGATGGTAGTGCACACACTGGTAACCTCAAGGCTAGTTAGCATCTACAATATGCTTTACATTGGGCTACCTTGTGCCAACTTCAAAAACTCCAGCAAGGTTCAAATTATGTCAGCCAGATTGGTTACAGGAACATTCAGGAGTGAGCATATTACACCTATCCTAAAGTCACTCTACTGGCTGCCAAATAGTTTCTGGGCAAAGCACAAGGTGTTAGTTTTGACCTTTAAAGCCCTGCATCGTTTGGGTTCAGGTTATCAGAAAGATGGCCTTCTCCTGTACAATCCGCCCCGCACACTTAGGTCCTCAGGGGGGAGGTTATTCCAGCCGGCCAGAATCTGACTGGCAACCATCACCCAGAGGATCTTTTCATCAACTGCCTCAAGACTGTGGAACGGCCTGCTGAAAGAGCTCCGACAGCTAAATGATCTGCCAGAATTTAAATACCATCTAAAGACCTATCTCTTCTGGCAGGCCTACCCAGCCAGTTTTAAGCATGAATTTTAAATTTGCGCACTGTTTAATCTGTTTTGTGTATTTTAATATGTATTTTACAGAAATATGTTTTAATATGTATCATTTATAGAAATACATTTTAATATGTGTATTTGTGAAATTTTTACAATGTTTATGTGTTTTAATCATTTTGTTACCCTCTTCAGGTCATGACGAGAGGTAGGTAAGAAATACATTATTGTTTTTGGGTTGTTGTATGTCTTTCGGGCTGTGTGGCCATGTTCCAGAAGCATTCTCTCCTGACGTTTCGCCCACATCTATGGCAGGCATCCTCAGAGGTTGTGAGGATGCCTGCCATAGATGTGGGCGAAACGTCAGGAGAGAATGCTTCTGGAACATGGCCACACAGCCCGAAAGACATACAACAACCCTGTGATCCCGGCCATGAAAGCCTTCGACAACACATTATTGTTTTTGTTGTTGTTGTTGTTGTTGTTGTTGTTGTTATTGGAAGCAACATCCTTCAGATACTTAGTAGGATATATTCAGTTTTCAAAACTAAAATACCTACGTAGGTAATCCTGCAAAATACGAATTTTTCTAAAATTCATATAACTGCACCTCTTTTGTGCTATGACTTTTCGTGTCATCTTATTCACTCCACTATTCAAAATAACCTTTTAAGTCATTAATATCGGGCGGGGGAGGGAAATCCTCCACCTCCATACTAATCATTGCTAAGGTTATGACATGAGATGAAAGACACCAGAAAAATTTGATGGTAAAACTGACACTGTATCCTCCGCTCATACCAGTGAGAAAGAGAAGACAATGGTAGTCTATGCTTTTGAATCTTCAGGCCTTTGTTCATTTGTGTCACAACCTTCATGCTACTTAAAAAGATTTTTCATGCTTCTACCTTTTATCCCTTTCTCCTGCTCAGCTGGTTTGGCAGTGTACATTTATCCTTTGCTGCCCAAACAAGAATACTGTGAGACATTATATGCACAGATTCATAATCAATGCCCCAGATCTAGAAGCAGTGAGGGCCCCAAAATACAGATTATTGTAATGAAGCCTCTTTTGGTAAATCTATCCAATCGAGGTCATAAATATGTAATCCATAAAAAAGGGAAGTGCAGGGAAAAGCTCTCAGCCAGTTTAGAAGTCGGAATCAAAGCTAGTAGTACAGAAAACCAAAACCAAAAAGAGATGTTAAAATTATTAAAAATAGCCTGTCCAGAATTAAGGAATCCCAAGAAACATACAAATATGGTAAGCACTGACAAAGAAATATAGTTTTAAGCAGTAGTCTCCTAGAAGTTTCTGGGAGATTTATAGGTGGCTGGCTCTGGATGCCATGTGCTTAATGAGTCAGTGTTTCCTAGATAAGAGCCATTGATTCTTATGAACATTATCCATTTTTTCTGGATGGAAAAATCATGCTGAGGGGAGATCCTCTCAACTGCTTCAGCCAACAGCTGCTCATATTTCAGGAGGGAGCCAACATATAGAAAAAGAAACTTCTTGCAAGCCAGATTCCTCGGATTCTAGAGGATGAGTTATGACAACAGGTATAATAAGGGGAGAAAGTAGTACAATATGTTGCTTATCTATAACTGTGGTTCTTTAAACAATCATCCGTGAACTCACAAATATGGGCTTCTTTGCACCTGCCCAAAAATGAAGGATTCTCTGGAGCTGAATTGGTTTCTTTTGGTCATTTTGGGTAACTCTGTCATCTATTGCACACATGAGAACTTTTGCCTTTCCATTCACATAGGTTCCAACTCCACCTGCTTTCACGCTAATATAGCCATGGGATATCCAATAGTAGAGGTGGCACTTCCATGCCAGCACTACTCCTGACTATTCAAAAACATGGTAACGCTGGAGAAGAAATAACAAAAAGAATAATGTCTTCACATGTCCTTTTCCCTAGCACAGTTGTATTCCCAGCAGGCAGTCAAACATCTGTTCATACAATTACAACAAGAAAGTAAAATTATGCCAGATAAATAGGGATGTCAAAACATCTTAACATGCTCCCTTCCCTAACATAAGGATGTACTTCCCCTATACACACATGGCACTCAGCTGATGTGTAGGGAAAGGCAAAGCACATAAGGAAGAGAGCCTGAAAGATCTTGCTTAACTTAGATCTCTTGTCATCTTTGGCCAATATTCATAACAAATGAAGCAACATTGTGTCTTATGTATTGCATCTTATTTATCTTATGTAGCTTGTAAGGTTCAGGGCAAATTAAAACTTTGTAAACTTGTCTGAGTGTCTTTGTGGCCAAAGAGCAAAATAAAAGTTTAATAAATAAATAAATAAAATAAGTGAATTCTATCCAAATGTCTTCACTGGTGAAGATAGAGGACAAATACCTGTGACTAAAAAAGCAAATTACTTAATATCTACTCCAAGTAAATTGATAGAAAGTGTTGTTAAGGCAAAGTTGTCAAGTGTGTAAAATATTAATCCCCTAAAAATAATCAGTGTGGTTTCGTGAAGGTAAATCTTGTATCACTGACATTTTTAGTTCTTTCAAAAAGTCAATAAACGCATATATATGATTGATCAAGTAGATATTATTGATTAAATCCCTCACCAAAGGCTCAGAGCAAACTTGGCAGTCACGAGAGAAGAAGAAAAGCTCTCTTATTGACTGGATGCTGGACAAAGAATAGGAAACTGGTTTACACATTGAAGGTATTAGAGTTAAAGGGTGTCCCAGAGATCTGAACTGAGAAGTAAAAAGATTTTGTTTTGAGTAATTCCAGAACAAAAATACACAATACACTCTATACTGCTTTGTCCATAGATGTATTTGATGCAAAAGATTTTGTGTACCTAGATGTTCCACTAAAGGCCATTTACAAAATGACTTTTATTCCAACTTGTCAGCAACATTCTTCTAATTTAAGAGTATTGCATCCTATTAATACCTAAACCCAGATTGCCCTCACATTAGATCAAAAGCAATTTTCTGCAGTATCTTAAGGGCAATACTAAGCAGTCTTGTCCGGGGTTGAGGAATAACAAACATCTAAGCACCCAGGCAGCATGGACAAGAGTCATAGGGCAGGGACAAAAGTTATGTGATGGCAGCAATTCTCAGACTCCCCACCACCAACAGGCTTAGGCAAGCAACTCTTAAGGAGAAGCAAGGGAATTGTTGGGATAGTTCTCACCAGAATTCATAGTAATAAATAAAGTATTTCTAATCATCCTTGTTGGGGCCCTCAGTGGTGCAACGTGTTAAAGCACTGAGCTGCTGAACTTGCGGATCAAAAAGTCGCAGGTTCAAATCTGGGAAGCGGAGTGAGCGCCTGCTGTTAGCCCCAGCTTCTGCCAACCTAGCAGTTTGAAAACATGCAAATGTGAGTAGATCAATAGGTCCCGCTCCAGCAGGAAAGTAACAGCGCTCCATGCAATCATGTTGGCCACATGACCTTGGAAGTGTCTACAGACAGCGCCGGCTCTTCAGCTTAGAAATGGAGATGAGCACCAACTCCCAGAGTCAGACAAGACTGGATTTTATGTCAAGGGAAAACCTTTACCTACCTACCTACCTAATCATCCTCGTTACCTTATGCTACATCCCTGAATCTCACCAGTTTGTATGCTTATAATATAAATAGAAAGTCTGCTGTCTTCTAGTATACTTCTATTTTATTATTATTATTTATGACATACCGTATATTGGTTAAACTTGTAATGAACACCCTTGGAATTAACTTTGAAATTGGGCCTCTCCAATTTCAACCCACCTTGGGTCTCCAAATTTTATGCTGACAAGTGTACAAGCTCCTTTCATTACAACTGATCTGGTTTATTTGAGAAATTTAAGACACTAATGCCTGAGCAGTGTGTTTATAAAGTATGAAATATAAAGTTTTATATATTGTGGAATGTGACTAGTCCCAGACATAAAACCAACCTTACAGAATCAAAAAAATACACTGGTGAAGAAACATAAACAGTGAATTGGTCTATAGTGAACCCAAGAAAGATGCCACATTAATGAATTACCAGTTAATGCAATCAGATGGCTGATTTATTTCAAGGGTTCAGAAACCATAGATATGTACAAAAAGACTGGCTGGGAAATGATCCTGCTACTTTGTAATATAATTAGAACAAATCCCTTCTGGTCAATACATATACAAAAAGGTCACAATGATCAGCTTTCCAATTTTATGGCATCTCTCAGTGCTTAAAACACTAATCAAAAGATCAAAAGATTTACAGAGACATACTTCTTTTAAAAATTATAATAACTGAATTCAGAGCAATGAAAGACACAGACCTAGAAGCAGGTGATAAAAGATTAGGAATCCTCTAAGGAATCCTCACTAAGAACTTTTCCAGGCCATCATCTTCTTGGCCTTTTTTTGCTTTTCTTTTTATTGCTACTATTGTTTTGTCTTCATTGATAAGTATCAATATTTTTGAACATTAAGAAGGATAGTTTTGTTGGGAAGTTGAACTATTTGAATATTTGGATTGTTGTTTGGATTTTTAAAAATATTACAGAATGAGTCAAACAACCTTTATTTTGACTGTTTGAGAATTATTGGCATCTGAACATCCCTTGACTGTTGGGAGCTGAATGTTCCTTACAAAGATTTGAACACCTAAGAGTGCACTAGGTATGATATGCCACAGTGATCCTATTGCCAAGTCTTTTCCTTCTTGTATCTTTACCATGATCTGCTCTAAATCCTATACCATATTTCCATTTGTCTTTAAATATTTTCATTTTATACATCATTCAATAATGTTTGTATCTTCATACCAGCTCTGAACTCCACTGTGTTTATCACTCCAGAAGGAATGCACTCAGACCTCTAGACAGATCATAAAGATCTGTTCTTCTTTCTTAATATTGAGCTAGACATACATTTACTGGAAAATTATACAGAAAATATATAATAAAGGTTTGTGTGAATCTGGACATTGGGAGGGGGTATTTTTAAACATATTTGCTAAGGTTTTTTGGGCTTTCTTTGACTCATGAAGACTATTTAACTTATTAAATGAACTATCAGACCTATGTTTCAATGCTAACAAATACTCATTATTTTTGTCTCTATTCTTAGTATTCCTCAGTTATTCATAATCATTAAATATTCAGGACTAAGTTTAACTTTTGGGGTAGAATCCTTTTTGTACATTATGCTAGTAATTGCATTATTTCCATGTTCACACAATATGAGTTATGAGGGAAAACATTAAAAAATCTATAGACTCTGAGAAGCTTTTAAAATGTTTTACATTCTTAATAACCAGTGCCCATGCTCCCCCCTTCCCCTTACTACCTACATCCATGTAGTTATTTATTTATTTATTTACAGCATTTATATTCCGCCCTTCTCACCCCGAAGGGGACTCAGGGCGGATCACATTACACATATAGGCAAACATTCAATGCCTTTTAACATAGAACAAAGACAAGACAAACATAGGCTCTGAGCGGGCCTCGAACTCATGATCTCCTGGTCAGAGTGATTCATTGCAGCTGGTTACAGCTGGCTTCCTCTCCAGCCTGCGCCACAGTTTGGACCCTAGTTACACCAGCATAGTCCACCAACAGGGTTTTGGCCTTGGTAAAACAGAGCACAAAAATATTCATGAATCCAACAAAATGAATCCCACATAAATAGCAATTTATGATCCAAATGATTTCCTAAAAAGGAAGGGTTGCATTTATTTATAACAGACTATTTAGAGAGCCAAAGAAAGACCTACAGAAAGTCAGAAAGAATATGGAGAATAGCATCACACCACCATTGAAAATTGACCAGGTCTATCCTCCTGGTCTCCGATCCTTGACCAATATACTTGTAGCCTGGAAAGCAAGCTAGCATTCCCGCTCTCTCTCTATATATATGTGTGTGTGTGTGTGTGTGTGTGTGTGTGTGTGTAACGTACATAATTAGGACTGGGTTAACAACAAAACCACTGGACCAAATGCCACCAAATTTGGCCACAATACACCAACACATCCAACGTATGTCCTTCACTCAACCCCCCCCCCCCCAAATGGATTGGCCTATATTTATTTTTCATGTTTCCCCCTCCCTTTTCAGCTGGAATGGTATGTTCCCCTCTTTCCCTTCACTCTCTGCACTTGCCTAGAGGGGGGGTGACTGTGTTTACAGCTTACGGGGGAGCCCAGCAAGTGAAGAAGAGCAGGTAGAGAGAGAGCCAGCTGCCAGGGCTGTTCTTCTTGGAGGGGCTTCCCTCCCTCCTCGCACACACAGGAACACATAGATATCCAATTAGAAAGTGGGGGGAGGGAGATGAGGAAGAGCTGTTCTCCCCCTGGCTGCCAGTCACAAGGGTAAGCCCCGTTGCCTTTAGACCTCACCTGCTTGGTGTTATATCAACCTCCTCAGCCACAATGGAGCCCAGGGGACAGGCAGAGTCCACTTAGGCCTCTACACACACACACACACACACACACACACACACACACACACATTGATACTTTGACTTAAGAGTTTAATTTGTTCACAAAATCAAGTAACCCAAAGTTCCTCAAAGTGGACGAAAGCAAAGCGGACAGCCATTTCCCAAAGCAGACAAGAGCACGAGGCATGGAGGCTGCCCCTTGAAGCCCTAAAACCCTGTACTCTGGCACTAGTGCTCCCTTAGAGCTAGCTTTCAAATCAAAATGCTGCTCTTATGTCGAAACAAAACCCGGGCCAAGTGACAGTTCTTAACTTAAAATGCTCTTAAGTTGGGACACTCTTAAGTCGAGGTTCCATTGTGTGTGTGTGTGTGTGTGTAGGAAGGAGGGAAGCACTTAAGTAAAGTGAGGATATAAAAGAATCTGGAAAAATTCTTCTCAAAAGAGTCAAGGTGTAAAACAGCATAGAAATAATTAAATAATGTGGAAATTAGTTCACTCAGTGGTAGCAGATAAAAAAAACAGATCAGTTTGAATTTACACATTTAAAGTCCCAATTTTGAATCTGAGGGTATATGTGTCAGGATTTGCCTATTACTCTGAATATGTATCATTGTTTTGACCATTATCATGCTATCTGCTTTAAATCCTTATGCTAGTGCACTTCAGTAGTCAAGAAAATGATGTTGGCCACACTGTACTTGATTTGTCTTTTTTGGCATATAACAATCTTCTTGATTTCAGATTTGTTTGTCCCCAAGCACTTGTTTGTTTCAGGTATCTGCTTCCATCATGTTTACCTTGCCTTCCCTATTTTTTCCATTTTTATCCTTAAATAAATACTTGCTGCCAGAATGGTTACATGCAAAAGGAAGTGGGATTATTTCACATTTAATAGTTGTTTATGCAAATGACATCTGTAAGCAATCCCTTTATTATATACACCTCTATTACAAATGCAGGAGTCTGTCTCCTTTGCATCTGGCCACTGTATTTTTTCTTAAAGTTTTCAGGCAGTATCAGTTCCTGGTCTTGTTCATTCACCTTTCTGCAATCTACAACAGCATGCAGCAAGGTGCTGTTGGTAATCTAGTCAACTTGTTTGGAAACAATTATTGCAAGTCATGCCAAGTACATCAACCTTTCTTTTCCTCCTTGATATATGGATCACAAAAATGAAGTCCTGTCCTTTTGAACTCTGGATTTTCTGGATTTAGTACTGATCTCAAAAAGTGGCACTGGCAACAAAGTTCATTTATTTGTAATATTTGTATGCCATCCCATAAATTAAATTTCTCTGTTGAGAATACTTCATTTCCTTTCCTTTTCTCAACACCCCCTGTCTACCCCTTGTGGTCAGTAAACATTCTGTGTTCAGTAAACATATTCAGTTCACTCCAGATTGTAGAGAGGAGGCACTCTCAAAGGGCTCTGTCGTCATGGTTTTGCTTTTGCTTTTCAATTTCTGCTAATTAATGCCTCCCTGATGTGTATGAATAATATTTTTGCTGTTAGTATATAGGATTGGGGAAATCTTACTGTGTGGTCAAGTCATGAGGATTACAAAAAATATTTAGAAGGATGTTGCAAGATGTGAATATGCTATGTGGATATTTTTACTTTGCTGATTGAAGTCCATTGACAAGGATGCACCCTCCGGGAATAGATGGGGGTCAATCACTGGAAACAAACCAGCAAAGGATAGTCACTAATAACCAGAGGTAGTTTAAGGTGGCAGAAGTAACACACTCAAAAAAGGAAGAAGCCA
Source organism: Anolis carolinensis (assembly GCF_035594765.1). Classification (NCBI taxonomy): domain Eukaryota; kingdom Metazoa; phylum Chordata; class Lepidosauria; order Squamata; family Anolidae; genus Anolis; species Anolis carolinensis. The sequence continues at coordinate 275,070,722 of NC_085843.1, read as the reverse complement.
GTGAGGGGACTTGCAGGACTCCGGACAGCTCCCTGGCAGAGAGCTTGGTCTGCTAACATTTGCCAGCTCAGATAATAATTATTCACACATGAGAGGATGTTGTTTTGGATTCAGCAATCCTAAGAAAAACCTATCATGGTGTTTTCTTGGCAAGATTCATTTAAAGGGGGTTGCCTTTGGCTTCCTCTGAGACTGAGTGTGACTTGTCAATGGCCATGCTGGCTCTTAATGAGATGATACATAAAGTTAACTATGTTGTGGTTATGTTAATAGAGGAGAATCCCTTGCAAATGCTCCTATCATGAGAAATACAGCAAGTGACTAAAAAACCTTAGTGGTGGTGTCCCTAGTAATGAGCCTGATTCCCAAAAAGGTCAATTTGCAGTCTCCTTGCTGGTTTTCAGATGCTACATTATTTTTTTAAATTAAAAACACTTTTTATTTAGGACTTTTTACACACACAACCCTTCCCTCCTTTTCTTCCTCATTCTTGTTAATTGTTATAAATGGTATCAAATTGTATTTTTTTTAAATTTTATATATGTTGTTCCTAAATATGTAGCTTCCTGTAGGCAGCTTGGAAAGTTTGTTGTGAGCAGTATATCAATGTATTTCTTTAACAAACATTACAAATAAATAAATAACCCTTTTTTACCTTGCCATTAATAAATGCCAACTGATTTTAAGTTTTCATCAAAGAGTTACCCAAAGTTTTAATCTATGTGCGATTAAGGACTTGCTGATTGAGGTCCCAGCTCCCATTTATTTTAAATAAATAAATATTTAAATAAATAATGTATCACTTCTCAGCCTACCAGAGAACTGGAGGTGATGTACAACAGGTAAAGACAAATAAAATATTACATATATTAATACAATACTTTAAAAAAACAGACTTATAACAGATTAGCAATCCTTGGCAACAAAATTGGAAAATTAGAACAGCCAGAGCAAATTGAAGAATTAAAGATTACACAATACCAAAATGCTTGACACATAAACACATACAGAGTACTTAGTGATGAGTGAATTCTGATATTTCCTTCAGTATGGACTAGCTGTCCCTCTGTTGACTTATGATGACCACATGAACTTCCCAGTGCTTTGTTGGACAAGGAATATTCAGATGTGGTTTGCCAGTTTCTTCCTATGAAATAGAGTCCATGGATACCATGTTGACCAGCAACTGTGGTACAACTGAAAGTTAATTTGGCTACCCTGAACTAATTCATGTCTGGAAAAATGAAAAGGGCAAAGTTGATCAAATTTTGGCCATATCTGTGGCTCACAATAACTTTATTGTATGTTGCTGTGAGCACCATTTATTCACAACATTTATTTCCCACAATTACTTGTTTTCATTTCACAGTTTTCTTGACATTCTCCTTCAACAGCCTGTTACCATATTTTTGGCCCTGATTGCACTGTCTCTTCTACAAACCCATCACTTGAAACAGTGACTGGATAGCTACATATTCCCATCTGTTTCTCCTGGTATTCTGGAGTAGGATGAACACATGCAATGCAGCTCCTCTGCATTTAAGAGCTGTATCAAAAAGGGAAGTTTAGAAGATGCAGCTTTCCTAAACCTTGCATAATAAGCTGCTCCTATTTAAAGCCCCTTTTTCACCACTGTTAGAGAAAAAGGATCTTTACTTCATGAGCATCTGCTAGTACTAGCCTGTAATCTAATTCTGTATTTGTTTATCTTACCAGTCTTATCCATATGACAATACAAGACTAAATTAATTGCAACCGATTACAAGAGATATTCAATTTTCCACCAATTATTAACATTTGAAATTGAACCTTTAAGGTACTTTTTCTTTGTTCCTTCACAAATTTGGAGCAAAATTAAAGCAAATAAAAGATGTAGATACCAGATCCCCTAGATGCATTTGAAAAGTAGTCTCTAATTTTTTTGCCACCTTTGCTGTTTGATAAGTCAGACATTAGGAGGCAGCAGACAGCTCAGTACATTTTAGGAATGAATCTGCCTGTCTTGGGTATTTTATTGGACCTGAGATTAAAGAAGCAAGTAGTTAAAAAACTACTGCTATCATTAACATCTGATCTAAGGATACATGGTTCAGCTACGATGTTAAGAAAAATATGGGTATGAAAGACTTCAACACATTTACCAAAAGAAAACGTTTACATGCAAGCATGACAAAAAATTACATTAACAAATCACTCTGGCATGAAATTCGACACTAACCCTTCCTTCAGCATTATATCAACTTTAGGAAATGCATTTTTCCTTTCTCACAGGAACTACACCAAGAAGCTACTACATAAGATGAGAATTCAAACTGAAGGCAAAGCATTGTTTTATTTTTAATAGCTATTTCAAATCTGCCCACATTGTATATATAAATGTAAAGTAAAAGCAAGGGTTTTAGATGCCTAAAAAATTGATCTCGTCCTTTTCTGACAATGTAAAATGAAAGAAAACAATGCTAAATATTAAACAAAAATCCAAAGTTTTAAGGAATCACAGTACCCAAGAGATTTTTGTAACAAGATAATGCTATTATTAAATGCTTTATTATCATGGGAAAAAGTGTTTATGGCATTAGCAACAATTAAAACACTAAGCTAAATCAACATATTATTTTGAACTTCCATATTTAAAAAGATAATTTCCCACCCAAAGTGTAACAACCATGGTTGTCATGTTTCTCTACCAGCATAACTAATAATATTGCATTAATGTACAATTCAAATATCAAATTGATGTACAGAATAAATAAAACATCCTGAATACTGCAGTGCACCTCAAGCTTCTTGGTCCAACAGTTCCTCACTAGGACTTAGCACAGAATATTCATATGAAAAGCAATGCACAAACTTACTGTAATGATGTCCAGGCTGTTCTTTGATTGCCAAAGAAGGTTAGTTGCCAAAGAATAAGTTGTTTATTTTTTAAAAAGTGAAACATTAGCAAATAGAATAGGATGTAAAATCCAGTATTCATTCATTCAAAATGATGATTTTTCTTCTACACATTTCATAAGTGAGGCAAATAAATACATAGATGGCTTTTGATATAATCCGACGACAACCAAGGGATGCACCAGCTCTCTTCAGTTATAAGTACTGAAATGTTGAGCCATGGAAGTCCAAAATTGTGAGGTCAGACAGTCTTGCATGTTAAAGAACAGAGCTGAAACTCAAAAATATTTAATGCATTATCCAGATACGAATTTCTCTCTCTTCTCTCTTTTGGTTTTCTTTCCTGCCATTCCATTCATATTATTTTCTTCCCACAAAATGCATATAGGTTTGTTCTTCCTGTGCCCTGGTTAAGGCCTGCCTTTGAAATGCATTTCAGTCTCTCAACACAGACAGCTTTCACTGCATTTAGAGTCCCACCAAGGCCCAGCTTTAAAAGCTACTGATTCTTTTTTTTCTCCTTCTTCTTTAGCCTTCCTCACAAAAGAAGGGTATTTTGTAAATTACCAGCTCGTTCAGATCAACAAAAGGTACTTTCATAGAAAGCCCCATTTGATTTTGCTCAAATTTGATTACAAGGATGGAGGAAAAAGGAAAGGAAGTCAAAAAGAAAAACCCCAGATGGCTTTTTTCATTCATCTCACTGAATGAGCTTTATCTGTGCCTTTTGAAACTGTAGCAGTGGAAAAGCATTTCTGTTGGCTTAAAAAACTTGACAAAAATTATTGGTTTGCCATTTCTCATGTAACTGCCATTGGGAACTGGATGAAAAGACTTTTTTTCATGGGATCGCCTGCTTGGATCAAAATAATGGAGATTAGGTATTTCATTATAAATTACAGTGGGAGATAGAGAGAGGCTGTCATATTAATAGCAACCTGCTCATGGTCTTCAGTGGTAGCTATTCTCCTAGACAAAGGACCAAGGGGGTTGTCTATTGAACTTGTGCTTTAAGGCCCGATCAATTTTCTATCATCAAGGCAAAAGGTGAGATGACGAACAAAAGAATTCACACATGAGTGACCTCATGAGCTGAGAGATAAAACAGCTTAAAGAAACAAAACACATCCTGAAATTATGGGTGATAAACCGTATAAAGGAGAAAAAGGAGGGGGAAAGACAGAGAAGTGGAGGGGGGTGGGAGCAAGCATTGGCTTATAATTCTTTTCTTAAGCATACGGACACATTAAAAGCTACTTGTTTTGAGGCACAGTATAATTGCAGCATTTGTTTTGCAAGGCTCTGTCATGAATCTTGCTGTGTTTTTCTTCCCCAACAGGGTTCCAGTAATTTCATTTATGAGCAAGCATGCTTTTGTGTTTAATGCAGGATGCCCAAGAGCCATACATATAGATATGGTCACACAAAAGATTACTACTGATACCAACAACAACATCAGCAACAACGTATGTAGAGGAAGGCTGGGTGGGGCACTGCATTACACAGCTATGTAATGGCTAGAAAACATGTGTACTAAAACGTTGTTGTTAAAAAAAGCAGACAGACTAAAGACTTTATTTCACATGGGATAATACACAGATATGTCATTAGAACTCATATTTGCAGACTCTGCAACCAAAGATGCCATTCCCATTAAAGACTGCATACTTTTATCACCTCAATTCCTAGTTAAAGGAAAACAGTCCAGGGGAACATATCAGTAATGAATTGGCTACATTGCTGCCAACCTGGGGTAAACTAAATGAACAAGTGCTCTAAAACAGAATTATAAGATAACTGAAATGTACTACACAGCCATGTCTTATAGTTTCTGGAGTAGTCAGATTCACATCTAGCTCTCTGAAGCACCTTGCTTTCTCCTCAATATAAAATCCATTCAAATGTTTAAACATGGCTATAATTTCACCTTTTAACCTTCTCTTCTCCAGGCTAAACATAGCTCCCTAAACAGCTCCTCGTGGGGATGCCTCCCAGATCTTTCGCCATTGTGATTACTCTTCTCTGGAGATATGTTCCAGCTTATCAATATCCTTCATGTATTGTGGTATTCAGAAATGAACACAATATTGCAGGTGAGATCTGACCAAATCAGAATAGAGTGGTACACATTTCCCAATCAAGCACTGAAAAGAGATAGTTCTATCTAATCATAAAGCTCCATACACAAATGACAATAAAGATTCTGATGAGTGAAAAATTATCAAACAGCATCCCCACTTTTAGAGTGGTATAGCAAGATAGTCTACTGACCTCTTGTTCGACTTGTATATAAATACAGTAGAGTCTCACTCGTCCAAGCCTCGCTTATCCAAGCCTCTGGATAATCCAAGCCTTTTTTGTCGTCAATGTTTTCAATATATCATGATATTTTGGTGCTAAATTCGTAAATACAGTAATTACAACATAACATTACTGCGTATTGAACTACTTTTTCTGTCAAATTTGTTGTATAACATGATGCTTTGCCACTTAATTTGTAAAATCATAACCTAACTTGATGTTTAATAGGCTTTTCCTTAATCCCTCCTTATTATCCAAGATATTCGCTTATCCAAGCTTCTGCCGGCCCGTTTAGCTTGGATAAGTGAGACTCTACTGTAGTATATTTAATACTTTCCAGTACAGTTTACAGTGCAGTGTTCTTGAGAGAAAGACCTCTCTTTCTTCTGTTCTATACTAACAATACATTTTTCATGTGAGGGGACTTTTGCACTTGCTGTAAATCTGAATTAACTATCAACTGTGATCAAATGCATGCCATAGTTATTGGGAAAGATCAGAAACATCACAGATAGATGATGAATACCCATTATGTTGCCTAGGTTAAGCAATTAAAATATCTCAAAACTATATTTTCCTCATTGAGTCAGAGAAAATGCAAGACATACAACTGAAGATGTGGTTAAATTTGACAATGAATAAGGAGATGAATTAGTAAAACCTGCACTTAAAGTTTATCAGGCACAAGTGGTAGGGCAGTTGCATTATGGAACATTATGGAGCATAACTCTGGAGCAACATAAACTGCAATGGTTGAATCTACTTCAAATCAATATTTAAGGTCAAAATTACAGTTATCAGATAACATGCCATCCTCCTTGCTGCAAGCTGAAGCCAATACACCAATTCTAACCAAATTAAGCTGTCCTATAAATTAGCCAATAAATGTTCTAAATTAGCCTTATTGAACATTCCAGGCAGCAGATGAGTCAAATCAGTCCATAACTGAATAGCAAAAAATAAAATTTATCTGGGTTTTTATTACTATAAAACAAAAAAACCAATTGACCTCATGTAACAAGACATTACATTTATGAATTGTAGATCAAAATTAATATAGAGACAATTTACTCAATTTGTCTTAAACTGGATTTTAAGAATGTTCATATATCTATATATATAAAAGAGTGATGGCATCACGGCGACTCACAAAACAACAAAAGTACAGGCCCCCCAACCTCAAAATTTGACAACACAACCCATCATCCATGCCTCAAGGTTGATACAACAAAAAGAAAAGAAAAATAAAGTCCTAATTAGAGGGAGAGCAATAATTTTTTTTATCCAATTGCTGCCAGTTTAGAGGGCTAATCTCTGCCCACTTGGTTGCCTAGTAACCAAGGGACAGCCAGGTTTCAGTTAGGGGACAGGCAGATTTAGGCCTCACTTAGACTTCTTCCACAGATTATCTAATTTGCACTGGATTATATGGCAGTGTAGACTCAAGGCCCTTCAACACAGCTATATAACCCATTTATAATCTTATATTATCTGCTTTGCACTGGATTATCTTGACTCCACACTACCATATAATCCACTTCAGTGTGCATTTTATACAACTGTGAAGAAGGAGCCTCATATAATCCAGTTCTGAGCAGATAATATAAGATTAGAAATATACAGTAGAGTCTCACTTATCCAACGTAAACAGGCCGGCAGGATAAGTGAATATGTTGGATAATAAGAAGGGATTCAGGAAAAGCCAATTAAACATCAAATTAGGTAATCGTTATACAAATTAAGCACCAAAACATCATATTATACAACAAATTTGACAGAAAAAGTAGTTCCATGCGCAGTAATGCTATGTAGTATTTACAGTAGAGTCTCACTTATCCAACACTCGCTTATCCAACATTCTGGATTATCCAACGCATTTTTGTAGTCAATGCTTTCAATATATCGTGATATTTTGGTGCTAAATTCATAAATACAGTAATTACTATATAGCATTACTGTGTACTGAACTACTTTTTCTGACAAATTTGTTGTCTAACATGATGTTTTGGTGCTTAATTTGTAAAATCATAACTTAATTTGATGTTTAATAGGGTTATCCTTAATTCCTCATTATCCAACATATTCGCTTATCCAACGTTCTGCCGGCCCGTTTATGTTGGATAAGTGAGACTCTACTGTACTGTATTTACAAATTTACCACTAAAATATCACAATGAATTTAAAACACTGACTACAAAAACACTGATTATGAAAAGGCAGACTGCGTTGGATAATCCAGAACATTGTATAAGCAAATGTTGGATAAGTGAGATTCTTCTTTAATATGAAATAATTACTGGGATATAATAATGCAGAACAATATAATCTCTAAAACCAGGACAGTAAATAAACAGGGGAATTCCACACAGGAAACAATCAGGGCCAGCTAACACCTCCCAACAAAGTATTCCCATCATCAAAGTCTGGCAAATCCTGTTTTCTCAGGGCCACAGACAGTAGAAGCACATAAAATATCGCAAACAACACCACTCTGAAAACAAGGGAATTCCAGACAGGAAACAATCAGGGCCAGCTAACACCTCCCAACAAAGTATTCCCATCATCAAAGTCTGGAAAATCCTGTTTTCTCAGGGCCACAGACAGTAGAAGCACATAAAATATCGCAAACAACACCACTCTGAAAACAAGGGAATTCCAGACAGGAAACAATCAGGGCCAGCTAACACCTCCCAACAAAAAATTCACTCAGGGAGGAAACAGCCAGGCTTTAAAGCTGCAACGCCATTACATCCTAATCATTTTTCCTAATTGCAGCATTCATACTTGCCTCCAACAAACAAACAAAAACCAATCGGAAATATTGTATATTCACAACCTTTAGGAAATAATATCCCCTGATGGCGCAGCGTGTTAAAGCGCTGAGCTGCTGAACTTCTGGACCGAAAGGCCACAGGTTTGAATTGGGGGAGCGGAGAGAGCCCCCACTGTTAGCCCCAGCTTCTGCCAACCCAGAAGTTCGAAAACATGCAAATGTGAGTGGATCAATAGGTACTGCTCCGGCGGGAAGGTAACGCCGCTCCATGTAGTCATCCCACATGACCTTGGAGGAGTCTACGGACAACGCCGGCTCTTCGGCTTAGAAATGGAGATGAGCACCAACCTCCAGAGTAAGACACGACTGGACTTAATGTCTGGGAAAAACCTTTACCCTTGACCTTAACTACCACCAATTCCTCAATACTTTATTTCCCATACCACCATACTTCGCCACAGCAACGTGTGGCCGGGCACAGCTAGTGTGTGTGTGTGTGTGTGTGTGTGTATATATATATATATATATATATATATATATATATATATATATATATAAAATGTACGTTATTAGGACAGAAGAAACAACAAAACTATTGTTCCAAATCTCACCAAATTTGGCCACAAAACTAATCACTTTCCAAGAAGTGACCATCATTTTTTTTAAAAAAACAAACAGAGACAAAGCCAAAAAAATTTGCAAAAATAAATAAATAAATAACCATTCTGCGTGTGCACAAGAAATTTCCCTCTTTCCCCACCCACCTCCAGTACATGGAGCAAAAGGGGAAAAAATCAAAGACATACTACTGAGAACAACGAAGCCCCAAGGCAGGCTCTGCTTCTCCTCAGGCACAGCCTAACCTTCCTGCCTCCACAAATCACCTATCAAGGTAGGTTGCCCACAAACTATATCCCGTTCTTTACAAAACAGGGAACGGCTGCTCACCGGCATGCCACTCCACTCTTCCCAATCTTCTCCCTGCCAGAACATTCATTCCTCCTCCTCTTCCAAACTACTTCACATTACACAAGATGTTAGCTACCCTATCTGCCAACTTTAAAGCAACCACTGTTGGCCACTACCAACATCAATTTTACAATCTATGAGGGACTGCATGGCTACTCACCAGCTGGCCAATTCTTCAAACCAATCTCCCCACCCCTGCAGCAGATCTACCTCACAACTCCTCCAGCCCCCACTCAATAAAATTACCCCCACTGCCAGACCCATTCCTGCTGCCCCATGTCCCAACAGCTGACATTGGCACCCTCTTCCTCCTGCTCGAAGCCTCCTCCTCCACCCTGCCACCACTGCGGGTCCCATTCCGCCCCTAACCCAGGGCCTGCTTCCTCGAGGCCGTTACCGCCTCTCCTGCTCCTGCTGGCCAGGCCTCTGCTCTCCCTGCTGGGCAACTGCAAGGTGGCACTCAGCTTCGGGGTGCTCTTGCTCAGCAACTCCCCTCAAATCCCCTCAAAACCCAACAGTATTCACATGTGGGCATAGAAAAACACTGAAAAAAGAGGAATTCCACACAGGAAACAATCAGGGCCAGGTCCTCTGCATTGCCTTAGTCCAAGGGCTCCTCTGTGCATGTATAGAGTGCTTCTATGTGTCCCAGCAAGCTAAGATGGAGTCAGACAGGTAAGCTGCCCAGCAGGGGACCAGCAAACCCAAGGGAGGAGGAAGAGGAGGAGGAGCCAGAGGGAGGAGGGCAGAGGGAAGGCGAGTGGGAGGTGGTGGTGGCAACCGAGGCTCCTGCAAAGGATAGGCAACCAGGGCTCTAATCCCTTGACACCTCACAAGCCTCCCTACAGTGAACGGTATCTTCTGGGCCCTTTCCCCCTGTAAATAACTACAAAAGCAGCACCAATCTGGACACTGTTTCTTGCAGAGAAAGAGGAGAAAGGGGCCCGGATCCTTCCCTGGCACAAATTTATTTATTTTATTTATTTACAGTATTTATATTCCGCCCTTCTCACCCCGAAGGGGGCTCAGGGCAGATCACATTACACATATAAGGCAAACATGCCTTCACATAGAACAAAGACAAAGACAAATGCAGGCTCCGAGCTGGCCTTGAACTCATGACCTCTTGGTCAGAGTGATTGGTCTCAGCTGGCTGCCTTCCAGCTTGCGCCACAGCCCTTGGCTCTGTCCCATCACCTCTCCTCTAGAGTCAGGTCAAGATTTCCAGCCATTGGGGGAGTTTGAGGGGACTGGCTCACCATAGAGGGAGTTCCAGTTTAGCCTACAGTCTGAGAGCAGACTGAACCCCAGCAATGATTGACCACAGTGAAAGGGGGAGGAAAGGGAGGGGACAATCAAGTATAAGTCCCTACTTTTAGTTCATGTTGTGTATGTGTGCCTTCAAGTCACCTGTCAAATTATGGTGACCCCATGAATTTTATAGAGTTTTCTTGGATAAGGAATACTCAGGGGTGGTTTTGCCAGTTTCTTCCTCTGGAATATAGTCTACTATTAGTCATCACATGTAAATATGTCCTGATATAGGTTAAATATTGCATTTGTGTGTGCAAACTTTAAATATGTTGTTGATCATTGGTATCTGTAGCTGTTTTTGGTATTTTACAACTATATGTTGGCTGCATCATTCTGTTTTGTAAAAGACAGATGATGGCCCTTGGCTACCTAATAAAATGAGATAGTATGTGGAGAGAGACAGGGTTAGTATGATGAAGTTTTAGCACTGGATGGGGGTTGAAATCCCCACTCAACTATGGAAACCCACTAGATGATCTTGGGCAAGATGAAGACGTATTAAACGTTTTGCACTTTTCTGTAGAAATCCTCATGGATCACACTTCTGACTTAAGAGACTCTACAATATTAACCCTCTTTAAAAGGCTCTGTATTTGAATTGGGGCATATCAGGCAGAAAGTCGAGAGTCCTCTCCCCATCACTGGCCCTTTCATACTAGTGAAAGGTTTAATACGGTATTTACTCAAATCCAACATTCAACTTTTTGGCTAAATCACCTTGTCAAAATTAGGGTGTCCATTAGATTTGCATACAGTATTCTCAGTGTTGACTCAAAGCAATAGGGAAAGCTGCTTCAGGAGCACCTGGAGCTCCTATTTGAGGGATGTCACCTGTAATTTAATTGTTATAGATCAATGCTATGTAATCCTGGGATTTGTAGTTTTGTGAGGCATCCTCACTCTTTGGCAAAGAAAGTTCAAGGCCTTGTAAAACTACAGCCTCCAAGATTCCATAGCATTGAACCAACACTTTTGTTTTTAAAGAAGAATTGTTTTTAAAGAATTCTAAGCAGGCAGCCACTGTAATTGCCATATTACAAAGAGTGTACCTTTTGCTTTTGCGCATTACAGTCATCAGCAAATACTTTTTTTGCTTTCAGGGTTTTGAAAATTGAGGTGCGCATTAGATTTGATGGTGCATTAGACTCAAGTAAATACAGGTATATTTGCACAGCAGCAGTTATTCAACACAAGACTTACATTAAACTACTGTACAGGGAAAATGATGCATGATCTAAATTAATCAAATTTATTTAGAAGCAGGGAAGGGAGAAAGAGAAAATACAGAAAAGTCTCAAGCTTGCTTCAATGACTTAAACTGTATCTTCATTGTGAATTAATCTTTGTCTAAAATCTAATCTTTGTCTAACAGTCTAAATCACGCATGGGCAAACTTCAGCCCTCCAGGTGCTTTGGACTTCAGCTCCCACCATTCCTTAACAGTAGGCTTGCCCATGCCTGGTCTAAACTCTTTGATAATGAATGTTTCATACAGCAGTGTAGCCTGATCAGCAACTTAGTAGGATTTCTGTCAGCAAGGAAGACAAAAACAAGAAAATCATTTTTTCAGGTTCTAACGCAGGAAAATGAGTAAACCTGGAGAATACGTTTCTTTCCTAAAGAATATAAGGGCCAGAAATGTCCATCTCAGGGAAAGGCTTTTCATTTATACAAAGAACAGAGTTTAAAGATTTAAAAGATAGAAAACAAAACCAGGCCAAAGGGGAAGATTTTGCTTGTTGGGTGGTTGATTTTCTGACAGACGAAAAGAAGAGAAAACGACAAAATAAAAAAAAAGATATAATGGGAAAAATAAGAAGAAGCAATACGGCACAGAGGAAAACTACTCAGCAATGAGGAAAGTATCAAGAAGAAAATACATTAAACAATTTTTATCTTGTAGCAAATGAAAAGGAATATGAAGATATAGTAACTTTGTTGCACAGTAGAGAACAACAGAATAATAGGGTTGGAAGGGACCACATGGGCCATTTAGTTCAAGCCCCTGCCATGTAGAAAGGAAGTGTCCTTTCCAAAGCTACTCTGCTCCAGAAAATTCCCAGTAAGTCTCTGAACAACAGCAATGCCATTTATAGAGAAATCTGAAAGTAAAATTATAGTTACTTCAGAAAATAGTTGCTAATGTGTGAACTAGAACTAAGCATTATGATCATATTACATCCGTTGATTGTTCCCTCGTCAGCAGCATGGTCTTCCAAATTATTTCCTACCTCGGTTGAAAGTGCTGGAATCAAGATATGCTTTTGCCTATGAAAACCAAGATCTTCAGCAACAGTTCTTCTTGGAGTATCACAATCAGGAAGTTAGCACTGGCCAACACACATTTGGGTGCTTCAAATGTTAGCCCTGTTTCTGCGTATATTTGAGCTGCTGATTCCAAAAATGAGAGCAGTTTTCCGCTCAGTTCTCATTTTTGAGATACAAGACATATGCCATATACCAGCTCACCCATAGAAAATCAACAAAAGTAAATAAAGCTAATACTTTCTATCCAATGTAATTTTCTAAATAAGGAATAGCCCTAAAAACCAAGATAAGGCAGTTATAAAAGGCTTTTTTAATATTACTACCCCAATAATGGTGACTCATCTGGCAACTGCCTGAATTTCAGTCATGTATGACGACCATTTTATTTTCCCACTTTGCTTTATTTCAATTTTATAACCCTGTGATCCCGTCCATGAAAGCCTTCAACAACACATGCTATTTGACTTACAAAAGCCTACTGAACTGCATCATCTTCCATTTTTGAATGCAGACAGCTAACTCAAAAATACAGGTCAAGCTTTCGTAAATATTCAACAAAGATGGGGCAACAGGTGCTGAAAGGACATATGGTGCACTCTCAAGTGATCTGGAAAATTCTAGGTACTAAGAGGCTGATTGGGATAAATAGTAGGGATGACAATGAAATATGATGTACACTCTCAGTTTTATCATATGTATTTATTGTATTGTTACAAGTGTTTTATTTAATATTTGTATAGAATGTAATCAGGTCTTTTCAAGCCTGGTTGTTTGGCTTGGTACTTTGATATGGCCTAAGGGCTAATCAATAAAATGTTCTACTAGGTCCTATGACCTGCAACAGATTGCTACCTGCCTGCTATATTTGATTTGTCAGTGTAAGAGCTGGAATTCACACTAAGAACTTTTTCAATTGGTGATTCATGCACAGGCCTTGCACTTGCTTATTGAGAATTCTCATGAGGCTTATTTATTCTAATTGATCCTGTCTTCATTCTTTCAGAGTCTTTGCCTTCATTTAGTCATTTTTTTATACATGACTTTAAATGTTATTTTTTAAAAAGGGAGACAGTTCTTGGCAAAACTGGATCAAATTGGTCTGCCAAGATTAAAGTAAGTACATGCAGGATGTATTCTGGCAACAGTGGCATTGAGATTTTGAAAGGTTCTCCCTCAGATGGGTGGGTTTTTGTGTATTTGAATTGACAGTTGTTATAAAAAATGAGAATGGAGTACAGGGGTATGATTTTCATATCTCAGGGCATGACCTCCAGTCTTAAGCCTAGACTCTCTTAATCAACTTTCAGTGAAAATTGGTGAAATTTCAGAGGGAAAGCAATGTCTTCAAAAAGCTATTATAATTAGAAGACAGAGCTATTAATTATAAAACAAAAACACCTCCTCCCTATCTTCATCTACTTATCCGTTGTCTTCCTTGTACAGAGATTCAATGAAGTGTACCAGATTTTCTAGATACATTATATGAGCCTATGGGTCTCACTAAATCTGAATCACTAAAAAAATATTTAAATTTGGCCCACTTTGAGGCCTACTTTTTAAGTTAAATCACTTCCAAATCATCCTACTAAAGTCCAGTTTGATTCATATAATAAAATGTGTTCTGTGGCAATTTGGTAATGATTTGTAATTATATTTCCTTTCATATGAAAACAAAATTCTTAAAATCTCTTTAGTTCTACTGCTCCTCGAGAACTAGAAAATTAGGTTTCAATCTTTTTCATTAGATTGCATCTAGTGCATTTATATATAGAAATATATAATTATACTTTGTGTTGTCATGGTAATTTAAGACTGGATTTGCCACACTGCAACAGTTTTTCATTATGAAATGAAAGTGTGAACAAAAACACACATCCATATATCAACATTATCAAGTTTCTATTAGTTTTGTTGGTTGAAATCGTTATCCTATTTTATGTTACATTTTTGTGAGTCTTATAAGGATTTCATAGTAGCTGCTTACCTCAAACTGTGGTTCTTTGAGTGCTCGTCTGTGAACTGACACACATGAGTTGCTGCGTGCCTATACAGCAATTGGCAGGTCCTACTAGAGCTGAAGAGCATAACAATACCTGGCACAGGCCCCTCTCTACCAGATAGAGAAGGAATCACAGAAGAGCAGTGAAGAAGACAGTGCATCCAAATGATGCTTCCTTGTATATTTAGTGGCTATATTGTCAGCAGTTAAAACCAGATGGCTGCTCAACAGGCTATGTGAAGTGGCATTCCCTGGGGGGGGGGAAAGCTGTTGATGCCGCCATCGCTCTTGTAAAATGACTTCTTACGGTGGTTAGATGAGTTCTATGGGTGAGTTCACAGGCAAGATGGAGAACATGTGACACCTATTTGAAGAGCTTCTGGAGGAAAACTAGGAAATCCTTCTTTGTGCCTCCACAGCAATGAAAAAATCTTGGAGTTTTCTGAAATGTTCTAGTCGCATATACATAAAAGGCTAGTGTTCTCCTAATGTCTAGAGAGTGTAGGCAGCTCCCCTCTTCTCCTAAGAGATTAGAATCATAGAATCACAGAATAGTAGAGTTGGAAGAGATCTCATGGGCCATCCAGTCCAACCCCCTGCCAAGAAGCAGGAAATCGCATTCAAATCACCCCTGACAGATGGCCATCTAGCCTCTGCTTAAAAGCCTCCAAAGAAGGAGCCTCCACCACACTCCGGGGCAGAAAAAGAGTTCCACTGCCGAACAGCTCTCTCAGTGAGGAAGTTCTTCCTGATGTTCAGGTGAAATCTCCTTTCCTGTAGTTTGAAGCCATTAGGGAAGAAGGAAGGGGAACGAGTACTTGAGAAAGGTTGAAGGAGGAAACAACCTTGAGGAGAAAGATGAAATCAGTGTGGAGAACTGCTCTGTCTCAATGAAGAATATGAAAGTGATGATCATGAAATGGAGAGTTCAAATCTCTCCAGCTTGCCTAAACAATATAATGACTAGCAGGAACGTCAACTTAAGGATAAGGGGTCTCAGATTACAGCAGGCAAATGGTTTGCAGAGTTTACTCATGAGAATTAAGGGTGTAAACTGAGGTTAATGCAGGTTTGGGAAGATGGAGTAAATGCATGTTGAGGAGGGTGGAGGTTAGTGAAACCCGAGGAAGGCCGGAACTATTGGGTCAGTGAGCCAAAAGGTGGCATCTGAAGGCCTAAGGTTTGTGGACATGAAGACCAAGAAAATCTTGACGGAGTCTCCTATGCTCCAATCATCAAGTATTCCAGGAATCAGGTGGTTAGAATGCAAGAACTTTTAATTCAGTCCAGGTCGGCCACAAGTTATTCAACAAGATAAAGGGTAAAACATCAAAACAGAAGTTGCTACAAGTCAGCAGTCTAAGGTGAGGATTTCCCTGAGGCAAAACAGACAACAAGAGTAATTGTCTTCTCTCCACAAATAGAACACTTTTTAAAATTAAAGACTTGGGGCCCATAGACTCCCTAAGTTATTATTAATAAGTCAGATAGGAGAATAAGAAGGAAAAGAAAAAGAGCAGAAGGCTTTTTATTCCTCTAAATTTGCTTTCCCTTTTAAAAACTTTTCCTACCATCAACATAGATGGCAGCAAGCCACAACCTAGCAACTGCTCTTCTTCAAATGCCATAGGATGACCTGACAAGATTTAACCCATATGTGTAAGGCTGCATGGGTGATGATGCATATATGCAAAGAAGCTCCATCCCCAAAGATCCCAATTTACCCAGAAGCTTATTGAGTGCAAAGTTCTTCACAGGATCCTGCAACAGCATTCATCTGGCCCCCCGACTGTGGAATTCATTGCCCTCTGAGATCAGGCAAGCCCCCACCTTATTGGCTTTTAAGAAAGATCTAAAAACGTGGCTTTTTCGATGTGCCTTCGGGGAGTAAATGTTATATACCTCTTGATTACTCCCCTTGGATTCTATCCTTTGGACTGTTTGGACTGTTCCGTCTTATACCCCTGTTCTCTTTATTTATATGCCTCTCTCTCCCGAGTTTTTAATTAAATGTTCATGTGGCCCGCCCTGTCTGCTCTGATTTGCGTTGTAATGTATATGATTATTTTTGTACTATTATATTGTGTTATGATATATTGTTTTATTTTGTTATATTGTATCGTGTCTGGGCATGGCCCCATGTAAGCCGCCCCGAGTCCCCATTGGGGAGATGGTGGCGGGTTATAAATAAAGTTTTATTATTATTATTATTATTATTATTATTATTATCTGATTGTGGTTGTGAGTCCTCTGCAGATCTTTGTGACCAATATGCAGAGGGCATTTGATGCTACCAGCTCGTGAAGATATTCAAGGAGTGTGCATCCAAATGCAACAATGTTCAGCCTTTAAGCAGATGGTACATCTGCATTGTGGAATGAATGCAGTTTGACACCACTTTAACTGCCATGACTCAATGCTATGAAATCCTAGATGTTGTCGTTTTAAAAGGCCTGTAGCTTTCTCTGCCAAATAGTACCTCACCAAACAACAACTGCTAGGATTCCATAACATTGAGCCATGGCAGTTAAAGTGGTGTCAAACTGCATTCATTCCACAATGCAGATGCACTCTTAGGAAGTCCAGCAGTGATGGGGTTAAACAGTGTTTTCAGAGTCAGGACTTAGCTGAGATCTAGAAAGCTTTAAAGCAGGGGGTCCTCAAACTTTTAAAACAGAGAGCCAGTTCATGGTCCCTCAGATTGTTTGAGGGTGGGGAGAGGACTATAGTTTGAATAAAACATGAACAAATTGCTATGCACACTACACATATACTATTTGTAGTGCAAAAAACTATGAAAGAACAATACAATATTTAAAATGAAGAACATTTTTATACAGCATAATATAAAACCAGTATTTTATACAACCAATATTTCAATTGGAAGTCTGGGCCTGCTTTTGGCTGGTAAGATAGTCAAGTAAATTATCATCAATCAACCAACTGACTGAAGTTAATTATGATAGTTGTTGTGTTGTGCTTTCAAGTAGTCCCAGACTTAGCAGGACCCTAAGAGTGTAGGTGTGTTAATGACCTTGGAGGGCTGCATCCAGCCCATCGGCTTTAGATTGAGGACCCCGACTTTAAACAGTAATGGTAGCCAATCAAGGAACAAGAAGTCCAGAAATAACAATGAAAACTGGAAAGGTGCTCTGGATAACTGTGATTTAGAACAGAAGAATCATAATTTGTCTCATTATGAAGCAATGTTTTTAAACTGTTGGCATGTTCTTTAATATGGATTTTAAAATGTTCAGGACATACACATTTAACCAGTTTCCACAGTACAGTATACTTACTATTGATAAACTCATTTATAGTATATTGTGGAACCTTTCAGTTATCCAGATGTCATAGATATGGTACAATCACAGTTTCTGCCTGAATTGAGGAGACCTGTAAAAACAATCAGATACCTCATACCATCCTGGCAAGTTTCCCCTACTAGTACCTGTCCTGCCAGTCCGCTCTAGTCACCATCACTACCATTCCTTCCCTTGCTTCCATTGTCATTCCATATTCTCCACTAACCATTCCCACATCATCTTAGTTGCTCTGTTCTCCTCGCTCTTCAAATAATCATAAGGTGGGGTTGTGAGAAAGGGATCTCTTGCTTTTTATTTCTTTCAAACATTTGTAAATAAGCCAGTCATGCCACACTCTACCACACTGACCCATATGCTTCCCATCTTCATTCCCCCATAATTTGTCATTTAGTAGAAATGCCGAGACCTCAGTAAGCACAGTGCTTCAGTTTGCATGGCACAGATTCCCTGCAATAAGAACTTTTAAAAATTGTGTGTGGGGGGGGGGGGGGGGGCAGTGGTGGGAGGGTTGTATTGCACGATCTTGAATTTTTATCCTGATACCCAGCCCTAACAGCAACTCTTTAAATCCACAATGAAGTGATAGAGAACAAGTCTGCGAAAATAATATAGTTGTAGGAAGGAACTGAGGAGAAGTTAGGCAGGGGGGAAACCTTTGAAATCCCACCGCTGCCACCAATTTGAGGAGATGTCAGACAGGGGGGGAATCTTTTTAAATCCCACCTCTGACACCAATTGCGGAGATGTGGAGGTGGAGGTTGTTTTTATTTATTAATTATATTTATATTATTATTATATATTTTATATCCGCTGCCACCAGTTATTAAAGATGTTTTATTTAAAAGCTGCCACCAGAGGTAAAGATGTTTATAATGCGGCCACCAGATGTTAAGGGGATTATCAACTCTTGCCACCACTATGGGAATATGTAGCCACTGGCTATTTAGAGAGGAGACCTTTTAAATATTGTTTTTCTTTCTTCTTTCTGTTTGCTTTTTGATAGTAATATAGATGACAGAAGCTGAGATGTTTGAAAGAACAATAACATGTTTATTCAGGCACAAGCTTAATGGTTACAGTAACTCCTCTTTAGAGGCACTTAGATTAACAGTTGCAAAGCTATATTGATGTGTTTCACTTCTTAAAACGTCACTTCTGAGGTGTTTCAAACTTCTTTCTCTACTGCTTTAACTGCAGTGGCCCTGTGAATTTCAATCACAGACTATCTGTTCCTTATCTGGAAACAGACTGCCTTAAAATAAATCACCAAACTTATTTTAAACTGACTCAAATAAGCCCTTGAGTCTCCCTGAGAATCAGTCTTAACTGTACCTCAGCAGGGCACAGACTAATGGCTGCTTTTTCAAACCTGCACTTCTCCACACAAAACAACAATTGGCTCTGCCCACTTCTCCATGGCGACCAACTCATGAGTGCAGAGTAATTGAAATATTGACCCTTTTAAAACACAATTAAACATGGCATCTGTAAATTAAAAATCACACTTCATTACAGGAATAAATATGGGCAAACTGTTACATGTGCTTAAACATTTGTTACAGCTAGAAATGAGATAATCTAATGGGAAGAAAAGCTGGCCTTCAGAAAAAAGTTTGAAGGAAGGGTAGTATCGTGACTAAAGTAGCTGCCTGAGAGTAGAAATACTGGATCAGTAGTCATGGCTGGAAATAACAAGATCTGTAGAGGAGCAATATGGTTGCATTAGATAATGAAAGGTTCAGAAAAGCAACAAAGAGTAATGAAAGATTACTTAGGACCTCATCAGATGCAGCAAGAGAAGCAAGCATCTTCTCCCCGCTTTTCTCTGCTGTCAGCACAGAGTCCCCTGGAGCCCATCACATGACGCAGGGGATATTTCCAATGGGACTCTGTGCTGGCAGCATTGTAGAGCCCAGAGTTGGATGAAAACCTGACACTTCATTGAACAAGGCAACAGGAGCCAAAGAGGAAGTAGGGACAGACGGGGAAATGTTGTGGGAAGGCAGAGTGTGACAGTTCCCTCTGCTGCCCCACAATTTCCCCTACTGTCCCCCGCTTTACCCCTGGGCCATCTGATAAGGTCTTAAGGCCTCATCTACACTACCCATTTAATGCAGTTTTAAACTGGTATTAAGAAAGTGGTTTCACTGTAATTACATAGGAAATCCTGGAACTAGTTTGAGGGCTAGGTAATGATTACAAAACCATAGAGCATTGGTGTGCATTAAGAACTTTCTATTTGCTATTGTGGGAGTTTGTTTTCTGGTCACCACAGTTTGAAGCTGACTTCAAACTGCATTAAATGGTCAGTGTAGATGGGGCCTAAGTTAGGCAATGGAATTTTGGATAGAGGTGACAAGACTAATAGAGTGAGCTCTTGGATCTTTTGGGGTTTGGTTCCAGGGCCCCATATGGATGACAAAATCCACACATGCTCAAGTCCCATTATATATAGTGGAATAGTAAAATGTTGTCCCTTAAATAAAATGAAAAAAGCAGAGTTTGTTTTGGGAACTTTCCAAATTTTTTTGGAATTTTTCAAGCTGTGGATGGTTGACTCAGTTGTATACAGAGTGCCAATAGTATATGACAGAAGAAGTTTCCATAACTAAAGATGAGTGGCAACTACAGTTTTAGCTGAGGAAATAAGAAGTTTTAGATTTTTACAAGGTTAGGCACTTAAACATCAATTCATATGCTCAAGACATTATTAAAGAAAAATATATACGGTAGATTCTTTAACTAAAATAGTAAATTATACAAGTTCTCCACTGTGCATGAATCAGAAACATTGTGGTTTTTTGTACCAGTATAACAACAGCAGGTCTTTAGCTTCATTACTTATCCTAACATATTCACTTTGATTTGCAAATAAAACCATTATGACAGAAATAAATACAATGAAAGAGGGCATAAAGGGGGCATAAGGAGCCCATTTAAGCTTTCACAAAGGCAGAAAAGAAAATGACAAAAAGCGAAACAGAGAATGTTATTTTAATCCAATTTTCAAAATGGGAGACCTAAGTTGGCTGCTGTACAAAGGAAGCATTGAGACGCCACTCAAAATATTTAAAACAAAAAATGTGGACTAGAAATGCAGTGTAACGACTGAAGTACTTTTATAGGAAAATCATAACTGCCAACTATTCCAGTCTTTGGGAAATTGTCTTAGTGATTGATCACCCTCACAAATTTGCTATTTTATGCCTTTTTGTATCATTTGGCTAAATATGTAAAGACTCTCAAACTATGGAAATATTTAGCCTTTATAGCTCAATTACAGAAACAGAAATCACAATATTCAGCATAAAGTCTATCTGTGCCAACAGGCACATTTCAATGCAAATGAAGTACCCATATTTACTAGAGTATAATGCGCCATCGAATCTACAGCACACCTCAATTTTCAAAACCCTGAAACCAAAAGAAGTATTTGCTGCTGAATGTAATGCACAGTGGCAAAAGTGTGCTCTTTGTAATTTGGTCAAAAATATGTGCATTACTATTATGTTGCCTGCTTAGAATTCCTTTGTTATAAACAAAGCTTCCAGTGATGGAAAAGAAAACCTTGTGGTGCATCTATGCTGTAGAATTAATACACTTTAATTGCCTTGGTTCAATGTTACAGAATCCTGCTGGCTGTAGTTTGACAAGGTTTTGAGTCTTCTCTGCCAAAAAAATGCTGGTGCCTCACCAAACTACAAATCCCAGGACTGCATAGCATTGAGCCTTGGTCAGGGCCGGTTGTTACTAGGCGGCCGCTGACGCGGCCGCCTCGGGCGCTGGCTGCTAGGGGCGCTGTCGAGGCGTCGACAGCGACCCGTAGCGCCACCGACGCCTCCGGTGTTGGCGCGGGCCCGCGGGGCTTCAATCCCCGCGCCCGCGCCAAGCACCTAGGCCATTTTTGCCCTTAGTTTGTTACTAAGGGCAAATGGCCTAGCTGTGCTGTGCGCACGCGCACAGCGCAGCTAGGCCATTCGGGCCTGACTTCCTGGTCGCGGCCGGCGACCGCCCGGGCGATCGCCGGCCGCGACCAGGAAGTCAGGCCCGAATGGGCTATCTGCGCTGTGCGCACGGGCACAGCGCAGCTAGGCCATTCGGGCCTGACTTCCTGGTCGCGGCCGGCGACCGCCCGGGCGATCGCCGGCCGCGACCAGGAAGTCAGGCCCGAATGGGCTATCTGCGCTGTGCCCGTGCGCACAGCGCAGATAGCCCATTCGGGCCTGACTTCCTGGTCGCGGCCGGCGATCGCCCGGGCGGTCGCCGGCCGCGACCAGGAAGTCAGGCCCGAATGGCCTAGCTGCGCTGTGCGCGTGCGCACAGCACAGCTAGGCCATTTGCCCTTAGTAACAAACTAAGGGCAAAAATGGCTTATCTGGCTGTGCGCATAGGCCATTTTTGCCCTTAGTTTGTTACTAAGGGCAAATGGCCTAGCTGTGCTGTGCGCACGCGCACAGCGCAGCTAGGCCATTCGGGCCTGACTTCCTGGTCGCGGCCGGCGACCGCCCGGGCGATCGCCGGCCGCGACCAGGAAGTCAGGCCCGAATGGGCTATCTGCGCTGTGCGCACGGGCACAGCGCAGATAGCCCATTCGGGCCTGACTTCCTGGTCGCGGCCGGCGATCGCCCGGGCGATCGCCGGCCGCGACCAGGAAGTAAGGCCCGAATGGCCTAGCTGTGCTGTGCGCATGCGCACAGCACAGCTAGGCCATTCGGGCCTTACTTCCTGGTCGCGGCCAGGGCACGCTGGGCGGGGGGCGGGGCCAACTCTGGCCCCGCCCCCCGCACTATTCGCCCTGGCCCCGCCTCCCACACAGCGTGGGAGGCGGGGCCAGGGCACGCTGGGCGGGGCCAGGGCGTCGGAGGCGGGGCCGGTGGCGGGGGCGCTTTTTAGCACCCCCGCTTAACATTTAAAAATATCTCCGGCCGGCCCTGGCCTTGGTCACTGAATTTGAGATGACGTTCCTCAAAGAGGAATTCCAGGTGCACCTCCTGAAGCAGCTTCCCCTTTTGCTCTGGCTCAGAACTAAGATTATTGTATGACATGAATCTATTGTGCTTCCCAATTTTGGCAAGGTCATTTAGTCAAAAAAGGTGAGCATTAGATTTGAGTAAATTTCCTAGAAGATAGCATCATATTCTCAAAGAGCTTTACATTTGGTTTTGTATTTGGAATGAAATTCATAATCTCAGTTTTAAAATGTCTTGCTCCAAATGTATATTGAGAGTACTATAAACTAATATCCAAGAGCCCTGAATTGATACGTATGCGTATGGGTAGTCCCCTAGTCACAAACATAAGAACAGGGGTGAGACAACAGGAAGTGAGATAAATCTACCCCTCAGAATGGAAATTCACTTCTGAAAAAGTTATCATGGGGGGAAAAGGTGTCTCCAATGAAGCTTTATCACTAATTCTTGTTTCTATGACAAGCCAAATGTTTCAAAATCAAATTATCACAGGGACAGACAGCAATACAAACAACACAAGGGTCCTAACCCTTCCTGTGCTATCCAAAGCAAATATATACCCATATTTCCTCAACTGTAATGCACCATTGAATCTAATGTGCACCTCCATTTTCAAAACCCTGAAAATACAAAAAGTATTTACTATTCAATCTAATGTGCAGCAGCCAAAAGTGCACTCTTTGTAATTTGGCCAAAAAAGGTATGCATTACTGTTACTGCCTGCTAAAGTTACTTCTTTAAAAACAAAAGTATTCAACACCAAAGCTTTCAGTAGTGGGAAAGAAAATATTGGGGTGCATGCATCTGTAGAATGAATCCATTTTAAATGCCTTGGTTCAATGCCTTCTCTGCCGAAGAGAGCAGATGCCTCACCAAACTACAAATCCCAGGATGGCACAGCATTGAGCTATGACGATTAAATTACAGATGCCATTCCTCGAATATAAGCTCCAGGTGAAGCTCCTGTAGCAGTTGCCCCTTTGGCTTTGGCTCAGCACTAAGATGACCGTATAATGCAAACCTAATGCGCACCCTAATTTTGGCGAGTTCATTTATCCAAAAAAGGTGAGCATTAGATTTGAGTAAATGGGGTATTTGGCCTGAGTTATACTTAAAAATGTATCTATTCCAACTTACTTACAAATTCAACTTAAGAACAAACCTACAGAACCTATCTTGTTCGTAACTTGGGAACTGCCTATATAGGCATTTCAGTCAGGTCTGTGGCCAAAATAATTCATTGCAACCTATCAGATTGCATTTCTAAACTAACTTTCAATAGATTTCAAGTGTATCTGCTCTGCATCAAAAATTCACTTTATTTATGGCTGCAACATAGCATAATCACTGTTTTCTGATTCCTTATTAGCCCCTAATTTTCCCCAGATTTTCTTTACATTATCAGCAAATCTGTGATAGAAAGAAAATATCAGGCATTTCTCTAAATAGAAATAATGGAACTATATGACTTTTCATCTACAGAGAAGCATAAAAATACGGTTATAATTTTAATCCAGTTATAAACACACTAAGATCATCTGAAGAGGCCCTGCTCTCAGTCCCACCTGCTTCACAGGCGCGGCTGGTGGGAACGAGAGACAGGGCCTTCTCGGTGGTGGCTCCCCAGCTGTGGAACTCCCTCCCCAGTAACATCCGGCAGGCCCCAACTCTCCTGGGCTTCAGGAAGAACGTTAAGACATGGCTTTGTGCGCAAGCATTTAATGAATAAGCAATATATTGACATGGTCTGAACTTAGGTTTATGTGCAATGGTTCCTTGGAAAAGTGGTTTTAAGTAACTATATGTTTTAGCTGACTAATGTATTTTATGTATTTTATGTGTTGTATTTTATGAATAGTTGTTAATGGTTTTAAATGTGTTGCCGTTTTATTGATCTGTTTGGCATTGAATTTTGCCGGTTGTTGTAAGCCGCCCTGAGTCTCCTCGGGTGAGAAGG
Organism: Anolis carolinensis; assembly: GCF_035594765.1. Taxonomy (NCBI): domain Eukaryota; kingdom Metazoa; phylum Chordata; class Lepidosauria; order Squamata; family Anolidae; genus Anolis; species Anolis carolinensis. The sequence goes on along the minus strand of NC_085843.1, from coordinate 275,045,950 downwards.
GTGGGGTAGAAATGTTGTAAATAAATAAATAAATATTTTTTTTCCAGAATCATACAAAAGAGGAAATGTTTCATCTCTATCTCAAGACAAGGTAATTATCTTTTATTTATACCTGTGGACAAGGAGGACTCACCAGTAGCCCTTGGCCTCAGAAGAAAAAGAGATCTAATAGGTAGCCTCAGTTAAAGCCTCTTCAAGGGACTGTGTCAAGGAGGCAAATAAAATAGCACCAGCAAACTCTGGAAAGGGGCAAAAAGGTAGAAGCTGCATAACAGGAAATGGGCTGAAGCTCTCTCCTTTGGACCTGATTGCCAGAGTAATGAAGAGTCTCAAGAAAAGGTATGAGTACCAAGTAGACTGAAGCTTCTCTGGATTACTTTATTGGGGAGGTTATTTAAGAGCACCGACAGCCCAGAGTGGAAAAGCCCTGCTTTCAGCAAGTTGACCCTAGCAAGGAGCCAGGGCAATAGTAAACTGGAGGCAGCTGAAGTGAAGCACCCTTTTGCAGAAATATGATTGGGATTGAATTACTGGTGATTTTGCTGGCTCTTGGAAGCTTTACCAACACAGGCAGTCCCCAAGTTACAAACACCTGACTTACAAAGGACTTATAGTTAGTCCATAACTTGAGGACTCCATTTGGGTTCCTCCAGTAATCACTTTGACAAGATTTTATTTATATAAAATCCTTATTTCCTATGCGAAAGGCTTTGGATGTATTTGAGAGGTCATGCAAGTGGGGATGTTTGATGTATGTCTTCTCATGGAGGAAACCAGCTTGCAACTATACCTAATTATTGTTCAAAGATTTTTCTTTATTCTGCCGAAACACCAGTAATTGTTGGAAAAACCCTGGAGACTAATCAAAGATTTCCATTTCCTCTTCAGGACAGGTGGGGAACACTGTATGCATATGCATTCAAGTTGCCTGTTGACTTTTAAGGCAGCCACATGAATTTTATGGGGAAAAAATATTCAGAGTTAGTTTTGCCAATTCCTTCCTATGAAATATAGGTATTTATTGGCAGTCTTTCATCCAGGGTCAGCCCTCATTAGTCCTTAGATGGGAGACCACTAAGCAAAATCACTTTTGAGTATTTATTACCTTAGAAAAATCATGAAATTAAAGGGCACTATAAGTGATTTGATGGCATGTTCACGCACAATAACATTTATAAACATATGCAATAAGTGAATGCAGGTAGAGTTTAATTGGATACAGCTGGCGATAACTGTGATGCAAGAGCATTTACTGAATGAATATTTCTATGGATTTACTATATTGTTCCGCTATCCTTGCTTGTTCAGCTTGTTCTGTTGTAGTACAGGTTAAAGCAGGCAAACGGATCGTGTACTGTGTATACCTGTAGCAGGGAAGGTGGAAATAATGCTATACAATTTTCAAGAGGAGGGGCGACTGCTGCTTTCAGAAGATCAGGTTCTCAGTTTTAATGACATTTTAGTTCTCCTCTTCTTTATATATGATTTGTTTTAATAAATATGAGATAATTAAACTATAAAACAGATAAGACATTACATTGCAAGGACATTATAATAAGGGTAGGCATTACACAGACTTGCAATGTGGAAAATATACAGATAGTTTATATTTTTTTAGGAATGTACTTGTACACTGTAGCAAATGCAGTCTCCCCTACCCCACACAACTGTTCTAGCAGACCTGTTACAAGGAAGAGGATATTTGTTATCATGTCATAAATTTATACACAATTTCATTAAAGAGAGAAACATAACTGAGTTCATCCAGTACACCTACTGGAATACTGCAGCATTTCTGCAATTATAACTACATCACTTCCTCCGAAAACTAGCTGGCCCATCATACTACTTCATTCAATAATGCTATTCAGTTGCCAAGTCAGTCCCTAATTACTAGTATGTTCTGGTGAGGTAGAAAAACCCAGGAAAGTAAGACTTTAAAAGCACTTCATAACATGACATTTTGGCGCACATATGGGCTTAAAGTAAAATGAGTGGTGTTCTTGACAACCAATTTGTCACACTTCAGTAGCAGGAAGCAAAAAAGGACAGATGTGTTTGTGGATGAATCAATGAAAAATAAGTGCTGAAAGAGGAAGAGCCTAGGCCTGATTGGTAAATGTTCTTGCACTTTCTCTTATAAACTTCACTCGGGCAATCTTTGTGCAATGGGAGATCAGGGAGAAGCCCTTGTTCCAGTTTCCAACTGCAATTGCTCTAGTCCAGTGGTTCCCAACCTTGGGTCCTCCTGGTTTTTTGGACTTCAACTCCCAGAAATCCTAGCCAGCTAACCAGCTGTTAGGAATTATGGGAGCTGAAGTCCAAAACGCCTGGAGGACCAAAGTTTGGGAATCATTGGAATCACAGCTCTAGTCAGAGGGAGAAAAAAATAGCAATCAGATATACCTCCATCGTGCCTGGACCTGGGCTCTGCTGCTGTGTCTAATAACCTCTCCAATTGTAGCTGTAATTGAGCTCTTTTCCTACATTTTTCAGCCAAGCAACAAATAGCTGATTGGATGAAGGTAGCTACAGGTCTGAGGGCCCAACACATCAAAGGAGGGCATATGAAAGAAACGCCCATTTGGAAAGGCATTTTAATCGCTTAAAGTGCATTTACGAAAAATGTCAGAAAAGTGATAAAGGGAGGAGAATGATACTTCTGTCCTTATCCCTTAAATGGCAACCAGCAGCATATAGTCCAGCAGGCTGCTTGAAACACTTCCAGCTGGTTCATCATCCGCACAACTTTTTTTAATCCTCATCCCTACCCAGTCTTTTTTCCTTGAGTGTTGTGTTTTAAATTGAGATTATAAATCTGAATGAAAATATTATTATGTTTTATACATTGTGCGTGAAACTGGGGGCCTTTGAGGCTAAAAGATTCACCAATAAATACAATAAAATAAAAACAATACCTTTATTTATTAATGGTCAGAAGCCAATATTGGCTTCATAACTATTTGTTGCCAGGAAAATTGTAAAATTCATCTTAAATATTGTGCAGTAGTACCATTAATTTGAATATCTGTTCGAATTTAATGAGTTATAGAATTAGCTCCTATGAGATGACATAATTTCAGTAACAGCATAGCAATACATATTATCATCCTGGCAAGAAGCCACTATTTTTACTGGGTCTTGTATCTCCCATATTACTTCTGACTTTTATTCAGGCATAACCAATGGCTATGGTGTTGTGGGGTGGCAACTCGAGCTTTGTTTGCAACAAGAACTCTCTGTCCCGGAGTGTGCTGGAGGCTCCTTCTTTGGAGGCTTTTAAACAGATGCTGGATGGCCATATGTCGGGGATGCTTTGAATGCAATTTTCCTGTTTCTTGACAGGAGGTTGGAATGGATGGCCCATGAGGTCTCTTCCAACTCTGTGTCCAGGTCTTAGCAGCTCCTTCATGGCTTATGTGAGCTATCAAAGTTGTGACCATATCCACAACATTGTTTTTCAGAAGGCTATTTTTGCACATGTATAGTTTCATTTTCCACCAGAAATTTTTAAAGCCCATAAATTGGAAAAAGAAATATTTACTCAGATGACAAGAAAATAATATATTAAGACTAATTTCTCTCCCACCTGCTACCCAACACCCCAGCTCTAAATACATTATATATAACGCTTTGAAAATTGCTGGTAACAAATTATGGCCCTGTCCAGAACAAGAACAGATCCCCTTACAGATAGGTAACTAGCTAAAGAATAGGAAAGAGTAAATAACAGGGTAGAGGATAGAAATAAATGGGCTACAGGTAAATGTGCTATAATTCTATGCACATTTACTTTGGAATATGTGCACTGAACACAGCTGGCCTTACTTCTGAGAAAACATTTACAAGACTGCTCTCCAAATGTACACTTTCACGAGCTATAGAACACTTGATGCGTATTTACTAGGTGTAAATTATTCCTAGGATATTGACAAGGCCAGGTTTGTAGCTGACGCCCAATTATTCTGGGTGATAAAATTCAAAACCGCCTGAAAAACTCCTGAAAGATCTACATTTAAGCTGCCCTGAAGATTCTGTTGGAGGTGTCAGTTCCTGTGTTTTACTATTGGAAACAATATGTTGTATGAGGATGGAAGAGAGGCCTTTTTGCTGCAGCCTTGTGGAACACTTCCCCTCAGAGTCCCAACTGACTGCAGCATAAATTTCTGTCTGGTGCTAGACAAAAGTCTAGCTTTTTGAAAATCCCTTTGTTTCCATGATTTCATCCAAACTAATCATGTTTTAAGACTGTTTAAGCCTTTTTAATTGTTCAGTTTCTAATTAACTTCATCAGGAATACTGCTTAGCACTTGTAGAAGTTCAGGTTATCAGTGAGTGCTTTGTAGCCAAGTGGTAGACCAGCATTGCTGAGAGCAAATTCTGATTCTTTCCTGCTCAAAACGAATTTATTTATGGAAAGCCATGATTTAGTGAATCACCTAGAAAAAACATCTCCACTGTATCCCATGTTTCCCATCTAATCAAAACAGAGATCATAGATATGATTCCAATTCAGGTGTACTTCAGTCTTTCGCTACCTTCCATGCTGATGGCATCAGCCAATAACCCTATACAATTTATGTTATAAGTTTGGTTTTACTTCCATTTTCTTTCAATTTTTCAAACTTATCTATGCGAGCTATCCAGAAAGTACATTATGTTTTGGAATTAAAAATGAACAAAGTATAGGAGAAAACATTTACCATATGCAGTTGAAAACCACAACCAAATACCACTTCTCAACGTAGTCACCATTCAAATCTAGGCACTTATCATAGCGATAAATGAGCTTGGAAACTCCTTCCCCACTAAATTCTGCCGCCTCCGTCCTCAACCACTTGTTTCCAACAATGGGGGCGACGCTGCGCAACTGCAGAAGGGGGGAAGGGGAAGGGTTGAGGACGGAGGTGGCAGAATGACCACTTGAAGAAACAGTTACAGCAACCTATTCTTCTGCATGGTCTCTGTGAAATTGAACATATGGGTGACTAGCAAGCTACTGACCTTGGAGGAGGGAGTCATGCCACACAGGAGAAGAACATAGCTCTGCCAAAATCAACATCCTTCCTGAAGAGGGAGTCCACCTTGTAATGAGAGATGAAGGTGAGTGGCAATGACCATGTGGCTGCACAGTAAATGTCCTTCAAGGGCACTCCACACAGGAAGGCCTGAAAGTAAGTGACCCTTGACCTGAGGTGGAGGGTCTCAACCTGAGAGTTGGTAGGCAACATGGATCGCCGCAGTAATCCAGCAGGATAGACACTGGGAGCCCAGGGCATCCTCATGATACTTCAGGAAAAGCTTGGGGATTTCCTGTGTGCCCGTATCCTGTGTACGTAGAAGGCTAGGGCCCTTCCAATATCCAAAATGTGGAGGGACCGCTCCAGACAGGAAGTCAGGTTTTGAAAGAATGCTGGCAGATTGATATCCTGGCACATATGGGAACAAGAGACGACCTAGGGCAAAAAGGCAATATCTGTGCAGAGAACTACTTTGCCTTTGTAGAAACAGGCTCATCCACCCAAAGTGCACAGAACTCACTGGTTCTCCTTGATGATGTGTCAGTGTCAAGGAAGGCAGTCTTCCAGGACAGATGGGAGAGGTCTGCTGATGCCATTGGTTAAAATGGAGGTTTGGACAACTGTGATGTCTTACTTAGCTTTTCTCTCCTCTGCTCTTTTCCTGGTTTGCTGCTCTTGGGTGGACTCTTCCATTTGTTCTTATTTTAGGGGTGGAGCTTCAAACTCCCCTGTAGGTTTGGGTAAGATGGTTCAGCCCTGCTGTCTGAGAGCTCACCTCAGAGGCCTTTTCCCCTCCAATTTTCATTCCAGATCAAAACTTCTTAGAGTTAGGTCAGAGAATTGTCTGGGTTTCTTTTGGCCTGGCAAACCAAACAGGCAACCTATATCACGTACTTACCAATAGCTTAGATAGTATATATCATAACTTGTATTTACCACCATAACTAGTGCTTACTTCACACAGCCTTTATAGCTTTTAGTTCTGTGCTTATGTTATGGTTGAGCCTCATGGCTCTACTACTGGGAGACGTGGGCGTAAGACTCCTCGAGAGTCAGATACTCTCGAGGAGCGAGAAAGGAAGCGGCTGCGAGATATCTTTGCAGAACCATCTGACGAGGATTCTTTTGAGGGGTTTACTGAGAGAATGGAGGAAGAGATGGTTAGCTCGGAAGAGGATGACATGGAATGGACTCGTGTAAGGGAGGATTTGGGTGCCACTGGCAATGATAGTATGGAAGGCGATTGGGGACCTTCAGGATTAGACCCGTGGACAAGCTGGAGGGATGGGACGGGATCCACAGCTGGGGATGCTGTGGGGCGTAGTCAAAGGTGTTCCAGTTCTGATGAGGAAAGTTATGAGGAAACGCCCGGGCTAAGGAGAACAGCTGATAGCGATGAGGACTTGTAACTGGCATAAAATGGGGTTTGGGAGCAATAGCAAATTGCGTTGGGCAAGGTAATCTGGACGAACGCTTGGGATCTGTGTGGGAAGTTTTCCTGAAGACGGGTGTGATTCGTTTGCTGACTACGTAAATTATCCTGGACATTGGGCTCAGACGGCGGGAGGAATTGTGTGGGGTTTTGTTGTGCAACCTCTGCTTAATCTTAATAGCTTTGACCTTCCGTCGTCTTCTTGACGGACGCCATCTGCTTACTCTGGACTTACGGACTGACTGACTACGGCCTCGGATTCTTCTACCTGTGTCTATCGTTGGAACTGGTGAACTACAAACGTCTGCATCTGCCTTACGACCTTCGGAACGGATTGGGACTTCGCTGACTGCTTCTGCCCTCGTCTGCTGTGTTTGTATCGGGAAATTGCCTGCTGTGTGGAGGAGTAACCTCTAAGTTACTCAAACATAGCTCTTGGCAGCAGAGAAGCATCTGCTGCCAATTAGTTGCATTCCTTTGAACTTTTTGTTCACCAGCTTCTGTTTGTTTATTCCCAGGCTGAAGCAAGCTGTTTTGATTTAACCCGGATTAAACTCCGGTTTAATCCGGTTTATCTTTTGAACGTTTTTCTTGTCTCTTTTTACTTTTAAGGCCAGTGTTTGCCTAGCCCTTGTCTTTTATGGGCATTTTTGGTTCTGTAACTCCAATAAACTTTGTTATCTTTTATCTTGTGGCGTTCTGTCTTTGACAGCTTACCTTACCTTATCTTATAGTTACCATATAGCCTAGAGCTTACCAATACAGAAAAGTACTTACCTCATAGCTTGTGCTTACCATAAAGAGATCATAGTCTAGAGAGAGTATTTATCATCAAAGCCTAAAATATAAACCTCACAGCTAGTACTTACCTTATTGTTATTATAATTTGTTCTTACCTCATAGTCCTTATCAGCCAATATAGATCAGAGTATTTACCTAATGGTAACCAGACCCTAAATTTTTCACAACATTATAGTTTAGTGCTTTGTCATTTATATTCTGGATTGGACTGATTTACTAGTGACATATCTCAGTGATTTTACCTCATATTATTTCTAACACTGCATTTCTTCAATAAACATATTCTTGGTTATCTTTATTCAGTTTCAATAGTGTTTACTTTAAGGTTTTGAGGTACCAATCATAGGGTAAACTGACAGCCGCTGAGTAGCCAGACATATATAGTTAGTGTTACCTTTTCCCTCAGCGTGCCGTCACAACAACTGACACAAAACTAGTTCCAAGCTCCACGCAGGGGTTGGGGAACATGCTGGTGGGTGAACAATGTTATAGTCTTTTAGGAATAGTTTAATGAAAGGGTCACCAAAGCAGGATGGATATCCAACCTTACTCCGGTACCATGAAATTAAGACCCCAGATGGCGTAGTGGACTAAGTGACTTGAAGGTTGGGTTGCTGACCTGAAAGCTGCCAGGTTCGAATCCCACCTGGGGAGAGTGTGGATGAGCTCCCTCTATCAGCTCCAGCTCCATGCGGGGACATGAGAGAAGCCTCCCACAAGGATGGTAAAAACATCAAAACACCCGGGCGTCCCCTGGGCAACGTCTTTGCAGACGGCCAATTCTCTCACCCCAGAAGCAACTCCGGTTGCTCCTGACACGGAAAAAAAAACCCATGAAATTGCTGCCAGATAGCATTTCAAAGAAGAGAGTGAGAACCCCAAGCTCTGACAGCAATACAATCAAGGATCATGGGCGTGGTTTCGGAAAAATGTTTGACATTGGCCTGTTTTAAGAAGGAGAAGTGACCCCATTTGTAGTTGAAGGAACATTTAGTAGAGGAGGCAGCTGCTACGATCAATTTCACTGAGCGGGAGAACCCATCTGCAGTCGTATCCTCCAGACTATGAGATGTAGATAATGCATGTCCAGATGATAGATGTGACCATCCTGACAGGTGAGTAGGTCCCATCGATATCACAGGCATTGAAGCTCGTTTTGGGATGCCCACAAGAGTGGGGCAAACCACAGTTGCTGGAGCAACTGTGGTGCAATGAAAATGCAATCCGCCCTGTACACCAAGATCTTTGACAAAGTTATTGCTATTAGTGGTATGGGAGGAAAAGCATAAGTAGGCCAGGAGACCAAGTGAGACAACCTGGTGTTCGTCCCGGTCATAGGTGTGCATAAAATAGGGCACATTCGGTGTTCCAAGTTGAGGTGAACAGGTCCACTTGCAGGAAGCCCCATTGGCAGAAGATGAAATGAGCCTCCTGTGGGTGTAGGCGCCATTCGTGAAAGGACTCCAGGGAGATGGAGCATGATGAGGCGAATCCCCCATGAGCTACACCAAGTCCAGACCTGGAAGGTGAGGTTGATCAAACCTGGGAGTGTGTCCCTCCCTGTTTGTTGATATAGAATTTGGTTTTGGTATTGTCTGTAAGTAACTGAATCAACTACCTGGTCAGGGAGGCTTTGGAGGCTCGAAGCACTTTCTTGACAGCCAGAAGTTTGAGGAGGTTGATGTGATGACGACACACTTTTGACCAGCACAGGCCCATACGTGTGCCCAAGCCATGAAGAGAGGAGTCTGTAGTCAGCATCCAGGAGGGAAGCAGTTGTTGAAATGGCATCCTTGTGCAAACGTTGGACCATCAAGTCCACCAGTGCAGGGATCAAAAGACACTGGGAGGGATGAATAGTGAGGTTTTGGACTGTCCTAGAGGGCACTGAATACACTCAGAAACCAAGTCTGGAGTGGAAGCACCCGGAGTCTTGCAGAAGGAGTGACTGCAGTGGTTGAATCCATGTGGCCCAAGATGGATTGACTGCGTCTGTCGCTCACCTGGCCATGTATGAAGCCTGCAAGTTTGCTAACTTTAAAGCCCAAGCCCTGAACCAATCTTCTGGAAGGTAGGCCCTCTCCTCCACTGAGTCCGCGTTTGCCATCAGTTTTGTTTTATAGTCTGTGGCTGAGTACTATCTTTATGTTTTACACTTGGACTATGAAAACAGCCAGACAGTAAGTACTGCTATAATTAAACAGTTTGACACAAGCAGGGTGCTTGTTTTGGTTCACCTCTGCCTGCATACCGGCAAAGCTCTGGCTTCGTGACAGTCACCACAGATGATAAGATGGGGTTGGGCAGCAGTAGACTGGAGTTCTGTCAAAGGGGGGGGGGGAGCAGGAAGCTCTGAAGTAGAGTGCTTCTCGGGCTGGGTGGTTGAAGCCAGGAGCACTAGCTCATACAGGAGCACCTTAAGTTGGGACGCCCAGTTTCTGTGAGCTTGGAGGGTGAAGGCCTGACAGATGTGACAGAATTTAACCACATGAGCTCCCCAAGACACAATAGACACATTGAGTGGCCATCAGTATCTGGGAGCTTCCCCCATCAGGTTGCACTTTTTTTAATGTGGTGGAAGACATGATGACCCAAAGTATGGTAAGTAACTGGCCTGTTCGACAGTGAGGCAGAGATAGAAGACAAAATGTGACCGAGTCAAACCAGTTCAGCAGAGTGTCCAACTCATTAAGCAAACAGTAGTCAGGGGGAAGTCCAGTCAAGTCCAAATCATAGCAGCAAATCCAGTCAAAAACTGGTCAGAGTGAAGGAAGAGCTAAGGGAAATTCCTAAGCTGCTGCAATTGCGGCGGACAATAGGAACTGAGGCTCTAGCCCCTCCCACTAGCTATACATCATCTCAGGGAAAGTGGGTGGGGCTACTGCACGACAGCTCCAAGAAAAATGCAGGAAAAAAATCAACCACTGTACATGGCATTCATTAGCCTTGCAAAGGCATTTGACACAGTGAATCACAGTGCTCTCTGGACCATCCTCCAAAAAATAGGATGCCCTGACAAATTTGTGAATATCCTGTAGCTCCTACATGATGACATGATGGCAACAGTCTTGGACAACAATGGTTCCCAAAGGTGGAATCAGATGTCAAACAGGGATGTGTTATTGCCTCAACCTTATTTTCCATTTTCATTGCTATGATACTGCACTTTGTTGATGGGAAGCTCCCTACCAGTGTGGAAATCATCTATTTGACAGATGGCAAGCTATTAAATCTCAGCAGACTGAAAGCCAAAACCAAGGTCACAACGACATCTGTTACAGAACTCCAATATGCTGATGATAATGTAGTCTGTACTCATTCAGAAGACCTACAAGCCACTCTAAACATGTTTTCAGAAGCATACGAAAAGCTTGGCCTCTCACTGAACATCGAGAAAACTAAAGTTTTTGGGCTAGGCTGTGGTGCAGCAGGTTAGTAGCCAGCAGCAATAAATAACTACTGACCATGAGATCGAAGCCAGGTCAGGTCAAGCCCCCAACCATTAATAGCCTAGCTTGCTGTTTACCTAAGCAGCCCAAAAGACAGTTGCATCTATCAAGTAGGAAATTTAGGTACACTTTATGCGGGAAGCTAATTTAACTAATTTACAACACCATAACATTGCCAGCAGCACGTGGAAGAAATGAGGAAGTAATACCTTCAAGGACTCGATGTCACAAGTGGACAGTGAAGCAGCAGCTCCCCCTGTGGCCAGAATCAAGCATACCTTCATGAAGCCAGAAGCTGGAAAATGTTAAATTGCTTGTATGTGTGTTTATATGTCGTATGTCTAATTGCATTGACTGTTTGCCATGTATATGTGCATTGTAATCTGCCCTGAGTCCCCTTCGGGGTGAGATGGGCAAAATATAAATACTGTAAATAAATAAATAAATAAATAAAGTGCTTTTTCAGCAGTCAGCAAGCACCAGCCAATCCTTTTGCAATACCAGAAATACAGCTTATTGGTGTAATGTTAGAAAATGTCAACCATTTCCATTACCTTGGCATCCACCTTTCCACAAAAGTTAACATTGAGACTGAAATACGACACCATCTGAGCTCTGCAAATGCAGCATTTTTCAGAATGAAACAGAGTATGTTTGAAGATTGGGATCTTCGTAGGGATACCAAGATGCTTGTTTATAAAGCTATTGTCCTCCTAACGCTGTTTTTTTTTTTCCATGTCAGGAGCGACTTGAGAAACTGCAAGTCGCTTCTGGTGTGAGAGAATTGGCCGTCTGCAAGGACGTTGCCAATGTTTTGACGGTTTTATCATCCTTGTGGGAGGCTTCTCTCATGTCCCCGCATGGAGCTGGAGCTGATAGAGGGAGCTCATCCGCACTCTCCCCGGGTGGGATTTGAACCTGGCAGCTTTCAGATCAGCAACCCAACCTTCAAGTCACAAAGCTTTAATCCACTAACGCTGTTATACACCTTTGAAACGTGGACATTACACTCAACTTCTGGAACGATTTCATCAGCCTTGCTTCCGAAAAATCCTACAATTCTCTTCAGAAGACAGGCAGACAAATTTCAGCATTCTGGAAGAAACAAAGACCACCAGCACTGAAGCAATGATTCTCCACTACCAGCTTTGCTGAACTGGCCACATTTTCCGAATGTCCAATCACCATCTCCCAAAGCAGTATACTCTCAACTCAAGGTCAGAAAACGAATGTTGGTGGACAGGAAAAGAGATTTAAAGATGGGCTTAGAGCTAACCTTAAAAACTGTGGCATAAACAGCAGAAACTGGGAAGTCCTGGCCCTCAAGCGTACTAACTGGGGATCAGCTGTTACCAACAGTGATGTAGATTTCTAAGAGGCATACATGGAGGGCAAAAGCGATAAATGTGTCAAGAGAAAGGTGCGTCAAGTGAATCCTTGTCAGGACTGCCTTCCATCTGGAAATCGATGTCCTCACTGTGAAAGAACAAGCAGATCAAGAATAGGTCTCTACAGTGACCTATGGACCCACCACCAAGAACCTACACCGAGAAGGCAATCATACTTGGCCATGAGTGATAGCCAATGATGATGAGTGTTGTGGAAGACTGATGTAAAAACATGTGTTAATCCAAAATAATAGTAAAATATTTTTTTCATTACATAAAATTCTAATAGGATTTTGATTTAAATCATTTTTAAACTTTACAGTTCCAGTGTGGGTGACAAATACCAAAGTCTTGTGGAGTCATCTGTTCAACTTCTCAGTCCCCCAAAATTGGCAATACTGTGGTTCATTGTCAATCAATTATAATGTGTGTTTTTCCTCTGAAAATTTAAGTAAAGTTCAAAGAAAACAAGTCCGAATGCTGAAAAGTTGCCCTTTTGAGAACAAATAGACTCAATAGCAGACAGAAAAAGCTAAGTGATACTTGAAGTGAGCTTTTTACAGAAGCAGAATAATGGAACAAAACAAAATAATTGGCCTTTCTAGTAGAAAGGTCAGTATAAAGAAAAGAGACAGGAAAGTCTCAACTGAAATAGATATATGTATCTAATAAAAATGTCTCTTCCCTTTGGAGATGCATTGTTTTCTAATTGTCTATAACCAAGTGTCTTTTTTGGCATGCCTGTGGGGACATACATTTAATTAATTTACTAACTAATTCTACTTATATACAAAGGAAAAACAAAAGATGAAATGCTGGGAAGCAGACAGTTTAGCAATGGGAGGATTGTGTAGAACACATTGCATCTGAAATAAAATAGTGCATTTCCAAAGGGAACAAAACCATTTGGTTGCTTTTACTGACATCCTAAGAAGGGTGGTGTGGTTGCAATCAGGCAAACGGTGTGTATTGCAGCAGAAATATGAGTATTCCAAAGAAGCATTTAAGCAGTACGACATTCTAAAAGTATAAGGTCAAAACCAGGATATGTCATTACATATAATGGAACACTTAAAGGCAAAATCATTTCAATTGCTAGAGCAGAGATGCTGTTTAAATAAATACACATGACTCGAAAAGAGTATTACTAAGGCTCCACTTATAGCACTATCTTTGAAATTTTGAGGGGAAAAAATCCCAGCCGACAGAAAAAATATATCAGGGTGTATGTTGGGAGTGGGGTTACATCTTGCACCCACACTTTACGCCTTATACCAAAATACAGTACAGGCAGTCCCTAAGCTATAAACACCTGACTTACAAATTAAGAACAAATTAAGAGACAACAGGAAGTGAGAGAAATCTAGAAAGGGAAATTCACTCCTGAAACTATTATCATGGAGGAAAGATGTCTCCACCGAAGCTTTATCTCCTATCCATGCTTTCACAACAAGCTAAATTTTTCAAAATCTAATAATCACAGGGACAGAAAGGTGAAATCTTCTGAACAGGGGCACAGACAGCAAAATATACACCACAGGGGTGTTAACCCTTCCCTATGCTACACAAAGCTAATAGATATATTTTTTTGGCCTGAGTTGCACTTAAAAATGTACCTGTTTTCCCACTAGCGTTATAGAACAGAGGCTGTTGTTTACCGATTGTCTCAGTTGCTCCTGTAGATTTCTGGGAAATGTAGTTCAGGTTGAAGCCTTTCGAATGCTCAGTTTTCGGCTTTCCTAAACTACATTTCCCAGAATTCTGCAGGAGCAGATCAGACTAATAGCCTTTATTCTATAACGCTAGTAAGAAAATGTCCTTATCAGTCTTGTTCGTAACTTGGGGACTGCCTGTATTTCAACTGCTTTATCATTGATATCTGCACTATTGCAAGGATAATGGGACATGTTTTGCCACACATTAAGAAATTTAGTCTAAAATCTCATTTGAAATTTCAAAAATCATAGTTGAGATTCGTGAAGGTTTAAAAATGTTAGATAATTGTTGATAAAACTATTATAAATTGCTTTGTACCTCCAATCCATTCTCCCTCTTCCAATATCAATGTATGTTTTCAATTACATAAATTTACTGCAAGTCATCCAAAAATATTACTTTCCATTCCCAATTTAACAAGAAAAAGATGAGAGTCAAAGTATGCTTTGCATTTTATGAATAATGATCCTAATGCATAATGATAATACTTCATCAGAACAATAACCCTTTTGGTGCTATCTAAAACAATCCATTAATTATATTCACAAATGCCTATCCAATCAGTTAGCAGAGGTGTGAACAAAAACAATGGCTTCATGGTATATTATATTAATGCAAGAGTTCCTTCATTACTCTACATATAACAAAAACCGTCTACTTAGAGTTCTGGATCCAGAGACATTGACTTAGGTAGGATTTATTGTTTTCACACATCGACACTAACTGACCACTACAACGAACAGAAAGAACTATATCACTTTGGCAAGCTTTTTAAAAACATAGGATAAGGGACATGATTTCTATCTTTCTGGATCTTATTACATTCTGTCCCACTCTCACAAGTGTATAAATATGATTAATACCTGAACTTTTAATATCACTGAATGGAGCATTTGAAAAAATGTGTTTATATCTACAGAAGCTCAAGCTAAAATTTAAAAAAATCTTAAAGTTGCTACCACATTCCATTTTTCTCACTCCCTTCCTCCTGGAGAATATTATGAGATATTTTGTGCATTTTTCAATAATTTTACACTATTTCAGACTTCTGTTAAAAATTCAGAAAGTATTTCCTACACAGGCCCAAATCTCGAGAGGAACTAGTATTTTATTTCCCAGTTCCTCTTGGGATGGAGTCCACGCAGCTGACCCAAATCTTATGCTTGTGAAGGATGGTATCCAGATACCTGCCCGTGCTGATCCAAGATCAGCACGGGCGGGCAGGAGCACTGCCAGCCTCCCGCTTCCTGCCCTCCACTTCCCCTGTCACTTACAAGAGGAAGGCTCCGATTGAGGATCCTTGGAAAGGTGAGAGCTACCACATATATTCTAGATGTTTGCGCTTCCTGACTGATCAAACAGGCCAGAGAGGAGCAGGCAGAGTGGGTGAAGGTGGTGGTTAATGACTCCTTGGAACAAGGCAAAGTTCCACCTTTACTAAAGGAGGCAGCTGTGAGACCTATATTGAAAAAGCCATCCCTGAACCCCTCTATAATGGACAACTATCGGCCAGTGTACAACCTTCTCTTTCTGAGCAAGGTTTTGGAACATGTGGTGGCCTCTCAACTCCAGGGATTTCTGGATGAAATGGATTATCTAGATCCATTTCAATCTGGTTTCAGGCCTGGCTATGGAACAGGGATAGCTTTGGTCACCTTGGTGGATGACCTGCAAAGAGAGCTAGACAGGGGGAGTGTGTCCCTGTTGGTTCTCCTGGATCTCTGAGCAACTTTCGATACCATTGACCATGATATCGTTCTGGGTCATCTTGCTGGAAAGTGACTTGGAGGCACTTTCTTATGGTGGCTGTGGTCCTTCCTGGAGGGCCGTACCCAGGAGGTTCTGGGAGACTCCTGTTTGAACCTCTGTTTGGGATTCCTCGGGATTCTGTTTTGTCTCCCACATGAAACATATACATGAAACTGCTGGGAGAGGTCATCCAGAGTTTTGGAGTACAGTACCATCTATATGCGGATGACACCCAACTTTACTACTCCTTTCCACCTAATGCCAAGGAAGATGTCCTGACCTTAAACCACTGCCTGTCATCAGTAATGGACTTGATGATGGCAAACAAATTGAAACTTAATCCAGACAAGACAGAGGTACTCCTGATCCAGCCTGTGCTGGATGGAGTCACACCCCCCCCCCCATCAACATCATTATCTTTATTTATACCCTGCCCTATCTCATTGAGGGGACTCAGGGTGGTTAACAACATACTGGCAAACATTCAGTGCTGTAAAAACTAGACCAAGACAAAATAATCCACCCCACTCTAACCCAAAACAAACTTACCAGTCATGTAAAATGTGTTTATTGGGCACATAATGGTTTGCCAGTGAGCTGTGAACACCATAAATTGGTCACAAAGTTCACAAGCCAGACTTAAGCATAAGGTATTTGATTTGTCCTTGGGAATAAATGGTAGATCTAAGGAAATTAAATTACATATCCTCATTTGCTTGAAGTAATATAATCATAAAATGTATACATGATTTGTTTCATGCAACTGAATTTATTCATATATTTTGTCATTTCTATACTTCCTATAACTATTTTTCCTTGTATTTTCATATTGGGGTCAATGTTTTCACTTTTATAAATATCTCGTGATAAACTTAAAGTTTATTGTGTTAAACATTTCCCTTCACTACCATGTGGAGGGTTTTTTTTTAATGTAAGAGGTGTGTTCTCATTTCAGACTTACAAATCATAAGCACCATTAGCTTAAGATGCACACAAATCTCTATGCATCGGAACATTATTTTGCTAAAAGTTTAATCTTACTTAGTCTGAAAAAAAACCTCTGCTTTAAGGATTTGGATTAAGTAATAGCTATGCTGTTGCAAGCTCACCAATGTAAATTCAGCAAGAAATGAGATGACCATTTCAAAACCACTTTTAAAATGCAGTCAATGGTCAATATTCTAGTGAGACACTCTGAGTCCTCATCTACCATTGCACCAAAAGTAGAATTACTCAAGTACAACATGCCTTTGTGAGTCTATGATAATTTCATATAGGCAAGGAGAAAAGGCTTGCATTATTTCATACATCATTGTTGTTGTGGCTGCTATTACTTCTGTTGCTGTTTTGTACCTTCATTTATTTATATCCCATCTTTCTGCCAATAATGATTCAAAGCAGAAAAAAACATATTTAAAAACAATACATCTGCCAGTAACCAGAACGTGGAGTTCTGACTAAGAAAAAGATGAGGCCCATTCTGAACACTGTTTCTGGCCTGGGTTGGGGGTTGAAATGTTATACCTAAATTGATAAAAATAATGGTATATTATTTTGAAGATCAAGGACTATAAACATATATATTAGTAAAAAATTAACCACAAAGATTAAATTGTTAAAATATTAAATTACTTTTAAACCCCCTTTCAACCTCTTTCAGGACTGGTGGTGTGTTTGAATTCCCATTTAACTAGGCCATCTGAACTAAAATCTTGTAAAATTTTCAATACCATTTTTGTGTCTTCTTTTATTTCACTCTATTAATTCAGTTAAGCATGTCTTTTGCTTATCCTAGTTTGCATATCCTGACATTGGGGCTTTGGGGGAATGTAGAGATTTAAAAGGCACCCATGAGAATAGGTAGTGTAGAAAATGGTTAAAGTTACAGTCAACATGTTGTGGAAAACAAATTCATTTTTTGTACTGCTGTCTTGCATGCACACTTACTTTAGTATCCATGGAATTAACTCAACATATCAAGCAAATAAAGCTAAAATTAAGTTGAAGTAAATTAATTATGGCTGTAACAGATGGTCTCCTGTTTTTAATACTGTATCCTGCTTGTTGGTTTTAATGATTGTTTTTATTGATGTTGATGTTTTTTACTGGGATAATTGTTTTATTGCTTTGTTACTGTTATTTGTTTGTTTTATCGGGCTAGGCCCCATGTAAGCCGCCCCGAGTCCCTTCGGGGAGATGGGGCGGGGTATAAAAATAAAGTTGTTGTTATTATTATTATTATTATTATTATTATTATTATTATTATTATTATTATTATTATTATTATGGTCAGTGAAAAGAAATGACAGAAATAAAATCAACTAAATTGTTTTTGGTTTTCTTGTTGGAGAAGAGCTCTACAGATATCAAAATACACGTGACTGGGTGCTTAAAACAAACCACTAAAAATGAATATGACTAAATTGAGGCTATCGTACTTAGGACACCATGAGACAATGCACCTCACTGGAAAATATTGTATTATTTTGTTAAGTAGAAGCCAATAAAAAAGACCATACTACAGATAGACTTAATCAAGGAAGTCATGATCCTGAGCTTGTAAGATATGAGCATGGCAGTTGACAAGTAGGTCTCTTGAAAGTTTAATAAGAGACATCATCATGGTCTAACAGCATGTTGAAACATCATAAACTCATTATCATAGAAAACTAGAACCCGCCAGCATAGCCGTTCATTACACAAGCCCTCTAATACTGTTCTCTAAATACAGATTGCACTATTTGCGTCTCGCACTATCTAGTAGACCATTCCTCCCACCCCACGCCCTTCATAGGCATTGCCCCACATTTTTGTCTTATTTTTAGCCATAAGAACCACACAATTTTGCATTACCACAAGAGTCTCCCATTTAGTGTTTTCATTACTGCACTGCTTAGCAATAGCGCTCTAAGGTAGCTTTGGGTTGCCATATACACACAAATATTTCAATACCTCCCATCATAATACATATGAATGACATTATATATATATAGGAATTCCCAATCTTGTGCAGTCTATGCTGCCAGGGGGTGATGTATCATAAACAAACCTCTTTTTTTTTTTTTTACTGTGTAAGAGTTTTGACTGGTGACAACATTTGTCCATTTGAATACAGCGTACCCCATTACAATTAAAAGTGTGCATCCACATTCAATCCAGGTTAACAAATCAATGCTATTAGCACATGCGTGAATGTAGCTGAATACATGAAGTAACTTTTTAACAATATTTCATTCAGCAGTATATCCTCATGAAGGTAACGCTTATACAACAAAAGGAATCTACAATAATCGAGAGGGAAACTGGAATGCCACTACTTTTAAACGGCATTGTGCAATAAATAGCATTAGCACTCATTGTTAAACAGCTGTTAACGCTCATGCAATATCCTTATCCATACAGCCACCATACGTCAGAGTTTATTTGAGGGCATACAGCAATAACAACAAATGTTAATGTTTACCCAGACCATAATGGTCTGAGGTAAAGAATGTTGTAGTCTAAAAACATTAAAAGATTGCAGATTCCTCACAAATGTCTAATTAGCTCAGTAATAACTACAATTTTATACCACATCTTGTGGGAGTAAGCCCCACAGAAGCCTTCTAAATAGATATGTATAGGATTATGCTTTGGCTTCCCATTTACATTTATTTCCCTTCCATTTACCTTGTTGTGGTAATTGGATTCTTCAGTGTTCCAAGGGAGGTTTCTAGGGTATGACCCTTTACAATAATCTCTTAAAAATATGTTAAAGACTAAAAGATCTTTTCTACAGCTAAAGATGAGAAAGCTAAATGAAATTCAGTCACCTTTTACTCTTAGGAACATAGCTATTGACTCAAGAGCCAATGGCTCACCAAGTTTAGTTGCTTTATTTACTTCATCCTTATCAACACTGCATGACTCCTCCTTTTCTTCAGCTCTAGGTGAGATTTTTCTCCAGCCTAAGTTTTTCCGTGGCTTCTCCCTGCCCCGTCTCCCAATCTTTGGAGTCTGATAACCCCATCTTGAAAAACATTTTTCCAAAAATAGGGGGGAGGGGAAGCTGTGAATACACACACAGCAAAGCTTCCAGGTTTTACATAGGAAAACATTGAAATATTGTACTTGAAAAACATGGTAAATATTTTTCTTCCTGAAAATATCCAGCTTTTATCCCTTGCTCTTTATATCCCTCTCTGTCTTTTTACAAAGCACTGAAGTTTCAGTCCTTGGTAAACTTCCCCTTCTTCCACAGAAGCTGACAGCTTTGTTCACTGAATATATTAAATGTTAATGAATATTCTGTGTCATCACATCCACTGAGCCAAGTGTCAGGGAATGTACTGCTACAAGTGCAATATTAATTCTGATTGCCTGCAACTATGTAAAATTACATGGCTACTTTGAGGATCAAAGAAAGCATCACAGACTTGCTAAAGATTTATTTTCAAATACAGCTGTGTACAACCACTTTTTGCTAAACTATTTTTTACATCTAACTTATAGAAATACTGGAAGCCCTCAGTGGCGTAGCAGATTAAACTGCCGAGCTGTTGAACTTGTTGACCGAAAGGTTGGCAGTTCGAATTCGGGAGCGAGGTGAGATCCCGCTGTTAGCCCCGACTTCTGCCAACCTAGCAGTTTGAAAAAATGCAAATGTGAGTAGATCAATAGGTACCTCTCCAGCGGGAAGGTAACGGCCACATGACCTTGGAGATATCTACGGACAACGCCAGCTCTTCGCCTTAGAAATGGAGATGAGCACCAACCCCCAGAGTCGGACACGACTAGACTTAATGTCAGGGGAAACCTTTACCTTTACCTAACAGAAATACACACCCAGAACCACAGATGATTTAGGTAGTAAAACATACTCTCCCTTCATATTGCTGCTTTAATTTGAAATCCTTCTTTTCTGCATTACACTTTAAAAAAACATAACTTGTAGTTTGGTCCTAAATTATAATGATCAAAAACAGAATTTTTACATCCATTATCATGTCTCATCTATGCATCTTGCTAATAATGTGACCTCTCATTAAAAAGAACAATAAGAGCAAATATCAGAAATACTGGGGGATGTACACATAGGAAATGCTATAGCATATTGCATCACTTGATCAATCGTTTGATTATTCAATACTTAACAATGCGTAGTGAGAAAGTTCAGTGCCTGAGGCTCAGGCTGCACACTGTAATGTTGATCTGAACCTCAGATACAAAACCTGTTCAATTGTTCCACAATTCTTTCTTTTGTAGTTTTTTTTGGTGTGCTTTTTTAATGAACACAACCTTGGTTTGCATTTATCTGAATGAAAGATACATAAAGAGAAGCTTTCTCTTCTGCTCTTGTTTCTAGTTCAAAATATTGCACCTAAGCTGCTTTTTTTTTTAACTTGTAGAGAGAAAGATTCAAGATCCATGGGAAAAATGGGAAGGGGGACAGGGAGGATGGTTACAAAGATTTTCTTCACATGTCTTTCTTTCACTTTGACATGGCTTATCCATATGGCTTTTTAAAGATGGGGTGGGGGAGGAGGACAGACGACAGAGAAAGGTGTGGTAGAAATGTATTGTACTTCACTCAGTGCACAGTTTTAAACAAATGGGTGGTATTCCATTACTGATTATTCTCTTTTGTACACACTTGATGGTGTGATCTGTGATGCGCTGTCTATGAACTTGTTCAGAGGTGAGACAGTATCAGTGCAACATGAAACAACCATATAACATATGACAGCAGATTATAGCATATGACATATGGATCTTATCTAGACATATGGAGACTTTGGGGCTGGTTTATTCAGAATAAAATCTCAGTTGGCAGCCTCTAACCAGGTTACTGTCTCTATGTACAATTTACTTTATAGACCTGTTTGGATAAAAAGAGAATACAAAATTTGTATTTTGTATGTTGTTGTAGTGTTATAGAAATAAGCAACATTTCCTAACAATAAGTCTATTTTCTAAATTTGAATTCGTATAAAACAAGATATGTCAGCTGGAGTAATAAACAGTTCAGTACTTTTCAAAATGAAAATATTTTATTTTTCATGGCACAAATATTACCAAACAAACCAAAACAATCTGAAATTGCATTGAGTTGGCAAGTACTGATATCCTATCTGTATATAAAAAAGCAATTTATATGGTCAGCCATATTTCCCAGTTCACTGTATGCCACTTTCAATAAAATGTTCATCTGATTCTAGATCAGCTATGAAAATACTGGAATTAATTTGATTTTTTTCCTTCAAGCTAACAGCATAATGTCATGCTGGAACAATGTCTCTACTTCATCTGAGATGTTTTAGGACATCATTATGTGAACTACAGTTTCAGATCAGGCAATTAAGAAAACTGCAACAGTAATAAATAAGCATGCTACATAATAAGGACTAGCTAATGAATAAGGATAGAAACCACTGTGATCTTCTTCTGTGGAAGTCCTATTGAAATGACATGGAGTGGAACATGAGTATATTCTATGTGATTCACGTGTATTCATAGGAAATCAACCAGGGGAAAGCTATTGCTGAACTGTATCTGTATAATAAAAGTGAAGTTTATCTAAAGCATTGCATATATTTTCAAGTAATATAAATGTCTACGCCATGCCACAAAACATTTCCATAAAATAAAATAATGTAGTTCTATTCTCCTTAATATCGATAACAAGAATAGATTACTATAAAAAAGGGAATAATGGCCACAACCTAGTTCACATTCCATTTGAAATAGGTGGGTTTTTAGCGAGCGATGTTCTCAGTTTATTTTGCAGCCCCATATGTGCTTTGTATTAATGTCATTTAATTGGAAACACAAGCAACAAATACAGAACACTGAAAGTGCTTGTTAAACAGTATGTTTTAAGAACCATGCTTCTTTTAAATCAATAGTGATTTGAATTTAATGGACTAATACTAATGGAAACCGAAGATGACATCATTCATTTCATCCTACTGCTTTAATGTTAACAATATTGTATGGTAATTCTGGTAACACCCTAATTAGTCAGTTCCTCCACTTGAAAAATATCTTTTAATATTCCACATACACAGACAGAGTATTCCATTTCATTTGCCTGAAAACAAATATAAGCATATGTGAATCCTAGAGTGCAAAAAAATAACAATATGACAATTCAAATGGTTGGTTTAAGAAAGCCTAATATCTATGGATCATTTCATTTCTATAGAAAACAACAAACTTGCTTATACAGAAAGCAAAACAGAAGGCAAGGAAAAATATATACATACCTTAAGTCTGGAAGTAACAAATATTATATTTAAAATAATATATCTAATATGTATGTTTAATTAGTTAAGTTTTTATAACATGCAAAATTATGTATATATATTTGAAATTCAGATGTACTTGAAATAATACTGGGTATATATTAAATTTTCTAAAGGATAATATATTTAATGAAGTGATGGTAAAATGTATTTTTCAAAAATGGCAATCAGTTTTACATGCCAAAGCATTTAATTTATTATAAATAAAACAAACAGAAAAGATTAGTGTATGTGTTGACAGTCAAAAGAGGATAGTATGTCTTTACTCCAACATCAAACTCTTTGCTTTCAGAAATACTCCTACTCAATTGTACAAAATCATCAGAATTGCTAATATAAACATTCATTTTAGCAACAGGTTCAGAAAATCCAATCAAGGTAGAAATTTTGCTACTTAGGACAAAATTTTAGCCCCCTTATATTTGCCCACTTATAATTACTATTTTGGGGAGATGAGGTGAGAAAGATATGTGTCAGAATCACATCAAACTATTTTTTGCAGATTTTTTAATGGAGATACTAACTGAATGCAAAGATCAAAGAGTTGTTATATTTTGGATGAAGCTAAAAATATATGCTTCATATGTTGAAGCAGTGTATTTCCAGAGATTCAGTTGAGTCTGTAATAATTGATAGTTGATTCAAAACATGCTTTGGAAAACACATTTCTCCAAATACTGTATAACACAGTTTTCTCCTCTCTAAAAAAATAGTGTTATAAAATTGTATGCACCTAGTAAAAGCACTTATATCAGCAAAAGCACTTATGTCATGCCTTCTCTCACTTTTCAATATTCCATATTCTTCATATCTTCTTACAAATACAAGGACATTACTTTAATAGTTAAATTCACTACCTGTTCATAAGTTTAAAAATAAAAATGTTTTTTCACCTGGAACTGCAAATCGTAATTTAATATAGATACTTGTCATGTCAATAGTTAGTTTTTTTTCTCATAATTCTATGCAGGATAAAAAGCCAGGTAAAAACAGATACTGACTTACAAGGTTTCACTAGCTTTAATCTAGCAAATATAACAAGTGGCATCAGGTATTAAAGCTGTTGTTTAAAAAGCATTACAAATCCTAATAAAGTACACTTTCATCCTATGAAGAAGCATGATAGTTTAAAAGACATAGTACTTTCAATATACTTCCGAATTGTCAACTGTAGTTTCATTTGAGTGACAACCTTTTGTTGTTAAATATTTCACTGAACAAAGCCAGAAAAAGCCACCTAGAAAGACAGATAACTACAGCAGTGTAAGCTAAAGAAACTTAAGAATACTAATTTATTTTGAATCTATATGAACTGTATATTTATATCAGAAACCTACAGATCTCATCTAGCTGAGGGGAAAGTTAGAAGTGGTCAGCAGACAGACAGCAAAATTTATGTCCAAAAAGTAGC